>NC_142164.1:0-1200000 GCF_024610735.1 Ursus americanus
AATTTTTTTAATTAAAAATTAATTTAAAAATTAATGTTGAAAGACTAAAGAATCATGGGGGAAAAGCCATGAATTCTATGTGCTGTGTTCCCCTAGCACTGGAGTTTTGCTGTTCTCTATGATTAGTAAACTTGGTCTTAGCCCGATGTTCTTGCTGATCTTCTGGGAGAGGGGCCTGTTGCCCGGGGGCGGAATTGCACCGCCCTTGCCAGGGGGCCAGGCTAAGTAAGTGGCTCAGGATTGCTCTGTGTGGCTTTTGTTCCCTGATGGCTTTCCATGCTGCTTGCTTTAGAGGATGAAAATGAAAATGGTGAACTCCCTATCTCTAGCCCTAGAGCCAAAAGGTTGGGGCCCCACTCCTCAGTGTGCCCTCAGGGAAAAGCAGTTAATCACTCCTTTCTCCCTGGTCTCCAAACTCCATGCTCACCCAGCCTGTAATGGAGCCTTTCTATCTCAGGCACATGACCCCCTTTCGAGTCTCCCAACCCTGCAAACTCCTGTGGCATGCACCTGCGCAACTCCTCCTAGGGGAGGAAGGGGATGTCTTGCTGTGGTTCTGTTACTGGTTTTTGATTTGTGGTTACCATTAGGTTTGCATATAATATCTTCTGCATATAGAAGTCTATATTTAGTTGATGGTCATTTATGTTTGAACAAATTCTTCTCTCCTCTCCTCCCCCATGTTTTAGGTATATGGTGTCATATTTTGCACTCTTTTATTTTATGAATCCTTTGACTGATTTTTAGAGAAATACTTATTTTTACTGCTTTCGTGTTTTTTACTTCTTATACTCTCACTCTTGGTCTTTCCTTTCCACTCAGAGTCCCCTTTAATATTTCTTATAGGGCTGGTTTAGTGGTCATGAACCCTTTAGTTTTTGTTTGTCTGGGAAACTCTTTATCTCTCCTTCTATTCTGAACAATAGCCTTGCTGGATAGAGCATTCTTGGCTGAAGATTTTTTCCTTTTAGACCTCTGAATGTATCATGCCACCCCCTTCTGGCCTGCAAAGTTTGTGCCAAAAAATCTGCTGATAGTCTTATGGGGTTTCTTTTGTATGTAACTGTCTTCTTTGCTCTTGCTGCTTTTAAATCTTTTCCTTATTGCTACTTTTTGCCATTTGCCTCCTGCATCTGGGTATCTGTTTCCTTCCCCAGGTTAAGGAAGTTTTCAGCTATTACTTCTGCAAATAAGTTTTCTGTCCCCTTTTCTCTCTTTTATTCTCTTGAGATCCCTAGAATGTGAATGTTATTATGCTTGATGGAGTGGCTGAGTTTCCTAAGACTATTCTCATTTTGCATAATCTTCTTCCTCTCAGCCTGATTACTTTCCAACAGTCTGTCTTCCAGGTCGCTAATTCACTCCTCTGCTTCCTCTAGCCTGCTATTTATTCCATCACGTGTATTTTTGGTTTCATGTATTGTGTTCTTCATCTCTGATTGGTTCTTTTTTAAATCCCTTTGTTAAGGCTCTCACTGATGTCCTCCTCTCTTTTCTCAAGTCCAGTGAGTATCTTTATGATCATTGCTTTAAATTCTCTATCGAGTGTATTACTCATAACCATTTTTGCTTCCATCTCTTGCTGTGGTTTGGTCCTATTCTGTCATTTGGGACATATTTCTGTGCCCTCATTTTGTCTAACTCTCTGTGCCTATTTCTCTGTATTAGGAACATCAGCTATGTCTCTTGCTCTTGGCAGTAATGGCCTCATGAAGAAGAGGTCCTGTAGTGTCCTCGAGTGCAGTGTCCCCTGAATTCCAGGGCCTGGAGTTTCAGGGAATGTCTCCTCTGTGTTGTGTATGCTCTGCTTTTTAGTCCTGGTCTCTTTTTCCTTCAGTCCAGTTGTCTGAAGAGGCTCTCCTTGCCTGGTTTGGGCAGTGTTTGGTCCCCAGCAGGGGTGGGGCTCATTTTAACAAGGTGTATGCTGGTCTGCTTGCAAAATGAGACCTGCCACCAGTGCTGGAACTGAGGTCCTGCAAATTGTGCGGGTCAGGAGATGTGTTGGTGGGTTTTGTGCTGGTTTTCTGTGGGAGGGGCCCACCACACTGAGACAGAGGAAGTGTGACTGGATAGGTCAGATATGCAGAAGTGTGAGGGTGTGCTGGTTTCCATAGATGGCCTTGTGTTTATGCTGGGGTTTGGGGGAGGGAAGTGGCGCCTGCCAGCTCCTTTGTTCCTGGAGAGGTCTCCCTGTCATCCCTGCCTCTCTGGGCTTTCCCTGAGGTGATCAAATCACTCTTCCTGCCATGTGCCCCTGGAGATTCATCTTCCCCTTGTGGGCTTTCCAGTGCAAAAGTCTGTTTTTTGCCCTTCTCCAACCCAGTGGCTACCTCCCCACCACAGATGGCTGTGGCCCGTTTTGCTCCCCACTACATCTCTACCCTTCTTACCCTCTTTGGTGTGGCCTCCTTTCAACCTTTAATTATGGAGTTTGTTATGCCAGTCTTCAGATCTGTTTTCTGGGTTATTTGCACTGATGTGATTGTTATCTAGTTGTGTCCATGAGAGGAGACAAGCTTAGGGTCTTCCTACTCCAACATCTTCCCAGCTGCTCCACACAGTAGCTTAATATAGTAATTATGGGGCTATAATAAAAGAATAATTATAAGATATAAGGAAATTCAGTGTAGTACCTTAGGTCTGAGGCAGAGTATCTAAGGATGAATGAACCTGGAAGGGGTTCAGACCTCAAAGAAGACATGGTTCAGCCACCTGATATCAGAGAAGTTTGCTGGTTTGGCTAGGCGGGAGCTGCACTAGAGTTGTTGAGCAAACAATAGGCCACCTCTGAGAGTGCACGCAGGGGAGCAGGCAATCAGCAAGGTGGTGTGAATATGCAAGAGAAGTCTGGGTGCCAGTGAAAACAGGAAGAATTAAGATTATACAAGGTGAAAGTGAGGCATGGGAGCTTGCAGGATGACTGTTCACTGCATGTCTCTATGGAACACATGTGGCTACCTGCATGTCATTTGGGAGCTCCATGTTGTGAGGGTTGTGGAAGGGTTATCACCAGGCTGAGGCTGCAAGACCACATAGGGACCAAATCCTGGGCCCCAAGGCGCTAGCACTACCTGATATCCTCATATCCACACAGTAGAGTCCTGGCCAGGTCCAGAGATACTAGTAAGAGAACCTCTTTCTCCTGTCCCTCCAGCGCCCTCTACTGAGGAAGTTTAAATATTGTGCTCACTCTAAAGGAGAAATGCTTAAACAATTCTTATACATATACTATGTAAGGAAAGATGCTTTTGGAACGAAGAAGCAATAAATAGGTAACTGACACACAGCTGGTTTCAGCTTAATAATATCAGGTTTCATCTAGGTTCAAGAGGGACTTTGGTCTGCTATCTTCTTTTTTGGTAACTTTTTGAATATTTTGGTATACTGTCTTTGTAAAACTCTGGTTTAGCAAAGAATCTGTATAATATTAGTGTTATTTCCATCTTAAATGTTTGCTAGAATTTACTAGGGAACCTGTCCACGGATGGAGTATATTTTATGGTACGGTTTTGAATATTCAACGTTTGCTGTAGATATAGAGCTAGTAACATTGTTTCCTCTTTAGTGTTTCTTTCAAGAAATTTGTACATTTTACCTAAGTTGTCAAATTTGTAGTCATAAAGCCATTCCTAACATTCTCTTATTATTTTCATAAAGTCTGTAGGCTCTAGTGGTATCAGATGCTTGGTATTGGTAATAATAGCTCTCTTTTTTCTCGTTGAGTCTAAGAGTTGAACAATTTTGTTTGTCATTTCAGTGAGCCATCTTATTGGTTTATTAATTTTCTCCATTGTTTTCAACCTTACTGATTTATGTTCTTATCTTCATTTTTTCCTTATTTTTATATACTTTTGTTTTAATTCTCATTTTTCTAGTTGCTTAAGGTAGAACCTGAGGTCATTGATTTTATACATTTAATCTTTTTAAATTATTTTTCCCTTTTAATTTTTTTATTTGAGTAAACAGTGTTACATTAGTTTCAGGTATACAACATAGTGATTTGACAAGTCTATCACCATACAATGCTATTACAATATCATTGACTATATTCTCTATGCTGTGCCTTTATTCCCACGACTTATTCATTCCATATCTGAAGCCTGTATCTCCCTCTTTCCCTTTACCCATTTTGCCCATCTCCTCACCCCCTTCCCCTCTGGCAACCAGCAGTTTTACATTTAGTCTTTTCTAATATAATCATTTAAAACTATAGTTTTGCCTCTAAGCCTTTTTTGCTGCATCCCACAAATATTGATATGTTTTGTATTTGTGATCATGAAGTACAACATATTTTCTAATTTCCCGTATGTTTTCTTTCTTTAACCATGTATTAACTAGAATTATGTCCTTTAATTTCCAAGTATCTGAGGTTTTTGTAGGTATCTTATTATTAATTCTAATTTGATTCTATTGTCATCAGAAAATATTCTACAGACTTGAACTTTTAAAATTTTATTGTGACTTAGTTTTTGGCCCAGCAAATAGTCTATCTTGGTGAACATGTTCTGCATTTCTTGATATACTATTTTATAAATATCAATTAGGTCAAGGTATTTCATAGTATTAGTTGATATTCTGTGTCCTTTCTATTTTTTTTTTGTCTAATTGTTCTGTCAAGTGCTGAGAGAACAATATTAAAATATACAAATAATATTGTGATTTTTTTCTGTTTCTCCCTTTAATTCCATCAGCTCTTGTTTCATGTCCTTTGAATACCTGTTGTCAAACACATACTCATTTATGATTTTTATGCCTGGTGAAATGACATTTTGTCATCATGAAATGTCTCTTTTTAACTTTGTTTTGCAGTCTATTTTATTTGAAATTAATGTAGCCACTCTAACCTTCTTAGGCTTAGTTTTTGCATTCTATTTAATGCTCCATTCTTTTTTCTAACTTATATGTATTTTTATATTTAAAGTGTCATTTTGTAAATATCATATACTTTACTCTTGCTTTTTTATCCTGACAATCTCTTTGAATTGGGATATTTAGTGCATTAGCATTTTTTAAAGCTTTAAAACATTTTTAAAGTTTTTATTTCTATACCATAAAATGATGTTTTAAGTGGACAATTCAGTCATTATTAGTATACCTGCAAAGTCATGGAACCATCACAATCCAGTTTTTGGACATTTCTGTCACTCCAAAAGTTTCCTCATGCCCATTAAGCAGTCAGTCCCCGTTCTTGAACCCCACGACATATAAAGCCTTTGACAGTTACTAATTTAAATTTTAATTTAGATTTTAGACATTTTATACAAGTAGAGTCATACAATATATGGCCTTTCATGCCAGCTTTCTTTCACTTAGCAGAAAGTTTTCAAAGTTCATCCATGTCGTGATATGTATCAGTTTAGTTGCTGAGCAGTATTTCATTATAAATATATCCCATTTTGTTTATACATTCCACAATAATTAATATTTAGATTATTTCTGGTTTGAGATATTCCTAAAAATGCTTCTATGAAGATTTGTGTACATCTTTATATAGACATGTTTTCATTTCTCTTGGGTAGATTTCTAGGAATGTAATTGCTAGTTCATATATTAAATCTATGTTTATACCTTTGAGGAACTGCCAGACTTTTCTACACTTGATGCACAGTTTACATTCCTGCCAGTAATATATGAGGACTTCAGTTTCTATACATCCTCACCAACACTTGTCGTTATCTGTCTTTTTGATTCTAGCCATCCTAGTGCATGTGAAGTAGTATCTCGTTGTGGTTTTGATTTGAAGTTCCCTGATAACTAATGATGTTGAGCATCTTTTCATATGCTCTTGACCATTTGTCAAATCTTTTGCCTATTTTTAAATTGTATGATTTGTCTTCTTGTTGGCTATTTTTGAGTTCTTTAAATATTCTGAATACAAGTTCCTTGTTGTATATATTATTTGCAACTATTTTTCTGCCAGTCTGTGGCCTCATTTTTTTGTTTATGGATGTTCATTTGTCCTGGCAGTATTGTTGAAGAGATTATTCTTTCCTTTGTTGAATGGTCTTGACACTCTTATTGAAAATCAATAGTACATAGATACATGGGTTTATTTCTGACTTTCAGTACTATAACATTGACATGTCTATCCTTATGCCTAGTTCATTAACATTTAATGTAAGTATATTTTTATTTGTAATCTTTTGTTTTCTCTTTGCCTGATCTATTTATTTTCTCTGTTCCTCCTTTCCTACCTTCTTATGGATTGTTTTAATATATTTTATTGAATTATATTTTAGTTTATGCACCATGTAACTTTTTTTCTGGCGGCTTTCAAGGTTTTCTCTTTATGTTTGGTTTGCAACAATTTGACTATAATGTTCCCGGGTATGGTTCTTTTTGTATTCATCCTAATGGGAATTCTCTCTGAGCTTCTTGAATCTGTAAGTCTATGTCTTTCACCAAATTTTGGTCTTTATCTCTTCAACATTTTTTTCTGCCTCATTTTTTCTCTTCTCTTTCCAGAACTCCAGTTATATACATGTCAGACCTTTTAATATTGTCCCACAGGTCCCTGATGTTCTGTTCAGTTTCTTTTCAAAATTGTTTCTCTTTTCTTCAGATAGATCAGATGAAATTATTGTTTCCAAATTAACATACCCTTACCTGTCAACATTATTCTCTTATTGTTAAGCCCATCCCATAAATGTTTTAATTCAGATATTATATTTTTCAGTTCTAAAATTTGCAATTGGTTCTTTTTTATACTTTTTATTTCATTGTTAAGAGTTTCTATCCCTTCATTACAAACATATTTTTCTATACCTCACTGATGTAGTAAAAATACCTGCCTTAAAATCCTTGTCTGATAATTCCAACATACGAGACATCTCAGGATTGACCTTTGTTGTCTTTTCCCTTCATAAGAGGTCACATTTTTCCGATTCTTGTTACATTGAACAATTTTGGATTGTAATTGGGAGAATGTGAATATTATGTTATTGAGACTCTAGATTCTGTTATATTTCTCTAAAGAATGTTGGATTTTGTGGGTTTTTTTAAATAGGCAATTAATTTAGTTGTACTCAAAATTCAAACTCTGTTCTTTGATAGCTCAAATTTCTGTTCAGTTATTTTATCTCTAGATGTAATACTGGGAGTTTTTCTTTACCATGTGCAATTTAGGGGATCATCCATTCAGGTATTTGAGCAGAGTTTATACATAGAGTGGTGCTCTCCTTCTCTGACTCCTTTCCAGGATTTTCTCTTCAGTTTTCGGTGGCGGTCATTGCACCAAACCTGTCCTCTGGTTCTTCATGCTGGAAAAACTGAGAGTGCTTTTGGGGTTTCAGCTGCTGATATGGTGCAGGCTGTGGCATGCCCTCAGGCTAGATGTCATGAAAATGGGAAACTCACCCAGTGCAGTTCCTTTCTTCCAAGTGTCAACTCCTGAGTCTACCTCTACAGTACCTTCAGGTAGATATTTTTTGTATTTAATTCAGTTTTTAATTGTCACCTATGAAAGGAGGGGCTGATCCAATAGTTTACTTAGCCATTACCAGAAGCAGAACACAGTGCTCAGTATTGCTTAATAAAATAAAAATATATCGTGCTTTGTATATAAGTAAGCTTTTTCTATAAATGGGATATTGTAACAGATGCAATGACTATTCAAATTCTAAAATTTATTAAACTTTAGAGTAAGGGATATTAAAATGCAAATATTTAGACAGAACTATTTGCCTGTCCTTTAGCTATTATTATTTAAAGCTTAGTCTAACCCTTTCCTCCAAGTCTGAGTATAGCTAACTCACTGTGAAGAATTTTATGGTTTCTAGGGCTTGTTTTTATAGCTTGAGAGAGCTAAATACTGTTTATTTTAGCTCACATTATAGACCTTCTGTGTGTCAGGTACAGTGTTAATGCGTAATATATAAGGCTTTATATAATGCTGATAACCATATAAGGTTGTTATTATTCTCAGTTTTCAGATAAGGAAACTCAGGTTCAAAGAGATCAAATAGCTTCTTTAAGTCACACATTTGCATTGGGATTGTAACGGTGATCTCTCCGACTATAAGGCCCATCATCTTTCACTTATACCGCATCACTGAAATCCATCAAATGCATTTTCCATCCAATCACTGAGCTCTCTTTATTTGGAAAATATTTATCAAGTCATAATAGGAATAGCTTCATTAAGCCTTCCTAGCTTATTTTATCAAAAAAGTATCTGCTTTATTTGTTTTCCTGTACTTCCAGGTCTTTCTTGCATCATATCAAAGCAAAAAAAAAAAATTAAATTGTACAATAATATAATAATGTCACTTTGTGCAAAAGTCCAGAAATCATTTTATTCTAGTCAGAAGAGCATCGCAAATCCATTTTACTAATTTGTAATAAACTTTTCCTGCTGCTCTCTGCTATTGCAGTGCCTTAGAAAACAACATCATCTAATATAGTGGATACCATATCCCATGTGACCATGGACAAATCACAGTACCTTATTTTTTATGTCCATTATCTATAAAGTAAGATAATGATTGATAGCTGTAACATTTAACCTCATAGGATTATCAGGTAGAGGATCAATGAGTTTGTGTACATCAAAACACCTACAAACTATAAATCTCTATTTGAAGTCAAGAGATTACAATTATGAACTGTAAAAAGCTGATCTTATGGATAGCATACACTGGAATTAGATTATTATTCTACTCTCTAGTACAAACAATGACTTAAAGTACTGGGAGACCTGATTTCAAAATCACTCTGCTACTTATAAACTCTGTGGCAGGTTTAATCTCTCTAACTTTTAGTTGCCTTACATGTAAAAGGAAGCTAAATGACTTTCCCTTCTGGGGTGATGAAAAGATTAAGTAAAACAGTGTTTGTGTAAGTGTCTAACATACCATTGAATGTTCCTATAAGTGACAATGTCAAGAGCCTGGTAAAGACTATGCTTCCTAACCCCATTTCCCTATGGGCATGGCTCCTTGAAGCCTAGGATAATGGACTATTACATGCATGCTTTGATTTGATTCTCACAATAGCTCTGTGAGATAAGCTAAACAGATGTTATTATGCTCATTTTACATATGAGAAAACTAAGAACATTGGCTGTAATTGTGCCATGTACTATCTAACACTAATAAATACTATCTGATGTCCAAAAAGGGTACAATTAAATGTTTATTAAATGTTTATTTCTCTTTAAAAGAACACCTTTGGCAGTATCTATTAAAGCTAAGCATACACATACCTTATGACCCAGAAATTCCATCCTTAAGTTTATATCATAAACAAATATATATGTTCACCAAAAGACAAGTGATATAATGTCCATAGCAGCACTATTTATTTTTTCCACTTTGTTTGACATATAATTGACATATAACATTGTATTAGATTAAATTATACAACATAATGCTTTGATGTATGTATGTATTATGAAATGATTACCACAATAAGTTTAGTTAATATCCATCACCACATAGTTACAATTTTTATTTTTTATGATGAGAACTTTTACAATCTATTATCAACTTTCAAATGTGCAATGCACTATTGTTAACTATAGTCACCGTGCTGTATGTTACATCCCCAGAACTTACTTGTTTTATAACTGGAAGTTTGTGCCTCTTGATGATCATCTATTTCTTACATGCCCCCATTCCCACCTCTGACAACCACCAATCTGTTCTGTTTCAATGAGTTCAGTTTTTTGGGGGTTTTTTTGTTTGTTTTGTTTTTTTTTTAGATTCCACATATAAGTGGAATCATACAGTACTGTCTTTCTCTGTCTGACTTATTTCACTTACCATAGTGCCCTCAAGGTCCATCCATGTTGCCACAAATTGCAAGATTTTCTTCCTTTTATGGCTGAATTATGTTCCATTTTCTTTATGCATTCATCCATTGATGGATAAATAGGTTGTTTTTATATTTTCCTTCAGGTACATGGTCAGAAGTGGAACTTCTGGATCATGTGGTAGTTTGGGGGTTTTTTTTGTTTTTTTTTTTTAAGAATAAGGCCATTTTATTTTATTTTATTTTGAGGGAGAGAGAGAGCACACATGCATGCAACAAGCTGGGGGCATGGGAGGGAGGGGGAGAGGGAGAGGGAGAAAGAGAATCTTAAGCAGGCTCCATGCTCATCGTGGAGCCCGACACTGGGCTTGATCTCATGACTCTGAGATCATGACCTGAGCCAAAATAAAGAGTCAGTCGCTTAACTGACTGAGCCACCCAGGCACCCTGGTAGTTTTATTTTTTAATTTTTTTGAGGAATATTCACGCTACTTTTCATAATAGCTGCACAAATTTACATTCCCACGAACAGTAGACAATGATTCCCTTTTCTTCATATCCTCATAACACTTACCTCTTATCTTTTTGATGACAGCTATTCTAGCAGGTGTGAGGTGAATCTCATTGTGGTTTTAATTTGCATTTCCCTGATGCTTAGTGATGCTAAGTACCTATTTGTGTACTTGTTGGCTATCTGTATGTCTTTGGAAAAATGTCTATTCAGTTCCTCTGCCCATTTTTTAATCAGATTGTTTGTGGTTTTTGCTATTGAGTTGTACAAGTTCTGTATATATTTCAAATATTAACTCCCTATCAGATATATGACTTGTTTTTTTATTTAAATTCAATTAGCCAACATATGGTACATCATTAGTTTCAGATGTAGAGTTCAAGAATTCATCAGTTTCATGTAACACCCAGTGCTCCTCACATCATGTGCCCTCCTTAATACCCATCACTCAATTACTCCATCCCCCCCACCTTTCCTCCAGCAACCCTCAGTTTGTTCCTAGAGTTAAGAGTCTCTCATGGTTTGTCTCCCTCTCTGATGACTTCCCATTCAGTTTTCCCTCCCTTCCCCTATGATCCTCTGTGCTGTTTCTTATTCCACATATGAGTGAAACCGTATGATAATTGTCTTCCTCTGACTAACTTATTTTGCTCAGCATAATATCCTCCAGTTCCATCCACGGCCATGTAAATGGTAAGTATTCATCCTTTCTGATGGCTGAGTAATATTCCATTGTATATATGAACCACATCTTCTTTATCCATTCATCTACTGATGGACATCTGGGCTCTTTCTACAGTTTGGCTATTGTGAACATCACTGCTATAAACATTGGGGTGCAGATGCCCCTTCAGATCAATACATTTGTGTCTTTGGGGTAAATACCTAGTAATGCAGTTGCTGGGTCATCAGATAGCTCTATTTTTAACTCCTTATCAAATATATGACTTGTAAATATTTTCTCCCATTCTTTTTTTTATTATGTTCAATTAGCCAACATACAATACATCATTAGTTTTTGATGTAGTGTTCAACAATTCGTTAGTTGCATATAACACCCGGTGCTTATCACCACACGTGCCCTCCTTAATACCCATCACCCGGCTTAATACCCATCCCTTCCACCCCCTCCCTTCTGTAACCCTCAGTTTGTTTCCCAGAGTCCAGAGCCTTTCATGGTTTGTCTCCCTCTCTGATTTTTTCTCATTCAGTTTTCCCTCCCTTCCCCTGTGGTCCTCCGCACTATTCCATATGTTCCACTTATGAGTGAAACCATATGATAATTGTCTTTCTCTGCTTGACTGGAGTATTTGCTGGGGGAGGAGGACCAAGACGTTGCTCTGGCTCTGGGCCAGAGATTCCCACACGGCCATGTTTGCTCTGACCCTCTAAAAAGAAGCGGAAAGCCAGCAGGGAACAAAAGTCACACAGAAGGCCAGCTCACATTAAGCCCATCCCCCTGACAAGGGGTGGGGCAACTCCAACCAGGCAAAGTTCCATGAGAAGCTGAGCAGCAGACCCCTCCCCCAGAAGACAGACTGGAAGAACAGGTGAATGATAAGCTTATTTCCCACAGGACTGCAAAACTCCAGCACCAGGGGAAAATAATATAGGGAGCTCCAGGTGTTCCCTCATGACTCACTTATACTTCAGGCTAAAATTTTATATTTCTTTTTTAGTTTCTTTATTTGTTCTTTTTCTTTGTAACCCTGCTCCCATTTCAAATAGACTCATATTTCCCAACCTATGTTTTTAAGTCGCTTCTTAACTTTTATTTTCTTTTTCACATATATGTTTTACAGATTTATGCCCCATACTAGCCCGTTTTTCACTCTGTTCAATTTTATCTTGATATGTATATGTAAGTTCTGATTTCTATGCGATTTTGGAATATAGTGTCTTCTAACACAGAGACCAAAAATCAAGCAAGAACAGGCAGATCACCCTGCTGTGTCCACCCTGAGAGATTATCTCTCTCCCCGTCCCCCTCTTTTTTTTTCTCTTTTCTTTTTTCTTTCTTTGTTATTGTTTTGGATCATCTTGACTTTAGATCGTCTTGATGGCATATCTGTGGTAGTTTTCGACCACTTCAGATTTTTTTCTCCCATTCTTTAAGTTGCTTTTTCATTTGGTTAATGGTTTGTTGTGCAGAAGCTTTTTAGTTTGATGTAGTCCTACTTGTTTGTTTTTACTTTAGTTGTCTTTCCTTTATTTGCCAAATCCAGAAAATCATTGCTAAGACCGTTGTGAAGGAGTGTACCCCCTGTGTTTTCTTCCAGGAGTTTTATAGTGTAAGCTCTTACATTCAAGCCTTTAATCCATTTTGAGTAGATATTTGTGTACAGTGTAAGATAGGGGTTTGGTTCCATTGTTTTGCATGCAGCTGTTATTTTACCACTACTATTTATTGAATAAACTATTCTTTCCCCATTGAGAATTCTTGGCTCTTTTGTTAAATGCTAGTTGACCATATATGAATAGACTTATTTCTGGGCTCTCAATTCTGTTTTATGCCAGGATCATACTGTTTTGACTATGATAGCTTTGTGAAATAGTTTGAAATTAGGAAGTGTGATGCCTCCAGTTTTGTTCTTTTCAAGCTTGCTTTGACTGTTTGGGGTCTTTGTGGTTCCATACAAACTTTAGGATTGCTTTTTCTATTTCTATGGAAAATGCCAGTAGAATTTTCATAGGGATTGCATTTAATTTGTAGGTTGCTTTGGATAGTATGGATATTTAACAGTATTAATTACTCCATGAGATCAGAATATCTTTCCATTTATTTGTGTCATCTTCATTTCTTTCATCAGTGTCTTATAGGTTTCAGTGTACAGGTCTTTCAGCTCCTTGGTTAAATTTATTCCTAGATATTTTGTTCTTTTTGATACAATTGTAAATGGGATTGTTTTCTTAATATTTCTTCCTGATGGTTTGTTTTTAGGTTATAGAAATTAAGCTGATTTTTGCATATCAATTTTGTATCTTGCAACTGTGCTAAATTTGTTTATTAGTTCTAACAGTTTTTTGGTGCTCTTTGAGGCTTTCTATATATAATGCCATCTCATCTGCAAATAGAGGCAGTTTTACTTCTTCCTTTCTGATTGGGGGATGCCTTTTATTTCTTTTTCTTGTCTAATTGCCCTGGCTAGAAATTCTACTACTATGTGAAATAAAAGGGATGAGAATGGGCATTATTGTCTTTCTCCTTTAGAGGAAAAGCTTTCAGCTTTTCATCACTAAGTTTATAATGTTAGCCATGGGGTTTTTATATTTAGCCTTCATTATGTTGAGGTATGTTTCCTCTATACTCACTTCATTGAGAGTTGTTATCAAGAGTGGATGTTAAATTTTGTCAAATGTTTTTTCTGCATCTATTGAGATGATTGTATGATTTTATCCTTTATTTTGTTAATGTGGTATATCACATTGATGATTTGCAGATGTTGGAACATTCTTGCATCCCTGCAGCAAATTCCACTTGATCATGGTGTATGATCCTTTTAATATATTGTTGAGTTTGGCTTGCTATTTTTCAAGGATTTCTGCATCTATATTCATCAGTGATGTTGGCCTATAATTTTTTTCTTGTAGTGTCCTTGATATAGTTTTGGTATTAGAGCAATGCTGGCTTCATGAAATTAATTTAGAAGTGTTCTCTTCAACGTTTTGGAAGAGTTTGAGAATGATTGGTATTAATTCTTTTTTAAACTTTGGTAGAATTCACTAGGGAAGCCCTATCTGGTCATAGACTTTTCTTTGTTGGGTGTTTTTTGATTACTAATTCAATCTCCTTATTAATAATTGATCTGTTCAGATTTTCTATTTATTCATGATTCATCTTGGTTGGTTGTAGATTTCTAGGAGATTTTATCTATTTCTTCTAGGTTGTCCAAGTTGTTGATATATAATTGTTTATAGTAGTCTCATGATCATTTGTATTGTTGTCCTATCAGTTGTAATTTGTCTTCTTTATCATTTTATTTATTTAAGCCCTCTTTTTTCTTGGTAAGTCTAGCTATAGGTTTGTCTATTTTGTTTATCTTTTTTAAAACTCTTAGTCTCATTGACCTTTTTTTATTGTTTTTCATCGCTATTTCATTTATTTCCACTCTGACCTTTGTTATTTCCTTCCTCCTGCTAACTGTGGACTTTGTTTGTTCTTTTTCTTTTTTCTTGAGGTGTAAAGTTAGGCTGTTTACTTGAGGTCTTCCTTGTTTCTTTTTTTTAAGATTTTATTTATTCATGAGACACAGAGAGAGAGAGAGAGGCAGAGGCAGAGGGAAAAGCAGGCTCCCCACTGAGCAGGGAGCCCAATATGGGACTCAATCCCAGGACCCCGGGATCATGACCTGAGCCGAAGGCAGATGCTTAACCATCTGAACCACCCAGGTGCCCCTTGTTTCTTAATGCAGGTGTTTATCACCATGAATTTCCCTCTTAGAACTGCTTTTGTCACATCCCAATACTTTTAGTATGTTGTATTTTCCTAAAGGTGTTTTTAATTTCTCTTTTGATTCTTCTTTTACCCATTGGTTGCTCAGTAACATGTTGTTTAATCTCCACATATTTGTGAACTTTCCAGTTTTCTTGTAATTGATTTCTAATTTAATAACTTTGTGATCAGAAAAGATGCTTGCTATGATTTCAGTCTTTTAAATTTTTCTGAGACTTCTTTTGTAACCTAACACATGAAGAATGTTCCATTTATGCTCGAGAAGAATGTGTGTTCTGCTGCTGTTGAATGGAATGTTGATCTGGTCTCACATGTCATTTAAGTCCAATGTTTCCATATTGATTTTCTTTCTGAATAATCTATACACTATACAAGTGGAGTATTGGAGTCTTCTACTATTGTATTTCTATTTCTCCCTGAAGTTTTGTTAATATTTGCTTTATATTTAGGTGCTTCTATGTTGGGTGCATAGATATTTATTTTTTTAAAGATTTTATTTATCTGAGAGAGTACAAGTGGGGGGAGGAAGAGAGACAAGCAGACTTCATGCTGAGCACAGAGCCCTTCACGGGGCTTGATCTCACCACCCTGAGATCATGACCTGAACCAAAATCAAGAGTTGGATGCTTAAACAACTGAGCCACCCAGGTACCCTGGGTGCATAGATATTTATAAATGTTATATCCTTTTGTTAGATTGACCTCTTTCTCATTATATAATGAACTTCTTTGGGGGTGATCTAAGATATCAGCATAGGAAGACCCTGAACCCACCTCCTTTCATGGATACACCAATCTAAATCTACATATGGAACAATTCCCTCAGAGAAAGATGTGAAAACTAGCTGAACTGCTCCTCCACAACGAAGGAAAAAGGACCACATCAAAATGGGTAGAAAAGGCAGAGACATGGTCTCACCAAAAACCCTATCCCCAGCACAGTGATCCACAATTGGGAGGGATCTCACAAGTCTAGAGTTTTTCTTGGAGGAGAGGGGGACACCCCAACCCTTGGTACCTGTACCAGAGAGACAAATCCAAAATATGTCCAGCTTGGGGTGCCTAGGTGGCTCAGTTGGTTGAGCATCTGCCTTCCCTCTCCCTCTGCCATTCCCCCTGCTTGTCTCCTCTCCCTCTCTCTCTCTCTCTCTCTCTTTTAAATAAGTAAATAAAATCTTTTTAAAAAATATGTCCAGCTTGGAAAACCAATAGGGCTTACATCCAGGGGACACAAAGGGCTGTATGGAACTGAAATACCCCCTTTAAAGGACTTGCATGTAGTCTCACTCACCCCAGGATCCAGCACAAAAGCAGCATGTTGAAAAGTACCTAGATTATATGTGAAGGAGATTCAGTTCCTTATTTTAAAACATCTGCTGGAAGGGCAGGGGACAGTTGGACTCTCTCTGGAAACAAAAGCACTTGTGAGTGCCATTTTTGCACCCTTCCTCTATCCTGCTAGGGCAAGCAGGCAAAGATAGATGTGGCACTCTCCCATTGCCTTGCTAAGGCTAACAGGGGTGAGTGGTCATGGAATTCTACCAGTGCCTTGCTGAAGCCAGTGTGCACATGGAGTTGCACCATAGTCCCATTGCCTTGCTGAGGCTAGAGGGTACTAGTGGCCATGGCATTCTCCTGCTGCCTTGATGGAGCTGGCAGGCAGGTGCTGACATGGCACTTTCCCACACCACACTGACAGGTAGGCATATGTAGCCAAGGCATTCTCCCACTGCTTTGCTAAAGCCGGTGGGCATGCCCCATTCCCTTGCTCTCCAGCGGCATTGCTAAAGCCAGTGGGCACATGTAATCCATACGGGGGATGCCCCTTGATCACCTGGTCCTGGTGGCTATGAGGGATTTTGTTTCTGGCCTTCACAGGACTGTAACAGTAAATGACAGACTACTACCCCCAGGGCACTGCACAGACAGTAGACTGAAACACACCCCTAGTCTTCCTGTGAAAAAAGGCTATTTACTTGTCCAGGAACTTCAGCCTGAGGGACAGACTTCAGGGTTGCCACACATCCAGAGACTGCAGAGGAGCTCTCAGGAACATATAAGCAGCAAAAAGCCATCCTTGCACTCTTCCCTGGTCTTGCTACAGTTCACTGGTACCCCCCAGAAAAAAGTTCATATACCCACCTGGAGCCCCAATTTTTGTAATTGTCACCCAGGGGTTACCTTTAGATCTTCTGGTCTGGAGGCTAACAAGGTTTACAATTTTGGCTTCACAGGACTGTATATATTTATATACTTTAAAAGCTGTTGCCTGAGGGTTTGGCTTCTGATCAGTCTGAAACTGGTGCTAAATAAGATCCCTCCCCTTGGAACATTGACATGTCTTGGCAAATCCTCAACTATGGGGATTTATCAAGAATAAATCAGGCTGCTTAGACAACTACAAAGGTTCAAGAGACAACCAACAGCTAGTGCAAAGTTGAACAATAAATTGGTTCATCACCTACACAATGCCACTTCTTCAAGACTGGGAGAGGTAGCTGTTTTGCCTAATACGTAGAAACAAACAGAAAATCAAGCAATGAATAATATAACAACTGAAAAATATACTAGAGGAGTTCAACACAGACTAGATGAAGCAGAATAGATCAGTGGTCTAGAAGACAGGACAGTGGAATTCACCCAGAGTAGCTCAAAGAAAAATAATTTTTAAAGTGAATTTAGCTTAAGGGACCTATATGACAAAAACAGAATAACATTTGGCTTATAGGGGTCCCAGAAAGAGAGAGGCAAAGAAGCAGAAAATGCATTTGAAGAAAAAATGGCTGAAAACTACCCTAACCTGGGAAAGGAAACAGACATCCAAGTCAAGAAACATAGAATTCCAAATAAGATGAACCCAAAGAGATCCATTCCAAGACACATTACAATTAAAATGTCAGAAGTTAAAAAGAGAATTTTAGAAGAAGCAAGAGAAAAACAATTTGTTACATACAAGGGATTCCCCATAAGACTATCAGATTTGCAGCAGAACCTTTGCAGGCCACTGCATGATATGTTCATGATATACCCAAAAAACTGAAAGTAAAAACTTTCATACTCTTGGGGCACCTGGGTGGCTCAATCAGTTGTGTCTGACTCTTGATTTCAGCTCAAGGTTATGATCTCAAGGTTGTGGGATGGTGGGGAGTCAGCTTGGGATTTTCTCTCTTCCTCTTCCTTTGCCCCTCCCCCCACTCATGTGCTCTTGCACTCTCTCTTTCTCCCTCTCCCTCTCAAATAAATAAATCTTAAAAAAAATACCCAGTAAGGCTATCATTCAGAATTGAAGGAGAGATAGAGTTTTTCAGATAAGCAAAAGCTAAGCTGGCCTTACAAGAAATGTTAAAGAGACTTCTTTAAGTTTAAAAAAAAGGCACTATTTAGTAATATATATATATGTATATATATATATTAATGTGTGTAAATCTCAATGGTAAAGGTAAATATATAGTAAAGGTACTGTATTGATCACTCGTAAAGCTAGTATGAAGAAAAAAGTAGGAAAATTAATTATAATTAGAAAAAAATACAAAATAAAAAGATGTAAAGGATGTAAAACAAGACATCAAAAACACAAAATGTGACTCAAGAGTAAAACTGTAGAGTTTTAGAATACATTCAAAATTAAGTTACTATCAATTTAAAATAGTTATATATACAAAATGTTGTATGTGAATTTCATGGTAACCATAAAGCAAAAACCTATACCAAATACAAAAAAGAGAGTGAGAAAGGAATCTAAATATAACACTAAAGAATGTCTCAAACCACAAGGGAAGAAAGCAAGAGAAGAATAGGGACTACAAAAAGAGCCTGAAAGTAATGACTAAAATGGCAATAAGAATATACCTATCATGATGAAGTCCCAATTGTTCATTTTTGCTTTTGTTTCCCTTGCCTCCAGAGACATATCTAGTAAGAAGTTACTGCAGCTGAGGTCAAAGAGGTTGCTGCCTGTGTTCTCCTCTAGGATTTTGTTGGATTCCTGTCTCACATTTAGGTCTCTCATCCACTTTGAATTTATTTTTGTGTATGGTGTAAGAAAGTGGTCCAGTTTCATTCTTCTGCATGTGGCCGTCAATTTTCCCAACACCACTTGTTGAAAAGACTGTCTTTTTTCTATTGGATAGTCTTTCCTGCTTTGTTGAAGATTAGTTGACCATAGAGTTGTAGGTCCATTACTGGATTGTCTTTTCTGTTCCAATGATCTTTGTGTATGTTTTTATGCCAATACCATACTGTCTTAATGATTACAGCTTTGTGATACAGCTTGAAGTCCAGGATTGTGATGCCTCCAGCTTTGGTTTTCTTTTTCAACATTCCTTTGGCTATTTGGGGTCTTTTCTGGTTCCATACAAATTTTAGAATTGTTTGTTCTAGCTCTGTGAAAAATGCTGGTGTTATTTTGATAGGGATTGCATTGAATGTGTAGATTGTTTTAGGAAGTATAGACATTTTAACAATATTTGTTTTTCTAGTCCACAAGCATGGAATATTTTTCCATTTCTTTGTGTCATCTTCACTTTTTTTGTAAGTGTTCCATTGTTTTCAGAGTATAGTTCCTTTACCTCTTTGGTTAGGTTTATTCCTAGGTATCTTATGGTTTTTGGTGCAATTGTAAATGGGATTGATTCCTTGATTTCTCTTTCTGCTGCTTCATTATTGGTGTGTAGAAATGCAGCCGGCTTCTGTGCATTGATTTTATATCCTGTGACTTTGCTGAATTCCTCTATCAGTTCTAGCAATTTTTAGGTGGAGTCTTTTGGGTTTCTACGTAGAGTATCCTGCCATCTGCAAAGAGTGAAACTTAGACTTCCCCCTTTCCAATTTGGATGCCTTTTATTTCCTTTTGTTGTCTGATTGCTGAGGCTAGGACTTCTAGTACTATGTTGAACAACAGTGGTGAGAGTGGACAATGCTATCTTGTTCCTGACCTTACAGGAAAAGCTCTCGGTTTTTCCCCATTGAGGATTATATTAGCTGTGGATCTTTCATATATGGCCTTTATGATGTTGAGGTATGTTACTTCTATACCTACTTTCTTAAGGGTTTGTATCAAGAAAGGATGTTAATCAAAATAAAAAAAGGTTCTACACAGCAAAGGAAACAATCAACAAAACTAAAAGGCAACACGCAGAATGGGAGAAGATATTTGCAAATGACATATCAGATAAAGAGCTAGTATCCAAAATCTATAAACTTAACACCCAAAAAATAAAAAATCCAATTAAGAAATGGGCAGAAGACATGAACAGACATTCCACCAAAAAGACATATGAATGGCTAACAGACACATGAAAAAAATGTCCAACATCACTCATCATCAGGGAAATACAAATCAACAATGAGGTACCACTTCACACTGGTCAGGATGGCTAAAATTAACAACTAGGAAACAACAGATGTTGGCAAGGATGCAGAGAAAGGGGAACACTCTTACGCTGCTGGTAGGAATGCAAACTAGTGCAGCCACTCTGGAAAACAGTATGGAAGTTCCTCGAAAAGTTAAGAATAGAGCTACCCTACGACCCAGCAATTGCTCTACTAGGCATTTATCCAAAGGATACAAAACAGTGATTCAAAGGGGCACACACACCCCAATGTTTATAGCAGTCATGTCCACAATAGCCAAAACATGGAAAGATCCCAAATGTCCATCAACTGATGAATGGATAAAGAAGATGTAGTGTGTATATATATATATATATATATATATATATATATATATATATATATATACACACACATACAATGGAATATTACTCAGCCATCAAAAAGAATGAAATCATGCCATTTGCAACAACATGAATGTATTATGCTAAGTGAAATAAATCAGTCAGAGAAGGACAAATACCATATCATTTCAGTCATATGTGGAATTTAAGAAACAAAACAGATGAACATAGGGGAAGGGAAGGAAAAATAAAGACAAAAAGGGAGGCAAACCATAAGAGACTTAAATATAGCAAAAAAAAACTGAGTATTGCTGGATGGGAGATGGGTGGGAGGATGGGGTAATTGGGTGATGGGCATTAAGGAGGGCACCTGATTTAATGAGCACTGGGTGTTATACGCAACTGATGAATCACTAAATTCTACCCCTGAAACTAATACTACACTATATTTGAACTAATTTTAATTTAAATAAATTCTTGAAAAAAAGAATATACCTATCAATAATGACTTGAAATGTGAATGTACTAATTTCTCTAAACAAAAAGCATAGAATGGCTGAGTGGTTAAAAAAATAAGACTCATATGTATGCTGCCTACAAGAGACTTTTACTTCAGATGTAAGGACACTCAGACTGAAAGTGAAGGGATGGAGGAAGATATTCCATGCAAATGGAAACAAAAAGAAAGCTGGTGTAGCTATATTCGTATCAGGGAAAATAGACTTTAAAACAGAGACAAAGAAGGGCATTACATAATGAGAAAGGGGTCAATCCAACAAGAAGATATAACATTTGTAAATATATATGTACCTAACATAGGAGCACTAAAATATAACGCAAATATTAACAGACCTAAAGGGAGAAATTGACAGCAAAACATTGATTGACAAGGGATTTCAATACTCCACTTATATCAATTAATCATGCAGACAAAAGTCAGTAAGGAAACATCACCCTTAAATGACACATTAGACCAGATGAACTTAATAGATACAACAGGACATTCCATCTAAAAGCAGCAGAATACACATTCTTCTCAAGTGCATATGAAACATTCTCCATGATAAATCACATATTAGGCCACAATAAGTCTTAATAAATTTAAGAAGATTGAAATCATATCAAGCATCTTTTCTTTTTTTCTAAGATTTTATTTATTTATTTATTTATTTATTTATTTATTTATTTTTTATTTATTTGAAAGAGAGAGTGAAAAGGAGAGAGAATCTGAAGCAGACTCTAGGCTGAGCACAGAGCCTGATGTGGGGCTTGATCCTGTGATGGTGAGATCATGACCAGAGCCAAAACCAAGAGTCAGATGCTCAACTGACTGAGCCACCCAGGCTGAACACAATACTAATACTGAACACAATAGTAAACTAGAAATCAATTACAAGAAGAAAACTAGAAAAATCACAGTTGTGGAGAGATTAAATAGCATGCTACTAAACAACCATTGGGTCAATGAGGAAATAAAAGGAGAAATAAAAAAATACCTGAGACAAATGAAAATGGAAATACAACATTCCAAAATCTGTGAGATGCAGCAAAAGTATTTCTCAGTGGAAAGTTCATAGTGATACAGACCTACCTCAAGAAACAAGAAAAATCTCAAATAAATAATCTAGCTTTACACCTAAAAGAACTAGAAAAAGTGAAACAAAGCCCAAAGTCAGTAGAAGGAAGGAAATAATAAAAGATGAGAGTGTCTATTAATGAAACAGAGACTAAAAAGACAATAGAAAAGATGGATAAAACTAAGAGCTGGTTCTTTGAAAAGATAAAATTGACAAAACTTTTAGCTATACTCACCAAGAAAAAGAGATAGCTCAAATAAATTGTAATGAAAGAGGAGAAGTGGGGTACCTGGGTGGCTCAGTCATTAAGCATCTGCCTTTGGCTCAGGGCATGATCCCAGGGTCCTGGGATTGAGCCCCACATCGGGCTCCTTGCTCCGCTGGGAGCCTGCTTCTTCCTCTCCCACTCCCCCTGCTTGTGTTCCCTCTCTCACTGGCTCTCTCTCTGTCAAATAAATAAATAAAATCTTAAAAAAAAAAAAAGAAAGAGGAGAAGTTACAGATGACACCACAGAAATACAAAAGATCTTAAGACACTACTAGGAACAATTATATGCCAAGAAATTGGACAATGTAAAAGAAAAGGATAAATTCCTAGAAACATAAGATCTTCCCAGACTGAATCATGAAGAAATAGAAAATATTAATAGACCAATTACTAGTAAGAGATTGATTCAATAATTAAAACACTCCCAGCAGTGTTTTAATTATTGTATAAGATGACAGCCAGAATAGGAGGACCTTAAGCTCACCTTGTCCCATGAATACTGGGTAACTATCAATCATCCTAAATACCCCACAGAACAAACTCCACAACTAAGGGCAGAAAAGAGACCACATCAAAGAAGATAGGAAGTGTGGAGATGGGGTTTGGGAGAGAAACAATTATGGCTGCTGCTATGGGGAGGGAGCCACGGCTGCACAGAATGGGGAGAGACAGACTAACACAGAGGGGGGCCCTATGGGAAAATAGCAACTGGCTTGGAAAGTGAGAGGGGCAGAATTTTATGAATTCTTGCAACCAGCAGGGCTTAAAGCCTGGAGTTTTAAAAGTCAGTGGGCTTGGCTCAGGGAGAGCCCAGAGGGCATTGGGGCTGCTCTTGGAGAGAAAGCAAGGCGAACAGCCACAACAAACAGGATGGAAACAGTGACCCGAAGAGCACCTGAGGCAGACAGTGGAGAGGTTAGTTGCTCATCAGGGCATGTCCCAGAGAGGCAGTGTTCGTGGAGACACCCCTCTGAGAACAAAGGAACTAGCAGGTACCGTTTCCTTCCCCTATCCCTCAGCATAAGCACAGGGCCACCTACAGGAACTAGCTCAGCACCAACACTCACTACCTAACCTGCGTACACCAAGTGCCACACCCAGCCTGTGCTCTGGTGTAACTGCCCTTCCAAGTCATGCTTACCTCAGTCCCAATGTGGTGGGCCTCCCTCCCCCAGAAGACCAGTCCAACCCCGTCAACACCGTGTCTTCCAACCTTAGAGTTTTGTAGGGCCTTGGTTCCAGCAGGGGTGGTGACAAGTCTCATTTCACAAGCAGAGCAGCACACACCTAGTTAAAACTCACCACATTGAGTCCGAGGACCAAAAACTGCCCACAACAGGCAAAGAGAGCCTCTGTAGACAACTGGCCAGAAGAATAAAGCAGCCAGGACAAAACAGAGAAAACAGACAGCACATATTAGAGACACTCCCAGAAGTGCCAGGCCCTGAAGAAAAGAGGACAGTACATTACAGGCACTATAGGACACTTCTTCATAAGGCCATTACCCTCAAGAACAGGAGACATAGCCGACTTTTCTTTTCTTTTTTTTTTTTAATGTTTTTTTATTATATTATGTTAGTCACCATACAGTACATCCCCGGTTTCCGTTGTAAAGTTCAGTGATTCATTAGTTGTGTATAACACCCAGCGCACTATGCAATACGTGCCCTCCTTACTACCCATCACCAGTCTATCCCATTCCCCCACCCCCCTCCCCTCTGAGGCCCTCAGTTTGTTTCTCATAGTCCATTCTCTCATCTATGGAACATAGCCCACTCTTCTGACACAGAGGAACAGGCACAGAGACTTAGAAAAAATAAGAACACAGAGGAATTTCTCCCAAATGAAAGAACAGGACAAGGCCAGACCAGAAATCTATGTGAAATAGATGTGATAACATACCTAATACAGAATTTAAAGGAATGATCATAAAGTTACTCACTGGATGTGAGAAGAATGAAAGACATTAGTGAGACCCTTAACACAGAGACAAGAAATAACATATCAGAGATAAAGGGTTCAATAAACAAAATGAGAAACACGTTTGATGGAGTGAACAAGAGCCTAGAAGAAGCAGAATGAATTAATGACCTAGAAGAGCCAGAGTAATGGAAAGTAATCGACCTGCACAAAAGAGAAAAAAGAACTAGGGAAAGTGAGAATGGACTTAGGGAATTCAGTGACTCCATCAAACATAGTAATATCTGTATTATAAGAGTCCCAGAGGAAGAGAGAGAAAAGGGAGCACAACATTTATTTGAAGAAATAATAGCTGAAAAATTCCCTAATCTGGAAAAGGAAACAGATATCCAGATCCAGGAGGCACAGAGATCCCCCAACAAAATCAACAAAAGTAGGTCCACACCAAGACATATTGTAATTAAAATGGCAAGTTGTAGTGATGAAAAAAAAAATTTTAAAGCGGCAAGACAAAAGAATGTGGTTACATACAAGGGAAACCCCATAAGACTATCAGATTTTTCAGCAGAAACTTTGCAACCCAGAAGGAAGAGGCCTGATATATTCAAAGTGCTGGTTGGGAAAAATCTGCAGCCAAGAATACTCTCTCCAAAGGCAGTCATTCAGAATAGAAGAGAGAGAATTTCCCAAATAAAAATGAAAGGAGTTTATGACCACTAAACCAGCTCTGCAAAAAATATTAAAGGGGACTCTTCAGTGGAAAGGAAAAGTCAAAAGTGACAGTATGAAAGTAGGAAACACAAACACAGTAAAAATGAGTATTTCTATAAAAAGTCAGTCAAGGAACTCACAAAAAAAAAAAAAGATATAGGGACACCTGGGTCGTTCATACAGTTAAGCATCTGCCTTCGATCAGGTCATGGGGATCAAGCCCCACATCAGGCTCCCTACTCAGTGGGGAGCCTGCTTCTCCCTCTCCCTCTGCCTGCTGCTCCCCCTGCTTATTCTCTCTCTCTCTGCCAAATAAATAAATGAAATCTTTTTTTTAAAATAGGGCACCATATACCTAAAACATGAGGAGAGAAAAAAAGAATGGGTTCAAACTTAAGTGACCATCAACTTAATATAGACTGTTATTTGCAGATGTTGTATACAAACCTAATGGTAACCACAAATCAAAAACCACTAATAGATACACAAACAATAAAAAGAAAGGGAACCAAATATGTCATTAAAGAAAACCAGCAAAACATGAAAGAAAGGAAGAAAGAAAGAAAGGATCAGAGAAAAACTTCAGAAACAACCACAAAATAAGTAACAAAGTGGCAATAAATACATATCTATCAATAATTACTTTAAAAGTAAAGGGACTAATACTCCAATCAAAAGACATAGGGTGACAGACTGGATAAAAACACAAGACCTATCTATATGCTGCCTACAAGAGACTCATTTTAGCCCTAAGGACACGTACAGATTGAAAGTGAGGGCATGGAGAAATATTTTTCATGCAAATGGATGTCAAAAGAATGCCAGAGTAGCAATACTTATAATGGACAATATAGATTTTAAAACAAAGACTGTGACAAGACACAAAGAAGGTCACTATATAATAATAAAGGGGACAATCCAACATGAAGACATAACAGTAGTAACTATGCACCCAACATGGGAGCACCCAAATATATAAAATAGTTAATAACAAATATAAGGGAACTAATCAATAGTAATACAATGAAAGTAAGGGCCTTTAACACCCCATGTACATCAATGGACAGATTATCCAATCAGATAATCAACAAGAAAACAATGCCTTTGAATGACACACTGGACCAGATGGATTTAACATAAATATATCCAGGGGCGCCTGGGTAGCGCAGTCATTAAAGCGTCTGCCTTCGGCTCAGGGCGTGATCCTGGCGATCCGGGATCGAGTCCCACATCAGGCTCTTCCGCTATGAACCTGCTTCTTCCTCTCCCACTCCCCCTGCTGTGTTCCCTCTCTCGCTGGCTGTCTCTCTGTCACAAAAATAAAATCTTTAAAAAAAAAAAAAAACATAAATATATCCAGAACATTTCATCCTAAAAGAGCAGAATACACATTCTTTTCAGGTACACATGGAACATTCTCCAGAATAGATCACATATAAGGCCATAAGCTAGTTTCAACAAATTCATAAATACCAAAGTCATACCATGCATCTTTTCTGATCACAATGCTATGAAACTAGAAATCAACCACAAGAAAAATCCTGGAAAGAGCATAAATACATGTAGGTTAAATAACATGCCACTAAACAATAAATGGATCAACCAAGAAATCAAAGAAGAAATCCAAAAGTACATGGAAACAAATTAAAATGAAAACACAACACTCCAAAACCTTTGGGATGTAAGAGGAAAGTGTATAGCCCTATAGGCCTACCTACAGAAGCAAGAAAAATCTCAAACAACCTAACCTTACACCTAAAGGAGCTAGAAAAAGAACAAATGAAATGCAAAACCAGCAGAAGGAAGGAAATAATAAAGATTAGAGCAGAAATAAATGATATAGAAACTAAAAAAAATAGTAGAACAGATCAGTGAAACCAGGAGCTGGTTCTTTGAAAAGATCAACAAAATTCATAAAACTCTAGCCACAGTCATCAAAATGCAAAGAGAAAAGACTCAAGTAAATACAATTACAAATGAAAGAGGAGAAATAACACCAACATCACAGAAATACAAACAATTGTAAGAGAACATTATGAAAAACTATTTGCCAATAAATTGGACAACCTAGAAAAAATGGATAAAGTCCTAGAAACATATAACCTACCAAAACTGAAGTAGGAAGAAGTAGAAAATTTGAATAGACTACCAGGAAGGATTTTGAATCAGTACTCCCAATGAACAAAAGTTCAGGACCAGACAGTTTCACAGGCAAATTCTACCAAACATTTAAGGAAGAGTTAATATGTATTCTAGTCAAACTATTCCAAAAAATAGAAGAGCAAGTAAAACTTCCAAATTCATTCTATGAGGCCAGCATTACTCTGATACCAAAACCAGAGGAAGACACCACTAAAAAACAGAACTACAGGTGAATATCCCTGCTGAACATAGATGCAAAAATCCTCAACAAAATACTAGCAAATATAATTCAACAATACATTCAAAAAATCATTCACCACAGTCAAGCAGGTTTTATTCCTGGGATGCAAGAGTGGTTCCATATTCACAAATCAATCAAAGCAATACATCATATCAATGAAAGAAAGGATAAAAACCATACAATCATTTCAATAGGCACAGGAAAAGCATTTGACAAAGTACAACATCCATTCATGATAAAAAAAAAAAACAACCCTCAACAAAGTAGGTTTAGAGGGAATATATCTCAACATAATAAAGGTCAGATATGAAAAACCCACAACAAACGTCTTACTCAGTGGGGGAAAACAGAGCTTTTCCCTTAAGGTCAGGAACAAGAAAGGGATGCCCACTCTCACCGCTTTTATTCAACATAGTACTGGAAGTTCTAGCCACAGCAATTAGACAACAAAAAGAAATTAAAGGCATCCAAAGTGGTAAGGAAGAAGTTGAACTTTCACTCTTTGCAGATGACAGGATACTCCATATTAGAAAACCCAAAGACTCCACCAAAAAAACTACTAGTACTGATAAAGGAATTCAGTAAACTCACAGGATACAAAATTAATGTGGAGAAATCTGTTGCATTCCAATACACTAATAATGAAGCAGCAGAAAGAGAAATTAAGAGAACAAACCATTTACAAATGCACCAAAAATAATAAGATATACCTAGGAATAAATCTATCCAAGAGTCGTGAAAGACCTGTACTCTAAAAACTATAAAACTTTGATGAAATTGAAGACAACACAAAGAAATGGAAAGACATTCCATGCTCATGGGTTGGAAGAACAGATATTGTTAAAATGAATATACTACCCAAAGCAATCTATACATTTAATACAATCCCTATCAAAATACTAACAGCATTTTTCACAGAGTTAGTACAAACCAATCCTAAAATTTGTATGGAACCACAAAAGACCCTGAATAGCCAATACAACCTTTTAAAAGAAAAGAAAAGCTGGAGGTATCACAATTCCAGGCTTCAAGTTACATTACAAAGCTATAGTGATCAAAACAGTATGGTACTGGCACAAAAATAGACACATAGATTACTAGAACAGAACAGAAAACCATGAAATAAACCCTAAATTATACAGTCAATTTATCTTTGACAAAACAGGAAAGAATATCCAGTGGGAAAAAGACAATCTCTTCAACAAATGGTGTTGGGAAAATTGGACAGCAACATGCAAAAAAATCAAACTGGGCCACTTTCTTTCACTATACAAAAATAAACTCAAAACGGATTAAAGACCTAAATGTGAGACCTGAAACCACAAAAATCATAGAAGAGAGCACAGGCAGTAATGTCTCTGACATTGGCCATCACAAAATTTTTCTAGGTATGTCTCTTGAGGCAAGGCAATTAAAAGCAAAAATAAACTATTGGGACTACATCAAAATGAAAAGCTTCTGCATGGCAAAGGAAACAATCAACAAAACTAAAAGGCAACCTATGGAATGGGAGAAAATATTGCAAATGACATATGCAATAAGGTTTAGTATTCAAAATATATAAAGAACTTATACAAATCAACACCTCCAAAAAACAAATAATCCAATTTTGAAATGGACAAAAGAAATGAGCAGACATTTTTCCAAAGACATCCAGTTGGCCAACAGACACATGAAAAGATGCTCAACATCACTCATCATCAGGGAAATGCAAATCAAAACTACAATGAGGTAACACTAGAAATAACAAGTGTTGGTGAGGACGTGGAGAAAAAGGAATAGACTTGCACCATTGGTGGGAATGTAAACTGCTACAGCCACTGTGGAAAACAGTATGGAGGTTCCTCAAAAAATCAAAAATAGAACTACCCTACAATCCAGCAACTGTATTACTGGGTATTTACTCCCCCCCCCCAAAAAAAAAAAAACTAATTCAAAGGGATGCATGCATCCCAGTGTTCACTGCAACATTATTTACAATAGCCCAATTATGGAAGCAACCCAAATATCCACTGGTAGATGAATAAAGAAGATGTGGTATATATATATATAATGGAATATGATTCAGCCACAAAAAAGAATGAAATCTTGCCTTTTACAACAACATGGATGAACTAGAGAATATAATGCTAAACAAAGTAAGTCAGTCAGAGAAAGACAGATACCATATGATTTCACTCATATGTGGAATTTAAAAAACAAAGCAAACAAGCAAAGGAAAGAGACAGACGAACCAAGAAAAAGGCTCTTAACTATAGAGGACAAATTGTTGGTTACTAGAGCAGATGTCAGTGGCAGGATAGATGAAATAGGGGATGGGGATTAATAAGTACACTTGTCAAGATGAGCACTGGGTAGTGTGTGGAATTGTTGAATCACTGTGTTATACACCTGAAACTAATATAGCACTGTATGTTAACTATACTGGAATTAAAAAATGAATGAACACTCCCAATAAACAAATGTCCAGTACCAGACAGCTTCACTGGTTAATTCTACCAAAATTTCAAAGAAGATTTTAATATTTAGCCTTCTCAAACTCTTCCAAGAAATTGAAGAGAGAATGCTCCCAAACTCATTTTATGAGGCCAACATTACCTTGACACAAAGAATAAACAAGGACATCACAACAAAAAAAAAAGAAAGAAAAAATTACAGGTCAATATCCCTATGAACATAGATCCAAAAATGCTCAACAAAATATTAGCAAATTAAATTCAACAATACTTTAATAGACTCATACACCATGATCAAGTGGAATTTATCCCAATGATCCAAGGATGGTTCAATATCTGCAAGTCAATCAGCTATTTGTGGGTGACAAGATTTAATATATGGAAACCCCTAAAGACTCTGCTTAAAAAACTGTTAGAACTAATAAACAAATTCAAGTTGCATGGTTCAAGACCAATATAAAAAAAATGGTTGCATTTCTATACACTAACTGTCAGGAAGAGAAATTAAGAAAACAACCCCATTTAAAATTGTATCAAAAACAATAAAATTCTTAGAAGTAAATTTGCCAAGAAAGTAAAAGATTGAAAACTATAAGGCATTGATGAAAGAAACATAGAAGAAAACACTAATAAATGGAAATATTTTCCATTCTTATGGATTGGAAGAATGAATAGTTAAAATTTCCATATTAGCCATAGCAATATACAGATTCAGTGCAATCCCTATCAAAATTCCAATGGTATTTTTCACAGAAATACAAGAAACAATCCTAAAATTTATATGGAACCACTAAAGACCCAACTAGCCAAAGCAAAGATCTTAAGAAGAACAGATCTGGGGAGGAGGAGAAGAAGATGGTGGCAGACTAGGAGGACCCTAGCCTTGTCTCATCCCACAAACACAACTAAATAACTATCAAATCATCCTAAATCCCCATGAATTGACCTGAAGATTGACAGAACAAGCTACACAACTAAAGGAAGAGAAGAGGCCGCATTGGAGAAGGTAGGACATGGTTTAGGGAATAAATGGATTGCTGGTGCTGTGGAGGGGAGGGAGCTATGGTCGTGGAGAAAGGTGAGAGAGAGAGAGGAGCACACGGGAAGGCACAAGGAGAATGTATCCCCAAAGTCATTGGCTTGGAAAATGAGAGGGGCTTAATTTCAAGAATTCTTGCAACCAGCGAGGCTTAAAGACTGGAGTTTTAAAGTTCAACAGGCTTGACTACAATAGCGCCCAGAGGGCACAGCCCTGCTCCTGGAGAGAAGGCAGACAGACAACCTGGGGGCAGATAGCATGGAAACAGCAATTTGAAGAGTGCCTGGGGAGAGATTATTTGCTCTTCTCAGAGCCCATCCCTGAGAGCCAGCATTCAGGAAGATGCATCTCTGGGAACAAAGATGCTGGCTGGCACCATTACCCAACCCCATCCCTCAGCATAAACACAGAGCCACCAGTAGGAAGCAGTGCATTGACCAAACACTGCCCACTGCAGGTCAGGAGAGTCTTTGTACATGACTGGCTTGAAGGATAGAGCAGCCAAAACACAACAGCAGAGCACACACTACACACACGAGAAACAATCCCTGAAGCTCCAGGGCCTGGACAGTACATGACCTCTTCTTCATAAGACCATTACTTTCAAGAGCAGGAGACATAACTGGCTTATCTAACACAGAGAAGGCAGAGACTTAGACAAAATACAAAGTTGGAGGAATTTATCCCAAATGAAAGAACAAGATAAGGCCACAGCCAGAGATCTAAGTGAAACAGATATAAGTAACATGCCTGATGGAGAATTTAAGCAACAATCATAAGAATGCTCACTGGCCTTGAGAAAAGAATAGAAGATATCAGTGAGACCCTTACCACAGAGATAAAAGAATTTTTTAAAAAATCAATCAGAGATGAAGAATGCAATAAATGAGACTGGAAACAGGCTTGATGCAATGAACAGCAGGCTGGAAGAAGCAAAGGAATGAATTAGTGACCTAGAAGAAAAAATAATGGAAAATAATGAAGCTGAACAAAAGAGAGAAGTATGCAACACAAGAATAGACTTATAAAACTCAGTGACTCCATCAAACATAATAATATTCATATTATAGGAGTCCCAGAAGAAGAGAAGGAAAAAGGGGAAGAAAATTTACTTCAGAAATAATAGCTGAAAACTTCCCTAATCTGAGGAAGGAAACAGACATCCAGATCCAGGGGGCACAGAGAACGCCATTAAAATCAAAAAAGCAGGCCAACACCAAGGCATATTATAGTTAAATTTGGAAAACCTAGTGATAACGAGAAAATCCTAAAAGCAGCAAGACAAAAGAAATCCTTAACTTACAAGAAAAGACCCATAAGTTTAGCTGTAGACCTCTCCAGAAACTTGGCAAGCCAGAAAGGAATGGCATGATATATTCAACGTGCTGAATGGGAAAAATCTGCAGCCAAGAATACTCTCTCTAGCAAGGCTATCATTCAGAACAGGAGAGAGAGTTTCCCAGACAAACAAAAAGTAAAGGAATTAGTGACCACTAAACCAGCCCTAAAGAAATATTAAAGGGGACTCTTTGAGTAGAAAGGAGAGAGCAAAAATGACAAGGACAAGAAAGGATCAGAGATAGTCTCCAGAAACAATGACAAAACAAGTAATAAAATGGCAATAAAACATACCTATCAATAATTACTTTGAATGTAAATGGACTAAGTGCTTCAGTCAAAAGCCATAGGGTGTCAAGAAACAAATAATCTGGTTAAAAAATGGGCAGAAGACATGAGTAGACATTTTTCCAAAGAAGATATACAGATGACCAACAGAGACATAAAAAGATGCTCAACATCACATCATCAGGGAAATATTAATCAAAACTACAATGAGATATCACTTCATACTAGTCAGAGTGGCTAAAAGTAACAACACAGGACATAACAGGTGTTGGCGAGGACGTGGAGAAAGGGGAACCCTCCTACACTGTTGGTGGGAATGCAAACTGGTGCAACCACTCTGGAAAACAGTATGGAGGTTCCTCAGAAAGCTAAACATAGAACTACCCTATGATGCAGCAATTGCACTATAGTTTACATCTTTTTACTTTGTGTATCCACTAACAAATTATTGTAGTTCTAAGTGTTTTTGCTATTTCTGTCTTTTAACCTTCATACTGGAGTTATAAGTGATTAACCACCACTATTACATTAGAATATTATGAGTTTAATTCTATATTTACCATTACCAGTGAGACTTATACTTTTCATGTTTTGTTGTTCCTAATAAGTGCCTTTTTAGCTTATAGAAGTCCCTTTAACATTTCTTGTAAGGCCAGTCTAGTGATGATGATCTTTAGCTTTTGCTTTTCTGGAAAACTCTTTCTCTCTTCTTCAATTCTGAATGACAACTTTGCTGGGTATGGTATTCTTGGTTGAAAGGGGTTTTTTTTCTTTCATCTCTTTGAATCATGCCACTCCCTCTGGCCTGCAAAGTTTTTGGTGAAAAACCTGCTGAGAGTCTTATGGGGGTTCCCTTATATGTAACAAGTTGTTTTTCTCTTCTTTTAAGATTATCTCCTAGTCTTTAACTTTTGAGAGTTTAATTATATTGTGTCTCAGTGTAGGTCTCTTTCAATTCCTCTTTTGGAGATTCCGTGGGCTCCCTGGATGTAGCTGTCTCTTTTTCTAAGGTAGGGTGGTTTTCTGTTATTTTTTCCTTTTTTTAATAATATTTTTTATTATATTATGTTAGTTACCATACAGTACATCCCTAGTTTTTGATGTAAAGTTCCATGATTCATTACTTGCGTATAACACCCAGTACACCATGCAATACGTGCCCTCCTTAATACCCATCACCAGCCTATCCCATTCCCCCACCCCCCTCCCCTCTGAAGCCCTCAGTTTGTTTCCCACAGTCAATGGTCTCTCATGGTTCATTCCCCCTTCTGATTAACCCCCCCTTTCTTTATCCCTTTCTTCTCCTACCGATCTTCCTACTTCTTATGTTCCATAAATGAGTGAAACCATATGATAATTGTCTTTCTCTGCTTGACTTATTTCGCTTAGCATTATCTCCTCCAGTCCCGTCCATGTTGCAGCAAATGCTGAGAAACAGTTCTTTTTGATGGCTGAGTAATATTCCATTGTATATATGGACCACATCTTAATCCAGTCGTCTGTTGAAGGGCATCTCGGCTCCTTCCATGATTTAGCTATTGTGGACAATGCTGCTATGAACATTGGGGTGCATATGGCCCTTCTCTTCACTACGTCTGTTATTTTTTTCAAATAAGCTTTCTGCCCTTTTCTCTCTCTCTTTTCCTGGGACCCCTATAATGTGAACATTGGTCTGTTTGATGGAGTCTTATAATTCCCTTAAGCTATCTTCACTCTTTTTCATTATTTTTTCTTTTTGCTTCTCTGATTGAATGGGTTCTTCCTTTCTGTCTTTGAGTTTGCTGATATTTTCTTCCATTTTATCTAGTCTGCTCTATTGACTTTTTCATCTCAGTTATTGTATTTTTCAGCTCTGATTTCTGTTTGGTACTTTTTAATATTTTCTGTCTCATTATTGAAATTCTCACTTTGTCATGCATTGGTCTCCTGACCTTGGTAAGCATCTTTTGGCCATTATTTTAAACTTTTTATCAGATAAATCATTTATCTCCATTTGATTAGGGTCTGTTTCTGGAGTTTTATCTTGTTGTTTTGTTTAGAACATATTCTTTTGTTTCTTCATTTTTCTTTCACTCTGTGTTGGTTTTTGCATATTAGATACAATAGCCACCTCTCCCAGTCTTGATAGAGTGGTCTTGTGTAGGAAATGAACCTTATCATTCAGCTCAGCCTTAGCTCTTGGCTGTCTATCAAACCTTTGTGATTTTCTAAGCCACTTTCTGTAGTTTTAGTGGCTCCCAGTAGTTCAAGTTGTGTAAAGACCTGTCAGTCTCCCAAAGGGGAACATCTTTGCACCTAGATGCAGGCTGATTAGAAGCCAGACCCTTGGTTAACAGCTTTTAAAGTGTGCAAGCAGACTTCTTTCCAGGAAAGACTGGGAGCTGGGCATTTCAATATGCTCCCTTTGCACTGAGCCTTGGGTTGATAGCCAATTATGAAACATTTCTTTGTTTGTTACTGTCCTATGGAATCTGGAACTAGAGCCCCGCTGGCTGCCAGAGCCGGGTGATCAAGGGGTGTATCCCCTGGACAGCAGCCACAAAAAGCCAGAGTTCTAGGCATGTATACAATCTCATTCAAGGGATACACCAATGACCTGAATGGGCCAGAGGGAGAATGTGGGGATGGTGCCCACTGGCTTTCTTCATCTCCAGGGGGGATTGTAGTCTGTCCCTAGATGTGTGCCAAAATAGAAGCCTGACCCTTAGGAAGCAGCTTTTAAAGTATGCAAATAGGCTTTTTATAGAGAAAGATTAGGATATGGGTGTTTCTGTCTGTTGTCTCTGTATTAGGCCTGAGGAGTTTTCCACAGTGAGTCTTTATAAGCCCATTGAGAACTGTTTCTTTGTGTTTTATAACCTGGTGGGTCTCATGGATGCAAACCTCATTGTCTTTCAAATCTGGTGTTTGGGGGGCCCATCCCTCATGCAGACATCTTTAAAGTTTAGGTACTAAATGTTTAATCCAAACTCTTCACTCCTCAGGGAGAAGCTTGGAGCTGTGAACTTCCTTCTGATTGCTGCACTGGGGCGGGTTTATGATAAAATTGTGTTTCAGCATTTTCTACCCATTTTGATGTGGGTTTTTTTTTCTTATTTACCCAATGTGTAGGAGTCACTCAGCTAGTTTCTGGATTTCTTTCAGAAGGAGTTGTCCCATGTGTAGCTGTAAATTTGGTATGTGCATGGGGGGAGGTGAGTTTGGGAGATTCCTATGTTGCCATCATGGACCAGAACAACCAGCATTATTTTTAATAGTCCCAAACTGTAAACTACTCAAGTATCTATCAACAGTAGAATGGATGAATAAATTGTGATGTAGTCACACAATAAAATTCTATACAGCATGAAGGATAAATGATCTGCTATGTAACACAACAATGATGAATCTCCTAAATATAATATTAAATGGAAGAATCCAGACACAAAAGAGTACATACTGTAGTATATTAGTTATATAAAGTTTATAAACAAGCAAAACTAATCTTTGGTGACAGAAGTCATGATGGTAGTTATCCTTGGGTTAGGGGAAAGACAAGATGGAAAAGGGGGACAAGGGAGTGTTCTGGGGTTTGGGTAATGATCTGTTTATTGGCATGGATGCTAGTGATATGGATGTGTTCACATCATGAAAATACATCAAGCTTATGATTTGTGTACTTTTCTGTATATGCACTATTACTTCAGTGAAAGGTTAATTTGCCTTAAGTAAAAAGAAAAAAATCCTTTAAGTAAAAAAGAAAGCCTTTAGCAAAGGCTTTTCAGTGACTTCCCATTATACTCAGAATAAAACCCATAATCCTTACCATGGCCTATAAGGCTATACATGATCTGGCCCATGGCTACCTCCTCCACATTATTCCTTATATAATTCCCCTTGCTTACGCAGCTCCAGCCACATGGCCTTCTTGCTGTTCTGCAAACATAATTAAACTCCTTTCCATCCTGATGCTTTGTACTTGCTCTTCCCTTTGTCTGGAACACTCCTTTCAGCTTGTCACATTGTTGGTTTCTTATATAGGTACCAGCTCAAATGTCACTTCTTCAAAAAAGTCCTCATTCAACATACTCCATCTGAAATAGACTACCCACTTTTTATCGCAGTACAGTATTTTTTCTTTATAACATCTGTAACTAGATATGTATTTATTACTTGTTCATCATTTGTCTTTCTTAATAGAATGTAAACTCCCCAAAGGCTGGGATCATGTCTGCTATGTTCATCACTGTATCTTTAACACCTGACACCACCTAGCACATAGCAGCTGCTCATGTAAATGTTAAAGTTGAATGAATGAGTGAAGATCACTGGGTAAACTGTCTAGTAGGGCTATAGTTTGGCTTTTCCCCACAAAGGGAAATACCTGAGAAGTTCAAAGTCATTCTGCTTAAAAGAAAGCCTTGTTGTTATAACCACTCTTGTCCACCTCAGCTTTGTGAATAGAAACCTCAGATCTTTCCCCAATGCTTCTGTAAAATTTGGCCAAGAGAATGTACTTTAGATAAAACATCATATCCTAAGATGGAAGACACCAGCTAGAACTTCTATCTCCTACCCCTAGATTCTCCAAAGGAAAAAAATATATACGGTCAACAGGCAGCAGGGCTCCTCTCTGTAATCCTATATTCCTGAGAGAACATTTACTTATTCTCACCTTATCTCTAGGACAAGTAATGAATATAGACAAAGCCTTATATAAAATTGCTCAGTAAGCAACAGGTGTCTTTAACATGTGTTTGAGGATATCTTTTCTTCTCATGATTTCATCTTAGATACAACAACTATGACAGAGCTGTCATCAATACTGTACCTTATGATGTTGTCCATCGTTGGTATACAGCACACCGGACTCTGACAGTAGAGTTGAGGAGACCTGAGAATGAGTTTTGGGTCAAACTAAAGCCTGGCAGGGTGGGTGCCAAGTTCTAAAGATGTCAAGTAAGCTTGTTATACTGAAGCAGTAAATAATGGGTACTTCTTTAATATGTGAGTCACAGTCTTGCAAAGGTAAAAATGAAAAGAGTCCTGGGTACTGGCTCTGGTCCTGCCACTCACTGAATGACCTGGAAGCAGGTCCCACACCATATGTAGGCATCAGTGACTCAGTGGGTCTATATGTGTAGTGAGGGGGTTGAACTAGATAATCCCTAAGTGTCCTTCCAGCTATAGGATTTCTTTTTTTTTCTTTTGCTCTTGATATATCCTCTGAATGAAGAATATCTTCAGCTTAACATAAATCATAATGAAATAGTTTAACTCTTTGAGAAAGTATATGTTAAAAATTAAACAGAAAAGAAAATGAAGCCAATTATCTGATTTGCTTTGATAAGAGAACAATTACTCAAGAAACATAAGCTCCTCAAGTGCAGGGCCTAATTACCTACTGTTGCCTTTGTAACTTCCACCCAGCCTACTACAGGGCTATGTACATCCTAATTTCCAAACGTTTGTTTAATCTCAAAAAGAAAGATATCTCATTGAATGTAACTAGAAAACAACCTAAAGCTTTTCTTTTAAGTAATCTCTTCTGATTTAGAGTTCCTTTGGTCTGCTTTTGTTCTGATGGTGTTTTTTTCTCTCTTTTTGCCCATTCACAGGTCCTATTTATAGACAACTGGCGTGTCCTACATGGCAGGGAATCCTTCACTGGCTACCGCCAACTCTGTGGCTGCTATTTAACAAGGGATGATGTATTAAACACTGCTCGTCTCTTGGGGCTTCAGGCTTAAAATTGACAGCATTAGGATTATGAACATACCTGGCACCCTGTCTACCAGAATTTCGTATCAGCAAAATAATATTGTGTCAAAACCTACTTCAAATTGTCTCCTTATCTCATCACACAAAACAGAAGTTGCAAGTAGGTCAGTTAGAAAGAAATGCATTTTAGGAGCAAAGTCTTTATAAAGCAGCACTTTGCAAAATGTTTGGTCTTAGGATACCTTAACACTCTTAGAAGTCATTCAGGACCACAAAGTGTCCTTGGATGTGGGTTATATCTATTGATACTAAGTGTAATAGATATTGAGACTGAGAAATGTTTAAAATCCAAAAACACAAAATCACATATCCCTCAGTATCAAAGAGATGGCATCATCACAAACCATATAGCCTTTAGAAAAGCCCTCTGTACATTTATGAGATAATAAGAATGAGAAAGGTAAATATCATCTTGGTGTTATTATGAAAAATAGTTTTTAACCCATAGGCCCACTAAGAGGGGCTCAAGGATCCCTCCAGTGGTTTTCAGACCACTCTTTATAAGAATCAATGGCTGGGGGGCGCCTGGGTGGCACAGCGGTTAAAGCGTCTGCCTTCGGCTCAGGGCGTGATCCCGGTGTTCCGGGATCGAGCCCCACGTCAGGCTCCTCCTCTGTGAGCCTGCTTCTTCCTCTCCCACTCCCCCTACTTGTGTTCTCTCTCGCTGGCTGTCTCTATCTCTGTCAAATAAATAAATAAAAATCTTTAAAAAAAAAAAAAAGAATCAATGGCTGGAGGATACCTTAAGACAGTCCTTTACATAAACCTGTGAATTAAAGAGTTTAGCTGAAACCCTAGATTTATATCTACAGTGTCCTAGAACTACAGATATTGTAGAAATTGCTTGATAGCACAAGCTCAGTGATAAGGTAGTCACTGAATATAAACAGTATTTTATCTTACAAGAAGGGTTATCGCCATCCAAGACATCTCTTGAAGAGTTAAACTAGGAAGCCACAATAGCTCCTGTGGAACAAATCCATCAGTTCAATAATTGTGTGAGAGATAATTGCAGAAAGTTTTTAGAGACTTCTGAGGTTCCATATGATAATGCATATATACACATATACACCAAAGAGAGTACAGAGGGTTAGTCTGTAAGACTGTTCGATGAACTCATCATGACTTATGATGTGCCTCCAAAGAACTGGAAATTACTATCCAAACTTGCATTTTTGCTTTTGATGGAATTTAGGATGCAATCTGTTTCCTCCATTTCTTCTGATCTTTGTTTTTTCTTTTCTTAAAATATTATACATGTTAATTGCTAAGATTTGACTGGGTTAAGTATAATACCTTGTTTCTTTTTTTTTTAATGAATTCCTTTATATATGGATGGAGAGGCAGAGAGATGGGTATGAGGCTTATTTTCCCCTAGCTTTTATTGAAAGTGAAGCTGTACAATAACTGCATTAACCACTGTAGAATGATGAAAGAGAATCCAGGCTAGGATGTGCAGAAGAGGGGAAAAAACAGCATTAGTGGGGATAGAAGTCACAAAGCAAAGTCAGTACTCTGACAGAAAATAGAGTCTAATGTGATGTTCAGAAAGAGTCCCTAGTTCACATTTAGTCGTTTATGCATTACCTTATTGACTCATCCAGTGCTCTAAAACATGTTCTCAAACTATTTCTGCATTTTATTCGTACTATATAGGAATCTTTAGGGGTCTTCATGAAATTTGTTGTCCTTGGATCAAAGGATTGATAATTAAGCCTAAGTCTTAAAGAATATACCCATTAGCAATCAGAACAGAAGTAACATTTTAACATGTAATCTATTCTCCCTGTTGTTATGTACTCCTAAAATATGTCACCATTAGTCTTCCTCAGGATATTTACCCTTTCTGAAATTTTGCTTAACTTAGCCTTGAAAATTACATTTAACTGTGGTCAGGATTGATTTAGAACAAGCAAAGGACGTATTCAGGGTCCTGGAGAGAGAAGGATACAGATCAATCTTCTCTCTCACTGAAGGACTTCCTTTACCTTCTGTTTCCCCTGGGACCTTGATTAATTATTTCACCCTCACTTTTCTAAATTTTTAATCCATACTTTTCTATAATGTACTCCCTTCAGAGTAAGAAAGACGGAAGGGAATTATTTGAGTGCTGATCATGGTACATTGAAAACTTTCTTTGTAAAATGTTTCTTTTTTGCATCTCTTTCTGGCATCCCTGGATATGTAAGCATGGGTCTGTGTATACCAAGCTCAGTGTAGAGTTACTTTTACCTTTTGGTAAGGTGGGATGGGATCAGTAGGGTCAGGAGCACAGCACCTAACATAGTCATTTCATAATACAGATTTGTTGGAAAAAGAATAAAATAGTGAATCCTTTTCAAACAAATTTACCAGATATTACCGTGATCTCTGTAAGGATGTCCTTTTGTGTTTGGCAGTTAACCAGCACTGAATTTTGTCTACCTTCATCTAGCGTGACAAACCATTCAAGTGTGTTCAGGACTGAGGGGTTTCCTGGGATGCAGAACTTAGTGTTAAAACTGGGAAAGTCCCACATAAACCAGGACTATTGGTGTCCCTACCTTCTTGCTGCTAGCAATGTCTTTTTCTTTAGTGTTCATCAATGATTCCCATTTCTGTCCAAGTGCTTGTGAATCACAACCTGTGCAGTCTATGATGAAAAGGAAAAAAAGATGTATGAACTGTGGTGTGCTGTGGTTGTTCCCAAAGTAGACTGGCAGCAGCAGCATCATTTGAGCACTTGTTAGAAATGAAAATTCTCAGGCCCCACACCAGACATACTAAGTTTGAGAACCACTGAAGGGAAAGCCTTGTTGCTGAGCTCTAGGCCCTATTTTGAGCTACAGTTTGCTCTTCAGTTTTCTCTTCTTCATTGTAAAATGGAGGTCTTGGACAGGGCAACATCTAAAGGCTCTGTCACTCTAATTTTGTTTGACCTCCTCGCTTAAATTTTCTCATATGAGTAGAGTAAGGAAAATACCTACCCTGCAGGTTTTTCTAGCAAATTTGTGATTATTAAGTAAGATGTTTGCAGCACATGATGATAACCAATAACAATAGCTAACTCTTTCATGGTGCTGTTAAAACTGCTTTTAATCCCCACAGCAACCCTACCCCTATTTTATAAATGAAGAAATAGAGGCAATGAGAGATTAAGTTGTTTAGCCAAGATCACATGGCTAAATAAGTATCAGGGTTTGGGTTAGAATTTTGAAAATCTGGCCACAGAGACAGTGCTTTTAATTAATATGGCATATTCCAAAATAAATGTTAATTCCTTCCCCCTTGTCCTTATTCCAACAATATTTACAGTCCAGCTGACCATTCATAGATAGTAATCATCATCTGCACTATTAAGTTCCTTCCAGTAAAATCTTAAGAGAACCATGAGAATATCTAGATGTTTTGCAAATAGTTTATAAATATCCACCAACCCCCCTACTTTTTTAAAAAACAAAGTGTTTTTCACATTCTCTAATTTTACTTATTCCAAAGGTAGAAACTTGATGATAGAAAGAAATCAATCCATTCAGCATTTTTCCTTCTTTCCACACTCTTGCAAAATATGTCAGTTGTCAGGATCAAAATCATTTTATAGGACGTATTCATATCACTGCCCCAGGAAGTTCTGGGCATATTGGAGATCCCCTCACACAACCAGCTGGTGACTTAGTTGGGAAGTCAGGCCATGTCTGTGTCCTTGCCTCCTTAGGCCTACAGCTCACCAGAGCCAAAGACCCTGGCAGATGTGGTTGTAGTTCTTTTTTTGTTATTTTCTGTTGTTGTCAGATCTACATTCAGGGGTTGGTAGGTTTGTGGGTAGTTTATCCTACTCCTTGGCTATAAGCAGTGGGCCTGGCTTTTGTCCTCCATCTTGCTCAGAGTACTTTTGGACAACTCAGAGTATAAAGTCTTAGCTTGATTAATGGAATCCAAGCTTCCTTTCTGGGAAAAATCATCAGGCATCTTTTACAATTGTGAAGATCATCTTAAGCCATGTTTCTGTGTATCATACAGTTTCATAGTGGTGTTCTAACCTACTGTTTTATGGGTAGATAAGCATGGTAATTCATCCTGTGCATAAGTGAAGATCACAGGGTCAGTGCTATGTGAACCTATGAAGTCAGTGAAGGTTTTTCTCTGCTTGCGCCACCTTTCTCTATTGTCTGTCCTTTGTCCCATTAACGTTGGCCACTCCCTCCAATTCAGGTACTCAGTATCCTCTCACCTTCTGCTTTCTAGATCCCTCTCTGATGCCTTGACTGAGGCAGTGTAGTGTCATAGAAAGAGCATGGACTTGGACTAAACTGGGCTTGAATTCCATCTTTGCCTCTGACTAGCCTGGTGAATTTGGGGAAGTCACTTCCCTTCCTTGAGCCTCTGTTTCTTCCTCTGCAAAGACTTATAAATGTCATCTACCTGCTAAAGCTGTGATGAAGAATGAAATGAGATCATGGGCATAAAGTGTGTACCACAGTGAGCACCACACAGTAAATACTCAGTAGTGGTTTATTTTTGTCACCAATGTCATTTGAGCAAATAGGAGAGAACAAGGCTAGTCTGTGTGTTTGACAGAAATCAGCATTCTACTTAGAGGGAAGGAGAAAAACAATGAGAGTCAGACTTGGAAAAGTATGTGGAAATGCTAGGGGTCAGGGAGAGTAGACAGGTCATGAAATGTACACACATTGGCAGAGCATTCAAGCACAACCTGAGGGTTTATAGATAGGAAGTTGGTTTGAGTAGGTGGTGTAGGAGCTGAGAGCTGAAAGGGCAGAATGGATCAGAGAGAAAAGTCAGAGGATGGATCAGAGAGCTCGATGAGACAAGAAAGAGTCTGGAGTGTTTTAGGGAGAGTGGCTTGATAGCAAAGGTGATAGGATAAATGAAGCAGGTCGGCAGATACCCATGCCTGCAACGATGTATAGTTAATGTAGAACACATACTTACACATGTAACTTCGCCATCACCCAAAACCCCAGTGAAACTACTATAAAATGATACTTTAAAGGATTAGAAGGGCAGGAAAGTAGGCAGCAACTAAATTTTGAATGCTGAAAAGCAGATGGATGAATAATAGTAGACTTAGCAGACCCGAAAAAGCCACAAACTAGGAATCTTAAACCCTTCGTGGGAGAGGCCAAAAACCAACCTCATTAATTACCCCCTTTTCCACCCCACCCACAAGAATCTTCAAAGGGTAACTCTGGAAGTGGAGGTGGGTAGCAGGCACCAAAATAATGAAGTTTCGTTAAAAACTGTTTAAGAATTCACAAACCCCCTCCTACATTTAATACCTGACTAAACTGAGGATCTGGCCCTTCTCTGCCCTGACAGAAGTCTGGAGTGTTATTCCCTGAAATGCAGAGGACTCTGGGAGCCAAGGGCTGGAATCTCATATTAAAAACAGAAGGCTTAGGGGGGAGTTAAGATGGCGGAGGAGTAGGGGACCCCTTTTTCAGCCGGTCCCCTGAGTCGAGTTGGATAAGTACCAGACCAGCCCGAACATCCACGGAATCAGCCTGAGATGCAGGAAGATACATCTGGATCTCTACAAATGAACATCTCCAGCACTGAGTATTGAGGTACGAAGCGGGGAACTGTGAAACCACGCACAGATATCGGAAGATAAACGGAAGGGGGAGGGAGCCGCCGCATTCGGACTCTGGGAAGCGGTAGCCACCTGCATGGGGGAGCGGGTGGACTCACGGACCAGCACCCGAGAGAGAGCAGACTGTGACCATGAGCCGGGGAACGCGCACGACAAGACTGAAACAGAGCTCCAGTGCGCTCACTGGAACCAGACTGAGACCGGGAGCTCCGGGAGCGTGTGAGGGCGGCTGGTGGCTGGCGGTGTTAGAAACACAAAGGACAGAGATGCACCGGCCCTGGAAGTGAGGGCCGGGACACCGGGTGTGGGGCGCACATCCCGGGACGCTGCAGGGTTGAGCAGCACCAACAGAAACAGAGTTAAAGTGGCCAGAACATCAGTGGAGAACGGTCCGCGATCCCTCTGTTCTGAGACAGAGGCTGGGATTCGGCCACTGCTGCTCCGACTCTCAGAAGAGGCACAGCAAACCGCCAGAGAAAGCTGCCAGAGAACAAAAGCCTGGAAATACCAGCTCACACTGTGCCCATCCCCATCCCCCCTCTCAGGGGACACGGAGACTCTACCCAAACAGGGTTGCCTGAGTATCGGCGCGGCAGGCCCCTCCCCCAGAAGGCAGGCTGAAAAATCAAGAAGCCCACATCACTAAGATCCCTATAAAACAAGGGTGCACGGGGCGCCTGGGTAGCACAGTCGTTAAAGCGTCTGCCTTCGACTCAGGGCGTGATCCCGGCATTCCGGGATCGAATCCCACATCAGGCTCCTCGGCTGGGAGCCTGCTTCTTCCTCTCCCACTCCTCTGCTGTGTTCCCTCTCTCTCTGGCTGTCTCTCTGTCACATAAATAAATAAAATCTTTAAAAAAAAAAAAAAAAACAAGGGTGCACGGCCTGGGTCCCGGTCAATAATTTGGGCTCTAGACAACCCCGCACCCTCTCATCATCAGAATTACGAGAAGGAGAAATCCCCCCCGCCAGCAAAGAAAAGACAATGAGTCTGTGACCTCTGCCACAGAACTAATGGATATGGATATAACCAAATTATCAGAAATGGAGTTCAGAGTAACAATGGTCAAGATGATGTGTAGACTTGAAAAAAGTATTAATGAAAATGTTAATGAGAATATAGAATCTCTAAGGGCAGAAATGAGAGCGAATCTGGCAGAAATTAAAAATTCTATGAGCCAAATGCAGTCAAAACTAGAGGCTCTGACGGCCAGGGTGAATGAGGCAGAAGAACGTATCAGCAAATTGGAGGATGGGTTAGCAGAAGAAAAAGCTAAAATAGAATCTGGACTCAAAAAAAATCCATGCTCAGGAATGTAGGATACGGGAGATTACTGACTCAATGAAACATTGCAATGTCAGAATCATCAGCATCCCCAAGGGGGTGGAGAAAAACAGAGGTCTAGAAGAGATATTTGAACAAATTGTAGCTGAAAACTTCCCTAATCTAGCAAAGGAAACAAGCATTCATGTCCAAGAGGCAGAGAGGACCCCTCACAAGCTCAACCACGACAAACCTATGCCACGTCACATCATAGTGCAATTTGCAAATATTACATCCAAGGATACAGTATTGAAAGCGACCAGGGCAAAGAAATTTCTCACATACCAAGGCAAAAATATCAGAATTACGTCAGACCTGTCTACACAGACCTGGAATGACAGAAAGGGTTGGGGGGGGGGCATTTTTAAAGCTCTTTCAGAGAAAAACATGCAGCCAAGGATCCTTTATCCAGCAAGGCTGTCATTCAGAATTGATGGAGAGATAAAGACCTTCCAGAAACGCCAGTGATTGACCAATTTCATAACCACAAAACCAGCCCTACAGGAGATATTAAGGGTGGTTCTATAAAAGTAAAAAAGCCCCAAGAGTGATACAGAACAGAAAGTCACAATCTATAGAAACAAAGACTTTACAGGCAACATGGCATCATTAAAATCATATCTCTCAATAATCAGTCTCAATGTAAATGGCCTAAATGATCCCGTAAAACGCCACAGGGTTGCAGATTGGATAAAAAGACATGACCCATCCATTTGCTGTCTACAAGAGACTCATCTTGAACCTAAAGATACATCCAGACTGAAAGTGAAGGGATGGAATAGCATCTTTCACACAAATGGACCTCAAAAGAAAGCTGGGGTAGCAATTCTCATATCAGACAGATAGGATTTTAAACTAAAGACTATAGTTAGAGATACAGAAGGGCACTATATTATTCTTAAAGGATGTATCCAACAAGTGGATATGACAATTATAAATATATATGCCCCCAACAGGGGAGCAGCAAGATACACAAGCCAACTCTTAACCAAAACAAAGAGACATATAGATAAAAATACACTAATAGTAGGGGACCTCGACACTCCACTATCAGCAATAGACAGATCACCTAAGCAAGAAATCAGCAAAGAAACAAGAGCTTTGAATGCCATACTCGATGAGTTGGACCTCATAGGTATATATAGAACACTATACCCAAGAACCAAAGAATACTCATTCTATTCTAATGCCCATGGAACATTCTCAAGAATAGACCATGTTCTGGGTCACAAAACAGGTCTCAACCAATAACAAAAGACTGAAATTATTCCCTGCATATTCTCAGACCAGAACGCTCTGAAATTGGAACTCAACCACAAGGAAAAATTTGGAAGAAACTCAAACACTTGGAGACTATGAACCATCCTGCTCAGGAATGACTCAATAAACTAGGAAATCAAAAATCAATTTAAACAATTTATGGAGACCAATGAGAATGAAACTACAATGGTCCAAAACCTATGGGACACTGCAAAGGCAGTCCTAAGGGGGAAATACATAGCCATCCAAGCCTCACTCAAAAGAATAGAAAAATCTAAAATGCAGTTTTTATATTCTCACCTCCAGAAGCCGGAACAGCAACAGAGGGACAGGCCTAATCCACACACGAGGAAGCAGTGACCAAGATTAGAGCAGACATCAATGAATTAGAAACCAGGAGTACAGTAGAGCAGATCAACAGAACTAGAAGCTGGTACTTTGAGAGAATCAATAATATTGACAAACCACTGGCAAGACTTATCCAAAAGAATAGAGAAAGGACCCAAATTAATAAAATTATGAATGAAAAAGGAGAGGTCACAACCAAAACCAATGAAATTGGAAGGATTATTAGAAACTTTTATCAACAGCTTTATGCCAATAAATTAAGCAATCTGGAAAAGACGGAGGCCTTCCTGGAAGCCTATAAACTACCAAGACTGAAACAGGAAGAAATTGATTTTTTAAACAGGCCAATTAATTATGAAGAGATTGAAACAGTGATTAAAAACCTTCCAAAAAACAAAACTCCAGGCCTGATGGTTTTCCCAGAGAATTCTACCAAACATTCAAAGAAGAAATAATACCTATTCTCCTAAAGCTATTTCAAAAAATAGAAACAGAAGGAAAGCTACCAAACTCATTCTATGAGGCCAATATTACCTTGATCCCCAAACCAGGCAAAGACCCCATCAAAAAGGAGAATTACAGACCGATTTCCCTAATGAATACAGACGCCAAAATCCTCAACAAGATCCTGGCTAATAGAACCCAACAGTACATTGAAAGGATTATCCATCATGATCAAGTGGGATTCATCCCTGGGATGCAAGTGTGGTTCAACATTCGCAAATCGATCAACGTGATACATCATATCAACAAGAAAAGACTCAGGAACCATATGATCCTCTCAACTGATGGAGAAAAAGCATTTGACAAAATACAGCATCCTTTCCTGATTAAAACCCTTCAGAGTGTAGGGATAGAGGGTACATTCCTCAATCTCATAAAAAACATCTATGATGGGGCGCCTGGGTGGCACAGCGGTTAAGCGTCTGCCTTCAGCTCAGGGCGTGATCCCGGCGTTATGGGATCGAGCCCCACATCAGGCTCCTCCGCTATGAGCCTGCTTCCTCCTCTCCCACTCCCCCTGCTTGTGTCCCTCTCTCGCTGGCTGTCTCTCTCTGTCAAATAAATAAATAAATTCTTTAAAAAAAAATCTATAAAAAGCCTACAGCAAATATCATTCTCAATGGGGAAAAGCTGGAAGCCTTTCCCTTAAGATCAGGAACACGACAAGGATGTCCACTCTCGCCACTATTATTCAACATAGTACTAGAAGTCCTTGCAACTGCAATCAGACAACAAAAAGGGATAAAAGGTATCCAAATCGGCAAAGAAGAAGTCAAACTGTCTCTCTTCACAGATATCATGATACTCTATATGGAAAACCCAAAAGAATCCACGCCCAAACTATTAGAAGTTATACAGCAATTCAGTAATGTGGTGGGATACAAAATCAATGCTCAGAAATCAGTTGCATTTCTATACACGAATAATGAGACTGAAGAAAGAGAAATTAGGAAATCCATCCCATTTACAATAGCACCAAAAACCATATGTTACCTTGGAATTAACCAGAGACGTAAAGGACCTATATTCTAGAAACTATAAATCACTCTTGAAAAACATTGAGGAAGACACATAAAGATGGAAAAATATTCCATGCTCATGGATCAGAAGAATTAACATAGTTAAAATGTCCATGCTACCCAGAGCAATCTACACTTTCAGTGCTATCCTGATCAAAATACTGATGACATTTTTCAAAGAACTGGAACAAATAGTCCTTAAATTTGTATGGAACCAGAAAAGGCCCCAAATCGCCAAGGAACTGTTGAAAAGGAAAAACAAAGCTGGGGGCATCACGATGCCAGATTTTGAGCTGTACTACAAAGCTGTGATCACAAAGACAGCATGGTACTGGTGCAAAAACAGACACATAGACCAATGGAACAGAATAGAGAACCCAGAAATGAACCCTTGGCTCTTTGGGCAACTAATCTTTGATAAAGCAGGAAAAAACATCCGGTGGGAAAAAGACAGTCTCTTCAATAAATGGTGCTGGGAAAACTGGACAGCTACATTCAAAAGAATGAAACTTGACCATTCTCTCACACCATACACAAAGATAAACTCCAAATGGATGAAAGACCTCGATGTGAGACAGGAATCCATCAAAACCCTAGAGGAGAACATAGGCAGCAACCTCTATGACATCGGCCAAAGCAACCTTTTTCATGACACATCTCCAAAAGCAAGAGAAACAAAAGATAAAATGAACTTGTGGGACTTCATCAAGATAAAAAGCTTCTGCACAGCCAAGGAAACCGTCAAAAAAACTAAGAGGCAGCCCACGGAATGGGAGAATATATTTGCAAATGATGCTACAGATAAAAGACTGGTATCCAAGATCTACAAAGAACTTCTCAAACTCAGTGCGTGAGAAACAAATAAACAAATCATAAAATGGGCAGAAGATATGAGCAGACACTTTTCCAATGAGGACATACAAATGGCTAACAGACACATGAAAAGATGTTCAAAATCATTAGCCATCAGGGAAATTCAAATCAAAACCACACTGAGATACCACCTTACACCAGTTAGAATGGCAAAAATTGACAAGGCAAGAAACAACAATTGCTGGAGAGGATGTGGAGAAAGGGGATCCCTCCTACATTGTTGGTGGGAATGCAAGTTGGTACAGCCACTCTGGAAAACAGTGTGGAGGTCCCTTAAAAAGTTAAAAATGGAGCTACCCTATGACCCAGCCATTGCACTACTGGGTACGTACCCCAAAGATACAGATGTAGTGAAGAGAAGGGCCATATGCACCCCAATGTTCATAGCAGCATTGTCCACAATAGCTAAATCGTGGAAGGAGCCGAGATGCCCTTCAACAGACGACTGGATTAAGAAGACGTGGTCCATATATACAATGGAATATTACTCAGCTATCAGAAAGAACGAGTTCTCAACATTTGCTGCAACATGGATGGCACTGGCGGAGATAATGCTAAGTGAAATAAGTCAAGCAGAGAAAGACAATTATGATTTCTCTCATCTATGGAACATAAGAACTAGGAAGATCAGTAGGGGAAGAAAGGGATAAAGAAAGGGGGGTAATCGAAGGGGGAATGACGCATGAGAGACTATGGACTCTGAGAAACAAACTGAGGGCTTCAGAGGGAAGGGGGGTGGGGGAATGGGATAGGCTGGTGATGGGTAGTAAGGAGGGCATGTATTGCATGGTGCACTGGGTGTTATATGCAACTAATGAATCATGGAACTTTACATCAAAAACCAGGATGTACTGTATGGTGACTAACATAATATAATAAAAAAAAATTAAAAAAACAGAAGACTTAATTAGAGATATACATCCTGAAAGCTGTAAATCCCCATCCTTCTCCACCTTGTACTCTAAAATTGTCACAACTGGAAGATTCTTCTGTAAGCCATTTGACCAACTAGAGAAAAATATCTAAGGATATTGACACTAAAGTGTCCCCAAAAAGACCCCAGCTGATACTCTATGGTGAGGCTCACAGTATGCTATTGTGAGGTAGACAGGAGGAGGAGGAGACCCATCCAGTTGAGGATATGTATTATTAGAAATGCAGGGGAGAGTTAAGATGACAGCATAGTAAGAGGACCCTAGGCTTCTCTCATCCCTCAAATAACTAGATAACTATCAAATCATTCTAAATGCCCCCAGAAACTAACCTGAAGACTGAGAGAATAAACTCCACAATTAAAGGGAGAGAAAATACTACATCGAAGAAGGTAGAAAGTGTGGAGATGTGGTTTGGAGGAGAAATAGATCACAGGAGTTGCAGAGGAAAGGGAGCTGTGGTTGTGGAGAAAGGCAAGAGAGAGAGGAGCACACGGGAACACACAAAGAAAACACTTCCCCCAAAGCCATTGGCTAGGAGAAGTAGAGGGGCTGATTTTTGTGAGTTGTTGCAACAAGTAGGGCTTAAAGACTGGAGTTTTAAAGGTTGGTGGGCTTGTCTGGGATAGAGCCTTGAGGGCACTGCCCTACTCCTGGAGAGAAGGCAGGCAAACAACCCAGGGGCAGATGGCATGGAAACATTCTGAGGAATGCCTGGGGCACACGGAGAGGGGGGGATTATTTGCTTTTCTTGGAGAGTGTCCCTGATCCCTGAGAGGTAGCATTCACTGAGACACGTTTCTGAGGACAAAGGAGCCAGCTGGTGCCATTTCCCTCCCCCACCCCTCGGCATAAACACAGAGCCACCTGCAGAGGGCAGCTTGGCCCCACTACTGGTTGCCTAGCCTGCTTGATGCAGGTCCCACACCCCTGCATTCTGGCACAACTGTCCTTCTTGGTCAAACCTGCCTCAGTCCCAACATGGTGAAATCCTCCCCTAGAAGACCAGTGCAGGCCCCTGCCCACACCATGTCCCCAAAGCCTGAAGATTTAAAATCATCAGGCTAGGCTAGGCTAGAGCCCAAAGGGCACAGTGATGTTTCTGGAGAGAAGGCAGGCAAACAACCCAGAGGCAGATGGTGTGAAAACAGCAATCTAAAAAACACCTGGTTCACGTGGTGGGTGTGGGGGAGCAGATTATTCACTCTTCCTGGAGTGCATCCCTGAGAGCAGTGGGCACAGAGACCCCTCTCTGGGTACAAAGGAGCTGGCTGGTGCCATTGCCTCTCCCCACCCCTCAGCATAAACACAGAACCACCTTTGGTAAATAGCACAGTGTCAACACTGGCTGCCTAACCTGCTTACACCAGGTCCCACACCCCTGTGCTCTGCTGCCCTTCTTGGTCAAGTTTGCCTCAGTCCCAGCACGGTGGCCCCTTCCCCAAAAGACCAGCAGAAACTCCTGCCCACACCATGTTTCCTGACCAGAGAGTTCTGCAAAGCTTCAGTTCTAGTGGAAGTGGTATCAGGTCTCATTTAACAAGCAGACCAGAGCACACCTAGTTAAAACTCACCACATTCTGGCCAAGGCCTGAACACTGCCCAGTGCAGGCAAGGAAGGCCTCTGCAGACAACTGGCTTGAAGGATAGAGCAGCCAAAACACAGCAGAGTGCATGCAGCACACACCAGAGACATTCCCTGAGGTGGCAGGCCCTGGACACTATAGTGCTGAATAGGAAAAGTCTGCAGCAAGGAAGCTTTTTGCTGGAAGGCTATCACTCAGAATAGAGGGAGAAATTAAGAGTTTCCCAGATAAAAACTAAAGGAGTTTGTGACCACTAAACCAGCCCTGCAAGAGATATATAGGGGACTCTGAATGGAAAGGAGAGACCGAAAGTGACAAAGACAAGAAAGGATCAGAGAAAATCTCCAGAAACAATGACAAAACAAGTAATAAAATGGCACTAAATACATATCTATCAAAATTACTCTAAGTGTAAATGGACTAAATGCTCCAACCAAAAGACATAGGGTGTCAGAATGAATTTAAAAAACCCAAGACCCATCTATATGCTGCCAGCAAGAGACTCATTTTAGACTGAGAGACATCTGCAGATTGAAAGTGAGAGGATGGAGAAACATTTATCATGCAAATGGATGTCAGAAGAAAGCCAGAGTAGCAATATTTATACCAGACAAACTGTACTTTAAAACCAAAGACTATAACAAGAGATAAAGAAGTGCACTATATTATAATAAAGGAGATAATCCAACAAGAAGATCTAACAATTGTAAATATTTATACACCCAATTTGAGAGCACCCAAATATATAAAACAATAACAAACATAAAGGAACTCATTGATAATAAAACAATAGTAGGGGACTTTAACATCCCATTTACAGCAATGGACAGATATGTAAGCAGAAAATCAACAAAGAAAAAAAGCTATGAATGACACACTGGACCAGATGAACTTAACAGATATATTAGGAACATTCCATCCTTTTTTTTATAATAATTTTTTATTATGTTAGTCACCATACAGTATATCCTTAGTTTTTGATGTAATGTTCCATGATTCATTATTTGCATATAACACCCAGTGCACCATGCAATATGTGCCCTCCTTAAGACAATTATCATATGGTTTCACTCATTTATGGAAATAAGAAATAGGAAGATCAGTAGGAGAAGGAAGGGAAGAACGAAGGGGGGGTAAACAGAGGAGGAATGAATCATGAGGAACATTCCATCCTAAAGCAGCAGAATATGCATTCTTTTCAAGTGCACATGGGACTTTCTTCAGAATAGATCACATACTGAGTCACAAATCAGCCTTCAATGAATACAGAAAGACAGATCATACCAAGCATATTTTCTGACCACAACACTATGAAACTTGAAGTCACCCACAAGAAAAAATCTGGAAAAACCACAAATGCATGCAGATTAAATAAAATGCTACTAAGAAATGAATAGGTCAACCAGAAAATCAAAGAAGAAATTTAAAAATACACGGAAACAAATGATAATGAAAACACAACAGCCAAAACCTTTGGGATGCAGCAAAAGTGGTCCTTGGAGGGAAGTATATAGCAATACAGGCTTACCTTAAAAAGCAAGAAAATTTTGAGATAAACAACCTAACCATATACCTAAAGGAGCTACAAAAAGAGCAACAAACCAAGGCTAAAGCCAGCAGAAGGTTCTTCGTAGAAGAATCTAATCTAATAAAGATTAGAGCAGAAATAAATGATATAGAAACTAAAAAAGCAATAGAACAAATCACTGAAGCCTGGAGCTAGCTCTTTGAAAAAATTAATAAAATTTATAATCCCCTAGCCAGAATTATCAAAAAGAAAAAAGACCCAAATAAATAAAATCACAAATGAGAGATGAGAAAGAGTAACCAACACCATAAGAATACAAACAATTATAAGGGAGTACTGTGAAAAATTATATGCTAACAAATTGGACAACTTGGAAGAAATGGATAAATTCCTAGAAACATTAACTAGCAAAACTGAAACAAGAAGAAATAGAAAAACTTGAACAGACTCATAACCAGCAAAGAAATTGAATCATTAATAAGAAATCTCCCAACAAAGAAAAGTCCAGGGCCAGATGGCTACACAGGGGAATTCTGCCAAACACTTAAAGAAGAGTTAATACCTATTCTTCTCCAACTATTCCAAAAAACAGAAATGGAAGGGAAATTTCCAGATTCATTCTATGAGGCCAGCATTACTCTGATACCAAAACCAGATAAGACTCCACTAAAAAAGAGAGCTATGGGTCAATAGCCCAGATGAACATGATACAAAAATTCTCAATAACATACTTTAAAAAATGGAATCCATTAAATCCATTAAAAGAATCATTCACCACAATCAAGTGGAGTTTATTCCTGGGCTACAAGAGTAGTTCAATATCCACCAATCAATGTGATATATCACATAAATAAAAGAAAAGATAAGAACCATATGATCCTTTCAATAGATGCAGAAAAAGCATTTGACAAAGTACAATATCCATTCATGATTAAAAAAAAAAAAAACCTCAGCTAAGTAGGTTTAAAAGGAACCTACCTACTCATAATAGAGGCCATATATGAAACAACCACAGAAAATTTCATCATCAATGGGGAAAAGCCGAGAGCTTTTCCTCTATGGTCAGGAACAAGACACGGATGTCCACTCTCACCATTGTTATTTAATATAATACTAAAAGACCTAGCCACAGCAATCAGACAACAAAAAGAAATAAAAGGCATCCAAATTGGCAAGGAAGAAATCAAACATACACTCTTTTCAGATGACATGATACTCTATATAGAAAACCTGAAATACTTGATGCAAAAATTGCTGGAACTGATAGAGGAATTCAGTAAAATCACAGGATACAAAATCAACGTACAGAAATCTGTTGCATTTTTATGCACTAATAATGAAGCAGCAGAAAGAGAAATCAAGGAATCAATCCCATTTATAACTGTACCAAAAACCGTAAGATGCCTAGGAATAAACCTAACCAAAGAGGTAATAGATCTGTACTCTGAAAACAATAAAACACGTATTAAAAAAATTAAAGATGACACAAAGAAATGGAAAAACATTCCATGCTCATGGATTGAAAGAGCAGATATTTTTAAAATAAAAAACATATTACCCAAAGCAATCTACACAATCCCTTTCAAAATACCAATGACATTTTTCACAGAGCTAGAACAAACAGTCCTAAAATCTGTATGGAACCACAAAAGAGCCTGAATAGCCAATACAACCTTTTAAAAGAAAAGAGAAGCTGGAGGCGTCATAATTCCAGATTACCAGTTAAATTACAAAGCTGTAGTGCTGGCACAAAAATAGACACATAGATCAATGGAACAGAATAGAAAAACCAGAAATAAACCCACAACTGTATGGTCAATTAATCTTTGACAAAGCAGGAAAGAATATCCAATGGGCAAAAGACAATTTCTTCAACAAATGGTGCTGGGAAAACTGGGCAACAACATGCAGAAGAATGAAAGTAGACCATTTTCTTACACCATACACGAAAATAAATCCAAAGTGGATGAAAGACCTGAATGTGAGACCTGAAACCATAAAAACCCTAGAAGAAAGCACAAGCAGTAAACTCTCTGACATCAGTCATAGTAACTTTTTCCCAGATATGTCTCCTGAGGCAAGGGAAATAAAAGCAAAAATAAATTATTGGGACTAATCAAAATAAAAAGCTTCTGCACAGTGAAGGAAACAATTAACAAAACTAAGAAGCAACCTACAGAATGGGAGGAGATATTTGCAAATGATATAGCCTATAAAGGGTTAGTATCCCAAATCTATAAAAAAAAAACTTGTCAAACTCAACACCCAAAAAACAATCCAGTTAAGAAATGGACAGAAGACATGAACAGACATTTTTTCCAAGGAAGACATCCTGATGGCTAACAGACACATGAAAAGGTGCTCAGCATCACTCAGCATAAGAGAAATACAAATCAAAACTACAATGAGATATCCCGTGACACCTGTCAGAATGGCTAAAATCAACAACACAGGAAACATCAGATGTTGGTGAGGATGTGGAGAAAGGGGAAACCTCTTGCATTGTTGATGGGAATGCAAACTGGTGCAGCCACTGTGGAAAACAGTATGGAGTGTCCTCAAAATTTACAAATAGAACTACTCTATGATCCAGCAATTGCACTACTAGGTATTTACACAAAGAATACAAAAAGACTAACTTGAAGTAATACATGCACCCCAATGTTTACAGCAATTTTATTTACAATAGCCAAATTATGGAAAGTGCCCAAATGTCCATGGATTGATGAATGGATAAAGAAAATGTGGTGCATATAAATACAATGGAATATTACTGAGCCATAAAAAAGAATAAAATCTTGCCATTGCAATGACATGGGATGGAGCAAGAGAGTATGATGCTGAGCAAAGTAAGTCAGAGAAAGACAAATACCATATGATTTCACTCAAATGTGGAATTTAAGATGCAAAACAAATGAACATAGAGTGGAAAAAAGAGAGGGAAAACCAAGAAACGGACTCTTAACTATAAAGAACAAACTGATGGTTACCAGACGGGAGTTTGGTGGGGGGATGGGTTAAATAGGTGATGGGAATTAAGCAGGGCACTTTTGATGAGCACTGGATGTTGTATGTAGGTGTTGAATCACTAAATTCTATACCTGAAACTAATGTTACACTGAATGTTAACTAACTGGAATTTAAATAAAAATTTACCCAAAAAAAAAGAATTCCTTTTACAATATCATCAAAAAGAATAAAACAATGAGGAATAAATTTAGCCAAGGGGGTGCAAGACTTGTGCACTAAAAATTACAAATCATTGCTGAAAGAAATTAAAGAGGACCCAAATAAGTGGAAAGTCATCCTTGTTTCAGTAAATTGAACATTTAATATTGTTAAGATGACCCTAATCCCCAAGGTGATATAGAGATTCAATACAACCCCTATCCAAATCTCAGTGACTTCGTTTTGCAGAAATGTTAAAGCCAATCCTCGATGCATATGGAACTGCAAGGGACACAGATAGCCAAAACAATCTGGAAAAAGAACAAAGTGTGGGAGGACCCACACTTCCCAATTTCAAAACTTACTTCAGAGCTACAGCAATCCTAAAAAGTGTGATACTGACATAACGGTAGAATATGGGTCACTGTTTTGGAATTTAGAGTTAGAAATAAACCCACAGACGTATGAATAGTAGATATTGAACAAGGGTGCCCAGGTCATTCAACGTAGGAATGAGCAATCTCTTCAAGGAATGGTACTGGGAAAAATGAATATCCACAGGCAAAAGAAAGAATGCGGAGTCCAGTTTGAAACTGTGTCTGAAAATGAACACCAAAAATGGATCACAAGCCTGAATGTAAGCGAGGAAACTGTGAAACCCTTGGAATAAAACATAGGTGTAAATCCTGGTGGCTTTGATTATGCAAAGGTTCCTTAAGTGTGGCAGCAAAAGCAGAACCACAAAAGAAGAGGAGGAGGAGGAGGAGGGGGAGGAGAAAGAAGAAGAGGAGGAGGAGGAGGAGGAGGAGGAGGAGGAGGAGGAGGAGGAGGAGGAGGAAGAAAAACAAAGGGAAAGTTGCACCGCATCCAAATGAAAAACATTTGTGCATCGAAGGACTCTGTCTAGAAACTCTATTACGCAACAGTTCCTTAAATATGGTAGCAAAAGCATAGCCAGAAAAAGAGGAGGAGAGGGAAGGACTGTCTAGAAAGTGAAAGGCCCAAACCTCCAGGATGAGGAGGAGGAGGGGGGAGGAGGAGGAGGAGGAGGAGGAGGAGGAGGAGGAGGAGGAGGAGGAGGAGGAGGAGGAGGAAGCGGAGGGACTGTCTAGAAAGTGAAAGGCCCAGGGGCGCCTGGGTGGCACAGCTATTAAGAGTCTGCCTTTGGCTCAGGGCGTGATCCCGGCGTTATGGGATCGAGCCCCACATCAGGCTCTTCCGCTATGAGCCTGCTTCTTCCTCTCCCACTCCCCCTGCTTGTGTTCCCTCTCTCGCTGGCTGTCTCTCTCTCTGTCGAATAAATAAATAAAATCTTAAAAAAAAAAAAGAAAGTGAAAGGCCCAAACCCCCAGGATGAGGAGGGAGGAGGGAGGAGGGAGGAGGGAGGAGGGAGGGGAAGGAACTGTCTGGAAAGTGAAAGGCGAACCCCCCCCCCCCAGGATGGGAGAAGCATTTGCAAATCATGTATGTGATAAGGGCTTATTTTTCAGAACGCATAAAGAACACTTAGAACTCTACAACAAAGAGGCAAACAATGGGGTTAAAAAGAGAAAAATGGGGAAAGGACTTGAGCAGACAGACATTCCTCCAAAGCCCACGTACAAATGGCCAAGAGGCACATGAAAAGCTGCCATTAGGGACGTGCAAATCACAACCACCGCGAGGGGAGCCTGGGTGGCTCAGTCGGTTGAACGTTTGGACTCTGGACCTGGGCTCAGGTCATATGCACGATCTCAGGGTTGTCAGTGCGAGCCCCTCCTCAGGCTCCAGGGCCGGCTGTGCGCTGGGCTTGGAGCCTGCTTAAGATTCTCTCTCTCTCCCCCTCTCCGTCTGCCCCTCCCCTCCCCCCCTCCCCCAAAAGAAAACAAAAAGTCACCATGAGATACCACTTCACACCCAGTAGGATGACTATTCTAGGCCCAAGAAAAACGAAGCCAGTGGAAAATGACGAGTTTGGGCGAGGATGTGGAAGAATTGGGACCGTCGCACACTGCTGCTGGGATCGGAAAGTGGTACAGCTGCTGTGGGAATCAGTTGGGCAGCTCCGCAGTAAGTTAAACACAGAATTACCATACGACCCCGCAGTCCCCGTCCTAGGTGCATGGCCGAAGGAATTGGGAACAGGTGCTCAAACAGAACCCTGCACGGGAGCATCCACCGCTGCGCACTCCCCATCTGCCCCAAGGTGGAAATCACCGAAACGCCTGTCCACTGGTGAACGGGATACACAACACGTGGTGTGTCCATGCAGTGGACTACTGTTCAGCCATCAAAGGACCTGAAGTGCCGATTCATGCTACCACGTGGAGGGACCCTAAAGAAAACATGGGTGCTAAGCGAAAGCAGCCAGACGCAAAAAGCCACCTACCTATTCGTCTTATGATCCCATCTCTAGGTAAGTCTGCAGAAGAGGCAAACCTCTATTGGACAGGGAGCAGATCAGTGGTTGCCTGGGGGCTACGGGGGAGGTGGGGAGGGGGGGTGCAGTCGGGAGTGACCGCCTGTCAGGTCCGGGGGTTTCTTTTTGGGGTGGCGCCCACGTTTTGGAGCTAGGTAGTTGTGATGGTCTCCCCACACCTCGAGTGTCTGCTTGGTGCCACGGGATCCTCCACGTCTGTTGTTGTTGTTTTCTTCCGTACAATGTCCCCGTGGGGCGGAAAGTGAGCATTCCCTCAAAGAGAGGCTGCAGGGAGCAGGCTGAGCAGGCTCCTGCCAGCGCCATTTCTCTGCAGGCCCAGGCTCCCGGCAGAGGCCAATGGGGAAGCAGTGACCTCACCGGATCTACGTGTCACGAAGTGTGCACCCGGACCAATGAAGGGGGTCGGTCCGTGGTCGCTGGGATATGGCGTAGGGGCCCCGAGTACCCGCTGCTTTAAGAAGCTGGGACCCGCTGGCGCACCGCACCTCACCGCACCGCACCGCACCTCACCGCACCGCACCGCACCGCACCTCACCGCACCGCACCGCACCGCGAGCTAGGCCCGTCGGAGAAAGCGCAGCCAAGGCCCAGCATGCCGGGGGAGAGGAGCCGTCGAGGGTCGTCCAGTGGCCAGAGGCGGACCCGCTCCCGCACTGCCCGAGCCGAGCTGTCGTTCTCTGTGAGCCACGTGGAGCGCCTCCTGCGCGAGGGCCGCTACGCCCAGCGCCTGGGCTCGTCCGCACCGGTCTTCCTAGCAGCCATCATCCAGTACCTGACGGCCAAAGTCCTGGAGCTGGCGGGCAACGAGGCCCAGAACAGCGGCGGGACGCGCATCACCCCGCAGCTCGTGGACATGGCAGTCCACAACCACGCGCTGCTCAGCGGCTTCTTCGGGACCACGACCATCTCCCAGGTGGCCCCGCCCTGGGACTAGCTGCCCGACGACGTGACCTGGGTGCCCGGGCCTCGGCCGGCCGGCCATCAGGCACCAGCCAGGCCTGCTCGCAGCTGGGGCGGCCCCGGCCTGGCGGGTGCCTTGGGCAGAGTCCTTGACGGTCAAGAAACCCACGTGTAAAAACAATAAAAAAGAAAGAACCGCCATGTGTGTGTGCTGCAGTCGCTTCGCGTGGGACGTGGTTGGGGGACGCCCCCCTCGTTGGAGGGGCGGAGGGGGTGGGGGCGGGTGGCGGCGTCCGCCTGGGGTGCGGGGAGCGGTCAGAGTCCGGGAGGACCGAGAAGAGCAGTTTCTCTCGGGGACGCTGCAGCGGGTGGCCCTGGGTGGGAGGGGCTGGCTGGGCTGGGGGGTGAGGCTGGGGCACAGAAGACCCCCGCGTTGGCTCTGAGCAAGTCAGAGCCCGGGACAGGCCCGGGAAGGATGGTGTTCCCTTGGGCTGGAGCGCAAGACCGTGACTGCGGCGTCGCGATGGGGGTGAACGGACAACCGCAACCCGGGTGCGGGACGGAGGGGTGGACGGACCCGTTGGTACACGGAGTCTAGTGGGGCGGGGGCTTTGACCGGAAGGTTGAGGAGTGACGGCGGCGCGGCGGGGGGCGGGGAGGGGGGCGCCGCTGGCAATCAGGAAGCATGCAAGCTTGGCCTTAGAGCCACGCGGGGTCGCGAGTTGAGTTTCGGTCGGGTTGGGTTACAGACGCTAGGAGACGCCTGTAGCAGCGACCTGGGCAAACGGGCTGTCGCCTGGCAACAGCGGGCACCTGGCCAGGCCCCGCCCCAGGACCCGCGAGTTGCAGAGACGACTGGCACCCGGCGACGCCTCGAGCCTCAGCTTTGTGCATATGAACTTTGCCTCTGGACAGGCTTTTCCTTCAGAACCTTTTATTTGCCTATGTAACTTGCACTAGGCCGTAGGGTGAGTGTGAGACCTACATTTTTTAGTTATTGTTATTTCTTTATGCCTTATGTAGTTTGAATTTTTAGTAAGAAATTTTATGGCTACTGCTTTCCTGCTAAGATACTGGTGTTTTACTGAAACTTTACTTCATTTTTATAATGAGAGCATAACACCCGCCCTCCATTTTAGATAGTAATTAGAAGAGTTAAAGAGAAATTATATATAATTTTATATGCATGCATTTGTATATTTACATAAAATTTATTTTTAAATATATAAAAATATAATTGTACTAAGAATTTACTAAGACAGGGTTGATACTATATGCAGTCCCAGAAACTGTTATTTCTTTTATGTTATTTTTTATATTGTACAATAAAATGAACTTTTTTGAAGCCCAGTTCTATGAATTTAATACTTGTATAGATGTATGTATCCACCACCACAATCAGGACATGGAACAGCTCCATCAACTCAGAGAAGTCTTTGGTTTGGTACTCCTGTCGCTTTTTAGTTGTCATTTTTGTTAAATTAACACTAGTTAAGAAGAACCTGGGGTAAGGATGTCTGATGGTGAGCCAAGGTTCAACAAAGATTGAAAGGGAAAGGGAAACAGAGAAGATATTACTCATACCTCCTGGAAGAGGTACGCAGCAGGTTTGGAGGGCCACATGGGGAGGTCAAGGCAGGGCACATGCAGGGAGGGGGCAGCAGGACCTGTATCATATGCCTTTACTAAGGTCTATGGGTGAAATGTTTCTGGGATTTCTGGGCTAAGGCTGTTTTGACCAATTCAAAACAAACAAAAAAGAGTCGTGTTTTGGTAAACTCCGTGGGAGTCTTATCTAAGGAATCCACAGAGGGAGGAGCTGGGCGGCAGGAGAGACTGTTTAACACCAGGGTGATTGGGAAAGTCCTATCAGGTGCTTACACCTACTGATGACTCAGCTGGTTGTCATCTAGAGCATGCACTTGAGGGTAGGCTAGTGTCTGCTCAGGGCCCCTGCATGTTGCATGTTGCTTATCCACACTGAATGTTGAAGCAGCAGTATTTTGGAGTAAACTCTCAGCATTAGTCAAACCCTTTCCTCAGACCTAATCTTGACAACCACTGCTCTGTTCTCCATTTCTGTAGAACTGCCTTTCCCAGAACATTCTGTAAATACATTCATCCAGTATGTCACCTTTGAAACTGACCCCATCACTCAACATATTGCTTTTGAAGTTTATCTAGATTGTTCATCTAGGATGTATCAATATTTATGTTTTATTGGCAAGTACTATTCCATTATATAGATATACCACTTTTGTTTAATCATTTGCATATTGTAGGACATTTTGGTTTCCAGGTTTTGGAAATTTTGAATGAACTGCTATAAACATTTATAGATAGGGTTTGTATAAACATAAATTTTCATTTCTCTAGGGTAAACACTAAGGATTTGAACTACTACATCAAAAGTTCCCTCAGTCCCTTTCCCAATTAGTCTCATCCTCATTTCCTATAGGCAACCACTGATCTTATTTTTTCCCACCACATATTAGTTTTGCCTGTTCTAGAACTTCAAATAAATAGAATCAGACATGCAAGCACTTTCAGTGAAGGCTCTTTTGAGATTCATCCATATTTTTGCATGTATCAATGATCAATTCCTCTTCATCATTTAGTGTTATTTAGCTGTATTGATAAACTACACTTTATTTATACATTCAACTGTTCATGGATATCTGGCCTGTTTTTAGTTTTTTATTATTATGAATATAGCTACTATAAATGTTTATGTTCAAGATTTTGTATGCAAATATGCTTTCATTTCCCATGGATAATTCCCTAAAGTGGAAGTGTTAGGTAATAGGTTAGGTGTATATCTAGCTTTATAAGAAACTGCTTAACTGTTTTCCAAAGTGTTTGTACCATTTTAGACTCCCACTATGTGTGAGGGCCCCAGTTGTTCCATATTCTTGCCAAAATTTGGTGTTGTCACCTGGTTAGTTTTAGCCATTCTACATTAGGTAAGTATATAGTAATACCTCATTGTGGTTTTAATTTGCAATTAAGTAATGATGAAAGATGTTGAGCACATTTCAATTTTCCAAGAGAGTGATGCTAAAATCTCCAACATGATTATAATTTTTCTAAAATCTAAATAGCCATTCCAGCTTCCCTATGCCTTCTCTTTTTGTGGTATATATTTATATATCCTTTTGCTTTTGATCTTTCTGTGTTTTTATATTTGAAGAGCATCTCTTTTTAAAATTTTTTTCTATTTTGATAACACTTAAAATGAGATCTATCCTCTTAATACATTTTTTAGTATACAATACATTATTGTGGACTATAGGTACAATGTTATACGTCAAGTCCCTAGAACTTATTAATCTTGCTTATTTGAAACTTTATGCCCATTGACTAGTGATTTCCATTTTGCCCTCCCCTCAGGCCCTGGCAACTACCATTGCACTCTCTGATTCTATGAATTTGACTATTTTAGATACCTCATATAAGTGTAATTGTGCAGTATTATGAATACTAGCTATGACCATATGATCAGTTACAGAGACAGGGATTGTAAATGACATGAGCATTTTTTTCCTTCATTTGTTATCAATATGTATGTGAGTTTATGTGCACAAAATATCTGTTTTCTTCCCTCTCTTATCCTCTTATCGTATAATATAGGGTATACTGAATTTACATCATAGCATTTAAGTATTGTTAACTTTACATCATAGTATTTAAGTTTCAGGATGTCAAGGAGAAGAGTAAATATTACTCAAGGACTGTGCATCCTCTCCGGGGAAAGGGTTATTGTGTTTTTGGTGGTACACAGGATAGTTGCACCATGTTAGGTCTAAACAGAAGCTTATTACTATCTTTATCAGGAATTTAAAAATGTTTAAAGGAGATGGGTCTGGGTGCCAAGTTGATAAAGTGTGTACTTGTGATGGTTAATTTTATGTGTCAACTTGGTTAGGCCATTGTACCCAGACATTTGGTCACACATTACTCTTGATGTTTCTATGAGGGTACTTTGTAGTTGAGATTGATATTTCATCAGTGGATTTTGAGTAAAGTGGATTACTCCCTCTCCCCCGCCATATATCAATGGATCTCATCCAATCAAAAGCCTTAATAGAAAAAGCCTGAACCCCTTGGATGAAGAGGGAATTCAGCCGTTAAGCCTGGAAACTGCCTTTGTACTCCAACAGCACCTCTTTTCTGGGACTCCAGGCTGGTGGCCTATCCTTCAGATTTTGGGCTTTTCAAGTCTTCACAATCACGTGAACCAATAACTTAAAATCAATCTATTTGTAGTGATAAAAATACATATGTATATGTATGTATATACACACATAGAGAGATTCTGTTCATTTTGTTTCTCTGGAGAACTCTAATGCTGCTCACATACCTAACACCAGGCTTTCTGGTAATCCCTTCCCTCTATGTCCATAAGCAAGGAGTTAGACCAGAGTCCTAGCTTTTCCTTAAACACAAACCTAAATACTATCACCACTCACATTCCTTAACTCCTAAGTATTCTTGTCCTAAGACAGTAAGGCCGCTGGCCAGGCCTGTAGCTCAGGTTGAGAGCAGTATACTAAGAAAAGCAAAACCACAAAGGACCATGTACCCTAACCACTTTCTTTTTTAATTCCAGTATAATTAATGTACAGTGTTACATTAGTTTCAGGTGTACAATTAATGTACAGTGTTATATTAGTTTCAGGTGTACAATATAGTGACTCAACAACTCTATACATTACTCAGGGCTCATCACGATATGGGCACTCTTAATCCCCATCACCTACTTCACCCATCCCTACACCTACCTCCCTTCTGGTAACCATCAGTTTGTTTTCTATATGTAAGAGTATGGTTTTTTGTTTGTCTCTTTCTTTCACCCTTTGTTTCTTAAACTCCACACAAATGAAATCATACACTATTTGTCTTTCTCTGACTTATTTCACATAGCGTTATACCTTCTGGATCCATCCATGTTGCAAATGGCAAGATTTCATTCTTTTTTATGGCTCAGAAATATTCCAAATTGTGTGTGTGTGTGTCTTCTTTATCCATCCATCTATGGGTGGACACTGGGATTGCTTCCGTATTTTAACTATGGTAAATAATGCTGCAATAAACATAGGGGTGCATACATCTCTTTGAATTAGTGTTTTCACTTTCTTTGGGTAAATACCCGGTAGAGGAATTACTTGATCATAAGGTAATTCTATTTTTAGTTTTTTGAGGAACCTCCATACTGTTTTGCACAGTGGCTACTCCAGCTGGCATTCCCACCAACAGTGCACAAGGGTTTCTTTTTCTCCACATCCTCACCAACACTTGTTGTTTCCTTTGTTTTCGATTTTAGCCATTCTGACAAATGTGAGGGGATCTCTCATTGTGGTTTTGACTTGCATTTCCCTCATGATGAGTGATGTTGAGCATCTTTTCATGTGTCTGACACCCTACCCACTTTTGCCATAAGTTTGACTAGGCTTTTAGGGCTCCGAAAGACCCTTCCAGGCAGCCAAGTGAGAGCGCAGGAAGGGTGGCTGATTCTGTCTCGGATGGGCCTCTCTTGTATTCCCTTACGTACTGCTTCCACATTGTTGAAATAGAGGTAGTAAAGATTACCCTAAATGTCCCACCCATTTTGAGGCACTTAACTCATGGTGACAACCCTCTACGTATCCCCCTTCCCCGCCCCCCACACAGACTAAAGGCAAAACAGAAATCTACTGCCAAACCGTGTCCTTAAATCTCACCCCAAAAAGATTAGTGCTGTATACAGCTTCAGCCTAGAGGATGCATTTTCCCAAAGCTGAATGATTGAGGAGATTATATTCTAAAGAGTTCTCATTATCATTCTCAAAACTGTAAAGAGAATAAAATTGAATTTAAAAGCACCCAGTTTGTAACGTTTGCATGTAACACTTGGACCAAAAAGCCTTGTAAAATGTAATATTTTGAAAGGGGACGCTATCCTGCTCTTGGGGAACAAAGACACCGTCTTGCACATACATGACCACACAATACCAAAGAACCATGCTGATTTTACACATTTGAGTTAAATAAGACTTGCAGAGAGATCCCTACTACAAATGAAAGTTGTCGCGTGGACTAGGCATACTTCTCAGAACAGAACCTAGAACCAGAACTGTGAATTCCAAGGCACATAGGACCCATGTGCATTAGAACACACACACACACACACACACACACACACACACACACACACACACACACCTCGGGCGCCTGGGTAGCGCAGCGGTTAAGCATCTGCCTTAGGCTCAGGGCGTGATCCCAGCGTTCTGGGTTCGAGCCCCACATCAGGCTCCTCCACTAAGAGCCTGCTTCTTCCTCTCCCACTCCCCCTGCTTGTGTTCCCTCTCGCGCTGGCTGTCTCTCTGTGTCAAATAAATAAATAAAATCTTAAAAAAAAAAAAAGAACACACCCCCCCCCTTCTCTTGCACAGGACACATTTGCATTGCAGCTGAGTAAGGTTCACATCGCAAAGGATCTCTGTAGATTCATTGAGTGGCACGGCCTGAGTACTAGGCACACTGTAAATTTCAAATGAGTGAATACATCATGGACTCGAAAGACAACCATCTGTTTTTCCACTTTCTGTTTCCTGATATGTAGAGAAGCTGTGCCCATGTTATAGATGGAAGTAAAGTTAAACCACAAGTTAGGAGCATCAGAATGGCTTTATTATGGACCTAGGGCTGTAGCCACAATGGTATATGTAATCAAATCACTCCCACGAACATGTGTGGGGCGGATGAAACAAAGGAGAACTTGAGTGGTCGCACGGATAGACATTGATCTATGCCAAGAAATCAAATCACGATAAAAAAAAATCATATAGCTTAAGTACTGAGAGCTATGCAAAATCAAATCCTCACTTGGCAACAAAGATGTGGGGGGCAGGGGAGTCGGGTGGAAGAAGAGGTAAGGGATAAAGGGGGTTCTTATTTGTATGTGGTCAGTTTTGGGGAAGAGAGCCATGTCCTCCATTGATTCTACCGTGTTGTTGTTGTTTCCCTCCCACTGTCATGGAAATAAGTTTTTGGGATACAGGTAACTTCCGGTCAACTAAATTCCTATGGAGGCAAGAGGAAAGAGATAAACAAAGGTAGAACTGCTAGGATTCATGTCATTTCTTCCACGCGCCCCCCCCCCGCTCCAAATGCCAGTGGAGATGCACGAAGTTCTGTCACAAGCAAAAAGTCACTTAGTTAATGTGATTCATCAGATGCCCTGTCCTGAGGGGGAGACGCTTTCTTGCAGAACGAGGTGAAGGAGGTGGTTCTGCTCAGCACTCAACAGTGGCCACATCTCCACTTGCAGCGACTTGACAGCTTCTGTGTCCTTTTCGTGGGTAGCCATGACCAAGGACTGGAGCAGCAGGAACAGCTCCTCGGGAAGCTGGCCACTGCTCTCCTGCCCATGGCTGTCGAAAGCCTCCCAGGAGTACTTCTCCAGGGTGTGGGCATGCTCCGGCAGGAGCTTGGCGGGCGGTGGTTGCAGGAGGAGCAGCAGCAGCACGCGGGACACCTCGCAGCGGACCAACACGTCCGAGAAGGCTCCCAGCGCGGCGGGAGCGGGCGCACCGGGCGCAGAGCCGGCGCTTGGAGGGAGCAGCGCGGCGGGCAGGGCCGGGGCCGCGCCGGGTCCCACCTGCTGCCCTGGCGGCGGCGGAGGCGGCGGTGGCGGCAGCGGCGGCGGCGGCGGCGGCTGCACCGGGTGGCTGCCGTGCTCCCGCGCCAGGCGCTGCATGCGCGTAAAGACCGCCAGGGCGCCGTTGTAGTCGCGCGCCAGCAGCTGGCAGGAGGCCGCGTCGCCAAGCGCCTGCAGCGCGGCCAGGGGCAGCAGAGGGAGCTGCAGCTGGGCGGCGCGCTGGAAGTGGCCGGCGGCGGCGGCCGGCTGGCCCAGGTCGCGCAGGGCGGCGGCCAGCTCGAGGCAGAGGGCGGCGGCGGCGGCCGGTTGGCCCAGCTCGAGGTGCAGGCGCACGGCGGCGCCCAGAGCACTGGCAGCGGCCTGCAGCGGCTCCCCGTAGGCTGCCGGGCAGACGAGTCGTTGGCGTGCGTCACGCTCCTGCCGCAGGAAGAGTCGGGCGGCCTCGGTCAGCGCCAGCGCCTCCCCAGGCCCGTGGAAGAGCGCCTGCTGGCAGCGCGCGACCGCCAGCTGGCACCAGGCCGCGTAGGGCAGGCACTCCTGGGCGCGCAGCTCGCGGCCCAACTGTCCAAACTGCTCGCCCGCCTCTGCCACGTTCGGCTTCCGCAGGAACCGCTTCTTCAGCTTGTTCGACACCTGGCGGTAGCGGGCCAGGAAATCCCCAGCCTCAGGCCCGGGACCCGCACCGCCACCCAGGCCAGAGGCGGACGCCGCCATGTTCGCCGCCCGCGCGCTGACGCAGACGGTTGGACGTGGCGGCGCCTGGATGCGACGTGCCTTGCGTCCCGCTCGCACCGGCTGGCCGCGCGACCGCGCGCGCTCGCGGAGCCCGCGCGCCGCGTTGCCCTGGTGATAGGCAAAAGAGCGGGATCCGCGGCTCGAGGCGTCGCCGGGTGCCAGTCGTCTCTGCAACTCGCGGGTCCTGGGGCGGGGCCTGGCCAGGTGCCCGCTGTTGCCAGGCGACAGCCCGTTTGCCCAGGTCGCTGCTACAGGCGTCTCCTAGCGTCTGTAACCCAACCCGACCGAAACTCAACTCGCGACCCCGCGTGGCTCTAAGGCCAAGCTTGCATGCTTCCTGATTGCCAGCGGCGCCCCCCTCCCCGCCCCCCGCCGCGCCGCCGTCACTCCTCAACCTTCCGGTCAAAGCCCCCGCCCCACTAGACTCCGTGTACCAACGGGTCCGTCCACCCCTCCGTCCCGCACCCGGGTTGCGGTTGTCCGTTCACCCCCATCGCGACGCCGCAGTCACGGTCTTGCGCTCCAGCCCAAGGGAACACCATCCTTCCCGGGCCTGTCCCGGGCTCTGACTTGCTCAGAGCCAACGCGGGGGTCTTCTGTGCCCCAGCCTCACCCCCCAGCCCAGCCAGCCCCTCCCACCCAGGGCCACCCGCTGCAGCGTCCCCGAGAGAAACTGCTCTTCTCGGTCCTCCCGGACTCTGACCGCTCCCCGCACCCCAGGCGGACGCCGCCACCGCCCCCACCCCTCCGCCCCTCCAACGAGGGGGGCGTCCCCCAACCACGTCCCACGCGAAGCGACTGCAGCACACACACATGGCGGTTCTTTCTTTTTTATTGTTTTTACACGTGGGTTTCTTGACCGTCAAGGACTCTGCCCAAGGCACCCGCCAGGCCGGGGCCGCCCCAGCTGCGAGCAGGCCTGGCTGGTGCCTGATGGCCGGCCGGCCAAGGCCCGGGCACCCAGGTCACGTCGTCGGGCAGCTAGTCGTCGGGCAGCTAGTCCCAGGGCGGGGCCACCTGGGAGATGGTCGTGGTCCCGAAGAAGCCGCTGAGCAGCGCGTGGTTGTGGACTGCCATGTCCACGAGCTGCGGGGTGATGCGCGTCCCGCCGCTGTTCTGGGCCTCGTTGCCCGCCAGCTCCAGGACTTTGGCCGTCAGGTACTGGATGATGGCTGCTAGGAAGACCGGTGCGGACGAGCCCAGGCGCTGGGCGTAGCGGCCCTCGCGCAGGAGGCGCTCCACGTGGCTCACAGAGAACGACAGCTCGGCTCGGGCAGTGCGGGAGCGGGTCCGCCTCTGGCCACTGGACGACCCTCGACGGCTCCTCTCCCCCGGCATGCTGGGCCTTGGCTGCGCTTTCTCCGACGGGCCTAGCTCGCGGTGCGGTGCGGTGCGGTGAGGTGCGGTGCGGTGCGGTGCGGTGAGGTGCGGTGCGGTGCGGTGAGGTGCGGTGCGCCAGCGGGTCCCAGCTTCTTAAAGCAGCGGGTACTCGGGGCCCCTACGCCATATCCCAGCGACCACGGACCGACCCCCTTCATTGGTCCGGGTGCACACTTCGTGACACGTAGATCCGGTGAGGTCACTGCTTCCCCATTGGCCTCTGCCGGGAGCCTGGGCCTGCAGAGAAATGGCGCTGGCAGGAGCCTGCTCAGCCTGCTCCCTGCAGCCTCTCTTTGAGGGAATGCTCACTTTCCGCCCCACGGGGACATTGTACGGAAGAAAACAACAACAACAGACGTGGAGGATCCCGTGGCACCAAGCAGACACTCGAGGTGTGGGGAGACCATCACAACTACCTAGCTCCAAAACGTGGGCGCCACCCCAAAAAGAAACCCCCGGACCTGACAGGCGGTCACTCCCGACTGCACCCCCCCTCCCCACCTCCCCCGTAGCCCCCAGGCAACCACTGATCTGCTCCCTGTCCAATAGAGGTTTGCCTCTTCTGCAGACTTACCTAGAGATGGGATCATAAGACGAATAGGTAGGTGGCTTTTTGCGTCTGGCTGCTTTCGCTTAGCACCCATGTTTTCTTTAGGGTCCCTCCACGTGGTAGCATGAATCGGCACTTCAGGTCCTTTGATGGCTGAACAGTAGTCCACTGCATGGACACACCACGTGTTGTGTATCCCGTTCACCAGTGGACAGGCGTTTCGGTGATTTCCACCTTGGGGCAGATGGGGAGTGCGCAGCGGTGGATGCTCCCGTGCAGGGTTCTGTTTGAGCACCTGTTCCCAATTCCTTCGGCCATGCACCTAGGACGGGGACTGCGGGGTCGTATGGTAATTCTGTGTTTAACTTACTGCGGAGCTGCCCAACTGATTCCCACAGCAGCTGTACCACTTTCCGATCCCAGCAGCAGTGTGCGACGGTCCCAATTCTTCCACATCCTCGCCCAAACTCGTCATTTTCCACTGGCTTCGTTTTTCTTGGGCCTAGAATAGTCATCCTACTGGGTGTGAAGTGGTATCTCATGGTGACTTTTTGTTTTCTTTTGGGGGAGGGGGGGAGGGGAGGGGCAGACGGAGAGGGGGAGAGAGAGAGAATCTTAAGCAGGCTCCAAGCCCAGCGCACAGCCGGCCCTGGAGCCTGAGGAGGGGCTCGCACTGACAACCCTGAGATCGTGCATATGACCTGAGCCCAGGTCCAGAGTCCAAACGTTCAACCGACTGAGCCACCCAGGCTCCCCTCGCGGTGGTTGTGATTTGCACGTCCCTAATGGCAGCTTTTCATGTGCCTCTTGGCCATTTGTACGTGGGCTTTGGAGGAATGTCTGTCTGCTCAAGTCCTTTCCCCATTTTTCTCTTTTTAACCCCATTGTTTGCCTCTTTGTTGTAGAGTTCTAAGTGTTCTTTATGCGTTCTGAAAAATAAGCCCTTATCACATACATGATTTGCAAATGCTTCTCCCATCCTGGGGGGGGGGGGGTTCGCCTTTCACTTTCCAGACAGTTCCTTCCCCTCCCTCCTCCCTCCTCCCTCCTCCCTCCTCCCTCCTCATCCTGGGGGTTTGGGCCTTTCACTTTCTTTTTTTTTTTTAAGATTTTATTTATTTATTCGACAGAGAGAGAGACAGCCAGCGAGAGAGGGAACACAAGCAGGGGGAGTGGGAGAGGAAGAAGCAGGCTCATAGCGGAAGAGCCTGATGTGGGGCTCGATCCCATAACGCCGGGATCACGCCCTGAGCCGAAGGCAGACTCTTAATAGCTGTGCCACCCAGGCGCCCCTGGGCCTTTCACTTTCTAGACAGTCCCTCCGCTTCCTCCTCCTCCTCCTCCTCCTCCTCCTCCTCCTCCTCCTCCTCCTCCTCCTCCTCCTCCTCCCCCCTCCTCCTCCTCATCCTGGAGGTTTGGGCCTTTCACTTTCTAGACAGTCCTTCCCTCTCCTCCTCTTTTTCTGGCTATGCTTTTGCTACCATATTTAAGGAACTGTTGCGTAATAGAGTTTCTAGACAGAGTCCTTCGATGCACAAATGTTTTTCATTTGGATGCGGTGCAACTTTCCCTTTGTTTTTCTTCTTCCTCCTCCTCCTCCTCCTTCTTTTCCTTCTTCTTCTTTCCCTTCTTCTTCTTCTTCTTCTTCTTCTTCTTCTTCTTCTTCTTCTTCTTCTTTTCTTCTTCTTTCTTCTTTCGTGGCTGTGCTTTTCTGCCATATTTAGGGAACTCTGGTGGTTAACTTGATGCGTCAACTTGGCTATGCCATGGTACCCAGTTATTTTGTCAAACATTTTTCTAGGTGTTTCTGAAGTATTTCTAGATGAGATTAACATTTAAATTAGTAGAATTTCACCCCCTCCCCTGTAGCCAATAAAATGTGAAATACATACATACATACATGCATACATACATAAAATTTCAGTAAGACATATTGTGCCCCATAATGTGGGTGATTCTCATCCAATCAGTTGAAAGCTTTACTTGGAAAAAAACTGACCTCCCCCAAGGAGAAGGAGATTTTGTCAACAGACTTTTTTGGTCTTGAACTGCAATATCAGCTCTTCCTTAAGTCTCCAGCATGGTGTCCTAGCCTGCAAATTTTGAGGTTGCCATCCTCCACAGTATTATGAACCAATTCCTCATAATGTCTCTCTCTCTTTCTCTCTCTCTCTTTTTCTACACACAGACACACACACACACACACACACACACACACACATATTCCATTGTTTCAGTGTCTTTTGAGAATCCTGACTAAACAGATTTTGGTACTAAGAGAAGTTCTAGAGCAACAGAATCTTAAGAATGAATTTTCTAAATTGGTTCTGGCATTTATGGAATTGGTTGTGTAGTTACTAATGAGTCTATTGCCAGGAGTAAAGAGAATACTGATAGTCCATGACATGATATGGCAATAGAGATACACCAAATATCACCATTGGATATTACTAATCAAACAGTAATAAGAGGCAAGTTTCTGGGTGACCATGTACATAAAACTTTAGAACATTTTTGTCAAGCTAATGAACATAATGAGTTGGCTGTGTAATGTCAGAGGACAAAGTGGGGAATAAATGAATGAGCTCTGGAATTCAAATTCCCAACTCAGGTACCACATAAATGACCTGAAAGCTTCTCCATCTGTGCTGAAGGGACCTTTATTTCCTGTAGCCACAGAGCTGAGTTCTTTGAAAACCAAACCCAGAAACTCATTCTGGAAGTGACTGAGTTACAATGAAAATTGAATCCCCAAACTTGAAGAATGTTAACTGTTAAAGTGTGGGTGAAAATTGGATGGAGGTATAGAGGAAAACCTTGATGAAGCTGGGGATTTTGAACCCCTAGATTCTGATGTCTTCGTTGCCAGTAAAAACAACCTCTCTACCCCTGTCTGAGAGATTAAACCTGCGTTTCTCTGGGGAAAACTGTAATAGCCTCCCTTGAGGTATTTGCCTTGCAAAACACTGCCATTTATCCTCAGGACCTCCACCACCCCTTTCTGTTTCTAGACTCATAACTAGACTCAAGTCCCAGCAGGCCCTACAGGTGAGGCACAAAGTGTGATCCATGAGGAGGTGTGCTGCTACGCTCCAAAGAACTGCTTGATTTTTCTAATTTATACAGACAAATCTGGGGACTGTATGTGGGAATGGATATTAAGAGTGTGGGTAATGGTGGAAGAAACATAAAGTTGAATTAAGCCAAACACATTGATTTGGGCCAATTAAGCAGTGATTCTGTATTCAATATTGCAGCTTGTGGAGTTAAAAAAGGGCTCTAGCACTTTGGTTATTTGGCTGAAACATGGACAAAAAGGTGGCCCACAGTAAATTAACCTGAAATATTAGTTCTGCCTTGGTATACTGTAGAGGGAAGGATTCAAAAGCTTAATGAGTTTGGAATATGGAGTGATTTTTCATTTAATACCTACTCATCCACCTTGGGAAGGTTTAGAGGGCACACCTTTCATCACAACTGTCAAATACATTTGTGAAGGAAGCCCCAGTATCTTTGAGGAGCTACTGTGAACAATCTTTTCTGTAGGCCAGGACTTAACTATGGAAATTGCTGCCACTGAACTGGGAAATCAAAATGCAATAGGAGTTATTAGACCCTGGAGGTGGCAGGAGCCAAGTGACAGGAACTCAATAGCCAAAGGCAAGATAGGAGTGGTTAACATAACGGACAGCAGATGAAGCAAGAATCAGAATAGCCTGATTCATGGAGACCTATGATGTTGGCTAGTTGATCACAATGTTCCTAGAAGTGAAGTAGATAGGAAGATATATTATTTGGCTAGGGCTACCATAACAAAATATCACAGATTGGATGACTTAAACGACAGACATTTATTTTCTCACAATTATGGAGGCTAGAAGTCCAAGAGCAAGGTATCATTCTTAAGAAGAATGAAGAGCTGATATTGCATTTCAAGACCAAGAGCAAGGTATTGTTTTGCCTGCAGCCTCTCTCCTTGGCTTGAAGATGGCTGCCATCTCACTATGTTCACACATGGCCTTTTGTGTGTGTGTATGTATCTTTAGTGTCTCTTCCTCTTCTTATAAGGACACTGATAATATTGGATTGAGGCCTCACCCTATGGTTTCATTTGACCTTAATTACTTTAATTACTTCATTAAAGGCCCTGTCTCCAAATAGATTCGCTTTGGGTATTAGGGCTTCAACACATGAATTTTGAGGAAACACATTTCAGTCCAAAACAGCAGCCCACCAAATTCTTACTTGATCTGTATAAACAGAAGAGTTTTAGATGTAGTGAACAAAAATCTAACTTGAATCACAAAACCCAAGAGTCATGGTCCCCCAGTCAAATCCCAGACTTGAGCCAGTTTAGAGTCCTAGAACCCCTTGAATGGAGAGAAGACAGGGTTCCCTTGAGGAAAGACCTTGATACACTCTCCAAAATGTATACTCTTAATCTTTCTCCCAGCCTTCCCCAAAGGGACCTACAGATTTTTGTCAGTATGATTTTGAATTGGGGAAAAGGAAACAATCAGACATTTGGGGGGACTACTGGACACTGGCTCTGAACTCACTAATTCCAAGAGACCCAAAGCATTACTATGATCCACAAGTCAGAGTAGGGGCTTATGGAGGTCATCTGATTAATGGAGTTTTAGCTCCAGCCAAATTCACAGTGGGTTCAGTGGGTCCCTGAACCCATTTGGTGATTATCTCCCCAGTTCTGGAAAACACAATTAGAATAGACATACTCAGCAACTTGCAGACCCCATGCTAGTTCCCTGACCTGTGGAATGAGGGCTATTTTGGCAGGCAAGGCCAAGTGGGAGTCACTAGAAGATAAGTTATTGCATCTGGTCCCTCCTACACTCCCAAAAGAGACACAACATCTAGTGGGCCTCTTTGGATTTTGAGGAACATATTCCTCATTTTGGTGGTTATTCTGGACCATTTCCAAGTAATCTGAAAAGGTGCTAACTCTGAGTGGGGTCCAGAACAAGAAAAGGCTCTACAACAGGTCCAGGCTACTACACAAACTTCTCTGCAACTTGAGCCATATGATCCACTAGATCCAATGGTGCTTGAAGTATCAGTGTCAGATACAGATGCTGTTTGGAGCCTTTGACAGGCCCCTATAGTTGAATCACAGCACAGGCCTTTTAGGACTTCAGAGCAAAGCTCTGCCATCCTTTGCAGATGGCTACTTTCCTCTTGAGAAATGGTTTTTGGTTTGTTACTGGGCCTTGGTAGAGACTGAATGCCTAACCATGGGCCACCAAATTACCATGCTATTTGAACTGCCCATCATGAACTGGGTATCCTTTGACATACCAAGCCTTTCTTTTTAATACAGTTGGGCATGCACAACAGCACTCCATCATCAAATGGAAGTGGTATATATGAGATGGGGCCCAAGCTGGCTATGAAGGCACAAGTTGAAGAAGTGACACAAATGCCCATGATCCCCACTCCTGCTACATGATTTTCTCTTTTCTCACCTATGGCCTTATCAGGAGTTCCTTATGATCAGTTGGCAGAGGAATAAAAGACTTGGGCCTGGTTTACAGATGATTTTGTATGATATGCAGGTGCCATCCACAGGTAGACAGTTGCAGCCCTACAGCCCCACTCTGGGACATCCCTAAAGGACAATGGTGATGGAAAATCCTCCCAGTGGGCAGACCTTAAAGCAGTGGACCTAGTCATTTGCTTTGCTTGGAGGGGGAAATGCTCATATGTGTGTTTATAGACTGATTCATGGGCAGTGGCCAATAGATTGGCTGGGTGAGCCATGGAGCCATGGCTGGCTCCATGCCTAGTGGAGCGCAACATGGGGCCAGAACTCACAACTCTGAGATCCAGACCTGACCTGAAATCAAGAATCAGATGCTTAGTGGTGCCTGGGTGGCTCAGTCGTTAAGCACCTGCCTTCGGCTCAGGGCCTGATCCCAGGGTCCTGGAATCTAGTCCCGCATCGGGCTCTCTGCTCTGCTGGGATCCTGCTTCTTCCTCTCCCACTCCCCCTGCTTGTGTTCCCTCTCTCGCTGGCTGTCTCTCTCTCTGTCAAATAAATAAATAAAATCTTAAAAAAAAAAAGAATCAGATGCTTAACCAACTGAGCCATCCAGGTACCCCTGGACGGTCAGAGATTTCTAAGGAACACAATTGTAAAATTGGTGACAAAGAAGTTTGATGAAGTCATATATGAATAAGCATCTCTAAGTGGGCAGAAAAAAATATGATATCCCTGCCCCATGTGAATTTTCAGCAAAGGGTGACCTTAGCAGAGAAGGATATTCATACTCAAGTGGATATGATGAACTGTTCTGTGGATACCAGTCTGCCTGTTTCCCCAGCCACCCCACCATTGCCCAATGGGCTCATGAACAAAGTAGCCATAGTGGCAGGAATGGAGGTCATGCATAGGCTCACTAATATGGATTTCCACTTATCTAGGCCAGAGCGGATACAGCTACCGCTGAGTGCCTAATCTGCCATCGAAACAGACCAATCTTGAGTCTTTAAAAAAGATCGTATTTCTGTATACTAGTATGACCATTCCAAAAGTGAAATTAAGAAAATATTTTTAGCAAAAATAAACTGCTGAGACTTCATCAAAATAAAACGCTTCTGCACAGCAAAGGAAACAGCCAACAAAACTAAAAGGCAGCCTGCAGAATGGGAGAAGATATTTACAAATGACATATCTGATAAAGGGTTAGTATCCAAACTATATAAAGAACGTATAAAACCAAACACTCAAAAAAACAAATAATCCAGTTTAAAAATGATCAGAAGACATGAACAGACATTTTTCCAAAGAAGACATCCAGATGACCAAGAGACACATGAAAAGATACTCAACATCACTCATCATCAAGGAAATACAAATCAAAACTACAATGAGATATCATGTCACAACTGTCAGAATGGCTAAATTAACAACACAGGAAACAACAGGTGCTGGCACCCTCATGCACGGTTCATGGGAATGAGAACTGGTGCAGCCACTCTGGAAAACAGTACAGAGGTTCCTCAAAAAATTCAAAATAACGTTTACCCGAAGAATGCAAAAATACTGATTTGAAGGGATACATGCACCCCAATGTTTATAGCAACATTATCAACAATACCCAAATTATGAGAAGAGCCCAAATGTCCATCAACTGATGAATGGATAAAGCAGAGGTGGTATATATATATATATATATATATATATATATATATATATATATATATATATATATATATAATAAAATACATTATATAATGTATATATAATGGAATATTACTCAGCCATCAAAAAGAATGAAATCTTGACATTTACAGAATCATGGATAGAGCTAGAGAGTATTATGCTAAATGAAATAAGTCAGAGAAAGACAAATACCATATGATTTCATTCATACGTGGAATTTGAGAAACAAAACAAATGATCATAGGGTAAGGGAAGACAGAGGAAAACCAATAAACAGACTTTTTTAAAAACAGGCTCCACACCCAGCATGGAGCCCAATGCTGAAATCAAAAGTCAATACATAACGGACTCAGCCACCCAGGCACCCCAAAAAGCAGACTTTTAACTACAGAGACAAACTGATCTTGACAGAGGGGAAGCGGTTGGGGGGATGGGTTGGATGGGTGATGGGGATTGAGGAGAGCACTAGTGATAAGCACTGAGTGTCCTATGTAAGTGAATCACTATATTATACACCAGAATCTAGTATTACACTCTGTGTTATCTACTGGAATTTAAATAAAAACTTTAAAGAGTCTGTTTTGTGTTGTCTGTTTTGTTTTGTTTGATTCCACATACAAGTGAAATTACATGGTCCTTGTTTTTCTCTGCCTTATTTCACTTAACACCATACCCTCTAGGTCCACCCTTGTTGTCTCAATACAAGAAATTGTAAAGATACTCTGGGCAGTAGAGAGCAGAAAAGAAAGTTCATCTTTTTCACAACTTATTAAGGATCATACAGAGCTCACTGGGCTGTTGTATGTTGTTGTTTTTGCTGTGGGGATGACGGGAGTGGTGGTTTTCCCATGAGGGCTGAGGGTCAAGCAATGATTTGGATTTTTTAAAGTAAAAAAGTTTTTTAAATGACTAAATAAGTAAGCCACGGAGATGAGAAGTACAGCATAAGGAATATAGTCAATAATATTGTGATAATATGGTGTGTTGACAGATGGTGACTCCACTTATCTTGGTGAGTACTGAGTAAAGTACAGAATTGTGGAATCGGTATGTTGTGCACTTGAAATGAACATTGTATATCAATTACACTTCAAGGATAAATAAAAATCTTTTAAATAAATGAATAAAGAACAATGTTGCTGGCTCAAAATTTGGAGTAGCAGTGGGGGCAAAGAGAAGTGGATAGGTTTAAAAATATTCAGGAAGCAGAAGTGGCAAGATTTTGAATTGATTGTGTATCGGGAACCAGGAAGAGAGAAGATGCCTCCGACTTAACATGCTTAAAGTGGAATTCCTGTTCTTCCCCCAAACTTACTGCCTTGGTTCGCTGCAGATCTCAGTGAGTGGATCAGCACGCTGGCACAGAGTAAGCATTCATTGATTGTCTTTGGAGTGAAAGAATAAATGAACAGAGTAGAAATACAGCCAAACAAAGCATTCACCGGTGCCTGCCAAACAGCCAGTCCTAAACTCACCCTCAAGGTCGGCTCAGCAGAAGTCTATCACAATTTCCCTCTCACTTTATCAACCGTTTGGAAAATCACCAGGTCCCATGTCCAGAAGAACACCCACCTTCCTATCAGGCACTCCTTGCCTAGAGCCTGCAGGTGTGGCACAGACCTGGAACCTCTTGTCCTGTAAATTCTGCACATGAGGGCAATGGCAGATTGTACAGCCCATATGCGCACAGGGGATGTTTGGTGTTGTAGGAACGAGGTCACAATGGCACCCAACCTGTGGATCTATGTTCACTTTGGCTTCAACCGCAAAGAGACTCTTGTTCCAAAGAGGTGTATTAATCCAGCCCCTCCCCCCACCCTCATCCTGGCAGGCAAAAAATACAACTGCCAGAAACACTACAGACACCAAGCGTCAGTTTGGATATTTTCTTGCTTCTCCCAGGGCTGACAAGCAGAGATACAGAACTGCTTGTGGTTTCTGGTACAGATACCAAAACCAGGAAGTGATCTGTCCCACTGCAGACTTCCCAGAAATAAGAATGAGATGGGCCATGCAAAGGATACCCCCCGGACTCAACCAACCCAGCCAACATTCCCTGGTTATAGAAGAGAAGTGAAAGTTATAATTCAGAAAAGAAATCTGACTGTGTGAGCAGTAGAATTAGGGGTGGAGACATTTGATGAAGTGCACTTTTTTAAACCCCCTTTTAGAGAATATCATTAGATAAACATCCTTTTCAATGATACAACCCAAGTCATTTCTGGCCCTTTTCCTGGAAAAGCTTTTTGCTGCTGTCAGTTTACAGGAACAGCAATAAGAGGCCATTTTCTGGGCATGAAGCCCAGGACTCAAAAGGAGGCTCTAGAGAACATCTGGTCTGCTTGATATATAGAAGCCAGCACAGCATGTGTGTATTTGTGTGTATGTGTTTTTCCTATGCTGACTCATGGCGTTGAAGTCTTTCTGGAAACACCCCCACCTTTGTAGCCAACCAGTTTACACACACCCCTTCAGCTCCTCCTTGATTCAAATGTTAAGTCAAGAGGAAGAAGGAAAACGAATTCAAGAGCTGCTCTCAAGCATCTAGAATTCTCTGTACCCCACCTCTTGAGAAGAGAGACTGGCCCCCAGCTCTGACTCAGTCTACTACAAGCTGGACTCTCCTCTTAAAGCACCAACTTTATCTGAGCCTTTGGGTAAAACTGGAAGAAAATAGTGCACGAGTACTGTGAACTCTGCAAAAGGCAGGGGGCTGACAACTGGTAGTAAAAACAGAAAGATGGCAGATCCTGAAATTGAGCTTTTCGTGAAGGTAAGTTTTCTAGCTATAATAATGGCATATGGAGTGTATTATTTCTTGACACTGTGCCTCAGATTCTAAAAAGAAGGCAATATTTGGGCTAGAGATAAGAAATAATTTTGTAATTATATTCCTCCTCTGAGTACTCGATGTATGCCTGGCTGTTCTTAGATGACAATAGGAAAACATGTTATTTGAAAACGGCAAAGAGATATTGTGGAAAGAGCACTAGACTAGTTGATAGTCAGAACAACTAAATTATATTCTTGGTGGCTTCCTGTGTAACTTTGGACAAATCTCTCCCTCCCTCTGGACCTTTGTTTCTTCATCTGTACAATGAAGGAGCCTGACAAAATGATCTTTAAGGGCTTTCTAGCTTTTGCAATCTGTGTTTTATGAGATAGGTTTTGGAAGGCCTAAATGGGGAGAGGAGAGGGCAGAGAATGGGCTGAGAGCCCCAATCCTACGCAGAGCCCAGATAGAGCTTTCTAAAATTCTCCTGCAATAGATGAAGATCACAGTGGAGTCACATGGATACTACGGGAGAAAACACCCAGGAGTCTGTGTGAGGAGGAGGCATTTTACAATGTTGTGTTTCCTCTTTATGGTCTGCCTTGGGGTTTTTTTTGTAATGCCTTAACTTTTCAGAAAAGCCCTTTGGAAAACCCCTAAGCCAGGAGAAAGGAACATGTGTTTCTAAATTAACTCATCAAGAAAAATAATAATTTTGTATAGGTTATTCCAAGTAGAAATTATAGTTTCCTAAAACTTTACTTATATTGGGGCGCCTGGGTGGCACAGCGGTTAAGCGCCTGCCTTCGGCTCAGGGCGTGATCCCTGCGTTATGGGATCGAGCCCCACATCAGGCTCCTCTGCTGGGAGCCTGCTTCTTCCTCTCCCACTCCCCCTGCTTGTGTTCCCTCTCTCGCTGGCTGTCTCTATCTCTGTCGAATAAATAAATAAAATCTTTTAAAAAAAAAACTTTACTTATATTAACTATTTTTTTCTTCTCTATTTTCCCTGACTATTGGAAGTATCCAGGATGAAAATAATCATAACAAACTTTCACATCATGTTTGGCCCTTTTCTAAACACTTCACATATATTACACATATTTACATATATTACCTCATTTAGTCCTAACAATATATTAGTAGTACTAGTAGAAGTAGTATCATGAGTAGGAGTAATGGTAGTAGTACTTGTCATTATAGTAATATTGTTGTCCTCATCTCTACGTAAGTAAGCTAAGGCAATAAAGTTTAAGTAACTTCCCTCTAAAACTATATATCTATTGATGACTTACAAAGACATAAAATAAAGTATGTTTATGGAATGTTAGTTTAAGCATCTGTTAGCCAAAGTAATACTTTCACAATCCTTTAAAAATATTTAACAACTGGTAACATATATACACAAAGGATATAATCAACCTGCCTTTTCAAAATTATAGGAGAGTGATCCTTGAATTCCTGCATAGCAAAATAATCCAAATAAGTGTTGGAATATGGGGCATAAGAGCTACTTCTCTTATCTCTGGATTTTAGCAAAACATGTGACTGCTCAGACACAATATTAATAAGCCTTAATTTCCTAACTGGCTTTTTACATCTACCAATTTCAAACCAGAGGTAATGTCTCTTCATAGGGCAACTAAAGTGTTCCATTAGTCTAAACTACTCATTCAATCCAATCAAATTCCCCTAACTAGTTGTTGGCATTTATCTATGTGTTCATCTTCATAGAATTTCCATATCTGGGTAGTAATCTAGACAGGAGAAGTTAGTGAATCACACATTGGAGGAACAAATGTTGAATTAAATAAATTTAAGGTTAAAATAACTAATTGTATATTGAGTACTTACTATATGGTAGGCATTGTGTTAAGTGGTTTACTATTAACCCTATATTATGGATACAGAAAGTAAAGCAAAGAGTATCTAAGTAACTTTGTCCAGGGTCACATAGCTAGTGAATGGCAAGGTTAGGATTCCAATTCTTTAAAATAGTTATGTCTAATCTTATTCAACTGTTTTCAATTTGGCAAACTTTTTAGTAAATTTTTCCAGAATTTCATCAGATGGAATCCTTTAGATGTAAGCTTATCTAATTGATACAAATTATACATTTTCTGAAAGAACCCTGAGTATCATCTGGTCCAGGTTTTTGTTTTGCTTTGCTTTAAGATGTGTTCCATAGAACTCTAGAAGTTTCACAGAAAATATGGAGATGGGGCATAAGGATTGAGAGGTGTGAAAAATGTTAATGAGTACGTTTAAAAAGCACTGTTCTTTATCAATGGTATATCATTACAGATTATGCAGTTTCTTTCTAAACATTAAAGGAGTCTGTGATTTCCCCAGCTACCTCTGGCTGTGGCTTAAAAACCCTACCACAACTTCTTCCCCATATTACCGATAGGACACATACAAGAGATTAAGCACTTTCCTGAGGCCATTAAGAATTTATATCACACAAAAACAGAAGAATTTATATGACACCACCAATGTGTTTTAATGTAATCAGCGAAAACAATGCCTTTCAGCTCTGAATGACTTTGGCAAGATTTTTAACCATGAACTAAGAACAAAGGATTTTCTAACATACATTTTATCTTCTCTAAATGCAGACTTTATCTTACTGGTTTGTTGTTCATTTTTAAATAGATTTTGTGTTCTCTACCAAACACTCTAAAATAAAGATTTTTACATAAAGTTATAGAACTTAACATTCGGGCCAAAATTCTGAATGTGTCAAAGCCACATTATCTCATACCATAAACCCAAGCCCCTAACCCTAAATCCCTAACCACTAATCCCTAACCATCTGCAGAGGTTGCTGAACTAAAAAATACAGGCACGTACATTAACCCTAACCTAACCTTAAAATATGGTCTGAGACAGTGGCTTACAAAACACATGATAAGAAAAACTGAGAAACAGTCTAATTAACATGGAAACGACCCCAAACATTTAAGAATTGATAGTATTACTGAATATGGGTGTGAATGTAGAGATAAAAACAGAAAAATCAACTGGTATCTAATTAAAGAGTATTTAGAGTCCCAAATACCCTCCTTTCCTCAACTGGGTAGATGGTTGCCATGTTTATTCTTGTCCCAGAACACATGGAGTTAATTCTCAGGAGAAATCTTTAAACTGCAGGGTATCAGGCACATACCCTAAACCCCGACAACTAAGCCCTAAACCCTAACCCCAACTTTATCCCTAACCCTAGCACTAACCCTGGCCCAATGCTAACCTCACCAAAACCCTAAAGCTAACCCTAACCCTAACTCTAACCCTAACCCCTAACCACTAACCCCTAAACCTAATCCTTGAAATTGACCTTAACTGTAACCCTAACACTAACCCTCACACTCTGGAGAGGTCTCTGATCTGGAAAATACCAGGCACGTACCCTAACCCTAACCCTTGATCTGAGAAAATGGCTTACTGAACACATTATAAGAAAAGTTGAGAAGCAGCCTAGTTTTCCTAGAGATGACCCTAAGCATTTAAGAATTGGTAGTATTTGGGGCACCTGGGTGGCTCATTTGATTAAGCATCTGACTCTTGATTTTGGCTCAGGTCATGGTCTCAGGGTTGTGAGATTGAGCTCCGTGTTGGGCTCCACACTGGGCATGAAGCTTGCTTAAAATTCTCTCTGTCCCTCTCCCTCTCCCCTTCTCCCCTCCCTCCCTCCCTCCTAACCCTCCCTCATTCTCTCTTTCTGTCTCTCTAAAAAAAAAAGGAATTGGTTGGGGCGCCTGGGTGGCACAGCGGTTAAGCGTCTGCCTTCGGCTCAGGGCGTGATCCCGGCGTTGTGGGATCGAGCCCCACATCAGGCTCCTCTGCTATGAGCCTGCTTCTTCCTCTCCCACTCCCCCTGCTTGTGTTCCTTCTCTCGCGGGCTGTCTCTATTTCTGTCGAATAAATAAATAAAATCTTTAAAAAAAAAAGGAATTGGTAGTATTTCTGAAAATGGGTGTGAAGGTAGAGATAAAAACAGAAAAATCAATTGAATATCTATTTAAAGAGTGTTTAGAACCCCGAATCCCCTCCTTGCGTCAGCTTGATAGATGGTTGCCATGTTTATTCTCATCCCAGCAGAAGTGTGGGGTTTTATTCTTAGGAAAGGTCTCTGAATGGCAAGATACCTGACACATATCCCAACCCTGGTCTATAACCCATAACTCCTAACTGTAATCCCTAACCCTAAAACTAACCATAACCCTAACCTTTTGAAGAGGTCTCTGAATGGCAAAATACCAGGCACATACCCAAGCCCTAACCTAACCCCTAATTCCTAACCCCTAACCTTAACCCTAACCCCAGCAGAAGTCTGGGATTTTATTCTCTGGAGAGGTCTCTGAACGGCAAAATACAAGGCACATACCCTAATCCTAACAACAACAACAAAAACATTTTATCTATGTGGAAAAGAAAAAAGAAATTATACCTTTCTCTGAATTTTCAGACCAGATTCAAACTCTCTTAGAACTATCATAAAGACAATCATAAAAACTGATTAATTTTTTTAATTCAACAAAAGTATTAGATGGGAGAAAACAGTGTTTAAGAGTTTGGGTTTTGGAGTAGACAGTCCTGGACCTGCTACATGAGAAAAGTATATAGGTCATCAGCTCTTGTCTAGCTGAGTGTACCTGAACAAGTCAGCTTCTCTGAGCCTCAAACAAAGCTCATCTGTAAAACAAAAGTATTAACAGAGCCTACCTAATGGGATCGTCTTCACTGTGAGGATTAAATAAAACAAATACGTAAAACACCATAGTTGTTAACATAGTAAACACTCAATAAATGTCAGATATTGTAACTATTATTATTTTCCATGTTTAGAAACTTAGATCACAAACACAAAAAAGTTGTTTTTGTGAATGACCACATTCTGTCCTTGCCAGCTAAATATACTTAAGAGGTGGTAATTCATCAACCAGGATAGGGAATTTACATCCTAAAATTTTCTGCGATGGCACTTTAAATCAGCATATTATAAACAGGAAAAAAAAAACCCTCAGTTTTCCTGTAAAACTTGACTGCATTTCCCCCACATCTCAGTGTTTTGCCTTTCCTTTTGCCAAAGGTGATCCACCCTTCCTGCTGTATCTATTATCAGACTCCGTTCTTCTTCCTGCCTCCCACCCATAATCATGTGTCTACTCACTAGCTCCAGTTCTGATTGGATCCTTAGTTTGACTTCCGTTACAAAAGAAACACAGCTGCTTAGGTTGGGTGCCTATTCCCATAGTTCTTCACTCCCTGACATCACAAAAGAACAACAGTAACCATCATTTCCTCTGTCGTGCCCATTGCCAGGAAAAGGAAAATTTGTCCAAAAAATGAAGATTATGCCCAGGGATTCTGGGACCTTAATATTGCTAGAAATGACAGATCAGAGCTGCTGTAAGGTGAAAAGTACTCTTTACTTTCTTCTACAGACTGAGGCAAAAGCATAAATAAATAAATAAATAAATAAATAAATAAATAAATAAATAAATAAATAGGTTCAACAGATGAGATATGCTGATGGCTTGGACTTGGGTAGCTAGCACCTAACAGTGTCAGACAGATAGTAAGCATCAAATAAATATTGAATGAATGAATGATGTAATAGCCATGGCAAATGAAAGAACTAAACTTATTTGGAGATATTCATAGGTAAAACTGTCAAGAATTAGTGTTGAATCCAATTTGGGAGTGAAGCAAAAAGATTATCCTCAAGTTTCTAATTTGGGCAACTCAGTAGATAGTGTCTTGTCTGCTCAGGCTGCCATAACAAATACCAGAGACTTGGTGGCTTAAACAACAGATATTTATCTTCTCGAAGTTCTACTGGATGGATGTTCAAGATCAAGGTGCCAGCATGGTCAGGTTCTGGTAAGAACTCTCTTCCTGGCTTATAGATGATTGCTTTCTCAGTGTCCTTGCATGGTGGGCAGAGAGAAAGAGGAGAGGAGAAAGAAAGCTTCCTGGTCTCTTCTTTTAAGGCCTTTAATCCCATCATGAGGGCCCCATCCTCATGACCTCATATAAACCTAATTACTTCCCAAAGGCCTTGCCTCCAAATAGTACCACGTTGAAGATTAAGGTTTCAAAATACAACTCCGGGGGAATACAATTCAGTCCATAGCAGATAGCAGTGTCATTCACGTCATTCACAGGATTAGGAGCTCTAAAGAAAGAGTAGGTCAGTGAGTGGAATAAAGAAAAAGGAAGAATCCAGTTTGGGACATGCTGAGACTGAAGTGTCTAAAACCTGGATTTCCCACAAGACACTGCATCAGCCATAGCCCTCTCAAGAAGTGGCTACATTTTCTTCCTCATTCTTCTCACCATTGAGCCTGGAAATAAGGTAGGTATCCTTTAGGTATCCTTGCTCCTCATTCCTGTTTTCAGACCATTCCACCTCCCCCATCCAAAAAAATATCTAGGTTGAGTCTCATAAAATCAGACTAAACCACCCACTACCCTTCCTTGTTATGGTAGTCTTCCAAGCACCAGGTCACTCTCTCCTATTTCTTGAGGATTTTTAGCATCTGGATCATTGTCACTCTCTCCAACACTATTCCTATCATAATTCTTGATGATTTTAATATCTACACAGATAACCCTTCCAGTACTCTGACCTCTCAGATTCTTGATTTCTTCTCTTCCACTGATCTTGTTCTTCCCCTTCCATGGTCATGCCCTAACCTTGTCACTGCAACTTCTGCAATGCCTGCATGATATTATAGGTGGGATTATTCTACTTTTTGAACTTTTATATTTTAATGCACTTTATTGATGTATAATTTACATAAAATAAGATGTACCTATTTTAAATGCACAATCCAATGACTTTTGACAAATACATATGCACATGCAACCACAACCCCAATCAAAATATAGAAAATTTCTATTACCTCAGAAAGTTCCTTTGCATCTCTTTGCAGTCAACCTTCCCCACTGTACCCCACTACCCCCTGCCAGAAAATCACTGATCTGCCTTCTGTTGGGATAGATTGGTTTCTATTTTCTAGGATTTTCTATAGATTGAATCATACTGTACTTGATTGAATCATATGATTGAATCATATGGTTGAATCATATGTACTTTTGTCTGGCTTCTTTCACTCAGCATAATTATTTTGAGATTTCCCATATTGTTATGTGCATCAATATCTCATTCCTTTTTATTGCTGAAGTACTCCATTGTATAGATGTAGGATATTTGTTTATCCATCTACCCACTGAAGAATATTTGGGTTGTTTCCAGTTTTTTGGCTACTATGAATAAAGCTGTTAAAAACGTTCATGTACAACTCTTTCTATGGCCAGATGTTTTCACTTCTTTGGGGTAAATACCTAGGATTAGAATTAATGGGTCATATGGTAGGTATATTTTTTAACTTTGACAAACTCTTTATAAACCACTTGTACCATTTTACACTCCCAACCACAGTGTATCAGTTCCAGTTGCTCCACATTCCTGACGATACTTGGTATAATCAGTCTTTTAAATTTCAGCTATTCCAATGTGTGTGTAGTGGTATCTTGTGCTTTTAATTTTCATTTCCCTGTTGACTAATGATGTTAAGCATCTTTTCATATCTTTATTTACCATCTGGATCTCTTTCATAGAGTGTTTAAATCTCTTGCCCATTTTTAAGTTGGATAGGTTGTCATTGAGTTGTAAGAGTTCTTTCTTCATATATTTTATATATTTTGGATACAAACATTTCTCATTTTCTTAACAGTTCTTATGAAAAGCAGATTTTAGCTTCTATGTAGCTCAGATTTTAGCTTTCATATAGCTCAATTTATTGAATTTTTCTTTTCTTTCCCTCACTCTCTGAATCCCAGCCATATTGACCTTCTTTCAGTTCCTTATAATGCCATGCTCAAGCATGTTTCAAGGCTTTTGGATATGTTATTTGCTGTTTAGAATGTCTTCTTTGTGCCTATTCACCTAGTTAACTCTTATTCTTTGAACTGAGTTCAATTGCAACTTTCTCAGAAAGGCCTTCCCTAACAGACCCCATATAGATTTTGTTTCTCTGTTACACGTTCTCATAACATGCACATCCATCCTTCCTTCAAAAAATTTATCTCAGTTTAAAAGTAAGTTAAGTTGGGGGGCACCTGGGTGGCACAGCGGTTAAGCGTCTGCCTTCGGCTCAGGGCATGGTCCCAGCGTTATGGGATCGAGCCCCACATCAGGCTCTTCCTCTATGAGCCTGCTTCTTCCTCTCCCACTCCTCCTGCTTGTGTTCCCTCTCTCGCTGGCTGTCTCTATCTCTGTCGAATAAATAAATAAAATCTTTTTAAAAAAAGTAAGTTAAGTTGGGAGACTATTATTTAAATATCTTATATATATATAGTACATATTATATATGTATATGTAAAATCTGGTCTATTTTAAACACATAATTTCTTCAGCAAGTATTTATTGGAAGAGTGGATGGATGAGTGAAAAATAGAGGGGCCACAGATAAACTCAAGTATATATAAAATTTCAAAGCAGAAAAGTGAGTTGCTTTCAGTCAGTGAGCAAAAGATGGATCTTTATTTTTTCACCATTATTTTTCTTACTATTGAAGTATAGTTAACATGCAATGTTATATTAGTTTTAGATATGCAACATACTGATTCAACAATTCTATACATTACTCAGTGCTCATCATGATAAGTGTAGTTGCCATCTGTCACCAAACATTATTACAATATTATTGCGTATATTCCCTATGTAGGACTTTTCATCTCCATGACTTATTTATCTTGTAACTGGAAATTTGTACCTCTTAATTCTCTTTGTCTATTTTGCCCACCCCCACCCACCTCCCCTCTGGCAACCAGTAGTTTGTTCTCTATATTTAGAGATTGGGTTTGTTTGGGGCTTTTGTTTATTTACTTGCTTCCTGTTTTGTGTTTTAGATTCCACATATAAGTGAAACCATATGGTATTTGTCTTTCTCTGTCTAACTTATTTCACTTACCATAATACCTTCTAGGTCCATCTATGTTGTCACAAATGATAAGATCTCATTCTTTTTACGCCTGAGTAATATTCTATTCATCTATTGGTAGACACGGGTTGCTTTCATATCTTGGCTATTGTAAATAGTGCTTCAATAATCATAGGGGTGCATATATCTTTTCAAATTAGTGTTTTCATTTTCTTTGGGTAAATACCCAGTAGTGGAATTACTAGATCATATGGTATTTCTATTTCTAATTTCTTGAGGAAACTCTATGCTGTTTTCCACAGTACTTGGACTAATTTGCATTCCTCCTGAAGATGCATGAGGGTTCCCTTTTCTCCAACACTTGTTATTTATTATCTTTTTGATACTAGCCATTCTGACTTGTATGAAGGGATATATGATTGTGCATTTGATTTGCATTTCCCTGATGATGAGTGATGTTGCGTATCTTTTCATGTGTCTTTTGGCCCTCTGGATGTCTTTGGAGAATTGCCTATTCAAGTCTTCATTTTTAAACAGATTATTCAGGATTTTTTGGTGTTCAGTTGTGTAAGTTCTCTTTTATAGATTTTATTTATTTGAGAAAGAGAGAGAAGGGAGAGAGAGTGAGAGAGAGTGCAGGAGCAGGGTGAGAGGCAGAGGGAGAAGCAGGCTCCCCACTGAGAAGGGAGCCCGTCAGGGTGCTTGATCTCCGGACAGGATCATGACCTGAGCAGAAGGTAGACGCTTAGCCATCTGAGCCACTCAGGCACCCCAGTTGTATAAGTTCTTAACATATTTTGGTTATTACCCCCTAATGAGCTATATTATTTGCAAATATCTTTTCTCATTCAGGAGGCTGCCTTTTTGTTTTGTTAAAAGTTTCTTTTGCTGCGCAAAAGCTTTTCATTTTGGTGTAGTCCCGAGAGCTTTATTATGTTGAGATATGTTCCCTCCAAACCAACTTTGTTGAGAGTTTTTATCATGAATTGATGTTGTATTTTGTCAAATAGTTTTTCTGATCTATTGAAATAATCATAAGGTTTTTATCCTTTCTTGTGTTAATATCCTATATCACATTGATTGATTTATGAATTTTAAACCATCCTTGCATCCCTGGAATAAATCCCACTTGATTATGGTGAATTGTCCTCTTAATGTATTGTTGAATGCTATTTGCTAGTATTTTGTTGAGGACTTTTGCATCTGTGTTCATCAGGGATTTTGGCCTGTAGTTTCCTTCTTCTGTAGTGTCTTTGTCTGGTTTTAGCATCAGGATAATGCTGGTCAATGGATGGATCTTTAATTGAATGTTGTTAAAACAACTATTAACCATTTTTTAAAAATTCAAGTACATAAGCTAGAGTCCCAATATACTCCTGGTGCCAAAATAAATTCCAAATAGATGAAACAAATGCAAAAACTGAACGCATAGAGGTACTAAAAGAAAACACAAAAGAACATCTTTATAATAAAATAAGAAAGGTTGGTTTTTTGTTCTTTGTTTTTGTTTTTTGTAATCTCAATGTATATAATGGCAGTATAAGATCAGAAAAACCAGACTGAGTAATAGATTTCATGTAAAATCTAATTTTTACATAAGCCATGTTTTTAAGTTACATGTAATGTGTATCAAAAAGTGTTAATATCTTTAGTATACAAATAAATTTTTCAAATCAATAAGGAAAATATCACTTTGATAGAGAAAGTGAAAGTTTGTCATGAACAAACACTTCACAAAATAAGGAAATCAAATTGCAATAAACATATGGAAAATGCCTTTCAGGAAGGAAATTTGGCAGGATCTATTGAAATGGAAAATGCACTTACTTTTTTTTCAACATTCTCATTTTGAATATTAATTCTAATGATATTATCTCAGAAATTGAATAAATTATATGCCCAGAAATATTTGCTGCTGAAGTATTTAGCATAGCAAAAATTTTGGAATACCTGAAATGACCATCAATAGGAAATGGTTATATAAATTCTGGTAATATATAAAATTAACTATTATTATTATATAGTCATTACACTTGTCATTTTAAATACAATAAACTTATTTGATTCATTATCTCTGTCTGCCCACAAGTGGTAGGATCCATGAGATTAAGGGCTTCCAATTTTTGTCTCTAGCACCTGGCTCATTTCCCAGTAGGCACTCAATACATACTTGAGCAAATGAATGAATGAGGCCTTCCTTTATCTTAACAGGCTGGAAGTGATGGGGAGAGTATTGGAAACTGTCCCTTTTGCCAACGCCTTTTTATGATCCTCTGGCTTAAAGGAGTTAAATTCAATGTGACTACTGTTGACATGACCAGGTAAGAGAAATCAGGACATGTTTCATTCTGGAGATTGAAATCAGTAGACACCAATATAATGTTTGTGTTTCTATAACGTGTACTTTATCTAGAGGCCTAACTCTGCTTATTTTCAATAATCATAGAAAGCCTGAAGAGCTGAAGGACTTAGCCCCAGGTACCAATCCTCCCTTCCTGGTGTATAACAAGGAGTTGAAAACAGACTTCATTAAAATTGAGGAGTTTCTAGAGCAGACGCTGGCTCCTCCAAGGTACAGCATTCTACACGATATTATTGCTTTTGAGAAAATCTATTTTATTGCTCTATATTGCAGATTGAGGATTCTTACTTCTAGATATCTAACTTTTTTTCACTGTTGGACCTCTCTTTTGTTGTTTTTCTAGAAAGGTTTGCAAAGATCCCCATGATTACTCTATACACGATTACAAAACTTTACTACAGAATTACTTATTTAATATATGTAAAGCTATTAAAACTTTATGAGATGTAGGTAATGTATTAGGAAAGGGCAAAGGATAGATTTGGAAACCTGGGAAAGGCAGGGAATTCCAGCCATAATAAAGTTTGGGGGCATTTATACTGACAGAAATTAGACTTGTTTTATTGTAGAGCCTCACAAGATCTTCAGTTTTGAAATAGCCTTTGATTCAGTCTGATTTCTAAGATCTGCAGGTTGGGAAATATAATGTCTATGATGTGTAAACTTCCCCCTTCAACTTCAAATACATGAAAACGTTAGATGTAACATTTCAAAGTATTTTTTAAAGATTTTATTTATTTATTTTAGAGAGAGAGAGAGAGCAAGCAGGGGGAAGGGCAGAAGGACAGGAGAGAGAATCCCAAGCAGACTCCCTGCTGAGTGGGAAGCCCCACCAAGGGCTTGATCTCACAACCTTGAGATCATGACCTGAGCCAAAACCAAGAGTTGGACGCTTAACCAACTAAGCCACCCAGGCACCCCCAAAGTATTTTTATATTATGTATGCTGTGCCTTTTATTCCCATGACTTATTCATTCCATAACTGGAAGGCTGTACCTCCCAATTCCTTTCACCCATTTTACCCATCCTCCCCTCCCTTCTGGCAACCAGCAGTTTGTACTCTGTATTTATATGTCTGTATCTGGAGGCATCACAATTTCAGATTTCAAGTTATACTACAAAGCTGTAGAAATCAAGACAGTATGGTACAGACACAAAATGATGGGTATTAAGAGGGCATTTGTGTGATGAGCACTGGGTATTATATGTAAGTGAGGAATCACTAAATTCTACTCCTGAAACTGATATTACACTATATGTTAGCTAACTAGAATTTAAATTAGAACCTTAAAAAAGGAAATTTGAAAATTAAAAAAAATAGACAGATCAACCTTAAAGATAGCAGTCCACATTGTAGGTGCAGGTTGCTGGTAGCAGAGGACATAATATGGGCTTTGTTCTCAAATAACTATGGATATGTGGTTTGGCCTTGTGGCACCCTGAAGGATTGGTTCGAGGGTTGTCTTATTTCACCTACTTTAGAGCTTCCCCAGGGCTGAGGCAACTTCCTTGATGGCATTCATGGAAGGCATTTAAAGGCAGTTGTATTAGCCACTGCTACGTGGGGCAAGGGGTAGCATTTGGGGAAAGCTATAGACAAACTGAAAAGCCTGGGAAGAAACAGGTTGGGATGTTTGGGGCATATTTGAGGCAATAAGGGCTTCAAAATGTTTTCATGTATTCTAGGGACTCTAGAAGTCCATCCACATGTCCAGGTTTAGACCTATGCTCAGAAAAGACCTGAGAAGATCTTAAACTCTTACTTCTGACTGAACGTCAGACACTATGCAAGCAGAAATTGAAGGTTAAACTGTAAACTGCATACATAAGCGTTGAAGGAGTGCCCCAACTCAGAGCAAGACTGCAAACACTGGGAGACCTTTTCTTTCTTGGTTTGTTTGTTTGTTTTGGTTCCAGGAATTTAATGAAATCTGTTAAATCAATAACTAAACAAAGATAATGAGACAAAGATTTCAGTGGCCCCACACAACAAAAAACACAGACTTTACAAAATTACTTCAGAAAATTCACTAAACAAATAAATGATACCTACAATAAGCAGCAACAACAAATCCTGGGGAATATGGGAGAATCTGATTGTCAGAGTTTCTACATTATAATGTTCAAGTATCTAGTTTTCAAGAAAAAAAGAAAATTCATGTCAAGAAACAAGAAAGTAGGGCCCATTCACAGAGAAAAAAGAAATTAATAGAAACTCTCCCTGAGAAAACCCAGATACTTGATTTAATAGACAAATACTTTACATCAACTGTGTAAAATCTGTTTAGAAAGCTAAAGAAAACCATAGACAAAGAACTAAAAGAAACTAGAGCAACCTCAACATAGAGAGAATATCAATAAAAAGATAGAAAATTTTTAAAGGAACCAAATAGAAATTCTGGAGTTGAAAAGTACAATAACTAAAATGAACAATTCACTAGAGGGTTTCAACAGATTTGAACAGTTAAAAGAAATAATATGCAAAAGTGAACATAAGTCAATTGAAGTTATTCAGTCTGAGGAAAAGGAAGAAAATGAGCAGAATCTAACATACCAGCAGAATACCATCAAATGTACCAAGACACACATAATGGGAGTCCCAGAAAGAGAGAATAGGGACCAAGAGGCAGAAGAATGTTTGAAGGAATAATAGCTGAAAACTTCCCAAATTTAATTAAATACATTTATCTATACATCCAAGGAAGTCAATGAATTCCAAGTGGAATAAACACAAAGAGATCAACACCAGGATACATTATAATCAAATTATCTAAAGCTAAAGCCAAAGACAGAATCTTGAATGCAGCAAGAGAAAATGACTCATCTTGTAGAAGGGATCCTCAATAAGATTAACAGATGATTTTTCATCAGCAACCATGGAGGCCAGAAGGCAGAGAGAGAATTATCTCTCAGGTCCTGATCTTGGGGTCATGAGGTGGAGCCCCAGGTCAGGAGTCTGCTTAAGTCTCTCTCTCTCTCTCTCTGCCCCTCCCCACTGCATTCTCTCTCTCTCTTTCCCTCTCTCTCTCTCAAATCACACTCTCTCTCTCTCAGATAAATAAATAAACCTTTAAAAAACAAAATAAAATAAAATGCTAAAGGAATAAAAGTCAACCAAGAATTCCATATCAGGCAAAACTACCCTTCAAAAATGAAAGAGAAGTTAAGACATTCCACATGAATAAAAACTGAGGAATTTTGTTGCTAGTAGACCTACTCTACAAGAAATGCTATAGGGAGTCCTTCAGGCATAAATGAGAGGCCACTAGACAGTAACTCAAAGTCATGTGAAGAAATAAAATGCAGCAGTAAAGGAGGGAAGCACATACTTAACTCGATGCAAAAATATTTTGACAAAATCTGACACCATTTCATGATAATATTCAACAAACTAGGAATAGAAGGGAATTTCTTCAACCCAATAAATGGCATCTATTAAAAACCCACAGATAACATCATACTTAATGGTGAAGGATTGAAAATTTTCCATCTAGGATCAGGAACAACACAAAGATGCCATTTCTGACACTTCTGTTCAACATTGTATTGGAAGTTCTAAACAGAGCAGTTATGCAAGAAAAATAAATAAAAAGTATTCAAAATGGTAAAGAAGAAGTAAAACTATTTCTATTTGCAGATGGCATGATTTTTCATATAGAAAATCCTTTAAAATCCACTAAAATACTACTAGAACTCATAAACAAATTCCATGCAATTGAAGGATACAGTCAACATACAAAAATCAGTTGTATTTCTTTGCACTCTCAACGAATACTCCAAAAAGTAAATTAAGAAAACAATTCCATTTTCAACAGTGTCAAAAATAACAACATACTTTGGAATAAACTTAAGGAAGGAGGAGAAAAATTTCTCTGCTGAAAACCACAAACCATTGCTGAAATAATTTAAAGAAGACTTAAAAATGAACATTTATATTAGTTTCTTAGGGCTGCCATAACAAAGTGTCATAAATTGGGTGGCTTAGAACAGAAATTTTTCTTATAGTTCTGAGGGCTAGAAGTGTGAAGTCAAAGTATCAGCAGAGTCATACTCCCTCTGAAACCTTTAAGAAAAATATCCTTCCTTGCCTTTTCCTAGGTTCTAGTTTTTCCAGCAGTCATTGGTGTTCCTTGACTTGTAGATCCAGAACCCCAATCCTCCATCTTCACATGACATTTTCTCCATACCTCTGTCTTTTCAAAAGATGTTCTTTTTTAAGGACATCAATCATTTTGGATTAATGGACCTGCCTTACTCCAGTATGGCCTTGTCTTAACTAATTACATCTGTAACAATACTATTTCAAAATAAGGTTACATTAGAAAGTACTGGAGTTGGGGTGCCTGGGTGCCTCAGTTGGTTGAGCATCCAACTCTTGGTTTCAGCTCAGGTCATGATCTCATAGCTTGTGAGATTGACCCCTGCATCCATCGGGGTCTCTGCTCAATGGGGAGTCTGATTGAAGATTCTCCCTGCCTTTCCCCCCTCAAATAAATAAATAAATCTTTTTTTAAAAAAAGAAAGTACTAGTTAGGACTTCAACATATTTTGGGGGACACAATTCAACCCATACAAACATCCCATGCTTGTGGAATAGAAGACTTAATATTATTAAGATAGATAGAAATATTCCCCAAAGGGATCTACTAATTCAGTGCAACCACAATAAAAATTCCAATTTTTTTTTGCAGAAATGAAAAAGCCAATTCTCAAATTCATACAGAATGGCAAGAGACCATAAATAGTCAAAATAGTCTTGATAAAGACAAACAAATTTGGAGGACTCACACTTCCTGATTTCAAAACTTACTACAAATGTACACTAATCAAAACAGTGCAGTGCTTGCATAAGAATAGACTTCCAAGTCAACGGAGGGGAGTTAAGAGTCCAGAAACAAACCTATACATCTATGGTCAATTGATTTTCAAGAGTGCCAAAACCATTCAATGGGGGAAGAATAGTCTCTCCAATAAATGGTGTTGGGACAACTAGATACTCCACACAAGAGAATAAAGTTAGACCCTTACTGCATACCATAAACAAAAATTAACTCAAAGTATATCAAAGAACTATATGTATGGGCTAAAACTATAAAACTCTTAGAAGAAAACATATGTGTAAATCTTCGGGACCTTGTATTTGGCAATAGAATCTTAGATATGACACCAAATGTTTCAGCAACAAAAGAAAAAATAAATAAAATTAAAACCTTTTGTGCATCAAACAACACTATCAAACGAATGAAAAGATAACCCACAAAATGGGAGATAGTATTTCTGAATCATGTATCTGATAAAGGTCTAGCATCCAGAATATGTAAAGACCTCCTTCAATTCAACAACAGAAAGGCAAACAACCTAATTTAAAAATGGATGGAGGACTTATGTAGACATTTCTCTAGAGGATATATGCAAATGGCTAATGAGCACATGTAAAGATGTTTAACATCCTTGGTCATACGGGAAATGCAAATCAAAACCACAATGAGATAACACTTCAAAGCCACCAAGATGGCTATCATAAAGAAAACAGAAAATAACAAGTGCTGATGAAGATGTGGAGAAATTGGAATTCTCATACATTGCTGGTAGACATTCTGCCAACGCAGAAAAAAGATTGACAGTTACTCAAAAATTTCAACATAGCATTCTCATATGACCCAGCACTTCCACTCCTAGGTGTACACTCAAAAGAACTGAAAATAGGTATTCAAACAAAACATGTACACAATGTTTGTAGCACTATTTACACTAACCAAAAGATGAAAACAACACAAATAACCACCAACCGATTATTGCATAGAGAAAATATGGTCTATCCATACAATGAAATATTATTCAGCCATAAAAAGTGAATGAAGTAGGGATACGTACTAGAATATGAATGAACCTTGACCATCACACTAAGTGAAAAAAGCCAAAAACAACAGGCCACATACTGTGTGATTCCATTTATATAAAATGTCCAGAATAAGCAAATTCATAGACACAGAAAGATTAGTGGTTCCAGGGGCTGAGAGGAGGAGTGAATGGGGAATAACTGTTTAATGGGAACTAGATAGGAGTGATTGTTGCACAATATTGTGGCTGTATTAAAGCCACTGAATTGTACATTTTAAAATAGCTTAAGTGGTTTTATGTTATGTGAATTTTATCTCATTTTTTAAAAAATTAGGATTTTAATAGAAATTGCACTGATATATATTACTATTTGAAGAAATTTCGTTTTTATGATACAAATGATTCCCATCAGAGAACATGATTTGTGTATTTGTTTGGGTACCATCTCATTATTTTTGAGATATAATTGTCATATAACACTGTGTAAGTTCAAGGTGTCCAACATGTTCATTTGATATTTATATATTGCAATATGATAACCACTGTAGTGTTAGCTAAAATCTCTATCATATTACATAATTATTATTTCTTTTTTGTGGTGAGAACAATTAAGATCTTGCCTCTTAGCAACTTTGAAGTGTATAATATAGTCTTGACTATAATCACTATGCTGTGCATATTTACCTACTAGTTGCAAGTTTTTAACATGTAAACAATATCTATCCCCAATCCCCCCACCAAGGTGCTTCCAGTAACTATCATTTTACTCCTTTTTTATGAGTTTTGTTTTTTAGATTCCACATATAAGTGAGATCATACAGCATTTGTCTTTCTCTGTCTGACTTATCTCACTTAGAGTAATGTCCTCAAGGTCCATTCATGTCACAAATGGCAGGATTTCCTTCTCTTTTTATATATGAATAATATTCCATTGTATATAAGCACCAGATCTCCTTTACCCATTCATCCACCGATTTACATTGGGTTATCAATCTCTACCTTTTCTATTAAGTTATTTCTAAATATTTTCTACTTTTATCACTATTGTAAATGGAATATGCTACTAATATCCATTTCTATCTGGTTATTGTTAGCATGGAAAACTTATTTTTTTTAATATTTAACTTGTATTAGCCACCTTACCAAAATATCTCATTAATTCTAGTAATTTTTCCTATACTTTCTTGGGTTTTCTAGGTATACAATTATATTGCTGCTTCTCTTCCAATAATTATACTAGTGCTTTATGTTGTCTTTCTCAACTTGCTAGAACCTCAAAAACAATGTCTACTATAAAAGCAATTGCAGGTTCTATCTTGTTCCTAAATTTAGTGTAAACGGTTTTAAAGTCACCATTTAGAATGTTTTTTGTCTCACTTGTTAGTGCATTCAGTGCAATTTGAAGAGAAGTAGTGATAATGATTATTCTTATCCTATACTTATTTTAAGGGAAATAGTTCTAACATTTCACCATTTAATATGGTGCTTGCTGAAAGTTTTTGATGGATACATTTTATCAAGTTAAGGAAATTAATTAATTAGTTTAATCATCCAACAGATATTTACTGTATACTTAGTAAGTGTCAGATACTATTCTAGGCCCTTGGGACACACCAGTGATTAAATCAGGCAAAAACACTCTGCCCTAGTAGACCTTACATTCTAATTGGGGAAGACAATAAATTGGCAAGATTAAAAAGCAAAACAAACTACTTTATATGATGCTAAATACTAAGAACAAACAAAACAAGGGAGGGAAGTAGCAAGTGTTAAGGTTGCAATGTTAGATAGGGTGGGCAGACAAGGCCTCACTTAGGAAGGGATTATAAAAGCAAGATCTGAAAGAAGAGGGGGAACAGGTCATGTGCATGTATGAGGGAAATCACCCATTTAAGGGCAAAGTGAAAAAGCCCTGGGGTGGAAACTCGTCAGGCCTATTTGAAGAACATGAGGGAGATAAGTTCCGTGAGTGGGGAAGAGTAGGAGGAAATGAGAGCAGAGTGTTAAGATAGGGTCAGATCACATCAGTCCTCATAGATTACTGCGAGGACTTGGGGTCTGAGTCTGAATCAGATGGAGACATTGCAGGGTAATAAGTAGGGGGGAGACATGATATGACTTACATTTTAACATGATTGCTCTGGCAGCAGGTAGAAAATAGTCTAGAAGTGTGGGGGACAAGAAGGGGAGTGGGGAGAATAGTCAAGAAGCTGTTGCAGTAGTATAAGCTTTGGACCAGGAAGGGGGCAGTGGAGGTGTGAGAAGTACATAGATTCTGGGTACATTTTGGGGTTTATTTGTTTTCTTTTCAAATTTGTATTTAAATTCTAGTTAGTTTACATACAGTGGAATATTAGTTTCAGGAGTAGAATTCAGTGATTCATCACTTACATACAACACCCAGCGCTCACCCATTGACCTCCTAAATGCCCATCACCCATCTAGCCCATTCTCCACCCACCTCCCTTGGGTACATTTTGAAAGGTAAGCTGGCTAGAATTGTTAATGGATCAAATATGGGGATAGAGAGAAGAGAGGAATCCAGGAAGATGACTAAGTGTCCTGACCATTTCTAGTTGCTAGTGGGGTTTTTTTGCGAATAGGAATTGGTCTTCATTGAACTCTTTTTCTGCATTTATTCATGATCATATGGTATTTAATTTCTTAATGTGGTGAATTACATTATTACATCATTTTATTTTATTATGCTAAATGAACTTTGTATCATTAAGGAGAGGCCACCTTGGCTACCTTTTCCCATCCTCTCTATCCTCTTTATTCCTTCATTTTTATATAAGTTACAATAATTTAAACCATGTTTTTCCTACAACTTATCTTTGAAAATGTATTACCAACATATCTTCTGCCAAATAGGCTTTTAAGAGCAAGTATGGGGGAGCTAACTACCATTTAAAACATTTTTTCTACAAGTTAATGAGCTTTGAATTCCCCACAATCGGTTTCCCAGTGAACTTTAGAAGCTTCAGTATTCTGATATTGGGAAAAATACATATTTCCAATGAGAAATTCCAGGACCTTCCGTTTCCAGCACAATTTTCCAAAATGTCCATTCTCAGTAGAGTGCAAGCTAGGACACTTGGTCTCTGACTTGTTATGTGTGAATAATCATAGAGTGATGTTTCTTTTTAAGGTATCCTCACCTGAGTCCCAAGAACAAGGAGTCTTTTGATGTGGGCTGTAACCTCTTTGCCAAGTTTTCTGCATACATTAAAAATACGCAAAAAGAAGCAAATAAGAGTAAGATACCTTTATTTAAATTTCTGTTACTTTTACACATTTGCTGACTCTCACAGTCTCACTCAGCTAAAATAGGATTTTCCTGAATATGTAGTATATGTTGGGGAATACACTCTTCCTCTGATTCTTTTTTTTAAATGATTTTTTATTATGTTAGTCACCATACAGTACATCCCCGGCTTCTGATGTAAAGTTTGATGATTCATTAGTTGCATATAACACCCAGTGCACCATGCAATATGTGCCCTCCTTACTACCCATCACCGATCTATCCCATTCCCCCACCCCGCTCCCCTCTGAGGCCCTCAGTTTGTTTCTCAGAGTCCATAGTCTCTCATGGTTCATTCCCCCTTCTCATTACCCCCCCTTTCTTTATCCCTTTCTTCCTCTACCGATCATCCTAGTTCTTATGTTCCATAGATGAGAGAAATCATATGATAGTTGTCTTTCTCTGCTTGACTTATTTCTCTTAGCATTATCTCCTCCAGTGCCATCCATGTTGCAGCAAATGTTGAGAAATCGTTCTTTTTGATAACTGAGTAATATTCCATTGTATATATGGACCACAACTTCTTAATCCAGTCATCGGTTGAAGGGCATCTCAGCTCCTTCCACAATTTAGCTATTGTGGACAATGCTGCTATGAACATTGGGGTGCATATGGCCCTTCTCTTCACTACGTCTGTATCTTTGGGGTAAACACCCAGTAGTGCAATGGCTGGGTCATAGGGTAGCTCAATTTTTAACTTTTTAAGGGACCTCCACACTGTTTTCCAGAGTGGCTGTACCAACTTGCATTCCCACCAACAGTGTAAGAGGGATCCCCTTTCTCCACATCCTCTCCAACAATTGTTGTTTCTTGCCTTGTCTATTTTTGCCATTCTAACTGGTATAAGGTGGTATCTCAGTGTGGTTTTGATTTGAATTTCCCTGATGGCTAATGATTTTGAACATTCTTTCATGTGTCTGTTAGCTATTTGTATGTCTTCATTGGAAAAGTGTCTGATCATATCTTCTGCCCATTTTATGATTTGTTTATTTGTTTCTCGTGTATTGAGTTTGAGAAGTTCTTTGTAGATCTTGGATACCAGTCCTTTATCTGTAGTGTCATTTGCAAATATATTCTCCCATTCCGTGGGCTGCCTCTTAGTTTTTTTGACTGTTTCCTTGGCTGTGCAGAAGATTTTATCTTGATGAAGTCCCACAAGTTCATCTTTTCTTTTGCTTCTCTTGCCTTTGGAGATGTGTCATGAAAAAGGTTGCTTTGGCCGATGTCGTAGAGGTTGCTGCCTATGTTCTCCTCTAGAATTTTGATGGATTCCTGTCTCACATCGAGGTTTCATCCATTTGGAGTTGATCTTTGTGTATGGTGTGAGAGAGTGGTCAAGTTTCATTCTTTTGCATGTTGCTGTCCAATTTTCCCAGCACCATTTACTGTCTTTTTCTTCTCTCCTTTGAAATTCCTTTTCATGAAGTTTTATTTAAATTTAGAACCCAAGATTCAATAGAGCAATTACTAACTTAGCTCAATTAGAGCATTGCTGTGCCAGGAGTGAACTAACTGCAGGACTATATTTTTTAGCCTCCCAACTTTCCCAGTCCTGTGTACCTTTAAGGTTTCTGAAACCATAGCATCCACCATTTCCCACAAACATTCTCGAATAAGTCTACTATCTTCTGAGTCATGAGAGCTATTAGTCTGTGATTCCACTTCTGACTCTTCCGTGTTAGTAATAACATATATGACTTTTTCTTTCTTTGATTCTCCTCCTAATGCACTTCCTCAAGAAAAGTCCAAAAATATTTTTACTCACCATTTAATTAAACATCTGACCCTGTCTTATCAGTGGGTAGTTAAGAGTTCTAGTTAACTATTTAGATTTTGAAGGGCCAGTGTAAGCAATGTGTATAGATAGAGATGTCTAAATGTGTAAAAAGCATATTGAGAATATATTCAGTCATGAAGACAAAACATTAGTAACCCTATGATTTCTTTACATCAGATTTTGAAAAATCTCTGCTCAGAGAATTTAAACGTCTGGATGACTACTTAAACACCCCGCTTCTGGATGAAATTGATCCAGACAGTGCGGAAGAACTCACAGTTTCCAGAAGATTGTTCTTGGATGGGGATCAGCTGACACTGGCTGACTGCAGCTTGTTACCCAAACTGAACATTATTAAAGTAAGTCTTTGTAAGGCACACTAAATGGTCTGGGAGGGGTTTGGGATTGCCAGAATGAAACACAGTGACTATTTAGTGTGAGATTGTTATATGATGGCTTTGTCATCATCATTATGCATAGTGTATATCTCCATTTTCTCCCCAGAGGAAAAATCCATAATGATCTTCTCTGGGAACCATAAAAACTTCTTGTTTCTTCCAAAATCAGAAGGTGTTTTCCACTGTCCTATCTATAAAACAAGGGTAATATTACCCATTTCATGGAGTTGTTGAGAAAATTAAATTAAGGCATGTAAAATGCTTAGAACAGTGTCTGAATCATAGTAAAAGATAAATAATGTGAGCTACTAATAATTTTATGATGATTTAATCATTAATTTGATAAATTCTTATTGAACAGAACTTATTCTGTCTCAGATCCTATGCCAGACACACAGAATACATAAAGAAATAACACATAGTTGGGACCCTAAGCAAACTCTTAGTCTAGTGGAGAAATATGTGCTCTTTTTTTTTGTGCTTTCTTCTAAACATATTAATAATTAAATACAACATGAATATAAATGTCATTGCACACATATAGCTTTGTCTACATTTGTAAAACAAAACATTTAAGTAGTAAGTCCAAGATTCTTTAAGTTTGTTTTTGTGTAGATAACATGTCCTGGGGTGCCTGGGTGGCTCAGTCGTTAAGCGTCTGCCTTTGGCTCAGGGTCTGATCCCAACATCCTGGGATCGAGCCCTGCACTGAGCTCCCTGCTCTGCTGGGAGCCTGCTTCTTCCTCTCCCACTCCCCCTGCTTGTGTTCCCTCTCTCGCTGGCTGTCTCTCTCCCTGTCAAATAAATAAATAAAATCGTTAAAAAAAAAGATAACATGTCCTTAATGATCTTGACTTTTGAGGTATGTTTCTACACACTAGGCATGTCACTGATGCCTTTTACTATCAACTGTTTTTTTTTTCCCCAAACCCTAGGTTGCAGCCAAGAAATACCGTGACTTTGACATTCCAGCAGAATTCTCAGGAGTCTGGCGCTATCTTCACAATGCTTATGCCCGTGAAGAATTTACCCACACATGTCCTGAAGACAAAGAAATTGAAAATACCTATGCAAGTGTGGCTAAACAGAAGAGTTAGGACAGCTCTTTTAGTAGAAAAAGCTCTCTTTTCACTTATTATCATATTATAAAGGTTTTTGGAAATAAGAATATGGAAAATACTGTTTCCTCTATCCAAATCTCTTATGAAAAGAATGCTGTATTTTCTGTATCTAGTCAGGCTAAACTATCTTCTCATTGTGTATTTTAAAGTTCTTTATATTTTCACTTAATTTTCTTTATTCCCATGCATAACCACTGCAATCTTAAGTCACATGGAAAGTATCATGATCTTTTGCTACTTAATTGAATTATTAGAATGCATCATATGTAAGCTCAACAGATGGCTGGAGTTACAAACGACATAAAAAGAGCCACAATCTTAGAAACACTTCCATTTAAATCATTAAAACAGTTTTACATTTTTGTTAGTTTAATACATGGGTGAGTTTATTTCTGATATGAATAATAAAATCAGAGAGTAAGTATATCAGAGGGGCAAATCCTAAAAGAACGATTTTTTAAATCAGCTCTAAAAAGAGAGCAAGACCAACTGGTATTAGAATGGCATTAAACACCTAGAAATATGACTGCCTCATAGTCAGAGATGAGAATATGACCTTTATGATCAGATTATATTGTTAAATGAGCAAGTATTCTTTAAATAAACCATAATAATAATTTTTAAAAGATCAGAAGCAATATAATATAGGGTAAAGTTTCAAAGTAAATTGGACCTTTTATTCCATAGAAATAAGAAGGAAACTAAGAAATCTGACTGACAAAAAGGTCTTGTTGCTGTCCATAAAAAGATAAGGCACACTATCCTTAAAGAATAATGACAAAGATTTGAATAGAATTTAAAATGTTCTATTACTATATGTACTCAAATTTACATGTTAAAATAGAATCATTCAAATCTGAAAACAAAAGCTGAACTTAACTTGGTCCTTTAAAGGAGAAACAAAGTTCAGCCTCAAAAAAAGAAGACACGATAATCAATGGAACAGAATAAAAAAATCCAGAAATGAACCCACAACTATATGGTCAATTAAACTTTGACAAAATAGGAAAGAATATCCAATGGGAAAAAGACAGTCTCTTCAACAAATGGTGTTGGAAAATTGGGCAGCAACATGCAGAAGAATGAAACTGGACCACTTTCTTATACCATACACAAAAATAAATGCAAAATGGATGTAAGATGGGAAACCATTAAAATCCTAGAGGAGAACACAGACAGTAACCTCTTTTTTTTTTTTTTCTTTTTAAGATTTTATTTATTTGACAGAGAGAGAGACAGCCAGTGAGAGAGGGAACACAAGCAGGGGGAGTGGGAGAGGAAGAAGCAGGCTCATAGCGGAGGAGCCTGATGTGGGGCTCGATCCCGTAACGCCAGGATCATGCCCTGAGCCGAAGGCAGACGCTTAACCGCTGTGCCACCCAGGCGCCCCTGACAGTAACCTCTTTGACATCAACCATAGCAACTTCTTTCGAGATATGTCTCCTGAGGCAAGGGAAACAAGAGCAAAAATAAACTATTGGGACTTCATAAAAATAGAAAGCTTCTGCACAGCAAAGGAAATAATCAATAAAACTAAAAGGCAACCTATGGAATGGGAGAGCATATTTTTGCAAATGGCATATCTGATAAAGGGTTAGTATCCAAACAATGGCAAAATTATGGAAAGAGCCCAAATGTCATTAACTGATGAATGGATAAAGAAGTTGTGGTATGTATATACAATGGAATATTACTCAGCCATGAAAAAGAATGAGATCTTGCCCTTTGCAACAACGTGGATGGAGCTAGAGAGTATTATGCTAAGCAAAATGTCAGAGAAAAACAAACGCCATATGATTTCACTCATATGTGGAATTTAAGAAACAAAACAAAGTATCAAAGGGAGAAAAAGAGAGAGAGAGGCAAACCAAGAAACAGACTCTTATTTATAGAGAATACAGTGATGGTTACCAAAGGGGAGGTGGGGCGGGAATGGGTGAAATAGGGGTTAGGGATTAAGGAGTGCACTTGTGATGAGCACCAAGTGGTGTATGGAAGTGTTAAATTACTATTTTGTACACCTGAAACTAATATAACACTCTGTTAACTGGAATGAAAACGAAAACCTAAAACAAATACTGCTATTTATAAGAAAGACAGAGGTAAGTGTATACTACCCAGTGTCTGAAGATAGGTTTTCTTTTATACAAGTTACAACCTAAGACCACCTCCAAAATCTGTTTTGTCATCAGCAAAGGTGGGAAGATCTTAAGCTATTCAGGTGAGGAAAATGATACCTTGTGATCTCAGCAAAGTGGGGGATGGTGGATCTGATTTTTCTAAGTTAGGAAACTTTTTTTAAAGACTAATCAGACTTCCAGGTTGATGAAGACAACAGTGGTTGCCTTGGTTTGTGTCTTTCAGTGTTTCCTCCAAAATCAATACAAACAACAAAAACAAATTATAAATGGCACTAAAACCACATGGGAAGCATAACTTAAAGCAGGAAAATCCCCAAACATCAATATACGTTTAAAAGAAGAGAAAAATACCAAATTCCAGGAAGTATTCTGTCACATTCATGCTGCACCACAAACTTTTGTAATGAGCAAGGACAGGCTGATAAAAACTGTAGGAAATAAGGAAGTTAGTCATGGGCCTAGGATTAATCTAAAATCACTGAAAGAAAGAAAAAGTCTAACTCAAGTACAAAAATATGTTTTAAAATGTCCTGGTAGGCCAGAACACAGAGTACAAGGAAGTAACTTATTAGTATGCACAATCTGAAGTAGCAATCTTCAAAAGGTATGGTTTCTAGGGAAGAAATACAAGACATAAAAAGAAGTGAGAAGTAACTTTTGGTAAATTTATAGAGTTATTACCAAAAAATCAGAAAACAAGATCCAACATACCTCAACTGATAAACATCTCCTTACAGAACAACTATGAAGCAGAAAGAAACCCTGTAAGACAACACTCCAAACTGAATTAAAAACATGCAGACAAATACTTGGGGATATGAAAAAAATCACTTGGATTCAGACTTTCAAAAAATCAAGAAAAAAAAAACAAAAGAAAATTGATCAAACTAGAAAATAAATGGAAGAAAAAGATATTTATCTCAGAAGTGAAGATAAATTACAAGGTCGCAAAGGGAAAAGAGACTCAAGAAAATTTAATAAGATGCATTGAAAAAGGCAGAAAAAATAACTGAGAGAATGGAAATAAAAACAAGAAGAAAGTAAGAAGAATCAGAAAGAAATTGGTGAATTGAAAGAGAAGCAAAGGAATAGCAGTGTGTAGTTGGAATTACTGGGGAAGAAAAAGCAAAACAATGTAATAGAACTAATATTTAAAATATTTAAACCTATAATCCAAGAAAAATTTCCAAAGTGGAAGACTTTAGTCTACACATTGAAACGTCCCATTAGGTTTCTGAGAAAATAAACCAAAATGATCAACTCCAAGACATATCTTAATAAAATTATTAGACATGAAAGATAAAATATATTTTCTCAAAGCCTCTAGGCAAAAAGATGAAATAATTCATGAAGGCAAATTAATTAATGTGAATCGGGCTTTCCAAAAACAACATATAAGGCAAGGCAATGAAGCAGCATTTTCAGGAAATCCAGAGAAAAAAGGTGTGAACCAAGGATTTCATATCCAATGAAGCTAGTTTCAAATACCAAGGTTATAGAAAAAGAAAAAAATTTTAAACAAACCAGAACTTGGAAAAAATCTGGGGTTTTATTTGTTTTTGTTTTTTTTTAAAGATTTTATTTATTTATTTGACAGAGAGACAGCCAACGAGAGAGGGAACACAAGCAGGGGGAGTGGGAGAGGAAGAAGCAGGCTCCCAGCAGGGGAGCCTGATGCAGGGCTCGATCCCAGAACGCCGGGATCACACCCTGAGCCGAAGGCAGACGCTTAACGACTGCGCTACCCAGGCATCCCAGAACTTGGAAAATTCTGTACCAGTGTGCCCACAAACAACTTTAAAGAGGTATAAGTACAATAGTTATGCAAACATTACTGTTGGAGGAAGCTATGTTATGGGCAAAAATAAAATTATATAAAAATTAAAAGTTTCAAAAAATTATCTCTTCTGCCACGTATTTATAGCACATTCATCCACCCTGGGAAACCAAAAAAAAAAAAAAGTCACGGTTTAAACAGGCAACTAGAATATAAAAGAACCAGCCCTAGAACTCCACTGAATGGTGAGGGAGCTGCTGAAACTTTCTCTGAGTTGGAGGGGTTGGTGAGCTCCACAGTTTACATTCCCCTCCACTTTAAAAGCACAGACCAGGGGCGTTCTGGGCACCCTAACTGGCCTGCTGCCTCAGTGAGCCTCTAGCCCCTAGCCCACACCAGCCCCAGCCAACCACAAAAGTGACCCCAGCACGGCACACACCAGAACACCCCGGGTCACTACTCACTACAGGTCTAGCCATTTCACCAAGGCAACACAGGCACAAAGCATCCTGGAACACTCCAGGCCCACAGCACTTTGGCTCCAGATGACTTGTTAAGGGCACTTCTGGTGCACAGCATTCTGGGACCTCCCAGCTCACTTTCCACTCTAACCACACCCTTGGTGTTCCCTGCACAGAGCACCCAGGGAACACCCAGCTCATGCCCACCAGGGTGCCCCCTATGCTGAGCACCGTGAGACGCCCTAGTTTGTACCCATTTCAGCTCTGGCCATCCCACCACAGCAACCCCAGTATCCCCAGCCCATGCTAGCCAAAGCTCCAGCTAGCCATCCAGATTCACCAGGCACAGACAGCCCACACAGGGGATAACCATACATAAGACCATTCCTTCAAATTTAGGAGAAGTCGTTGTTCTGCCTAATTCATAGAAACAAACACAGAAAGTCAGGCAAAATGAGAAGACAGTGGAATATGTTTCAAATGAAAGAACAAAACAAAACCTCAGAAAAAGAACTAAATGAAATGGCAGTAACAAATCTACCCAATAAAGAGTTCAAAGTAATGGTCATAAAGATGCTCACCAGACTGGAGAGAAAAGTGGATGACCTCAGTGAAAATATCAACAAAGAACCAGAAACTATAAGAAAGAACCAATCAGAGTTGAAGAATACGATAACTGAAAGAATACAATTACTGAGAGGTAATCAACAGTAGGTTATAAGATACAGAAGGGCGGCTCAGTGATCTGGAAGATGGGGTAATCACACCCAAGCTGAACAGAAAAGAGAAAACAGAATTTTTATTTTTTAAAAAGATTTTATTTTTATTTGAGAGAGAGAGAGCAAGTGAAAGAGAGAGCATGAGCAAGGGGGGGGGCAGAGGGTGAAGGAGACTCCCCACTGAGCAAGGAGCCTGACACGGGGCTTGATCCCAGGACCCTGGGATCATGACCTGAGCCAAAGGCAGATGCTTAACTGACTGAGCCACCCAGGTGCCCCAAGAAAAGAGAATTTTTAAAAAATGATGATAAGTTAAGGGCTCTTAACATCAAACAAACAAACATTCACATTATAGGGGTCTACTCCTAACTAGTAGAAGCATGATAAGCATATCAAACAAATCCCAAATGAGAGTCTACTAAATCCCTGACCAGTATTTCTCAAAAGTTTCTATGTTATCAAAAACCAAGAAATTTTGAGAAACAGTCAGACCAGACAGAGGAGGCTAAGAAGACATGATGACAAAATGTAATGTGGTCTCCTAGATGGGATACTGGAAAAGAAAAAGGACATTAGGGAAAATTAGTGAAATTTGAATAAAATGCGGAGTTTAGCTACTAGTGATGTACCAGTGTTGTTTCCTTAGTTTTTATTTTAATTCCAGTATAACTAACATACAGTGTTATATTAGTTTCAGGTTACAATATAATGATTCAAAATTTCTATACATTACTCAGTGCTTGCCAAGATAAGTGTACTCTTAATCCCTTCACCCGTTTCACCCATCCCCCCACCCACCTCCTGTCTGGCAAACACCAGTTTGTTCTTTGTAGTTAAGAGTCTGGTTTTTTGTTTGTTTCTCTTTTCCTTCTTTCTTTCTTTGTTTTGTTTCTTAAATTCCAAACTTGAGTGGAATCTTATGGTATTTGTCTTCCTCTGACTGACTTATTTTACTAGCATTATACTCTGTAGCTCCATCCATGTCATTGTAAATGGCAAGATCTCATCCCTTATTATGGCTGAGTAATATCCCATTACACACACACACACACACACACACACACACACGCATCACATCTTCTTTATCCATTCCTCTATCGATGGAGACTAAGGTCATTTTCATATTTTGGCTATTGTAAATAATGCTGCAATAAACATAGGGGTACATATATTTTTTCAAATTAGTGTTTTCATTTTCTTTGGGTAAATACCCAGTAGTAAATTACTGGATCATATTGTAGTTCTATTTTTAATTTTTTGAGAAACCTCCACACTGTTTTTCACAGCTGCTATACCACTTTGCATTCTCACCAACATTGCACAAGGGTTTCTTTTTCTCCACGTGGTTGCCAGCACTTCTTATTTCTTGTATTTTTAATTTCAGCCATTCTAACAGAACCACAAAAGACCCCAAATAGCTAAAGCAACCTTGAAAAAGAAAAGAAAAGCTGGAGGTGTTCCAATTCTGGACTTCAAGTAAATTACAAACTGTAGTGATCAAAACATTATGGTTTTGGCACAAAGACAGACACATAGATCAATAGAACAGAATAGAAAACCCAAAAATGAACCCACAACTGTATGGTCAATATTCAACAAAGCAGGAAAAAATATCCAATGGGAAGAAGACAGTCTCTTCAATAAATGATGTTGGGAAAACTGGATAGAAACATGCAAAATGATGAAACTAGACTACTTTCTTATACCATACATAAAAATGAATTAAAATGGATTAAAGTCCTAAATGTGAGACCTGAATCCATCAAAATCCTAGAGGAGAACACAGGCAGTAACCTCTTTGACATTAGCCATAGCAACTTCTTTCTAGATATGCTCCCTGAGGCAAGGAAAACAAAAGCAAAAATGAACTATTGGGACTTCATCAAGATAAAAAGCTTCTGCACAAGAAGGAAACAATCAACAAAACTAAAAAGCAGCTTTCAGAATGGGAGAAGATATTTGCAAATGATATCTTTGATAAAGGGTTAGTATCCAAAATGTATAAAGAACTTATAAAACTGAACACCCAAAAAACAAATAACCCAACTTAAAAATGGGCAGAAGACATGAACAGATACGAAGAATAGAGGAATAAAAAAAATCCCATAAGATATATAGAAAAGGAAAAATTAAATTAAATGACATATACAAATCTAAGTATATCAATGATTACAATAACAAAATCTAATAAAAAAGCAATGATTGTGAGAGTGGATTTTTAAAAATGATACAACTATATATACAGTAGAAATGCTTAATATTTTACAATACAAACTGATTGAAAGTAAAAGAAAAATATGGCAAAAGATACATCATGCAAAGAGCAACTACAAAAAAGCTGAAGTGTTTATACTAGTATCACACAAAATAGACTTCCAAACAAAAAAAAAGTTTACTGGAGATAAACAGGAATATTTCATAATGATAAAAGTGTCAATCCATCATGAAGTATAGTGATTACAAATATATAAGCATCCAACAACCAAGCTCCAATATACATGGGGCAAAAACTGATGGAATTAAAGTAAGAAATATTTCTACAATAATAGTTGAAGACTTTATATCCCACTGCCAATAATGGCTAGGACAACTCTACAGAAGGTCAAGAAGAAAGTAGAAGACTTGGACAACACTAAAAACCAACTAAACCTAAGACACATATATAGAACACTATAGCCAAAAACAGAATATACATTTTTCCCAAGTGCACATGGAGTATTGTCCAGAATAAACCCATATGGTATGCCATAAAATGATCTCAAGAAACTTAAGAGGGTACAAACCACATAAAGTACGTTCTACGACCACATGGAATACAATTAAAATTCAATAGCAGGAAAAAATGTGGGAAACTCACAAATACATAGAAATTAAACAAAACACTCCCAAATAACAAATGGCTCAAAAAAGAAAGCAAAATAGAAATCAGAATATACTTTTAGATAAATGAAAACAAAGACACATGACACCAAAACTTATGGGATGCAGATAAAGCAGCACTCAGAGGGGGAATTTATAACTGTAAATGCCTCTGTTAAGAAAAAAGGAAGATCTCAAATCAATAATCTAATCTTACACCTTGAAAAACTGGAAAAAATGATAAGCAAACTAAAAGTAAATCAAGGAGAAGGAAAGAAATATTGAAGATTATAGCAGAGATAAATGAAATGGAAAGTAAACTAAAAATAGAATCAACAAAAGAAAAGTTAGTTCTTTGAAAAGATCAACAAAATTGACAAAGCTTTAGCTAGATTGACCAAGAAAGAGAGAGAGAGAGAAGACTCAAATTACTAGACTCAGAAATGAAAGACGGGACATTACTACTGATCTTACAAAATTTAAAAGGATCATAAAGGAATACTATGAACAAGTGGATGACTTAGATGAAATGGAAAAATTCCTACCAAGATACAAACTACTGAAGCTGATTCAAGAAACAGTAGCCAGAGTGGAGGGCCACTGGGGGTGAGGGACCTATAGGGGCTTCAGACTCTTACTTCTGGCCTTTTAACACCAGTGGCCAGCTGGCAGACCAACCACCCCCATGGTTCTGTGGTGACCATCACTTTCTTTTAGAACTTGGGTGCCTTGAGGTGGGGCGAATGTGAGCATCTGACCACAGCAGGCAGGGTGGGTATATCTGCTCCCACTTCCCTGCCTGCGGGGCTCTGTGACGTAACCTAAGAGGGGGGTGGGGTGGGGCCTAGGGCACTAGCCAGGTGGTGTTGAGAAGGAGTTGTAGGGGGAGGATACAGCTGGGGGGGGGGCCTCTCCAGGCTGCACTGCCACAAGACACAACCAACATTGCTGGTACAAGTCGAAATGTGCTGTAGGTACAAAATACACACCAAATTTCTGAGGTTCAGTACAAAAAATCTATGGAAAACATCTCATTCATAATTTTATATTGGTTATAAATTGGGTAACTGATTATAAAATTGATTATAGTTTTGGATATAGTTGGTTAAATACATTTTAAACTTTAAAAAGAGGAAGAAATAGACCATCTGAACAGACCTATAACAAGTGAAGAGATTGAATTAGTAAACAAAATACTACCCACAAAGAAAAGCCCAGGCCCAACGGGCTTGAATTTTAGCAAACATTTTAAAAGAATTAAAACCATTTCTTCACAAACTCTTCCAAATAGCAGAAGAGGAAGGAACACTTCTGAACTCATGTTATGAGGCCAATATTACCCTGATGCTAAAACCAGATGAGGACATCACAATAAAAGAAAGCTACAGATCAAGAAACACTATGAAGTTGGATGCAGAAATCCTCAACAAAATACTAGCAAATCAAATCTAAAAATATATTTTAAAAATTATACACCATGATCAAGTAGAATTTGGAATGCAAGGTTAACTCAACATCTAAAAATCAATTAATGTAATACATCATATCACTAGAATAAAAAAACAAAAAGCACATGATCACTCCATGATCACATGATCAGTTGCAGACAAACCGTTTGACCAAATCATATGGAATACCCTAAAAAATACCATTATGACTAGTAAATGAGTTTGGCAAGATTGGAAGTTATAAAATCAATTAAAAATCTACTGTATTTGGCAGAGGGAGGGAGAAGGAGCCAATGCAATGGCTAGTCTTTAGTGGAAGGAAGAAACTTCACAGCACATTTTGAGTAAGTTAGTGCAAAGGCTCAGTGGGCCAGTTGGTGGGGCACCAGCTTGTAATGGGTTCCACAGCTAGGGCATCGCCGGATCTCACCTTTGTGCAACCAGAAACAAATTAAAACACTATTGTCCTCTTCAAAGATACAGCCCACTATTTGCTTGTTGGTGATAGATAGGACTAAATTAGGGTCTTCTTTAGTGCCTGAAGTTGCCTGTGGGGCTAGCATATATATGGGTCCAGCCCCTTTCATGCAGTCATCATGACCTCCCTCTCCAGCCCTGTTGCCTGCTTGTCTCCGTAGGAACACCGCCTGCAGATGCCATGGAGTGCACCGTGGCGACTCCATTGGGACCGTGGGTCCTGAGGTCCTGCGTGGCCAATGCTCCAATTCCACAAAGTAACCCTGAAGCCATCACATCCACCACAAATAGCCTCTGTTGTATTTTTACACACCTGCAATGAACAATATGAAAATAAAATTAAGAAAACAATTCCATTCACAATAGCATCGAAAAGAATAAAATACTTAGAAATAACTTCACCAAAGAAGTGTAAGACTTGTAAACTGAAAACTAAAAAACATTGATAAAAGAAATTTTAAAAGACCCAAATATATGGAAAAACATCCTATGTTCAAGCATTAGGAGACTTAATTTAATTTAACTTAATCCCATTAAGATGAATATACTCCTCAAATGGATCTATAAATCTAATAAAATCCCAATGAATATCCCAGCTGCTTTATTTGCAGAAATTAACAAGCTGTTCTTAAAATTCATATGGAATTAAAAGAGGCCCCAAATAACCAAAACAATCTTGGAAAAGAACACAGGAGGAGGACTCACACTTCTTGATTTCAAAACTTATTGTGAAGCTACAATAATCAAGACAATGTGTTACTGGCATAAGACTAAACATATAAACCAATAGAATAAAATTGAGAGTCCAGAAATAAACCCATAGTCTGTGGTCAATTGATTTTCAACAAGGGTGCCAAAATCATTCAATGGGGAAAGAAATAACCTCTCCCAACAAATGGTGCTTGGACCACTAGACATCCATACGCAAAAGAATGAAGTTGGATCCTTACTTCACAGCATATGTAAAAATTAACTCAAAATAGAGCATAGACCTAAATGTATGAGTTAAAACGACAAAAAAAATCTTAGAAGAAAGCCTAGGAGTAAAACTTCATGACCTTGATTTAGCAAAGTACTCTTAGACATGACACCAGAAGCATAAGCAACAAAAGGGGAAAAAAGATAATTTCTATTTCATCAAAATTTAAAACTCTGTGCTTCAAAGGACACCCTCAAGAAAGTACAAAAAAAGGTACACAGAACGGGAGAAATATTTACAAATCATATATGTGATAAAGGACTTGTACCTAGAATATATAAAGAACTCTTACAACTCAATAATAAAAAGACAACCCAGTTTAAAAGTGGGGAAAGGACCTGAGTCTACATTTCTTCAAGGAAGATACACAAATGGCCAATAAGAATGTAAAAATACACACGTTGTCATTAGTCTTCAGGGAAAGGCAAATCAAAACCACAATGAGCTACACAGCTTCACACCCACTAGAATGTCTAGAATCACAAGGTCAGAAAATAACAAGTGTTGGAGGAGATATGGAGAAATAAGAACCCTCATACATTGCAGCCACTATGGAAAACAGTCTGGCATTTTCTCAAAGCATTCAACATATAGTCACCATTGAACTCAGGAATTCCACTCCTAGGTTTAAAGGCAAAAGAGTTCAAAACATGTGTTCGAACAAACATTTGTACACAAATGGTCACAGCAGCATTATTTATAATAGCCAAAAGGTGGAAACAAACCAAATGTCCATCAATAGATAAATGGATTAACGAAATGGTACATCCACACAGTGAAATATTAGTCATAAAAATGAATGTGGATGAACCTTTAGAACATTATGGTAAGTGAAAAAAGCAGTTATAAAGTCAGAAAAAGCTTCTATGAAAAGAAGCCACATATTCTATAATTCCCTTTATATGAAATGTCCAGAATAAGGAAATTTATAGAAACAGAAAGTAGATTAGTGGTTGCCTAGGGCTAGGAGGGAAGGATGATAGAGGGGCGATGGGCTAAAAGGTAGGAGTCTGTTTTGGGGAGTGATGAAAATATTTTAAAATTGAGTGTGGTGATGGTTGCACAACTCAGTGACTAAAAACCACTGAATTGTACACTTCAAATGAGCAAATAGTATGATATGTGAATTATATATCAATAAAACTGGTTTTTAATTGAGTAAGGCAATGGTAAGGGATTACATTTTTTAAAACAGAACAAAGGATTTGAAGAAGCCAGTACCAGAAGAGGAAATGCAAATGGTCAATGCACAAGAAATGGTATTGACCTCATTAGTAGTCAGGGAAATGTAAAACAAAGCAATGGGCATCTTTTTATTTAACTACATCAGACTGGCAAGAATTCAGAAAGAATATAACATGATGCTTGAAAAAAATGTGAAGAAATAGCCTTTTCACATATTGCTAAGTAGAATTTATATTGTCAAATATTTTTACAAAGTATAATGCCCAACTCCATTTCGTTTAAAATGCTCATATTCTTTGACTTCTCGGTCCCTTTTGAAAGACTCCATCTTACAGAAATAATGTATGTATGACTATACTTAGAATCATTATTGCAGCATTGTCATGACAAAAGGAAAATGAGTTGGAAATGGAAGATATCTAATATTGTTTATCAATTGCCAAAGGCAAATGCCAGAGTAATGGTCCAGTTTGATCCATTTTTTGTAAAATGAAACAGCAATAAATTTTTATGTGTATATATATTTGCATGGCAATACACATGAAAGAATGTATCCCAAGCTGTTAATATGTTGGGGGAGGGAAGGGTCAGATAATGATGGATCTACCTTTTTGTGTACATTTTTGCATTGTTTTGCTAGTTTTAATGAAACGGTATTACTTTTGTTATTTGGAGATAGAGGGGAAAAATTAATTTAGAAGAGGAGATGGGTGGAGGAATTAGAAAGGAAAGGAAGGCGCTCCCCCCCTCCCCCCGCGGCTGTTTCTGTGTGCGCTCCTTTTACAGATAGTGTGGCAGCCCCGGGCGTCGCGTCTACGCGCGGGATTACAGTAACTCAGTTGTCAGTGATGAGTCAGAGTGCGTGGTGCTGATGCTGCTGCCATTTCATCACCTCTGCGAGCGCAGCATCCATTCCTTCGCTCTCCCTGCGCCTGGGCCTACCTCGCCTCAGGCTCCCAGGCCAGCGATGTGCTCGCGGCCGATCTAGATCCGGACCAAGCCACGCTCTCCGAGGCTTCGGCTGGGCGCCCCTCTCGCCGCCCACGGCCGGCCCGGGCCAAGGAGACCTGCTGATCCCCGGCCATGGAGGCCATCTGGCTATATCAGTTCCGGCTCATTGTCATCGGGGATTCCACGGTGGGCAAGTCCTGTCTGATCCGCCGCTTCACCGAGGGCCGCTTTGCCCAGGTTTCGGACCCCACCGTGGGGGTGGATTTTTTCTCCCGTCTGGTGGAGATCGAGCCAGGAAAACGCATCAAGCTCCAGATCTGGGATACCGCGGGTCAAGAGAGGTTCAGGTGGGAGCACAGCCGGGCCGCGAGCAGTGGGAGGATCTTCGCGGCTTGCACAACCCCGGGGAAAAGAGGACTTCCTGGTCATGGGCTCGCCCCTTTGGGAGGATACCAAGGGTCTGGGGATTTCTGCTTAAGCCCACCGTGAGCTAGCCGGGAGTTCAGTGCAGGAAAAGAAACACCTTGGCAGGGAGGGTCAGTCAATAATACGTATTGCTTTGCGCCACAATTCCACCGATCTGCCCCCCTTGGTGGCTAATAAACTAGCTGGAATTGATCGATCTCAGTCCTTATGTTTCCAGGTCACCCTAACATAACTGACAAGTATAGACAGATGATACGGAGATAGCTACTTATAGACATAGATACAGATATATAGAAAGACACATAATTATATGAAACAGATACCGATGATTGATTCCTCCTTGCAACCAGCACACGTTCAGAGATCATCCATTGCATGCCAGGCACTGGGCTTGTTTCTGGGGAAACAGGCCGAGGAAACACACAAGAGGATGCCTTGTAAACAAAACACAAGCCTTTCCCTCTTAGAACTTCTGTGCTGGCATAGTGGGATGAAATACATAATCAACAATTATAGAAAGAGTGTCTTGTTCATATGTGTATGCCCACTCCCTTCTATAACGCTTCACATAAAATGAGTAATCAATGAACAGGTTTAATTTTCTCCTACAACCCTTTGTTTTTCCTTTGTAGTATGTATCATGTGTAATTATATGTCTGAACACAAAGAAGGCTACCTGGAGAAGATGAGACCTGATGAAAGACAGGAAAAGCCCAGGGACAGAAAACAGCCAAGTGGGAGAGAGCAGTGTACACACAAAACTTTGAGAGAACAATTTGAGCAGTAGTCATGTAAGGCAGCAGGAACTAGATCAAAAGGACTCACTAGCCTTTATTCATTTTCAAATATGTTTATGATTATTTATTTATTTATGTATTGAACACTAATTGAGCATAGAAAATACTGGTTAGGTAGTTGAAGAAGAGTAGAAAAAAGAGTTTACTACAAACTTGTCTCCACCCCACCCCATCCCCAACTTCCACAAGCAACACTGTGGCAAATATCCTTGTACAGGTTCACTTTGAATTCGTGATTGCATTTCTCATATTAGAAATGAGGAAAGGTGGTCTTTTATGTGTTTACTGGAATCTCTTTCGGTATGAACAGTCTTTTCATATCCACTGCTTATTATTTATTGGGTGATATTGATTTGTAAGAGCTTTTTATAGGTTATTATCCTTTTCTGTCATGTATGTTATAAAATATTTTCCTGGTTTATCATTTGTCTTTTAACTTGAAGAAAATTTTTTGATGAATGGAAGGTTTTAATTTTTATGTAGCCTTATATTTGGAATGGGCTTTGTTACTTTCTAAATACTCACAAACCATTAATATAATAATGTCTTTTAGAGTTTTGACAGGGATCTACAACTTGGTCACTGATTTCCTGAACCAAGTTGTTCACAAATCAAAATCTTTGTTCATGTTGAATTTTCTGATTACAACTACCATTCTCCATGAACCTTTAAACATAAGAGAATTAGAAATGCTTTCAGTCTCCAGGGCTGATTTGCCTGTTCTGGAGACTTGAACTCATTCGTAACATTTGTTCTTACTATCATCTAGCTTTGGACTTTAGTTCCCTGGACAGTGTTTGTTCTCTTATCACTGGACCATTCGTTTTGAGCCTTAAGCTATTGAGTCTTTCATTGTTTATCTTTTTCATCCAAGGAGAAAGAAAACCTAAAAATAGACATAAATCAAAAAGCACAGTAGTCTAAAGCAAGTGATTGTAGAGGCAAATAGTTCGACACCCTCTAATAAGCTCTAATATGCTTTAAGCAAAGTACCGTCATGTGTGTATGCTCTTCAAACCAAGAAGTTAAAATTTTGGAGGTTTCTTTTGTTTAAGTACAGCAAAGGTTTTAGAACCTAAACCTTTAGGTTTTAGAAATATTCCAAGTACACCACTTTAAATAAATTAAATAAATTTAATAAGTTGTATCATTTTAAGGGGAAATTTTTGCTATTTAGGCAGTTTTTCTCAGTGGAAACTCCTGAGTCAGCCTCTCTGAAATGTGTCAGGAAATAGGGCTGACAGGCACTCTGCTTGACACCTTCACAGACCATTATTTTTCCCATTTCCACATGGCCTAGAAAATAAAAAACAAAATGTGTTTCTCCTCAGAGAAGAGATGGAGGACCCCCTTAGAGAAAAAATAATAAGAAGTGATAAATGGAAAAAATGGAGTATATTGTGATATATCTATATATACTCATAAACATTTTCTGTCAACTATCATAAATTCATTTCTAAACTTTTTATTTTTTTATTTTTAAAGATTTTATTTATTTATTTGACAGAGAGACAGCCAGCGAGAAAGGGAACACAAGCAGAGGGAGTGGGAGAGGAAGAAGCAGGCTCCCAGCGGAGGAGCCGGATGTGGGGCTCGATCCCAGAACTCTGGGATCACACCCTGAGCCGAAGGCAGACGCTTAACGACTGCACTACCCAGGCGCCCCTAATTTCTAATCTTTTTAAATTCTGTTTCAACTACTAGAATTTATCATGAGCTCTCCAGGTCAGAGAACAATTCAACTGTCATTATTTCATTTTTCTTCACAATAACCTGTGACTTCGGTATCCCATTTTGCCAGGGTGAGAGAGTGAGCTGTGTTTCTACCTTAACCGAGGGAAAATGCCTGTAAGGCCATGAGCATTCATTTCTAGAAGATGCCATCTCTCAGTTTTGCCCAATTGAAAATTCATGTAGTATTATTATTACAGAATGACATTTGCACTCCACTGTTTAAAAAAAAAGGAAATCATTTTTACTAAAGGATTGTGTCAGTAACCAGACACACTAGAATACACTAGCTAAGATCATTGAAGCACAGGAGTTTGGGCATGGCCTTTATTCTTTACTTCTTTCTTGTGTTTTAGATCCATCACTCGTGCCTACTACAGGAACTCAGTAGGTGGTCTTCTCTTATTTGACATTACCAACCGCAGGTCCTTCCAGAATGTCCATGAGTGGTTAGAAGAGACCAAAGTACACGTTCAGCCCTACCAAATTGTATTTGTTCTGGTGGGTCACAAGTGTGACCTGGATACACAGAGGCAAGTGACTCGCCACGAGGCAGAGAAACTGGCTGCTGCATACGGCATGAAGTACATTGAAACGTCAGCCCGAGATGCCATTAATGTGGAGAAAGCCTTCACAGACCTGACAAGAGACATATATGAGCTGGTTAAAAGGGGGGATATTACAATCCAGGAGGGATGGGAAGGGGTGAAGAGTGGATTTGTACCAAATGTGGTTCACTCTTCAGAAGAGGTTGTCAAATCAGAAAGGAGATGTTTGTGCTAGTTTTATTTCCAAAACATGCTCTCCCACCTGAACTGAAAAGTGATCAAAATGAAAAGAATACCTGCGTGAATGAATGGACTCAACCTTCATTTTACATACCAAGTGAGCTTCCTTCTCAAGGGGCCTCTGCCAGGCCATGGGTGGGTGGATGTGGGGGCCTGGGTGCTGTGACTGAGGGACTGACTGATAATGGGCCGGGCACTGTTTGTGGCCCATTCTGGGCAGTGGCTGCTCCATGTGCCCTTTGGGGACCACATGTGAAGGGGCTGAGGTTTGGGGAGCTAGGCTCCCGAAAAATACACCCACAGACAGAATAACTATTACTTGGGGTTTCAGCTCATTCATAGGTCACAAACATAAAGAAATACGTAAAGGGGGAAAAGTATCACATTGGAAGTAATTAGCAAAACTAAAAATCACTATGAGATTGACTTAATCAGTGAGAATATCCTACACCAAGTGCTGGGTTTGGTTAAAAGGTACCAATTGGCTTCTAAACAGCTCATCCGTAGAATGGACCAGCTATTTACTAAGACCCTTTCAAGGCCTGTTGTTCTAGTAAAATTGGTGTGACTATAAAAGAGAGGCCATTATACATACTGTTGTTATCACATTCCAGAAAATGTACACCCTTGTGATGGAATAACCCACTGTGTGAAAGAAACTGTCCCATGCAAATTACCGTGTAAGTAGAAGCAAGAAACATTGTAATCCATGCCATACCCTCTGTCTCTCTGACCATGCCTTGAGTTTCACCTGCCTGTCTCTTCAGGTAACTGGCAGCAATGTACAGGGACTGCCTGTGAAAAGAGGCCTGAGGCAAACATTTGCTCATCAATCCTGTACTGAGTAGCTGCTGCTCAACAAGAGGCGCCGTGACCCTTACAAACACTTCACAGTCCCTTGAATTACTTACTGATCATCACAACAGGCCAGTGAGGTTTTCTTCCCCATTTTACAAAAGAGTAAACTAAGAAGCAAGAGATTTACTTGGCTAAGGGGAAGGTCTCCTGACTCCTAGTTCTTGCTCCACTGCATCACCCCTTGTTCCTGCTGTCAGATGAATGAACTGTTATTAATTTGTTTACTTTGGAGACATATGACTGTAAATAAATGTTCTCTACATGTTAGGATATGTTTCCTTATTGCTTACGACTCAGCTACAATCCTGAGGGAACCTGGGGATGAAACAAAAGGTAAAGCCAATACAGGTATTATTGACAAGACGGCTTTAAACGAATGAATAATCGCACAAGTCAAAACACTTTAAAACTGTGTGGGCTACAAGTGTTCTTATCACTGAAACACAGTGGACATATTATTGAAAGGAACCAAATACTGCAATGGGGATAAAATACTCACCTCACAATGACCTTAGCCGCCTGTTTGCCATATACCTACACTGGGTTCTTGTCTATCCTGGAGAGTCGGCTCTTAATTCTCAGGTGAACAGACATCTAATTGCATTAGAAAATTGAAATGGTTGGCTTAAGGATCCATTATATTCTTGAAGAGAGGTCATGCTTTAAATTATTCTTTGGATTGTAGCCAGCTGAGCTAGGCAAAAGCCATACTTTTCACAGTAAGAAAACAATTGTGAATAGTCAGGTTTCTCATATCCATTGTGATAGGAAAGCCTGGCAATGGTAAATTGTTCTGACAAATAATATTGAACTTCAGTGTGAATGTGACTGAATCTGAACGTTTGGGAATTTACTTCAGCCAGAATGAAGCAGCCAAATAATGAAAATTATGGAAACAAACCACCTTGGACCAACCTGCAGGATCAACTACAAGTGAACCCATCATCATCTCTCCATTCATTTCACGTGACCTGGCTTGGGTGGAGTAATTAAGTTGCCAGCTTAGTGGTTTCTGAAGGCAAATAAAACACAGTAACTGGGATTAACGTGAAGTTTCATCTACTACTATACTTAAGAAAGCAAGATTATCCAGTGGAGAAATGAGTTGAGTGGATTCTGTCAGTTAAAGAAAAGGATAGAAACAAAACTTCTTTACGGTTTTCTTGTCTAAAACACATTATTTGTGTACTGTTCCCATTCCTCGCATTTTTTAGGCAGGTTTAAAAATACTCAGCATAGGCTCCAGCAAAGGTGGCTGAGCTTAATTGCTTAAACAAGTTCTAGAAATTTCAAAAATCATTTTAGTAGAATTCAGTGCTGTTGTCACTGCAATAAGTGGGTTTTAGAAAATAAGTGTGAAAAAATCAGGTGTTAATATAATACTAAGGATAAAGCTTTAGAAGCTATTTTACTACATAGGTAAAAGAAAAGATCAATTAACTTGTAACAAAGACCACAACTGCATGTTGGATTAGATTGTCTCCTATTCTGGAATAAAATGTACCGTAAACTTTTCCTCACTTTGTCGTGCATTGTAATGAAATGTGGAAAAATGTTTTCTTTAGCTGTATGTGAATGAGAATTTGCTTGTATTTAGTAAAATGGTTGATAATGTGACTGTGAGATTTCAAGTGTGTGTTGTAGCTATGTGCACTACAAAGGATATCAATTAGGTATGACATATACCAAGCAAACAGTATTCACCAGCATGTCAAAGCTAGAACAAGAATATGAGTTTGAAAGATATAATCATGATGTTGAAAGTCACAAAGGCCTCGCTATTGCCTGAGAATCCCTGCCACTTTTGGAAAAGTTGGTTCTATCAAGTCTAAACTTGAATGACTGCAATTTTTAGCCAAGGATCTTAATTATGACACCAGGTAGCTGATCACAACTATTGTCAACCCTGGAAAGTCTTCTGTTTCCCGAGGCTAAAGTGCCTCAGCTTTTTCAGGTCCTGCTATATTGCATGCTTTTCTTGTCAGTCTCCATTGGAGTGTGGGGCCCAGATTAGAACACAATAGTTCAGAACAGTGCCTGGAGTTTATAGTACATATTTAGGGGAGAGGGAAAAAGGGAATGATGTTTGATTCTGAGTCTGGGCATAGGAAGGTTGAATTCTGCACAGCTTTATCATTTTTATAGTCATGAGTGAAGGAGAGAGGAAGAAAGTAGAAAGGAAAACCACCCATTTAATACCGTTTATCACTCCATTCTCCCTAAAACCCCCAGGGCCTGATCATCTTTTATTCAGTGAATTTCTTTGGTGACTTTATTCAGTCCCATGGCTGTAAATACCACATATAAGCCAACGAGTCCTGAATTTATATCTCCAGCTTGTCTCTTTCCCATGGACTCCAGACCTTTATAACCAACTGCCTACCCAACATCTCCATTTGAATGTCTGTTAGGCATCAGAAATTTAACATGTCCCAAACCAAGCTCCTAATTTTCTTCCCCAAATTTGTTCTTCCCATAACCTTTCCTTCCTCAGTAAATGGCAATTTTGTCCTTCTGTGTACTTTTGCCGAAAACCTTGGAGTCATCCTTGACACCTCTCTTTCATAGTCCACGTTTGATGTATCTGGTTATGTTGGCTCTACCATAAAAGTAACCAGAATCTGACTCTGGTGCCATGTTGAAATGTTCTTCAAATGCACCAAGCACATTCACACCTCAGGGCCTTTGTACTTGCTCTTTACTGTATCTGGAATTCTCTTTTCTGAGATAACTGTCCACATTTCTCCCTCACGTCCATCAAGTTCTGAAATCAACAGCTTCCCAATTAGAGATGATGTGGCTCCAGAAGTTGTTCTTGACAGTTCAACACAGAGTGTAATTCTTTAGTCTTCCTGGGAACAACAAAGTTTCACATGTCCAGTAAAGGGCAAAGAAACTTACTTAGAAGAGAGAATGGAAAACCTGGAGAGTCTAGTTTCACAGGAAGGAGTGGACAGTAGTATCACAATGTAGCAGTGGATTCAGAAAGATTATGACGAAAATATATCCATAGGATTCAAGGGATCAAGAAGTCATGAGTGACCTTTGTCAGCACAGCATTGGTGGAACGATTTCTACCCACACCAAGCCCCTTAGGAAGCTGTTATTCTCAGTTCTGTTGGAGGTCCAATTTTTTTCTTTTCTTTTTTCAATTCTTTTCTTGCTCCCCATTCTCTCTTCTACCTAGACAATCTTACCTTTGCTCATGACTCGAGTTACTGTCTTTGCATTGAGGACTCCCAAATGGAGGACTCCAGCCCATTCTTTTGAGCATTATAACAATACAGTCAACTTGCCTACTAAACACGTACACAAATTCCTTATACTCAACATATCCAGTATGAAATCAGTATCTATCAGACTGTGTTCCTTCCACCCCAATCTTTCTCATCTCCATAAATGACACCATCCATCCCTTTGTTCAACACAGAAACTTAGCAGTTATCCTCAGTCCCTCACTTGTCCCCACCTACCATATCAGATCCATCATCAAGCACTATCAGCTCTATCTTCAAAATATCTCTCCATTGCTATAACCAGGCTACTACCAACTCTTTCCTGAACTACTTCAATATCTTCCTAAGTGCTCACCTTACTTTCTGTTCTTATTCCAAAGATACAACCTCAACATAACAGCCAGAATGGTCCTTTCAAAACAGAAAACAGATCGTCATTCCCTGGCTTACAACCCACTAATGGTTTCTCAGCACATTTAGAACAAAATCCAAATAAACCTTATATTTCTTTTTCTTTTTTTTTTTAAGATTTTATTTATTTATTTGACAGAGAGACAGCCAGCCAGATAGAGAACACAAGCAGGGGGAGTGGGAGAGGAAGAAGCAGGCTTCCAGCGAGGAGCCTGATGTGGGGCTCCATCCCAGATCACTGGGATCACGCCCTGAGCCGAAGGCAGACGCTTAACGACTGCGCCACCCAGGCACCCCAAACCTTATATTTCTTAACATGGCTACAAGGCCTTGCATGATCTGGCCTCTGCCTACTTCTCCAATTGTAAGTTCCACAAACATAAGAATCTTATTCATCTTGTTCACCATTGTTTCTATAACTTGTAACATACATATATGCTTGAATAAGCAATAAATACTAGAATAAATGATTGTTTTATTGCCCTAATGTAATCCAATGACCTTGACTATTACTTCATTTCATAAAATACACACATGGCCCTATCCTGAAGCATGACCAAATTTTATACAACCTCTGAAACCTCCCTGATTACAAGTTCTGGTTGTCCACTCTATCCCATGAACCCTGTTTTACACTTCTTTAGGAAACTTCAGGCAATCAACCACTGCCCACTGCCGGTATATCAATGCACCCTTTGGCTTTGTTTCCCTCCCTCTTTTTCCTGGCTCTTGTCAGCTGCATTCAAGTCATTAGCTCCTAAAGAAAATGATTGTTGTTTGGTCTATTTCCTTGTAGACTTTTTATTTATTTAATTTTTACTTTTCAAAATGTTATTTACATAGTGGTTAAGAGTATGGATTTTGAGTAACACCAACATGGGTTCAAAGTCTGACTCTACCAGTTAATATATATGTGATTCAATTTCTCAGAGTGTCACTTTACACATATATTAAATTTGTACGATAATAATATTCACCTCATAGAATTGTTGTGAGGATGAAATGACATAATCCATATAAAGTACTTAGCACTTGATAAATGTCACATAGTAAACATACTCACAAAATGCTTGGGATTTGTTATGTTTGCACCTAAATGAATCCTTTTCATAAATTGCATTATGTAACACATACTGTGCTGTTACCTTTCGCACACATACTGCATATTTTTTTGTAAATACATATGAGGGCAGGAACTGTCCATTTTTCCTTATTATTGTATCTCTACAGTCAGGCCCCGGTACATGTTTGTTGAATGTGATCAGGAAAAGTTAGCTGACATACTGAAGATGACAGACATAGAAGAAATCTGGATCTTTGATGATGCCATTGAGCTACAGATTTCACTACCCTTAGAACCACTCTATATTAAGACTCCTTATTCCATGAGATAATAAATCACTTTTTAGTTTATGCCATTTTTTTCCACTTGTAACTGAAAGTGTCCAAACGTATAGCATTATACTGTATGGACATACCACAAGCTATTTAATTCTCATTGGTGGACATTAGGTTATGTAAATTTTTTGCTGATATAAAGCAATTCTACAATGTATTACATATCTTTGTATATTTGGCCAATTATGTCCAGTCAAAATCATGAAAGTATAATTTATGAATCAAAGAATATACACATTTAAAATTTTGATAAAATAAATCGGATTGCTCTCTAGAAAGGTTTTACTGAATGGCCATGAACAGTGTGTGATAATGTCTATAATGAGTATTATTTTTTAAAGATTTTTATTTATTTATTTGAGAGAGAGAGCACGAGCTGGGACAAGGGGCAGAGGGAGAGGGTGAGGGAGAAGCAGACCCCCTGCTGAACAGAGAGCCTGATGTGGAACTCAATCCCAAGACCCTGCATGACCTGAGCTGAAGGCAGACGCTTGAACAACTGAGCCACCCAGGTGCCCTAAAATGAGTATTATTGCCAGTCTTTTAACTCTGCAAATCTCAGAGAATACATATTTTAAATTTGCATATACTTGGTTGTTGGTTTTCTGTTGTTTGAGGCTGAATATAGTACTAATAAGAAGTTGCTGAGTTTTTTCCTTATTAATTAGTGAGATTTCCTTACATATGGAAATCAATTCTTTATCCACCACATATATTACAATATTTTTTCATTTGGGGCACCTGGGTGATTCAGTCAGTTAAGCACCTGCCTTCGGCTCAGGGTCCTGGGATTGAGCTCTGCATCAGTCTCCCTGCTCAGGAGGGAGTATACTTCTCCCTCTCCCTCTGCTCATCTCCGTCTGCTTCTTCCCCTCTCCTCCCCCTCTGCTCCCCCCTGCTGCTCATGCTCTCTCTCTCAAATAAATAAAAATCTTAAAAAAAACAACACAATAGTTTTTCACGTTTTTCTGACTTTTAACTTTATGGTGTTTGGTAATACAGAAGTCTTTAATATTTAATGGATAACATTATTAAATAATTTAATAATCATATTTCACTTATTATTTAATCATCATTTCACATGTTGTCTACAAGAAACTGGAAACAGTTGTCTCAAAGTTGGGGAACCAGGTGGCTGGGGGACAAGGTGCAAAGAAAACTTAATGTCTATTGGATAACATTTTATTACTTTTGATTTTGGTACCATGTACTTTATGTATATATTTATATATATAGACTGGTCTTTTGATGTTTTATGGCCAAAGTGTTAATTTTAGATAGGCCTTCTGCACCCAAATACTAGAAAACCATTTTCCTATGATTTCCTATAATCCATTTAGGCTTCCTCTAGGAATTGACTTATGTATAGGATGTGGAGGTAGGGGTAACAACTATTTTTCCCAAATGGCTAGCTACTTACCCCACACAATCCATAGAATACTTTGTTCTTTCTTCAATGGTTGAAAATTTTACTCTTTTCAAATAATAACTTGTCATATATGTATGACTTTGTTTTTGGACTCCCATTTCATAGTTCATTAAATTGTTTGCTTATTCTGGCCCTAATACTACATTGTTGTAGTTGGGTAATTCCACAGTGTATTTTTATTATCCTTTTTTCCCTTCAAAATTTTCTTTGATATTCTCATGCAGTACAGTAAAACTTAAGAATAAATGTGTCAGTTTCTTTGCCCATTCATCTGGTAAAAAAGCCAGACACAGAAAGAAACAACTGCATGATCTCATTCATATGTGGAATATAAACAATTCAACTAGAAGCAGAGAGTAGAATGCAGTTATGCAGAATGAATAGGTTGTGGAGACATACTGTACAGCATGATGACTGTAGTTGCTAATAGTGTATTGAACACTGGAAATTTGCTAAGAGACTAGATTTCGGGTGCTCACCATGCACACTTATAGGCTTTAGCTACTGTTTATTTATTCCTAGATATTTTATAATATTTATATATCATAAATGATATATTTATATTTTGAGTGGGTTTTCTCATTACATGTTCTAATTGGTCATTGCTAGTGTGTAGGAATCTGTGGCTACATGTATGTTTACATCTTGTATCCAGACACCATACTAAGCTTTATTACTTCAGTTTTTCAATTGATCTCTTGTTTTCTAGGTAGACACTATAATCTACAAATAATGGTAATTTTCTCTCTTCCTTTCAAATATTTATACTTCATTTCTTCTTCTTGTCTTTTCACACTGGCTAGAATATGGATTAAATGCTTCTAGCATTTTAACCTTAAATTACCTTGATTAGGTTATAGAACTTTTCACTACATTACTATTTTACTAAGACCTTTTACAAACAATGTATGTTGAGTTTTTCAAATGTGTTTCTTGTACCCATTGAGATAATCAAATGGTTGTTTCCTTAACCTATTATTGTAATTAATTGTATTAGCAAATCTGTTTATGTTTAACCATTTCTTTACATTCTCAGAATAAACTGTACTTGTTCAAGATAATTTTTAAAACAGCTTGATTTAATTTACTAATTTTTTTTTTAGTGAGTAATATAGATCTTTGCATCTAAATTCCCATTTGAGATTGGTTGATAACAGCATTTCCAAAAAGTCCACGGCGGGGGGGGGTGTGTGTGTGTGTGTGCCTGGGTGGCTCAGCTGTTAAGCTTCTGCCTTCAGCTCAGGTCATGATCCCAGGGTCCTGGGATCGAGCCCCATATCGGGCTCCTTGCTCAGCGGGGAGCCTGCTTCTCCCTCACACTCCCCTTGCTTGTTCCCTCTCTCTGCCAAATAAATAAATTAAATATTTTTAAAAATTCCACAGGGATTAAGAGGAATGGGGGGGATGGTCACATAAATTTGGAAATTTGTGGGTTAAACAAAGCAAAATAGTATTCTGTAGAACTACACTATTATATATTGGGGCTTTCCAATGGGAGGCAATTTTACACAGCATCTCCTCAACTTACATGACAAAATAACTTAAAGACTAACCATTCATTGGAAATGATCTTTCATGCTTTCCATCAGGTTGTGGCACCCTGGTTATTCTGGCCTCATGAGATCATGAAATGGATGAAAATTTGTGTTCTTTTTCTATACCCTAGAATAATTAAATAACAGAGTGGTCTGCTGCTTCAAAGTTTGATAGAACTCATCCATAAAAGCTTTTGGGTCCAACATATATCTAATCTTCCTCCCTCTTTCCCTCCCTCCCTTCCTCCCTTCCATCCTCCTTCCTTTCCTTCCAGCATCTATGTAATCTATTTTCTTTCCTTCCTTCCTTCTTCCCTTCCTTCCTTTCTTCCTTCCTTCCAGCATCTACATACCTTCCTTCCAGCATCTATCTTCCTTCCTTCCTTTTTTCTTCCTTCCTTCCTCCTACCTTTTTTCTTTCCTTCTTTTTTTTTTTCTGAAGAGAGTGTAGATGTTTAACAATCCTTTCAATTTATTTCAGGGTTATAGTTAGATTCAGGTTTAAACCATTAGAGACACTGTTTTGTTGTTCACATATATTCATTGTCCTTCCCTCTCATTTGTAATGCTGTATGTTTATGTTTTTCGTTTTTATAATTCAGGGTTGTTAGAGGCTTATCTATTTGTATCAGTATTTTCAAAGAACCAGTTCTTGGTTTTATCAATTTTGCTTATTCTGCGTTCTAATTTTTTAACTTTTCATGTTATCTACATAAACTTAATACTTTGTCTCTTTTCATGTGAATATTTCTCTGGTATTTCACATGCCAAGTAATTTTTTTTAAAAGATTTTATTTATTTATTCGACAGAGATAGAGACAGCCAGTGAGAGAGGGAACACAAGCAGGGGGAGTGGGAGAGGAAGAAGCAGGCTTCTAGCGGAGAAGCCTGATGTGGGGCTCGATCCCAGAACGCCGGGATCACGCCCTGAGCCGAAGGCAGACGCTTAACCGCTGTGCCACCCAGGCGCCCCACATGCCAAGTAATTTTTAATCGTACTCTGAACATTTTGTATATTATGCAATTCTGGCTCTTGTTTAAATTCTATGAAGAATGTTGATATTTTTGTTTTAGCTGAGAATTTTTCTGGATAAGTTCAGGTCACATGTTCCAACCTGTCCTCTGTGCGCTGTCATTCCAATGGCAGTTCAGTTTTTAAAGCTTTTGCTGAGCCAGTGCACAAACTGGGCAATCGTCTATCCTTTTGTCAGTTCTTTGGTATGCTGATTAGGAACACATATGAACCCAGAAGTTTGTAATCAACACTGGGATCACTTTCCCAAGCTCCTCCCCCTTTCCAGTTCCCAGGAGCTTCCGTTTCCTGTGCTTCAGCCAGAAATCCAAACCAAGCTGGGACAGAGGTTGAGATTAGGAAGGCGTGGCAGTGATTGGTAATGACAAGGTCTCAGGTGTGACTGCGGGATAAGTGGCTAAGGAATGCTCTGGGAGAAGGACAAGATCACTGGAGGGAAGAAGAAGGGGCAGGAGAGAAACAGTATTACCCTAAGAGACAGATCATCCTTGGCCTTAATTGATGGAGCCAGCAAAGTTAGTGTGTTGGACATTTGGTTTTTTATTCGAGTTTAGCATCTAGGGCTCATATTTTCATCTGAATTCCTTGTTTTTAAGCTTACTAGTGTTCTCAGTGTATTAAATCCTAAATAACCTGTAATTCTAGTTTCTATTTTTTACCTCAAAGTTATTTGTGTTTAATTTTTAAATGTTTCAGATTTGAAAATATTAATTCCTAATTTGAGTTATGACTAGAAAATGTGGCCCAGAGGATTTGCCTGTGACTGTGAATAGTGTTATTAAGACTCCCATTAATGTTTTGATCCATTTTTTCTTGAATTTCTAACATTTTATTTTGACACATTAGATACATGAAAGTAGAAAGAAAAATTAATTTAAGAAAACAGTAATTGGAACTAATACTGCAAACTCCCTGGTGATGTGATTCTTTGGAACCCAAAATTCAGAAATATTAAGCACCAAAATGAAAGATGTTAAACAACGGAGAGCTTTTACTCTACTAGAAGACCCAAAATTTGATTCCCTAAAATGTCCCTTGCCATCTTAAAGTGTTCAAAACATTTTTTAAAAAGTATGTTACTCTGAAATACTTTACTTCTATTAATTACAATTTCATAGAAATATTTTCTGGGGTGGAAATAAGGGGGCAGAGGGAGGCAGGTTAACAAAAAAATGTTTATAATATGGATATAGTTAGTGACTACCATAACCAGTGTTCAGTATTTCAGTATATTCCTCCACTTTTAAGTACTTAAATATTAGTATTTGTTTTGCCATTATTCAGTAATAGTCTTTGTAATTTTGTATCATGACATAGTCAAAGTCACATATGAAAAACTGGAGCTGTAGAAAGGCACTCTGACAATATTTCTTCCCTTTTAAAAACTCTTCCAAGCTGTATTCTTATATACTTTCAAAATGCCCCTTTCCTTAGTTATTTCTACGGTTGAGCCATTTTTCCTACAGTTACTATATCTCGATTTCTCCCAGGACCAGTTTGGACCCCATCTACTTTCAGAAGTTCCTGGTATAGCCAACTTTTACCTGTCGGATATGCAGAGGGTCAAAAAGAGGGGTATGATAGGGAGCAGGGAAAAACGGAAGGGGTTCCAGGCTTAGTTTCCAGCTTGCCTGACTCTGCGTACCCCCAAGGCCAAATTCCTTGCTCCTCCTGCCTTCTGTCAGGGTCATCCTTATTGTCTTTGAACTTGACCACTCCTTCCCTAAGATAAAATGTATCTCCCACCACCTACCCAGGCTTCTTTCCCCATCATGAGTTCACTTTTTAACCAAACACTGATGTCAGTGTTTCTGTGTGACAGCAAATAGATATTGAAAAGCTAGAATAGTTATTTTGCTCTAGTACTGCTATAGTAGAGTTGAAAATTAAATACCTACGGTGAATTAAAATTGAACTCTTAAGCTCCCTCTGGACTGAAAAGAAATTATTGCCCAATCCAATGCAGACATGGGCTGAAGTAGCCAAGGATGTATTTTGTTGTTGTCTGGGGTATACTGATGAAAAGGAAGAGATTGTCATCTGCTGGCCTTTTGCTTTTTAATCTTTTTATTTTTTACTCTCTAGAATGCACAGTTTTGATCTGGGGAAAATATGCCAATTCAGACTAAAATGGGTTTACTCAAGCAGCTAAAAGATCTAGGCAAAATTTCCTATCTGGTCATGGCCTACCTGCAAATAAAGTAACCCCAAAAGGCAAATAGTTGTCACACAACCAACTAAACATAAAATTATTTGAAAACCATGACCAAGAGGCATGATCCTTTATAAACAAACTGCTCAGCTATACTGTGCACACCAGGTCCAATCCTTTTTGTTTAATGTGGCTGTAACTAAACCTGACATCAGACGAGAGAGAAGGAACAAACAAAAATAAATTCTTCAATTGAACTCTGAGTCACAATCGACACCTAAGTTTTCATGTGCACACGGAATCCTGGGCCATCTGCCACTACTAACTCAAGAAAAGTAGTTCTGTGCACATTAACCAAGTTCAAACACTTCAAGTCTCAAACTTCCCTCTCACAACTGGTCATGTAAGCAGGACTCTCCCTGGATATAGAAGAGTATTGATATATAGAAAATATGGTTAACTAGCAGGCACATCAATTCTATGATGCTGATTATAGTTATAAACTTCAAAATAAAAAGCGTAAAATTTTTTTTAAGATTTTATTTATTTATTTGACAGAGATAGACAACCAGCGAGAGAGGGAACACAAGCAGGGGGAGTGGGAGAGGAAGAAGCAGGCTCATAGCAGAGGAGCCTGATGTGGGGCTCGATCCCAGAACGTCGGAATCACGCCCTGAGCCGAAGGCAGACACTTAACCGCTGTGCCACCCAGGCACCCCAAAAAGCGTAAAAATTTTTTATCAACTAGTTTGGGCCACAAGACTAAAAAAAAGTTACTCTGTAATGAGTTCATAAATAGTTTTGCTAAATTTATGGCATCACTTGGTTTTGGATCAAGGAGAAAAAAACTCTCCATCATATACATTGTAAAACTTTGTGGAGGCTACGTAGTGATGTCTTACTTTCACCTAATCCAGACAGAAATGCCTCCATCTGGCCCTTTAAAATACCTGAACTATTACTACCTCTTTTGAGAGGCATTCATTAGCCAGGGGCCTTACAAAAGGAAGTCACTGTCAAAAACTGGGCCCATAACTATGCAAGATCCAACGGGTTGTCAGCAAGAGATATTCAAAACCCTTTTCTCCTTTGAGTTTGGGAAACTGACCTTGGATTAGCTTTCTAGCTTGGTTCCCCTGGAAACCTGATGAAAGTGGACCATCAGTTGTGTGACCAGGTGAGCCTGCTTCTGGTAAAATGCCCTGGGTGACACCTTGTGTCCGAGGTGAGAGCCGAGAGGGATGCGAATGAACATAAGTCCCTGAGTACAATGTACCTCCTGTTCCTGGGCCCTGTTCCTGGCCAGGATGGGGATGCTATGCACAGGGACTGTTCTAAAAGGGAGTGGTCCCTTATGGCTTCTAGGTCAGGGTGGCTCCTGCACCTATCTGTGTAGTCTTTGGGGACTGCTGCAAGAATTCCCACAGAGGGGGTGCCTGGGTGGCATAGCGGTTGGGCGTCTGCCTTTGGCTCAGGGCGTGATCCTGGTGCTCTGGGATCGAGCCCCACATCAGGCTCCTCCGCTGGGAGCCTGCTTCTTCCTCTCCCACTCCCCGTGCTTCTGTTCCCTCTTTCGCTGGCTGTCTCTCTCTGTCAAATAAATAAACAAAATCTTAAAAAAAAAAAAAAAAAGAACTCCCACAGAAAAATTGTGCCTAAAGCCATCCCCTGGCATGGTGTCTGTCTCGTGTCCTTCAGAGTAAACTGGTGTCAGACATAGCCTATCCAGGGCTTGGGAGTTTAAGTGTATAGTTGAACCCAATACCAGCTATGATAGATGTTGCACACACTCAGCCAATGTCTTCAAAGACAATTGAATAGGCACAGGTAAGATTATCAAAAGGGTAGAGGAATAGAACCAATCAAGACAAACCTTTAAGAAATGGTTCAAGACCTTAAAGGTACCCCTGAGGTTTACAGCAGAGAATAGCAGAGAAAGGAGAGCATTATTCATTAAGGGATTGAACTTCAGTTAACATTTCTACCAAACTTAGCTATTAGTTATTGCTAAATAAAGGAGTGAGGCATCATGGTACAGAGGAAAGGAAATGCACCTAGAACTGGATCTGGGTCTCATTCTGGCTATGTCGCCTTGGATAAGGTCCTTCCTACTGCAGCCATCAGTATCTATATGGCAGAGAAAGGCAGGGGTGGGGGGCAGGGGTGGGATGATGAATTGTGCTTTCCATCATCCCCTGCTGTCACTACTGACAAAACTATTCTCAGCTAACCACAGGACTCCTTAGTTTCGTTTTTGGTAAGTCTCAGGAAAAATCCTAAATACATGAGAAAGCCTCATATAAAAATGTAAATTACAGAATTATTTGTTACTTATAATGGAGAGAAAGTTTTAAAACAACCCAAATGTCTCAATGTGTGTCACAGTTTACTACGGTTCACCCATTAGAATACTACTATGAAATTAGTAAAATGATGTTAATACAGTAGCACTATATAATAAGCAAATTACATGTTAAGTGAAAAAAGTAGGATAAAAATTATAAAGACAAAATTTCTTAAATTATGTTTTAAAAACCTATGCATAAAAAAGAAATGGAAGACACAGAAATGTTAAGGGACTGCTAAGTGGAACTTATGTCTTTTTTTCCCATTTTCTGTTTTCTCAAAAGAGCATCTGAATGGAAACATAAATATCAGTTTCATTTCCAACACACTTATTATTAAACATCAAGTTTCATAGTTAATTTTTACCCATATCCTCTCTGGGTATACTATACTAATATTAAGCTTGAAAATAACATGTCCAAGCAGTATGGTTATGTTATTCTGAAACTGTAAACATGAGAAATGATCTGGCAGAGGCAAGATTTAAATACCTTTCTTTTATTAACAAAGCCTAATAACATTCCTGACACATACTAAGTATTTATACACATTTATAGAATTAACTTAATTTTTGCTCTTTAATTCATATCTCTAACGAGCTGTGTTTCTTCATATTCAGTTCAATTTTCATGTACTTAAACTGAGCAAATCATTCATGTCCTAATATTGACAAGGACATCTTGTGCCAATATACTTACCATAATAAGGTTTGGGAAAATTAGCACTTACAATATATCGAGATGTATACAAACCTTGAATACTAAAATATGGGAATTTAAAATTATGAAAGAAAAAGTGACTCAAGGAACTTTGGTGTCTTTCAGATTTAACTCCTCAATTATTTGCAGATCTGTATTCCTTCCAAAGAGATTCTGTGTTGTTCCTACAAACCTAAGTTCTTGGGACATGCTGGTTATATGTCGAAGTAAATGAACTTTACAAATACATGAAAAGACGGATGTTAATTTTAGAAAGAATGTTAAAAAAAAGGTGCCATGCTACAGTTTTAACTTCAATGTTTTAATATCATGAAATACAAGTATGAAACATTGTATGAGTATATGTTGTACTACATGGAGATGGAATAATACATTTGTGTTTTTATCAGAATCTGTATCACCCAGTGCTAGCCACTGTACCGATGGCTTTCCACAGGGATTCTTCTACTCTTCCTATGAGGTTTTATCATGAATAAAAAAGCTCACAAATCTTTTCAACCACTGCAGATTTATATTTATCTTAATATTCTTGTTCAGCTGCTTTGGAGAACTGTTAAGAAATACAAAATTGCCTTAGCCAAGACTTCTGAGTAGCTAAAGAATTTTGTAATTTCATGTTGGCCAAGATCTCCCTTAAGTTGGCATCACAAAGACACTGCACTTCTATGGGGTAAGAAAAAGCGTTGTCTCAATAGCTCTCTTACTGTTTAGGAAGGCAAATTACCATTTCTTGAAAAGTAGAGAATATTATAGTTATTGGCTAAGAAGTAATTTATGAAAATCCATTTATATAAGACAAATAACAGCAACAGAGAGCCATAAAGCCCCATATGTACTAAAGGAAACAAGTTTGGAAATACTTAAACTAACTGTTTTTCCTACCTCTACACTGGTTTAACCACATCAAGTGAGAGTAACATCAGCCAATAAAGAAAAGTGCAGAATTCAGCTTCCATAGCACACCTCAGCCATTTCAGCTAAGACTTTTTTTATGACAAACCAAAAAAAAAAAAAAAAGATGAAAGTAGCATTTACTTTGTTGGAAATAAAAAAAAATTAAAAACTGCTAATTTCATAAAATATTTGAAATCAATTTGTTTTTATAATAAAATGATGTTTATCTTTTTTAAGTTTTAATTATCATTCTTGCTGTTAAAAAAATCAAAGTCATGTCAACCTTTAGGGATAAACTTTGGGGTATTTAAAATAACATGTTTGGAAAACTGAACCACATTTTTAATTGCCAGCATTATGCTTTGTTCTTGGTAGAATCATCTTTGTTTCTTCTTTTTACATCCCAATTATACACCCTGGCCATATCTGCAAGAATTGTCAAAGAAAATGCAAATCTATAGACAACGCACACAATGACTAAGTAAAGAGAGAAATCGTGCAGGCAAAATACTGGTAACAACTAGTGCTATGAGCCATCTTGCTATAATATCATTTAAGAAAATACTGGAACTAAATTCCACCAATACAAAGTCAAGATCTCAAATCAGTAATTGTTTAGCACATGCAGTCAACTATAGCATTGTACTTGACAAAATATGTGCTTGACACTGTCAAGAGTTTGAAAGACAGTCCCTCATCCATGAAATTTCAAAGACTGTTCAAACCATATCCTTTCAGGCAATATTTAAATTAGTACAATTATCATAACTTGATCTCTTACCCTACCTTTGGTTTAATAGGACATTCATTCGATTTCTTTTCCTTTCCACAAGCGCCACCCTGTGTAGGCCCTCACACATCAATTATTTCTTTCAGGGACTGTGCCTTTGGTGTTGTATCCAAAAGTCATCACCATACTCAGGTCATCTAGATTTTCTCCGAAGTTATCTCCTAGAAGGTTTTTTTTCTTCTACAAGTTTAATAGCTTTTCCTCTGCTCTGGATGAAGTCTCCACATTACTCATGCCAACCCCTGCTCTAGGCCTCCAACAGGCCTGTCTTCCCTCACCCAAGCACTCAATGCCTGCCACATGCTACATGCGGTGGAGAAAAGAGAAAGTACAGCTTCTATGGTTGAAGTGCTCCCAATCTGGCATAGAAAACAAAGTACTACATGCAAAGTGCTAAGCAAGCACAGGGAAACAACAGAACACCCTGAGGATTTGAAAATGTTGAGAAATGATCTGATGCTCGAGCTGAAATATGAAGGAAAAAAAGGAGTAACCTACATAAATAGGGGGAAATCATTCCAGGTAGGAAGAACAAAGTAGAAATATAAAGGGGTGAGGCGAACTGATGGGGGCTATTTGGAACCCAGGGTGCACTGGGGGAAGGCTAGAGCAGGAAGAGGTTGGTGGCATGAAGTAAGACTGGCCTGGGAATACCTCAGAGAGTGCCTTGGGCGACTGTGTGGGCCCAATGACTGCAACAGGCACCAGGAGAGATAGGTCAGAGAGGAAAGGCAAAGATCTGGGTTTCAACATGCCTGCCCCCTCCTTGACCAGAATACCCACCCCACCTCTTCTCTCTGCTGATCCAAATCCTATACTGCCTTTAAAAACAGCCCAAGTTCTAATTTCTCAAAGCCCTCTTTGAACTAATTCCAGCTCGTATCTCTCTTTCTCTAACTTTAAATTGCCTTGGCATTGCATACCCGAAACAAACTCACTTATATTGTACAGTACTAACAAAGCAAGACTTTGGCACTTTTTGCACTGACTCCCTTACCACCCTGTGCCCCAACAGTTGCAACAACATTGGAGACCCTTAATAAATGCTTATGAATTAAGCTATTTAACTAGCTATAAAGGTGTCTTGAGAAAATATCTGAAAGAAAAAAGCTTATGCACTGATTTGAATTTGCTGTTTCCAAACCTTCAGACTTCAAATTCAGATTAATCTATCTACAAACTTAATTAAGTATTAGTTCCAAATGTGTTACTTATTACTCTCATAAAATCTGCAAGTTCAAATCAGTCTAAGAATAAGGACATTCTTCTCATTAAAATAATGTAAGTAAGAGTGTCAAAAATATCTTTCTCCTTTCCTCCCTTTGCTTTGAGTTAAAGAAAGGATACTGACTTCTGTGGTAGTAAACTGATCTCGAAGAAAGTCAAGGTCTTCCTCAAGAGAATCAAGATTCTTCGTGGCAGTCGATAAATTCTTTTCCAACAATGCCTGAGCTTCATCAATATCATATTCAAGCATTACATTAGCCTGAAGAAAGAAAGTCATGACAATTACTCAACATTTACATAGGGCTTCACAGGTTAGAGCAGGGGTTGGCAAACCATAGCCCTTAGGCCAAATCTAGCCAGTTGCCTTTTCTTTAAGTTTTATTAGAAGCCAGATATTCTCCATTTGCTTATGCTTTCACACCACAGTGGCAGAGCTGAGTAGCTGTGACAAGAGACCGTGTGCTCTGCAAAACAAAATATTTACTCTCTGACCTTTTACACACACTTTATTGATCCCTGGGTTAAAGAATAGATTTACATACATTGTATCATTTACTCCTTATAACAACCCTGATCAGTCAAGTTATCATCTTCTCTACAGCTAAGAAAATTTGGGCTCAAAAAGGTCAGGTTACCTACACTAACACAGATATTAAGTAAACAGGAGAATTAAAAGAAGAACCAATGTTTAGACACCAAACCCTGTCTTTCTACAACCTCTGTGATGACACTAAAAAGTATTACATTTCAATCAATTTTAATAGTTGTTTCTGAGCTTAAGATACAGTAATTTAAAAGTTTTCAAATACATATATATTACCTAATTTGATCCAGTAATGGCTAGCTTTTACTGTCCTCTTCCTACCTCCAGCAGACGCTAGGGGCAAAGGCAAGGTGACGGCATTGAATTCTGAAGATCTGGTGTTACTGCCAACACTTAGAGATGAATGCATTCTGGAAGTGGGGAACCAAACCTTTCCCAGCTCTGAACTCCTCCTATTGCCTGCCTTACCACTGGGCATTTCCTGAACCACTTCCCTCATCTGACAAATAGAATTTAAAAATTACTCAAAGGATTGTTGTAAGGATTAAATGAGACAGACAACATCAAAGTGTCTGGCACAAAGCAGGTACTACATAAACACTGACTGAATAACCCAATCCACGATAGTTAGAAAACTGTGTAAAAACTGAGATAGGACAAAAAAATATTCAATGGAAAGTACATGTCCCTTCAATCCCAGACCCCAATTTCATTCCTGAGTCAACTTGCCACTGTTTCTTCTTTTCTTTTTCTTTCTCTTTCTTTCTTTCCTTTTTCTCTTTCTTTTTTTCTTTTTTCTTTTTTTTTTTTGTCCAAGACAGCGAGCGAGCGCACAAGCAGGGGGAGCGGCAGGCAGAGGGAGAAGCAGGCTTCCAGCTGAGCAAGGAGCCCGATGAGAGACTTGATCCCAGGACCCTGGGATCATGACCTGAGCCAAAGGCAGACACTTCACCCATTGAGCCACCCAGGTGTCCCTGCCGTTGTTTCTTACTACTATTTTTTTTTTTTCAGAAAATTTCTACGTTTTGGTTACTTTTAACAAAAAAAAAATTAGAATACGTTTAAAAACGCTTCATTCGTGTCAGATAAACATCGATGATTCATTCAGCAAGTACCCTGTGCCAAATATTTCTCATTTGTTGATTCATTCCTCAATCTTATCAGCCTCTCCATTTGATGGTCTAACAGGCATCTCAAGACTGACACGCCCAAAACACAACTCCAAGTAACCCTGCAAAGGACCCTGTTAGTCCTCGGCCTGCAATAGGAGTTACAAATATTTTCCCTGTTGTCTTTCAACTTTGCTTATAGTTTCTGAGTTTTGTGGCCTAAACAAACTATCCTTACTCTAGCGTTATAAAACAAGTTATCTATTATTTGTCCTAGAACTTTGATGGTCTCAGTATTTTAGGCAGTATGTAATACATTTAGAATTCATTCTCTTATGAGGTATGAAATGGATTCCAGCTGTAATAAAATGGAATCATTTTATCCCCACCTGCTGATGGAATGTGGACTGAGGGAAAGAGAAATTAAGGAAGATTATCCCTAGGATTAGAGCCACTGGGTAGATAGCTATTCCATTTACAGAACTAAAGCTAAGTAAGTATGGGAATTAGGATTATAGAATGAAATGTACAAACCCTGAAAGTATTACAACTAACAAAAATCAGGAAGAGGAACTAAGGAATAGAGAATGAGTTTTTGGGTATTAATTTGCCCAACTCTCATACCATTAGAATGCCTCTCAAGGGCGATTCTACAAGGTAACAGCAAGGCGGAAACCCTTCCAGCGAGGCAATGGGAACTACACACTTAGCTTGCTACTTTGTATGGGAACTTGTATGGGGTAACAAGACCAATGGACAGCCAGCCGGACAGTCAGGAATGGGTTGGCTGATTGGTCAGGGGACAGAGAAGATTAAGATAGGAAAAAGTCACAGACAAGGTCTATGACATCATCTAAAATTGAAATATATGGTTTTAGAAATGGACTTATCTCAAGGTTTTTCGAATAATCTTTTCCCTCTTAAGTTTTGAGAGATCTTTCCAGAACTAATAAACCCTTATGGGGAAGAAACATTATCTGAGGTTCAGCAGTCCTTCCTTTTTATTTCTATTCCTCTTCCTTCTGTTACAAAGAGATAAAGCATTAGCTGAAGGGGAAGAGCGAGGGCTTTGGTTAGTTTTGTCTTGACTAGGAGAGAAAAGCACCTTTTGCAGCTCAGCACACTTGTAATTCCAGTCAGTTTCCATTACGGACCCCTTGAACTCCAACCCTGTGTTCCTTCCACAGTCAAAGGGAGAGGAGTACTTTACCCTGCTTAAACCACACTGGTTTACAAATGTCAGCCAAGGAAGCTGGGGTTATTTCAGTTACTTACCCCCAACCACAGACACACTTTGTCAGTAGGAGGAACTGAAGCTTTGCAATACAGGTTATCCGCCAGTAAGAATCTAGTCTCCAGTGAACTGGTGGACTCCTTCAAAAAAAAAAAAATGACAGTACTGTAAACAGGTCAGTTTAATAACAAGGTTATAAAGGAGAGATCACAGAGTTGAACCGAAGTCATTTAAAACAGTACCATCATGCCAACTAAGTGTAGTGGTAAAAGAAATGAATGCTGGAGCCAGACGCATGGGCACGGGGGGGCATGGATTCTGGCTCAGCTACTTACTACTTGTGTAAATTTGGCATTTCACTTAAGCTCTCAGTGTTTCAGGTTCCCAATCTATAAAATTAGGATGATAATAGTCCCGACACCTCTGAAGGCTGTAAACATACACACACATATACACAAAACAGTGCCTGGCACGGCGTAAGTATTATGCAAGAGTTAGCAATTATTGGGGCACCTGGGTGGCTCAGTCAGTCAGGTCGTGATCTCAGGGTTGTGAGATCGAGGCCCATGTCAGCTTTGAGCTCAGACGGGAGTCTGCTTGAGATTCTCTCCCTCTGCCCTTACCCGCCCACACACTCTCTCCCTCCCCCACTCTCAAAAAAAAAGTTACCAATTATTACTTCATTAGTGCTTCATGCTCAATCAACCAGTTTCCTGAAGTCTCTTACAAATTTCACCACATAAAATAATGTACTAGAAACAGTTATTCTAGTAGTCAAGTAATAAATTATATACACATTTTTTGAAGATTTTATTTATTTATCTGAGAGAGAGAAAGACAGCACATACAAACTGGGGGTGGCGGGGGTGGGGAGAGGGAGAAACAGACTTCCCGCTGAGCAGGGAGCCCAACGCAGGGATTGATCTCACAACCCATGAGATCATGACCTCAGCTGAAGGCAGACGCTTAACTGACTGAGCCACCCAGGCGCCCCCACATACTCTCTTAAATACAATATGCTTATAAAATTTAATCTTTACAGCCTGCTTTTATTTAATGAGTACTGGATTAAGACTCAGAAGATTCTCAAATCCACTTCTACCAGTAACTAGCTATGTAACACTGGTCAAGTGTAACATCTCTGTAACAATTTCCTCAACTGTGAAATGAGAACCCAAAACACAATTTTAAAGATTCTTTGCAGATCTATAAGTCTTAGACTCAGTCCTTATTCTCAGGGAGAACAGTAACAACAATAAAAACCCTTAGATGCTGCTATCTCAAAATAAGACATTTTCTTTTTATACTTAAAATAATTTTAAATTGAAGTTTTACAAATACTTCATGTAAGTAAAATAATCCAAGAAGTGAAGGCCCTATAATTAAAGCTGACTTGGGAAAAAAGCCACAAAGCCACATTTATCACAGAAGCACACTGTGACGTCAGTACACATACACAATAATCAAGAAGGCAGACTTGATATTCTAACATTCAAATTCTAACACATTCAAATACCAGTGACCAAAGAGTCAAGGAAGATGGGTCTCTGCTGAAGTATTCTGGTTCACTCATATTTAGGAACAAAAATGCACTTACTTTTTTCTTCTGCATGTATTTTAGAATTTCTAAAGTCTGCTTAATTTCAGGAATCTGACCTTTTAGCCTATGAATAAGAAAAAGGTTGACTTAGTATTTTGCAGGCAAGAAAAACACGAGGACACAGTCTTACTAGCTTTGCATTTTCTACTGATTATCTTTTTGAGGACTATTAAAATCATCCATTTGTCAAAATCCACAGAATATACAACACCACAGTGAACCCTCAGGTAAACTATGGACGTCAGTTAATAATAATAGACTGATATTGACTCATCATTTATTTATTTTTTAAATAGGCTCTACACCCAATGTGGGGGGTCAGATTCACAACCTTGAGAACAAGAGTCACATGCTCCAATGACAGAGCCAGCCAGGCACCCCTTGACTCATCAATTGTAATCAATGTCCTACTCTGGTGGAGACTGTTGATAATGGGGGAGGCTTTGCATGTGTGGGGAGGCACAGAATATATGGGAAATCTCTGTACCTTCTGCTTAACTGTGCTATGGACATAAAAGTGTTCTAACCACTAAAATCTATTAAAAATTACTCTTAAAAAGCTACTAGCAACCGACATATGCTGAAAACACTGGAAGTTACTTAGAAGAAAGAATGAAACATTTTTTATCTTGTTGGCACTGAGGCTTAGCTCTTTCTTCTGATGATTAGAAGTTGTCCAAGGTTATAATGTGTTGTGCATGGAAAAATGTGCAAACTAGTTGTGGGGTCCTGTCAAATCACAATGGAATTTGTAACAAGACAAACTAAGGATACAAAAACAAAGCTGCGGTTCTTTCAGAATACATTTAACTAAATATGACTGGAAGTATGACTAAATATGACTGTAAACAAAATTTAAATGTGAAAATGAAAATGTACTTATTATAGAAGTGTTGAATCAGGTTATATTGTACACCTGAAACTAATATAACACTGTATATTAACTATATCGGAATTTAAATAAAAACTCGATAAACAAAAAACAAAGAAAATATACTTATTGCATCATATAAAGGATGTCACAGCATGTGTTAAGGAGACTAGCAGGGCAAACTTTATTATACCCTGTGCTACTGACCCAGCAAGAAGTATGGTAGATGAGACTGCTACTTAAAAAAAATACTATCGCTACCTGGAAATATAGTCCAGTGAAGAATCTAGAAACACACATTTACTGTTCATTTTTTTTACTTAGTTTGAAGGCTATGCTCTGTGAGCTCTTTACAAATTCAATATGGATGTTGTAGATCTTCCAACTCTGCTTACTTTTGTGTTACATGTTCATATAGATAAATGCTAAAAAGATGTATTTATTTGTAAAATATCTGGTACACATACAACATAAGAACAATGTTCAAATAAAGGTTTTTGGTCATATCAATGATTTCTATGATATTTTTGTATGTATAAATATGACATGTAATGCATAAATTATGAAGCATATTAATAAATCAAGCAGCTGCAACCCCAGTCAACTTAGGAACCACATCGCCAAAGTCGCTGAGCATGGCCAAGCAATACACCCCTCCCCACTCTGTTCCAACCCAAGAGACAGCAGCTCTCCTGTGTGCTTACAGCCCACCTTTTCTCCTTTTTCCAATAATTTCACCACATTTATATATATTCCCAAACAATATATTCTTTGCTGGTTTCTTGGCTTAATACAAACAATCAAGTGTTGAATGCATCTTTCTCAGGTTTGCTTAACTCAGTTAGGCTCCTAAGACTTGTTCATTCATTTTCACTGCTGTGTAATATTCAATTATGAATACAGCACAACTTCTTTATCTACTCTCCTGCCAATGGACACTTGGGTCAGTTCTAGGTCTTTGTTATTATATGAGCAATGGAAATCTCTAGGTTCTAGGAGTGGGTAGAAGAGTGAGAAGGGAGATAGCAGCTTAGAAGGGAAGCAGATCAAATCTTCAAAAGGGGAGTACAGTTAAAGGAAAACTTTCTAGATGTTTTTTCCTGCCTCTAAATTGCCCTAGGTGAATCACCTTACCTACCCCCTCACTGGTACAGGGTGGAAAAATGGTAGAATTGACCAGAAGCAGAGAGGTCAGGCTGAGGAGCCGAGAAGGCAAATACTAGCCTCCCAGTAGTCCACCTTTCCCCCTCCCTGACTCCTACTCCCAGGAGTGATGACAGTGAAGACAGCCAAGGGCAGAGGAACAAAAAGAATCCTCAGAGGCCACGTCACCTGGTTGGGGAGAAGGAACATTTGTCCAATGGTGGTGCCCTAGGTTGTAATATCAGCAGCATTCTTCCTACCCGTACTCACTAGGAGGGGCTTAAATTACCCCCAACCCCACACATATTACTGGCCAAAGAAACTGATATCCCTGAGGGAATATGAGCTGAAAGGGAAAAGAAATGATAACCTGATAAATACAACTACAATAAAATAAAGAAAATAAACTCAACAACACCCATCAGATGAAACAAAATGAAATACTAAAAGATAAGATTATACAGATTATACAGTAAGTATTTAAAAATACCTCAGAGAGAAAAGAAAGGATGGTGATAATATAAAGAAACAAGTAGCTAGCTGTAAGAAGAACTAACCAAAACGACTAGGTACAAAAAATGTAATGGTTGAAATAAAGAACTCATGGACATCCATCTAATTGCCAAAAGACAAATTACCAAAGTCAGTAGGAGAGAGGAAATAATAAAGAGAAATGGAAGTCAGAATCAGAAGCATCAACATCTATATTAACAGGAATCCCAGAAGGAGACAAGAGAAAAAAAATTATCAGAAAAAAACACAAAAAATGATAATCACAAAATTTCCAGTTAAGGAATGATAAAAGACATACAATCCAGGTGTTGAGATTACAAGACAATTATGAAATACTAAAGAACTTTTATACAGCTGAAGGTAAAGTTAAAGGCAAATGATAGGCTGCAAGGAAAAATTTACAGGATACATAAAAGAAAAAGGTTAGTATTCAAATTACACAGAGCCATCTGCTGCAAAACAACTCGATCATGCACAAAAATAGTTTTTGTTGCATAGCTGATATCACAGAGGTGAGGGAAGTTCCAGAAAACATTAAAGGGGAAAAAACTAGAAAAGCCTTTAAGTTGAGCAGTGAGAACTAGAGAAAAGTAAGCATCCTGAGTCAGGTGCCGCTATCAGCTACAGACCCAAGGCTGGTTCCCTGCCTCACAGCTCAGTGGGAAAGCCCACATATTAAGTGCCAGAACCACAACAGGCTGGTACGGAATCACCACTCCTGGCAAAAGCAAAATTCTCTATGGATATAGGCAAACCACACAGTTATCCATAGTTACAGGACGCTGACATATAGTTAGTGAAGAAAGAAGAAAAATATCCATACATAGACAAATTACACTGAAATGAAACAAAAGAGATTATTACCTTGAAAGTATCCAAAAAGAAAAATTAGTTATCTAAAAAGATAGGCTAGATTTAAAACAATAACCTCATGTTGTTTACATGGAACACCCTTAGATATAAATAATAAACAGGTAGAAAATAAAGGGATTAGAAAATAGGAATCAAGAAAATGTTAACCAAAAGAAAGCTGGGGAAGCTGAAAGTATCCAACAAAAAAGACTTTAAAACAATAAGCATTATCTTATATAGGGTTAAGTTTACCAAGACATAATAATTCTCAAATTGCATGTGCCTAATAATATAAATGAAAAGTTTTTAAAAGGGGATAAAAATTGTTTCAGGTTAAGATGGCAAACCAGCAGTCGCACCTCTGATCGCTCAAATAGCCAGGGAAAACAAACACACACCTCCTTTGTGGAAGATATCAGAGAGCTGCTGAAGGTGACAGGAACTACAGGGCTGACTCCAGCAAGCGACGAAACTGAAAGGTGAGCTGATTTCCTGTAGCTACTCTTACCAAATAATGAGTAGGGACTGCTTCTCTTTATAGAAGTATACCAGACTTATTAATTTTAATAAGTAAAAACTAACTGAATTAGAACATCATTTTGCAACAATTTATGGATCTAGGCACTGAGCACCATAAAATGAGACAACTAGATACTATCTACCTCTTAATGGAAAAACGATGCATAAACCTATGAAGCAGTGTTGTCACAAAGACCCTGAATATAATCAGGCCTGCAGATCCAACTATCAATCTGCAGTATTGAGAAGACAAAGAAACATGCTTGAAAATTTCACAATTGCTTCGAAATTTAGCAACACACCTCTGAATAACCCATGGATTAAAGATCTGAATGTGAAAGATAAAACAAAAAAATTTTGAGAATAAAATATTAAGAGGAAATCTTCATGAACTTGGGATAGGAAAATATTTCTTAAACAGGAGGAAACAGACTGTTAAATTGGACTACATTAGAATTAAACTGTGTTGAGTCAAATAGTATGTCCACAGTATATCCACTAAAAAAAAAAAAAAAGAAGAAGAAATTGAAAGCTTACACATACCATACATAAAAATAAATTTCTGGATTAAGAAGTTAAATGTGAGGGACGCCTGGGTGGCTCAGTCAGTTAAGCCTCTGACTTTTGATTTTGGCTCAGGTCATGATCTCAGGGTCGTGAGACTGAGCCCCGTGTCAGGCTCCATGCTGAATGTGGAGCCTGCATAAGATTCTCTCTCCCTCTACCCCTCTTCCCCAACAAAAAATAAATTAAAAAATAAGTTAAATGTGAAAAGCAAAATTTTAAACTTTGAGAAGAAAAACAGAAGTTTGTGTTTTTGAACATGAAATATAGGGTAGGATTTCTTATATGAGACACGAAAAACTATTAAGGGAAATTTTAACTGAAAACATTTAAATTAAGAACTACTCATCAAAAGAAACAATAAGGAAAGAAAAAAGATAAATTACAAAAGGAAAAAAAGTTTCTCATCCATGTAATTTAAAAGGATTACTATCCGATATACAGTTGACCTTTAACAATGTGGGGGCTGGTGCACGGACCCTCCATGCAGTCACAAATCCATGTATAACTTTTGACTCTCCCAAAATTTAACTACTAATAGCCTACTGTTGACTGGAAGCCTTACAGATAACATTAACAGTTGATAAACACATATTTTATATGTTATAATATGTTTTATGTATTATATACTATATCCTTATAATACCTAACATTTTCTTAATTTTTTCCAGTATCTCAAGGCTATGCAGTTCATCTACAACTTTTTTTTCCAAATTGTCACAAATCTTCCAAAAAATTTTCCAAAATATATACTGAAAAAAATCCACATATAAGTGGACCCGTGTTTAAACCCATGTTTGAACAATCTGTGTTGTTTGAGGGTCAATGTATAAAGAACTCCTGCAAATAAAAAAAGACAACCAACCCACTACTGAAACGGGTAAAACTCTTCAGAAAGCTTTCCATATTCACTAGCTCCAATTCTATCATTCCCTTTTAAACCACTGGACCAACACCGTTTCTATCCAGAACACCAATGACTTCCACTTTGCTAAGTTCAAGTCAATTCTCAGTCCCTATCCTACTTGACACAGGTGATCATTCCCTTCTCTACAACACATTTTCTTAACTTGCTTTCCAGAGCCCTATGATCTCCTGGTTTTCCTGACCCCACTGGCAGCTTCTTTTCAGTCTTTTTACTGGTTATCCCTCTTCTCCCTAATATGACTGTTGCAGTACCCAGATCTTTGATCTTTCCTTCACCTACATGCACTCTTTTGGTGATGGAGCTCATTTAGTCCCCTATTTTAAATGACTCCCAAATATTTATCTCCAGCTCAAACTGCTCCCAAAATTTAGACTTGCAAATTTAATTGCCTGTTTAACATCTCTCTACACTTGGATATCCAAAAAGGCATCTCAAATGTGTCCAGAACTGAACTCCTGATCTTCCTCCAAACCTGCTTCACCCAGTCATGTTCTCCATCTCAGACGATGGTAACTCGTCCTTCCATGTTGCTCAGACCTGGGAGCCATCCTCCATGCATCCCTTCCACATCTCACCTCTAATCTACCAGATCATACTGACTCTAACTTCAAAGTAGATTCAGAATATGCTTCTTTCCTACCACCTCTATCACCTTACCTAGATTAATTAAAGGTCCTACTAACTGACCTCCTTGCTTCTGACCCTCTCAGGAATATCAGCCAGCAACCCGAGGGAGTCGTATGATAATAGGGGAAAATCCGATCATATCACTCCTTTGCTCAAAAACCCTCAGCGGCTGCCACCTCCAATACTCCACACTCTCTTACTCCATTTCTTATTTCCATAGCATTTATCACCTTCTAACTTACTCTAAAATCTAGTTCTGTTTTCTGGCTAGATTGTCAGCTCCACGAGGACTGATATATCTTAAGTACTTAAGATGATGCCAAGCACATATTAGGTACACAATAAATATTAATTCTATTGAATTGTGTGTTTGCTATCTAGACTCCACTAGACTGCAACCTTTCCAAGGGCAGGGACTGTCTGTTTTGTTCACTGATATACCCCAAGTGCACCTAATTAGGAAGGCTGCAGGTACACAGTGCCTAGAGCATATGTAAACCTGGAGCGAGTATCGTACTATACCACAGTACTAGAGTTACCAATATAACTTTGATACACAAATTTCCTTCTCTCTCCCAGGGCTTGGTCCTGAGGCCCATTTTCTTCTCTATCTCTAACCTCCCTATGGGTGATCTGAAATCTAATGACTTTATTCTTCTTTTTAAAATGAAAATAAACTTTTATTACAAAAGCAGTATGCAACTACTGTAGAAATTAAGCAATACAGATAACCAAATTTTTTAAAATACCATATTCCTACCACCCAAAGATTTCCACTGTTAATACACCATTAGTGTAGCTTCTTCCAGATATTTGTGTACATATACATTTTCTATCTAAAATGAGAGCATACCATCCATAGTGTTTTCTAATCTGCTTTTTTCTGTTAACACTCTCCATTTGTTTATGTCAATGACTTTTCATCTAATTTTCATCTAATTTTCTAATTTTCATCTAATTTTCATCAAATTTCCCTGTCACCAAATCAAATGAGAAAATATATCTAAATACAAACTTCTGCACTTTTACATGAATGGCACGTTATGCCCAGATGATCCTTCCTTGCCTTAGTCTGCCTCCAAACTCATAACCAACCTTCAAACTTCTACACAGTCATATGGTCCTCTTGGAAGCTTCCCCTGAACCTCCTTGTCCCTCTCCAGATCACACCTTTCCTTGTGCTAACTCATTACTTTATACTGAAGTATCTCAACTGCTATACTTTATGTGCTTATCTTATTTACATATCTGTCATGCCCCCTAGAGTGTGTCCCTGTTGAGAGCAGATACTGGACCTTATTTCACCCAAAACAGTATCTGGCACCTAGTCGGAATTCCATAAATATTTAACTGACAGAAGAATGCTGGCATATGTGCATAGCAGATATCCATAAGTATTTATTGCAGTGAACTGACTTTATAAGCTACTATAAAAATATAGGGAAATAAACAATTGAGAGCAAGGACCCATTTGTCCTATGCCTAGTATTTATGAAATCTAGGGAAAATCATAACTTCTATGGGTCTCTCATCTCAGTGGCAAAATAAGAAGTATGAACTAGAGATCTAAGATATTATGACCCCAGATGCTTTGGAATAAGGCCTTCACTATTCACTCTATTATGTTTTCAAAACCATCTTTAGACTAATAATACCAAGTGTTGGCAAGGATGTGGACCAGTGCAACAACTGGAACTCCATACAGTGCTGGTGGGAGTGAAATATGGTACAGTCACTTTGGAGGACTTTTGGCAGTTTCCTCCTAACACTGAACATTACATTTATCATACAAGTCAGCAATTCTACCCTGAGGTAATTACCCTGGAGAAATGAAAACACATACCCACACAAAGACTTTGAGCCAAATGGGGAAACAACCTAAATGTCCATCGACAGGCAAATAGATAAAAATTGTGGTACATACACATACAATGGAGCAAGATTCAGCACTAAAAAGAAACTAATTTACTGATACACACAAAACCATGGATGACTCTCAAAAGCATTATACTAAGTGTAAGAAGCCTGACATAAAACAGTAGTTACTATATGCTTTCACTTATATGAAGTTCAAGAACAGACAAAACAAATTTATGGTGAAAACGATCAGAACATTGGTTGTGTCTGGGAGTGGGCAGGGTTGGCCAGAAAGGGGCGACAGGGAACTTCCTACAGTAATAGGAATATTCTACATACTGATCTGGGCAATGGTTATAGAAGTGAATACATCTGTGAAAATTCATTAAACTGAATATTCAACATCTGGACATTTTACTGTATGTAAATTATGTCTTGATTTTTAAAGTTTAAGCCATACAAGATTAACAACAAAAAACAACTTATAAATTTTTACACTTACCTTCTTTTCTTTTGAGCAAGGTTGAGTTCCATAAACTTATACTTCTGGTACTGTTCATCCAGCTTCTTTAGTACTGTATCTGCAGTCTCATTCCCAGGCTGTTTCATGAAGGAATCTACATCTTCCTTTAATACCAAAAACAACACATGACAAGCTTTAGACTATTTTTAAAAAGACTTTAAACCCTCAGATCATGACCTGAGCCAAAACCAAGAGTTGATCACTTAACCAAGACACCCAGGTGCTCCCAAATTTTAGAATTCATACCTCTAACCTGACTTTTTACTGCTTCAACTTTATCTTTAAAACATAAAAGGGAAAAAAAGCTTGTTTCTCTTTTCCAAAGGCTTGTTTTTAACTAAAATGTAGTTATGAAAAGTTCAAGACCATTTCAGACAGTGCACGTACATCATATAGCTAATTTATTCTTCCTCCACCTTCCTCTTTTTATTTTTATTTATATATAGGGAAAGAAAGATGACCTTACCTTACTTTATGCACCCCCCAGGTGGCCCTAGTAGTAAATATGAAAATTACCAACAATCAAACGCACTGCCTAATCACGTAGCCTAGTCACAAAACGACTCAACAGATTGTATGCCAAAATAATCAACTAAAATTTTTAATGCAAGTTCTACCATAGAAATAATGCTAAATACGGTCATTAGGTTCCCGAGGCAAGCCACAAATACCTCCTTAAATATCAACTGGTGGAAATAAAGTAAACCTAAAAGGCAAACAAAACAATCTTTTATAAAAGGAATAATTAAGCAAAAGAAAAGTAGTAACACTGAACAGCATTTTTTAAATGCATACTACACGGTGGTCCTTGAAGAAAAACTAGTTAACTACATAAGGATCAGGAACTAGATGAAAATACATGGAAACTTTAAAGCAATCCTACTGGACCCTTCCAGCAATTCTTTAAAGAACTTTATTCCTTCATTTTAAGTTAAATTCAATTACCTTAATGATTTCTGAGATCTCTATATCATTATTCTTATCCCTACTTACTAGCTGTAAGGGAGTATTTTAGCCAAAACAAGACAAGAAGCAAAAGAAAAACAATAGCAAGGGAATGTGAACTATGAGCCATCAAGCTAGAGACACAGTAAAAGAAACTGAAAAGGTGAGGCTGGGGCAATGGCCGAACTCTGCATGTATAATGGAGACACCATCTTCCTAGAAGGGTCACTGCAGGAAAGAGATTTAAGTTAAAGTTTCTAGCACCTGGTGAGTGTTGCTAGGAGCTCAGAGTCCAGCAAGCAGAATTAACTATAGCAGCACAGGATTGTGGTGAAGAGACAGGGCCTGCTTTGGTTTGAATCCTGGCTTTACCACATACTAGATGTGTTCACTTTGGAGAAGTTATTGAACCTCTCTTTTTGCCTCAAGCTTCTCATCTGTAAAATGAAAATACCTTTTCCTCACAGGGGACTAAATGAGTTAGCATGTGTAAAATGCTTAGAAGAATACATGACAGCTAATAAGTGCTCAACAAACATTAGCTATGTCCATAATACAATGTGCTGAAGGAACAGATGAAAGTGCCAAGAATTCTGTCTTGGGGCAGTGGTCAAGAAAAACTACAGGGAGAGGCGCTTGGGTGGCTCAGTTGGTTAAGTGTCCAACTATTGATTTTTGCTCAGATCCTGATCTCAGGGTTGTAGGACTGAGCCCTAAACTGGGCTCTGCGCTCGGCACTGAGTCTGCTTGTCCCTCTCCCTCTGCTCCCACTCCCACCTCGCGAGCTCTCTGTCTTTATCTCTAAAATAAATAAATAAAATCTTTTTTTTTTTTTAAAGAAAAACTACAGAAAAAAGAAAAACTACAGGGAGGTCATATCTGAACTAGATGTTGAGAGATTAAGACAAGACATCGGCAACTGGGCAAGGGGGAAAAGGACAGTTCAAGCAGAGAAAGAAAACAAACTATGGCACCAGTGGGAATGGAGAAAAGGATGAGGTCTCACTTTTAACCAGTACAGTATAGGGCCTGCTATATCACAGAAACTAATATATATTAAGCATCTACTTGTTATACTAAAAGAACCTATTGCTTCTCATAGCAACTCTCTAAATATTGTTACCCCTATTTCAGTGAAAAGTAACTGAGGCTCAAAGCGGTAAAAATAATATGCTCAAGATAAAGAAGCAGGGGCGCCTGGGTGGTTCAGTCGTTAAGCGTCTGCCTTCGGCTCAGGGCGTGATCCCAGCGTTGTGGGATCGAGCCCCACGTCAGGGTCCTCCGCTATGAGCCTGCTTCTTCCTCTCCCACTCCCCCTGCTTGTGTTCCCTCTCTCGCTGGCTGTCTCTATCTCTGTCAAATAAATAAATAAAATCTTAAAAAAAAAAAGATAAAGAAGCAATTGCAAAATAGAGGTAGGATTCAAACCCTGGCTACTTAGAAGCCACTGTTCCTTCTACAATACCATGGTATTCAAATAATTACTTAAAATTTGGATTGGTTATATATTATATTCTACTGGTAGAAATTTTAAAGTCTAGAAAAAATAACCCATAGCAACTTTTGGGGGAAAAGGCATTTTAAGATAAGACTTTATAAAGCCTCAGATAAAGTGTATCCACCTGAATTAGATTTTTGAAGCCATCTCTAGCTGAGGACCAAGAGTACTATTTAAGGTACTATGGAAATTGAATTCAACATCTAGTTATCAGCTTATACTATGTGTCAGGTGTTGTGCTAGGACCAGGAGAAATGACACTATGCCAAGATGATTAGCTCACTTTCCTCCCACTGGCAGGGCATGTAAATAGGGGCTGTGGTGCTCCACAAATTGCCCAAGTTCAAATCCTGGATAACTTCCTTACACACTATATGACTTGGGGCCAAGTGACTCAAGTACCTCTGTTTCATCATCTACAAAATGGGAATGATAATACCTACCTCCAGGAGTTTTGTAAAAGCATTAGGAAAGTGCCTGGCAATCAACAAATTTTGTCTCATTACCATTAGTTGGGAAACGAATGTAAAGAAATAAATGGCACAGCTCAGGGAGAAAACACAAAATAACAAAAGAAAACAACTACAAAATTGAATCAGCAAATGCAAACAGGCAATACAGAGTGTATACAAAAGTGGTCTCAATAAAGAATAAATAAAAGAAATGGGTATTTTGAACGATGTAAGGTATCATTAACAAAAAGATGGAGATACAGCAATATAGGCACAAACCAAAAGGTCAAGAAAATTCCGTTAAGACTTTATAGTAGCTCGGTCAGAACTGAGTGAGGACAGACAGATGATACTGACCTGAAGGCCAGTCGTATTTTCTCTCATTTTGAAATACTCTCGTTTTGAAATACTATTTCTAGAATGGACTAATGAAAGGGCAGTGTTGAAGTCATCTAGTTGCTTCTCTTTGACTGGACTTGGGTTGATCCCCCTGTTCTATGAAGCCTCCAAATTGCCTTCCCTACCTCCTCTCTCCACTCCACACGATGCATTCTCTATGAAGTTGTTAGAATGATGCACCTAAAACCAAATATGATTATATCGTGCCTGTATTTAGACACCTAATGACAGCCTGCTGCCTACTGGATAAAGCCTCAACTCCTTAGCAGGACACACAAAGCCTCTTCACACTCTGACTGTATTCTACCTTCCCACCAGTCTCTTCTTCCATTCCTGCAAGGCAACAGACCACTGCATTCCTTCAACAGACTGGGTGTAATTTCCTATTTTCACACCTAAGCACCAGCTGTTCTGCCTACTCATTGTATCCTAAGTCACCATATAACCGCCGGTCGCTCCAACATCTAGGCTGAGTCTCTCTCTGGCTTCTCACCGCCGCCCCCTTTCCCTTTCCAAGCAGCAGAGGGCGAAACCGGGCATCCGGGGGAGAGGCCCCTCAGACCGCCCCGCTCCACAGTCCTGCCGCTCGGCGCCCCTTCTCTTCTCCGACCGCGTTTCCCCCCCCCCCCGGGGGGGGTATCAGCAGTTCAGTTCGTCTAGGCGTAGAAGGGGAGAGCGGGCGAAGCGCTTTCTGCCAGGTCCATTAGCTCAACTCCTCCCCCAATAGTCGAGGCTGGGGTGAAGGCCGGGAAGGAAGGGGTAGCTCGCGGCCTAGCGCCAAGATGCCGAGGGCCAGCGTGCCTCTTACCACAAACACGGCCTCAGGAATCCCTAGGTGGAGCCGCCGCCCGTTCCCTGTGGCCACTTCTCCTAAGCCACAACCATCCTTCGCGGCCGCCATCTTGGGGAAGCGAGCGCGCAACTAACTGCCTCTCGAACCGCCAACCGCTGGTGGTCCCTGATTGGCTCGCTCACAGCTGCAGGTCCGCCCCCCCCCTTGTGAGTCTGCGCGTCCATTGGCGCGCAGGAAGTAGCCGCCCTTCTCAAGTGAGTGACAAGACAGGAAGTGCCGCGGGAGAGACGCTGACTCCGCAGAAGAACCAATGCGGGGTTCGGGGAATAAGGGTCTTGGGAATTTTGTGGGTGGAAGGGCTCGAGGACCCTGGGAATCAGAGACTGAGCTAGACCCCAGTACGATCCCAGAATGGGCAGCACCTTCCAGAATGGACTTCGAAGCGACCCGATCCCCTCTCGGCTACACGTGAATCTGGGACCTAGACGCCACGATGGGGCCTTGGTCTCGGTTCCTTTCTGGTCCCGCCATCCCAGAGAGCTTCCTGGCCCTCAAAGGGGACTTGTTTTGTTTCTGTTTCAGAGTGGAGCCTTTGGCCTGATTTTAATAAATACCCCATCAACTGTACAAACCTTTCCTGAAAGCCACCCTTGATCAGAATGTTGCCACCCCAATTCAACTGTTTTCAAAACTTCATATTCTACACACAAAATCCTAAGAACTCTTTCGAGGCTTCCAGCCCTAAGGACTTCCCCAACATCGTCCTCCACTATGACCACTACGACCCTTTGAAAGAAAGTGCGTCATAAAGACCTAAGTACTTATTCTTTGGTCTCTTTTCTAACAACTAACAACCCTGTTCCTGCCACCTTTGCTTGCACTGGAGTGCCTTGCAGTGAAGCCATGCTTCATCCACTCACACAAACCCTACCATGAGGCAGCCCGTTTATGAATAAAGGATGTTAGTTCCCTCACTTAGTGGGGTTACATATGTCATAATAGTGATTAACATTTATTAAAAGCTAACTGTGTGCCAGTCACTGAGTCATGCTATTTAGTCCCCACAAGCCAAAGGAGAGAGGAACTATCATCACCCATAGTTAATAGACAACTGAAGAACCTTAAAAAGGAACCACTTGTGGGGCGCCTGGGTGGCTCAGTCAGTTAACCCTCAGACTTGATCTCAGGGTCCTGAGCTCAAGCCCCACCTCAGGCTCCACAAGTGGGCTGGGCTAGGCATGGAGCCTGCTTAAGATTCTATCTCTCCCACTCCCTCTTCCCCTCCCCCCTCTAAAAAATGAAATGAACCATTTGTAAATTAACAGGATAAATGTTATAAAAGTCACATATTGGGGGCGCCTGGGTGGCACAGCAGTTAAGCGTCTGCCTTCTGCTCAGGGCGTGATCCCGGCGTTATGGGATCGAGCCCCACATCAGGCTCCTCTGCTATGAGCCTGCTTCTTCCTCTCCCACTCCCCCTGCTTGTGTTCCCTCTCTCGCTGGCTGTCTCTATCTCTGTCGAATAAATAAATAAAATCTTTAAAAATAAATAAATAAATAAATAAATAAATAAATAAATAAAAATAAAAGTCACATATTGGGTAGCAAGGCAGCACAGGTGAAGACACTACACTACCTCAGTAGTATTTTAAAATGAGAATAACAAGGTATACCAACAAGGCTGTTGTGAAGATTAAATGACATTATACATGTAAAATATGTAATATGTACCTGCCACACAGTACGGTAACCAAATGATTTTACTTTCATTATCTTTTTCCGCCCAACATCCTTCCAGTCTGGTCCTTACAAACACATATATAAGTGACTTTGTCATGGTAAGGTACCAGCAGAATTAGAAAAGGATCAAAGAAAAGCCTTTCAAGGCCAAAGAAATGAACCTATATGCAGTAAGACCCTGGACTAGGGAACGAAGAACTCAAAGTTACCCCAACACTAAGTCAAGGAAGAGGTCAGGCCTGGGAAGCTAGAACTCCATGACTCAAGTTCCAGCTCCTAACAGTATAAGGCAATCTTGGATAGTGCTAATTAGTACAGACTCATATAAATACCAATAATTTGGATGGAACTGCTAATGTTACAGATGCTGAAACTAAGGCCTAGAAAGAGAAGAGAATGTGCCTACAATCCCACAGCAAATCTTGGGATAGAGCAGAAAGAACCCAAATAATTCAGCTGTAAGTCCAGTGTTCTTTATTTCATGAAAACAGACCTGTGGAATAAAGTAGAATATCCAGAAACAGATAAGTACGCAGAGGTGGCATCTCAAATCACTGAAACAAAGACAGAGTTTTTAACAAATAAATAGTGTTGTGACAGCTGGGTAGCAATTTGGGAAAAGCTAAAATTAGATTAATATCACAAACCATATACAAGAATAAATTCCAAATGGATTACCAAAATAAACATTAAAAACCCTAAATCATATAAGTACCAGAAGAAAATATGGGGTAATTCCACCTGTAACTCTGGTGTAAGACATTTTATGACTCATCCAGGGCCAAAGAGAGAAAAGGCCAATATATTTGGCCATTTATGTAAAAACAACATAACTCCTGCAAAAATGATACCAGAGCAAATTCAAACTGTTAAATTCAGCTTGCAAAAAATTCAGCAAAATTATGTCACAGAGATAGACAAAGTCATACTGAAAAATGGGCAAAAGACAATTAACAAAAAGATGTAAAAATTTCCTTTAAACATGAAACGTTCAACCTCACAAACACTACTGAAATTCAAAATAAAACTGTGAGGGGAAAGCAGTAAGAAGAATGAAGATCTACCTGAGAGCTGGGGGATGGGGATGGGACAGGGAAAGAACACTGGAGAGAGGGTACGGCAGAGTACGATAATGATGGAGCAAGGGGCAAGCAAAACGATTAAGGACCAGAGAAGGGAAGAAGAACAATATAATTTAAAAAGAGGGTGAGGCCAAAGGACATTGAGCAGGGCTGGAACTCTGGGATATGGGGTTTATACAGGCAGAAAGAAGAAAGGGAGACAGGAAAATTGGAGGAGAGGCACACCCTCCACTCTGAACACACTCAGGAACCTGCTCAGGGAGGGTGACATAGCTGGAGGTATAGGAAATACAGCAAGACTGGAGTAGTAAAAACAAATGGGCAGGGATGGAGAACTGAGGAGAGGGAGGCAGGTGGATTGGAGAGGGGCAGAACTGCAGACCTGGGGAGACCAGGGTAGGGAGGACATTGGAAGAGTGAGGAAAGTGGCCAGAGCTAGAAGACTGGGGAGAGAGGAGGAGTTCTAGGACTGGAGAGATGGGAGAGGTTGCAGGAGTAGAGAGAGGGGAGGGGGAAAGAACCGGGGAGAGGACTGGACTGATGTAATGGTGCTGGGGGAGTAAGGAAAGCGGGTGGGGCTTGAGACTAGAAAGAGAGGTGTTTGTAGAGGACCTGATAGAAGAAAGGGAAGAAGAAAGGGGGGGGGTAAACAGAAGGGGGAATGAACCATGAAAGACTATAGACTCTGGGAAACAAACTGAGGGCTTCAGAGGGGAGAGGGGGTGGGGAATGGGATAGGCCGGTGATGGGTATTAAGGAGGGCACGTATTGCATGGTGCACTGGGTGTTATACGCAACTAATGAATCATGGAACTTTACATCAAAAACTAAGGATGTACTGTATGGTGACATTATATAATAAAAAATTATTATAAAAAAAAAGAAGAAAGGGTTTGGAGGACTGGAAGGAGCAGGGCTAGAGGACCTGGGACAGGAAGAACCTGGAGGACTGGACATGGGGTGGGGCTACAGGACTAGGGAAAGGGGAGGTGGTGGAGGGCTGGGAAGATGATTTATGCAGGAGGAGAGAAGAAATTGAGCAGGGCAGTAGGACTGAAGAGGTGGAGGGGCCGAGGACTGGAATGGGGTGGTGGTGGAGGGCAGTGGGAACTTCTATATAGTAGTAACAAAACCTTAGAATATGAAATTAAATAGTACCATTATATTAGAATTAAAAAATATAAAGTACTTCATAGCTAGATAATGAAATACTCTAGTTACCATTAAAAACTCCAAATCAACGGAGAGAATTTAAAGAGTGCCTGAATAAATAAATGGAGACTTATGCCATGTTCATGATTTGGAAGCACCGATATTGCTGACGTTTCTATATGTCTATTTTCTCCAAATTTAACTATAGACTCGGTATAGTCCCAATCAGCATTCTCAGGAGCCTAAAAAACAAGAAATTGATCAGCTGATTGTAATAGCTTCATGGGATTTTCAAAGAGAACCCGAATACCTGACACAACCTTGGAAAATATGAATGAACATGGAAGACTAATACTACCTGATTTTGTGACCTACAAAAAACTATTGTAATCAAGACAGTGTGTTGTTGGTCTAAGGATAGAGATATGACTCAGTGGAACGAAACAAAGTAAAAAAATAGAGCCATAAATTTGTTGTCAATTGATTTTTGAGAATCTACCAAGGCAACCCAAGGGGGAAAGAATTTGCTTTTCACAAATGTTCCAGGAACAACTGCATAACTATATGAAAAATAAACCTCTACCCTTACCTGTCACCAAACATAAAAATGTATTTTAGATGGATCATAGATCTAAACATAAAAACTACAACTATAGACCTTCTCAAAGAAAACAGGAGGTATCTTCATGACAGTGGGGGAATCAAATATTTCTGATGACACAGAAAGCACTAATCATAAAAGAAAAACTTCATAAATTAGATTTCAAAATTAGGGAACACCTGCTCACCAAATGATACCATTAAGAATGTGAACAGGCAAGCCACAGACTGGGACAGATTATTTGTAGAATATATATCTAACATAGAATTAATATTCAGAATGTATAAATAACTACAAATAAGTAATCACAAGCAAAGAAAACATTAAAATGAACAAGATAGTTGGACATTTCACCAAAAAAAGATTGGAATGACCAATAAGTATGTTAAAAGTTGCTTAGTCATCAGAGAGATGTAAATTAAACCACAATATTATGTTATTACAAACCCAATAAAATAGGCAAGATTAAAATGTTGATAGCAGTAATTGTTGGCCAGAATCTGGAGTGCCTGGAATACTCATACATTGCCAGTAGGATAAAGTGGAACAGTTGTTTTTGGAAAACTTTCGGCAGTTTTAATTTTAGACAAACACCTACTCTATGACCCAGCCATTCCACTCCTAGGTATTTATCCAAGAGATATATCCACATTTGTCCACAAAAAGATTTGTACAAGCATGTCTATAGAACTTGTATGTATATATCAATTTAAAATCTGGTTTAAAAATAATGATTAACAAGAAATATATTTTCAGATAAACAAAAACTGAGTTTATCACAAGCATAACTATACTAAATGAACTTCTAAATGTTGTACTTAAGAAAGAAGGAATGATTCCAGTGCAGGAAGGGATAGCAAACAAAGAATTGGTAAACATGTGGCTAAATCTAAGCAAAAACTGTTTCCATAAATACTAATCCTTTTTTTAAGTAAGCTCTATGCCCAATGTGGGGCTCGAACTCACGACCCCGAGATCAAGAATTGCAAGCTCTTGGGCGCCTGGGTGGCACAGCAGTTAAGCGTCTGCCTTCGGCTCAGGGCGTGATCCCGGCGTTATGGGATCGAGCCCCACATCCGGCTCCTCCACTAGGAGCCTGCTTCTTCCTCTCCCACTCCCCCTGCTTGTGTTCCCTCTCTCCCTGGCTGTCTCTGTCTCTGTCAGATAAATAAATAAAATCTTTAAAAAAAAAGAATTGCAAGCTCTACAAACTGAGCCAAACTAATACTTTTAATTTGGGGGGCTAACAAAATGGGGCAGGGGCAAAATATGGGACCACCAAAGTATGTAAGTTGGGAGGGAATGTCCTTGTAGCTTTAAAGTGTTCTAAGGTCCTTGGGTTATTTGGGAGGGGAGATTAAAATACTAACTTCAGTTTTTAATAATTTTGCAGGGTAACATTTCAAGGATAACTATTAAAACAAGAGAAGTAGAATGTATCACCTCCAAAACACTTAATTGAAGAATCTCAAAAGTACTGAATGTTCAAATGCATGTTTATTTTACTTGGAAGATGTGGATGATTCAGTTCAGGCTGTAGAGAGATCATCACCTTTGTTCACCTCTGAATCTGAACCTTTTTGCTTTGGTAGTTCTACGTGGATTGTGTCTGCATGAAAGAAAGACAGATATGTAAATATTTTATCATTTCTACATATTTTTCTTTGTGGTTATAAAATCAATTACAAATATTTTTACATAAATCTCTGGTCAATCTTTTTATCTAATGCCCGAAGCTTTGTCAGGCCTCCTAAAACAAGCATTCAGGAACCCGGGGGCCCAATACATCATCACCTAAAGACTGAAGGAAGAAACATTGTAAAGACTTCTACAAAACAATACTCTGAAGCCATATGCTTCAGCTACATTCATCCACATTTTCACTTCCTGCAACCACTTCTCTGCCCACACTGTCTTCTCTGCCTATAATGCAAAACTTCTATTATCTATACATCTACTGGTTGGATACTCATTACCCTGGAACTTTCCATCCTTGATCTAATCATTCCCTCCTTTGATCTCTCATGGTGCTTTGTGCTTTCCTATCTGTTTATACGTTTATCTGGCTACCTATTTTTAAATCTTAGCGATCAACTTGGGTATCACTTCTCTGGGAAGTTGTTCCTGAAATCTCCAGGCTGAGTTATCCACCTCTCCAGCATTGATGACATTTGGGTTTGTTGAATGAATGAATAAAACTGAGTAGGTATCAGAACCCAGTTGAGGCTTAACAACACAAGTTTGTAGAGTACCAGGTTTTCTGTGTCTTTTTATAATGCTGAAAATGTTAGAATTAGTTTTTCTTCTATGAGAGACCAACAGTACACGAAAGATGTATAGATTGTAAGACTGTTCTAGCACTGGTTCTGCCTCCAGTGATTGTACATCTCTGCCAAGGCCCTAAGCAACAGAAGTTCAAACATACATTATTTCTTGTGGATGGAGCAGAAGAATTGTTGGTCCTTAAGCCTGGCTGCGTATGAATCATGGGTTGATGTGCCATCAGGGAAGGAGCTCCCATTGGAGTTTGAACCTATGAATTCAAATGGAAAAGAAAACAAAAAGTGAAGACTTAATTACTATTTAATTGTTCTCCTCATACAATAGTACCAAGAGGACAAGTAGTCCCCCACAGTAAATATTACATTTAATGAATGTCAACTGAAAGGAATGCTAAATGCTAGAAAGAAATATAGATCTGTGAAGGAGCTGCTGGTAATAAAGTGTGAAGGAAAAAGACCTAAAAAATAGTCCTTGAAAAGGAGGAATGAATTAACTGCCAATAAGGCCTACAAAGGACTCTTTATGAGAAAAAGAACTCCTACATCTCAAGGCCAATAATCCTCATGGGAAAGAGAAGGAAAGTCTGTAGGTAGACATGGAACATGTTAAATATACGAGATGTATGTATCTTTGATGAAATACTTCAGTACAAATATGTGATTTGATATGATGATTTAAAGGTTAAATGTGAAGGATATATAGAGATTTTCCTGGTGAAAGGAATGAGGAAAGGGCAGGCAGGCACACCATCAATTCTTGCTTTGACATCTCTCTAGTTTGTATTATCTTTCCAGTGACCTGATAGGCTCAGATTTTTTTCCAGCTTTATTGAGGTATAATTGACAAATAAATCTGTATATGTTTAAAGTGTACAACATTATGATTTGGCATTTGTATGCAGATTTTTAAATATATTCAAAAGATGAAAGGACATTTAATGAAAGACCAATATAAGGAGGCTGCACAGACCTATTAAGACTCTAACCATCTCCTTCCCTGTTTAAACCTCTTAAATGGATCCTCACTAAGTGTAGACAGTGTGAAACTCCTTGGCATGACTTTCCAAGCCTACTGCTTCTCAATCTGTACCTATTGCACTTTTTCCTCACAAGTTGAGGCAGTATGAGCTATAGTTAAGGAAAACTGGGTAAATTAGAAACTGTGGAAATGACTCATATCTAAAGACTAATGATTAATGTGTTGGCCTGCTGAGAGGTTTCTAGTGATATGCTGCAGAACTGTGTTCTTAGTCTTACAGATTATCTTTATCTAAGTTATTAATGAAAATGTAGGACACATGTGCATTGAACATGTGAATAACGTATATATTGGAAGGGATAATAAATATATTAAATAGACTCAGAAACAATGTGCTTGCCAGGCTAGAGATAGGATCCCAAGTGAATAGATGAAGTTTCACAGAGAAAATTGTTCAGTTTTGCTCCTGGATCTTAAAAATCTCCATGGGGGTATTGGTAGAAGTGAACAGGGGAGAAGTGAAAAAGACTAATAGAATTTTAGTTGATAATAAGGTTAAGTTTTGAAGTTAAGTTTTCCTGTCCTTCTTTCTTTTTTAACATGTATTTATTTGAGAGAGAATGTACACATGTGCACACAAGTGGAGAGAGGGGCAGAGAGAAGAGGAGAGAGAGAATCTCCAGCAGACTCCCCACTGGGTGAAGAGCCTGATGTGGGGCTTGATCTCACAACCCCAAGATCACGACCTAAGCCCAAACCAAGAGTCAGACACCCAACCAACTGAGCCACCTAGGAGCCCCTCCTGTTGTTGTCTTAGCCCTATGCCAGCAATTTAGAAGCAGCTCCCAGCTATCTTCAGTGTACAGGGCTGCCACTTCTGCAGGACTAAACAAAGGGCTTGATAACACTTCCTGCCTTACATGGGTGCCTGGTAGCTCAGTCGGTGAAGTGTCTGTCTTCAGCTCAGGTCTAAGCCCCATGTGGGGCTCCTAGCTCAGTGAGGAGCTTGCTTCTCCCTCTGCCTCTGCCTCTCCCCACCACTTGTGCTCTCTCTCTAAAATAAATAAAATCTTAAAAAAAAGACTTCCTGCCTTACAAACAGTGCTGCTTAGAAATCATCAAAATTGCTCTTGCCCAAGGATTGAGATCTTGGTCCAATTACATGACACTATCAGATATTGTGCCCTGGAATAGCCCCATGCAGTGACTAGATGGAGAACCTAATCCTTTTAGGAAACCTAGGTGTGTATGCTCCCTTCAGTCCACCTGGGTCTGTAGTTACTCATGTCTGAGGAGTCGGATCCCCATTCTACAGTCCAGCCAATGCTAGGGACGACTTTGTATCTGATTCTTGTAACTCCCTAGGAAATGGGCCCTATTCTATTCACTTTTGTTTGGAAAGAATCTGTGATATAACCTGGTTCTTTTTGTAGTCCTTCAGTTTTTACTCTTCAATCCACAGATTTTGCTTCAGTCCCTGTTATATACTAACAATAGGTGCCATCTGGTTACTGATTCCCAACCTGGAATTACCTTTTGGGACTTGGACCCTAACTGTCTATCCTTTCCTATAGAGTATCTCAGCTCTACCCTATTCCCTTATACTCTTATTAAGTCTACTTTCTCCACACTTGAGGCCAAACTTAGTTCTAAGCATATAGACACACCTAGGATCATATAATACTCCTCTAATCCTCTTTTGGGGGTTAACTGGCAAATATAGTTAATTATTATAGAAGTTGCACAGAGAAGTCCAAATGAAGACTGAAAAGAGCTGTGAGATCAGCAAATGAAAGCATTAACAAAACAAAAAGACAACCAACTGAATGGGAGAAGATATTTGAAAATGACTTATATGATAAGGGGTTAATATCCACAATATACAAAGAACTTACGAAACTCAACACCAAAAAACCCCACAAACAATCCAATTTAAAAATGAGAAGACATGAATAGACATTTTTCCAAAGAAGACATCTTTGAAAATACTAATCCAAACAGATATATGCACCCTTATGTTTATGGCAGCATTATTTACAATAGCCAAGATATGGAAGCAACCTAAGTGTCCACTGATAGACAAGTGGATAAGGAAGACAGACTATTATGCAGCCATAAAAAGGGATGAGACTCTGGCATTTGCAACAACATGAATGGACTTAGAGGGTATTATGCTAAGTGAAATAAGTCAGTCAGAGAAAGACAAATACCATATGATTTCACTCATTTGTGGAATCTAAACAGCAAAACAAATGAATAAACAAAGAAGCATCAGAATCAGACCTGCAAATACCGAGAACATACTGATGGTTGCCAGAGGGGAGGGGAATGGGGAATGGGCACAATGGGTGAAGGGAAGTGGGAGATACAGGTTTCCAGTTATGCAATGAATAAGTCATGGGAATAAAAGGCACAACACAGGGAAGATGGTCAATGGCATTGTAATGGTGTTGTATGGTTACAGATGGTAGCTACACTTGTGCTGAGCACAGCATAACATATAGACATGTTGAATCACTGTGTTGTACACATCAGGGAAATTCAAATCAAAACCACACTGAGATACCACCTTACGCCAGTTAGAATGGCAAAAATTGACAAGGCAAGAAACAGCAATTGTTGGAGAGGATGTGGAGAAAGGGGATCCCTCCTACATTGTTGGTGGGAATGCAAGTTGGTACAACCACTCTGGAAAACAGTGTGGAGGTCCCTTAAAAAGTTAAAAAGTGAGCTACCCTATGACCCAGCCATTGCACTACTGGGTATGTACCCCAAAGATACAGACATAGTGAAGAGAAGGGACATATGCACCCCAATGTTCATAGCAGCATTGTCCACAATAGCTAAATCGTGGAAGGAGCCGAGATGCCCTTCAACAGATGACTGGATTAAGAAGTTGTGGTCCATATATACAATGGAATATTACTCAGCTATCAGAAAGAACGAGTTCTCAACATTTGCTACAACATGGACGGCACTGGAGGAGATAATGCTAAGTGAAATAAGTCAAGCAGAGAAAGACAGCTATCATATGATTTCTCTCATCTATGGAACATAAAAACTAGGAAGATCGGTAGGAGAAGAAAGGGATAAAGAAAGGGGGGGTAATCAGAAGGGGGAATGAAACATGAGAGACTATGGACTATGAGAAACAAACTGAGGGCCTCAGAGGGGAGGGGGGTGGGGGAATGGGATAGACCAGTGATGGGTAGTAAGGAGGGCACGTATTGCATGGTGCACTGGGTGTTATACGCAAGTAACGAATCATGGAACTTTACATCGAAAACCAGGGATGTACTATATGGTGACTAACATAATGTAATAAAAAAACATTAAAATATAAAAATAAAAATAAATAAAAATAAAAAGAATATGTGCTGGCTGAGTGATAGAAGTGTTGAATAAGATAAGGATAGAAAAGTAACTCGTTGGGTAATAGTGGGCTGCCATTTATATGGGGTAGTCAAGAACGGACTCATTTGGTCCGATCCCTGAAGAAGTAAGGTAGTGAGCAAAATGGGTATCTAAGAAAATAGTGCTGCAAGGCCATGGCACAGAAAGTTGCAAATGCCCTGAGCTGGGAGGCTGCCTGGTGTACTCAAAGAACAGCCTAGAATGAACTAAGCCAGGGAAACGTGCCAAGATATGACGACAGAGAGAGAGAGCATGGAGAGCCTTGGCTTTTACTCAGAGAAATGGGAGGGGGGCAGTTGTACCTGAGCAGCTTGATCTAACTTATACTGTAAGCCAATCACTTATGGAGCAAAAGAAAGAGAGGTATCAAGGCGGACTCCAAGGTTTTTGGCCTGAGCAACTGGAAAGACAAAGTTGCTATCAGCTGTGGTTGGGATGGCTGTGGATAGAACAGCTTTGAGGAGATCCAGAGTTCAGTTTTGGTCACATACTGTTTGAGATGCCTATTATACTTTCAAGTGAAGATGTCAGTTAGGTAGCTGGATATACAAATTGGTAGCAGGGAAGACTTCTAGACTGGTGATACAACTTTGGGAGTCATCAGAACATAAATATACATTTAAAGCCATGATGTAGATGGAATCACCAAGGGAATGAATGTTGATAGAGAAGGTACTCAGAGATTGATCCAGAGATTGATTCTGCCCAATATTTAGTGACAGGAAAGAGGAAACTGAGAAGGAACAACAGGTTGAGAGTATGATATGCTAGAAGTTAAGTGAAAAAAAGCAATTCAAGGAGGGATTGATCAGCTGTATCAAATGCCATTGGTAAGACATGATGTGGACTGAGGAGTGGCCATTGGTTATCATAATATGGAGGTCACTCATGACTGAGATAAGAACAATGGGGGCAGGCAGGGTCCTTACTGAAATAGGTTCAAGAGAGACTGAGAGGAAAAGAAGTAGTAACATAGCATATAACTGTTTCGAGGAATTTTTCAGTAAAGGGATAAAATATACTACTACATGGTAGCATATTCCTATGTAGGATGTCACTGAGCCATTATAATTAATATGCACCAAACTATATAGATCTCAAAAACATAAGTAGGAAATGATAATGATTATAATCAGTTTTTTAAAAATCGTAGAAAATAATACTACATATTCTTCCATATTAAAGGAATGGAAATGTTCTGGAAGGCCATACATAAATTCATCACAGTCATTGTCTCTGGAGAGGTGGAGGGTGACTAGCACTAGGGGTGTGCCAAGATTATTTTGGTTTTATTTGTAAAATTTCATTTAAAATGACCTGAAAAAAATTATGACAAAATATTAACACTTTATTTTCTGTACTTTCCTGTATTTTTAACATTTTTCCAAATTAACAGTACCAAAAAAAAAAACATGAATGAATTGGTGGTGAGGCTGTGTAGAATGAATGACTTCAGAGTTTCCATTAACTGTATTATATCACATGAAATTTATGTAATGCAGTGAAGCTATAAAAATAACTGATTGCAAATAGTTTTTAACTAAGTAAAGAAAAATTTTAAGTCATGAAAACATTGCCAAATAGGCAGAACAGAAATAACAGACTAAAATGAGTTAGAAAAAGGTTGGATAAAAGCTTGAAATCAGAAAAATTCTAGATATTCTGCTTGTATTAACAATTTCTCCCATTTCAAGTCTTGAACAATAAGAACAAATTCAGCTTATTAAATTTCACTTTTTTTACCTGCTGAATAGAGGGGAAATGATCCCAAACAACAAAATGGCAAAAACAAGCAAACAAACAAAATGAAATAACAACAAAATCCCTGCAGAAAGGGAGGAAAACCAGCAGCAAACCAGACCTAAACTTAAGAGCAAAAGCTATCAAGAATCTTAGAAGAAGGGGCTCCTGGGTGGCACAGCGGTTGAGCGTCTGCCTTCGGCTCAGGGCGTGATCCCGGCGTTCTGGGATCGAGCCCCACATCAGGCTCTTCTGCTATGAGCCTGCTTCTTCCTCTCCCACTCCCCCTGCTTGTGTTCCCTCTCTCGGGGCTGTCTCTATCTCTGTCAAATAAATAAATAAAATCTTTAAAAAAAAAAGAATCTTAGAAGAAAACATAGGGGATAAATTTCATACCATTGGATTTGGCAATGAATTCTTCAATAGGACACCAGAAGTCCAGGCAACAAAAGAAAAAAAATAAATTGGACTTCATGAAAACTCTAAAAATTTTGTGTATTTAAGAATACTATCAAGGCAGTAAAAAGACAACCCAGAGAATAGGAGAAAATATTTCCTAATCATATATCTGATAGGGGATTAATATCCAAAATGTATAAGAGCACCTACAATTTAACAACAACAAAACAGATAACCAAATTCAAACATGGCCAAAGGTTTTAAATAGACATTTCTCTAAAGAAAATACACAAAAGGCAAAAAATCACATGAAAAGATGCTCAACATCACTAAACATTAGGGAAATGAGAATGAAAATCACAATAAGATACTAATTCACACCCGTTAGTGGTGGCTATAATAATCTTTTTTTAATCCAGGAAACAAGTGTTGGTGAGTGTGTTGGGAAGCTGAACCCTCTTGCATTGCTGGTAGAGATATAAAGTGCTTTAGCTACTGGGGTAAATGGCATGACAATTCCTTAAAAAATTAACCATAGAATTACCATATGATCCAGCAACTCTACCTCCAGGTATATACCCGAAGAATTGAAAGCAGAAACTCAAACAGATGTTTGTACACCAATGTTCATAACAGCATTATTCACAATAACCAAAAGAGGGAAACAACCCAAATGTCCATCAATGGATGCATGGATTAACAAAATGTTGTACATATATACAATGGAAAATTATTAAGTCTTAAAAAAGAATGAAATTCTGAGACATGCTACAACATGAATGAATCTTGAAGACATTACACTAAGTGAAATAAGCCAGACACAAGAGGACAAATAATGTATGACTGCACTTATAATAAAGTACCTATAATAGTCAAACTGATAGAGACAGAAAATAGAAAAGAGGCTGTGGGCGGGGTGGGAGAAATGAGGAGTTATTTTTAATGGGTATAGTTTCTGCTTGACATGATGAAAACATTCTGGAAATACATAGTGGTAATGGTTACACAACATCTTGAAAGTATTTAATGTCACTGAATTGTACACTTAAAATGGTTAGTATAGTACATTTTATATTATATGTATCTAACAATAACAAAAAAAGTTTTAAATAGATAATATCAAAGTACCATAGAAAATAGCATAGTAAGTCAGCAGAGAGTATGATCAAAATTAAAGTTGTCTGAGCTTCTTATGTTGTTTCAGAAGAAATTACTCATTAGCTTTACACGTTCATAGTTTCACTATGCATGTTGTAGTCTCTTCAGTAACATCAAAATAATAGCAAAAGAAGGTATAACTTCAAAAGTTAATAGGGGGAAAAAAAGAGAAAAAAGGAATCTAATCATTGCAAAGGAAGACCAAAAATGGGGGGAATGCCCTATAATAGAAATATCCAAATATATCTACAATCACATAAAAATATTAATGAAAACTCAAGAGATAAGGATTGGGTTTTAGTTGCAGTTAAAATCTAGTCAGCATAGAGAACCTACTTTTCCCAAGGAACACCTATATATAAAACCTGGATAGGACACCTGGGCAGCTATTAGAAAACTGAAAAGTAAACATCAGCAAGTAGATTAGGAAAAAACACCAGAATTAAAAGTACCACTGAACTGGCAGTGAATTTATCCTTTTCCCTTCCATTATCCTCCACGCTGGACTGAAAGCAGCCTGAAACCTGGAAAAGATCACTATTGCACAGATGAGAGAAAACTCCAGAAGTCTAGCTCTGACCTGAGTAGCTCTAAAGAGAACTTCTAAAGCTCAGAGAAAGTCAGAAAGTCTCCCAGTGTTTTTCCTCTCTCTCCTTTTTCTATATTCCCTCACACCCCAGCTCCCAGGCAGTCTTGAAGCAGTGCTATCAGGGCAAAAAAGGTGGCAAATATTCCAAGGAGAGAAGTTTTCTCCTCAGTTAGGGGGAGTTGTGGCTCCATGAGGGGAGGGACAAAGTTTTTTTTTTATTCTCTCTGTCCTAACACCATTTGGAACCCTGACTCATCTCCACCAAAGAAGTGATTGGGTTTGGGGCCTGAGGAAAGTACTGGAGAGAGAGCAGAGATAGAAAAACACAGGAAGGCTGTTTATGAACTCCTGGGCTCATGGTGCCTCTCCCTCCATCTGTGCAGGGGTAGATTTAATCTTTCTTTAATTTTTTTATTTAAATTCCAGTTAGATGACACAGAGTGTATTATTAGTTTCAGGTGTACAATGTAGTGATTCAACACTTCTATACAGCACCCACTGCTCATCAGGACAAGTGCCCTTCTTAATCCCCATCACCTGTTTAACCCATCCCCCCCCCCACACACACCTCCCCTCTGGGAACCATCAGTGTGTTCTCCGTAGTTAAGAATCTGTGTCTTGGTTTGCCTCTCTCTCTTTTTTCCTTTGTTTGTTTGTTTTGTTTCTTAAATTCCACATGTGAGTCATGTGGACAGTGAGAATTAATTTACCACATGTAAATCATATGATATTTGTCTTTCTCTGACTGACTTATTTCGCTTAGCATTATACTCTCTAGCTCCATCCATGTCATTGCAAATGACAAGATTTCATTCTCTTTATGGCTGACTAATATTCCTCTGTGTGTGTGTGTGTGTGTGTGTGTGTGTGTGTGTGTGTGTGCGCGCGCGTGCATGCGCATACACACCAAATCTTTTCTTTCCTCAGATCATGGAGTACAGTTCAGTGTAGGGCTGGAATAAGGGTCAGAGTTAGGGTTAGGGCTGTAGTGAGGGTATGGACCTACTGTTCTGTAGTTCAGAGACCTCTACAGAGGGATAAGTTTAGGACAAGTGTAACAGTCAGATTGATGGGTTAGGGTTAGGGGTTAGTGGTTAGGGGTTAGGGTTAAGGTTTGGCTTAGGATTAGGTTTTCAATTAGAAGAAAACTCTCTACCTCCTACCATGGCATTACACAAGGCTAGATCTCCTTGTTCTTCATGCCTGAGTCATATACCATTGCATATATACACCAAATCCTTTCTTTCCTCAGATCTTGGAGTAGGGTTTGGGGTAGGTCTGCCATAAAGATAAGGGTTAGGGTTAGGGCTGGGGTAAGGGAATGGGTCTACTGTCCTGTAGCTCAGAGGCCTCTACAGAGGGATGAGTTTAGGTAGAGGGTTATAGTCAGGGTGAGAGCTTAGGGTTAGGGGTTAGTGGTTAACAGTTAGGGGTTAGAGTTAGGATTTGGCTGAGGGTTAGGTTTTCAATTAGAATACTCTCTAGCTCCATCCATGTCATTGCAAATGGGAAGACTTCATTTTTTTATGTCTGAATAATATTCCACTATAAATATACACCACATCTTCATCCATTCATCTATCAATGGACACTTGGGCTGTTTCCATACTGTCAATAATGCTGCTGTCAACAATACTGCAGTAAACATATGGGTGCATGTATCTGTTTGCATTAGGGTTTTTGTATTCTTTAGGTAAATACCCAGTACTGCAATTACTGGATCATAGGGTAGTTCTATTTTTAACTTTTTGAGGAACCTCCATACTGTTTTCCAGAGTGGCTGCACCAGTTTGCATTCCCACCAACAGTGTAAGAGGGTTCCCCTTTCCCCCTTACCAACACCTGTTGTTTCCTGTGTTGTTGATTTTAGCCATTCTGACAGGTGTGGGGCTAGATCCCAGGACCCTGGCATCATGAACTGAGTCAAAGGCAGACACTTAATCAGCTGAGCCACCTAGGCACCCATCTGTATGTCTTCTTGGACAAATGTCTGTTCATGTCTTCTGGCCATTTTTTAATTGGATTATTCATCTTTTGGGTGTTGAGTTTGGTAAGTTCTTTATAGATTTGGGATACCAACCCTTTACTGGATATGTCTTTTGCAAATACCTTCTCCCATTCCATAAGTTACCTATTAGTTTTGTTAATTGTTTCCTTTGTTGTGCAGAAGCTTTTTATTTTAATGTAGTCCCAATAGTTTACCTTTGCTTTTACTTCCCTTGCCTCAGGAGATGGATGTCAAAAGAAAGCCAAGGTAGCAATACTTATATAATACAAAATAGACTTTAAAACAAAGACTGTAGATGCACCTGGGTGGCTTAGTCAGTTAAGCATCTGCCTTCAGCTCAGGTCATGAACCCAGGGTCCTGGGATTGAGCCTTGTGTCAGGCTCCCTGCTCAGCGGGGAGTCTGCTTCTCCCTCTCCCTTGGCCCCTCCCTCCTGCTCTCTCCCTCTCTCAAACAAATAAATAAAATCTTTAAAAAAAAATAAAAAGGGATGGCTGCGTGGCTCAGTTAGTTAAGGAACTGCTTTTGGCTCAGGTCATGATCCCAGGGTCCTGGGATCGAGTCCCACATTGGGCTCCTTGTGCAGCAGGGAAACTGCTTCTCCCTCTGCCTCTGCCTGCTGCTCCCCCTGCTTGTGCTCTCTCTCTCTCTCTCTGACAAATAAATAGATAAAATCTTTAAAAAATAAAAAATAAAACAAAGACTGTAACAAAAGACAAAGAAGGACACTATATAATCATAAAAGGGATGATCCAACCAGAAGATATAACAATTGTAAATATTTATGCACCCAACATAGGAGCAACCCCAAACACATAAAACAGTTAATAACAAACATAGAAGAATTAATCGATACAGTAATACACATAATACTAGGGAACTTTGACACCCCACTCACATCAATGGACAGATCACCCAAACAAAAAATCAACAAGGAAACAGTGGCTTTGAATGACACACTGGAACTGATGGATTTAATAGATACATTGAGAACATTCCATCCTAAAACAGCAGAATACACATTGTTTTCAAGTGCACATGGAACATTCTTCAGAATAGATCACATATTAGGACATGAAATGGGTCTCAACAAATTCAAAAAGACAGAAGTCATACCATGCATCTTTTCTGACCACAACACTATAAAACTAGAAATCAACCACAGGAAAAAATATGGAAAGCCCACAAATACATGGAAGTTAAATAACATGCTACTAAACAATGAATAGGTCAAAGAAGAAATCAAAGAATAAATCAAAAATTACATAGAAACAAATGAAAATGAAAACACAACAGTAGATCTGATCTTGATGAACATACCAAAGAATGATTACAGGGGAGAGACCAACACCCAGATCCCAGGCTGACCATCGGGTGGCACACAAGCAGGACTGGCCCGAATAGCAGCACAAAGGCTGCAGAAAGCAAGTTGACACTGGCTGGAACCACAGGCCAGAGAAGGAGGCAGAACATGAAGCTTAAACCCAACCAGGACAAGTCCCTGCTAAAACACAAATACCAACATTCTCCATCAAATTTAATAAGGCCCAAAGACAGAGTAATAGTCAAGAATGTCCAGGACACAATCCGAAATTATTTGGCACATTAAAAAAACGGTGAAAATCTCAAATTGCATGAGAAAAGACAATCAACAGACACCAATCACGAGATGGTACAAATGTTGGAATTACTTGGCAAATTTAAAGCAGTCATTATAATTTGCTAAATAAGTAATCATGAACACTCTTGAAACAAAAGTTAAAATAGAAAACATCAGCGAAGTCTTTAAATCGAAAGGTAATGATAGGAGGAAGAGTTAAGATGGCAGAGGAGTAGGGGTCCCTTTTTTCTGCCGGTCCCCTGAGTCAAGCTGGATAGGTACCAGACCATCCTGACCACCCACGGAATCAGCCTGAGACGCAGGAAGATACATCTGCATCTCTACAAACGAACATCTCCAGCGATGAGTATTGAGGTAGGAAGCCAGGAACTGTGAAACCGCGCACAGATATTGGAAGAGAAATGGAAGGGGGAGAAAGCCGCCACGTTCGGGCGCCGGGAAGCGGTAGCCACCTGCATGGGGGATCGGGTGGACTCGCGGACTGGCACCCGAGAGAGAGAGCGGACTGAGACCGTGAGCCGGGGAACGCGCACCACCAGACTGAAAACTGGAGCTCCGGAGTGCGCGCGAACCACACTGAAATGGAGCTCTGGAGCGCGCGGGAGCTGCTGGTAGTGTTAGAAACACGAAGAACAGAGATGCACCGGCCCTGGAAATGAGGGCTGGGACGCCGGCTGTGGGGCGCACATCCCCGGATGCTGCAGGGTTGAGCAGCACCAACAGAAACAGAGTTAAAGTGGCCAGAACATCAGTGGAGAACGGTCTGCGATCCGTCTGTTCAGAGACAGAGGCTGAGATTCGGCCACTGCTGCTCTGACTCTCAGAAGAGGCACAGCAAACCGCCAGGGAAAGCCGCCAGAGAACAAAAGCCTGGAAATACTGGCTCACAGCATGCCCATCCCCATTCCCCTTCGCAGGGGACATGGAGACTCTACCCAAACAGGGTTGCCTGAGTATCAGCGTGGCAGGCCCCTCCCCCAGAAGGCAGGCTGAAAAATCAAGAAGCCCACATCCCTAAGGTCCCTATAAAACAAGAGCACACTGCCTGGGTCCCGGTCAATAATTTGGGCTGTGGACAACCCTGCAACCTCTCCTCATCAGAATGACGAGAAGGAGAAATACCCCCAGCAAAGAAAAGACAATGACTCTGTGGCCTCTGCCACAGAACTGATGGATATGGATATAACCAAATTATCAGAAATGGAGTTCAGAGTAACAATGGTCAATATGATGTGTAGACTTGAAAAAAGTATTAACGAAAATGTTAATGAGAATATAGAATCTCTAAGGGCGGAAATGAGAGCGAATCTGGCAGAAATTAAAAATTCTATGAGCCAAATGCAGTCAAAACTAGAGGCTCTGATGGCCAGGGTCACTGAGGCAGAAGAACGTATTAGCAAATTGGAGGATGGGTTAGTAGAAGAAAAAGCGAAAATAGAATCTGGACTTAAAAAAATCCACGCCCACGAATGTACGTTACAGGAGATCACTGACTCAATGAAATGATCCAATGTCAGAATCATCGGCATCCCCGAGGGGGTGGAGAAAAACAGAGGTCTAGAAGAGATATTTGAACAAATTGTAGCTGAAAACTTCCCTAATCTAGCAAGGGAAACAAGTATTCGTGTCCAAGATGCAGAGAGGACCCCTCCCAAGTTCAACCACGACAAACCTACACCACGTCACGTCATAGTGCATTCGCAAATATTAGATCCAAGGATACAGTATTAAAAGCGGCCAGGGCAAAGAAATTTCTCATGTACCAAGGCAAAGGCATCAGAATTACATCAGACCTGTCTACACAGACCTGGAGTGAGAGAAAGGGTTGGGGGGGGCATTTTTAAAGCTCTTTCAGAGAAAAACATGCAGCCAAGGATCCTTTATCCAGCAAGGCTGTCATTCAGAATTGATGGAGAGATAAAGACCTTCCAGAAACGCCAGTCATTGACCAATTTCGTAACCACAAAACCAGCCCTACAGGAGATATTAAGGGGGGTTCTATAAAAGTAAAAAAGCCCCAAGAGTGATACAGAACAGAAAGTCACAATCTATAGAAACAAAGACTTTACAGGCAACATGGCATCATTAAAATCATATCTCTCAATAATCAGTCTCAATGTAAATGGCCTAAATGCTCCCATAAAGCGCCACAGGGTTGCAGATTGGATAAAAAGACATGACCCATCCATCTGCTGTCCACAAGAGACTCATCTTGAACCTAAAGATACATCCCGACTGAAAGTAAAGGGATGGAATACCATCTTTCATGCCAATGGACCCCAAAAGAAAGCTGGGGTAGCAATTTTCATATCAGACAGAATGGATTTTAAACTAAAGACTATAGTTAGAGATACAGAAGGGCACTATATTATTCTTAAAGGATGTATCCAACAAGTGGATATGACAATTATAAATTTATATGCCTCCAACAGGGGAGCAGCAACATACACAAGCCAACTCTTAACCACAATAAAGAGACATATAGATAAAAAAACGTTAATAGTAGGGGACATCAAAACTCTGCTCTCAGCAAAAGACATATCACCTAAGCACAAAATCAACAAAGAAAGAAGAGCTTTGAATGCCATACTCGACGAGTTGGACCTCATAGATATATATAGAACACTAGACCCCAGAACAAAAGAATACGCATTCTATTCTAATGCCCATGGAACATTCTCAAGAATAGACCATGTTCTGGGTCACAAAACAGGTCTCAACCGATACCAAAAGACTGAAAGTATTCCCTGCATATTCTCAGACCACAATGCTTTGAAATTGGAACTCAACCACAAGGAAAAATTTGGAAGAAACTCAAACACTTGGAGACTAAGAACCATCCTGCTCAAGAATGATTCGATAAACCAGGAAATCAAAAATCAATTTAAACAATTTATGGAGACCAACGAGAATGAAAACACAAGAGTCCAAAACCTATGGGACACTGCAAAGGCAGTCCTAAGGGGAAAATACATAGCCATCCAAGCCTCACTCAAAAGAATAGAAAAATCTAAAATGCAGTTTTAATATTCTCACCTCAAGAAGCTGGAACAGCAACAGAGGGACAGGCCTAATCCATGCACGAGAAAGCAGTTGATCAAGATTAGAGCAGAGATCAATGAATTAGAAACCAAGAGCACAGTAGAGCACATCAACAGAACTAGAAGCTGGTTCTTTGAAAGAATAAATAAAATTGACAAACCACTGGCAAGACTTATCCAAAAGAATAGAGAAAAGACCCAAATTAATAAAATTATGAATGAAAAGGGAGAGGTCACAACCAACACCAATGAAATTGGAAGGATTATTAGAAACTTTTATCAACAGCTTTATGCCAATAAATTAAGCAATCTGGAAGAGATGGAGGCCTTCCTGGAAACCTATAAGCTACCAAGACTGAAACAGGAAGAAATTGATTTTTTAAACAGGCCAATTAATTATGAAGAGATTGAAACAGTGATTAAAAACCTTCCAAAAAACAAAACGCCAGGGCCTGATGGTTTTCCCGGGGAATTCTACCAAACATTCAAAGAAGAAATAATACCTATTCTCCTAAAGCTATTTCAAAAAATAGAAACAGAAGGAAAGCTACCAAACTCATTCTATGAGGCCAATATTACCTTGATCCCCAAACTAGGCAAAGACCCCATCAAAAAGGAGAATTACAGACCGATATCCCTGATGAATATGGACGCCAAAATTCTCAGCAAGATCCTTGCTAATACAATCCAACAGTACATAAAAAGGATTATCCATCATGACCAAGTGGGATTCATCCCTGGGATGCAAGGGTGGTTCAACATTCGCAAATCTATCAGTGCCATAGACTTTATCAGCAAGAAAAAAGCCAAAAATCATATGATCCTCTCAATTGATGCAGAAAAAGCATTTGACAAAATACAGCATCCTTTCCTGATTAAAACCCTTCAGAGTGTAGGGATAGAGGGTACATTCCTCAATCTCATAAAAACCATCTATGAAAAGCCTACAGCAAATATCATTCTCAATGGGGAAAAGCTGGAAGCCTTTCCCTTAAGATCAGGAACACGACAAGGATGCCCACTCTCGCCACTATTATTCAACATATTACTAGATGTCCTTGCGACAGCAATCAGACAACAAAAAGGGATAAAAGGTATCCAAATCGGCAAAGAAGAGGTCAAACTGTCTCTCTTCACAGATGACATGATACTCTATATGGAAAATCCAAAAGAAGCCACTCCCAAACTACTAGAAGTTATAGAGCAATTCAGTAATGTGGCGGGATACAAAATCAATGCTCAGAAATCAGTTGTATTTCTATACACAAACAACGAGACTGAAGAAAGAGAAATTAGGGAATCCATCATATTTACAATCACACCAAAAATCATATGCTATCTGGGAATTAACTTAACCAGAGATGTAAAAGACCTATATTCTAGAAACTACAAATCACTCTTGAAAGACATTGAAGAAGACACAAAAAGATGGAAAAATATTCCATGCTCATGGATCGGAAGAATTAACATAGTTAAAATGTCCATGCTACCCAGAGCAATCTACACTTTCAATGCTATCGCGATCAAAGTACCAATGACATTTTTCAAAGAACTGAAACAAACAGTCCTTAAATTTGTGTGGAACCAGAAAAGGCCCTGAATCACCAAGGAACTGTTGAAAAGGAAAAACAGAGCTGGGGGCATCACAATGCCGGATTTCGAGGTGTACTACAAAGCTGTGATCACAAAGACAGCATGGTACTGGCACAAAAACAGACACATAGACCAATGGAACAGAATAGAGAACCCAGAAATGGACCCTCGGCTCTTTGGACAACTAATCTTCGATAAAGCAGGAAAAAACATCTGGTGGGAAAAAGACAGTGTCTTCAATAAATGGTGCTGGGAAAATTGGACAGCTACATGCAAAAGAATGAAACTTGACCACTCTCTCACACCATACACAAAAATAAACTCCAAATGGATGAAAGACCTCGATGTGAGACAGGAATCCATCAAAATCCTAGAGGAGAGCATAGGCAGCAACCTCTACGACATCGGCCACAGCAACCTTTTTCATGACACATCTCCAAAGGCAAGAGAAGCAAAAGAAAAAATGAACTTGTGGGACTTCATCAAGATAAAAAGCTTCTGCACAGCCAAGGAAACAGTCAAAAAAACTAAGAGGCAGCCCACGGAATGGGAGAATATATTTGCAAATGATACTACAGATAAAAGACTGGTATCCAAGATCTACAAAGAACTTCTCAAACTCAATACACGAGAAACAAACAAATCATAAAATGGGCAGAATATATGAACAGACACTTTTCCAATGAAGACATACAAATGGCTAACAGACACATGAAAAAATGTTCAAAATCATTAGCCGTCAGGGAAATTCAAATCAAAACCACACTGAGATACCACCTTACGCCAGTTAGAATGGCAAAAATTGACAAGGCAGGAAGCAATTGCTGGAGAGGATATGGAGAAAGGGGATCCCTCCTACATTGTTGGTGGGAATGCAAGTTGGTACAGCCACTCTGGGAAATGGTGTGGAGTTCCCTTAAAAAGTTAAAAATTGAGCTACCCTATGACCCAGCCATTGCGCTACTGGGTATGTACCCCAAAGATACAGACGCAGTGAAGAGAAGGGCCATATGCACCCCAATGTTCATAGAAGCATTGTCCACAATAGCTAAATCATGGAAGGAGCTGAGATGCCCTTCAACAGATGACTGGATTAAGAAGTTGTGGTCCATATACACAATGGAAGATTACTCAGCTATCAGAAAGAACGATTTCTCAACATTTGCTGCAACATGGATGGCACTGGAAGAGATAATGCTAAGTGAAATAAGTCAAGCAGAGAAAGACAATTATCATATGATTTCTCTCATCTATGGAACATAAGAACTAGGAAGATCGGTAGGGGAAGAAAGGGATAAAGAAAGGGGTGGTAATCAGAAGGGGGAATGAAGCATGAGAGACTATGGACTCTGAGAAACAAACTGAGGGCTTCAGGGGGGGGGCGTGGGGGAATGGGATAGGCTGGTGATGGATGGTGGGGAGGGCACGTATTGCATGGTGCACTGGGTGTTATACGCAACTAATGAATCATCGAACTTTACATCAAAAACCAGGGATGTACTGTATGGTGACTAACATAATATAATAAAAAATTTATTATAATAAAAAAAAGAAAGGTAAAAAAAAGAAAGAAAACATCAGCAAAGAAACAGAAGATATAGGAAAAGACAAATGGATGCTTCAGAACTAAAAAATAGAAGGTGGCATGAACCATGAGAGACTGTGGACTCTGGGAAACAAACTGAGGCCTTCAGAGGGGATGGAGGTGGGGGACTGGGATAGGCCAGTGATGGGTATCAAGGAGGGCACATATTGCATGGTGCATTGGGTGTTACATGCAAATAATGAATCATGGAACACTACATCAAAAACTAAGGATATATACTGTATGGTGACTAACATAATAAAAAATTGTTATTAAAAAAAACTAAAAAATGCAATAACTGAAATAAAGATACCCAATATCAGAATCTAGATGACAGAGGAAAGATTCACTGAACTTGAAGACAGACCAATAGAATTATTTATTCTGGAGAGCAGAAAAAAAAAAGATTTAAAAGAAACAAAAAGAGCCTCAGAGGCCAGTGGAACAACAATCCAAAGGTCTGATATTTGTGTTATTAGAGTCACAAAAGGGAGAGTATAACTATAGTGCTGAAAAAAAAACCATTTGAAGCATTAAGGGCAGAAAAAGTCCCAAGTTTGGCAAAAGATATAAAAATGTAGATTCAAGAAGCTGTACAAACCTGAACAGAATAAACTCCCCAAATCCATGCCATCACATTCAAACTTCTGAAAAGGAAAAACAAAGAAAAATATCTTGAAAGCAACCACAGAAAAAAAGTATGCAATATCTATAGGGGAACAAATGATTCAGATGACTGGATTTTGCACCAGAAACCATGAAGCCAGAATAAAGTGGCCCATTTTTCAAATGCTGAAAGAAAAGAACTGTTACTCCAGAATTCTTCATCCAGTAAAAATTGCTTTAGGATTAAAGGTGAAATGAAGCCATTCTCAAATGAAGGAAAAATAAGAGAATTCATAGCCAGAATTGCTAATGGAGATTTGGAGTATCAGAAATGAAGGAAGAGCAACAGAAATGGTTAATATCTCGTAGATGTAATAGGCTATTCTCCCATTCTTTAGTTCTGCCAAAAGTGTAAGATTGTCTGATCAGTCTTTTCAATGTAACATATGTATAGACAACTATAACATAAATGGAGGAAGGTAAGGGGACCTATATGGTGTTAATGCTTTTACACTCCAATTGAAATAGTAAAATTTTTATTCTAAGTGGACTGTGAAAAGTATGTATTTTGTACCTGCTAGAACAAACACTAAAAAACCATACAGAGAGATATAGTCCAAATCACAACATATAAGTTAAAATGAAATACTATTCCAAAATATATTCAAAAAACCCAAAAGAAGTCAAGAAAGAAGAAAGAGGAACAACAATGACAATGAATAGAGGGAACGAACAGAAAATAACAAAATGGTAGCCCTAAACATAAATACATCAGGACGTAATTAACATTTATGGAACATTCCACCCAACAACAGCAGAATACACGTGTTTTCAGGTGCTCATGGAATGTTTGCCAAGATAGACCATACCCTGGTTTATAAATAAAAGCTTAATAAATTTAAAATAATTTAAGGCATACAACATACTTTCTCTGATCATAAAAGAATTAAATTAGAAATCAATAATAAAATCATAACTAGAAAATCTTCCAATGCTTAAAATTTAAAGAACATACCTCTAAATAATCTCTGAGTTAAAGAGAAATTAAAAATACATTGAACTGAACAAAAATGAAAATAAAACATCTAAAGCAGGGGCTTAGTGGGAGTTTTATACCATTCAACAATATATTAGAAAAGTATCAAATCCATAATCCAAACTTCTATCTTCGGAAACTAAGAGCAAAACAAGCTCAAATCAAGCAAAAGGAGGGAGATAACAAAGATAAAAGCAGAAATCAATACAATTAAAAACAGAAAACCAATAGAGAAAATTCAATAAAGCTAAAAATTGGTTATTTGATATGATCAACAAAATTGATCTCTGTCACAAGATTGCCAAAAACAGAAGACACAAATCACCAATATCAAGAATGAAAGAATGGAAATCACTAGATCTTGTAGCCATTTAAAGGAAAATAAGGGAATAATATTAATACCTTTTTGAACATAAATTTGACCCCAACTGTTATGTTGTTTCTACACTTCTTCCTATTTATTCCAAACCCAAAATTTCCTTGCTATAACCTTTCTAGGTTCTTAGTCATCTGTTTCCACTATGAAGCAGCACAGCCACACATTTCCTCAGTACATTTTTTTAAAGATTATTTATTTATTTGACAGAGAGGGAGACAGCCAGTGAGAGAGGGAACAAAGCAGGGAGAGTGTGAGAGGAAGAAGCAGGCTCCTAGCGGAGGAGCCCGACGTGGGGCTTGATCCCATAACGCCAGGATCACGCCCTGAGCCGAAGGCAGATGCTTAACGACTGAGCCACCCAGGCGCCCCACTGGGCCACCCAGGCGCCCCTCCTCAGTACATTTTGAAATTACTTATTCCTGTTTCCCAAATCCTCTCAAAATTCTCATTCCTAGAACGTACCTCAGGTGCATATTAGGAAAACAAAGTCACTGTGTACTCAATAGTTAATATGCAGTTTGTTCTATCATTGGATCAATGAGGTTTTAAAGCAAAATCATATAAAAATAGCACAGGTCCACATCCTTAAGCCCTCAGAGCCAAATGTGTTTTAGAATTCAAAATGTTTTGTATTTTGGAAAAATAATTTAGAAATCACACGAAGACTATATTAGTAACACCCCAGGGGGGGGGTTGGAATGGCACCCTGTTAATCAAACACATTAATATCTCTGCAGCAAAACACAAATGCAAAATTCATGTTTATGAATATTTACACTTAGATAAATAATAACTACAGCTTCATCAGAGTTCAAATAAAGTTTTGCAGCCAAAAGAGTTTCTTGCAAACTTAACAACAACAGCAAAAATCCTTGTTTTCTGGAGCTTTTTGAATTTTAGAATTGCGGATAATTTCTTGGGGACCCATATTTCGACTTTCAATCTGTTAGGAACTCCTCTCATTTCTATCCCTCAAATCTCTTTCTTTTTATCTACTGCCACCATTCTAGCATTCTAGGTAATAATACACAATAAATGTTACCATGCGGGGAACAGGAGGAATAGAAATATGTTTCCAGATGGTTGATGTACAGGTGTAGGTATTCAGCTGCCACTTCATTCCACCAGCAATTTCCATCTCCGAAGGCTGAGGCCACTTCATGTCAGATCTAAGATGGGATTTATATATCAGCCCATTTTGGAGATTGACAAATCTACCATTTAAACATAAAGCCAGAAAATAGCCCTTGAGACAATATTCATGTTTCTCAACACATAAGAGGAAAGGAATCACAAAACAATGCCAAGAAAAGACTATTGGCTGTTTTTGTATATGAAATTAAGTTATCATTAGAAAACTAAAATTTCTACTGGGTTTTGCTAGATAATGCCAAATTTAAATTCCTCACTAACACAGTTTGAGAGTTCATAGAAATAATTCAATAGTAGCAGTTTCCCATAAAGTGACTTGAGCAAACACGTTTTATTCTAAACTATCTTAATACTGTATCTGGAGGAAAAAAACTAGTATACTCCATGGTAGTAGGTCAAGGGGCACGAGGGTAAGAGGCAAAACTATTACATTCTGAGCCCCACAAGGCTATTCACTAGCTGTGTAACCTTGATTAAGTAACTTCTTTCCTTATTTGTAAAATGGGGATAAAAAACGTTTTACCTATCCACTTTATAGAATTAAAGTTATTGGGAGAATAAATAATACTAGATAGAAAATATATAAATATGAGAATAAATAGAAAAGGAAACAAATTCATGGTTCTTGTCTCTAAAAGCTTCTATTTATTCCATATTTGTCATTTGACTTAGATAAATTTAAGTTTTATCTATGTGATACAGAGTTTAAAAAGTCAAATAATGCTAAAAGATCCAAAACCAAAAACATCAGTTACCACTTCCCCTTTCCAAAGGTAGCCACTCTTTTCTTTAAGTTTAAGACATTACTGATTTCCTTTGGAAGATTTATCACTCACACCGTATCCTACTTCCCCTCCTACCTTTCCACATCTACATCTTTAAAACTAGTTTATGTGTGGGGGGTGAGGAGAGAGAGACATTAATAGCCATGACTCTTAGAGCAAGACTGCCTAGGTTCAAATCCCACTTCAGCTGCTTAATAACTGTGTAAGGTTGGGCAAGTTACAGAATCTCCATATCTCAGTTTTCTCACATGTGAAATGTGGATTCATTGCATTCATTCAACAAATACCCATTACATATCTACTAGGTGCCAGACACTATTCTTGGTGCTTAAAATATGTAAAACAGATGAAAATATCTGCCTTCATGGAGCTTATGATCTAGTGGAAATAATAACTATCTCAAGTTGAAGGATTTTTTCCTGGAGACATCTCTCCTGGAGCTCTATATCCTTCTGTTCCAATCTAAAGCACTGCTCTCTAGGCCAGTTGTACCAATGTCACCCTGCGATTTCCATTGTTGCTATATTGGGAATTCCTTCCACCTCTCGCTTTAGTAGGGCTCTCTTTTTCCCTGAATCCCATGTGCTTCTCTCTCTCAGTTTACTTTTCTCTTTTCTTAGAGCATACCCTGTAGGAGCTTCCTGAGCAAAAGCGCATGTTGGTAATTTTTTTAGATTTTTTTGAATTTTGAAAATGTTTATTTAACTCTTGCATTTGGTTGAGAGCTTGTCTGAGTACAAAATTCTAAGACTGAAAATTTCACTAAGAATTTTTAACAGATTGAAGTATTGTCTTCTAGCTTCCAGTGCTATTATTTAAGGATCCAAAGTTACATTTATTCCTGATCTATTGTTTGTGCTTTGTTTTCCTCAATTCTTGATACTTTAACCTTTTCTGTTCAATCCCTACAATATTATGATGTTTCAAACTTAAATTCTGGACCTACCATTATCCTCTTTTTTCTCTACCAAGATGAAGTGATCAAGCCCTTATGGCTTTAACTATCACAGTTTTTAGCTCCAGCTCTAAAATCCAGACTCCTGTGTCTACCTCTTAGATGTCTGAAACATAACATGTCAAAACAGAATGCTTAATTCAACTTACCAACTCAAACTATTTCTCCTTCAATCTTTCCCATCAAGATATGTGATACTACCATCCATGTAGTAGCTCAAACCAAAAACTTAAGCACCATCCTTAATCCTTTTTCCCTCACCTCTAATAGTGGGTGCTATCAACTCTACCTTAAAACATGCCTCAGATGCATCTGCTTTTTATTATACCACTTCTACTACTACCATCTCAGATGAAGTGTTTCATATGGCACATTCCAAGAAAAAAAGCAGCAGTCTGTACAGGTAGTGTACTTATTAAATACTTTCCTGCATTGTATTTGTGAGCTCAACCGGGAACCCATGATACATCAGCAGATCTATAATTGTTTTTTATAAACTTACATGATATTTGGTCCACACATGTTTCTTGGATGAATTATATTGTTTATATTTTGCTTGGAAATCATCAATTTACTACCAATTTTCAAATATGTTGTTGCCAAACTGTTGCATATTTCCTTCTATTATTTTAGTCTCGCCTACACCTGTCATTATGTCAGCCCTCTTTTTTTCATTATGTTATTCACCATACAGTACATCCTTAGTTTTTGATGTAGTGTTCCATGATTCATTACTTGTGTATAACACCCAGTGCTCCATGCAATACGTGCCCTCTTTAATACCCACCACCAGGCTAGCCCATCCCCCCACTTCCCCCTAAAATCCTCAGTTTGTCAGCCCTCTTAATCTTCACGTTGTTATACTTTCACACTCTCTTTTCTGCTTAGTCAGAGGAGCTTCTTTTATTGGACTTAACAAAGAAATAAGGTTTGCATTTGTTTTTGTTTGCAATTTTAATCATCTGAGCTTTTATCTTTATAAATTTTATCTAATTTATTTTTTATAATTTTATATAGATTTCTTAAGATAAAAACTAAATTATTAATTTCTCTTTTTTAACAATAATGAAATTTTCCTCCAAGTTTCGCTTTCAATAGTTATCAAACTATGGATTTCCTCTTTGGCAAAAGGATTACATTTTTAAACTTACAAATAAGATTTTCATGCTCAACTTTTTATTAATAAGTTCTAATTTCATTAGATTATGACAGAATGTAGCCTGTAAAATTCTTTAGTTTTTTTGTCAAGTTTTTCTTTGTGATTGCTTTGAAGAAAATAAACGTTGTATGCGCGCACGTGTGTATGTGTGTGTGTGTTCGCACACACACACTCAGGTTTATTATTTATTATGTATTCTTCAAATTCCTCTACATCCTTACTTATGTTTTGCTTACTAGATCTGTCCAATAATGAAAGAGGTGATTTGAAATCACAGATTATAATTGTATTTTTCTTAAGTTCTCCATGTATTTCTAATAATTTTTACGTTATATATTTAAATCTGTGTATACACAAAATAGTGCCTCCATAAGAAGTGTCTTTTATCATTGTATGATACCTTTCCTTATTCTGTTTAGTGATTTTAAACTTACATTCCACAGTGTTTGTTGTTAATATTATCACTTCTGCCTTCCTTTGGTTTCCATTTGCCTGCTTTTTGGAGGTTTTTTGGCTGAAAATGTAGGGATTCACACACTGAAGTAACATTGAATATCTTAAGATGCTGAGGAGCTCCAACTGGTGGTTTTATTGTCTTTGTTTAATAAAATAAAAAAGTATTATTCATTAATACAGTCTATATAATAAAGTAAGAAAAGAACCAAAAGTACAAAAAGTGAAAAATGCCAATATTTAAGACATGCTTAGAAAAAGAAGATCTTTCAGATGAACTATGAGGGGACTGTCAGAGGGGTAAGAGGAGAACTATGCAATACATAATACATTACACTTTAACCAAGAACTTCACCTACAAAAACTGGGATAGTATATAAAGAGTAAATTCTCTAATTTTTGGAGGAAAAAATTCACATATTATAGAGTTTTGTAACAAATGATTCCTATATTGAATTTTAAAATAATTATTTTCTAGTTGTTATTCTCATGAGTCTCTTCCTCTAACATTTATGTATTATTGGCTGTCCTTTTTAAATAATAAAACTTACTTGTTGACTGAGCTTTTTCCAAGGTTAAGATCTGTTTCATAAAACAAACAAATTTTACATTATTTTTGTGTACTTTTTCTTAAAATGCATTTAAATACTTATTTAATATTTATTTAATATATTTATATTAAATATTTAAATAATCAATAATTTATTTTATATCAAATATATTAATTAAATATAATATATTAAATATATTAAATAATAATATTTAAATATTTATTTAAATATTGATTTTAAAATAGATGCTTACTTCCTACAAGGCTAGCAAGTGAGCCATCCAGATTGTCTGCTATGACTTTTCTACATTGCTGTCTGGCTCCAAAAGGTTTGTGGGCTTGTGAAGGTAATGTTGGTTATAACATATCATAGAGGGACGATAACCTGAAAATAAGAGAATTAGATGAAAAACTAAACCAAATTTATATCAATAATGATATACATGTACCTCCCATTACAAACTAACAACACATCAAGTTCTTAGATTAATGCGTATAAATAAAGTCACGTAAAATTATTCATTAAGTACATTTTAATTGAGCATTTGTTAGACACCACACTAGGTGCTAAAGATATAGCAGGGGGAAGAAAAAAGATTTAAAAAACCCTGCCTTCATGTAGCTTACATTCCACTGGAGACAGAAAATAACCAAGATAAATGAAGTTTATGTTAGATTGTGATAAGTGCTGAAGGAAAAATATCAAAGAAAGAGGTATGATATGTTGGTGGGGGAGGGTGTATGTAAATTTAGATAGGAAAGGCTTACTGAGAAGAAGACTTTTAAGTAAAGACCTAAAGTATGTGAAAGTGAACCATGCAGCTCCAGCAGAAGGAACAACATGAGCAAAGGCCCTCAGGAAGAAGTATATCTGAAGAATAGTGAGAAGGCCAAAGTGTCTGGAGTCAAAGTAATCAAAGGAGTCAGAAAGGCAACTGAGGGCCTTGTAAGGACTTTGCATTTTACTCTGAGGCCACCATCTTAGGCCAACTTCTCTGAGATGGGGAAGCCACTGGAGGGATTTGAACAGAGTACAGACATGATTTATCTGACTTGTATTTTAATCGGATCACTCTGTTATGTAAAGAATGGACTGTAGAGGGGCGCCTGGGTGGCTCAGTCGTTAAGCATCTGCCTTCGGCTCAGGGCATGATCCCAGCATTATGGGATCGAGCCCCACATCAGGCTCCTCCACCGGAAGACTGCTTCCTCCTCTCCCACTCCCCCTGCTTGTGTTCCCTCTTTCGCTGGCTGTCTCTCTCTCTCTGTCAAATAAATAAAAATAAAATCTTAAAAAAAAAAGAATGGACTGTAGAGGGCAAGGGAGGAAGCTAAGAGATGATGGTAAATTGAACAAGGGTGGTAGCACTGAAGATAGTGAAAAGTGGTCAACGTTTAGGTATGTTTTGAAGGTAAAATCAACAAGTTTGGGGTGGAATATCAGAAGCTTAGTTTTAGATATATTTAGTTGTAGAACCCTATTAGATAATTCAAGTGAAACCACTAGATAGACACTTGGATATATAATTCTGGAGTCCAAGAGAAATGTTGGTAACTAGAGATACTAATTTAGGAGTCCTTATCATGTAAACAGTATTTAAAGCCTTGAGTCTGGATGATACCATCTAGGCAATGAGTAAGTATACATAAAGAAGAGAAATGAGGGAAAATCAGTAAAAAAAAAAATAAGTCTAAAAACGAGCCAAGAGTTATGTAAGAAGAAAACCAATAGGTGAACTGAAGAAAGTGTATAAAGGAAGTGGGAGTAGCAAACTAGGGGGTCTAATAAGATGAAGACCAAGTAATTACTGTCAGATCTTGCAACATGGAGATGACTGATAACTTTGACAAGAGTTATTTAGTGGTGTGGAGAGTAAAAATAGTGCTTAACATAGCTTATGAGGAAACAAGGGAAATGTTAACAGACCTTTCTTAGTAACTCCATGAACAAGCAGGCAAAATAATTAATGAAGATACAGAAGATTTGAACAACACAATTAACAACCTCAACCTAATGGACATACACAGAACACTTATCCAATAGTAAGAGGATACAGTTTTCCAGTGCACATAAAACTTACACCAAAAAATGATTATATGCTGGGCCATGAAGCAAGTATCAACAAATTCCAAAGGACTGAAATTATAGAGAAGGTTCTTTGACATAGTGCAAGTAAGCTAGAATTTGACGGCAAAAAAGATCATTAGAAGAAATCCATATATCCAACAGATACATGAAAAGATGCTCAACATCACAGGGCATCAGGTTAATACAAATCAAAACCACAATGAGATATCTTCTCACACCAGTCAGAATAGCTAAAATCAACACAAGAACAACAGATGTTGGCAAAGATGTGGAGAAAAAGCAACCCTCTTGGTGGGAACGTAAACTGGGGCAGCCACGTGGAAAACAATACGCAGGGTCCTCAAAAAGTTAAAAATAGGACTAGCCTATGATCCAGTAATCTTACTACTGGGTATTTACCCCAAAAATACAAAAACACTAATGCAAACAGATATGCGCACCTCTACGTTTATAGCAGCATTATTGACCATACCCAAATTATGGAAATGGTCCAAGTGTCCACTGATACATGAATGGATGAACAAGATGTGGTATATATACACAATGAAATATTACTCAGCCATCAAAAAGAATGAAATCTTGCCACTTGCAATGACATGGATGGAGCAAGAGAGTATTATGCTAAGCAAAATAAGTCAGTCGAAGAAAGACAAATACCATATGATTTCACTCATATGTGGAATTCAAGAAAGAAAACAAACAATCATGGTGGGGAGAAGAAAGAGATGAAATAGACTCTTAACTATGGAGAATATACTGATGGTCACCAGAGAGGAGGTGGGTGGGGGGATGGGTAAAATAGGTGATGGGGATTAAGGAGGGCACTTGTCCTGATGAGTGCTGAGTAATGTATAGAAGTGTTGAATCACTATATTGTACACTTGGAACTAGTATTACACAACATGTTCACTATATTGGAATTAAAATAAAAATTAAAATAAAAAGATCCCCATTCCTCATATACATGAAATTTTAAAATGCACTTCTAAGTAACACATGGGTCAAGCCCTGTTCTAAGCACTCTACAAGTATTGATTCATTTATCCTGAGGGCAACCTTATGAGGATCAGGAAGCTGAGGCACAGAGAGGTTAAGTGGTCTGCCCGACCATCCAGGAAAGGTAGAGTGAAATTTGAACCCAAGCACTCTGGCTTCACAGTAGGTACATTTAAATCAGTGATTTAAGAAAAGAAGTGGTTTCAGCTGGTCATAGGATTGTCAACAGAATTCGTTCAAGCAATGAGGGTAAGTCAACCCATAGGCCTTTATAACAGCATAGTAAGTACCTCCCCATTCCCCTGTATTTGGCTTGGAATTCACATTCACGTCAGACTGAATCAAATACTATATTTACCCTTCTTGTAATATCTGTTGCAAGCACTAATGATTCCCAAACCACAGGAACTCAGAAAAGTAGTCATTCTTTTGGAAACAAAGCAAATGTGCAGTTTTTATATAGTATGGTTTCACTCAAAGGACTTATGTTCCTCAAAGTTTTGGTCAAACTCATCCATTGAAAATGCAGATGTGTCCATTGAGAAAATATGTACAAAAGAAAAGTAAAAACATTTAAAATAGATACAGTTTAAGTCTTCAAGTTAAATTAAGAACAAACTTTAATTCCAACACATATAAACCCTATGGTAATATAGTATTACTACATGGATTTGTGTCTAGAGGATCAAGTGACATCCTTGAAACACAATCACCCATTAAAAAACAAAATATGACTGATGATGAGCTGTCATGTGCCAGGAAATGTGTAACAACCAGCTCTCCAAGAAAAACAAAAGGCCTGTCTTATAGTGTTTGTCCATTTCTGTGGTGTAAATACTTTCATCCTGGTCAATTTCAAGTTACCAATGTGACATTGACCAGCTTGCAAAATTCCTGAAAATTCAGCACACTACCCAAGTATGAGGCAAACTAACCTTAAGAGGTTACAAAGGACTTCCATGTTAAGCGTAACAAAGTATCACATTGTATGTGTATGTGTTTCTTTGTTAAACTTATCTTTTAATTAGTAATTATTGGCAAGTATAAAATTCAAAAGTTACAAAATGGTATACAGTGAGTACTCTCCCACCCATCCCTTTCCATGAACCAAGTTCTTCTTGGAGGCAGTGAATTTATTCATTTTTTGTATACCTTTCCATAAGTACTCTTTAAGAAATTAAACAAACATGTATATTCTTTTTTCTGTTTTTAAAAATGAAGATGGGAGCATATACTTTGTTTCACACCTTTCTTATTTTCTATTTAACAATATATCTTGGAGATCATTCCATTTCAGTACATAAAAACAAGCCCCTTATTGATAGTCATTTTACTATCTCAACATTGTAACGGATATCCCTGTTCGTATATCATTTCACAATCCTGAATATATACATTAGATAAATTTCTATAAATGAAATCACTAGGTAAAAGACTCCTTCAGGAAGTGGCAGCAGACACAGTAGGTGGTGAAGCAGTGGAAGGATTAAAGACTAATCCTGCTTTCAATGATTACTGATACAATCACATAATTGAGTTATGTTACCTGCAAACCAAGCTCTACTTGCTGAAGCTTTCACAACTGGATTATTTGGGATGGAAGGAATCAGTGCATGCCGGAGACTTAAAAAATTACAAGAAAAATGAGATACACTGGAGAATAAATAGAATCACATATATCCTACCCAGCTGAGCCTGCATTTCCTTAATTCAACCATTTATCCATCCATTAATCCACCCATCCAACTATACACTAACTACACATCTACCTGTGATAAAGAAAAGAAACAGTCAACAGATTTGTTGTCTAATAGAACATGATAATATAAGTCAATTATAATCAATATAACTTAAACAGTGGAATGAATGAATAATACATGAGCCTTATAGAAATTTTGAACAATACTGAAAAGTTAAAAAAAATTGAAATCAACCATAATTTTTCCACTCAGAAATAGCTAACATGAACATTTTGAAGTGATATACCTCAAAATTTGTATTATTTAATTTGTGTATACATATTCTTATATAGAAGAGTGTATGTATGTATGTGAATATATATGTGTATACACACAGATCTTGAATGTTACTATGCACACTGTTTTGTGGAGAAATATTAAATAATCATCTACAACAGTTATTCTCACTAGAGGAGCCTCTAAGAGAAGAAATCAAATTCTTCAAAAGAGGGTTTATTCCATGTCCCAACTTCTGACTTTGAGAATCATTTGAGAATCATTTGACATAATAAAAGATGTTCCCTTTGGAAGCATATTACCCCTGTGGAGAGTATGGGACCCCAGAAAAGATTGAAAACCTCTGTTCCATATTATCATTAAAATGTGTTCCAGCATGTTCAAAGCCCATTATTTACTTAGTCACTCTCATATTGTTAAAATTAGGGAAATTATTTAGAAAGAAACAAAATTAATCTAAATTAAGACATTTATTAACTTACCTGTAAGGAGGCAAACTGTTATTTTTCTCTTCCAAAGAAGCTAAATGTTGTTTTAGTGCTTCAAGTAAACTGTGGGGTGCCTGAACATAAAGTTATTGTGAAAGACATATTTTCCAATAGTTCTTAGCAAATCCATACACTCCTACATTATAAAAAGATTCTGAACAAAAATTAAGATACCTATATAGCAAAGGCATTAAAGGTAAATACAGTTGACCTTCAAACAACATGGGGGTTAGGGGCACAGACCCTTGAGCAGTTGAAAATCCATGTGTAACTTTTGAGTCCCCCAAAACTTAGCCACTGATAGCCTACTACTGACTGGGAAGCTTTACCAATAACATAAACAGTCTATTAACACAGATTTTGTATGTTATATGTATTATGTGCTGTATTCTTACAACAATACCTAACTTTTTCTTCATTTTTTCAGTATTTGTAGGCTACACAGTTCATTTGTGAGTTTTTTCAAATTGTCGCAAATCTCCAAAAATTTTCCAATATATTTATTGAAAAAATTCCACATATAAGTGGACCTGCATAGTTTAAACCCATGTTGTTCAAGGGTCAACTGCAATTGCTACAAATAAATTCATTATGAAAAGTAGCATATTGATATCAAATCAGATTTTCAAACTATGCTTTCATGTACATTTTTCTAAATGGCCAAAGGACTGCTAAAACATCTATCTCTTTTGGACTTGAAATCATTCATTATTTTTGACTCCTTCATGAGTCACCAGGTTTTCTTTCTCTCTCTGTTTCCATGAGCAAAAACAACCTGGTCCCGGGTTTCATGATCTGGGAAGGTCCAGTCTATGGGTCTGGGGGAGGAGAAATATCAAATAATCACATGAATAAATGTAAAATCAAAATTTTGAGGAGTACTATGAAAGAGGTGTACATGATATTCAGATAGTGTTTAAGCTAAGCAATCTGATCGTGTCAGGGAGGTCAGAGAAACAAGTCTTCCCAAAGAAAGCGACAGGTGAGTTGACATCTGAAGGATATAAAGAAGATAAGTAGGATAGTAGGAGAAGAATGAGAATTGCAGGTAGGAGAACAACATGTGCAAAGGCCCTGGGAAGGGCATATGATGTAGACTAAGAATAAAGATGCACCTTGTTGCTAGAGCAGAGAGCAAAGGGAAAAGTGCGGGACATGAAGCTGAAGAGTAGGTAAGGATTCAACAGTACAGAACCTTACATTAAAGGCAATGGGGGTGAGTATGGACTTTATCTTAAGAACACTGGGTGACCACAGGAGGACTTTTAAGTGAGGGGTGAAGTGATCAGATTTGTATTTTCCAAGTTACCAAATCAGCATTCTGGTTGCATTGTGTAAAACAAACAGCAGGCAGCAGACGGGATGGAAGTGAGTAATGATGGAAGTTTAAGCTAGGATGATGGATGATGGTGTAGTGGCAGAGATGGACACAGATGCCACTGAAATGGCAGTTGGAAGAGGGTTTAATGAAGGAACTGTTTACAGAGGTGTAGGCAGGGCTAAGGGACAATACTGCAAGAAAAGGGGAGTGCTATTCATGATTACAATGGCACAACAGGTATAAAGAAGGGCAACGAACCCATGGGCCTGAAAATAATCAGAGGAACCTGTATGCCACTCAGTGTAGAGGGGCTGACAGAATGACACAGACAAGCAGAGATCTGCTGAGAGGGGTTCTCCCATTGGACCAAATGTGGCGACCAGGAGAAGACCTGCCCAGGAATGCCCCTTAACAATGTGGGCACCCTGAGTACAGAAGAATTAGAGAATCTGTCGCTTCACAAAGCCAACAGGCACCTCAGCAGCAGAAAGACCAAGACATCTGCAGCCTAGGATGAACCTTAAAGGTTCAAGCATACAAGATGGGGAAGAAGGGGCAATGAGACACCCAAAAATGATCATGGGACTGCCAGTTTGATTAGGGCAAACACACGGTTGCAAAAGGGATAGAGTATTTCTGGTTCATTCATTCAGTCATTCAGTAACTATATAACAAAGTAACTACCAAAGAATAACTAAAATAACAAAATAACAGTTATCAGTAAATTTGAACGATGTTCACTGGAAAGAATCCTTTTCCTCTGCGTTGTTTTCAGACAATTCACTGACAGCTATAAATCTGTGGAAATGCTGCTGCCCAAGGTTAGCAGATGTGATTAGCGATTAGGACTCTGCTGAAAACTTAAAATGCACCAAGGCGCTGTACAATGGAAGTGTAGATATGAATCTGCAAGACCTCTTTTGTGAGGCACACAGGTACCCTCCACCCACGAAAAGCACAGAAACACTCTGGTGAAATGAGGAAAATGCATCCAGGTATACATGAGGGTGGAACCATCTGGTAGGTCTTTTGAGTTTGTATTCCTGGAGCTCTGATGAGGGATGTGGCCCAGAGATGTGTGTTTGAACTATGCTGGTGTACAATAAAGACGCATCCGATTGCAGACAGAGCAGACCTTGCCACATGAGTTCCTGGGGGTCACACCGAGCACAAACGGCACAGAATGGCAGAAAGGTGAGGGAGAGACATGGACGCACCAGACAGTCACTTACAGGAGGAGCCTCTGTGAGCCCCAGACGATGTCAAGATCAAGGCAGAACGGGTTAGCTGGGGAAATGAGGGAGATTTTCTTTTAAGAAAACACAAGGGTTTGGGCGAGCCTTAAAATGGTGAGTCTGCACCTAACAGTTTAGCATCCATTCCCATAAAGTAAAGACTGATGGAAGCACCAAGGAGAAGCTGGCCAACCTACAGCATTCCACTCCATTCCAGGGCACCCAAGAAAGCATGTCATGGGAGCAGCTCTGCCAACCCTATGCCATGACAAATGACTTTCTGTACGGACTGAGGGCCAGGGGCTGGCGTACTGATAAGCAAGCTCTCCCAGTAGAAGGGGTTCATTTACGGAGGAAGGAATGAAGCTCTACAAGAAAGTTTAGCAACAAAGAGCCTCACCTGTCTTCCACAGCATCTCCCATAGCCATCTACTTTGTTTTTGATTCAGAGATCTTTGGAACCAGAATTGAGGTAAGGAGGAGAGAGGGTGGCCCAATGGGAAATGTGGACCCCCATCCTGGGACTCCTTCTGTCTGACAGTCCCTTTGAAGCTCTGACCACAGGCACTGAGCAGTGAAGGAGGCCAAGGCCAAGATGCCAGGTCCAGCTTAGTTAATGCTTCTCTGTGCCCTCGTGATTGCCAAACTGCAGTTCTCAGTGAAGGAACCCTTCCCACCTCTACCACCTACCAGAAGGAACTGAGGTTAATGTGGAGAAGAATCAGAGGGAGGACTACATTTTGGGAGATATCTAGGCATGCTTCTGTAGTCTTCCAGGAACTCAGGAGTGGGGACTGTGTCTCATTCATTACAGCTCCTTCCTCCTGACAGGGGTCAAGCATGTGTTTGTGAATGACTGTTGACTGATATCCACCAGTTATGGTGCCTTTGGACAATGAAATCCCATCTTCTCCCCTACTCACCCAGGCATTCTCACTTTTTCTGTGTTCTGGTTATTCTCATTCAGGAAGCTGTGAATTACTTCATCCAACAGTGGGGTTCAATGTCTGTGCACAAGTCCCCTTTGTACTTATCTGTACATGAAGGAATGCTTGTGCTGTGTATATGTTAGAAGACACATTTCTTTAAAGATTTATGAGAAGACATCAGACAGAAACTCCCTCCTTCTCTGCCACCAAACCTAACATTTATTTGCATTTGCACCATCCTATCCTTGCCTCCTCCATCCTCTTACTGGAGGCCATTGCTACATCCACGGTGTTCTGGATCCAATGTCCTATAATTCCTGAGGGGACCCTCAATCTACTACTCCTGTCTCCCCCTACATCTTCACCCTCTCCCTCTTCATGTGACTACCACCTGTGCCAAGTACTGTCTGAGTAATTCACCTTCCTCCAGTCCCAACCAAGCAGGCCTGACACACCAAGGTCAGGGTTGGGCTTTTAAGCCCTAACTTATGGGATGGGGACAGCCGGGTGGAAGGGGATGGCCATGAAAGTCCTGAGTCTCTGGGATATGCTGTGACTTTACTGTAGTTAGAGGCCTAGAGGCCAGGAGTGGGTGGGGGAAAATCCTAATGGGGCGTGTAACTTGTGGGGTGGAGATCTCCGTATCTTAAACAGCCTCCACCTACCCTCCAGGCAAAATAGTAAATAAAACAATCGCCTTCCAGGAGGATGGCAGAGATTGGTGCCAATCTTAAAGATAAAAAGGATGCAGGGGTGATGGTCCCGATCATATCTCCATGGAATTCACCATTATGGCCCCCAAACCAGTCAGGCCCTGGAGAATGACAAACTACATCATAATCAATCAAGTAGTAATCCAGTTGTAGCCATGTGTCAGGTACAACAGTTCCTCTGGTACAGGTGGATTAATGTAGTCTCAGATACATGGTATGCATGAATGTTCTGCTTCCCATTGCTATCAAAAGTGTGAATCACAAAGAGTTTGCAGGCATGGAATGGACAACAGTATACATTTACAGTTTTGACCCAGGGTGTGTTAAATCTCTCAACACTCTGCCATACTATGGTTAGAAGTCTAGATCATCTGGTTATCCCTCAGAAAATCACACTGATCCGCTTACATCAATGATGGCATGCTAACTGGATCAGATGAGCAGGAAGTGGCCAGTATAATGGAGACCTGGAAAGCTACATGTGTTCCAGAGGGTAGGAGATAAACCCTACAAAGATTCAGGGGCCTTCTACTTTGGTAACATTTTTTAGGGTTCCAGTGGCCAGGGGTTTACCAGAAAATTCCATCCAAAATAGAAGATAATGTAGTGCATCTTGCACCTCCCACCATCAAAAAGGAAACACAGAACCTGGTAGGTCTCTTTGAGTTCTGAAGACAGCATGTTCCCACACGAGGGAAAGAATGCTTTGCCCCATATCCCAGATGACCTAAAAGCCTGCCACATTAGTTTGGGGCCCAGAGCAGGAAAAGGCTCTGTAGGAGGTCCAGGCTAGGCCAGCAGCCCTGCTGCTCAAGGCCTATGGTGCATGTGGGACAGAGCACAAGCAAGTCCAAAAGGCACAAGCAGACTGCATGCGCAGGTTGCCAAACCTTCATTTCAGCCACACCTCTACCTCCTATCCCACCTATTGCCGTGTGAGAGATTCTTGATTAGTGGTTTCTAGGAAAGGAAAAAGCCTGAGTTCATTTGATTCTCACAACACTGCTATGAGAAAGGCAATAGTATTATACCCATTTTGCAGTTGCGTAAATGAGCCATGAAGAATGGAAATGAGTTGCTTGAGATTCCAAACATTCTGCTGTTTCCACTGATCAGTTCTGTCCATTTAAAAAGCATGGCCTAGTTGTTATACTGTGAGTCACCATTTAACACTCAGCAGGGAATGGCCTCTTTTATAGAATCAACAGCTCAAAAACCTATTCAGAAAACACCTGTCTATGTATATACACATGTATGTATGTTAGTCATGAGGAAAATGAAAATATATGTGTAAGTTTATGGCAAAGGATAGAGTCGCAGATGATGAGTAATACAATAAACACATATACGTAACAAGAAAAAAAGTCATTTAAACACATAGGAAAGACACACTGACCTGTGTAAGATATGGAATGTCGTTCTGGTCAATTCCAACTTGCTGAATTCACAAACAAGGTGGGGGGAAAGTACACATTACAATAGGGAGTGGCAACAAAGAAAAGTAACTGTGAGACCAATGTGCACACAAAAGAGAAAATACCCCTCGAGCATGAATGCCTTGCTGGGCTAGTACCTAGCTGATCAAGAAAACCATGTCAAGCTAAGGTGTACCTTGTATACTTAAACACAAACTTATAGTCATCCTAAGGATAAACCTATAAAAGAAAAGACTTGCCAGATATTGAATTATGCTGTTCTGGAAAGAGCTAAGCTGCATTTTGGATATTACACAAATGTGTTCTAATTTGTCAAGTACTCAGAAGTCAGCTGTTATTCATATTGTTGTGTTCCTGTGTGTCGTGTTTTGTTTTTGTTGTGTTGTGTTTTGTTTGCTTTGTTTTTCGGAAGTTCAACTACTGTTTGCATAGGCATATTTGTCCTGCTTGGTTTGTTCTTAGTGTCAGGGGAAATGTGGGGGTCACCTCATGTGTTTCCTTCTTCAACTGATCACAGACCTGTGCTACCTATTGTCCACTGCCTGGAAAGACATATGTCATATGAATTTGGTCCAATTGTAGAGTTGTTTCTGGTGGGAGGATAAGCTTGGCAACAGTTATCTTCATGGCTACAAACAAAAATCCTTCAACTACTTAATTTTAGAGTATAGTTTTACTGTTTATAAAATTGTTAAAAATACTAACAATTTCTGTGTTTGTGCAGTGGTGGCGGGGTGGGGTGGTACAGTTATACCAGCTACTGAACTAATGCAGAAAACAGCAGAAAAGCCTTGGATAGAAATTGATTTCTGTACCTCTGCAACTTTCAGGAACTGTGCCAATTTGGTTGTTCTTTCAAGGAACTTGATGTAAATATCCAAACTTTCCTTGCATTGGTTTTTCCTCATATCAAAATATTTGTCTAAAAATAAAAAAAATACCATGAAGAAGCCAATATCTCAGCAATTTTCCAGTTTCACTCCATTGTGATCATTCTATTTTAAGCTGAATCTGTATATGATTTTAACTTGTTCAAAACAATTATAGCTTTAATCCAGTTATTTTCTGTCTTAGCAAGCAACAACACCATTCAATCCATATAATCAACAAATTTTTATGAAGTCTGACATGCCAAACACTGATGCTGGGAAGATATCTAGAATTTAATAGCATACACAGATAGTTTAGTTTAGTTTAATTTCTACAACTTCCAGTCTGTAATCTTATTTACTAACATTAAGATCTGAAGCTTTTTGTTTCCTACAAATGTACTAGATACTCCTTCAGTGTAAAAAAAAAAAATCTCAAATTCTCATCAATGAGGCTTGGAGAACACTTCCCATGAAATGAATCATTCATGAGGGTTAAATTAGGACAGAAATTTCCCAGAAATATCAATTAGCACTTATACAAAAGCTATACAGTTCTGTGGCTAATCAGCCAAGAAATTTTATCCAAAAAAGCAATATAATGTCTCATTATCTTAAAACATATATGACCTTAAAAGGATCTTCTATTTTGAATCTAAAACAAGTGTATATAACACCCAGTGTTATACACAAACAATGAATCATGGAACACTACATCAAAAACTAATGATGTACTGCATGGTGACTAACATAACATAATAGTAAATATATATATATATTTATAAATATATATATATATTTATAATGTAGTCTACATTAGTCTAAACATAGAGATAAAAGGTTTTTACCAGTTTATTTTTTAAGCAATGTTTATTCTTTAGCCTACCTAGCAGATTAAGGATCCCCTCATTATAGGCTGCAAAGAGGCGAAGAGAATCCTTAAAGAGGAGGATGAAAGCAGCATGTATTATACCATTCGTTAGTTCATCAGGATTTGCCTGGAAATTAAATAAAAGAGTAATCAATTACCACCACAGTTTAAAACAATTCCTTCTCCCACTTACTGCTAAACAATGTCATTTACCGGTATGTTTAAAAAGGGTTCATAAAGCTCTTACATTAAAATTAAGAAGAGCATCAAACTGAGTTTGAATAACTGGAAGAGTGTTTAGCAGCTGTTTTGTATCCATAGTTCTCATCATACCATCCATCCTATAAAAGAGAAAAGAGATTCATGATATCAGTAATTAAGAGTTTAAGAAGCACCGTGACATCAGCATCTTGAAATAAAGCTGTGTTTTTGGTCAACTACATATCGGAGCACTTACATATTTCAGTATTTCTTACTTACAAACTAATGATATTTACTGACCCTCTCTTGGTTTTGGTGATGTCAGATGCGATCAGTCTATATGCGAGTGACTTCTCATTCAAGTACCTGCTATATCGTCTAATGAAGGTTGACATAGTATAGCCTAAAAATGAAATACTTCATTATTTCCAATTTAACCAATATTAACCATTTACAATATATGTCAATAAACATAAAGACTTATCATTTCACAGTCACCCATATAGCTCAGCATGTTTTTGAAGCAAAAAGCTAGAATGGACTTACTAATTATCTAGTCCAACATTCCTCACACTTTCTGCTAAAGATTATTTCTTATTTCCTCAAAGCCATGAAATCACCTCGTGATGTAGTGTTGATGGTAACATTCCTGAATAGAGGAAATAACTGAACTTTATCAGTTTCTTTCACATTTCCACAGAAACTATTGTCAATTCTTAACATTTTCCTGAAACTCCCCATCTCACTCTCACCATCCCTTCCCAAGCCTCCCATGTTTTATCCAGGCATGGTTTTCAAAACAGAGCTTTACCCTCCTTGCCACATGGAATATTTCCATCAAAGAATCATCTTACCTTCTATGACACTTTTATCCAGGAAGTTGTGTAAAGTGAACAAAGAGTTTCTAGATGCAAGATGTTGGATAAAGCGCTGTCAAATGTGCCAAATTATAAAATTAGCTTCTGTCCACAAATAGAGCTCTTTAATGAGTTTATCATTGTGAATGCATATTTAACATAATTCTATCATATAGTTTCTATCTATTTCAGGAGGATTGATTAAGGTGAGCATGATCATATCCTGGGTTACTCAACATAGGAATATGCAGCGTTGTCAACTCTCCTCTGTCTATGTATCTCCCAAAGAAAAAAGGGTTTAAACATTAAAACTCATGTGAATATACACTCTTTGCTCCCAGGACTTTCTATCTAGCCATTCTCCCCTTTTTGATTTTGAGAAGTTTTAATTAATTACAGAACTATTTCAATAGTGAATATTAAACTTTTTAATAATTTAATTTGCAGAAAAACTAAAATAATTTGATACATCTGGGTACCCCCCTACTCAGAAATGATAACAGCTAACTTTTCAACATAACTACTTCAAGTCTATTTTTAAAATAAGAGGAATAAAGTTTTATAGATAAAGTTTTAAGTGCCCTTTGCCCATTCCTAAGTTCCATTTCCTTCTCCTCCCCTAGAAGTAACTGCTATCATAATTTTAATCTTTACAGTCTATTTTCTTTACAGTTTCAGATATATATGTTCCATGGACAAATATTATGTATTTTTAAATTTACATAAATAATAATATATCTAAATGTCATTCTGCAACTAGTTCCTTCATCGGCAAACAATGTTTATCTGAACACGTTATCATACGGTTATAACCCATTCTGGTTTCCTTTTCTATGAATTCTCTGTTCATTTGTCTTGTGCACTATTCCATTATACTGCTTTTTTCTTATTGATCATCTATCCTGAATATTCATCTTTTGTCTGTAATATATGTGTTGGAAATATCTTATTCCAACTTTATGGTGTCTTCCCTACTCAAATGTCATAAGCATATTCTCCTACATTTTCTTCAATTTTAAAATTTAGGTTTTTGCATTTATGGGTGTTTCATTCATGTGGAATTTATTTTTGTATATTGGGGGAAGATTAAGATCTCATTCTATTTTTTCCCAAGAATGTTATTTCTACCAAAAGCAGCGCAATATTGGTTTCAGGAGTAGAATTCAGTGATCCATCACATATGACACCCAGTGCTCATCACAACAAGAGCCCTCCTTAATACCCATCTAGCCCTTCCCCCCCCCACCCACATCCCTCCATCAACTCTCAGTTTGTTCTCTATCTTTAAGAGTCTCTTATGGTTTGTTTCCTTCTCTCTCTCTTTTTTCTCTGTTCCCTATGTTCATCTGGTTTGTTTCTTAAATTCCACATACGAGTGAAATCATATGGTATTTGTCTTTCTCTGACTGATTTATTTCACTTAGTATAATACATTCTAGATCCATCTATGTCGTTGCAAATGGAAATATTTCATTCTCCAAAAGGCTTTATTTTAAATTCCATACTTTCCCCCACATTTTTTGTGTCACCAAGCCCACAAATAAGTACATAGTTCTACTTCCAAGCTCGCAATTATGTTCAATCTTTATCAATACCATACTGTATAATTAGTTGCTTTATAATAAGTTTCAAAAGCCAGTCAATTTCTAAATCCTAATTTTTTAATGCAAAGCTTACTGAGACAAAATGTTAAAGTAGCATAAGTAATTCGATATTAAACAATATTTCAGTTCTGTAAAATACAAAGAGTGTATGTGGGGAGAGGTGGACAGGTAACGATGTAATCCACTCAGGCACATGATTTCTCCTGGTATAGTAAAGCAATACATCTTTGAGGGTTTGCTCTCTTTGGTCTAAAGGATCTAAAGAATTGAGAGAAATGTGCACTCTATTACCCACTTTATTATCTAGTGGCTAAAACAGTATACTTTCAATAATGATTGCAAAAATACTCTCATAAGTAAAAATGCAAAAATCAGCCTTTTAGTACCTACTGCTCTTCACTTCCCCCACTTGTCACAAAGTAAAAGATAATAAGCCTTGACAAACCAAGAATATTCTGCAGCGGTGTACTGACAGTCCTTTGTACCAAAAGGAAGGAAATGATTACCATCTGAATATACAGCATGCTCACCTCATTTCCATGCACCATAAGGTGATGTACAGTAACCAGGGCCTTGAATACTACCACCCAGCTGCTGCTCCCAGTTTTCTCAGAAAGAACATCAGCCAAATGTTCAACACTCATATTTGTTCCATTTATGTATTGTATTAGGTCTGAATGAGAGACAGTGACAAGTATTAAAACACAGACTGGGAAATAATTTTCAAAATCAAAATTGGTAAATTTAACTTAAATATAGAGCAATCAAATGTCAGAAATGACAAAGGGAATAATCCCAAACATTTTCTTCATTACAGGTATTACAGTTTGTACTGATACATGTTACATGATGGTTAATGCCCATCTATGCTATTGTCCTGTATACTTGATGAGGGTAGGAACTGTGTCCATTTTGGTCACCAGGCTGCCCCAAGATCCAGCACAATAGCTGGCATACAATGAGTTATGATAAATAGTTGTCAAATGAATGAATAAGACTCAAGAAGGTAACATACACAATGTCATACAGGTAGTTAAGTGGCAGGGCTGGTATTTGAAATCAGACTTGTTTGAACAAGATATTAACCATTATGTCATACTGCCTCCCTCAAAAAAAGTGTCATTACATGAAGGTTCAGTCAGGAGTTTTCCTTGTAGTGTCACTCCATGTCTGACCCTTTTGCTTGTATCCTTTAACCTTTTGTTGCTTCTTCTTTAAAAAAAAAAAATTTAAGTAAACTCTACCCCAATGTGGGGCTCAAACCAAACGACCCCAAGATCAAGAGTCACATTCTCTACCGACTGAACCAGCCAGGGGCCCCTATTGCTTGTTCTTCTTGAGTCCACTTCCACATAGCCTTATACCTGGTTTACTAAAACAGCTGCCCAATTTCCTGCTTAGGATTATAACCATCCATCAATTTACTTCATACAACCCCTCAAAAGCTAACCTTCTTAACTTCGTTTTTCCATTCAACAACATGCAATGATTCCCTACTATTTATCACTTCAAAATCCTCTTTGGTTTCAAAACTGTCTGTGATCTGGGACGCCTGGGTGGCTCAGTCTGTGAAGTGTCTGCCTTCGGCTCAGATCATAATCCCAGGGTCCTGGGATCGAGTCCCACATTGGGTTCCCTGCTCAGTGGGGAGCCTGCTTCTCCTTCTCCCACTCCCCCTGCTCGTGCTCTCTCTCTGTCAAATAAATAAATAAAATCTAAAAAAAGGCCCTGTAAACTATCATTATAAAACAACTTCCTCCCTAGCACTTGCTAATCAGCATGTTCACATGCGTAGCACGAGGCTATGTACTGAGGAGGGTGCTTAGCAAATATGCTAGTGGAGCAATAGGCTGACCTTTACCCAGATCCATTTATTCAAGTATATATACTACATGCCAGTGGCTATGCCATGGTTAAAGTTGTGAAGAATGAACTTCTCTTGTGTTTTTTTTTCTCTAAGTCGGCTTCATTCCTCTTTCTGGGACATTTCCTCTGCAAGTTTTTTGTTTCCACTTTCCCACTATTACAGCCTTTGGACTGAACCTTTGGGAGTGAATTGGCTATGAAGATTTCGAAAGCAGTGGGATTTATGTATACTGGCAAAAGTACATATTATTTATGAAGTCAGTGCTTGATGTGAACTCAGACAATAGGGGGCAGGGCTACCTGAGAGTTTTTTCCATCTTTGAGCAACAGATAACTTCAAGAATCAAAATTCGGTCCCCTGGAAACATTCACAGGGGCACCAAAAATGTTGTTGGACATTCTAAAGCCTATTCATTGACCTTAGGTTAGGACTGTTTATGGGATGATCTGCTCTACAGACTTTTCCTTCATTTCACAAGACTTGCTGAATGTAATGATTTATAAGGGGGCTGGGATGGACTTTGGAATTAGACCTTTTTCGGAAGGCTGGGTTGTTATTCCACCACTTCATGTGTCCTAAGTTATTGGAATAACTTGTAAATAGTTCAGAGTTTGGACTTCAAAAGGCCAGTGGTTCTCTTCCAGGCTCACTCGAAGATGACTAGGGATGAGAATTCAATAAATACCCCCTCAATGTTGCCGCCCGAAAAATGGGGTTGGGGGAGGGGAACGTGGTGCCGACATTAGAGGCACCTAAGCCTCACAGGCTGTCTGTACCAGGCCTCCTACTCACCCGCCAGATGTTTCGCCTCGGGTTCTGTGGGTTCATCGGTGGTCGCCCCGAGGGCAGCCTTGGACGCAGATGACCCCATGTGTGCGTCGCAGACTGCCAGCCACGAGGGTGATGGCTCCAAACTGTGGTCCCTTCCCTTCCGGACCAGCGGACTGAGCACGGATAGCACCGCAGGCAGCAGGTGGAGCTCCTGAGGTGACGGAAGAAAGGCCTGACCTTGCAGCTAGCCTTCACTAGGCAACCTTTTCGCGTTGCAGCCTGACGCAGACCTGCAGCATTATGAAGTGGGATTTGAAGCTGCGAGGCACCAGGGTGTTCTGCAAGAGTGCTGGGAAAGATAGCTGCAGGCCAAGAAGCAGGTTCGAGGACAAGATTGAGCTTGGGGCAGGGCATCTCCAGAGGAGTGAGGGCAGATCCTTCGCGTAGTAGATACTCCATAACAAAATAAACAACCATCGATTGAATATGATGAAGGGGGACATGTGGGGGACTCTAGATGAAAGGTCTGCAGATCTTCAGGTCTTGAGAAGTTCACATATTATGAGGGCTATTTCCTGCTTGAGGGCATGTCCTCCTATCCTTCACCCAGCTTCAGATATATAAGTCCATAGAGTTGTTCATACTATGCCTTTATTATCCTTTTAATATCTGTGGAATCTGTAGGGATGTTACCATTGTCTCTCTTCTTTTTCTTCTTAGCTCTGGGTAGAGAGCTATCAGGTGTAATGATCTTCTCAAAGAACCAACTTATGGTTTCATTGCTTTTCTCTATATTCTGTTTTCTATTTCATTGATTTCTGCTCTTTATTATTTCCTTCTACTTGCTTTTCATTTATTTTGCTCTTTATTTTCTGGTTTCTTAAGGTAGGTTAGATAACTTATTTGAGATGCCTCTTCTATTATAATACAAGCATTTAGACCTAAGTATTGCTTTTTTTGTCAAAGAATATATTTCTTATGATTTCAATCTTTTAAACTTTGTTGAGATTTATTTTATGAAACAGAATATACTCTATCAAGGTCAATGTTCTGTGTACCCTTGAAAAGATGCGTATTTTTCTACTATTAGGTGCAATGTTCGAATTAAATGTGTAGTATATTTCCTGATATTGTATCACGAGTGACTTGAAACTATTCATTTTTATTTTTGGAGCCTTCCCCTTCCCCACCACGCTTAAAATTGGGGAGTTTCTTCGGGTATCTCTTCAAGTTCACTGATCTTCTGCAGTCTAATCTTCTGTTAATCCTGTCCAGGACAGGTTGCATTTCTAATATTCTATTTTTCATCCCTAGCAATTCCATTTGGTTCTTTTTATATCTTTCATTGCTCTTCTCATTATGTTCACATTTTCCATTAAACCCTTGAGGATATTGATAATGGTTATATTGGTTATTTTAAGATGCTTGTCTGCTAATTCATCTTTGATAATTCTAGCTCTGTTTCTGTTGACTTATTTTTTTTTCTTATCCATGAGTCACATTTTTCTGCTTTTTCCTATGCCTAGTAATTTTGTATGAATACTGGACACTGTTAATTCTACTTTGTTGAGTCTTGTATTTTGATGTATTCCATTAAAGAATGTTGAGGTTTGTTTAGATAGACACATACACTACTTTCATATCACTTGTATCCTTTCAGGACATGTTTTCTTAAACAGCTTTATTGATATTTAATTCATATATCATACTATTCGCCCATTTACTCCACAATTCAGTAGCTTTTAGTATATTCAGAGTTGTACAACCATCACCAAGATCAATTTACATCTTTACCACCTTGAAAAGAAACCCCAGAGTCATTAACTGTCACTTCCCATCTCCCCCTAAACCATGGATTTCTAAGTAACTATTTTTCTACTTTATGACTCTAAAGATTTTTCTGACATTTCATATGATGAATTCATTCAATATGTGGGCCTTTGGGACTGCCTTCTTTCACTTAGCATAATATATTCCAGGTTCATTCATATTGTAGCATGTATCAGTACTTCATTCTTTTTATGGCCAAATAATATTCTATTGCATGGTATACTAAAATTTATTTACCTATTCATTCAGTGATGGATATTTGGGCTGTTTTCCTATTGAACTATTGTGAATACTACTTCCTTCACAAGTATTTGCTTCTATACCTGTTTCTAGTTGTTTTGGGTATATACCTACAAGTGGAATCGCATGGTCATATGGTAATTCTATGTTGAACTTTTTGTGAGAAACTGCCAAACTATTTTCCACAGTGGTTGAAATATTTTACAACCCCATAAGCAATGTATAAGGACTCTAACTTCTCCACATCCTCATCAACATTTGTTTGATTATAGCCATCCTATCGTGTGGGAAGTGGTATCTCTTTGAGGTTTCATTTGCATTTCCCTGATGACTAATGATTTAGAGGACCTTTTTCATGTGCTTATTGGCAATTTGTGTATCTACTTTGAAGAAACGTCTATTCAGATCCTCTGCCCATTTTTGTGTATTTTTATTTTTTTAAGTAGGCTCCATACCCAGCGTGCAGCCCAATGCAGGGCTTGAACTCATGACCCTGAGACCAAGACCTGCGCTGAAATCAAGAGTCAGATGCTTAACCAACTGAACCACCCAGGTAGGCCCCCTTTGCCCATTTTTAAATTGAGTAATTTTTTTTCAGTTTTATTGAGGTATGATTAACAAATAAAAGTTTTTTATATATTTAGTCTGTACAATGTCATTTTTTCTTTTAAGGTGTTATGATATGAGGGTTTAGTTTTTACATTTATAATATTCTTAATAGTTTATTATAAACTAGTTTCACAGGCCACAAGGAAGTAAAAGGACTATGTACAGCCTTACGGGAAACACGCAGGGTGCTGAGGAGGGCCAAGATGAGTCCAGGGCCTTGGTGGGTGCATTCCAGGGGGAGGGGGCCCTGAAAGGGAAACCAGACAATCCCAGGAGACTCTGAGAACAACAGCATAACAAACAGGTCGGTGGTAACCTGGCCTTGGGGGATTGGGACCAGGCCTCTGTGGAGCTTCTTCCATAAATCTGTAGCCAAGGGTCAAAGAAGGCCTCACATCCCTGGGGGAGGGGGCCACACTCCTGGAGGGGGCATGCCCACTGGAGTTCCTCGTCCAGACGGGGATCCCCACTGGGGGACCCATGGGAGGCCTCATGCCAGGTGGTGGGCCCATCATGCTTGGAGGGGGTGCCCTCAGCCCATAGGTAGGGGAGGGCCCGCACAGCCAGGTGGATACTGGGTGGGGGCCCTTGCAATACTGGCTGTGGCAGCAGCTGCAGTGGCTGCAACATTGCCTCTTCCTTGTGTGGTCATCACCTTTTGGTATGGCCCACCAACCCCTCAGACTTGCAGACTGGCCCAGCAAGTCTTGTAGGAGCCTAGGGCATTGGAACACCAGCTGGGATTTTTCTGCCAGGAGCTTTTCCAATCCCTGGGTCTCTGGCAGCTCCAGCAAGTGGCACTCAGGCAATGCCAGTATTTTTGGGAGGAGATCCCTCTAACTGTCGTTCAGACTAGGTTCTCCCCCCAAGCAGCACCAGACCAAGGACTCACTTCTCTTCTCTTTCTGCTTGTTTTGAGTTCTTCGGCTAGACCTTCCTGAACTCATCACAGTCACAGAGGATCAAATTCATATGCTTGTACCTCCTCCTGTAATTAACATACTGCAGCATCTTACTGCTCTTGCCCACAGTCATGGTGGTGGTTCTGATGGCTCCAGTTCCTGCTGGGTTCCCCTCAGCACAGCCCACTTCATGCCACCACTCCTGGAAGTGCAGCCACAGATAAAATGGGGTTGGGTAAAAGCTACTTTCCACCCCATTGCTGGGCTCTTGAGTTCGCTTAAGGACTTAATATATGTAAACACATTCTTACAGTTTTACTGTGTGTGGTGAGAACAATTAAAATCTACTCTTTTAGCAAATTCCAAGTATACAATTTTATTAACTATGGTCACCATACTATACATTAACTAATCTCTCATAACTGAAAGTTTGTACCCTCTGACCAACTTCTCGCCATTTGCCCCATGCTCAGCCCCTGGCAACCACCATCATTCTACTCTTTGGTTATATAAGTTCAATGTTTTTAGATTCCACATAAAAATGAGATCACACATTATTTGTCTTTCTGTACATTGCTTCTTTCACTTAGCATAATGTTCTGCAGTTTCATCCGTATTGTCACAAATGGCAGCATTTCCTTCTTTCTTGTGGCTAAATAATATTCCATTGTATATACAGCATATTTTCTTTATCCATTCATCTATCAGTGGGCACTTAGATTGTTTCCATATCTTGGCTATCATTAATAATGCTGCAATAAACATGGGAATGCATATATCTCTTTGAGATCCTGATTTCATTTTCTATGGATATATACCCAAAAATGAGATTGCTGGATCATTCAGTAGTTCTATTTTTAATTTTTTAAAGAATCTCCATGCTGTTTTCCATAATGGCTAAACCAATTTATATTCCCATTAACCGTGTACAAGTGTTCCCTTTTATCCACACCCTTGCCAATACTTATCTCTTGTCTGTTTTTAAGATTTTTTAAAAGTTAACTCTGCACCCAGCATGGGGCCCAAACTCATGACCCCAAGATGAAGAGTTGCATACTCCACCAACTAAGCCAACTAGATGCCTCATCTCTTGTCTTTTTAATAATAGCCTTCCTTACAAGTGTGATGTGATATTTTGTGGTTTTGGTTTGCATTTCCTGGCTTTTCATATACATGTTGGCCATTTGTCTTCTCTGGAAAAAATATTTATTCAAGTCCTTTGCCCATTTTTTGACAGGTTATTTGTTTTTGTTTTGTTTTGTTTGCTACTGTTGTATTAGTTCCTTATATATTTTGGATACTAACTTCTTATCAGATATATGATTTGCAAATATTTTCTCACATTTTGTACGTTACATGTTCATTTTGTTGATGCTTTGCATTGTTGTACAGAAGCTTTTTAGTTTGACGTAGTCCCACTTGTTTATTTTTGCTTTTGTTTTCTGTGCTTTTGGTATAATATCCAAAAAAATCATTATTAAGACCAATATCAAGGATATTTTCCCTGTGTTTTCTTCTAGGAGTTTTGTGGTTTCAGGTCTTATATTTAAGTCTTTACTCTGTTTCAAGTTAATTTCTGTGTAGTGTGTATTATACAGGTCTATTTTCACTCTTTTGTGTGTGGATATCCAGTTTTCCCAACACCATTTACTGAGAAGACTATCATTTCCCCATTGTGTATTCTTGGTGCTCTTGTCAAAGATTAGTTGACCATGTATATGCAAGTTTATTCCTATGCTCTTTATTCTGGTCTATTTGTCTATGTGTCTGTTTTTATGCCAGTACCACCATGCTTTATTACTATAGTTTTGTAATACCATTTGAACAAAGCCTCCAGCTTTGTTCCTCTTGCTCAGGATTGCTTTGGCTATTTGGGCTCTTTTGTGGTTCCTTAGGAGCTTTAGGATATTTTATTCTATTTCTGTGAAAAATGCCATTAGAATTTTGATAGGGATTGCATTGAATCTATAGATCACTTTAGGTAGTGATAATCATTTTAATGATATTAATTTAATGATACTTATTTAATGATATTTAATAATAACAATATTAAACCTATAAACACAGGATGTGTTTCCATTTATTTGTGTCTTCTTCAAATTCTTTCATCAGTATCTTATAGTTTTCAGTGGTACAGATCTTTTACCTCCTTGGTTAAATGTATTCTGATTATTTTTTAATGCCATTGTATATGGGATGTTTTCTTAATTTCTTTTTCAGATAGTTCATTGCCAATGTATAGAAACACAACTTATTTTTGTATGTTGATTTTATATCCTGCAACTCTACTGAATTTGTTAAAGAATTTTTTGGTGGCGTCCTTAGGTTTTTCTACATATAAGACTATGTCATCTGCAAACAGAGATAATTTTACTTCTTCTTCTTCTTCTTCTTCTTTTTTTTTTTTTACAGTTTGGATGTCTTTTCTTTTTCTTGCCTAATTGCTCTGCCTAGGACTACCAGTATTAGGTTAAATAAAAGTAGTGAGAGTTGGCACCTTGTTTTATTTTTTTCTTCAAGATTTTATTTATTTATTTGACAGAGAGAGACAGCCAGTGAGAGAGGGAACACAAGCAGGGGAAGTGGGAGAGGAAGAAGCAGGCTCCCAGCGGAGGAGCCTGATGTGGGGCTCAATCCCAGGACTCTGGGATCATGCCCTGAGCCAAAGGCAGACGCTTAATGACTGAGCCACCCAGGCGCCCCACCTTGTTTTATTTTCTGAACCTTGAGAAAAAGCTTTCAGCTTTTCACAATTGAGGATGATGCTAGGTGTGGGCTTGTTGGATATGGCTTTTATTATGTTGAGGTACATTTGTAACCTTCATTTTGTTAATGTGGTGTATCACATTGATTGGTTTGTCGATGTTAAACCATCCTTGCATCCCTGGAATAGATTCCATTTGATCATGATGTATGATCCTTTTATGGTGCTGTTGAATTTGGTTTGCTGGTATTTTGTTGAGAATTTTACATCTATATTCATTAGGGATATTGGCCTATAATTTCATTTTATTGTGTGTCCTCATCTGGCTTTGGTATGAAGGTAATGCTGGCCTTACTAAATTAATTTGGATGTGTTCCCTCCTCTTTAATTTTTTGGAAAAGTTTGAGAAGGATTGATATAAATTCTTAATTAAATGTTTGGTAGAATTCACTCACGTACAGTTTTAAGCCTTTTTTTTGGGGGGGTGCACAACTGCAGCAGCCCAGTACTGAAAACAATCATTGGATAACTGAGGCTCGGTCCTGGTGCAACACACACTTAAGGCGGCGGTTTGGTTTGTAAATGTGTCAGTTCCCTGGAAAGGTACCTCCAATTTAAATAAAAATATTTAATTTGGGGGTTGGAGGGGGTGAGAAACCCATTTTGGCCTTAAGTGAGCTGATATATCTTTGAGCTAGGCCTAGGCATCTTCAGGAACCTTAGTGTACCAAAGGCCTCAAGGAAAGGGAAGGCACTGGGGTAAAGATCACTGTACTAATGAAGGAGCTTGTGGAAACAGGCGTGCTTCAGGCTGTAGACTTCATGCTGAATAGTTTCCTTAGCAGCTCCTGTTTCTATTGGCTCCTTCATTAGGATAGTGATCCCCACCCCCCTTGTCCTGGTATCCTATACTACTTCCCTTGTGCCACACTGCTGTGTGCACCTACCCCACCATCACCATTCTAATTGTGGAAACTCCCTCACAACTTGAAGAAGTATGAAACATTCTCAACACATCTAGTCCTATGGTACATACAGCAGTATCAGCCATAAGCACAGGAGTATGAGGAATGTCCATGAAAAAAAAAAAAAAAAACAGAATAGAAATTAACTTCAAGGACCTCAGTGGGGTGACCATAGTCAGCTGACTGCACTGAAATAACAACACTATAACCCAAATAGGTCTTACCAACAACAGCCCAAGAGGGGATCAAAAGTCTGATGCAGCTTCTTTTACCACAGAACAAATGGGACAATTTTTGGCAGGAGTTACAGCTTTTTTTTTTTTTTTTTTAATCAGGAACATGAAGTTCTTTATCTTGTGAAAGACAGCAAGCTGTTTTTCTCATGCTGACAGAAAGAGTAAGCCTTGGAATTCACCCCATTGTTTCAAGAAATGCTCCCTAGCAGGCAGGCATCAGGATTTTGTTGGGGATTATCAGTCACTCCACAACCATGGAGATTGAAACTTTCAACTTGCCGCAACCAAGACATTATTTATAGAGTAAAAATTTTGGACATCAGAGAAAGTTTCTAACACTTTATAAATATGTGTAGTTTAAACATGTAACATATTTTAACACCAATTACACATTTTACAATACATACAATTAATTGGCCCAAGCCTCTTTCACATCACAAGTTTACTTTAAACTTTTTTTCTCTTCACTGCAAGTTTTGTCCAAACTCTAAGAAGAATTTTTTTCGTTTTTGTTTTTGTTCTAACAAAAAGAGATACTACATCCTATCTCATCAGCTGGAAGCTTAGGGAGTTCAAGGTAGAGAGAAAGAGGCCAGCCTGCAAGGTTGGCTGGAGCTGCACGATTCTTTTTTTCATTTTTTTTTTAAGATTTTTTAAATTTATTTGACAGAGATAGAGACAGCCAGCGAGAGAGGGAACACAAGCAGGGGAAGTGGGAGAGGAAGAAGCAGGCTCATAGCAGAAGAGCCTGATGTGGGGCTCGATCCCAGATCACCGGGATCACGCCCTGAGCCGAAGGCAGACGCCCAACCTCTGTGCCACCCAGGCGCCCCTTTTTTTTTCATTTTTTATAAGCAGCTTTATTGAGACATAATTTACAGACCATACAACCCATTTAAAGTGTACAAGTCAATTGTTTTTATTATAGTCACAGAGTCATCCAACCATCACCAGAGTTAATTTTAGAATATTTTCATCACCTCAAAAAGAAATCCAATACCTTTTTCCTATCATCCCTGTGTCCTCACTCCCTCCAGCCTCTGGCAACCATGAATCTGCTATCTCTGTGGATTTCCCTATTGTGAACATTCCATATACATGGAATTATAAAATATGTGTCCTTTTGTATCTGCCTTCTTTTATGTAGCATAATGTTTTCAAGGTTCATCTATGTTATAGGAAGTGCCAGTAATTCATTCTTTTTATGACTGAATAATATTCCATTGTGTGGAAAGACTGCATGTTCTTTATCCATTACAGTTTGTAGATATTTGGGTTGTTTCTACCTTTTGGCTATTTTGAATAGTTCTGACATAAACAGTCATGTATAACTTGTTTGAATACCTGTTTTCAGTTCTGTGGGATGTATACATAGGAGTGGAGTTACCTTTTGGAGGAACCACTATTGTCCATTTCACATTCCCACCAGTTGTGTACAAGAGTTCCAATTTCTCCATATCCTTGCCAACACTTGTAATTATCATACTTCTTTATTCTAGCATGTGAGAGGTGGTATGTCATGGTGGTTTTGATTTGCATTTCCCTGTTTACTAATAATGTCAAGCATCTTTTCATGTGCTTATTGACAATTTGCTTATCTATGGAGAAATACCTATTTATATCCTTTGCCCATTAAAAATTTTTTTGTGAGTTGTCAAAGTTCTTTACATATTCTGGATGCTAGACTCTTATTTTTATGATTTGCAAATATTTTCCCACACTCTGTGTTTTCACTTTTTGAAATCCAATTCATCTACATTTTCTTTATTGTTTGTGCTTTTGGTGTCATATCTAAGACTCCATTGCCAAAACCTAGGTCATGAAGATTTACTACTATGTTTTCTTCTAAGGTTTTTATGGTTTTAGCTCTTATATTTGGGTCTTTGACACATTTTGGGTTGATATTTGAATATGGCGTTGGGTAGGTGTCCACATTCATTCTATTGCATGTGGATATGCAATCGTCCCCACACCAGCTGTTAAGATTATTTTCCTCCATTCAAGGAGATAATGCTTAGTGAAATAAGTCAAGCAGAGAAAGACAACTATCATATGATTTCTCTCATCTATGGAACATAAGAACTAGAATGATCAGTAGGGGAAGAAAGGGATAAAGAAAGGGGGGGTAATCAGAAGGGGGAATGAAACATGAGAGACTATGGACTATGAGAAACAAACTGAGGGCTACAGAGGGGAGGGAGGTGGGGGAATGGGATAGACCGGTGATGGGTAATAAGGAGGGCACATATTGCATGGTGCACTGGGTGTTATACACAACTAATGAATCATCGAGCCTTGCATCGAAAACCGGGGATGTACTGTATGGTGACTAACATAATATAATAAAAAATCATTATTAAAAAAAAAAAGATTATTTTCCTCCATTCAATAGTCTTGCTATCCTTATTGATAATAAATTGACCATAGATGTGTGGGTTTACTTCTGGACATTCAGTTCTATTCCAGAGATCTATATGTCTACCCTTGAGACAGTACCAAACTGCCTTGATTACCATCACTTTGTCTGAGTTTTTGAAATCAGTTAGTGTGTTCCTCCTACTTTGTTCTTCTTTTTCAAGATTGTTCTGGCTATTCACTTCCACACATTGGCTTTCACCATAATCTCAACCATTTGTACAAGTGCCCTTAGGCTTGAACTGTTCCACATTCTGTTGCAAATGAAGTCAGTTCCACCCGGAAGAGATTAGGAGTTGCTGTTTTATGCACTGCTTCTCTCCCTAGGGAAAATCTCTGAGCCAAGGCTACGGAGCTGAAGATAGGGACAATGGCAAGTTTCTCTCTGTATGGACAACCTGCTCTAGGTGTTAAATGATCCGTTTTGGGGGGGGGGGTTGCAACAGTCTGAGATCCTTCCAGTTTGCCTCTCCAGGGATGGAACCACTGCCTTATGAGATGGGTGATCATGTACCCAGTATTCTTTTTTTTTTAATGTTTTTTATTATGTTAGTCACCATACAGTACATCCCTGGTTTTTGATGTAAAGTTCGATGATTCATTAGTTGCGTATAACACCCACTGCTCCATGCAACATGTGCCCTCCTTAATACCCATCACTGGCCTATCCCAATCCCCATCCCCCTCCCCTCTGAAGCCCTCAGTTTGTTTCTCAGAGTCCATAGTCTCTCATGTTTCATTCCCCCTTCTGATTACCCCCCCTTTCTTTATCCCTTTCTTCTACCAATCTTCCTAGTTCTTATGTTCCATAGATGAGAGAAATCACATAATTGTCTTTCTCTGCTTGACTTATTTTACTTAGCATTATCTCTTCCAGTGCCGTCCACGTTGCAGCAAATGTTGAGAACTCGTTCTTTCTGATAGCTGAGTAATCTTCCATTGTATATATGGACCACAACTTCTTAATCCAGTCATCTGTTGAAGGGCATCTCGGCTCCTTCCACGATTTAGCTATTGTGGACAATGCTGCTATGAACATTGGGGTGCATATGGCCCTTCTCTTCACTACATCTGTATCTTTGGGGTAAATACCCAGTAGCGCAATGGCTGGGTCATAGGGTAGCTCAATTTTTCACTTTTTAAGGGACCTCCACACTGTTTTCCAGAGTGGCTGTACCAACTTGCATTCCCACCAACAATGTAGGAGGGATCCCCTTTCTCCACATCCTCTCCAGCAATTGTTGTTTCTTGCCTTGTCTATTTTTGCCATTCTAACTGGCATAAGGTGGTATCTCAGTGTGGTTTTGATTTGAATTTCCCTGATGGCTAATGATTTTGAACATTTTTTCATGTGTCTGTTAGCCATTTGTATGTCTTCATTGGAAAAGTGTCTGTTCATATATTCTGCCCATTTTATGATTTGTTTATTTGTTTCTTGCGCATTGAGTTTGAGAAGTTCTTTGTAGATCTTGGATACCAGTCTTTTATCTGTAGTGTCATTTGCAAATATATTCTCCCATTCCGTGGGCTGCCTCTTAGTTTTTCTGACTGTTTCCTTGGCTGTGCAGAAACTTTTAATCTTGATGAAGTCCCATAAATTCATTTTATCTTTTGTTTCTCTTGCCTTTGGGGATGTATCATGAAAAAGTTGCTTTGGCTGATGTCGTAGAGGTTGCTGCCTATGTTCTCTAGGATTTTGATGGATTCCTGTCTCACATCGAGGTCTTTCATCCCTTTGGAGTTTATTTTTGTGTATGGTGTGAGAGAGTGGTCAAGTTTCATTCTTTTGCATGTAGCTGTCCAATTTTCCCAGCACCATTTATTGAAGACACTGTCTTTTTCCCACCAGATGTTTTTTCCTGCTTTATCAAAGATTAGTTGTCCAAAGAGCCGAGGGTCCATTTCTGGGTTCTCTATTCTGTTCCATTGGTCTATGTGTCTGTTTTTGTGCCAGTACCATGCTGTCTTTGTGATCACAGCTTTGTAGTACACCTCGAAATCCGGCATTGTGATGCCCCCAGCTTTGTTTTTCCTTTTCAACAGTTCCTTGGTACCCAGTATTCTTAGTGCATCACGCCCAAATTAGAGCCTCCATCCAATGAGTGGGGGCTGGATAGGAGAAGGGAGCCCCCATCTCTCAACTGCACTTACCTGCACTTACTTAGTCTCAGCAACAGGTAGTGGGGAGCAGGATGAGAAACACTGAAGTTCTGCTCCTCCTAGGAAGAAAGTCTTCCAACTGGGAGTTGGGGGGAAGGGAACCCTATTTTCTTGGCTGCACCAGTCTGAAGTGGAGTCTCCTCCTTGCTGAGCTGGAAGAGGGGAAGGAGGTAGCAGATCTCAGTTCAAAAACTAGAGATTCTTACCAAATTTTTGTAGATTCTCTAGAATAGACATTTGACTTGCTGTTTGCCCTTAGGACCACTTCCAGAGACTTCAATTTTTAAAAAATAATTTTCACCAGTTCCACTGGGGAGTGAGTCTGCAGACCTCCTCACACTGTGGTGCTAGAAGTTGATGGAAGTTTCTTCTCTTAAAGCAGCTGAAATTCGGGTAAAGGACGGAGGGATTTGGGGGAGGCTGTCGAGTTGCTCATACCAATAAGCACTGCTTTGAATTTGCTTTTGGTTTTAAGTGGCTTTTTGTCAGCTATAACAATCTGAACTTTTAATGACAGCTAAGGCACCAAACATGTGGCTTATTTCAGTCCTACTTTCTGCTGCTTAACTTCCAAATGTGTATCTTCTAACCTACACCGTGCAATCCCTGAACATGTAGGACAGTGGGAGCTGTGCTACCAGATCCTGAGGAGTCTATCTTATCCCTTAAACTGGCCCTGTTTGTATTTTAAAAGGGCATTTTAAGTTCACCAGCCTCATGTTGGGCACCAAATCTGTAAGGCACAAGACCAAGACTGACAGATTTGTTGGGTTAAGCCACCCAAGCCCTTTTTAGATTCAGACAGTTTATTACTTACATTGTCAGCAGAAGGAAGAGAAATCAAAAGTACCAGCTCCTTGTGGTCCTTGTCCCACACACCAAAATGGATAAAAACCGAAATGAAAGGGGCTGGATGACTGCAGTGTGAATTGTGAGACATCCCATTGCCAAGGAGCCCCTGCTATGCTGCAGCTAAGCATTTCTACTGAGAGGGGTCAGGCAGTGAGTGATCCTCATGCCTCATACCAAGGAGGCAATGACAAATTGCTTCACGACAATCTTCCAGGGGAGCTAGGGAGATGGGTGGCAAATGGCCTCAGAGAAGTTCTTTATAGGCCTCCATCCTCTCATTAACAGGAGGATCTCAAGCTGCTTTGCAAAGACCCAGATTAGCTGTAGTTCAAGCCTTAACTATGTGGCATATGTGGAGACCATACAGGTACCAGGGCACCATGGCAGAGCTGTTACCCTATTCGTATATCCCCCCAAATCAGGGAATACAACACTACAATCCAATCTAAAGACCCCATTAAAATATTGCAACTGTCCTAACAGTTTCTTTTTCCTTTCTGGCCCGGAATCCAATATAGAAACACACATTATACTTAGTTCTCATGTCTTAAACGTCTTTTTGTTCAGGGAAACTCCTTGGCTTTAACCTATTTTTCATGTCCTTGACAGTTAAACCACCCATCAACCTGTCTTAGCCTCCACTGATGACCCTCACCTGAATCAACCACTACTATGATGATTACCCAAGGGTAATTTTCTAATTTCATCATTCCTTCTATATTTATTAGTTGACCCACCTATTCATTTTTATCAGTGTGGACTTATATCATTATATTATTCAAAGTATTACAATCCTTTACTGTATCTTGCGGTACAAATTGTCCCAGATTTGGCCAATGGAAGCCCCTTCAGGCTGGACCAATTTGCTTACTTAAATGGTTCAAAAAGATGGTCTGGGCATGCAACATACTTTCTCTGCCCCAGCCCTGGAATGTGCCATTTCTTCCAGGGGTCGCTGTTTACCTTTAGTGAAGGACAGTATTTGAGAACCAACATCTAGGTGATAGATGTGTTCATAGCTACTTCTAATCTCTGTCAGTGGATAGAAGGAAGAAATGTATGTATATAAGTATACATACAACATATATCACTATCTGTGCATATAAAAATTTTTTCCTTTGAAAAAACTCCATATTAATACTTTTAATTTCAATCCAATCTCTTGAGATTCATTTTACCCTTCCCCCTTTTCATGTTTGTAAGTTATTTTTCTGAGAAACCTAGCTCCCACTTTCCTCATTATTTGCACAATCAAGTAACTTGATTATCAGGTTAGAAAAACAATTTCAAACTGCCATAACTCTAGTGTAAATAGTTTAGAAGGTGATGGAGAGAGATGTTAAAGATGTCTATTCAATTTCTGATTTGTGCAAATGGTTGTCCAATTCACTGAGGTAAGAAACACTGGTAAGAAATATTCCCTAAATAAGGTTTAGATTGAAAACCACAAGTTCAGATTTAGATGTATTAAGAGAGTCAGTGGAAATGTGTAGAAGGCAGGTGGAAATGTAGATCTAGACTCACACAGATTTGTCTGTCAACTCCATATAGGTAAGCAACAATAGAGAAGCCTATGAGTGAATATGAGAAGGAATAGCTAGAGAAGAGGAAAACCAGAAAATAGCAGAAGGCAAGATAGGCAGATTTCAAAGAAGTGTGGCCAATTGTGTCAAGATTGAGAGGTTCATTAAGGGCATGAAAAGCATCTATTGACATTCACTATGTCCTGGAGGTCACTGGTGACATTAGCCCGAGTGGTTTGAATGGAGTGATATGGACAGAGGTCAGAACTCAATGACCTGAATGAATAGGAAATGACAAAATGGAGAGAGAAGGCAAGTGTATATATTGTTCCCATCAGAGTCTTGGCTATGATTGAAAATAGAGAATCTACTGACCAGAAGGGGGATACAAGGTTGCACAAGGAGTGCAATATTTTGTGTAAAGTAAGACCAATTGGTGCAGGTGGGAAAGTAATGATACATCTTCTTTACATCACTGTTCCTTGTGATGCTGAACACTTTTAAAGACTAAACACTGAGCTAAAAGGAACCTTGGTGGTGATCCACTCTAACCTTATAAATGAAAAAAATGAAGCCCAGAAAAGGAAAGGGACATGTGCTCAATGTTGGCCTATAAAAACATTCAAATCATTTTATTCCCCTTGGATTTTCTTTTCATCACTCTTATTTCATAAACTAAGTACCATTCCTCCTAGTTCCTTATTTAATATGTCTAACTTTTTATTTTGTAATAATTATAGATTTACAGGAAGTTGCAAAAATAGTACAGTGAGTCCCAGTACCCTTTACCCAGTTCCCCCCCAGTGGCAAGATCTTACATTACTATAGTATAACTTCAAAACCGACATATTGACAATGGCACAATACTGGTAACTCGACTACAGACCTTATTCAGTTTCACTAGATTTCACATGCATTCATTTGTGGGTGTGTGTAGGTCTATGTAGTTTTAGCATAGATAATGTAATCAATACCATAATCAAGATACAGAACTATTCCATCAGCACAAAGGAACATCCTGTGTTATCCCTTTATAGTCATGCATATCCCATACCCCCTCCAGTCCCTATCCCTGGCAATCATTAATCTATTCTTCATTTCTATAATTTTGTCATTTCAAGAATGCAGTCATATACTATGTGACCTTTTGAGACTGGCCTTTTCATTTATCAAAATCCCTTGAGGTCTACCCAAATTGTGTATATCAATAGTTGTCTGTTTCTCTTCATTGCAGAGTAGTATTCCATGGTACAGATGTTTGGTTTAATCACTCATTCAATTGCAGGACATCTGGGTAATTTCCAGTCTTTAGCTCTTACAAATAAGCTGCTAAGAACATTTGTGTACAAATTTTTGTGCCATCACAGCTTCTCATTTCTCTGGGATAAACATCCAGGAGTGTAACTGCTGGGTTGTATGATACATGGATGTTTTTTATTAGAAATTCCCAAACTCTTTTATAGAGTAGCTGTACCATTTAACATTCCTATAAGTAATGTATGAGAGATCCAGTTTGTATGCTCAACAGTGTCTGGTATTTCCACTACTTTTTCTTTAGCCATTCCAATAAGTATGTAATCATAATTCATTGTGGTTTTAATTTGCATTCCCTGATGACTACTGAAGTTCAACATCAAATTTTCATGTGCTTACTTGCCATCCATATATCCTCTTTAGTGAAATGTCTATTCATGTCTTTTGCTCATTTTCAATTGGATGGTTTTCTTATTGTTGACTTTATATAGTCTAGATTGATCAGACATATGGTTTGCAGATAACTTCCCTCAATGATTTCCTCCTCTTAAATTTTTACAGAGCAAAAGTTTTTCATTTTGATAAAGTCCAGTATATTGTTTTCCTTTTAGGACTGTGCTTTTGTAGTGAAGGCCAAGAGCTTGTTGCCTAGCCCAAGATCCTGCTGATTTTTCTGGTTTTTTTCCTAAAAGTTTTAAAGTTTTACATCTTACATCTAAGTCCATGATATATTTTGAGTTAATTTTTGTCTAAGGCGTGCAGTTTAGGTCAAAGTTCATTTTTTTGCCTATGGGTATCAATTGCTCCAGCATAATTTGTTGGAAAGACTGTCTATCCTTACTCCATTGAAATGCTTTTACACCTTTGGCAAAATTAGTTGGGCATAAACCACACTGTCTTGATTACTGTAGCTTTATGGGAAGTCTTGAAGTCAGGTAATGTGAGTCTTCCAACTTCTCCAAAATTGATTTAGCATAATTAATTTTATACCTGGATATTTTCGTTTTCCCTATAGGGAAAGAAAAGAATAGAAAAGAACTGTGGCTGTGGGAAATTAAGGAAAATACAGCATTTACACTCCACATGCCCTATCGTAGTGGTTTTTAAACTTCAGTATGCCCTAGAATCAGCTGGGGAGTTCATGAAGATTTCTAGGTTCCACCCCCAGAGATAAAGTCTGACCTCCAAGTGATACTCATGCAGGTGGACTACACACTGAAATGTGAAAAACAATAATCTAGGGAGAAACAAGAAGAAAAAACAAAACCCAACCCTTTGTCACTACTGTTGGGATTGTTTTCTTCCCACCTCCTCCAATGCCCACTTTAATTTCCAGTATGCAATAGGCTTGACTCTTTTCTAAAGACACACACACTCTTTTCTAAAGACGCACTTACCTTATACATGGAAAGAATAATGCAACAGAACTTGTTAAAACATGATTTTTGTTACATCCTAGGTCCTTAATGTTTCTGGAAAAACATACTTATATTATAATGGAAGTTCCTAGGTAAATAGGATCTGCTCAACAGGAATTTGCTTCAGAGTCAAGTATGCTAGAACTCATCTATTTGGTTAGAAAGGGCACCCACATAGATTCAACCTTTGATAGGTATCTTAGAATACCTAATATTTTAGAGATCAAGAAGACTTCAAAGTTAGTGAGTATTAGGGAGGGCACATATTGCATGGTGCACTGGGTGTTATACGCAAGTAATGAATCATGGAACTTTACATCAAAAACTAGGGATGTACTGTATAGTGACTAAGATAATATAATAAAAAATATTATTATAAAAATATAAAAATTTAAAAAAATTAAAATAAAATAAAATAAGATAAAATATGCTCCTAGGACATTTTATTACAAGATGTCCTTGCCAACATACCTTCCATAGCCCTTAAAAGAAAACTTTAATAAAAAAAACTTTAATATTCTACTTAAAGAATCTTTATATGCACTTTGTAGGCCAGTTACAGGTAAGAGGGTTCACTGAGTCCTAATGAAACTTTTTTTTTTCAGGAAGACACCTTGTGTTTATTGCATTATTAAAAATTCATCCACTGGGAGATAAAGAGAGCTGCTCCATTGTCCAACTACAAATGAGGTGGGTGAATTTTTAGACCATGCTTAATATACAAATTGAAAAAAAAAGTTTGTTTACCCCATTGTTTATTCTAGAGAAGAAAGTTCTTGCATAAGCTCCTCCTTTTCTTGTTGCAACTCCTGCAAATGCTGTTGGTTTTGTTCCAGTCTGTCCTCCAACCATTGTAGGAGAGGCCCGCTGACTGCTGACATTTGACTGCACAGATTCTTGGTAAACACTTCAATAGGAAAAACACAGATAAGATAACACTCCACCACCAATGCCTCCCCCCCCCAACTGTGGGCACATAAAGAAGGAGTTGGAGCAGGAGGTAGTACTAGCAGATGATTTTATATCACTAGCCAGGAGAAAGACAGGAATGCTGAGCAAAGAAGACACCTATTTTGAGGCCATCCTGAATATCCCTAGATCCATAAGCCAGAGGGAAGCCTGGCTATGCAGAAAGCAGAAAGATAACCAGCTCTTTACTCCCTTATGCAAAAGGGCTAAGTACTATAGGTTTCTTTCCCCAACCCTTAGGCCTTTGCACAGTGTACATGACAAATGACCATAAACCTTAGTGAGCTAGAACTCTGCTTTCTGCAACTTAGTTTTCCACAAGTCCACTAGGAAAATTACTCAAATGTTTTGTATATTTAAGAAATAAATACGTTAATTGAACTCACCTGAAAGCTACTCTTTTAAAATGAGGAAAAAACAGAGAGATGAAAAGCAAGGGACTTACCATCTTTCATGTTCAGCTTGATGGTGAGACAAAGATTCTATAGTACTCATTTTTTAAAAAAGGTTTTACTTATTTATTTATTTGACAGAGAGAGAGAAAGCACAAGCAGGGGGAGCATGAGAGGGAGAAGCAGGCTCCCCACTGAGTGGGGGAGCCTGATACGGGGCTCAATCCCAGGACCCCAGGATCATGACCTGAGCCAAAGGCAGATGCTCAACGAACTGAGCCACCCAGGAGCCTCTATAGCACTCATTCTAAAACAAACTCTGCCTAATGGAAATACCTTTTTCTCCTTCATGATACATGACTTACTGAGGGGCACCTGGGTGGCTCAGTTGGTTAAACATCTGCCTTTGGTTTGGGCCATGATTCCTGGGACAGAGCCCTGTATAAGGCTCCCCGCTCATCAGGGAGCCTGCTTCTCCCTCTGCCCCTCCACCCTGCTCGTGTTCTCTCTCTCTCAAATAAATAAACAAAATCTTTAAAAAATATATATGACATTGATTTTTTTAACAGTAATTTTTTATTATGTTATGTTATTGAAAATGACCATTGTAATACTGTGGGGTATATCTTCCAAGATATATGTATATGACATATGTGTGTACATGTGTGCATTTGTATGTATTCTTTTAGATAAAAACTGTATGATTTTGGATGTTACTTTTTTACCACATAACAATGACATCTTTCTGTGTCAGTAAAGATCTGGCTTTCCTTCTAAAGGGCTGCACAATATTCATCAAAATGGATGTACCTATTTAAAGATTTATTTATTTATTTTAGAGAGACAGAGAGAGAGAAAGAGCACACGAGAGCAGAGCAGGGACAGACGGGGAGGGAGAGGGAAAGAGAGCCCCAAGCAGAATCTACACTGAGCATGGAGCCTGAGATTGTGACCTGAGCTGAAACCAAGAGTCAGACACTTAACCAACTGCACCACCCAGGCGCCCCATGGATGTACCAATTTAATGAGTCTTCTACTGATGGACAATTCAGTGGCATCCATTTTTTTTGCTACTATAACGATTGTGCTTAATATCCCTTTAAATTTATTTTTGCATACTTGTCCTACAAATTTTTGAAGGATACATTTCTAGTGGTGGAATACTAGATTCAAGTACATGCATATTTTATTTATTTATTCATTTTTTAAAGATTTTATTTATTTATTTAACAGAGATAGAGACAGCCAGCGAGAGAGGGAACACAGCAGGGGGAGTGGGAGAGGAAGAAGCAGGCTCCCAGTGGAGGAGCCTGACGTGGGGCTCGATCCCGCAACGCCGGGATCACGCCCTGAGCCGAAGGCAGATGCTTAACCGCTGTGCCACCCAGGCGCCCCTACTGCATATTTTAAAATGGATTAGCCAGTATTTTTCAGATTGTGCCAAATTATACCTCCAGGAACAGTATATGGGAGTGTTCATTTCCCCCACATCCTCACCTAGTTACCTCTCAATTTAATCTTTGCCAAAAAAAAGGTGAAAAACTGCCATCTTAATCCATACTTCTTCTAAAGATATTTATGAACAATTTGATTTTTCTATAAAAGTCTTTCATTCCTTTTTTTAAAAGATTTTATTTATTTCAGAGAGAGAGAGTGCACATGAGTGGGGGGAGGAGCAGAGGGAGAAGCAGTCTCCCCACTGAGGAGGGAAACCCAAAGTGGGGCTCAATCCCAGGACCCCAGGATCATGACCTGAGCCAAAGGCAGACGCTTCACCAACTGAGACACCCAGGTGCCCCAGTCTTTCATTCTTACTTAGTCAGCTTTTTCCGAGTTCAGATTATATTTAGGCCAAGTCTTCCCAGAGTTTGAAAAATATCCTCTTGTATTTTCCTCCTATATTTTTTTAACTTTTAAAATGAGCTATAAAGGTCGGGGTGGGGGAGCGCACCTGGATGGTTCAGTCAGTTAAGCGTCTGCCTTCAGCTCAGGTTACGATCCCAGGGTCCTGGGATCAAGCCCCACACCAGGCTCCCTGCTCAGCAGGGAACCTGCTTCTCCCTCTCCCTCTGACCCTCCCCCTGCTAGTGTTCTCTCTCTCTCTCTCAAATAAATAAATAAAATCTTTAAAAAATAAAATAAAATGAGCTATAAAGGGTATAATTTACAGACAATAAAACGACCCCACTTAAAGTGTACAGTTCATTGAGTTTTGACAAATGTATACCTGTAGTAACAATCCCTAGTGAAGAAACAGATCCTTTCCATCAGCCCAGAGGCCCCTCTGCAGTTCCCTTTGCAGTCACTTCTGGCCCCAGCAGTTGCTGATCTACTTACTGTCACCACAGATTACCTTTGCCTATTCTTGAATTGCAAATAAACGGAACAATAAAGTATGTAGCATCTTGTGTAATCTTGCTCTTGAGATTCATCCAAGTGGTTCATGTATCAGTAGTTCTTTTTCTTTTGAGCAGTACTCCATTGTATGGGTGGATCACACTTTGTCCATTCACCCACTGACAGACACTGGGTTGTTTCCACCTTTTGGCTATTGTGAATAATGCTGCTATGAATGTTCCTATGCAAGTTTTCGTTTGAACACCTATTTTCAACTCTTTGGGATGTATGTACAACTGGTGGAACATTTGGTAATTGTAATTGCTAACTCCTTTCCAAAGTGGCTATCCCACATTTAATAGTAAAAGTTTAAATATAGGGGCACTTGGCTGGCTCCGTCAGAAGAGCCTGCAACTCTCAATCTCAGGGTCATGAGTTTGAGCCCTACATTGGGTATGGAGATTACATAAACAAACAAACAAACTTAAACATTTTTTTAAAAGCTTAAATATATCTGGAATTTCTTTTTTGTGTATGATGTTAGTTAGGAATCTATTTTCCCCCAAATGGAAATAGAAGGAGAAAAGTCCATGAAAGTTAAGAATGTCTCTTTTGTTCAGCACTGAACCCCACTACCTGGAATAGTGCCTAGCTGACACTCAGATACTTCCTGAATGAATAAACTATCAAACAAAGGAACTGTCCAACACTATTTGGTGAATAATCCATACTTTTTTATTGATTTGAAGTAATATCTTTCTTAAATATAAATTCCTATATACACATGGGCCCATCTGTGGGCTCTATTCAGTTCTACTGATTTATTTGCTCATTTTTTAGTTATTACCATACTATTTAAATTACTGTGGCTTTAGAATATGGCTACATGTCATACGCTACCAACTTTTAATTCTTTGTCATATTTTACCTCCAGATAGAAATGATGAGAGAGATATACCAAGACGTATCTTCTTTTCCTCTCAAACTAATGGCCTATAACTTGAAAGCCTCCCTTTCTTCCTCACTGGTGACTTTGCCAGTCACTGGGAAAGACTACACAAAATGGCCTGGGAATCAAGGTTATTCAAAGAGAAGGTATGGTAGGGTAGGTGTGTATGCTGGAGAAAAGTGATTTAGTATGTATATTGTACTGAGTTTTCTGCTCCTTGGCCTTGTATACGAATTCTTTCTGTGTCTATTGACATGAAAAGATTTCTTCTTTAATACCCTCCCTTTTATCTGTCTATCCATCTCTTTCAACTCCCACCATAATAGGCTGGTAGTGGTGTGCTGGGACCAATTTAGATCAGCTCATAAAAGCCAACTATTGAAATTTCAGAAGTCTGTGAGCTGGCTGAGGCCACATTAGTTATTTGAAATCAGCCATGGTAGGAATATTACACCATGGAAACTGGCAAACACAAAAAACCAGGGCCCTTCCTCCTCCCTGAGAACTGGGTATTAAACAAGTACCAGCATACCACCGAGAAAGTCGATCATAAAGTTCGTTCTAGTCTTTCCTCCAGCCTTATTCTGGGTAGCATATATAGTAAAGGGTCTGCAGGGTTCAAAAGAGAAGTTGGGAGCAGGATTAATGAATGGCAAAGCTCTTGGAAAAGGAAATTCAAGGAGAACTTGAACCTATTACTTCAAGCACTTAAACTAAATTTGTTTCTGTCAGTTGAGTATTTCAGATATCACTGCCTATATTCTAGAAAAAAAATCTTACCTGAGCCATTATGGATCTTCGTTACTGAGTCCAGATGTGTAAGGCTAAAGGGATAAAATAGTTTAGGTTAGTAGCAAAGCAGCAGTGAAGGGAAAACAAAATGGTCATGGTCTATGTAACAAAATGATAAACTGCACCAGACCTTTGCAAATTGGATTAGATGAACATGTATAATTTAAATTCCCTTACAGTTAAATTTTTCATGATTTGGAGTATGTAATTTTATTCAGAACCTCAAGATAATTCAAAGAGATAATTTGAAATTACTGTCTCTCACTTCATATAGTACACATTTCTTGGGCAAGACCCAGTGCTTGTCAATAGGGCTACTAAGATATAGTTGTTTTTTGTTTTTTGTCTTTTTAACAACCAAAAAGTACCATTGTCCTTGAAGAATCCCAAGTGTAGCAGGAGAGAAATGAATGTTAAATAGATTATTTACACACTTTCTCACAGAGAGGTGAAAGGAAAGGGGACTCAAGAAGAGGAAAAGAGGGACCAGGCCCTGAGAAGTAAAGAGGAGAGAGGAGGGAAGGCTCTACCTGTGGATCCTCCTATATGCATCTTGCTCCTCTTGGCACAGGATCTTGGGCAGCTCAACTGCTGATTCAAGGCATACTTTCCCAATGGTTACATGAGGTACAATATGGATTGGGATTTCAATCCTCTCATACCTGCAGGACAATCAATTCAGGTTAGTTTTATGTTTGCTTTCTAGCTTTATTTTGATATAATTACAAAAACGAATTATATATATTTAAGGTGTACAAATTGATGTTTTGATATTGATATTTTGAGTAAAATGATCACCACACTCAAGCCAATTAATATATCCATTACCTCACATAGTTACCATTCTTTGTGTGTGTGGTAAGAATACTTGAGATCTACCTTCTTTGAAAATTTCAAGTATATAATACAGTGCTGTTAACTGTAGTCACCATGTTGTGCATTAGATCTCCAGAATTCATTCATCCTGAAACTTTGTACCTTTGACCAACACTTCCTCATTTTCCCTTCCACCACTCCTGCCATGGCAACCACCATTCTACTCTCTGCTTCAATGAGTTTGACTATTTTTATTTATTTCAATTCATCCACTGACAGACCTTTAGGTTGTTTTTATATCTTGACTATTGTGAATAATTCTGCAAGGAACATTGGAGTACAGATATCATTTTGAGATCCATATTTTATTTTCTTTGGCTGTGTACCAAGAAGTGGGTTAGTTCTTAATGTCGAGTTGTCATAATCAGAAGTTTTCTATAATCTTAATAGAAATTTTGGGATACAATACTCAAAGATTAGACATTTCTGTCATTCATTTAGTAGCTCAACTTCAAAGCTGACTGAATTAAAACTGAGCTCCTCTGGGGAGCAAATTAGAAGCCCATTTGCAGAGCCAATATTCCCTACTCTCCTAGAAAATGTGAGGCCACTTTCATAAACTTAATGGAGGTCTTCGGAGCTCCAGGTCCTTACACTCACTCCCCCAGACAAGGGGAATAGCTAATTGATGCTGGTTTTGGTTGAGAAGTTGCCATTGGGGTTGAACACATTGATCACAAAGCCTGGGGAAGCGTAGCTGCAGACTTTTCAGTGATTCCATCAGATTCATGATGTAGATGGGATTACTCATAGAAATGCTCACTTGTTCTAACTTAGTGTTCACTAGTGGCCCTCAGTTTCCATTCTCTCCCCTCAGGGGAAACAGGTAAGAAATTCACATATACTGGGGCACCTGGGTGGCTCAGTTGGTTAAGTGTCTGACTCTTGGTTTCAGCTCAGGTCATGATCAAGCCCCACATCGGGCTCTGTACTTGGCACAGAGTCTGCTTCAGATTCTCTCACCTTCTTCCTCTCCCTCCTGCTCTCTCTCTCTCTCAAATAAATAAATAAATAAATAAATAAATAAATAAATCTTTTTTTTTAAAAAAAGGATTCACTCTTGGGGTTGTACATTCTGTGGGTTTTCACAAATATATAATGGCATGTATCCACCATTATAACATCATACAGATTAATTTCACTGCCCTAAAAAATCCCCTATGCTCCCTATTCAACCCTCTCTCCTCCCTAACCCCTGGCAACCACTTATCTTTTTTTAATTGTCTCCATAGTTTTTCCTTTCCTTTTATAGCATGTCTTATACTTGGAATCATGTAGTACATAGCCTTTTCAGATTGGCTCAGTGCATTTTTTAAACTACTCAGGTGATTCCAAGGAATCCAGGATTCCAATTCCAGGAATGAGTGGTCTAACTCATTTTTCTTTCTCCACACCTCCCAATCTATTCAATTAAACATTTCTTAATTTTTGGTGAGAAAACATTCCTTAGAGTTTCAGAAGCCTATTAACTTTTCTTTAGAAAGAAAAAAACTAAGGTCAGATACATGAGTTTTCTTTCTAACAATAAAAGAAAGCTGATAAGCAAAGTGCTTTCTGGCTAGATATGAAACCTCAAAGGGACATTTAGTAAAATTAACAGTATCTAGCATTCATATAAAATTACTAAGCATAGGAAGAAGCAGAAAAATCTGACCCATACACAAGAAAAAAATAAGTCAACTGAAATAGAGCTGGAAATATCAAAGATGAAAGAATTAGCAGACCGAAACAGAGCTAGAAATATCAAAGATGAAAGAATTAGCAGACAAGCTTCTTAAAATAACCATTATCATTATAAATACTCTGTGTGTGTTCAGGAAGGTAGAGGAAAAATTGAACATGGATAGGATCAACAGGAAATTAAACATTACAGAAGGAAAGATTAGTGAACTTGAAGACATAGCAATAGAAACTATATAAAATAAATCACAGATAGAAAAAAAGACCAAAAAACAAAGAACAGAGCATCAGAGAACTGTGAGACAATGTCAAGTGGCCAAATATGTGTATAATTGGAATATCCAAAGAAAACGAGAGAGTGGAAAAGAAAAAAAAAACTTGTAGAAATAATAGCTTTTTGTAAATTTGATGAAAAATGTAAATCCACATGTCTAAGCACAATGAAACCCAAGTACAGAACACATGAAAACAATTACACCATGGCACACTATAATCAAATAGCTTAAAACTAGTGAAAAAGAGAAAATCTTAAGAGAAGTCAGAAAAAAAGTCATATTAAGTAAACAGAAACAAAGGTAAAGATGATAGCCAGTTTCTCATTGGATGGTTGAGAAATATCTTTATGGTTCTGAAAGACAAAAATGGCTACCCCAGAGTTCTTTAAAATATTTTTTAAAGATGGAATTAGACTTTTTTCAGACATATGAAAGTTGAAAGAGTACTTCACCAGAAGACTTACACTACCAAAAACATTAAAGGACATTCTTCAAGAAGAAAGAAATGGTAACAGACAGAAACAAAGAAATGAAGAGCACTGGAAATGGTAACCTACTGAATGGGAGAAGATATTTGCAAATCACATATCTGATAGAAGGTTAGTATCCAAAATATAGAAAGAACTTATAAAACTCAACCCCAAAACATGAATCATCCAATTAGAAAAATGAGCAGAAGACCTGAATAGACATTTCTCCAAAGAAGGCATACAAATGGCCAACAGACATATGAAAAGATGCTCAACATCACTCAGCATCAGGGAAATACAAATCAAAACTACAATATCAGCTCACATCTGCCAGAACTGCTAAAATAAAAAATACAAGAAGCAACAGGTGCTGGTGGGGATGTGGAGGAAAAGGAATCCTCTCATACTTTTGGTGGGAATACAAACTGGTACAGCTACTGTGGAAATCAGTATGGAGGTTCCTCAAAAAGTTAAAAATAGATCTATCCTACAATCCCACGATTGCACCAAGTATTTACCTAACGAATACAAACATACTAATTCAAAGGGAAACCTGGACCCTGATGTTTATAGCAGCATTATCAACAATAGCCAAAGTATGGAAACAGCCCACGTATCCACTGACAGATGAATGGATGAAGAAGATGTGGTATATATACACAATGGAGTACTATTTGGCCATCAAACAGAATGAAATCCTGCCATTTGCAATGACATGAATGGAGCTACAGAGTATTATGCTAAGTGAAATAAGTCAGTCAGAGAAAGACAAATACCATGTGATTTCACTTGTGTGGAATTTAAGAAACAAACCAAATGAACAAAGGGGGGAAAAAAGAGAGGAGGCACACCAAGAAAAAGACTCTTAACTATAGAGAACAGACTGATGGCTACCAGAGGGGAGGTTGGTGCGGGATGGGTGAAATAGGTGACGGAGAATAAGAAGGGCACTTGTGATGAGCACCAGGGGTTGTATGAAAGTGTTGAATCACTATACTGTACGCCAGAATCTAATACTACACTGTATGTTAACTAACTGGAGTGAAAATAAAAACTTAAACTTAAAAAAATAAAATAAAATATGGAAAAAGTATCTCAGTGAAAATACACCCAAAGAAAAAGAAGAAATAAAGAAAAAAAATAGTGGGCTTCCTTGCCTTTGATCTTGATCTTGCTGTGATTGCCACCCCTGCTTTCTTACTGTTCCCATGTTCCTGATATATTTTTGTCCATCTGTTTATTTTTAGCCATTTTGAATCTTTGTGTTTTGTTTGACTCTTGCATAGAGCACAGAATTGGGTTTCCTTTGCTATCTAATTCTAAAATAATTTTCTTTAATATGTAAATTCATCTAACTAAAACAGACGTAAGTCCTGGGGGTGTAATGTACAACATGATGACTATAGTTAACGATATTGTATTATTTGACAGTTACTAAGAGAATAAATCTTAAAAGTTTTCACCACACACACACACACACACACACAAAAGCAATTTGTAACTATGAAAGATGATGGATGTTGACTAAACTTGTGCCAATTATTTTGCAATATATACATGTATCAAATCATTATGCTTTACACCTAAAACTTATACAATGTTTTATGTAATTATATCTTAATAAAACTGAATAATACATACATATATAACCTATGGATCAATGAGGAAGTCAAAAGGAAAGTTACAAATTATTCTGAACTGAATAAAAATGGAAAACACAGCAAGATGTATAAGATGCAACTAAAGGAGTACTTGGAAATTTAAATAAATTTCTATAAAAAAGGAAAATAGATCTCAAACAAATGAACTCAGCTTTCACACACCTTAAAACAAATAGAAGAGAAGAAATAGAGAAAAGAACAAGTGAACAAAGTAAACAAAGAGAAAGAAATAACATATCAGAGTTGACATAAATGGAACAGTACACAGATCAACAGAGAAAACCAATGAAACAAAAGTGATTTTTTGAGATATTCAATAAAATTGTTACATATAGCCAGACTTACCAGAAAAGAGAAACAAATTACCAATATAGTAACAAGAGAGATGACATTACAATGATTTTACAGATAATAAACAATAAAAGATATTATTCTAACAACTTTATGCCAATAAATTCAACTACTTAGATGAAATGAATAAGTCCCTTGAAAGATATGAATGACCAAAGCTCGCTCAAGAAGAAATATATAACCTGAATAGCCCTATATCTATTAAATAAATCAAATTGGTAGTTGAAAAGCTTCCCACAATGAAGATTTCAGGCCCAGAAGTCTTGACTGGTGAATTCTACCAAATACTTAAGGAAGAAAGACTATCAATTCTACAAAAACTCTCCCAACAGCTGTATTCAGCAGTTTATTAGAGATTCCAATGAATGCAGTAAGGTAAGAAAAATAAACAGAGGGCATCCGGATTGGAAAGAAAGGAGTAAAACTGCCTTTATTCACAAATGACAACCTATGTGAGTAATCCAAGGACTCCTCAAAAAAGGTACTAAAATTAACAATTGAATTTAGAAAGGTAGGATGTAAACTCGGTATACAAAAATCAGTTGTATTTTTATACAGTAGCAATGAGCAATAGGAAATTGAGATTAAAATTAAAGCATTTACAATGGATAAAAATATGAAATGTGTAGGGATGAATCTGACAAAAGATATGCAAGACTTGTATGCAGAAATGTACAAACCATTATTGAGAAAATTAAAGACCAAAATAAATGGAGAGATATAACATGTTCATAAATTGGAACACTCAATATTATTAAGATGTCAATTCTCCCCAAAATGATCCATATTCAATATAATCCGAATAAAAAATCTCAGGATGAGGAGTTAAGATGGAGGAGTAGGGGACCCCTTTTTCAGCTGGTCCCCTGAGTCGAGCTCGATAGGTACCAGACCATCCTGAACACCCATGGAATGAACCTGAGACGCAGGAAGATACATCTGGATCTCTACAAACGAACATCTCCAGCGATGAGTATTGAGGTAGGAAGCCGGGAACTGTGAAACCGCGCACAGATATTGTAAGAGAAATGGAAGGGGGAGAAAGCCGCCACGTTCGGGCGCCGGGAAGCGGTAGCCACCTGCACGGGGGATCGGGTGGACTCGCGGACTGGCACCCGAGAGAGAGAGCGGACTGAGACCGTGAGCCGGGGAACGCGCACCACCAGACTGAAAACTGGAGCTCCGGAGTGCGCGCGAACCACACTGAAACAGAGCTCTGGAGCGCGCGGGAGCTGCTGGTGGTGTTAGAAACACGAAGGACAGAGACGCACCGGCCCTGGAAGTGAGGGCTGGGACGCCGGCTGTGGGGTGCACATCCCCGGACGCTGCAGGGTTGAGCAGCACCAACAGAAACAGAGTTAAAGTGGCCAGAACATCAGTGGAGAATGGTCTGTGATCCGTCTGTTCAGAGACAGAGGCTGAGATTCGGCCACTGCTGCTCTGACTCTCAGAAGAGGCACAGCAAACCGCCAGGGAAAGCCGCCAGAGAACAAAAGCCTGGAAATACTGGCTCACAGCATGCCCATCCCCATTCCCCTTCGCAGGGGACATGGAGACTCTACCCAAACAGGGTTGCCTGAGTATCAGCGTGGCAGGCCCCTCCCCCAGAAGGCAGGCTGAAAAATCAAGAAGCCCACATCCCTAAGGTCCCTATAAAACAAGAGCACACTGCCTGGGTCCCGGTCAATAATTTGGGCTGTGGACAACCCTGCAACCTCTCCTCATCAGAATGACGAGAAGGAGAAATACCCCCAGCAAAGAAAAGACAATGACTCTGTGGCCTCTGCCACAGAACTGATGGATATGGATATAACCAAATTATCAGAAATGGAGTTCAGAGTAACAATGGTCAATATGATGTGTAGACTTGAAAAAAGTATTAACGAAAATGTTAATGAGAATATAGAATCTCTAAGGGCGGAAATGAGAGCGAATCTGGCAGAAATTAAAAATTCTATGAGCCAAATGCAGTCAAAACTAGAGGCTCTGATGGCCAGGGTCACTGAGGCAGAAGAACGTATTAGCAAATTGGAGGATGGGTTAGTAGAAGAAAAAGCGAAAATAGAATCTGGACTTAAAAAAATCCACGCCCACGAATGTACGTTACAGGAGATCACTGACTCAATGAAATGATCCAATGTCAGAATCATCGGCATCCCCGAGGGGGTGGAGAAAAACAGAGGTCTAGAAGAGATATTTGAACAAATTGTAGCTGAAAACTTCCCTAATCTAGCAAGGGAAACAAGTATTCGTGTCCAAGATGCAGAGAGGACCCCTCCCAAGTTCAACCACGACAAACCTACACCACGTCACGTCATAGTGCATTCGCAAATATTAGATCCAAGGATACAGTATTAAAAGCGGCCAGGGCAAAGAAATTTCTCATGTACCAAGGCAAAGGCATCAGAATTACATCAGACCTGTCTACACAGACCTGGAGTGAGAGAAAGGGTTGGGGGGGGGCATTTTTAAAGCTCTTTCAGAGAAAAACATGCAGCCAAGGATCCTTTATCCAGCAAGGCTGTCATTCAGAATTGATGGAGAGATAAAGACCTTCCAGAAACGCCAGTCATTGACCAATTTCGTAACCACAAAACCAGCCCTACAGGAGATATTAAGGGGGGTTCTATAAAAGTAAAAAAGCCCCAAGAGTGATACAGAACAGAAAGTCACAATCTATAGAAACAAAGACTTTACAGGCAACATGGCATCATTAAAATCATATCTCTCAATAATCAGTCTCAATGTAAATGGCCTAAATGCTCCCATAAAGCGCCACAGGGTTGCAGATTGGATAAAAAGACATGACCCATCCATCTGCTGTCCACAAGAGACTCATCTTGAACCTAAAGATACATCCCGACTGAAAGTAAAGGGATGGAATACCATCTTTCATGCCAATGGACCCCAAAAGAAAGCTGGGGTAGCAATTTTCATATCAGACAGAATGGATTTTAAACTAAAGACTATAGTTAGAGATACAGAAGGGCACTATATTATTCTTAAAGGATGTATCCAACAAGTGGATATGACAATTATAAATTTATATGCCTCCAACAGGGGAGCAGCAACATACACAAGCCAACTCTTAACCACAATAAAGAGACATATAGATAAAAAAACGTTAATAGTAGGGGACATCAAAACTCTGCTCTCAGCAAAAGACATATCACCTAAGCACAAAATCAACAAAGAAAGAAGAGCTTTGAATGCCATACTCGACGAGTTGGACCTCATAGATATATATAGAACACTAGACCCCAGAACAAAAGAATACGCATTCTATTCTAATGCCCATGGAACATTCTCAAGAATAGACCATGTTCTGGGTCACAAAACAGGTCTCAACCGATACCAAAAGACTGAAAGTATTCCCTGCATATTCTCAGACCACAATGCTTTGAAATTGGAACTCAACCACAAGGAAAAATTTGGAAGAAACTCAAACACTTGGAGACTAAGAACCATCCTGCTCAAGAATGATTCGATAAACCAGGAAATCAAAAATCAATTTAAACAATTTATGGAGACCAACGAGAATGAAAACACAAGAGTCCAAAACCTATGGGACACTGCAAAGGCAGTCCTAAGGGGAAAATACATAGCCATCCAAGCCTCACTCAAAAGAATAGAAAAATCTAAAATGCAGTTTTAATATTCTCACCTCAAGAAGCTGGAACAGCAACAGAGGGACAGGCCTAATCCATGCACGAGAAAGCAGTTGATCAAGATTAGAGCAGAGATCAATGAATTAGAAACCAAGAGCACAGTAGAGCACATCAACAGAACTAGAAGCTGGTTCTTTGAAAGAATAAATAAAATTGACAAACCACTGGCAAGACTTATCCAAAAGAATAGAGAAAAGACCCAAATTAATAAAATTATGAATGAAAAGGGAGAGGTCACAACCAACACCAATGAAATTGGAAGGATTATTAGAAACTTTTATCAACAGCTTTATGCCAATAAATTAAGCAATCTGAAAGAGATGGAGGCCTTCCTGGAAACCTATAAGCTACCAAGACTGAAACAGGAAGAAATTGATTTTTTAAACAGGCCAATTAATTATGAAGAGATTGAAACAGTGATTAAAAACCTTCCAAAAAACAAAACGCCAGGGCCTGATGGTTTTCCCGGGGAATTCTACCAAACATTCAAAGAAGAAATAATACCTATTCTCCTAAAGCTATTTCAAAAAATAGAAACAGAAGGAAAGCTACCAAACTCATTCTATGAGGCCAATATTACCTTGATCCCCAAACTAGGCAAAGACCCCATCAAAAAGGAGAATTACAGACCGATATCCCTGATGAATATGGACGCCAAAATTCTCAGCAAGATCCTTGCTAATACAATCCAACAGTACATAAAAAGGATTATCCATCATGACCAAGTGGGATTCATCCCTGGGATGCAAGGGTGGTTCAACATTCGCAAATCTATCAGTGTCATAGACTTTATCAGCAAGAAAAAAGCCAAAAATCATATGATCCTCTCAAATGATGCAGAAAAAGCATTTGACAAAATACAGCATCCTTTCCTGATTAAAACCCTTCAGAGCGTAGGGATAGAGGGTACATTCCTCAATCTCATAAAAACCATCTATGAAAAGCCTACAGCAAATATCATTCTCAATGGGGAAAAGCTGGAAGCCTTTCCCTTAAGATCAGGAACACGACAAGGATGCCCACTCTCGCCACTATTATTCAACATAGTACTAGATGTCCTTGCGACAGCAATCAGACAACAAAAAGGGATAAAAGGTATCCAAATCGGCAAAGAAGAGGTCAAACTGTCTCTCTTCACAGATGACATGATACTCTATATGGAAAACCCAAAAGAAGCCACTCCCAAACTACTAGAAGTTATAGAGCAATTCAGTAATGTGGCGGGATACAAAATCAATGCTCAGAAATCAGTTGTATTTCTATACACAAACAATGAGACTGAAGAAAGAGAAATTAGGGAATCCATCCCATTTACAATCACACCAAAAATCATATGCTATCTGGGAATTAACTTAACCAGAGATGTAAAAGACCTATATTCTAGAAACTACAAATCACTCTTGAAAGACATTGAAGAAGACACAAAAAGATGGAAAAATATTCCATGCTCATGGATCGGAAGAATTAACATAGTTAAAATGTCCATGCTACCCAGAGCAATCTACACTTTCAATGCTATCGCGATCAAAGTACCAATGACATTTTTCAAAGAACTGAAACAAATAGTCCTTAAATTTGTGTGGAACCAGAAAAGGCCCTGAATCACCAAGGAACTGTTGAAAAGGAAAAACAGAGCTGGGGGCATCACAATGCCGGATTTCGAGGTGTACTACAAAGCTGTGATCACAAAGACAGCATGGTACTGGCACAAAAACAGACACATAGACCAATGGAACAGAATAGAGAACCCAGAAATGGACCCTCAGCTCTTTGGACAACTAATCTTTGATAAAGCAGGAAAAAACATCTGGTGGGAAAAAGACAGTGTCTTCAATAAATGGTGCTGGGAAAATTGGACAGCTACATGCAAAAGAATGAAACTTGACCACTCTCTCACACCATACACAAAAATAAACTCCAAATGGATGAAAGACCTCGATGTGAGACAGGAATCCATCAAAATCCTAGAGGAGAGCATAGGCAGCAACCTCTACGACATCGGCCACAGCAACCTTTTTCATGACACATCTCCAAAGGCAAGAGAAGCAAAAGAAAAAATGAACTTGTGGGACTTCATCAAGATAAAAAGCTTCTGCACAGCCAAGGAAACAGTCAAAAAAACTAAGAGGCAGCCCACGGAATGGGAGAATATATTTGCAAATGATACTACAGATAAAAGACTGGTATCCAAGATCTACAAAGAACTTCTCAAACTCAATACACGAGAAACAAACAAATCATAAAATGGGCAGAAGATATGAACAGACACTTTTCCAATGAAGACATACAAATGGCTAATAGACACATGAAAAAATGTTCAAAATCATTAGCCGTCAGGGAAATTCAAATCAAAACCACACTGAGATACCACCTTACGCCAGTTAGAATGGCAAAAATAGACAAGGCAAGAAACAACAATTGCTGGAGAGGATGTGGAGAAAGGGGATCCCTCCTACATTGTTGGTGGGAATGCAAGTTGGTACAGCCACTCTGGAAAACAGTATGGAGGTCCCTTAAAAAGTTAAAAATTGAGCTACCCTATGATCCAGCCATTGCACTACTGGGTATCTACCCCAAAGATACAGATGTAGTGAAGAGAAGGGCCATATGCACCCCTATGTTCATAGCAGCATTGTCCACAATAGCTAAATCGTGGAAGGAGCCGAGATGCCCTTCAACGGATGACTGGATTAAGAAGATGTGGTCCATATATACAATGGAATATTACTCAGCTATCAAAAAGAACGATTTCTCAACATTTGCTGCAACATGGACGGCACTGGAGGAGATAATGCTAAGTGAAATAAGTCAAGCAGAGAAAGACAATTATCATATGGTTTCTCTCATCTATGGAACATAAGAACTAGGAAGATCGGTAAGAGAAGAAAGGGATAAAGAATGGGGGGGTAATCAGAAGGGGGAATGAAACATGAGAGACTATGGACTCTGAGAAACAAACTGAGGGCTTCAGAGGGGAGGGGGATGGGGATTGGGATAGGCTAGTGATGGGTATTAAGGAGGGCACATGTTGCATGGAGCAGTGGGTGTTATACGCAACTAATGAATCATCGAACTTTACATCAAAAACCAGGGATGTACTGCATGGTGACTAACATGAAATAATACAAAAATATTTTTTAAAAAATCTCAGGCTATTTTGGAAAACAGTCTGCAATTTCTTAAAAACTTAAATATACATATGCCGTATAATTCAACCAGTCTGTCTGTAGGTATCTCCCCAAGGGAAGAGAGAGCACATATCCATACAAAGACTTGTACACAGAGGTTCAAAGTAGCTTTATTTGTGATAAACCAAAACTGCAAGTAAGTCAAATGTCTATCAACAGGCAAATGAAAAAACAAATTGTGGTAATATTTATATAATTTAATACTTTTCCATAATAAAAGATGTAAACTATTGATACATGCTATAATATACATGAATCTCAAAATAATTCTGGTGTATGAAATGAGACAGACAAAAAGTACATAGTCTATTATTCCACATATATGTATATTTTTTCCCTAAAAAAATGCAGACTACTCTACAGTGATTACATATCAGGGCTTCTGGGGTTGCAGGAGGGACAGGGAGTGATAAGGAAAACTGCAAAGGGGCACTAAGACAAGTTTGAGGGTGATGGATATTTTCATTATCTTGATTATGGTGATGGTATGTACAGGTATGTACATGTCAAAACTTATCAAATTGTCTATTGTAAACACATGCAGTTTATTGTATGCCAATTATACCTCAATTATGCTGTTAAAAAATAAAAGGAACCAAGCCTCCTTGGAGAAATGCTGAATCCAGAAAAGAAGAAGATGAAAATGGAACATCTTCTTGTGCCAGAAAATCAAGTAGTACTCAAAGAATAATGAGAACATATCAAAAGAACATGGAAGGGGCTTCCACTGGTTGATTCTGAAACAATGTGTGCCTCAAAATAGCTAATGATAATAATGGATTATCCACTGAATAAAATAAGAATCCAAATATACACACAAATATAAATAAATAAATGAAAAAAATAAAGAAATGGGCAGGAAAAGCCCTTCCTGGGAGTAGAGTGCCAACTGGTAAATGTAAAAGGAATGATGGAATTAGAAACTTGCCTTTGATAATCATCTTAGTAATAAATAATTTAGGAAAGAATCGCTGATGAATGCTAAAACTTCCCACAATATACTTATTCATTTCAAAGGGAAGAAGAGTAACTTTATAGCGGAAAACTTCACAGATACTACCTTAAGCATCCAGTCAAAGTTGAAACCACCAGTTATGGGACAAATTGATACCATATGCCTCCTGATACAAATCACTGAGAAGAATACAACATCACCTTTGTGGTAGCTTTGCCAAAAGTGAGTAATCTGCATCTCATCATGAATAATATAAACAAATCCAAAATGAGGGACATTTTCCAAAATAACTAGCCTACAGTCTTCAAAAGTAGTACACTCACAGAAGATCAAAGGAGACTACAGAGTCATGATCATGATATGCAATGTGTGAACCTGCAACCAGGACCAAAATAAAGTGCTGTTATTAAGAAAACTGGTGAAATTTGAATACTATCTATGGACTAGGTAATAGAATTGTATGAATTTTAATGTACTGAAATTGATTCTTTTATTGTTGTTACGTAAGAGAATGTACCTGTTCTTTAGGAAATGTCCACTGAAGGGGCATCGTAGATATAACTTACTCTCAAATGGTTCAGGAAACACTATTCGTAGGTATAAGGAAAAAATGATAATGGAAATATGATAAATGCTCACATTTGAGGAATCTGGGTAAAGGGCACACAGGAATCCTTTAGTACTATTCTTGCAACTTTTCTGTAAATTTGAAATGATTTTAAAACGATGTTAAAAAACACTAAGAATAATAACTAAAAGAATTAAAACAGTACACACAACTTCTAAAACAGAAAGAAAAAAAAACCCAGAAAATTCAGTGTAACAAATGGCAGGAAAAGTAAAAAGAATTAAATAGAAAGCATGGCAAACAGAAGGCAAAAAACACAATTGCAACAATGATAATAAAATGAATGCATTACACTCACCTATTAAGACAGATGTTCTGATTGTTTAAAACCAAATAACTCAAGATCTTGTTATATCCTATTTACAAGAGACATACCTGAAACAAAGTAACTGAGGAAGGCTGACAATGAAGGAATGGAAAAAGTTATAAAAGGAAAAGGCTACTAACAAAAACAGCAACATGCAACAAGCAGTGGCAGACACAAATGTCCAGTCTCACCTTCCTCCTTGGTAACAGAATGCCAATTTTTAGTCAAGGCAAAGCTACCTGACAGGCCTCCCTGCTTAGGTGTGGCTACTTCACTAAGTTCTGCTATTGAGATGGAAATGGAATAGTTTTCTGGGATTTCTGAGGTCATTTACTAGAAATTGGCTGAGCTAGGATGGGCCCCTTTTTGCCCTCCTACCTTTCCTCTTCCTTCTGGCCCTCAATGGAGATGTGCTGGCTGGAACTCCAGAAGTCTCGTGGACCATGAGGGGACCTTAGGATGAAAACCATATACCAAGATGGTGAAGCAGAAGATAGGAGCCTGGGTCCCTGATGACATAACAGAGCCCTGGAATACATATCTCCAGACTTCTACCCAAGAAAGAAATAATCTTTCTTGTTTAAACTGTTATTATTTAATTTTCCCCCTAATATACATAGTTCAACCTAAACCTGACAGGAACAATAATAATCTTTAGAAATATTTTAAGGCATACATACATAAATGTGTAAATGGTCAAAGAAGGCTATTTCATATTTTATGAAGGAAAACACAACAGGACAATATAATAGTTACGAACCTTTATAAACTCCTTATGTAATAATGATGCAGCTTCAAAATATATAAACCTAACCCTGACTAAAACATAGAAGTGGATGGGAGGTTTATATACATCTCTCTCAGATATGTATAATCAAAACCACAAACTATGAGAAAGGATATAAGGATCACTATAACATAACTTAACAAGCTTGTTCTAATAAGGATATAAGGGACTTGTACCCAAGAGACAATATACATAGTTTTTGATGCATATGAAAAGTACAAAACTTGACCATGTTTTAAGTCAGGGGTCAGCAAACTTTTTATGAAAAGCCCAGACAGTAAATGTTTTCAGCTGCGTGAGCCACAGGGTCTCTGTCACAACCACCCAGTTGTGCAATTTTAACTGGTAAATAAAATGAGTGTAGCTGTGTTCCAATAAAAATTGATTTCCAAAATAGGCACAGGGCCCTTGTGGCCTATAGGATGTAGTCTGTGGACCTCTTTTTCTAGGTAACAAAGGAAATATCCAAAAATTTCCATAAAGCTGATATCACCTGGGCCACAGTTACCATAACATGTTAAAAATTATGGGGCACCAGGGTGGCTTAGTCTGTTAAGCATCCAACTCTTGATTTCAGCTCAGATCATGATCTCAGATCATGAGATCAAGCCCTGCAGCGCCCTCTGTGCTGGACATGGAGCCTGCCTAAGATTCTCTCTCTCCCTCTCCCTCTGCCCCTCTCTGCCCCACACTTTCACTCTCTCTTAAAAAAATAAAAAAATTAATGTAATAGCAAAATAAATAAGTAAATAAAATCTACCCCCTCCCAGACCTATACATCTGGAAATTTTTAAATGCACTTCTAAATAACTCGGGTTGAAGAGAAAATAAAAACTGAAAAATATAAATCAGAAGTAAACAAACAAACAAAAGCCACTGGAACCTACGGAATGAAGCAAAAGTGAGGAGGAAAATTTATAGCATTAACAGTATTTATCAAAAAACAAGGGAGACAGAAAATAAACTTAGTTTTCATCTCAAAAATTTATCTTTTTAAAGATTTTATTTGTTTACCTGAGAGAGAGAAAGCACAAAGCAGGGGGAGCAGCAGGCAGAGGGAGAAGCCAGATTCCCCACTGAGCAGGGAGCCCATGGGGGCTCGATCCCAGGACCCTGGGATCATGACCTGAGCCAAAGGCAGACACTTAACCAACTGAACCACCCAGGCGTCCTTTATCACAAGAACTTAGAATGAAGATAACAATGAAAACAACACAGCAACAATAAAACATACAGAAAACAGAAGGAAGAAATAAAGAAAAAAAGCAAATTTTTTTAAAAAAGGTAAGAAACTGGATTAATCTACAGAACTTAAAGCTGGTCCTTTGAAAAAACCAACAAAATATACAAGCCTCCGGCAACAGAATCAAGAAAAAAGGAGAAAACACAAGTAAACAGCATTAGCAATGGAAAAGGGGACATACTCAAAGAAACAGATCACACAATCATCCACTCAAAAATATTTACTGAATGGCTACCATGTGGCAGGCCCTGCTCTAGTTGTTAGTCAACAAGACAGACAAGGTCCCCACAATCATGGAGACAACAATTTAATTGGGGGAAAGAGACTGTAAATAATAAACAAATAACTAATTTACATTAGTGATAAATGATACAAAGAAAATAAAACAGGTTTTTTAAATTTTTTAAAAAGATTTTATTTATTTATTTGAGAGAGAGTGAGAGCAACAGCATGAGCAGGGAGGAGGGGCGGAGGGAGAGGGAGAAGCAGACTCCCCACTGAGCAGGCAGCCCGATGTGGGGCTTGATCCCAGGACCCAGGGATCATGACCCAAATAGAAGGCAGGTGCTCAACCCACTAGGCCACCCAGGTGCCCCCCCCAAAATTTTTTTATATGTTAATACATATATCCTCAAACCCAAAGAATAGAAAACAGATGAAATGGATAATTTTCTAGGAAACTATAAATTACCATAACTGACAAATACTACATGATTCCACTTATATGAGGCATCTAAAATAGTCAAACTCATAGAAGCAGAGAATACAGTAGTGGCTGCAGGCGATGGGGGAAGATATAAAGGGGCTGTTATTCAATGGGCATAAAGCTTCAGTAATGCTACATGAATAAATTCTAAAGATCTACTGTTTAACATGGTGTCTCTAGTTAACAGTAAGGTATGGTGCATTTCAAAATTTGTTAAGAGGGTAGATCTCATGTTCTCTTCTTACCACAAAAAAAAAAAAAAAAAGAATCAAACAAACAAAAAACCCACAAAGGACACAGGGAAAATTTGGAGGTACTGGAAATGTCTATTACCTTGATTGTGGTGATGGTATCACATCTATTTACATATGTCCAAACTCATCAAATTGTATATATTAAACATGTGTAGATCTTTGTTTATAAATTATGCCTTAACGAAGCTGTTTAAAAAATAAACAAGCAAGAAAAAATAGCACTATGCAGCCAAAATAAGGTCTTGAAGATTAAGATGGTTAAAAAAAAAACCCAGAACAGTCAATGGGTGCCATAATTTTCATTGTTCATATGTAGGTTCTAGATCATTTGTAACCCAATAAAGTCAGAAGGAAAACAGGCTCAGGAATTCAAACAACAGAGGAAGAGAAGTATCATCTGCTTCTAGACCAATCAAAATCTATTTCTTTTTTTTAAAAGATTTTACTTATTTATTTGACAGAAAGAGAGAGCGGAAGCACAAGCAGGGAGGGGCAGAGGGAGAGGGAGAAGCAGACTCCCCACTGAGCAGTGAGCCCAATGCGGGACTCAATCCCAAGATGCTGGCATCATGACCTGAGCAGAATGCAGATGCTTAATTGACTGAGCCACACAGGAGTCCCTGGGCCATGACATTCTTAAAAGGAGACACAGAGTAAGCACTGGCCCTGCACTTGCCCAGCCACATGGTCTTGGATGAGCCACTTTATTTCCACAGACTCAAATTTCTGAAAGACACTCTTCGACCTTTTAAAGCACTAGTGACTGTCTCTAGTGACTGAGAATCCAATTCTTCTCTTTTCTTCCATTATAGTAGCACTCTTTTATAGCATTTGCACCATTTATTGAGAACACAGTGACAAACATATTCTGAAACTCTGGTAGCACTTACATGGAGGATTAATTTCCAGCTAAAAAGTTTTCCCTCCAACAGTGCACTCCCAAATACATTTTTCAGACCACTAATCTTCACCATCCTACAAAAATAAATTTGTTCTTGGGGAGGGTGGTGGGGGATTGGGATAAGACGGTGATGGGTATTAAGGAGGGCACATATTGCATGGAACACTGGGTGTTATACGCAAATAATGAATCATGGAACACTACATCAAAAACTAATGATGTACTGTATGGTGACTAACATAATAAAAAATTATTAAAAAAATAAATAAATGTGTTCTTAATACTTAAAATGTTTCTATTAAATCATTCCAAAGTTCAGAGAAAATCAGTGCTTTGTACTTCAATTAATAACTTTATTGAAATATAATTGTGGGTGGGGGGCGCCTGGGTGGCACAGCGGTTAAGCGTCTGCCTTCGGCTCAGGGCGTGATCCCGGCGTTGTGGGATCGAGCCCCACGTCAGGCTCCTCTGCTATGAGCCTGCTTCTTCCTCTCCCACTCCCCCTGCTTGTGTTCCCTCTCTCGCTGGCTGTCTCTATCTCTGTCAAATAAATAAATAAAATCTTAAAAAAAAAATAATTGTGGGTGGGATAAGAACACTTAGGAGTTACCCTCTTACCAATTTCAAGTATAAAATACAGTATTGTTAACTATAGTCACATTGCTGTATATTAGCTCTCCAGAATTTATTCATATCTTGCATAACTGAAACTTCATATCCTTTGACCAACATCTCCCCATTTAACCCACCTCTCAGCCACTGGCAACCACCATTCTACTCTCTGGTTCTATGAGTTTGACTGTTTAAGGTTCCAAATATAGGTGAGGTAACGCAGTATCTGTCTTTCTGTGTCAGGCTTATTTCACTTAGCATAAGGTCCTCTAGGTTCATCCATGTTGTTGCAAATGGCAAGATTTCTGTCTGTACCAAGGCTCAATAATATTCATTGTGTATGTGTGTGTGTATATATATATACACTCTTGATAATTAATGATGCTGAGTACCTTTTCAAATACTTGTTGGCCATTCGTAGGTCTTCTTTTTAGAAATGTCTAGTCAGATCCTTCATATATTTTTTAATTGGGTTATTTGGGCTTTTGATATCAAGTTCCTTATATGTTTTAGATATTAACCCCTTATCAGATATGTGGTTTGCAAATATTTTCTCCCATTTCATAGGCTCTATCTTTTCACTCTATTATTTCCTTTGCTCTGCAGAAACTTTCAGTTTGATGAAATCCCACTTGCCTATTTTTGCTTTTGTTGCCATATCCAAAAAAATCATTGCCAAGTTCTTCAAAAAGCCTTTTTCCTACATTTTACTCTAGTAGTTTTATGGTTTTAGGTCTTACGTTTCAGTTTAATCCATTTTGAGTTGACTTTTGTATATGGTGTGAGTAAAGGGTCAAATTTCATTTTTGTACATGTGGCTATTCAGGTTTTCCAAAATCATGTATTGATTTTATTGTGGATTCTTGGCACTCCTGTTGAAGATCAATCAACCATAGATATGTGAATTTATTTCTGGGCCTTCAAATCTGTTCCATTGGTCTAGATGTCAATTTTTTATGCCACTATCATACTTTTTGATTACAGTAGCTTTGTAATATTATTTAGAAACCAATCAGTGTGATGCCTCCATCTCCGGTCTTGCTCAAGATTGCTTTAGCTATTTGGGGTGTTTTGTGAGACCATATGAATTTTAGGATTGTTTTTTCTATTCATGTAAAAAAAATGCCACTGGGGGGCAACTGGGTGGCTCAGTCGGTTAAGTGTCCAGCTCTTGATTTTGGCTCACGTCATGATCTCATGGTCCTGGGATTGAGAACCACGTTGGACTCCCTGCTCAGTGGGGAATCTGCTTGTCTCCCTCTCCCTCTGCCCCTCTCCTCTCTCTCTCTCAAATAAATAAATGTTTTTAAAAATGCCATTAGGATTTTAATAGAGAATGCATTGACTCTTTAGGTCACTTTCAGTGGTATGGTCATTTAACAATATTAATTCTTCCAATCCATGAACATGGCATATCCTTCCATTCTGTGTTTTCCTTCATCAATATTTTATAATTTTCAGGGTACAAGTCTTTAACTTTGGTTAAGCTTACTCCTAAGTATTTTATACTTATCCCTAAGTATTGTGAATGGGATTGTATTCCCAATTTGGGTAGTTTGTTGTTTGTGTATAGAAACTCAACTGATTTTTATATATTTGTTTTGTATTCTGCAACTTTAATTCTAAGTTTTTGTTGTTATTGAGTCTTTAGGGTTTTCTACATATGTGATCATGTCATCTGAGATCTAAGATAAATTTTACTTCTGATATAGAGGCCTTTTATTTCTTTTTCTTGTATGACTGCTCTAAGACTTCCAGTACTATGTTGAATAGAAGAGGCAAGAGTGGGTATCTTTGCCTTTCACTGGATCTTAGAGGGAAAGCTTTCAGTTTCCCCCCCCCATTGATTATAAGATTAGCTGTGGGTTTTTCATGTGTGGCCTTTATTGCATTAAGTTCCTTCTATACCTATTTTGTTGAATTTTTGTGCTTTTTCTGCATCAACTGAGGTGATTGTGTGGTTTTTATCTTTCACTCTGTTAATACGGTATATTAAATTGATTTATTTGCATATGTTGAAACATCCTTATATCCCAGGGATAATCACATTTGTATACATGTTAATGGTGTATAATCCTTTTAATGTGCTGTTGAACTCATTTTGCTGGTATTTTATTAAAGATCTTTGCATCCTTGTTCATTAGGGATATTTGCTTGTAGTACTCTTTTCTTGTAGTAGCTTTATGTGGCTTTGGTATCAGGGTAATGCTGGTCTCATAAAATGAGTTTGGAAGTGTCCCTTCTTCTGTTTTAAAGGGGTTTAAGAAAGATTGGTATTAATTCCTCTTTGAATGTTTGGTAGAATTTACCTGTGAAGCCATCTGGTCTTGGGGTTTTTCTCCTAGTCTGTCATCTTGCAGATGTCACTCTGCATGTAATTTACAGTTTATGCTAGTAGTTACTTCCCTTATGGATATATCACAAAGATGAATGAGTATTGTTTTTAAAGTTATTTTTTCATTGTTTTTACATGGTGGGAGGTTAGCTTTATCTCTAGATATGTAATACCTATAAGCTTTAGGAATGTTCCACTTAAGGATGGGAGGATCTGGTGCAATTGGGACATTTTTTTTTCAACTAATGGCTTAGAACATTCCTAAGATAACTGAGGACATCCCACTGTTATTCCTTTTGAGAAAGATAGGAGTATAAACTTCAAAGAGGGTGTTTACTAATGCAAGGTATACAAGTGTGTGTACACACACACACACACACGCTATCTATATATTTGCAATACACACACACACACACACATATTTGCACTAAGCCCCAAGAGTGAAACCCATCATTACAATCAATTAAATGTTAAAGTAACTCCCTCACATTATTGTGTAATTTTAAGCTGTTCTCAATTGAAAAAAAAAAACAGAATGCTCATTTAGTCTTTCCATTATTTAGTCATGCATTCATTCAATGTTTCTTCTGTTCCTATCTTATATTTTCTCTGTTTCTGTCCAGGTTGCCCTTTTCCTTTATGGATTCTTAGGTCCCTTAAATTGCCTATCACAATGCTGAATGCTGCATTACAGTATTTACTACTCAATACATTTGAGAATCTATGTAGGAGTAGGGACTGCAGCTCTTACTTCTTGATTTCTCCCCAACACATCCTGTATAAAAGAAACTGCTCCAAATATCCCCTAAGTATCTTTTGTAGTAAACAAAAGCCCTAATTTTAGCTGGGTGCATTGATTCTAAGCTAAAATATTTCTTTTTTAAAAATATTTTTTATTATATTATGTTAGTCACCATACAGTACATCCCTGGTTTTTGATGTAAAGTTCAATGATTCATTAGTTGCGTATAACACCCAGTGCACCATGCAATATGTGCCCTCCCTACCACCAGCCTATCCCATTCCCCCACCCCCCTCCCCTTAAGCTAAAATATTTCTTAGCATCTCTTGCAGCTAGTTGTTACTGTATACTTGCTAGCTAATAAGATATTTATTAAAAAGTTATATGTACTACCTGGAAGATTCCTTAAAAAGAGGGGCATCTTTTTAAAAACTTCCTTTCATTTGCTGTTTAGAATATCATGGTAGGTCTGAAAGTTTATCATCCATCTTGGGCTATTTGGAGACCTTGTAAAATGGAGTAACAAGATAGAAGATGCCTATTTCCTTTAATAACAGTCATTTACTGTTTCTTTTCTGTGATGGAGAATTTAACTTTGCTTAAGGTACTATTTTTGGAGTTTTTGCTTAGTTCTCAACCAAATGTAATTTTAACTAATACAACCTAGTAAATTGTTAGACACATATTATGAACCTAAATAAAAACATTCTGATTATTTGACTTTAATTTTAGGGCTATGAACATAGGGTTATACCCATGTATAAGACAGGTGCTATTCCTATAGAATAAAAGGCTAGACCTAAAAATATGCATGGAAAGGTTTTCAACTTTATTAGTGATCAACAAAATGCAAACTAAAGCCACAATGCAATACTACCACACACTCACCAGAATGGCAAAAATGAACAAGACAGATAGTACCAAGTATTGGCAAGGATGTGGAAGAAGCAACTTTCCAATATTGCTGTTAGGAGTGAAAATTGGTACAGACACTTTGGAAAACTGTTGGCATTATCTATTAAAGCTGAACACATATACACATATACTTATCTATTCTACTCCTAGGTAGGTACCCAACAAAAATACCCAACAAATGTACATATGTTCACAAGAATATTCATAGCAGCACAATTTATAAAAGCCTTTTAAAAACTGGGACACTCTCTCAATAGAATGAATAAACTGTACTATGCTTATACAATGGAATACTTACACAGCAGTGAGAATTACTAAACTATTGCTTCCTGTAACAACATGGATGAAACCTACAAACATAATACTGATTGAAAGAAATGAGACACAAAAGAGTACATATTGTATGATTCCATTTATATATAGTTGAAAAACAGGAGTAAGTGACCAACAGTGTTAGAAGATAAGATCGTGGAAAATCAGGATTCCAACAAAAGCATCTGGCTACGGAGCTATGTTCTTATTTATTATGCTATATTGTCTTTCCAGAAAAGAGGAAAAAATCCAACTCATTTTATAACTTAATAAAATAATCCTGAAACCAAAACCAATCAAGAGAAGTCCAAACCAAGAACACTTTAGGCTAATCTCATTTATGGACGTAGATGTAACATCTTAAGCCAAATATTAGCAAATAGAATTTACTTTGTATTAAAAAAGAAACAATACATCATGGGAAAGTAGGGTTTATCTCAGGAATGCAACAACAGTTCAGTTTAAAGAGTTTTCAATGTAAATCATTACCTTTACTAATGAAAAGGGAAACAGCCACATTATCAATTCAGGAAATGACAAGCAGGCATATGATAAAAGTAGAGACATTCATGATTAAAAATTCTCAGTAAACTAGAAAGAAACTTCCTTAAGTTAATGAAGGAATAGAGGATGTCTGCCACAAAATCGTAACACCCATACTTGATCGAACATCAGAAGTATTCCCATTAGAGTCAGAAAGACAGTGACGTTTGCCACCCAACTCTGCTATTCAACTTTTATATGTAGGTCCATACCAATGAAATAAGAATACTCCTGATTGTTTGCAGATAATGATCATCTATCTAGAAAAATACATCACACCTATATGGCAAGAATAACCATCAAGAATTTAAAATAGAAAAAGGAAAAAATCATATTTAGAAAAGCAACAAAAAGTATGAATTTAATGAGAAATACTATAGGGTATATTCTGGTATTTCATTCCATATGTGGCTTTCTATATCAGGCTTCTTTAACTTAGCATGTATTCAGGGTTCATCCATGTTATAGCATTTATCAGTACTTCATTCCTTTTTATAACTGAATATTCCCATTGTATGGATACAATACATTTTGTTTATTCATTTATCAGCTGATGGACATATGGGCTGTTTCCATGTTTTGGCTATTATAAAAAATGCTGCTACCAGCATTCAAGTACAAGTTTTTCTTTGAACACTTGTTTTCAATTGTCTTTGGTTTTACCTAAGGGTAGAATCATATGTTAATTCTATATATAAATTGTTGAGGAATCACCAAACTTTTCCACAGCAACTGAAGCAATGTATATTCCCACCTGCAATGAGTCAGGGTTCCACTGTCTCCACAGCCTCAGCAACATATTTTCCTTAAAAAAAAAATATAGCTATCCTAGTGGGTGGGAAGTAGTATGCAATCATTATGGTTTTTACTTGCATTTCCCTAAAGAATAATGATGTTGAGCAGCTTTTTATGTGTTTACTGGCCATTTATATATGTTCCTTGGAGAAATGTCTACTCAAATCCTTTGCCCATTTTTAAAAATTGAGAAGCAATTCATATAAAATTAACCATTTTAAAGTGAGCAATTCAGTAGGACTTAGTACATTCACAATGTTGGGGGACCACAACACCTAACTAGTTCTAAAACATTTTTATCACCACAAAATAAAACACCATATTCATTAAGCAGCTGCTCCCCATTCTTCCCTCTCTTCAGCCCATGCCAACCACCAATTTGCTTTCTGTCTCTATGGATTTAGCTATTCTGAATATTTTATATAATGAAATAATACAATATGTGACCTTTTGTGTTTGGCTTCCTTCACTTAGCATAATGTTTTCAAGATTCCTCCATGTTGTAGTAGGTTTTAACATTTCATTCCTTTTCTATGAATGAGTAATATTCCATTCAATGGATATATGTTGATCCTTAAACAACATGGGTTTGAACTGTGTGACTCCACTTATACACAGATTTTTTTCTTATAAATACAGAATAGTATTATAAATGTATTTTCTCTTATTTTATTAACACTTTCTTTTCCATAGCTTACTTTATTAGAATACAGTATATAATACATATACAAAATATGTGTTAATTGACTGATTATGTTATCAGTAAGGTTTCTGGTCAACAGTAGGCTATTAGTAGTTAAGTTTTGGGGAGGTCAAAAGTTGTATGTGGATTTTTTTTACTGCATGGAGGGTTGGCACTCCTAGCCCCCATGTTGTTCAAAGGTCAACTGTACTATATTTAGCTTATCTATTCATCAGTTGATGAACATTTGGGTTCTTTTGGCTATTGGGAATACTGCTGCTATGAATATTCATGCACAAGCATTTCAGTATATGTTTTTAATTCTTTTGGATATGTACCTAGGAATACAATTACTAGATCATAAGAAAATTCTATTTTAACTTTTTGAAGAACCACCAAACTGTTTTCCACAGTGACCACACCATTTTATATTCCCACCAGCAATGTCTGAAGTTTCTAATTTCTCCACATCTTTGCCAACTTGCTATTTTCCATTTTAAAAATTATGTTCAACTTATCAAATGTGATGTGGCGTCTCATTTTAGCTTTGATTTGCATTTTCCAAATGACTGAGGTTGAACATTTTTTCACATACTTGTTGACCATTTGTACATCTTCTTTAGAAAGGTCTATTCAAATTCCTTGCCCATTTTTAAATCGAGTTTTTTGTCATTTTGCTGTTGAATTTTAAGAGTACCTTATATATTCTAAATACTAGAGCCATAGCAGATATATGACTGGCAAATACTTTCTCCTATTCTGTAGCTTGTCCTTTCACTTTCCTGATAGTCTTTTGAGGCACAAGAGTTTTTAATTTTTTAGAAGTCCACTTTATGTTCTTTTGTTATTCATGCTTTTGGTGTCGTATCTAAGATTCCATCTAAAATCCAACGTCAGGGGGTGCCTGAGTGGCTCAGTCAGTTAAGCATCCAACTCTTGATCTTAGCTCAGGTCTTAATCTCAGGGTCATGAGTTCAAGCCCCGTGTTGAGCTCCACACTGGGTGTGGAGCCTACTTAAAAAATAAGTTAACAGAAATTAAAATTTTAAAAAAATCCAATGTCATGATTATCCCTATGTTTTCTTCTAAGTGTTTTCTGGTTTCAGCTCTTCTATTTAGGTTATTGATCTACTTTGAGTTAATTTTTGTTTATACTAGATGTAGATATCTGGTTGTTCCAGCACCACTTGTTGAACAGACTATTCTTTCCTCGTTGAATGACACTGGTAACCTTGTTGAAAATCAATTGGTCATAAATATACAGGTTTACTTCTGGATTCTCAAATCTATTCCACTGGTTTATATGTCTATACTTATGCCAGATCCACACTGTTTTGGTTGCTGAAGATTTGTAGTAAGTTTTGAAATCTGGAAGTGTGATTCCTCCAACTTTGTTCTTTTTCGGTATTATTTCAGCTATCCAGGGCATCTTGCAATTTCAGAAAAATTTTAGGATCATCTTTTCCATTTCTGTAAAAAGGGACATTAGAATTTTATTTTTTTAAAGATTTTATTTATTTGTAAGACAGAGAGAGAGAGATACAGCACAAGCAGGGGGAGCAGGAGAAGAAGCAGGCTCCCCCTGAGGAAGGAGCCTGATGTAGGGCTCAATCCCAGGACCCTGGGATCATGACCTCAGCAGAAGGCAAAAGTTTAATCGACTGAGCCACCCAGGTGCCCCAAAAAGGGCCATTAGAATTTTAACAGGGATGGTACTGAATCTGGAGATCTCTTTGGGAAGTACTGTCATCTTAAAAATATTGAATCTTCTGATCCATGAATATGGGATGTCTTCTGATTTACTTAGGTGTTCTTTAATTTCTTTCAGCAGTATATTCTATATAAAAAATAGAATATATTGAACTTTACAAGTCTTTCCCATACTTGGTTAAATTTTTTCCTGGGTATTTCATTATTATGGATGCTATTGTAAATGGAACTATTTTCTTCATTTCCTTTTTGGATTGTTCCTTGCTGATGTGTAGAAACACAACTGATTTTTGTATAGTGAGTTTGAACTCTACAGCTTTGCTGAATTTATTAGCTCTAATAGCTTTGGGGGACTTCCTTGGGATTTTCTATATAGATAGGATCATTTCATCTTCAAATACAGGTAGTTTTACTTCTTTTCAACTTGGATGCCTTTTATTTCTTTTCTTGCCTAATTGTCTTGGCTAGAACTACTAGTACAGTGTTGAATAGCAGTGGTGAAAGTGAGCATCCTTGTCTTGTTCCTGATCTTAGAAAGTTTTCACTCTTTCACCACTGAGTAAAATGTTAGCTGTGGATTCTCTTAAATGTCCATAAATGTTGTGGAATGCCCTCTAAATTCCTAGTTTTGAGTGTTTTTATCATGAAACTGTGTTGGAATTTGTCAAATGCTTTTTGTGCATCAATTAAGGTAATCATGTGGGTTTTTTCCTTCATATTATATTAACGGATTTTATCTTAAAACTTGTTCATGTGTCTGGGATAAATCCCACTTGGTCATGGCATATAATTCTTTTAATATGCTGTTGGATTCAGTTTGCTAGGACTTTACTGACAATTTTTGTATCTGTATTCATAAGGAATATTGCTTTGTAATTTTTTTTTCTTTTCTTTTTTTATGACATTTTTGTCTGGCTTTGGTATCAGGGTAATGTTGGACTCAAAGAATGAGTTAGAAGTACTCCCTCCTCTTCTATTTTCTGGAAGAATTTGAGAAGGATTAGTATTAATTCTTCTTTTAGTGTGTGGCAGAATTAACCAGTGTAGTCATGTGGTTTTAGAATTTTCTTTGTCAGGAGGATTTGACTACTGATTCAATCTATGTTTTATAGGTCTATTCTAGTTTTCTTTTTGAACCAGTTTTGGCAGTTTGTGTACTTCTAGGAATTTTTCCATTTCATTTAGGTTATCTAATGTGTTGGCATGCAACTGTTTAGTTTTACCTTATAATCCATTTATTTCTGGAAGTTAGTAGTAGTGTCCCTACTTTTATTTCAGATTTTAATTATATGTGTCTTCTCTCATTTTTCTTTGTCATTCTAACTAAAGATATGTCAATTTTGTTGACCTTTCGAAGAACTAATTTTTGGCATATTTGATTCTATCGTTTTTCTTTTTAAAAAAAAGATTTTATTTGTTTGACAGAGCGTGAGTGAGAGAGCACAAGCAGGGGGAGGGGCAAAGGGAGAGCGAGAAGCAGACACCCGGCTGAGCAGGAAGCCCGATATGGGGCTCAATCCCAGGACCCTGAGAACATGACCTGAGCCAAAGGCAGATGCTTAACTGACTGAGTCACCCAGGTGCCCTATCTATTGTTTTTCTATTCCATATTTGTCTTCAACTTTAACATTTATGATTTCCTTCCTTCTGATTGCTTTGTATTTAGCTGATACTTTTTCCAGTTCCTTAAAGTGTAAAGTTAGGTTATTGACTTAAGATTATTTCTTTTTTATTTTATTATTTTTTTAATTTTATTTTTTAAGTAATCTCTACAAACAACCTGGGGCTGGAATTCACAACCCCAAGATCAAGAGTCACACACTCTACCAACTGAGACAGCCAGGCGCTCCTGGCTGATTTTGGTTTTAACATACAGCTATAAATTTCCCTCTGAGTACTACTTTTTCTGTATCCCATAAATTTTGGTATATTGTGATTTTATTTTCAGTCTCAAAGTATTTTCTAATTTCTTTTGTAATTTTTTCTTTGTCCCATTGGTTGCTTAAGACTGTGTTATTTAATTTCCACATATTTGTGAAATTTCCAAATTTCCTTCTGTAACTGATTTCAGATCTCATTCTATATTTGTAGAAGATGTTTTATATTATTTCAAACTTTTCAAATTTATTGAGACTTGCTTTCAGGACTAACATGTGGTTTATCCTGGAGAACACCCCATGTGCACTTGAGAAAAATGTGTTTTCAGGTGCTGTTTGGTGGAACTACTAGTAACAATACTCTGTTTTTGTTTACCTGGGAATGTCAATTTCTTTCATTTTTAGAGGATGATTTTGCCAGATACAGAATTCTTCCTTAGTAGTTCTGTTGTTTTTTTTTCCTATCAGCGTTTAGAATATTTCATCCCACTGCCTTCTGACCTCCCTGGTTTCTGACGATAAATTGCCTCTCAATCTTATTGAGAATCCCTTGTGTGTAGTGCGTCACTTCTCTCCTGCTGCTTTCAAGATTCTCTCTTTGCCTTTGGCTTCCAACACTTTGATTATAATATGTATCAATGTCAATCTCCTTGAGTTTATCCTGCTTGGAGTTGAGATTCTTGGATGTGTAGTTTCATGCTTTTTATCAAATTTGGGAACTTTTTGACCATTATTCCTTTACATACATTTTCTGCTCCTTTCTCTCTCTCTCTCTCTCTCATCTTGCACTGAGACTCCTATTTTGAGTATATTGATAATGTTTCAAAGTGTCCCACAGGTCTCTTAGGCTCTGTTCAATTTCCTTCATTCTTTTACTTTCTGCTCCTCAGACAGTAATATCAGTTGATTCTTTGTCTTCTCAAATCTGCTGTTGAACCTCTCTGGTGAATTTTTCACTGCAGTTATTATACTTCTCATTTCAGAATTCCTATTTGGTTCCTTTTTATAATTTACCTCTTTACCAATATCCTCTATTTGATATCCTCTGTCATTTTCATGGTTTTCCTTTAGCTTTTTGAGAATATTTTGAATAGTTGATTAAAAGTCTTTGTCTAGTAATTCCAATGTCTGGGCTTCCTCCAGGAATGTTTTTATTAATTCCTTTTTCCTGTTTATGGCCCAAAATTTGTTTCTTTGAATGTCTTTTTTGTTGTTGTTAGAACTGGATGTTTTGAATATTATAACACTCTAACAGTGGAAATCAGGCTCTACGCCACCCTAGGGTTTGTTGTAGTTTCTTATTTTATCTGATTTTTGAACTAATTTTTCATAATCTATATTCTTTGTTATGTGGGGCCACTGAGATTTCTGTCCCACTAGCTTAGTGGCCATATAGAGAGTCAACAGAGATTTCCTTAAATGTGAGATTGTGATTTTTTTTTGACTAAGCATTTGCCTGATTGCTATAAAGTTTTGATTAGTTTCTACAGTTCTAATAAAGTTGATTCTGACAATTTCTGCCAGATTATTCACTGCTTCTATGGAGAACTTCCTGGGAGTCTATCCAGTGAGTCTTGTATTTCAGTGACTGTATTTTTTGGTTCTAAAGTTTGCACCGGGTTCTTTAAGTGTTGCATTTGTTTGCTGAGACTTTCTATTTAAATATTTGTTACAGAAGTATTTGTGATTTTTAAAAACATTTTTATAATAGTTACTTTAAAGTCTTTATCAGATCATTTCTACATCATTGTCACCTCAGTGTTGGCATCTGTTGATTATTGTTTTCCATGCAAGTTGAGACTTTTGTGGTTCTCCCCATGCTAAGCAATTCTGAATTATATCCTGTGTATTTTGAATATTTTTAAAGATATACTATGTCTTGTTTATATTCTACAGAGAATGTTGTTGTTTTTGTTTTAGCAGGCCATCTGCCTAGTTAGGTTCAGGTTGAAATTTCCACAGTGGGCTGTGGTTCCAATGTCAGTTCAATTTTCAGAGTGTTTCTAGTGTTCTTCAGATCTTTCCTGCATGTACACCACCCAGTAGTTAGTATGGGACCTATGTGGTGGTCTACTAGTTAATTCAGTTATCATTTATGCTAATTAGGATCGGGTCCATATACACATGGCTCACAAGTGGGCCTAGAAATTTATAAACAACTTTATGAAGTTGGCTTTAACATACTCTTCCCTTTGTGTAACTTGCTGGGGGCTACCCTTTTTGGTCTTCCTGCCAGAAATTTTGGACTCTAGTTAATCCTGTTTTGTGCTCTTCGACAACTGGTCCTCTGTATACACAGAATGTTTAGTAACTAGCCTTCCATTCTTAAGCCAAAATCACCATCATCATCATTAGCAACAACAGCAGCAGCAGTAAAAATTCTCCTAACTAATAGAATAAACTGTCTGGGATTGCAGCAATTGTTAAGACTGGTATCCCAAGAAAGATACCTGAAGTCCACCATTTAGTGATCCCTGAGAAAAGTGGATGGCTCTCAACTCATTCACCCTAAAATAAAGCCTCCTGTTGACAAGCTAAGGCCACATATAATGAGCTATCACTCATGTTTTTGTTGGCTTGTTCTTAAAAGAGGATGGAAAATAAATATTTTTAAAAATAAGTTATATTATAAATATAACATGAATATAAATATAATAAAAAATAAGCAGAAAAATTACCACAGAGGAAACAGGTAACTGAAAAAACAGACAAAAATTTAACATTTCCTATTTAACTATCATATCAACAAATCAAGAATAGGATACTGTGAAATAGGAATAAGCACTGAACAAGGAAAAATCTCTTATAAATTAAAAATATAAAAAATTGCTAAATGAAAGGGCTGGAAGATAAACTGTAAAATATACTTGAGAAATCAGAACAATAAAAAAAAGAGAGAGACAGAAAATATGAGTTAAAAGAGTCACTACTGTCGATCTAGGACCTTTAATATCTGACTAACAGGAGTTCTACAAAGAGAAAGGGAAAACAGGGTAAAGATTTATCAAAGAATAGAGAAAAGGATATGACACACCTGTCCTACTAACCTATGGGGAGAATGAGGTAGTCATAGGAGAGGAAACTGTTAAGGTATCTATGTCGGGGCTTCAACTCCATGGGAGAGGAGAAATACATTGGGCAAATGAAGGTGGGCATTAACCATGAATAAGAGGATTCATGCCCTGAATCCCAAAACCAGCAGGAGATCAGGAAGTCTCCTTTCCCTACAGCATAAGTTCATTTACTTCATCTGCCCAATACTTCAAATGCCATCTTAGAGTCAAAATGGAGAGAAAGGGAAGTAACTCAAAGAATGAGAAATTATCCCCCAAAGACTGAGTTACACTTGAAAAAGCTTTAAATGATGGGATTGGATTGAATTATAAATACGATTTTTTTCTTCACAGGAACTGGGTATACATGGATTGTTTTATCTGAGGACAAAAGAAAATGATAGCATAGAACTTCCCAGAGTTGAAGGACAAGTGCTGTCTGACTGCCAGCAGTCTGAATCATAGAACATCCACACTCTGATTATATCATATAAAATTTCACAACATCAAGAATAGAGAAGTTCCCAAAAGCTGTCAAAGAAAAAAAAGTACCCTATAAAAGAACAAGAATTAGACTGGTAAAAGACTCAAATGCATACCTTTCTTAGAGTGAACCAAGAAAGATGGACATGAAATCCAGAGAGTAGATTGAAATGAAATGAAATCCACTGAAATCAGTGGATCTAACCAAGGAGAATAATGAAGGAAAGTTCCAGGATGTCAGCCAAGACCTGACTAACGTAGGAAGATGGAGGGCTTCAGGGAGTGATCCTAGCAAAAGAAGGGACTCCAAAGATTTCTATATTACTCCTAAGAATTTGGAACTCAGGGAGGTGATAAAGGAATAAAAATAAGGAGAGAAAAGCCATTAAAAAAACCCATGAAAAAGCAAAAAGCTATTCAAGAAAGGAAATGGAATCATAATATACTACTTTACACTGCTTGGTTGTACATGGAATAATACTTACATAATCCTAATAACATAAACACTTTATTTTTTACTCTTAAAGTCAACTAGTAGAGAAAGCACAGAATATGCAACTATGGTTACAACACATAACACAGATATTTGCAACTGTGAAAATATAAAGGTTTATAGTATAAATACAAGTAACAGCAGGGAGCCAAAAGATATTGTCTATTGTCTGTTGTGACAGAATAAATAAAGGGGCAAACTTTAAGAATAGAAAAGTCACCAACAGAACAACAAAAAGTAGTATTACAACTACATTGGGGAAATGGAGATGTGGCAGGGTACGTGAGTTTAATCCTCAAAATAACATAGTAAGAATAGATAACATCTAAAATTAGTAAATCAAGAAAGAGTATGAAAAGCATATTATTTAGAGATAAAGTAAACATCACTTTTTCTCTGCTGAGGTGACTGATGTGTTTCCTTCCAGATATTTTATGTATTTACCAGCAAGTATGCTGGTGTGTTGATGTATATATTGCTCTTCCATATCCTTACACAAACGGCAGCATGCTATACTTACTATTCTTATACCTTGCCTTTTTTATTTAACAATGTTTCTTGCAGGTATTTCTGTATTACTATTGAACTTCCTCATATTTTTAATGACTGCATATTATTCCATTACTTAGATGCATAATTTATTTAATTGGGTCTGTACAATCAATTCCCTGGAATGAAAATTAGCCCATCAATATATACATACATACATACATACATCTCTGTCATACTTACTCTGAGCTCTTTTGGGCCTGTATAGACTGAAAGCAAGTGTAGAGTACTCGGCCAGTCTAAAAGAAAAAAAAAGAAAAAAGAAAGAGAAAGAGAAAGAGAGAAACAGAAAAGAAAAGAAGAAAGAAAGGAAGAAAGAAAGAAAGAAAGATCACACAGAGAAAGATTAATATTGAAACAGGTATAGCACTTTAGTAGATTCAAACCTAATACTCATATCCTTACATGAGTGGTATCTGAAGATCCTCTAGAAGTGGAAGGTTAAAAGGGATTCCAAAGATGGAATATGCCATAAATCAATTCCTATAAAGGATCATGTACTCAACTCAGTCAACATGAGAATTTCTTATAAACATGAGAACCAAGAAACTAAGAACCAGAGCATTTGAACTGCTTTGTTGGAAGCTGACAAACGTATTCAACTATTTATAATGACAATAAATAAATTTATGATGACAAAGCTAAAATCATTTCATATGAAATATAAAGTTCAAGATTACTGTTTCTGGAAAAGAGTGATTTTTATGAACAATATTCATTATTAATATAAATTCTGACAATATAATTAATGTACTAAAGGACAGAGCATACTTGATAGTTTTGGCAAAATTCATTCCTACGATGTTAAACAGTAATATTCTTTTTGTTTGAACTGACACATAGTCAAACCTCTTGACATAAACATAAAATTCAAACAGAAACACTCTAAATAGAGAATGGCAAGACTAGCCATTGACTGGGCTGCTTAACTTGTCTTAACTGAGCTTCTCTGAGCTTGGCTCACCCATAAAATGCAGATAATGATCCTTGGGGCACCTGGATGGCTCAGTCAGTTAAGCATCCAACTCTTGATTTCAGCTCAGGTCATGATCTTGGAGTGGTGAGATTGAGCCCCCATCAGCCTCTGTGCTCAGCAGAGAGTCTGCTTGAGATTCGCTCTCCCTCTCTCTCTGCCCCTTCCCCCAGTGCTCTCTTTCTCTCTAAAATAAATAAATCTTAAAAAATAATAATCATCCTCATAGACCTGTTGTCAGGGTTAGAGCATATTTGTGTAAAACACCTAATACGACAGATGATAAACGGCAGCACTTGTTACTATTATTAGTCATCAAAATATATACAGAACCTGGCCCCTTTTCATTACCTCCATGCCTACCACCATGGTCAAACCTCCATCAACTCTTGCCTAGATTACTGCAGTATCTTCCTAACTGGTTTCACAGATGTCATGGATTCTGCACTCCCTCCTTCCCCGTGCACCCACCCCCACCCCCTGTCCAGTCTACTATCAACACAGTAGCCAGAGAGATCCCATTAAAACATAAGGTCACCCTCTAGTGGCTTCCCAAGTCAGGCAAATCAAAGGCCTCATGAGATCTGGCCCCTGGTTATCTTTCAGACCTCATTGTAGAATGACCAAATGAGTTATTGTCCAAACAGGACACTTCCAAGAAGGAAAGGTGCTAACTAAATAGTAGACTGGGATAATGGGGTAAAACTGGAACTGACAGAGGCAAACTGGGACATATAGCCATGGTCTTCCTCATTCTGCTGTAGCCACACTGACTTCCTTGATGTCCCCTGAACATGCCACACTCACCTCAGGGTCTTTGCACTGGCTATTTCGTCTGCCTGGAACGCTCTTCCCCCAAGAAATCCACAAGACTTGCTCCCTCACTTTCTTCAGGTCCTGACTCAATGACCCTTCTCATTGAAACCTTCCCTGGCCACCCTATTAAAATTGCAAAAAAGATTTTTCTCTATTCTGTGTGTGTGTGTAAACACACACGCACAAACACACACACAAATACCTTTGTGTTTTTATCTTCTATGAAACAGGAAAAAATAAGTCCTACAAAGCCTTGATCCATCATCTGGTACATGGCTTGCGTGCGGACATCTGCAAATAAACAAAAATAAAAATACGCTGTCAATAAACTATATCTCACAAACATGGAAATTTAAAGATAATAGCAGCATACCGTCCTCCCAGGATTCAGATTCTACGGGCAGAACAGAGATATATCCTAAGGACAATATGATTGTCAAAGCGTAAACACTTTACTAGGTGAGGGAAGAGTACCATGAGAAGTCTGCAATTAAATAAGAAAAGCTAGATTAATAACTCTTCACTTGGCCCCCAAACACTTGATAACTTCTTCCACGGGACTCAAAGAGAAAGGAAGGCCCTGGAAGAAGACACACAGCTTCCTCAAATAAGCCTTTTGATGGACATCTTTTAGGGAAGTGAATACATGAGACCTGACAACAAAGAAAGGAAATGTAGAACTATTATGGAGGAAGTTCTTACAGAGACTGCAACAAAATTAAAACCAACACTCCAGGGAGTAGAAACAAAATCTCACTATATGGTTATGCAATTTTAGAAAAGGAAATCATGAACAGGTACCAAAGAACAATATTTGAAAGGATTAGTTAAAAGATTACCCCAAACTGAATAGAGGCTAAATTAAAAAATCAGAGGTCTTCAGACCATTGTTTACAAAGGACATAAAAGATCAGGTATTACAACAAAACGCTGAAAGGTGTGGTTCGGTCCAGGGACTTATGCCCAGTTACTCTGGCAGTATGTTCTTAAACATTGAGACTTCTCTCCCCTGTCTTCCTAAAGTAGAGTAAAAACTTTTTCATAAAATTTGGTTATCATGATTCTGAGTATTGACTTGTAACTTCTAGAACAGAATGCTTGTTTGTGAAAATGAAATTTGTTACAGTGATTGGTTGTAAAGTTAACTAGAGTTGCAGCCTGTATCTGTCACAGGAGGTTGATTTAACCCAACTTTGGTGGTAAATTACCTAACATCACTGTTGCAGTGCAAATTACCTCACTCCATAAAAAAGAACTGAGCAGATCTTAAAATTACAAACATAGCTACAGGTAAATTTCTCCTTTTCATATACACTTACAAGGACAGTAAAGTGTATATAAGAATAACTTTAAACCATGCCAAGTCTCATGAGATTTATGAAATAACCTACACTATTTAAATCACTTCCCTTTTTCTTTTGCAAACTGTGTATAGATAAAATTTCAGTTAATGGTGTGGTTATGACATAACTTCAACTATCTCTCTTTCTCCACCAAACCTACACTTCCTTCTCCATTTCCTACGTTCATAAATCGCACTCCCACTTAACCAAATTGAGATGCAACAGAATTCCTAGGTCCCCGATTCATACAAATCTCAGTTCAAATACTGACTCCACCAGTTATGAGCCGTCTCTGGTTTCAGACAAGGTATTTCAACTCTCAGCCTCAGCTTAGTTTCTATCCGTAAGAGCCAAGCACTCCTCATTAATTGGGAAGTGTTTTAAAGGAGTAGAATCATTGTAGTATCAAATGCTACATAAGATGGAGACTTAAAATGTTTACTAGATTTTCTGTTTTTTTGTTTTGTTTTGTCTGTTTTTGGGGAGAGAGCATGCATGTGAGTGAGGAAAAGGGAGAGGGAGAGAGACAGTCTCAAGCAGACTCCACACTGAGCACAGAGCTGACACAGGGCTCGACCCCAGGACCCTGAGCTCATGAACTGAGCTGAAACCAAGAGTCAGATGCTTAACTGAGCCACCCAAGCACCCCTAATGTTTACTAGATTCTCAACATGGATGTCACTGATGACTTTCAGTGAACTGGAAGGCAGACTAGAGCAGGGTGAGGAGTGTGAATGAAAAGTGAGAAATGTCTTTGACCTGAAGGAGAAGTGAGACGGGCAAGTATTTTTTTTCAACATGAGGTAAAACTCCATGAAGGCAGAGGCCTTGTTTTTCTCATTCACTGCTTTATCCCCAGCACCCTGAGGAGGGGGGTTGGACACATAGTAGACACTCAAATTTATTTGTTGAAGGAACAAATAAATGATGTGGAAAATCCAGTACAGTGGAAAGGGACAGAGATGTCAGAGAGAGAAGCACAATGAAGAGTGTGAGGTTCTTCAAGTCATGGGAGGCAAATATTGAGAGCCAGAGTGGAAAGATGGGTATTAGCTAAGAGGAAGGAAAAGGAGATGAGCCCAGTGATAAGTCAGTGAGTAAAGAGAAATGGAGAAAATTCCTTTCTAATGACTCCCATTTCCTTTATTAAAGTAGGAAGCAGGGGCTCCTGGGTGGTTCAGTCAGTGAAGCGTCTGCCTTCAGCTCAGGTCATGATCCCAGGGTCCTGGGATCGAGTCCCACATTGGGCTCCTTGCTCAGCAGGAAGCCTGTTTCTCTCTCTTCCTGCTGCTCCCCCCGCTTGTGCTCTCTCTCTCCCTCTCTCTGTCAAATAAATAAATAAAATCTTTTAAAAAGTAAATAAATAGTGTAGGAAGCAGTGTTATCTGCTGAACGTGAAGGAGGAAGTAAGTTCAGAGGTTTGGGAATGACAGAAAAGCTAAGGAACTGATCCAAACCCAAACTCAAAGGACATGATACAAGATGCCATGCATGATCTGAGAATGGACTCTGGACTGGAAAGGAAAAATTGCTACTAAGGACAGAATTGGGAGAATTGCCAAAATTTGAATAAGTTCTGTAGATTACCTAGAAGGATGAGATCAACGTCAATTTTCCTGATTTTGATAACCGTACTGTGGTTATGTTCTTGAGAAATATACAATTTAGTATTTAGGGATAAAGGAGCATCAAGTCTAAAATTTATTCTCAAATTGTGTGTGTATACAGAAAATGATAAAGCAAAAGTGGTAAAAGGTTAACTATTATTGAATGTGGTTCTTTATACTGTTCTTGCGATTTTTCTGAAAGTCTGAAATTCTTTAATAATCAAGTTTTAAAGTGTTAGCAGGTGTGTTTGACCCACATCACCCTTGCCTTTGTTCACATACTTTCTCTATATCCCCGCTCCTTCACTGCAAAACCCAATCCAAAGCTAAAAGACTCACATTATACTCTTGAAGGAATAAGATTCTGAAAGTGTGTTATCAAGTTCTACTCCAAACCAGTTTCCATTTTATTCCTTACACGTAAAACTTTGTCCTTTGTACATTTTACTGCTGTGGTGGATAATTTAACATCATTAGAGTTTCATTATTTACTGTGCCTTTTATTACAGAATGGCCTATCTTCTCTCGCTTACCCTTTTGGTAATGATGTAACTGTGACTTTTATTTTCTCCATATAGCTTAACCTAGCCTGTTATTTTTTTAGGTTTAAAGCTTGTCCTTTTTTTCTTTTTTTTAATTTAAAATCTTTAGGTTTAAAGCTTGTCTTTATTTTTTTAATTTAAATTCAATTAATTAACATATAATGTCTTATTTGTTTCAGGGATACAGGTCTGTGATTCATCAATCTTACATAACAACCAGCACTCACCACAACACATACCCTCCCCAATTCCATCACCCAACCCCCCCCCCCAACTCCCTCCCCTCCAGCAACCCTCAGTTTGTTTCCTAAGAGTAAGAGTCTCTTATGGTTTGTCTGCCTCTCTGTAAAGCTTGTCTTTAATGACATTTTATTCTTTTATTTATTTCTTAATCCTAAGGCTTTTATTTTTACATTTGCTATTTCAACCTGCTGGTGCAAATGTTCTTTATTTCTTCCTTATTGTTGTTACTCTTTATTTCCTTAACTGTTTTTCTTCCTCACAAAATCATAAAGTGCAAACCAAGAAACTGTGACTACATTGTTCCATCCAGGTATCTTATAAATTTGTTGAATAATCATTTTTCACTCCTCACTTGTCATTCCTATTAAACATAATTACTGTACATACTTTAAATCATCACTCATTTTTTTCCTAAGACTTGCTAACACAGGGCGCCTGTTTGACTCAATTCTTAAACAGCCATTTGGAGATGAGCTATGTAACTCTGTATCTACAAAATTCCTTAGGCTCTGGAAGTCCACACAATCTAGTCATTGTGAACACCAGTTTAGTTGGGAGAGGATTTTTTCTTTTTTTTCTTTAGTTTTATCTATAGTTTTGAGATCTCAGTATTCTTGTTAATCCTTCCGGTGTTGTCCGCCCTTCAACTTTAGATACTTAATCATGCTTTCTCCATGTCCAGTTGTACAGATAAATACTTTGGTATCTATCTTTGCTATTGTGCTAACAAGCAAGGGACAGAATGCCTTGTACCTGATTTCATATACTGTTCTGATAAGACTTTCCCCTTTTCTGTCAGTGAGGAAACTGTGGCACAGAAAAGTTAAAAAAGATCTTCTCAACTAGTAAGTGACTGAAATGAGATTCTAGCAGACCTGTTCCCTGACAGAATCCAAAGCTGCTATTCCCAACTCCCGTGCTGTAATAACTCTCTGAACTTTCTATTGCCTTTATTCCATTTTGTTATTTATTCCTTTTCCTTACCCAGTTCGGTATTACTATTTTTTTAAGGTAAGATGTCAATGCTCTAGTCTCCAAATTTATTTTCTGTTAAATTATTTTCATTTGGCTCCTTAATCATTTCATTATTTAGAGTTTATTTTTTGTTCATTTACATTCTGCAGTGACTTTGCACTGCAAATGCCTCCCTAGGTTCTTGTTGAACATCTTGGATCTTTTGCCCCTGAGAGGAAAATTCAATCGTTCTCTGAATTCTGAACACTTTTTGGGTGTTCTACTTTAGAGACTGATAAAGTTTTTCACCCTAAGTTCTTAGAGTTTCTTTTTTTGCCAGAAAATTCTCCATTCTACTCATTACCATAGTGACAATATCGTTCAGGAATATATACACTCCAACCTTTCTTTCATTAGTGCGTGGTACTTACTTCTTTCTGGCTATGCTACTACCATGGGAGAAATTTGAGGCAAATCTGATTTTAGTGTTAATGGTGGCAGGAAAAAAATAACTATTATTTTTGAGTAAAAGTTAGATAAAATCAAACACTGAATTTATTCAGTGATATTAAGGTTTTACAGGAATACATTTATAGCTATAAAAACAACCCTTATTAGGACATCAGTGAGCTAAAGAATTTGAATAAGGTCAGTAACTTAATAATATTATTTCAATGTTAATTTCTCAATTTTCATAAATACACTGTGATTATGTAAGAGAATATCCTTGAGTTTAGGAAATTCAAACCGAACACTATTCAGGAGTTAAGGTGAATACTGGCTGTGACTTATTCTCAAATACTTCAGAAAAAACATACACACACACACACACACACACACACACACACACACACATAGATAGAAAGGAAGAAAATGTGGCAAATCTGGGGGGAGAGTATCAGGAATTCTTTGTATTATTTTATCAACTTTAAGTCTGAAACATAGGTTTAAAAACACCTCTATTGTTATTGCAAGTTCCAGCTTCAATCTTTTTTCTTTTGCAATTGAAAAAACTGTTTTGATAATATATTTTTTGTTAATACAAGATATCTTAGGCATGGCACTCTTATGTTAACAGCAGGTCAGGTAAATTTTTGTCAGCAAGAAACAGAGCAAGTCTACTATCTCCCTTATTCTATATCAGTATTTAACTGGGACTATGCACCAGAATTCTTTGAGAAGTCTTTTCATAATATACCCACCTAGGACCTACTCCCAGAGCTTATTATAGCACATCCGAGCTGAGAAAGATGAGTTTAAGACAGGTACATTTTACAAAAACTCTCCCAGCTGATTCTGAGAAGTATCCCTTCCCACCCATTACTCTAGATACAGAGGACCACTCATCTATTATTATAGTCTGAGACTGCACTGCTATTGATTTTTTGGCATTCATACCATGGCGTAGATGAATATAGATTTTACAATCATCTCAAGCCCCTATGACTAGAAATAGAACACCACAGTGGAAAGAGCACTTAACCCATGTAAGCGTCAGTTTACTCCTCAGTACACTGCGGGGAGGATCTCTAACTCACAGGTTACCATGAGGATTAGAGCAGAAAACATTCATAAACCATTAGCAAATGGTTATGTGCTCAAGAATGTTAGTCCATCTTCCCCAAGCAAAGTTATTCTACTTCTTTCAAGAGTCAGGTAGAAACAACAACAAATGACCATGATTCAGGAAAAGCAGTAAAGATAAAAAGAGAGAAAACAATTTTGTTACATTATACTGATTAGTGGGGTGAGGAGGTAGGTTGAGAGTCTCAACAGCTAGGATGGAATATGTGTTAAACCTCAATTTTGTAAATTTCACCCCTCACACCTTTGAATCTTCCAAATGGGAGTGTACTGGACAGGGGTATTCAGCAGTCAGCAAGTTTCAGTTACAATTTTTTTTTATATTAGCCAATTGTCAGGCTTTAGTTAGTAATGGTGTCCTGAATACAGTCAAAATGGAGTGCTAAAATTTTATCTCTATTAAAAATAGTATGACATAAATCATTACTTTTAAAACATAGCAAAATAAAAATAAGGACACCTGTTTAAGGATAAAGTATGATTTAAAATAACCATCATTCATGTAATGGAGAAAGATGACACTGATTTCTAAAAACAACAAACATGGGGTGCCTGGGTAGCTCAGGCAGTTAAGTGTCTGCCTTCGGCTCAGGTCATAATCTCCAGGTCCTGGGATCCAGCCCTGCATTGGGCTTCCTACTCAGCCAGGAATCTGCTTCTCTCTCCCTCTGCCCCTCCCCACCGCTCATTCTCTCTCTCTCAAATAAATAAAATCTTTAAAAATAAATAGACAAATAAAAACAACAAACATTGCAAGCCTATAATACTTACCAACATGTGAAGGCCAAACAGTTATATGAGGATGGGAATGATACCAGCCCACAACTCTCATGGGGCGACCTGTTAGTTCAGCCAACCTGTGTGTCTGTCAAGGTATTTTCAACTTGTGGGAACAAAATCTGTGATGCTAATAAGGGCTCAGAAAGCATCCTGAGGTTTAAAATAAACCTATTACAATTTAATGTCAACAAAAGAATGAAATAAGGTCAATACCCAGAATTTCCCAGACCTCCCATTTAAACCCAAAGGTATTTCTTTTTAAAAATAGAATCAATTTGGGGCACCTGGATGGTTCAGTCGGTAGAGCATGCAACTCTTGATCTCACGGTTGTGAGTTCAAGCCCCAGGCTGAGTGTAGAGATTACTTTAAAAACTAATTAATTAAAATAAAAAATAAAAATAGAATCCATCTGGCTTCCATTATAGTATATAGCTATATCTTCTTAATCCAATTTAGCTAATGTTTGATCACTTAAAATACTTATCACTGTGCTATCTGAAAAGAAGCTTATCTAAATCTCTGGAACTCGCTTACATTATTAACTTGAGTAATCTTCTCTCTCTAGCTCCATCCTACTCACAGTTTTGAAAAAGAAACACAAAATTTTAAAAATTCATTTGATTTCTCTCTGGCAGCCTGCCAGTGTCAACAGTAGCAATTGGGATGGTTTCAGAGACCAAATGAACAAAGACCCCCACTTTGGTCTCCCCATGTGTCTAGAAATATACCACTAAAGAATATTTTCCTCCTTTGTTCTAGAAACAAAAATTTCCCATAATTCTATTGAGGCTCTAAGTTGAGATAAGAGCTCTACTTGGAGATGAGAAGCTATCCCTTTCTTTGCTGCTTATTGGGACTGCTGCTGGTTATCTTATAAAATGCTGATCTGTTTTCTTGCAAATTACTTACATTAAAACACAATAATCCTTACTATACAGTAAATCCTGAGAAAGGATACTTTTCAAATATTTTTTAATGCCAAAAGAGGTTACTTAACTTCTCTAAACCCATTTCTTCAGCTTGCAGACTGTGGAAATCCCGCTTCCAACAGCAGTGAAGAGTAAATAAGGTAATTCACACAAGATGTTTAGTAAATGCTTAACAGATAGTCATTGTACTGTCAAAGTGCAGTAACATGCAACAGTGTTTCCAGTCATCCCCCATTTGGGGAATGGACTAGTTTCATTTTGAAGTTACAATATATAATAATATATAATCATAATAATAAACATCTTTTATACAATTATATTCTGGGAGATGGAGAACAGATTAGAGGCTGCCAGGGGTTGGAGTGGGAGCTTGAGGGAGTGGGTGTGATTTATACAGGGGGAGCATAAATTAGATCTTCATGGTGATGGAACAATTTTGCGATCTTGACTACTGTGGTGGTTACATATATTTACACATGACAAAAGGCAATAGAACAACACACGTTGTATCAATGCCAGTTTTCTGATTTCCATATTATATTGTCAATTATTTAAGATGTAGCATCTGGGGACAACTGGGTCAAGGGTACAAGGACCGTTCTATACTATTTTTGTAGCTTCTCATGAATCTGTAATTATTTCAAAATAGAGTTTTAAAAAAAGATGCAAAAGGTACATGCCATAAGAGATTGATACATGTGATTATATAAAAGTGCAAAAACAATTTGACTACAGAAATACACACAAACCATGAATGAGCTGAGAAAAATCATTATCCTTATCACGAAGGGCTAATTTCCTTAACACAGAGTGCCTATAAATTATTAAGAAAAAGATTTCCAAAGCAATAAAGATGGGCAAAGGAAATAACCAGATAATTTTGAGAAAAATAAATGATTCTTAAAAATTAAAAACTGATCACATTTACTCATAATTAGAAAAATGCTAATTAAAATTGCAAGAAATAAGATACAATTTTTGCCAATCAGATTGGCAAAAATCAATAGCTTTGATATACCCTGGCCTGGTAGCACAAAAACAAAAAACTGTGATAACCCACAGTGTTTATGAAGGTGTAGGGAAACAGATACTCTTGCATACGGCCAGAGAGTAAACTGGTTAAACAGCTACAGCTACACGTACACATAACCTTTGCTCCAGCAGTTCCACCTCTAGGACTAGACTGTACAGATACTTGCACACATTTGTGAAATGCAAGTAATGTAAAAGGTTATGCTGCAGCACAGTAGAAGATTACAAACCTAAACATCTGCATGAGGACAGGATAGTCATCCAGGACTATATTCTGCAGTCAACAGAATGAGGCACCTCTATGTACCGATATGAACAATTGTCTAGATACACCGTTAAGCAAAGTCATAAGCTAGCATATACTAGGTTTTTTTTAAATAGAAAATATTTGTATAAGTTTCTTCATGCTCAGAATTCACCTGTAAGGATACATGAAAACCTGATAACCCTGGTTATGTCCAGGGACAGACCATGAGGAAACTGGAGCACAGAGGTTGGAAAGAAATACTTACTTTGTACATGTTTTTGTACCTTTTAAAGTTTGTACTATGCATGTGAACTGCCTATTTTTTAAAGTTACTTTTTAATTGACAAGATAAACAATAAAAAAAATAATGAATTACTAAAAGCCATTGACGCAAACTTAACTTGCTATAGCTGAGGTCTGGAATCCCGATTATAGGAAGCAAATGTCCCATTTGATCCTTTTTTGGTTATATTTAACATGGAATATTGCATTCAGTTTTCAGCAATGCCTTTTTTTGAGAGGCAGCCTCAAAAGAGAATCTCTCCAAAAAATAGAGACCAAGATTGTCAAAAGCCTAGAAATGAAATCTTATTAGGAAAACTTGGAGAGGGGCAGAGGGGACTGGAGAGGGGCAGTGAGGGAATGAAAGGAAGGAGGGAACTCCCCCACAGAGTTCATTGTCACAGGATTTGACCCTGGGATCTTTTGACATTTAAGAGCAGGAACGTTAGAAATTTCTAATTTTTCCAATAAAAGTCACTCAAAAGGAAAAATGGAAAGAAATTCTGATTAACAAAACAATTGGATCTGATGGGTAAATATGAAAACTGGGAAAGAGTCACCAGGAAGAAAACCTGTGAGATCTCCTCAAACAGGCTAAGGCCGCAAACAGAGAAGCCTGGCCTGGAAGTCCCAGAGCACATAAAAGCTTCTTATTGACCAGTAAGGATATCTCTGCCTCTGTTGAGGCTGCAGACAGCTGCTCTGGAGAAATTTCCACTCGATCCTTCCTCTTATCAGAACGTCGCAAGATGATGACAGAATGAATGTGAACAATTCTGACGGTGTCAACCTAAAGGAAAACCCATAGAAATGTTTACTTCTGTCTCTCTCCAATAACACGTGTATTGTATTATATTATCAGGTTAAAAAAATGCATTTAGGGGGATGCCTGGATGGCTCAGTCGTTAAGCGTCTGTCTTCAGCTCAGGTCATGATCCCAGGGTCCTGGGATCGAGCCCCACATTGGGCTCCCTGCTCAGCGGGACGCTTGCTTCTCCCTCTCCCACTCCCCCTGCTGGTGTTCCCTCTTTCGCTGTCTCTCTCTCTTTCTGTCAAATAAATAAATAAAAATCTTTTTAAAAAAATCTACATTTAGAAAACTGACATTTTTCTCATGAATAATAGAGTATATCAAATAAAAGGCATGCAACCTCAATATATACATTTCAAAACAAAAACATAAAGACTAAGGATGAAGGAAGAACTTTTTGAATGATCAACTAATAATGATTTGATCTACATCTATGTACAAGATACTTGCACAGAAAAGGATACAAGTCAGAGTATGACAATCCAAGGCTGACAATCAGAGGCTGACAATCCAAGCATTCAAAATGCTATCAGTTTGGTTAAGCAACAAGTACCATACATGAAACTATAATGAAATAATATAGTAAATCACTGCTACAAGAGCTTAGAGGAAAGGAGTCACTTAGATTAGAAAAAAAATCTTCATAGGCCAACAAGTGTACTATTTCCTGGCTGCTCTGAGTGTGTGTGTGTGTGTGTACACACACAGAATTTCTGTAGATGCCGAATGGATGTGAGTAAGATGTTTTTGGGAGACAGGTTGGCCAACTGGTTTAAGTACAGAACTTGAGATGGAATGGCAGAGAGTGAGACTAAGAAAGATCAGAATAAAAATGTATGGGGACTCAGATACCATGATATGCAGGATGAACTGAAAGGAAGGGTACTTACCGTTTCAGATGGGCTGGATGTGAGGTAATGATAAAATACTGGGCTAAGTGGATGGCAGAGATGGAAGAAACAGATTTGAGATGCATTAAGAAGGAAGAATCCATAAGATTTGGTAGCTAATGGCCCATGGGTGATAGAGGACAGGAAGTTGTCTAGGATAACCTCTAAAATTTCAAGGTTGAAACTCAGTGCAACACAGGAGGCAGATCTAAATTTTAAAAGGATCAGGAAAGAAGGAAAATGAGCTGATCTAGGGTGAAAAGATGTAAATAGAGTCAAGGAATAGTGTTGGGAGAGGGAGCAGAGGTCCAAGCCTGAATTAAGGGAGGTACCCATGTTTAGGATGAGGTAGACTAAGAGGAACCAAAAAGGAAGATAGAGGAGTGAAAATCAGAAGAATGAAATGGTTCAAGAGTTTCATGGGAAAAGATGGGTGTGGCACTGCCAGATGTGAAATCACAGAGGAGATTCTTGAAGTCAGCACCCATTAGGCACATGTGGTAGCCTTGTGTGCCTTTTTCCACCAGGTGAACTCTTTCACGGCTTTAAATTCCCTGCTCATCCTGTAAAGAATCAGTCATTCTCCCCTCCCATACAACTGTTTTTATAATACACATATATCTCACTACAATTTATATCATGTTGACATAACTTTCTCCTCTGCTAGAACATAAGCTTCTGAAGGGCAGGGAACATGTTCTAGTTATATTTTTTTTTTTTTAAAGATTTTATTTATTCATTTGACAGAGATAGAGACAGCCAGCGAGAGAGGGAACACAGCAGGGGAGTGGGAGAGGAAGAAGCAGGCTCACAGCGGAAGAGCCTGATGTGGGGCTCGATCCCATAACGCGGGGATCACGCCCTGAGCCGAAGGCAGACGCTTAACCGCTGTGCCACCCAGGCGCCCCTCTAGTTATATTTTTAACCCCATAAGTGGTACAGTGTCTGGCAGGCACAAAGCACACAATAAAGAAAATCAAAAGCAGAGACAGAAAGACCCTTGACCTCCCAAGGAGCAACAAGACAAAAAGCTGAGTTTTCAACAGAAACAATGAAAGCCTAAAGCGGATGGAGTGACATATTAGAGTGCATCAAGACGATATCTACCAACCAAGAATTCTATATTCAAAGAGTATATCATTCAAAAATAAAGGAAAAATAAAGACATTTTCAGATGTAAAAAATTGAGAGAATTCATTATCAGCACAGAAGTACTAAGAGACCTCTTCAGGCAGAAGGAAAATCCCAGATACAAAGGAAGAAATGAAAAACACTGTAAAGGGTAAAATATGTGAGTAAATACAAATGAGTACTAACTGTACAAAACAGTAAGAACAATGCCACAGAGGGCTTAAAATATCTATAGAATTAAAATATGTGACAACACTAATCTAAAAGGTGGGAGGGTATAAATGAAATTAAAGTGTTCTAAGGTTCTAGCATTATCAAGGAAATGGTAAAAACAGTAACTTGTATCAGACTAACAAATCAAGAATGCATATTGAAATATGTAAGATAACCACTAAAAGGAGAGAAAAAAAGTTGTAACTAGGAGGCTCAAAGTGGAATAAAGCATATCTGATTAATTTAAAAGAAGGCAAGAAAAAAAGAGACAAAGCAAATAAGTGGGTCAAACAGAAAGCAAAAAGATAAACCCATAACCCATATATATGAATAATGACATTAAATACAAATGGACTAAATACTCCAATTAAAAAGATTATCAGACTGGATTTTTTAAAAACTGTATGCTGCTAATAAGAAACACACTTTAAATAACAGTACGCAAAAAGACCAAAAATAAAAGGATGGAAAAAGATACGCCATGCCAACATCTACTAAAAAGATAAGGTCACTGAACTCATGAAGTTTAGTATCTATTTGGCCAGCACAAATTCCAGAATCCAGAATCCAGAATTCCAGATGAGGGCATGGACGCCTGAAAAATAAAGTTACATCATTAAGACTGGCAATGTATTTTAGTAGGAGTTGATGCCCAGGGTGACTTTTTTCTCTCTATTGTGAGATAAGATTTCAGTGCCTAGAGGAAGGAGGAAAAGAAGTTCAGGGTATGATGGCAAGATCATCCCATACATAGATGAAAAACAAAATAAGACAAGCATAAATAAAGGCCACAAAAGACTGACAGATGTCTCTGAAAGCCACTGGTAGCTAATGAGCTTGAGGAAGCCTGTTACAGTCATAGCCACATGAGATATTCCAGCTTAGCTAGATTGGCTCCTATGCCTCTTCAGTCTTGGAATTCAAGTACTAAAACCCAGTTGTTTTTGCTCCTCCGTTTTGGTATAGAACAAGGGCTAGCAAAATATGGCCTGCCCAGCCTCCCTTGGGCAAAATATGGCCAAGTTCATTCATTTATGTATTGTAGCTGCCTTTGCACTATGGTGGCAGAGCTAAGTAACTGCAACAAAGAATGTATGACCCACAAAGCTAAAAATATTTACCATCAGGCCCTTTATAGAAATTTGTGCCCCCTGGCATGCCTTTCCACAGCTCATGGGCAGGTAAACACTAATTCCCTATTTTAGGGAATGTATGTTCATTCATACAACGTATATTTATTGAATATATACTTATACATAAGGCCCTACGTGAGGGCCTAAGTACACAAAGATAAACAGGATACAGTAGTCATGTCCAGGAAGAGAGAAAGTAAACAACTCTATGCACTGTGATAGATATGCTCAAGGAGCTACCATAGCTCAGAGGAGGCTATCTAACCTAGCCTACAGGTCAGGGCAGATTCCTTAAAGGAGACAGGCAGCACCTGCAAGAGGTAAGGAGTTAACCAAGCAGAAGAGAGGGAAGCAGTCCAAGCACAATATCCAGCAGATACAGCATAACCTGGAAAATGCCATAATTTACCATGGTTAGAACTTGGAGATAAATAGAAATTTATCTTAAAATTTATCTTAAAAAAGGCCCTGAATGCTTAACTAACGAGGCCTCATTAAGGGAAATGCACTGATTTCAAGCAGAGGTATGTCAGACTTATGTTCTCAAAAGATCATACCCTAAGCAATCAGAAGACAGAACTAGAGGCAAGAGACTCGAGGCAAGAAGACTGGGGAGAGGCTAGCGAGTATTCAAGAAAAGAAGTGATAAGGACCTCCAATAAGGTAGCAGCAGTTGGGATGAAGTGTTGGAAATAATATGAAAGCAATCTACAGTTCTGAATGGCTTCGAGTGGTTCCCAAACATGGCTGCACATTAGAATCACCTGGGGAGTTTTTCAAACTCCTGCCGCCTAGGTCTCACCCCAGACCAATGGAGTTGGCATCAGGATTTTGTAAGAGTACTAGGTAATTCCAAGGTGCCCCCAGGCTTGGGAACTACTGTGGCAGGAGGAATGCTGGAGTGGCTTTGAGGAAGAGGGAAGGTTCAGTTTTGAACATGTTAGTTGAAGATGCCTGTGTCTAGCTAAATTTGAAACAGGCAGTAGTCTATGAAGTACTAGAGCTTAGGATAATTGATATTAACTAGTATCTACTGGATATTAACAACAACAGTCAGAATGGCCAATATTTATTGGCTACCTGCCATGTGTCAGGCACTTGGAAAAGTGCTTTCCGTTTATTAACTTGGTAACGCCCCCAGTGATACACACACCCTGATGTTTATAGCAGCACTCTCAACAATAGCCAAATTATGGAAAGAGCCCAAATGTCCATCAACTAATGAATGGATAAAGAAGAGGTGGTATATGGGGCACCTGGGTGGCACAGCGGTTAAGCGTCTGCCTTCGGCTCAGGGCGTGATCCCGGCATTATGGGATCAAGCCCCACATCGGGCTCCTCCGCTATGAGCCTGCTTCTTCCTCTCCCACTCTCCCTGCTTGTGTTCCCTCTCTCACTGGCTGTCTCTATCTCTGTCGAATAAATAGATAAAATCTTTAAAAAAAAAAAAAGAAGAGGTGGTATATGATATGTATGTGTGTGTATACACACACACACACACACACACACACTGGAATATTAGCCATAAAAAGAATGAAATCTTGCCATTTGCAACTATGTGGATGGAGCTAGAGTGTATTATGAAGTAAGTCCATCAGAGAAAGACAAATACTATATGATTCCACTCATATGTGGAATTTAAGAAACAAAACAGATGAACATGGGGGGAAAAACAAAGACAGGCAAACCATAAAACAGACTCTTAACTATAGCGAACAAACTAAGGGTTGATGGAGGGAAGTGGGCAGGGGGATGGGTTAAATGGGTGATGGATATTAAGGAGGGCACTTCTTGTGATAAGCAGTGGGTGTTATATGTAAGTGATGAATCACTAAATTCTATTCCTGAAACTAATATTATACTACATGTTAACTAACTGGAATTTCAATTAAAACTTGAAATTAAAAATAAGTAACTAACTAAATAAATAAAAATAACTCCCCAGTGACACACTGACATTGGTACTATTATTATGTCCATTTTACAAATGAGTCATTTTACATACATTACCCAAATCCAACTCTCCCAACAATTCTATGAGGTTGGTGACTATTATTATCCCTGTTTTACAGACAAAGAAATCAAAGCTCACAGATGTCAAATAACATGCCCAAAGTCACACAGTGAGTACCAGAGGAAAGATTTAAAGACACATCTAACTTCAGTGTTGTAGCTAAAGCCATAGGGAAGGTAATGTTGCCCAGAAGACATTCCAGGAAGGCAAGGAGGCCAGGCCAGAAACTTTAATGCAGAGAATGAAGAGTCCATAATGGATGGGAGGGAGGGGAGTGGAAGAGGGAGATACAACAACAACAAAAAAAACAAACAAAAAACCCCATGACAGTTCAGAGCTCCGAGGAGAAAGATTAAGATAAGCACCAAGAAATAATCCACTGATACAGCAATGGGGAGGTGGCTGGAGATACAGAACTGGAAACCAGACCTTGGTATGTGTGACTATTGAAGGTAAAGAAACAATAATGATTGTAGCCTATCCTTTTAAGAGGTCTGGCTATTAAAAGAAGGATATAAGAGTACTGACTACAAGAATATACAGGATTGAAAAGTTATTTTTCTTTCCTTTGTGAAAATGAGAGTAATTTAAGCACATTTGTATCCTAAGGGGGAAAAGCCTGTCAAAAGGTTGAAGACTCAGAAGAGAGGATATTTGATAAGCAATGTCTTTGAAGAATCTATAGCTCTGAACAGGAAGTAAACTTCTTTCCTTGATATGGGAAGAAAGGAGGCAAAGTGGTTAACATGGAGAAGTTTGGATATAGGGGTAAAAAGTAGATGGATTTGTTGCCTGATAGTTTTTATCATGTCCATCATCTGCTTGGCAGAGAAGAGGCCATAATTTATTTTTATTGTATTTTACAAAAGCAGTGGCCTGCAACATATTGGAAAACCAATGAAATGGCCCTATCCCAAAAAGTATAGGTTGAAAAGCATTATACTAGACCATGAAGGCTAGAGCATGCCAGAAAAGACGAGGCAGGATTGTAAACAGGAAAAAAGTCAAGGTAGACTAAGAATTATGAGTTATGAATAGTTTGCTTATAGGAGAAGGTTGCCCAAGTAGGTATTGGGACTTGAGATAAGGAGATAACAGTGATGTGAAAGAATTCACAGATGTCAAGGAAGCAAACCAGACAAAAATCTCAAGGAAGCAGGGAGAAGGATCAGAGATCAGGCAGACAACCACAAGGAGGAGAGCTGAGAGCGATTATTCACCTGAATTTGCTACAAATTCAAAAATTAGGTTCCAGTCCTAGTGAGTACACTCTTAATCTGATTTTACTAGAGAGAACACTGTACCCAGCCACAAGTGCGGGCCTGCACAAACCAGGTTAATCCCTGAGATCATCAAATTGAGGACAGAAATTTCAGTTCCGAAATCCCTCCCCAGCTGAAAGTTTCCATCATGCAAAATTCTAGCACACGTACCTTTTCAGCAACTGTGCGTATTTCAGTTCCGGTATATGTAAATTTGGAGTCACTCCTTTTGGGGATAAATTAGGGGGGGAAAGGGAACTGAGGTTTGGAATATAAAAAGATATTAAAGCAAAGTAACAAGATTCACAGTTTTTGCAATGAAACCTTGGCAGAAACAAAGAGTGGCTAAGTACATAATCTGTTCAGTGGCAAATCGAAATTCCTAGAATCCTGGGTATTAAGGAGGTAGGCTTGAGAAATACACACTCTGCTATGCTTTAAAATTTAAATAAAGGTCACCTAAAGCTTTTGCCTTCTGAAGAATTCAAGTTCCTGGGCATCTATGAGATCACCGTAGGGCCCACCAGGGGGAGGCAGAAAGCCATTGACAATTTAGATGAAGGAATGAGTCAATAGGGGGAAATGGCTCTTAATATGCTTATCAACTGCTGCAAAGAAAATTACCTGTATTTCATTGTCATTTCAGGGGACAGAGAACATAAAACATATCAAGCAATAAAATGGAAAGTAACAGCACTGTATGCGTCAACAAAATTCTATGTTTAAGAGCTTTCACAGGTTCACTCCTGATCTTGGTACCCCTACCCATATTTTTTACATAAGGTCATACATATATCAACTGAAAATTCTCCTAATAGGAAGTAAGGTGGAAACCAGCCTTCAGGGTTGGGGTGGAATTCAAAGTGTATCATTGACGGAGCTCCGGACTCATAATGGTAACTTAAAATACAAGTTGTACACAATATTGCAAACTTGTCATAATTTTGAGTAAACAGTGACACAGAGATCAAAAGATATGAGTAAACAAATATAATCTTACCTTGTGTCATCATTCAACTAGAGTGGGAAAAAGCAGAAAACATTATTGATCACATTATGGTAGTTTGATGTACATGGATGGAGATTATATGAAACTTGGGTCATGTGTTCCTGTACACCAGCATGAAAGACTGGAGAATTCTTACTTCGGATTGTAAACAAGTAAGGTCTATCTCCTCCTCCTCTTTTGCCCCTCTGCAACACTTAACTCAGTGGAAGGAAACCTTTGCGTCTTTGAAACCCTCTTCTCTGTTTGGTTTTCTGATACACTTAGCTTCCCCAAAGGAAGACTGGAGGGGAGGCCAGGGGCCCTAATCGTGGTTGGCTGCTTTTTAATACAGTGGTGTCCTCATTATAGTACAGTGTCTTTAGGCCTGACTTGCGGTTTTGGTCAACGGGGTTGTAACTCCAGATCTAGAGAAAAGCCACAGACTACAAGAAAAACTGCAAGGCCCACCCAGAGGATTATGCAGATCGCTGCGGGTTTGCGGGAAGCTAAACAAGCGTCCAGAGATAGAGGAAACGGGGCCCCCACCACCTGACCATCCAAAGGGTCAGTCCAAGGGTCTAGGTCAGAGGTGCCTGTAGTCTCCGCAGTTCTGGGCGCTGCCAACACCCACCCCGGGGACACGCTGCGACTGCTCAGCAGGGTTCCGGTCAGGCTAATTGACCTACTCACCTCCCCTATACACAGTCCCATCACCTCCTCCTTCTCTGTGCTTAGAGCGTGGTTGAGACAAACTAGGAAAGCATCCGACTCGAGATGAACCGCCTGTACCGCCTGTACCACCTGCACCGCCATCTTGGTCCGACCCTGCTCACGTCCGCCTGGGGCCCACTCCGGGCCTGGCCAACCGGGTGCTCTGGCGCGCGGGTTCCGCGGGGGCGGGGCTTGAGGGGTGCGGGCGGGGCGGGGCGGGGCGGGCGGAGTGGGGCGGGGCTCGAGGAGGGCGCGTGGAGGCGGGGCGTGGGGCGCGGGGGGCTGGGCGGGGCCGGCCCGGCGGCACCTGGGAGACGCCCGCGCCGGTTGGGGCAGGCGTGGCCGTTGGGCGGAGGGCGGTATCCGGCCGCGGTCGGGGCGTCAGGCCGGGTGGTGGGGTGGGCAGGGAGGCGGCGCTCCCGGGTTGCGGGCCGACGTGCTCTGTGAGCGGCGCCCGGGCGGCCGGGCCGGCGCCTCTCGAGCGCCCGCGCCCATTTTGCCCGCCCGCTGAAGAGAGCTGTACGCGGCCTACACGCTCTGGGGATAGCCCTTTAAGGCGGCCTCGCCGCGCGCGCTGGCCTCCTGAGCCAGGGGGACGCTCTTTTGAAATTCGGTTCTAAGACAGTTCAGGTTTTATTTTATTCCGTTTTGTTTCCAAGTTACGGCCCCTGAATTTTTTACAACTCTCCCTGGACCACTTCCGGTTGCCGGCCCTCGCCTCATAACTTCGGTTCGGGTGACCTCGGCCCGGGATGCCCCTCGGCTCGCCCCAGGCTCACGTCCCGATCCTGGCTTGAGTGGCCCAGGGCGGGGGACCTGGAAGTTTTAGCCTCGCTGCTCCTGAGGCGGATTAATTAGCCCAAGAAACATTATATTCATGTGAGTAACCTCTTCCAGAAACAGTGCTATACTGTATCTGAAAAAGTATCACTCTTAAGCTTGGCTACTGCTGTGTTCTACAAAGGCTTTTAGGTATCTTATGTGTTCGATACAGGGAAAGGGGATGGGGGACTTCAGTTTTATTGAACGTCTCGGATGTATCGCAGTCGATATCCACAATATAAGTTTCCTCAGCAATCCTTGCCTTCATGATTTCAGACATGGTGAAATTCTATGTAAAAGTAATTTTCTTTTCAGGAATGTCAAACGTGCCACGGGTAAAAGTACAGATCTTTCAACTCCCAAGGTTAGCAATTACACGTGGATTTTAGAAACCATTCTAAATCAAAGAAAAATACATGCCGTGCCGCCTCCACAGCCCATCAGTGTTTATGTTTGTTTGATCTGGTTTTCTATTCCCTGTGCGGTGTTGAAGCCAGGCAGGCATGGCAGTACTGGAAAGGGAACATACCCAAGGTGCTACTTGAAGAGGTGTTGATGCTTTGCTCTTTTCTCCCAACTCAGTTCCAATCCAAGTCCCCCCACAGATACGGCCCGCATCCACTGAAATTATCTGTGACATATATACCAGCAACCTCCATTTTTACCTAATGCTTAAGGATCACACGGCACCTCTTTCCATGATTCATCTTGATAATGATGAAGATTGGGCAAAACTTCAAGTGTGCAATTACATTGGACCCACCTAAATTTTCTCAAGTTTCAATTGTACACCATATATTATTTCCAGTTACTGTTCATGGCTTGTATGCCCTGCATTAATGGGACAACGATGGCTGCTCTTCTCATTATTTTATTTAGCAATGGAATATTTTGAGTTTATAAAGTGCCTTTAGGCACCTTCAAGAGAAAAAAACACATTTTCTTTATTGTTGCTGTTAGTCAAACTCAAATATCAGAACATTCTCTAACTTTTATAATGCTCATGGCTGCATTTTACAGTTCTAAATGTTTAATTGGAGTACAGAAAAAGACTATTAAAATTTATGGCAAGCTTATTTTGTGCTAGACACTCTACCAAGCATTTATATAGCTTTATATGTAAACTGCCCCAACTGGAATCAGACTGTACAACTTCCTACCTGTGTTGTGACTTCATGCAAGTTACCTAACTTCTCTGTACCTTACTTCCCTCATCTTTAAGTGGACGTAATAACAGTATCCATCTAATCAGGTGATAATGAAGATTAAAAGAGTCAGTATACATAAAACATATAATAAGTGCTAAATAAGTGCTGACCATTATGATCAATATGTTGTTTATTTCTCATTTTACACCTCAGAAAACAAGTGTAGAGAGGTTAACTTGTCCCAAGTCACAAAGCTACCAAGCGGCAAAATCGGATTCATACCCAGGTCAGGCTGACTCCAGGGCATGCATTCTTAGTAACTTCACCCATTGTAATTAAATCACTTTATTAATTCACTTCAAAGAAAATAAGTATAATCAGCAGATTAATGTTTAAAAATTGTTCAAACACCTGGAAATTGGAGTAAATTGTATTTTTCTTAAGGAAGCCTTTCTGTGTTGTATATCATCCATTTAAAACATAATTTTTGAAATGCCTTACCAGGAAATAGTCTGGGCCAGTATCGTCCCTAGCCGTGACACCAAAGTGACCCCCACGGGGACAATCTGCTTTAGTGCCTTAATAGATGATAAAGCATATAAACAGTTTTTGAATCCATGTGAATTTGCAAATGGTAGTACTCTTTTGAGTTGAGCGGAAGAGGTTTATGTTGTGTATTATACTGCATGTTGTACCTGAGTTTATCTTGAGGATTTAAGAGATTCATCTTAGTTCAAGGGGCTCTGAATTTTGTGAATAAGTTTCATGTGCAGAAAAATGTTCTCTAGTCAAATAAATTTGGGAAATGTTAAAATAAAGTTTCTTTACTGTGTAACTTGCCAGAGCTTTTACTACACTAATGAGCTTTATGACTGTAAGATTCCCAAACTTATTTGACCAAGGAAAAAGTTAGGGGCAAGTGTTCCAAGAACCACATTTTAGGGAAGTGGTTTGCAATTTATACAACCTGTGATTTTATGGTCCTTCATCTTAATCTTAGTCATTCAGCCTTTGCTTTTCTCTGGTAAGGATGTTGTTGGTTTGTGTTCATATGGCAGCATCTCAGTGAGTGGTAGCACACACAAGTCCAGGGTCATGTGCTGGAGTTTGTTCCTCTTATGCCCAGCATATTGGCCTTTAGGTCACAGCAGCACATCACACTGCCTTTCTTCTGAGAATATTTTGTAGTGACTCATAGGCCTCTTTGTAGTAATTCACAGTAACTCAGACTATCATCTCCAATGTATTTGCCCTCTATACCACTGGAATAATTTCTTTTTAATGTCAGTGTAACCAGTAAAGTTTTGCTTTTCATTCAAAACAAATTTAAATGTCAATATATTAGTTGTCTATCCATGAATGGACCTGTGAAGGTGAGATGGTACTGAAACTCTTAACACTTGGTTTCTATTTTTTTTAAATGGCCATACTTATTTCTTCTGTATTCAAAATCCAGACTTTAATATATATATATTTTTTCACATTAGTATTTACTTGGTTTTTGTTTGTATCTCTCCTTCCCAAAGCCCTGGGGAAAAGGAGAGGCCGAAGGATTGTATCTGCTAAATGGAAAAAAATGGCTTTGAAAAATATATAGTTATATAATATACCTAGAGAATCAATCTCTACCCATGTATATGTGGTCTTTATCTGTTTCCCCGCTCTACTCAGCATACATATCCACTCACAAGAACACTGACTAGTATTGAGACTTAGGGTACCCAGTACTACTATATCATTCCTGTTATCGAAGAGCTTATAATACTGTATTTGAGGGGAGACAAGGCCTGTGAAATAAGCAGAGCAAATATAAAAAGGCAGTTTATAATTAGAGACCAAATTATGAGCTTGAGCTGAGACATAAATGCTGCAGTAGTCCTAAGAGGCAAGAAGTTTTCATAGAGAAGGCAGGTACCTGCACTCTGCTATAATAGTACTGAGATAGACAGAATGGCCTGTGGAAGCAATTTAGGCAAGTAGAAAGCTACAGCAAGGATTTGGAGCCAGTATTTAGGGAAAAGTTTGTCTCAAATACAGTGGTAGTGGTGCTTGCTGGAATTGGTGACAGATAGGATGTAGCAACTGAAGAAGAGGAAGAAGTCCAAGATAACTCGTAAGTTTTGAGTCCGCAAGATTAGGAGAGGTGGTGTTGCCACTGAGAGAAATTGGGATTTGGTGGAGAAGGGGTTCTTTTAGGTGAGTTTGAAATGAGAGAGCCCTAAAAGATGGGAACTTATGATGGGCTCAGAGTCAACTCCATTCGGGTACAATGGGTGAAGCAACTATGATGCTCTTAAATTATCCACTGAAATCAGACCATTTCTTAAGTCTATAAAAGATTTCTTCTTCTACTTTTAGGGAAGGTGAACTAACAGTGTTAAGAAAAATAAATCAAATGTCCTTGAGAAGAGGGCTTGGTTTAGCTCAATTAGTTCTTTCTGGTTTTTTCCTGGGCTGTATCATACTGTGTTCTGGCATCTCATTTGCTCTTGACAATCTCCAGGATTGGTTTAACAACCTCCCGAGATGTGCTGCAGTTCCTCTCCTACCTAAAGGCCACCTAATGAGAATAGGCCTTTGTTTCGTGGGGCAGATGCCCCACTGCTGTAACTGCTCTGTCAAAGGTAGAAATACAGTGAAACCATGTCATGATGCTAGCAGCCAGGTACAAACAATTCATTCCTGCAAAATGCAGGTCAAGTAATTGTGAGGCCCTGAAATGAGCTAGGCTGAAAATCCTTACGGGGTTAGAACTGAGTCTGCGTTATGGAAAGAGATTGCCCAGGAGGTATGCTTTCTTTACACCTCTCAAACAGCAGAGGGGTTTTTCTGGCCTTCTGACTTGGGAAATCAGAATTTAAATGCACACCTCTGTGAAAAAATGGGTTCCTGTGACATCCTGCAGCATTAAAATGAAACAAGGACCTAGACAGATAACAATCATTTGCTCTCAGCTCCAAATCACCATGATCCCCAAAGTCTTTTGCAGCTTCAAAATTCCATGAAGCTACCTTAAATATTTTCCTTAACATGAAAACCCCCTTCTGGAAATGCCCAACTGCTATAAGTAACCTTTCTAAGTAAGCTGATAAATAGGTCATTTGTCCTTAAAACAAACTTTTAATTTTAATTTAGAAAGAAATGCTCATAATTCAGCCTTCACAATCCTTTAAAATGGACTTGCTTGAAAGGGGCTTTTACCTGGGGAATATGGCACACGTGTCCATTGTTGCCCAAATAAGTGCCTGTGCATACTCTGTTGCTAATACATTTTGTCAGATGCTGCTTTGTGAATGCAAAGACTGTGACACTACTGCCCAGCTTCCTGAGGTGCTAGTCCTACATTTCCACAGAACTCCCCAGAGCTGAGGAGCTGAGTGCTTCACAGTCAACAGTTAGCATGACCTGAGGCTCTGCTGAGTGTCACTTCAGTGTCTTGCAGGAAGCTTCAGATGGCCTCAGCTCTATTTAGGCTGTGCAAGCAGACATATATAAGTTTTTGTTCTCGTTGGTGGTTGCTAGTACCAGGTCACCTTGCTCACTGGTGAGTTCATTCAAACCCAAAAAGTCACACCTGTGTCCTGTGCGCGGGTGCTGCAGGCTTAGGTGGAGAAAAGCAGGGCTAGAATTGGAACCCAAAGCCCAGAATGGCAGGAGAGGATGTGGGGGCTCCACCCGATCACCTCTGGGTTCACCAAGAGGGTATCTACCGCGACGAATACCAGCGCACGTGGGTGGCCGTCGTGGAAGAGGTAACTGTTTACATTTTGCTTATTTTTTTTTTTATTGATTTTGCTTTCAAGCAACTTGGTTTCTAACCAGTCTCAAAATCCTGACATCTTTGCTTTTTATTTTTGATCATTTTTTTTCCCATTAGGAGACGAGTTTCCTAAGGGCACGCGTCCAGCAAGTTCAGGTTCCCTTAGGTGACGCAGCTAGGCCAAGTCACCTTCTTACCTCCCAGCTACCTCTCATGTGGCAACTCTACCCTGAGGAACGCTACATGGATAACAACTCTCGCTTGTGGCAGATCCAGCATCATTTAATGGTACCCATGTTGCTTAATCATTTTCCATTGTATTGAGGCTCTGACAACAGAGTACTCTATAAACTTTTCTTTTTCTGACAGGTCAGGGGAGTACAGGAGCTGTTGCTTAAGCTTTTGCCTGATGATTAACCTGGTATGTATTTCTATTTCTCCCCTGTTCTCCCTTCTTCTTTTTCACTCTGTTCGGTTGTGGTGATTTTAATGATCTATTTTTTTTCCAGGTGCTGGGATTCTAGGAAGATATGATCCTCTGTTCTGTTCAGTATATGGCAATCACTTCATCCACCACTGCAGTGCACCCACCTGTGGTCCTGGGGGGAGGGAGTGGGTTGAAAAACTGCTCAAGAACACAGAAGCTTAGGAAGGGTCATGAAGAACACCACAAGTGGAACTGCAGAGAGGGGGTTACACAGGCAGAAAGCAAGTCAACAAAAGCACTTAGTCAGGATACGTAACTTGAAATTGACTCCTTTGGAAATTGCCATAGAACCTTTAATGGACATCATCAGCTGGAACTGGGATCTGATGAATCCCACAAAAGTCAGCACCTGCTACAGAACAGATGCCCTGATCACCAAGGACTTGGTACTGATTTAGAGAGAAGAGAGCAGCTCCTAGCAGCATCAACATCTATTTGTCGCTTATTTGCCCTGCAGCAATTCACCTGCCTTTCCTTCTCCCATCCTGTAAATATCCTAGGTTTTGCTCCAGTGTTTCCCCTCCCAGTACTGACCTAACTTGGATCTACTGAGAACTTAGGGGGCTCTGAAAAAAGGAGGACGTTATTTGAATTAATGAATTAGCTGCAAAGGCTCCTGGGCCTTTTTCCTTTCTGAAATTGTGCCTTCAGATTACTAGAGGTTGCTAATCAAAATTGTGGGCACTTAAATTCATTCTCTGGTTACAGATATTTTAAATAAGTTGGTTTCTGCAAGAGCTCCAAAGATTATTTTAGCTGTTTAGCACCTTTCTCAGGAAGTAATAATAGCACCAAATATTGCTGATTCCTAGGAAAGCATTTACTACCTGATAAAGAATTTTCTGAGTTAAAGTAGTCATAACTGTTTATGTACATTAAAAGTAAGGTTTTACTTTTTTAAAAATGGTCGGAATCATAGCTACCATGTATTGAATCCTTACTGCCTTCCTTCCAGGCACTATTCTGTGCACTTTATATATCACAGCTAATCCTTCCATTAATGCTTTGAGGTAGGTAGGAATGGTCCCCATTTTACACATGAATTATAAGGAAAAAGGCTCAAGGAGTTTAATCATTTACCAAGGGTGGTTCTGTGAATGATAGATTTGAGCAGTGGGCAGGCCTATTGGGCTGTGGCATCGGCTCCTCTAGCCCACAGTTGGTTTACAATATTCAAGATGAGGTGATTGAATTCAAGGTTTTATTTTCATGTAAAGCTATATATGTCTTCCAAATTGAATGAAATGGATATTATAAAAATATAGTTGATTCATCCTATGAATGGGAAGAGTATTTTTTAGTGCAATTGTTTTCTAGCATACCTGGTTGTCTCAGAAGAAAATTCCATCTAGAGGGGCTTTAAAGTCTTTATGGATAAAAGACAAAATAAAAATCATTTTTCTTATTTTAGTTTTCTGGATATGCCGCAGAAGGATCCGTGCCAGAAACAAGCCTGTGAAATACAGAAATGTTTACAAGGTAGTATGTTAAATGCTTTTTTATATTTTTCCACTTTATCTGAACTAACTACAAGAGACCAATTTTTCTTTTTATCAGCAAATGATATGAGCTCCTCTCAAATGTAATATTTCTGTAATTATCCTGAAGATTTTTCTCATTGTTTCATCAAAGATGCAGAAAATAAAAAGTGATATGATCCAAGCTTCGTGTTTGCAATCCTGGTTGTATATTAGAATCACCTGAAGAGCTTTAAAAATGCTCTTGCCTAGAACAATTAAATCGGACTTCCTGAGGATGGGTTCTGGGCAGGAATCAGTCTAAAAAGCTAATCAGGTTATTTTAATGTACAGCCAGAGTTGAGAATTAATAAGCTGAGCAAAGTCCTTTTTTAAAAAGACTAGTTTTAAATGGGTTGGTTATACTTCACTGTGGCTGACAACCCACTTTTTAAAAGCAATCAGGTTAGAAATGGGGGTTTAAAAATACTATTTGGAATTCAGGATGTCAAAATCAGCAACAGTCTTAAAGGCAAAAGCAGACTTCAACTAAAGCATATTTGATGTGATCTGTCCACTTGATCTTTTTTCCCCCAATTTGGTTTTAAATTGGCCAATAAGTTTGACCAAATGCTAGAGGATTTTTTTTAAAAATCAGCGAATGATTATTGGCAGAAGAACAGATAGAAAAAGCTACACGGTTTTCTGAACTTCAAAACTGATGTTTTTGATAACTTTTCTCATTATTGAAGTGGTAGAGATGGATGCCCATGAAAATATAGAAGGGTCTGAAGGAAAAATGTTAAGAATTTACCCAAAGATTCACTACTAAAGAAAACCCTTGTTTGTATATTTCCTTTGAGTTTTAACTTTCATTCTTAGATTTTTCATTTTATGATGTAAGCAATATTTCATAAAAATCTTAATCTAAAATGTTAATGTGTAGTGAAATAATGCTACTTTATTCATCCTTTTCTTTCCTTCCTCCAAATTTAAGAAAAAGGAAAATGATTTTCACAGTTTCTTCTCCCAAATAAATTCTTACCTTATTTGAATTAGCAACACATGGCTACAGTGTGGGAGGATTGAGGGCTGGAAGGACTATGAGTTAGCATTAAGCACAGCTGTAAGGGTTTTAAACATATTAAGTCATTTAATCCTTTCATCCATGAGATGGATGCTACTATGACCCCCATTTTATAGATGGAGAAATTGACACAGAAGTTAGGTAACTTGTCCAGGGTCACACAACTAGTAAGGGGTACAGTGAGGATTTGAACTCTTTTGGTCTGGCTCCAAGCTTGGACTCAGCCACTCCACTATATTCTTTCTAGTCCGAATTGGGTTTTTTTTTTCTAATCCTGGACTAACTCCCATGCACCCCAGAGCAACTGCAGCTAACCTAGAACCTTTAGGTCAAGTTCCCCTTGACTTAAGGTCTATGTATAGTAGAGGTCTACAAATATTTTCTGTAGAGAGCCAAATAAGAAATATTTTAGGCTTTGGAGGCCAGAAGGTCTTTGTTATATAGTGTATGGGTGGGTATACGAGTGTGTGTTTGCAACCCTTGAAAAATTCTTAGCTCTCAGCTGTAAAAAAAAGTTCAACTCTATCCAGAGGCTGCAGTTTGCCAACCTCTGTTGCACAGACTTGTAGGGAGGTCTCACAGCCACCACTGTCCTAGAAAAGGGCACATAAGCTATTAACCCAACCTTAAAGAAAAGGAAATTTATATGAATACTTTTCAACCACTGTGTAAATCATGCCCTAATTATCCTGTTGACTGGTCTGTACATCAGAAAGAATTAAGTGGACTTGGGTACATCCTCTTTCTTCCAGATCTGTAGATACAATAAAGTGAAAAGGAGTGGGAAGCACTGATCATGACTGGGGTCTGCCTGTCTGTTTTTCAGCCAACAACTACATGGAATCTAAGTGTCAGGCTGTCATCCAAGAACTGCGTAAGTGTTGTGCTCGATATCCTAAGGGAAGATCTCTCGTCTGTTCGGGATTTGAAAAAGAAGAGGAAGAAAAGCTGACACTGAAGCCTACATCAAAGTAAAGTTCTGCTGAAAAGTTAAATGCTGCACCATGTATCCACCAAGCAAGTTTTGTCTTCCTGACTCTTTCTTCAGGCCAGGTAGCAGCAAATATCAAAAAAGTCCACTATAAAAGTTAATGAATATGCCATCTATGCAGAACAGATAGAAATATAAGTATATTAAATATGTAGAATGTAATAAAACTGAGCTGCTAAAATAAACCTGTTAAGTGAAAAATTTTGGTTTGGTATTTGTGATATTGTGACTTATAAGAAATATATATTTGGTTTTTATCTCTTTTCCTGGCACAGAGCTCCTAAAACCCATGGAACTTCCTAAGTGATTAAGAGTGATAAAGGTCACATTAATGAGGTAACTTTTGGAAAGCCCCTAGGTAACCTATGGATGGAGACTGGTTGCCAGGGGAACCAACCATGTGATTAGAGGGTTGGGACTTTCAATCCCCCACCCTGCTCCCACCCCTGGGGAGGGGAGAGGGGGTTGCAGGTTACATCAGTCACTAATGGCCAATGATTTAATCAATCATGACTGTGTAATGAAGCCTCTATAAAAATCCAAAAGGCCTGAGTTTGGACAGAAACTCCTGTCTGTGGGACCTTGCCCTTTGTACCTCTTCATCTGGGTATTCATCTGTATCCTTTATAATAATCTGGTAAATGTTTAAGTAAATGTTTTTCTGAGTTCTGTAGTTACTCTAGCAAATTAATCAAAGCCAAGGAGGATGTCCTTGGGAACCTCAGATTTATAGCCAGTGAGTCAGAAGGACAGGTAACAATCTGGACTTAGCAATAGGTGTTTCAATTAAGGGCAGTCTTGTTGGACTGAACCCTTAACCTGTGTGATCTGACACTAATTCCAAGTAGATAGGATCATAACTGAATTAAGTTTGTAGGACACCTAGTCAGTGTCCATTGAGAACTGGAGAATTGCTTGGTGGTGTTAGAAAAAAACATATGAGTACTAAATGTATTTTGTTTTTTAAAAAAGATTGTATTTATTAGACCATGTGTGAGTGGGGAGAGGGAAAGGGAGAGAGAATCTGAAGCAGACTCTGCTGAGCGTGGAGCCTAATGTAGGGCTTGAAACCAAGAGTCAGACACTCAACCGACTGAGCTACCCAGGAGCCCCCTAAATGTACTTCTTAAGATTATACATATAAATGTTAATGAATTGCCTTTAGCATTTGAGTTTAGACTCCTGATACCATTCATAAAACTAGTCATGTGTTAGGTGAAAAGACACCCCTCCAGTGCCACAATTATGATATCTTTCCTAGACTACATGCTAAGTGCAAAGGTTTCTCTAACCCAACTCCATACCTGTTGCATTTCCAGTAATTCAGAGTAAAGTGTCCTTCCAGGTGCCAGGGAGAGCATTTCTTTCCACTTTTACCTCCCCACCACAGTGCCTAGCAAGAAGAAGACACTTAGTATTTGTTCAAAGAGTGGTAGGAAATGCCTAGAAATGATTCTTGTAATGTTTAACAACCCCTAATTTATCATGAGAAAACTGAAAAAAAAGATACTTCATTGGAAGTCAGGCAGTAACAGAATTCTTAGGTGGCTTATCTACTCTTTATATCCTTATAATCAAAACGTTACAGTGGATCCTCATGATGTTAATACAAGGCTGCTGTAGGAAGCCTGTTGACAGTTGTCACTGACTTCATGTAGTGGTGGCAGAGTGACAGTATCAAACAGGCCATTTGCTTGCCTCAAACAGGTGCTAGAATCACTATCACTCCACCCTGCCCCAAAAAGAAAAAGATGACTTTCTTTTTCTTTTTAAAGATTTTATTTATTTGACACGGAGAGAGATACAGCGAGAGAGGGAACACAAGCAGCGGGAGGGGCAGAGGGAGAAGCAGGATTCCTGCTGAGCAGGGAGCCTGATGTGGGACTAGATCCCAGGACCCAGGGATCATGACGTGAGCTGAAGGCAGACACTTAACGACTGAGCCACCCAGGTGCCCCGAAAAAGATGACTTTCTAAGCATGAGCAGAAACAAATTCTGATATGTCCCTGTCTTAGTACATTCAGGCTGCTTTAAGTCCATTCAGGCTTATAAACAACAGACATGTATTTTTCACAGATCTTGGAAGTCCAAGATCAAGGCACCAGCCGATTTGATGCCTGATAAGGGCCTGCTTCCTGGTTCACAGATGGCTGTCTTGCTGTGTCTTCACATTCGGGAGTGGAGCGAGCAAGCTTTCCTGGGTCTGTTTAATAGAGGCACTAATCCCACTTGAGAGGGCTCCACCTCCATGAGCTAATCATCTCCCAAAGACCCCACCTCCAAATATCATCACCTTGGGTGTTAAGATTTCAACATGAGGGGCGCCTGGGTGGCTCAGTCCTTAAGTGCCGGCCTTCGTCTGCCTTTGGCTCAGGTCATGATCCCAGCGTTCTGGGATCGAGCCCCGCATCGGGCTCCCTGCTCAGTGGGAAGCCTGCTTCTCTCTCTCCCACTCCCCCTGCTTGTGTTTCCTCTCTCGCTGCCTCTCTCTCAAATAAATAAATAAAATCTTAAAAAAAAGAAAAGATTTCAACATGAATTTCTGGGAACACAAACATTCAGTCTATAACAGAGAGGATCCTTCCTTGCCTCTTTCAGCATGCTAGAAAAAGCCTACGTTGCCATTAATGGACTAACATAGGATAGTCTGTGATATTCAAATACCATCATTATTTGATACCAACTGTTCTTTTAAGCAGCACTCCCTAAAGTGTTTCTAGGAATTGCTGTAAAAGGGGAGACAAAAGGCTTCTGTGGTCAGATAAGTTTGGGGAATGCTAGGTTAGACATAAGTTAACAGGTTTCTCTTCTGTAAGACTTCAAAGCTTTCAATATGCTACTGTAAATTACGATTCTTTGAAAAGGACTACTGTATGCAGTACTTGCCAAAGGGTACCCACTTTGCAGACAGCACCTCACAGGGTGAACATTTCCCAGAGACTTGGAGAAATGCTGCCTTAAAGATGTTTGGTCCACAAATCAAGGTAACCATGCTATGTTCTCATGAAATCATTTAAATGAACTCTTGTGTTAATAGTGGAATGATTTAATAAAACATTTTACAACTATGTTTACATCATATACAAATGTAAATTACATTTAAAATTATCAATTGATAGCAGTGCTAGGATTTACATTAGGAATCACTATATGATCAAATACATTCTTTTCCTGTGCTTTTTGACAAAATTATTTTTATTCAGTTAACTACTCAAATTTCAGACTATTTTAAAATTTTTTTCCTAGGGTATACTATTTTACTTAGGACTTTTAAAGCTTCAAATAAATTGTTCCTTCCTATCTTTAAACTCAGTCCTGTCTCACTTAACATCTATTGGCAGACATCAATTTAAATCTGATTCTTCTCAGGGTGCCTGGGTGGCGCAGTGGTTAAGCATCTGCCTTCGGCTCAGGTCATGATCCCAGCGTTCTGGGATTGAACCCCACGTCAGGCTCCTCCGCTATGCACCTGCTTCTCCCTCTCCTACTCCCCCTGCTTGTGTTCCCTCTCTCGCTGGCTGTCTATCTCTGTCAAATAAATAAATACAATCTTTAAAATAAATAAAATAAATCTGATTCTTCTCAGCTATTATGACACACAGAAAAATAAAATAGGTATCAGAAAAGTTCAACATTCATCCAGTGTTTTTTATGGGTTAGGGACCACAGCACTGAATCTCAGTCTCTAGGGAGGAACTGGGAAGGTGAGAACTATGATCTCCTCTATTTTAGAGACTAAAAATTCTGGAAGTGAGCTAGTGGTGCTAAGTTTACTCACTTGGTTAACTAGCGACTAAAAGACCTCAGTGGAGAGGGTAATATGCTGGGCCACATCCCACTACTTTTCATCCCAAAACTTCAGCATCCATTGATGACAAAAGCTCCTGATCTGTCATTATGCTATGGTGACAACTCCCTTCCCTGCATCCACTCCACACAACTCCTAACATTTAATAAACTGTACATTTGTCTTTGGTATCTGGAAGGCATCTAAAGTTGTATGGCACTTAATTTAAAAGGCTTTAAGGGCCTGTTAAGTAGTCACTTGTTAACAGCAGAACTAAAACTTTTTTAGCACCAGGTTCCAACTCTGCTTCAGTGGTTCTCAACCTTGGTTGCTCATTAGAAACATACGAGGCATGTCAAAAACTCAGGCTGCCCAAAGGCACCCTAGGCCAGTGAAATCAGTCTCTAGGATGAGTGCCAGATGTCAGTAGTTTGTAAAATTCCACTGCTCTCAATCATCCTAACAGTATTTCTTACCATTTTAAATTCAGAAAGGTAGACAGTTTTGGTGAGTCAATAAGTCACAGGTCTTTTTTAAATGTGAAAAAAGTGCAACACTGTCAATTTTCTTTAGAAAAATAGTGCTCTTAAAATTCATGATTCCTTAAGAAGAACTAAACATCACAGAACATGATTTCTGGGAAATGAGGTCCAGGATAAGATATATATTTTTTGCCCAATTCTCCAAGAAATCACACTAACATTGTGTAAGCAAGTAAGAAGGCCCTGTACGTGGACTTCATGACAAAGAAACCAAGCTGGTAAGTTGGTGGAAGCAGCGGAGAGGGTAGCAGTCTAATTTTGCTTAAGGGTCCAAAACTGGCCTTAAGTGAGTTTCCTTCAGAAAAGAAACTGAGATGATCATGAAACATTAATGATACTCAGAAGTTTCAAATCCATCTCTATGCCATTTCTTCAAGCAGAGATTTATGGTATTTTCCAAAACTATAGAAAAGTAGAGGTTTCAAATAAGAGTCCAACCATTAGTCATGTCCATCTTGCTGACAAATGTCAAAAGGAAGGAGACAACATGCTTAAAATAGTTAACTATGCAGTAACTGCATTTTGATACCTTAAGCACCCACCCCAAAAGTATGTTAGCTCGTTCCTTCTAGAATACTGCTCTCCAACTTTATTCATGTCCTGTCTTCTGCCAGCATCCATGAGACAGTAACTGCCCAGGTCCAGTAAGGAGGGCTCTTACCAAGTGGTAGGACAGGTGGGGAAGTCAAGACCCCTGCTGTTTGATGAATGTCCCCAGGCTGAGTGGTAAGAGATTGGAGCAAACATGAGGTCCAGATGCGAAGCAGGAGGAAAATGTATGTTAAGACAACGACAATGACACTAATGACAATGAGGCTGCTCAGCAATGAGGACACAGAGCCTAACACTGGAGTCTAGTTTTTGAGCCTGACAGGGCAGCAGCTCTAAACTGAAAGCTGGACCCCCCCTCACCTGTCGTCTGACACCAGGGTGAACTTCAGGGAGAAGGAACTCAAGCATAATAGCTCTGCTGTAGTGGGCCCCATGTCCCAGTCCTGCCCAGTCCCATCACTGGAGCCAACAGTTGATCAAAGAGTGGCCCAGAGTCACAAGGGCACAGGAGGGGCCGTGGTGGCCCGGCAGGGGACACAAAGGGCGCAGTGGGGTGCACGGGGGCAGGGTGGCAAAGGGGAGAAAAGCCTTGCAGGTGTTCCAGCCACCAGGTGTGGATGTGTTACGTCACACAACTCAGTGTCACAGGAGTTTCTCCCAATTCAGGCCAACCTACAGGTAGAGAAGCCCCAGTGTGGTATTACCACACCCCTGTCAGCAGGGGGCGCCAACCCCCAACTCCCCCCGCCCCGGAACAGGTGGATACCTCTGTCACTCAAGGAAAAACTGGAGTCTCTTCAGCACCCCTACCACTAAAAAAGCAGCCCAGCACATTATTGGACCCTGGGTACTAGAGAAAAATACGTGCCTCACTAAACAGGTCTTGCTAATCAAATGAAAATGGTGCAGTCATGGGTGCAATTGCCTGGTCCTGGTATCTTGGTTTTACATGAAGGGCTGATTTTTAGTACCACACAGCCACAAGTGGTGGCCCTACTTGGTGGGCAGAACTCAGGACCATTCTCATGACAGCAGCATGGTGCCAATCTGCAATACTGACCTTAACCGTAAACTTCAGGGTCCCAGAAGCGCCAGCTTGGAAGAAACTTCAGCAGGAACCTACAGATTTTATTTCAGTCTTCTACCTATTACAACCTGCTGAAAGCTTATAATGACCTGCTAATGTCTGTTGTCATCGCTGATAGTCACAGGAAAAACAGATGGACATAAGGCAACTCCCATCCCACTAGAGAAGCATCCAATGGCCACTCTTCCTGTCACGCACCCCAAAGGGGCACAGGGCACGTCAGTTAAGTTTTACAGTCACCATTCCATTGGTCTGGGTGAATGACATGGGTCAAGTCATCAAAGAGCTGCAGCCTTGATTGCCATATATGACATAACCCGGGGACCCAAGCATCAGAAGAATGTAGAAAACTATGGAACAAATAACTCAGTGTCTTCAATAACTATATTGCAGGCCAAAAAAAAAAAAAGGAAAAGAAAAAGAACATACAAGATTAAAAGAGACTTACGAGACCATCTGAATGCAATGTGGGTAGACCTTATATGGATTTTGATTCAAACAAACCAAATGCAAAACACTTAAGAGACAGGAAATTTGAAAATTGGCTGAATAGTTGATGAGATTAAGGAACTATTATTAATTTTTTGGTATGATAGTAGACTACTATATTTATGATTTTTAAAAACAGTTCTTACCTTTTAGAGATACATACTGAAATATAATGAAATGATACATTTTGTATTTGTTTCAAAACTGATAAAACAAGCTATGATTTGATGATCATTGCAGGTGGGTGATAAATATATGAGGGTCACTGTACTTTTCTCTTAGATATGTTTGAAAGTTTCCATAATAAAAAGTGAAAACATTTTTTTAAGTTCTTACACAAAAATATGCAACACAGAGACTCATACCATTATGATTTGGGGATGGTTCATACATATTATAAGCAAAATAACTTATGCTGCCTTAAAATGAGGGGAAAAATGCAGATGGATGAATTCTAAAAAGTTCCACACGTCCATTGGTAGCTACAATTTCCAAATTCAATCCATTTTTCCCAAAATAAGTTAAAAGGCAAACATTTTAAAAGAAGGCCTTAAAAACATACATTTTGCAGAGATCACCTGCAAGTTTAAGAATTAATTCTAAGTTTTCTGCCTTCTCAGAACTCATAAAGTCTCAAAGAATTCTTTGGATTCTTTTCTGGATATGTTTATTATTATGAGGTCATTATTCATATATTCAACAAATCCTGAATACCTATTAAGTGCTCAGTTCTGTAGGTGTAGTGGTGAAGACAGAAGACTTACCCTCCAGAAGCAGATATTCTAGCTGAGGATGCAGACATGGTAACAGGCCATGACAACGAAATGTGCTAATATTCTAAGCATGTGTATGTGTGTCTATAAACTTTTATTTTAAAGAACAATTCTAAGAGTTGGGGCCATTGTGAGACAGCAGAACATTTGATGATGGAAATAATTTACTTCACACATGCTATCACTACTGTTCTCAATTATGAATGCCTGGAATGCCACCTCTTTAAAACTCTGGCTCAAATGTGAGGTATTTCATACCAACTAGATAAAGAAAGAGAATTGGCACAGAGGAACTACGGCTACCCCTAATGTTTTGACAAGAGGTAAATAATACTTCACATTTCAAAGCTTAAAACCTTTTCTATGAAATAAAAATCCAAGAGCTTCTTCCCTTTCCTACCTAAAGTCACTTATTCTACCATGAAAAAAAACCCTTTGGAAATAGCCATGAGCTGCTTTATGGTGGAAAACATCCCTGGATACTATGTTAATGTCCCTAAATGATTTACTAAGTTTGACCATCCGACGATGTTATCTATTAGTTGGTTTCCCACCAAACACAATACCTTTAGCTCAGCATATATACCTTTAGCACAAGTTCATTCCATATTCAGATTTTTCAATTATAGTGCTTATACTGCCATTTTTGTCAGGATAATTACAGCAGGAATATAAATAGCTCTCTTTCTGTAATCTAAAACCAACTAAAAAAGAAAGTAGACACCAAGATACCAAGTCTTTCATGCTTAAAGGCAAATGTATTCAGTTCCTTCCCATGCAGCACATAAGGTATCTCTATGCTTGCGATTTCTTTTCCAAATCAAGTCTGGGACAACCTTTGAGGATCCACTCATCCTCCAAGGCGAGCCATCTTATATAGCAGGCTCTGTTAAGTATCTTAGATGGGAGGGGGGAAAGGAACATTTCTGCTGACCTACAGATTAGTCAAGCGGGGAATGTGCTGGGAGAAGAGCTAATGTCTATGGTGTCTTCTGTTGCCATCAAGTTCACAATAGGGCCATATCAACTTGTACCGACAGATGCCTATAGAAGCCATTCAGAAGTCATGGAAGAAGAGGAGAAGCAGGAGAGACTTGATGTCCTATGATGGAGTGAAGAGGCTGCTGGTTGGAAAAAAACAGGAATAATGAAAGTGAAGTTGTCCTCCTTAGGATGCCATGCCAAGCAGAAAGCCTCCGAAAAATCCCCCAGTGACTAGAACGTTCTTCTTCACAAATGACACTACCTAGGAACAGAAGATAGCACAAATGGGTTATTTTGCTAGGGATATTATTATTAGGAATCAGATCTCTATTACCTATGCGATCTTAACAATGTCAATCCCCTCACCGCTGGGTCTCTGGGTCAAGATGGGAGCAGGGATGCTAGTGTGAAATGATAAAATTCAAGAGATGTTTTTGAAATGGGACTTTGATTGGATGACTGGCCACATGAGGGATGAGGAGAAGCCAAAGGCAAATCCTTGGAATCTGTCTTCAGTTATGTCTGTTAGAGAGCTAAGAAATCTGCCTGAGAGATCATTCAGGAACAGGAAAAGGACAGAGTTCATGGGGGAAGTTATGGTGAAAGAGTAAAGCTGTATTCAATAAACTAGTTACAGAGGCAATTCTCAGTTTCCAATTTCACTCCTTCGTTCTCTCTGACACCGCTTTCCAATCAAAGCTGCTCATTTTGAAGTCTCTCCTCCAAAATTTCTCTATCCATTCATCTTGTCCATCCATCAGACCATCTGTCCATCTACCCCACCCATCACCCTCTGAGGCCTCCTCTTGAGTAGAAGCTATATATTTGCATTCTCACACCTCACCACACCAAAGGATCATTAAAATAAAGATACCTTAAATTCACAAAAACTTCCACCTCCTCCTGTCCACTCATCTGCAGTTCAGAACATGCACTCAGCACCCCTGCCTCCTATGATTATGCTCTTTGAATTTCCATTTCAGAGAGAACTTATTAAGTGGGTCAGACTCCTTCTTTTTCCCAAGTACAACCATCACCTTAGACACTGTTCATTTAGACAACGTATCCAGGATCCTGGCCGAATCATTTCTTGAACTCAAGCACAGTGACTTCACGTCCCTGACCTGCTCCACTCTACTACCTCATCCTCCTGGGACTCTCTAGCACCCTTACTCCCACTATGCCTATGACTTCCTATGTCACTTCCACTGGTCCTCTGACTTGACTGGACTCCACATTTTCCTACTTGAGGTATTGTCTTTTGCCATCTACCATCAGGGGGAATGAAAAAAAATCATACAAATTCCTGAAATAACTGTTTTCATTCATTATCTTTACTTTCTTACTTCCTACTCATTCCTCAACTTGCTACAGTTTGGCTTTCAACTCCACCGCCCCCCTAAAACTGTTGTCAATGAGGTCACCAATGACTTTATTGCTAAACACTTAATTTGCCATCCTCATTCCCTGGCTTCCCAAGTAACAGCATGGGCTCTGAGACGGGAACCAGCCACTATCCCTGGGGCCTGTGACAGTGCCAGGCCACGAATAGGAATACAAAACTTTGTGGAATGAACCAATTCCAAACCTTTTGGTTAGTTTATGACAAGTTCCCTCTGTGACTCAATAGTTAGTTTTACTCAAACATCAACCATATACTGTTTATTATATATACTTCCTATGGCATTAAAGAAGTTTTCAACAATCATGTATGTATTACTTCTGTAAACATGTGAATAGTCAAAGTTTTGGCAAAATGAAAAGAGAGTCACTTTTATAACCCTGAGCTTGAGGCATGGGGACAGCACTCCTGGGCCCCCAAAGATGCCACCTTCCACTCTGGGCAAAGGACCAGCTTTGCCTGCCACCCACCACCATAGAGGGACTGCCATTATGTACTTGGCAAGGTGGACTTATCTGTTCCACATTTTCTAATCTGCTAAGTCATCTATCACTTACCTATCTGCTTTTCAACTTCCAAAAACTTGCTGACATTTCTTGTCTTCTGGTATTTTTCTCCTGTTCTCTTGGTCCTTATGGGTTTAACCTCTTTTATTTTGTTGCCATCATCTGGCACTATTTCAAGGACAAGGCCTGTTTCAATTTACATCTAAATCCCTCTTCTGCACTTATTCCATCCTTTTCTCTGTTAATCCAGAACACCACTGCTCCAGGCCTTACCTTCTTGACACCTTGATCCTAGTTTATTTCTCCCCACTTCAGTGCACTTATTTATTTGGCACATTTAACATATTTCCAAAGGTAATAAAGTAGCAATATTCTTTTTAAAAGGAAGGACTTCTCCTGTCCCTCCCAAGTACCAGCCAATATAACCTAACCTGGTTTTATGTGTTAGAGCAGGGATTAGCAAACTATATAGTCTGTAAACCAAATCCAGCCAGCTGCCTATTTTTAAATAAAGTTTCATTGCAACACAGCCACACTTGTCTACATACCGTCTATGCCTGTTTTCATGCTACATGGTGGATTTCGGTAGTTGTGACAGACATCACAGGGCCTACAAAGCTGGAAATACTTATCATCTGGCCTCTTACCAAAAAAAAAATGTTGCCAACCTCTGACCTAGACGTTCCTGCTAGTTATATGTACATGTAAAATATGGACATTTCAGAGCGTGTGCATAGAGACAAAGTATGATTTAAAACCATCCACATCCCACTTGCTGCAAGAACTAATTTAAGGCATGACCAATCCACATATGTAAATGTATCATTTTGCATTCTCACTCACTGATAAAAGTCACCAATACTTCAATTACCCAGCTTTAAAAAAAATGCCTCTAAGGTGAAGATATTCCATCCAAGGCTGACATATTGGTGTGTTTACCCCATATGTCTCACCTCCTCTGCTTTGCTTTTGACCTCTGTAGATATCTGGTTGCTCTTACGGATCTTCAACTGTTCCTTGGCTTTCTTCATGTCCTTCTCTACTCGCTGCCAGTCAACCTTGATGTACCCAGTATGGTTTGCAAGCTATAGTTTCAATAATGACAGCAAAAAATAAGAAACATAGGCTTGTTATTTCTGTTCATTATGATTAAATCACTGAAGTACATTATCAAAAACCATTCTCACTTTCCATTTCTTGAGACATTTGCCATCAAGTTCATTGCATGACAATGACATTCACTCCATATCTACTCAGTATCCACCCAACATGTAAGGCCCTATGCCTGATGCCAGATCAACAGACTGGCCTTCAATGACTGCTGGCAATTCTTTCACTCTTATTTATACTCTTATCCCTCTCTACAAAAGTTTTAAGTTAGCTTAGAAATATAAAACGGTAAGAAGAAAACCAGAATTGAAAGTCAAGATATTAAGGTGAAAAAACCTTACAGCCAACATAATCACTGTTGGCTCAAAAAGAAATATTCTAGTACATGGCCCCACAGAGATTTCTCAGGAGCAACTTCATATAAGGGGTACTGAGGGACACGCATCCAAATATATGTATAGAATATGCCCACTTCCCTTCATGAAGACAGCAGGCACAAACACTAAAACTCAGTGAAAATAATTTCACTGAGAATGTGTGAATAGGATAAAACTGATTTAATTATGTTATTTTCTGATAGATTAATGTTATCCAAGAGATACCGAAGAGACTCATTACAGCCCATCAATCAATCTTCTATCAATATCACTTCTCTCCACCAAACTTTTGGTAAGTCATATCTATCTGAATTTCTCAAAATATCTAAAACTGAAACTCTTCTCTCTACAGTCTCCTCCTGCATTGTTGCTCTTCCTCTAGTTCCTATTATAGTTAATGGCACCACCAACTAATTAGTCACCCAAACCAGGATGGAGAAAATATTTGCAATACAGGTAATAAACAAAACATTACTACTCATAAAAAGTGAAATTCTTCTCCAGATCAGAAAGGAAGGAGCCAAATTTTTTCTATTCGTAGACATGTCTGCTCTACATAATCTCAAAGAATTCAACCAAAAAATGAACAAGAACTCCTATATCTAAACAGTGAGTTTAGGCTGGCAGCACGGAGGCCACACAATGCCTGCAGTTCCTGCAGAAGACATGAACCAGCAGGAGTTCGTCAGCTGGGGAAGCTGGGGAGCTCTGGCAGCCTTCCTCAAAAAGTCTGGGAAGCTGAAATTCCCTGAATGGGTGGACACTGTCAGGCTGGCCAAGCATAAAGAGCTTGCTCCCTATGATGAGAACTGGCTCTACACACGAGCTGCTTCCACGGCATGGCACCTGCACCTCTGGGGCAGTGCTGGGGTGGGCTCCATGGGGGTATCAGAGAAATGGGGTCATTCCTGGCCACTTCAGCAGAGGTTCCAAGAGCATGGTCCGCAGGGTCCTCCAAGCCCTAGTGGGGCTGAAAATGGTAGAAAAGGACAAAGATGGGGGTCGTGAACTGACATCTCATGGGCAGAGGGACCTGGTTAGAATTGCTGGACAGGTGGCAGCTGCCAACAAGAAGCATTAGAACAAATGCTGGGTTAATAAACTGCCTCATTCATAAAAAAAAAGAAAAAAGGGAGTTTCAAAAAAGTGAGTTTAGCAAGGTTGCAGAATGTGTAAGATTAACACACAAAATCAATTGTATTCTTTTTGCTAGCAATCGAAGCAACTGGAAATGGAAATAAAATTTATGATTTATAATAACTGTAAAATAAATACTAGATACAAATCTAAACAAAAATCTTATAGGGTCTGCATGCTGAAAACCACAAAATGCTGAAGAATTTAAAGATGACCAAATAAATGGAGAGACAGGCCCTATACATGGAATTGAAGACTTGAAATGATGTCCAATTCTTTCCAAGTTGAGCTACAGAGTTCCTGAAATCACAATCCCAGCAGAATGCTTTGCAGATATACAAACAAGCTGGTTCTAAAATGTGCACAGAAAGGCAAAAGAACTAGAACAGCCAAAATAATTTTGAAAAAGAAAACACAGTTGGAGGAATCGTACTACCTGATTTTAGGATTTACTATAATGCTACAGCAATGAAGATGACAGCGTGATACTGGAGAAGGGACAGACACACAGATTAACAGGACAAAATAAAAAGTACAGAAACAGATAACCCAATTTAAAAAATGGACAAAAGACCTGAATAGACACGTTGCCAAAAAGGCTATTGGATAGCAAATAAGCATATGAAAAGATGTTCCATATTATTAGTTGTATCATTCTGAGTCCAACTGGAAGACAGGCTTGGGACTGAAGGTGAGTGGTCAAGAAAAGACACAGTGTAACTGAAGGTATAAGGTATCTAGGAATGAAATCAAGGCACAGTGTAGAACATGTATATGAAAAAACATTTGAAGGTCTATGCAAAGACATTAAAGACCTAAATAAATGGAGAGAAAGCACGTATTCACAGACGACTCATTATCACAAAAGATATTAATTCTTCCCATATTTACCTATATGGTTCCCATGCAATTCCAATCAAAATTTCAACAGAATTTTTAATTTTTTATAATAATATTTTTTATAATATTATGTTAGTCACCATACAGTACATCCCTGGTTTTTGATGTAAAGTTCCATGATTCATTACTTGCGTATAACACCCAGTGCACCATTTTTTAAAATAACTGACAAGCCTGTTCTAAAATTTATATAGACGAGCAAAAAGTATAAAAGTAGCCACAGCACTCCTGAAGGGTATGTGGAGGAACCTGTACTACCAACTATCAAGGCTTAGTAAAGGTAGACAGTTGATCAGTGAAACAGAACAGAGAAACTAGAATCCAGTCCAGACATATATGGATTAATAAATGATAAATGCCACACTACAAATATTGGGGAAAGGAAGACATTCACTAAATGCCGCCAGGACAATTATCAGTATGAAAGAAAGGAAACTGGATCCCTACGTCAAATGACATCATGCCTACCAGCCACCCTCATCCCTCTGGTGACCAACAGCATGAGTGCACAGCATTGACTCCCCAGGTCCCACCCACCTCCCCCAGCAAGGAGGCATCCCTGTACTCCTTGAATATCTGATTCATGCAATACCAGAATCCCATTCTGAGAATCTTTCCTGGTGATACTTCCAGTACCAATTGCTTCTGTCAGTCAGGCCCCCAAAAGAAACAGGGTATACTCAGATTAAGATATTTTCTAATGTATATAAATATCAAATCACTATGTTATACTCCTGAAACTAATACTGTATGTCAATTATACTTCAAGTGAAAAAAGTTTAAGGTGAAAGAAAAAAGATGTTTCAAAGCAACATAAACATATTTACAAAGTCAAGTCTGGAGCAGAGTGTAGGGAAAACCACAGGGAGAGAGGACTGTGGGTCTACCAGCAACAGAGCTGTCACAGCACTTCTGCCTGAAGGGGTGAGAGGAAGGAAAGATTACTGCAACCCGGAAGGACAGGGAAAGGCATGAGGAAGGCCCTCGCCTTGCAGGGAGTCTGACCTGCCAGAAACAGAGAGGGGCCCAGGCCCGACCCAGTCTGCTGTGCTTATCTAGTGCCAGTCACCTCCTGCCTGTAACTACATGAGACCTGCAGTCACAGGCACCCACCTTACCCTCTCCAAATTCCTGACCCACAGAAACTGTGAGAGATAATAAAATGATGGTTATTTCGAGGTTAGGTTTTGAGGGAATTTGTTGTGTGGCAATACTATACCCAACTCGCCCCAGCCCTGGCCACCACCCCAGCCTGTCAGTCACCAGTCTCCTCCTCCCACACATTTAACTTTCACCTGGCCCATCTGGGAAACTCACTCCACCTGCGGTTCGAACATAGAACTTACCCTGCTAAAATGAGGACTGCCAACTGTAGGAGACAAAGAGCTATAGATTCAGAAACTATAGCACAATTCAACAAGTTATGGCTCCTACAGAGCAGTGGTTCTCAAACTCTGCTCCACATTAGAATCACCTCAGGAGTTTAAAAATACTTAGATGTGGGGGCGCCTGGGTAGCGCAGTGGTTAAGCATCTGCCTTCGGCTCAGGGCGTGATCCCGGCGTTATGGGATCGAGCCCCACATCAGGCTCCTCTGCTATGAGCCTGCTTCTTCCTCTCCCACTCCCCCTGCCTGTGTTCCCTCTCTCACCGGCTGTCTCTATCTCTGTCGAATAAATAAATAAAAAAAATCTTTAAAAATAAAAAAATAAAAAAAAATACTTAGATGTGAGGGCACCTGGGTGGCTCAGTCAGTGAAGCATCTGCCTTCAGCTCAGGTCAAGATCCCAGGGTCCTGGGATGGAGCCCCACATTGGGCTCCTCACTTGGTGGAAAGCCTGCTTCTCCCTCTCCCTCTGCCTGCCACTCGCCCTGCTTGTGCTCTCTCTCTCTGTCAAATAAATAAATAAATTCTTTAAAAAAATACTTAGATGTGCAAGAACACCTTCCACCTACGATACAAGTGGGGAGGGTATGAGGTAGGCTCCAAGCATTAGTGTTTATTTTAAAACTCCTTAGGTAATTCCAACATGGAGTCAAGTTTGCAAAGCAATGCTACAGTGCAGCCTCAGAGAACCAATACCTAGTAGTTTTGAAATAAAAAGACAAGAGGACATCGGACTGGACTGTCATTTAGCCCTCATTTCTCACTGCTCTGGGATCAAAGTCCCCTATGTAAAATAAATCATATCATAGGGCATTTGCATAACACTTCATATTTTTGAAATCATATTTGTTTAATATTTCAACGGGTCTTAAAAACCCTGTAAGGGAGCTATGATAAGGAATATATACTATGTCCCCATGTTACAGATTACAAAACAAAATGTGACTACCAACTGATGAAATTTGATTCAAATGGTCACTAGCATTTCAAATAGTACTGAAAAGAAGTGCAAAAGCTATTCTAGTGTAATATAGCCGAGACTGTATTACAGCTCCTCATACCACATTCCTATCGGGCAAGGGGGATTTCCAAACATCTAGGAATATTTCACATACAGACCTGAAGGAGAAAAAATCCACCTCCCACAGCTGTTGCAGCCAACTTTCCAACCTTCTGGAATATGAAACCCGTGCACCTACAAAAACCAAACCAACGTCAGAGAAGTTGACAGGCTGTCAAATGCACACAAACATGCACTTCTAACAATGTTCAGATTCTACTTACCTTGGAATGATCCAGCTCTTTCCCACTCTTAGATGATATAAGCAGAAACCAGAGGCTCTGAACTCAGAAAGACCCTGATTCAAATTTTGGCTCTACCACAATTTTGTGGTCTTGAGCAAATCCCTTAAAGCTTTCAGGTTGCACTTTAATTTTTTAAAAAGACTGATTGATTGATTGATTGACTGGAGAGAGAGAGCACGAGCGGGGGGCAGGGGGGCAGATGGACAGGCAGACTGCCAAGAAGGGATCCCAGGACTCCGGGATCATGACCTGAGCTGACAGAAGACTCTTAATCCACTGAGCCACCCAGGCAGGCACCCCTGGGTTGCATTTTAGAAGATGACTCTGGCTACACTGTGGAAAAGGGATTCCAGGGGAAAGCATAAAGGCAAATATCCTCCTAGGAAATTAACAAACATGAGGGGACCCCCAAACTCTGCAAACTAGTAAGTGGCTTTGGCAAGACTGCAGTATAAAAGAGCAATATACAAAACTCAATTGTGTTTCTATGTATAAGCAATGAACAATTAGAAACTGAAATTTAAAAATACCATTTACAATAGTATCAAAAATAAGAATGAGCAAGACCTACAAAGCATTGCTAAGAGAAATTAAAAGAAACCTAAACATGGTTTATGGATCAATGCAATCCCAAAATCTCCTCAGGTTTTTTGTAGAAATTGGCAGCAAGCTTATTCTAAAATTCATATGAAAATGCTGTGTACCCAGAACAGTCAAATCAACTTTAAAGAAGAACAAAGTTGTAAGACTTACCTGATTTCATGACTTATTTTAAAGTTATAGTGATCAGGGGCGCCTGGGTGGCTCAGTTGGTAAGCATCTGCCTTCCACTCAGGTCATGATCCCAGGGTCCTGGGATCGAGCCCCCCATCGGGCTCCTCCTCTGGGAGCCTGCTTCTTCCTCTCCCACTCCCCCTGCTTCTGTTCCCTCTCTCACTGGCTGTCTCTATCTCTGTCAAAGAAATAAATAAAATCTTAAAAAAAAAAATAAAGTTACAGTGATCAAAACAGTGTGATACTAGCACAAAGACTGACAAATCCACTTAACAAAGAGTTCAGGGCCGCCTGGGTGGCTCAGTCAGTTAAGCATCTGACTCTTGATCTCAGCTCAGGTCTTGATCTCAGGGTCGCGGGTTTAAGCCCCACACTGGGCTCCACACTGGGCATGGAGCCTACTGAAAAACTAAAACTAAAAATACTTAAAAAAAAAACAAAACAAGGAGTTCAGAAACAGGGGCACCTGGATGGCTCAGTCAGAAGAGCATGTGACTCTTGATCTCAGGGTCATGAGTTTGAGCCCCACATTGGGGATAGAGATTACTTAAAAATAAAATCTTAAAAAAAAAAAGAGTCCAGAAACATACATATAGTCAACTGGTTTTTGACACAGGTGCAAAAGCAATTCAGTGTAGAGAAGTATAGTCTATTCATCAAAACATGTGGGCACAATTAGGTATTATGCAAATAAAGAACTTGGATTCCTACCTTGCAACATATACAAAAAGTAAATCAAAATGAATCATGGACCTAATGAAAAATCTAAACCTATATATCATCTAGAAGAAAACATATTAGAAAATTTTAAGTGATCCTAGATTAGGAAAATATTCCCAGACATGACAACAAAAGCTAGAGCTACAAAGAAAAAGAGTTGATAAATTACATTTCAAGGTTCAGAACTTCTGTTCTTTACTGTTAAGAGAATAAAAAGCTATAGAGTAGAAGAATATATTTGAAAATCACATATCTGATATAAAACTTATATCTGGAATATATAAAGAACACTCATAACTCTGTAATGAGAAAACCAACATCCCAATAAAAATACGGAGAAAAGATCTGAACAGATACCTCATCTAAGATAGATGGATGGCAAAAATAAGCCCATGAAAAGATGCTAATATCATTAATCATTAGGGAAATACAAATTAAAGCCACAATGAGATACCACTTTATACCCACCAGGATGGTTGTAATCAAAAAACCGTAATGCCCAAGTGTTACTGAAGATGTGGAAAAACCGGAACCCTCATACATTGCTGGTAGAGGTATAAGATAGTACGGGCATTTTATTTTTTTTTAAGGATTTTATGTATTTATTTGACAGAGAGAGACAGCGAGAGAGGGAACACAAGCAGGGCCAGAGGGAGAGGGAGAAGCAGGCTTCCCACTGAGCAGGGAGCCCGATGGGGGGCTCAAGCTCAGGACCCTGGGATCATGACCTAAGCAGAAGGCAGACACTTAATGACTGAGCCACCCAGGTGCCCCAGTACAGGCATTTTAGAAATGTGCATGTCAGGTTCTTACGAAGTTAAAGCATTCCACCTATAATCCCCAGCCATACTATTTCTAGGTATTTACCCAAAAGAAATAAAAGCATATGTTCACAGAGACTTATACACAAATGTTCATAGCAGTTTTAGCCCCAAAGTGGAAACAAACCAATATCCATCAAAGATAAATGGATAAACAAAATAGTTCATCCACACAATGGACTACAACTACTCATCAAGGAAAAGGAATGAACTACTGATTAAAAAAAAAAAAAACAGCACAGATGAACCTCAAAATTAGTATGCTAAGCAGAAGAAAGCAGCCAGACAAAAAAGAACACATACTGTATAATTCCATTAATATATAATTCTAGAAGATGCAAAGTAAGCTATAGTGATAGAATCCAGATCAGTGATTGCTGGGGGCATAAAAGGAATTATGAAGAGGTTCAAAGAATCTTTTAGAGTGATGGATGTGTTCATTACCTTGACTGTGGTAATAATTTATGGGTGTGTATATGTCAAAATTTATCAAATTGCATATTTTTTAAAGATTTTATTTATTTGATAGAGAGTGATAGCACAAGCAGGGGGAGGGGCAAAGGGAGAGGGAGAAGCAGACTCCCCGCTGAGCAGGGGAACAGGGAGCTTCAGTCCCAGGACCCTGGGATCATGACCTGAGCTGAAGGCGGATGCTTAACCGATTGAGCCACCCAGGCGTCCCTCAAATTGTATACTTTAAACAAGTGTAGCTTATGATAAGCCAATTTATTTATTAAACTTTTAAAAAATAATAAAGAATAGCCAAGAAATTCCTGAAAAACAAAATGGCAGTTATACACACACACACACACACACACACACACACACAGATGCCTGACATATAACAGAGGGAGTGCAGCAGAGTAGTGGGGAAAGGGTAACTTCTGCAATAAACTGAGTTGGGGCAACTGGGTATTCCACGTGAAAAAAAAAAGGAATCTATCACACACTAAACACAAAAAACAATTCCAGGTAGATTTATAAATGTAAATGTGAAAGGTAAAGCAATAAAGTTCTAGCATATGGGGTAGGCAAAGATTACTTAAACAGGACACAAAAATTACTAATCATTAAGGTAAAGATGAATAAAACTGACTATATTAAAAATAAGATCAGTTCATCAAAAGACACCAAAAGGCAAATGAAAAGACAATCACAGAATGCAGAATGAGTGAAAATATCTGTAAAATGTAAACCAACAAAGGACTCCCATTCAGAATATATAAAGAACTCTTATAACTCAGTAAAGAATGACAACAGAAAAATTACAAAGGATTAAAAATGAGACTTTATCAAAGAAGAGATCCAAAATGTCAAGAAACATATGTAAAAGTTATTCAGGAAAATGTAAATGAAAGCCATGTGAGATACCACTATCAGACCAGCAAAACTTTAAGTCTGGTAATATCAAGCGCTTACAAGAATGTAGAGCATCAGGAACACTTAATCCTTGCTGGGACGGTAAACTGTTACCACCACTTTTGGAAAGCAGTTTGACATTACCCAGCAAAGCGGAAGATACTTCTATCCGATGACCTAGCAATTCAACTCCTAGGTATAGACCATACAAAAATGTGCGTATTACACTCCAGGAAATTTATACAGTGTTCGTATCAGCATTGTTTAAGTTAGCCAAAAACTGAATCAACTCAAATGTCAGTCATCACCTGGAAAAAAATACTGTGGTATATTCATGCAATGAAATTCTGTCTACAAATGAAAACAAAAAAACTACAACTACACACAAAACAAATTGAGCAAAAAAGGTAAGAGTCAAAAGAATACACATAATTGCATTTATTTAAAGTTCAAAAGCCAGTAAACTGTAGTATATTATTTACTGATAGAATTGGTGTTAAAACTACAAAGAAAAGCAAAGAAATAACTGCATAATAATCAGTACGGCATTTATCTCTAGAGTTCTTGGGGTGTTAGTCACATTTTCTTAACCTGTGTGGTTGTTACATAGGTGTCTGCTCTATATGTATTCATCAAAATGTACAAACATTATATGTACTGTTCAGTATTTATATTATCTTGTACAACATTTTTAAATGTAAAAAGTATACATGAGATTGACGCATTATATATTCCTCACTAAATCTGCTATTAAACTTTTGAATTTATTACAAATGAAGCCATAAGCTATGTCACAATTGAGGAAGTTATTATCTAACATAGTACGTGGCTAGCTCCTAGTTAAACCACTTTCTATCTATATGGCCCTGGGCCTTTTGAGCCTTAATTCCTATAAAATGAGCATGATTACAGTACCAATTTCAGAGCTGTTGTGAGAAGGAAATGAGATATCTATATAAATAGTAAAATATTTGTGTATTTTTGTGTTCTCTACTTCTTGGTATGGAGAAAAGTGAACTCTTGTATACTCTTGATGGAATTGTAAATTGGTACAACCAATTCGTGAAAAACAATATGGAGGTGTCTCAAAAAATTAAAAATAGGGTGCCTGGGTGGCTCAATCAGTTAAGCATCTGCCTTCAGCTCAGGTCGTGATCCTGGGGTCCTGGGACTGAACCCCGTGTTGGGCTCCCTGCTCAGTGGGGAGTCTGCTTGTCCCTTTCCCTCTGCCATTCCCCGTCTTGTGCTCTCTGGCTCTCTCTCTCTCTCTGTCAAATAAATAAATAAAATCTTTTTAAAAATTTTTAAAAAATTAAAAACAGAACTATAAGATCCAGCAATTCCACTTTGGGGAATATATCTAAAGGAAATAAAAACACTAACTCAAAAAGATACCTGGACCCCCACATTCATTGCAGCACTATTTCCAATAGCCAAGTCATGGAAACAACCTAAGCGTATATCAATGGATGAATGGATAAACATGTGATATATATACATACACACACCACACACACCATGGAATATGATTCAGCCATAAAAAAATGAACTCCTACCATTTATGACAATGTGGATTGACCCTGAGCACATTACGCTGAGTGAGAAGTCAGACAAAGAAAGACAAATACTGTATGATGTCAGTCAATAATATGCAATCTGAAACAAACAAACACAAAACTCATAGAAAAAGTGATCAAATTTGTGGTTACCAGAGGCAGGGGGTTGGGGGAGGGAGAATTAGATGAAGGTGGTCAAAAGGTACAAACTTCCACTTAGAAGTATTAGGGAGGTAACGTACAATGTGATGACTACAGATACTACTGCTGTATGGTATATAAGAAAATGGTTAGGAGAGTAGATTCTGAGAGTTCTCATTACGAGAAGAAAAATTTTTTCTTCTTTTTTTTATTGTATGTGTATGAGATGATGAATGTTCACTAAACCTATTGTGGTAATCATTTCACAATATATGTAAGTCAAACCATCATGCTGTATCCCTTAAACTTATACAGTGATGTATATTTATTTCTCAATAAAACTGGAAGAAAAATGAGGACAGACAATCCAGTGCCAATTTCAGAGTTGTTGTGAAAAGGAAATGAAATATATAAATACTCAAAACAGTGCCTGGCATATAATAAATACTATGTTTAGATGAATGCTACACATTAAGTGATCAATTTCACAAAAATTCATGTGTTTTTATTAGTTAAGGAGATGGTTCCTGTAACTGCAATACTACATCATGCAAAAAAAGACACTGGACATCTTTCTCATCACTTACCATCCAGTGACACCTCCAATTAACAGCTGGGTTGCCACGCTATATTTTTCAGCTGAGGGCCCAGATTCCTGCCCAAACAGCTTGCGCCACCATGGCTGCTTTTTAGCAAATTCTGCAAGGTCCAGTGACTCAAACTTTCCCTCAAAGTTTCCTACAAGAATTAAGATACTGAATAAGAAAATATTTACTTTTACAATAAATCACAATTCTTAACTAGATTAAGAGATTTTTAAGGAAATGGGTATTGTAGTAAGAACCTGCAAATATTATTCTATTTTAAATGGCAAATTAACTCTGAAACTGTGGCTAGTGACTTGAAACTCAGACTAAGATCTACAAATAATATCTGTCTTAGAGAAAAAAAATTACTAGACAATTTAGAATTAGTATTCTAGTTCTTCTCAAATTTAAAAACAACCAATGGATGTACAAAACCTGATAGTAATAATAATGTATCCTAAATGAAATGGATTATCTTCATTTGCCTCTCCTTTTCAAGAATACCTCAATACTATTTAGCCCACAAATTCACAAACTCTTGCCACTATATGGATCTCCACTGACAATAAAGATAAAAGGTAATGTTCAATTAAGCTGCTACTATTTACCAGGCAATGTGCTAAACAATAAACATGTATACCTAATTAAATCCACAGAACACAGTAGGTACAAAACAAGGTACTATTTATTAACCCCACTTTATAATTAAGAAATGGAGGCTCAGAAGTTAAGTGATTTGCCCAAGAACGGAAAAATAGTTAACAAAATGTCTAATCCCTTTCTTTGTGGGAAGATAATATAGGGATAAACACTGCAGAGAGAAAGTGAAGATGACTGAAATTAATGGAGATATATACTTTGTTTTGGAAGGCAATATTTTTAAGATGTTCATTCTCTCCATCTCCATCTATAGACTCAATGCCATCCCAGTCAAAAAGTACATTTTTATCTAGAAATTGAGAAGCTGGTTCTAAAATTTATATGGAGATGCAAAGGACTACCTAGAGTAGTGTTCCAGTTACTATGGCAAATTACCCCAAAACTTCATAGAGCCAAACAATAATTTGTTATACTCTTAGATTCTGTGGATCAGGATTCACACAGCATATAGCATTACAAGCCATTCCTATTCCATGATGTTTGAGGATTCAGCTGGAAGACTGACAGGCAGAAGGTCTGGAATCATCTTCTACATTCACATATACAGGCTGCCTCTCTACGTGAGTTAATTTGGACTTCATTACAGCAAGGTGCCTAGGCTCAAGGGTGCATCCCAAGGGAGGCAGTGAGAGAGCAGGGAGGAGCTTGGGGGCTAAGCAGAAGCTGTTAACTATTTAAGACCTAGCCCCAGAAGCCATGCAGTGTTACTTCCACCACATTCTGTAGAAGCAGTCACAAACTCCCACACAGATTCAGGAGGGAATATATAGATCCCATCACTGAATGGGAGGAGTGTCAAAGTCACACTGAGAAAGGAGCAGGTGGAATGAAAGCTATTGTTGCAGTCACTTAGGAAAATACAATGTGCCACAAGTGGTCAAAACAGTTTTGGGGAAAAAAAGAACAAAGTTTGGGGTGCTGGGTGGCCCAGTCAGTTAAGCCTCCCACTCTTGGTTTCAGCTCAGGTCATGGTCTCACGGTTGTGAGACTGAGCCCTGTGTAGGACTCCCTGCTCAGCAAGGAGTCAGCTTGGGATTCTTTCCCCATCTGCCCCTCCCCCTCTGTTCCTTTCCCCCCTCCCCACCTGCTCACGTGTGCTTTCTCTCTCTCTCAAATAAATAAATAAATCTTTAACCAAAAAAAAGAGAGAGAGAGAGAGAACAAAGTTCAAGGAATTTCAAGACTTCTTACAAAGCTACAGTGCAATACAGCTACCTAACGTCAAGACTTTCAAAGCTACCATACTTGACAGTGTAGAACTGACATAGATACACGAATGGAAGAGAATACAGAGTCCACAAGTAGATGTACACATAGCCATTTGATTTTCGATAACATGGCACCAAGGTAATTTAACAGGGAAAGAGTGTTTTCAACAAATGGTGTTAGAACTACCAGGTATCTGTACTAAAAAAAGAATGCAATCCCTACCTTACATCGTATACACAAAATATAATTCAACATGGATCATAGATCCCAATTTAACAGAACCAAAATATGGATGTTTGAGGAACTAGGTATTCTATGGGCTTATTTTTCTAATGTAACAACATTAGACACCAGTACAAAAGAACACTAAAACATTAATGCTGTGTTGAAGAAGAAATTCTCTCCCTGGGTTCGAGAATATCACTGAAAACAAGAATGAGTTTTGAGGTTTTTAAGATTTATTTATTTTAGAGAGAGGAGAGGAGCAGAGGGAAAGGGAGGGGGAAAGAATCTTGGGCAGAGTCCCCGCTGAGCGCAGAGCCCCACGCTGCAAGGCTCCACTGCCGGCTGGATTTCAGGGCTCGATTTCACGACCCTGAGATCACGACCAGAGCTGAAACCAAGACTCCGACGCTTAACCCACAGCGCCATCCAATCACAATAATGTGATTTTACCAAGCCCCTCAGCTCAATAGGAGGCTCCAGTCAGAATGGGGATCAAATCAGAGACATTTAGTTCATGCAACTTCAGTTATTCAACGAACACTGTTAAACGGTATGTAAACAAAAGTCATTTAGCCTTGTTTATGGGTCCAGAAAATCAATGATCACAGTATTATGTGATCATCACTACGATAAAGATTGAAATTCATGATGCCAACCTCAAAATTTCCCACAACAGTTTCCTAGGAGCAAATATCTAATCAACCTATATATTTTAAGTGAATGAACACAGTGTACGCTGCAGGAAGATAATTACATTGTGCATTCCAACCCCTTAGTCATTTAAATTCGGTGGGGTGTTGGGCAATGTTTAACAATCAGCTGGGGTGATGTCTAGTGTACACCAATTTTCACGATGTATTCACTACCCGTGAGTGTGACATCATGTAACTGTGACATCGCTACATAATTTATGTAATTTTAGGTTTATATAATTGGGTTTTCGATGATGGCTGTGTTTAGCAATGGGATCTTGTGAACCAGTACTGAACTGAATATAACCTGAAGGTAATTAGTAGCGAAAGAAGCATGATTTAAAGTCATCCTCCTCTGAGTATTTGATTATAGGGAATCTTCTTTGACTACGCGGACTAAATTTTAAAAACTTCAAAGTACAATTCCATGTGTACTACCCTTTCAAAACCATCAACAGCCAAGAGAAGGCTCCTTTGCACACAGAAAGAGGCTTGCCAGGTGTTTGAGATAAAGGGACAAAGAAGCCGCCTTAGTCTGAAAGTGCCAGAGCGCTTCCGAGAACAAGGACAGAATGTCTCCGGGTTTAGGCTGTTTGGGACGACGCCGGAAGGCTGACTGAGCCCAACCAGAGACAACACCCCGGGGCAGTTCGGTCCCAGCCTGGCGCCTGACCTTGGCGAGACCCTGGGAGCGGCTGGGTCAGGGGCGAGCACAAGACGCCCTCCCCGCCCATGCGCTGCCAGAACTCCCGTGGGAGCTCTGCGGGGACCCGCAGGCGCGGAGCCCTTCCCCTTCCGGAGCTGAGAAAGGCGTCTCCCCGTGGCGCCGGCGCTGCGCGCGCCCGCCCTTACCTTGACTGGACGCGGCCATTTCGGCGAGCTCGTCTCGCGATGACACCCGCAGGGTTTCGGCGCGGTAGGACGCGGAGTGGCGCGCCGTCATCGCCGCAAGCTGGCTTCCGGCACGTGGGGCAGATGTTTCCATTCCCACAGCGGCAGCGGAAGAGGGCGGGCCAGGCGCCTAGCGGTCACTTCCCACCCCCGCGCACAGCTGCGTCACAAGGCTCCGCGGCCCCGCCCAGCAGGTGCGCCGAGACGCGCATGCGCAGAGAGCCTGCGCTTATGGAAATACTCGCCTGGAAGACTCTTGAGACGCGATCGCCACCTTGCCGTTCGCTAGTAAGGACTCTTACCCATTACTTTATTGAAAATAAAGCTGGCTTGAGTTGTTAGTTCATGTAAACGTTGAGCACATATTTATCAGTGCTTGCTGTGTGCCCTACTTTGTCGCAATAGAGAAAGTCAGACACTTGAAAACCATTGCAATGATAAGATACACTTAGAAGCTTACCTGCCTGCAGTGCCTATGGAGCCATTTAACTATGTGCCAGGGCACGTGTCCCCACCCCACCCCTAAGCTACTCCTCTCGCTCTCACGCTATCCCAGTTAATGGCAAGTTCACCATACCAAAAACTTTGGTGTTAATTTTGAACGCCTCTCTCAACGCCACAAATCCAATTCATCAGCAACTCCCATAAATACCGCTTCACAGTGAATCCAGCCGTTTCTCACCCTCCAGTGCTATCATCTTAGCCTAACTCACAGTCATTTCTTGCCCAAAGTTAACAGGTCTACCTGCTCCTACACTTATCCGCCTAAAGTCTGTTCTCTCCACCTCGGCCAGAAAGATCACTCTAAAAGGTAATTCTGATCACAGACTTGCTCTACTCAGAACCCTACCATCGCTCCCTATTGCCCTCAGTAGAGAAGCCAAACTCCTTTGCTGAACTGTAACCTACTCGGTGAGATTTTTCATGACAATCCTCCTTTAAAATTGCAATCTGGTACATCCCTCCTTCCCCTTCCCCTGCTTACTTTCCTTTCGTGCACAGCACTTATTTCACCTTACAACATACTGTAAGGTACTCATGTGTGATTAGTATTAATTATATCAGTTGCTTGCATTTCTCAATGCCATGTACCCAGTGCATGGAAGTATAGCATAGGAGTTTGGAGCATGACGCATGGAGCCAGATTATATGGGATGAAATGCTACCACTTGCAAACTGTGTGACCTTGGCCAAGTTGCCTAACCTCTCTGTGTTTCAGTTTCATCACCTGTAAAATGAAGACAAGACTAGCAGCTGCATTAAAGTAACTTACAACAATTCCTGGCATATAGTACATGCCAGCTGTTATTTCTGCATCCTGATGCCTGACAGAGAGAAGGTCTCAGCAAATGTTTACGAAAGGGACTGCTTCCTGCTGGTTTCCAAGCTGGACGATACCTCACCAATTGCTCCCAGGCACATTCATACTTGTGCAGAACTGGACTCTTAGTGATAACATTTCTTATAGCAACCCTAGTCAAGTTTCTTATTATTTCCTATACTTTGAGGCCCTCACACCCCCTGATAAACATTAACCTGAATAGGGGCTCTGCTTGAGCTCAGCAGGGCTACATATTGATGTAAGGAGATACATCCTATACCTAGGACAAATGCAAACAACCTTAAGAAGCATCAGGTAACAACAATGCAGGATAAATAAATACATGAATGCTGCATAGTTATGAGTGCTACATAGAAAAATGAAGCCAGGAGGGATATCAGTAGTGCCCAGGGAGGGGGTTAGAGAGCTTACAATGTAAATGTGGTGGTCCACATTTAAGCTTATTGAGAAGGCAAGATTTGAGCCAAGACCTGAAGGAGATGTGGAAGGGGAAATGTGTGACGATTGGGGGGAAAGATGTTTCAAGTAGAGCAGATAGCAAGTGCTAAGGTCTAGGTGCAAGAGTGTGCTTGGTATTTTAAGGAAGAGCAAGAAGGCCAGTAGTCATAGTGACATGAGACCACAGAGGTCTGGAGGAAAGGGACGTGCAGATCATGGGAGATGCTCTAGGCCATGGTAAAGACTTAGGGTTTTACTCTGAGTGAGGTCAGAAGCCAGTGGAGGGTCTGAGTGAAGGAGTGACACGATCTGCTTTATAGTTTTAAAAAGTCACTCGGTGGCTGTGTGAGGGGCAAGGGTAGAAACAAGGAGACTATTAGAATACTGGTGACTCTTTGTTTGTGCAAGTGGATTCCAGAATTTCCAACAACATCCAGAGCTGCTTTTGCTGCTGCTGCTGGTGCTACTAAGGAAGGAGGTTGGAGTAGGCTAGAAATATGAATGCACATTAAAGCTCCTCTTCACCTTGACCCCTCCCTCTCTCTCTCCCTTTCCTTAAAGGTTCTGATTAAAGCAGCATTCTTGTACCCCTAGTACTCTCAGAAGTGAATGGGTTAAGATTTAGCTCCACCTCTCTTTTCCTATTCAGTTCTTCCTGTGGCTGCTTCCCTCTGCTAAAAAGGAAACAATCTTATCTGTTACTGCTTACTGCTAATGCTGCTGTAACATCCAGCAGGTAAAGTTCCCTAAAATTCACAGCAAAAATTTTGGGACTTTTCACTAAATCATAGAAAATTTGCCTTTTTTTCTTCTGGGAACTGAAGATATTTTAGAGAAGAATTAATCTTTTGTTTCTCCAGTTGAACATTTCTTAGCAATACGAGCCATGCAAGTAGAACTCTCCACCTGCTTCTTTCTGTGCCTTTTGCCATTCAGCTTTAGTGCCACCAGAAGATACTACTTGGGTGCAGTGGAGCTGTCCTGGGACTATATGCAAAGTGAACTGCTCAGTGAGCTTCATGTGGACACAAGGTAAAGGCGCATTCTATAGGGTCCAGTCAGGATTGTGAGGATGTGACTGGTTGGAGGAAGGTGCAGACCTCAGGTTAGGATGGTTGTGATGGTAGTTAAGCACTGAAAAAGCACTGTTGAGGTAAAGTGTGTGTACTAATTGCCAATCCTTTTCACAGATCTGAACTATTTGTTGATATATTGTTATGATTTGTCCATTGCTTCTCTTTGTCACATGCTGTTACTTTGGAAACTATACAGTAGAGGGAGAAGGAAGAAGGAAGGCAAGGAGCCTGAGAGAAAACAAAACTTTCCTCAGCCTACCCCCAAGCTTCCATACAGAGAAACAGAACAATGAGATCCCATCAGTATTACACATAACTTTAGTCTGTGTGGTTTTGATACCTTTGCCCAGTTTGTGTTTAAGAATAGTATTAGCCATGAGTTCAAAAGCTTTTCATCTTTTTTGGGTTCCAGTGCATTTTGTGAGACTAGTATTAAATGATTTTTTCAGTATTATCTATGATCATGGATTTATTTGGATTTTTCTGCCTCTTCTTCAGTCAAATTTGGTTATATATATTTTTCTAGAAAGCAATCTAGTTTTTTTCTGCATTTGAAAATGTATTGGTATCAAGTCACATACTGTGGTGATGTTCAACTGTTCTGTGTCTATAGTTTTATTTCCTTTTTCATTCCTGTGTATGTCCTCTTTCACTCTCTTAAAAATAATGTTTTTAGAAAGTTTCTCAGTTTTGTTGATCTTGTCAGGAACCATCTTTTGTATCTATCAATTTCTGCTTTTGCTTTCATTAATTCATTCCTTCTTCCTGATTTCCTTTGGTTCATTTTGCTGATCTAATTTTGCTTATTGAATTGAATGCTGAAATCATTTATTTTAAATTTTGTTTTGTTTTCTTTAAATGTGTATTATAAAGATTTAAGCCCAGTACATATATAATGTAAATATTAAATGTGATCATGTCATACGTTACACTCTTTTTTGTTCCTTCTGTTTGGCTCCCCACCTTCCTTCTACATTAGCCCCCTTCTTGCCTATCCCCAAACAAAGAACCCTAGTATGATAATATATACTTATGCACCCACACATACACATATATGAAAATAAAAGTTTTCTTGGTCATTGCTTCTTTTACAACAATGGGATATTATACACACATTTCTCTCTCATTAGCATCTAGTAGAATTCTGCCTAAGTCAGTTAGCATAGCTCCAGTTCATTTTTCTTTTTATTTTAGAGAGGGACAGGGGAGGGCAGAGGGAGAGGGAGAGAGAGGATCTCAAGCAGGCTCCACTCCCAGCGCCTACCCTGAGATCATGACCTGAACTTGGACACTTAACTGACTAAGCCACGGAGCCAGATGCTCCAATTCATTTATTTTAATGGCTGCATAAGATTCTGTATTATTTCCACCTTTTGGTCATTACATACTGGTGCTTTTATTCCTATGTGACAGATTCTCAAGAGGGGTATGACTGGAATGAAGGGAATATTTCTATTTAGTTTTAATTTCCAGAAAGGCCAGAACTCTTCAAACATTTCTACTATGAACATATGAGTGTGCCCTTCTCCCTGCTCTCATATCAATAAGTTTTATCTTGTTCTTCTAATTTTTGCCAATTTAGGTAGGTATAGAGTGATCTGCATCATTACTTTAATTGCAGTCCTTTTATTTCTTAGGTTGAACATCTTTTCAAATGCCTGTTGGCTATTGCATTTATATTTTGAGATTTGACTATTCGTATGTTTTGCCCATTTTTCTTTGGGCTCTTTTATTTTTTTAATTACAAAACCCTTTTATTATCACAAATATTAGCTATTTGTTATACTGCATTAACATACTAATGTATAGTACAATTTCTCCGAAGACCTATTGTCTACTGACTTTGTAACTTTTACTAAAATTTATAGTCAAATATATCTATCTTTTCTTTCATATCTTCAGAGTGGCCAGTGTTGGTTAAGAATATTTTCTGCATATCAAGGTTGTATGTGTATTTCCCAAATTTTCTTGCAAGATTTTTATTGTTTTGCTTTTTACATTTGTCATCGGTTCATCTGATAATTATTTTTGTATATGGTATAGAAGTGGGATCTGTGTAGTTTTATTTCCATCCAGATTAATATACTATGGCAGTAGCACCATTTATCAAATAATATATCTTTTACTACTGATTTGAATAAACCCATTCATCATACAAAATTTTCATACATACTAGTATGTATTTCTGGATGCATTATGCTTCTTCACTGAACTACTTTACTTTTGTCTTGCTATGCCAATACCATACCAATTTGATTACAATGGGTCTATTATATCTTCTGATATCTGGTAAGTGAAATCAGTCCTTGCTGCTCTTTTTTTTTTTCTTACCTTTCTTAGCATTTCTTTTTTTTTAAGATTTTTATTTATTCATTTGAGAGAGAAAGAGAGAGAGTACACGTGTGCACAGAAGCCAGAGAAGGGGAGAAGCAGAGGGAGGGGGAGAAGCAGACTCCCCACTGAGCACAGAGCCCTGATCTGGGGCTCGATGTGGGGCTCAATCCCAGGACCCTGGGATCATGACCTGAGCTGAAGGCAGATGCTTCACTGACTGAGCCACCCAGGCACCCTTACCTTTCTTAGCATTTCTTAGGCATTTTATTCTTTCATATAAAAACTTTAAATTTTCTTCCAATTAAAAAGAGCGAAGTCCTGTTGTGATTTTAATTGGAATTTTATGAAACTTACACTTTAATTTTATTAATATAATGTAAGTAATTTATTGTTACATTTATCTCTATGCATTTTATAAATGTGTTGCTACTGTTAATAAAATGTTTTCTCTTATTTCTATTTCTTGATGTTTAGTACCAGAATAAAGAAAAGCTATCTGTTTATATTCGTGTTGAATCTAGCTACCTTACAGAATTCTGTTCTTAATTCTAGTAATTTTACACTAGAGTCTCTATGAGTATCGAGTCTTACCTCAAGTAAAATGAGACAGATATAGCTCTTTTCCAGTGTTTATAGCCTATTCTTTTTTATCTTATTGAATTTATTAGAAAATACAAGAAAATGTTAAATATTAGTGATGAAAGCAAGCATTCCTGTCTACTCTGTGATTTTACTTGAAATAGTCTTAATATTTTGTTATTCAGAATAATATTTGCTGTTTGTTTTTGATAAATGGTCTTTGTTACTTCTATTCCAATTTGCCATAAATTTTTTTAAAGATTTATTTTTAAAGATAGAGTGAGCGTGTTTCGTGTTTGTCGTGGCTCTCCTATGAAAATTAGTCAAATCAAGTCTCAGCTTTTTTTGAAGTCAGCTTTAATAATTTTATATCTGGGCAGATAATCACTTTATTTTTTTGATTCTGTTGCCACATTATCTAAGTTATGTGACCTTTCTTTTTCTTAAATTCCTATATCTTTGCTATTTATCTTTTATCCACAAACAGGTTTGCAAGGGATATGTCTATTTTGTTGGTGGTGATATTCTTTTCAAACAATGAGCTTCTAAATTTCTTTGTTTTTCTCAGTTATTTTTTTAAGATTTATTTATTTATTTGAGAGCACAAGCAGGAGGGGCAGAAGGAGAGGGAAAGAGAATCAGCAGCAGACTCCGTGCTGAGCGCGGAGCCCAATGTGGGACTCGATCTCACAACCCCGAAATCATGACCTGAGCTGAAAACAAGAGTCGGACGCTCAACTGATTGCACCACCCAGGCACCACCCCCTAGTTATTGTTTAATATTTATTTTTAGATTTTATCTTTGTCAACGATCTTTTAGTTTCTTTTGGCTCATTGTGCTGTATTTTTTCTAATACCTTAGGAAAAGTGATGTTATTTTTCCTTTGTCCTTTGTTTTTAATAGTGAAGGCATTTAAAGCTACATGTTTTTCTCTGAGAACAATGTTTGCATATCACACAGGTTATGATGTTAGGTTTTCTTTTCATTGTTTACAGTAGTTTGTAATATTCTCTTGGATTTCATTTAGGATCATTTTTTTTTCCTTTTTCTTTTCCTTTTTCTAAAGTATCTATTTAAATTTCACTTAGGTAACATACAGTGTAATATTAGTTTCAGGTTTAGAATTTAGTGATTCAACATTTCCATACACCCCCCCCCCAGTGCTCATCACTGACAAGTGCCCTCCTTCATCCCCATCACCTATTCAACCCATTTCCCCCCACACTCCTCTCCTCTGGTAACCATCAGTGTGTTCTCCATAGTTAAGAGTCTATTTCGTGGTTTGTCTCTCTTCTTTTTTCTTTCCTTTGCTTGTTTTGTTTCTTGAATTCCACATATGAGTAAAATCATATGGTATTTGTCTTTCTCTGACTGACTTACTTCACTTAGCATAATACCCTCTAGCTCCGTCCATGACATTGCAGATGGCAACATTTCATCCTTTTTGATGGCTCAGTAATATATATGTACATCACATCTTCTTTATCAGTCAATGACACTTGGGCTGTTTCCATAATTTGGCTACTGTAGATGATGCTGCTATAAGCATAGGGGTGCGTGTATCCCTTTGAATCTGTATTTTTGTATTTGGGTAAATCCCTACTAGTGCAATTGCTAGATTGTAGGGTAGCTCTATTTTTAACTTTTTGAGGAACCTCCATACTTTTTGTTTTCTAGAGTGGCTGCACCAGTTTGCATTCCCATCAACAGTTTGCCCTTTCTCCACATCCTCACCAACACTTTCTTGTGTTATTTATTTTAGCCATTCTGACCAGTGTGAGAGGATATCTCATTGTAGTTTTGATTTGCATTTTCTTGAGGATCAATGATGTTGAGCATCTTTTCATGTGTCTGTTGGCCATCTGGATGCCTTTTTTGGAAAAGTATCTATTCATGTCTTTTGCCCATGTTTTTTTTTTTTTTTTATAAAGATTTTTTTTTTTTTTTTATTTAACAGAGATAGAGACAGCCAGCGAGAGAGGGAACACAAGCAGGGGGAGTGGGAGAGGAAGAAGCAGGCTCATAGCAGAGGAGCCTGATGTGGGGCTCGAACCCAGAACGCCGGGATCACGCCCTGAGCCGAAGGCAGACGCTTAACCGCTGTGCCACCCAGGCGCCCCATTTTGCCCATGTTTTAATTGAATGATTGATTTTCTTGGGTATTGAGTTTTATAAGCTCTTTCTATGTATTGGATACTAACCTTTTACCAGATATGTCATTTGCAAATATCTTCTCCCATTTTTAGGTTGCCTTTTAGTTTTATTGATTGTTTCCTTTGCTGTGCAGAAGCTTTTTATTTTTTTATTTTTTAAAATTTTTTATTAAGTTATGTTAGTCACCATACAGTACATCCTTAGTTTTTCATGTAGTGTTCCATGATTCATTACTTGCGTATAACACCCAGTGCTCCATGCAATATGTGCCTTTCTTAATACCCATCACCGGCCTATCCTGGTCCCCCACCCCCCTCCCTTCTGAAGCCCTCAGTTTGTTTCCCAGAGTCTATAGTCTCTCATGGTTCATTCCCCCTTCTGTTTACCGCCCCCCCCCTTCATTCTTCCCTTTCTTCTCCTACTGATCTTCCTACTTCTTATGTTCCATAAATGAGTGAAACCACATGATAATTGTCTTTCTCTGCTTGACTTATTGCACTTAGCATAATCCCCTCTGGTTCCATCCATGTCGATGCAAATGGTGGGTATTCATCCTTTCTAATGGCTGAATAATATTCCATTGTGTATATGGATCACATTTTCTTTATCCATTCATCTGTTGAAGGGCATCTCGGCTCCTTCCACAGTTTGGCTATTGTGGACAATGCTGCTATGAACACTGGGGTGCATATGGCCCTTCTCTTCACTACGTCTGTATCTTTGGGGTAAATACCCAGTATTGCAATTGTTGAGTCATAGGGTAGCTCTATTTTTAACTTTTTGAGGGACCTCCACACTGTTTTCCAAAGTGTACTTTTTATTTTGATGAAGTCCCAATAGTTCATTTTTTGCTTTTGTTTCCCTTGCCTCAGGAGACATAGCTAGAAAGAAGTTGCTACAGCCAATGCAAAGAGGTTACTGCCTGTTTTCTCCTCTAGGATATTGATGGTTTCAGGTCTCACATTTAGTTCTTTTGTCCATTTTTTAAAAGATTTTATTTATTTATTTAAAGAGAGAGAGAGAGAGAGACAGAATTTCAACAGACTCTGCACTGAGCATGGAACCTGATGCAGGATGCAATTTTCCAACCCTGACATCAAGACCTGAGCCAAAATCAAGAGTTGAATGCTTAAACAACTGAGCCACCCAGGTGGCTCTAGGTGTTTCATCCATTTTTTAAAAATCTTTTAAACAGAAGATTTTGTTTGAGAGAGAGGGAGAGAGCATGAAGGGCAAAAAGCAGGGAGATCGGTAGGAGAAGGAAGGAAAGAATGAAGGCAGGTAAACAGAAGGGGGAATGAACCACAAGAGACTATGGACTCTGGGAAACAAACTGAGGGCTTCAGAAGGGAGGGGGGTGGGGGACTGGGATAGGCCGGTGATGGGTATTAAGAAAGGCACATATTGCATGGAGCACTGGGTGTTATACGCAAACAATGAATCAAGGAACACTACATGAAAAACTAAGGATGTACTGTATGGTGACTAACATAACATAATAAAAAATTTTTTAAAAATTTTACATGAATAAAAAAACACAAAAGGAGAAGGAGAAGCAGCAGGGAGCTGAATGCAGGGCTCGATCCCAGGACCTTGGGATCATGACCCGAACCAAAGGCAGACACTTAACCAACTGAGCCACCCAGGTGCCCCTGTTTCATCCATTTTGAATTTATGTTTGTGTATAGTGTAAGAAAGTGGTCCAGTTTCATTCTTCTGCATGTTGCTGTCCATTTTTCCCAACATCATTTGTTGAAGAGACTATCTTTTTTCCATTGGATATTCTTTCCTTGTTTGTCCAACATTTATTGACCATAGAGTTGTGGGTTCATTTCTGGGTTTTCCATTCTGTTCCATTGATTTATATGTCTGTTTTTGTGCCAGTACCATACTGTGTTGGTCACTACAGCTTTGTAATACAACTTGAAGTCCAGAATTGTGATGCCTCCAGCTTTGCTTTGCTTTTTCAAGGTTGCTTTGACTATTCAGGCTCTTTTGTGGCTCCATACAAATTTTAGGACTGTTTGTTCTAGCTCTGTGAAAAATACTGTTGGTATTTCGATATTAAATCTGTATTTGGTATTAAATCTGTAGATTGCTTTGGGTACTATAGACATTTTAACAATGTTTGTTCTTCCAATCCATGAGCATGGAATTTTTTGTACATGTCTTTGTGTCATCTTTAATTTCTTTCATCAGTGTTGTATAGTTTTCATAGTACAGGTCTTTCGCCTCTTTGGTTACGTTTATTCCTAGGTATCTTATTGGTTTTGGTGCACTTGTAAATGGGATTGATACCTTAATTTCTCTTTCTGCTGCTTCATTATTAGTGTATAGAAATGCAACTGATTTCTGTACATTGATATTGTATCCTGAGACTTTACTGAATTTGTGTATCGGTTCCAGCAGTTTTTTGGTGGAGTCTTTCGGGTTTTCTACATAGAGTATCATGTCATCTGCAAATAGTGAAAGTTTGATTTCTTCCTTGTGGATTTGGATGCCTTTTCTTTTTGTTGTCTGATTGCTAAGGCTAGGATTTCCAGTCCTATATTGAATAAAAGTGGTGAGAGTGGACATCTCTGTCTTGTTCCTGACCTTAGGGGAAAAGCTCTCAGTTTTTCCCCGTCGAAGATGATGTTAGGTGTGGGTTTTTCATAGATGGCCTTTATTATGTTGAGGTATGTTCCCTCTAAACCTACTTTGTTGAGTTTTTTTTTTTATCATGAATAGGCGTTGTACTTTGTCAAATGCTTTTTCTGCATCTATTGAGAAGATTGTATGGTTCTTATCCTTTCTTTTATTAATGTGTATCACATTGATTGATTTGCAAATATTGAACCACCCTTGCAACCCAGGAATAAATCCCAGTCAATGGTGGTGAATGATTATTTTAATGTACTGTTGGATTTGGTTTGCTAGTATTTTATTGAGAATTTTTGCATCCCTGTTCATCATGGATATTGGCCTGTTGTTCTCTTTTTTTAGTGGAGTCTTTATCTGGTTTGGGATCAGGGTAATAGAACGAATTTTTAAGTTTTCCTTCCTTTTCTGTTTTTTGGAATAGTTTGAGAGGAATAGGTATTAACTCTTCTTTAAATGTTTGGTAGAATTTCCTTGTGAAGCCATCTGGTCCTAGACTTTTGTTTGTTGGGAGATTTTTTTTATTATTGATTCAGTTTCTTCGCTGGTTATGAATCTGTTCAAGTTTTCTATTTCTTCCTGTTTCAGTTTTGGTAGTTTATATGTTTCTAGGAATTTATCTCTTTCTTCGAGTTGTCCAATTTGTTGGCATATAGTTTTCAATAATATTCTCTTGTAATAGTTTATATTTCTGTGGCGTTGTTTGTTATTTCTCCTCTCTCATTTGTGATCTTATTCATTTTGGCCCTTTCTCATTTCTTTTTGATAAGTCTGGCTAGAGGTTTATCAATTTCATTAATTTTTTCTAAAAACCAGCTTCATTTAGAAGCATGAATTTTAATTGCATTTTTATTTGCATGTCAAGTTATTTCTTAATATTTGGATCAACTTTGGGTATCATAATAGCTTCTTATTGCTGTGTAACAAATTACCTCAAACTTTATAGCTTGTAACAACACCCATTTATTATTATAGTTTTAGTGGCTCAGAAGCCAGGTGGGCTCGATTGGGCACTCTACTCAGGGTCACACAAGACCAAAATCAAGTTGTTGACAGGGCTGCCATCATTACAGGAATTCAGTTCCTTCTCTGAAGTTCCATGTAGGGCCCTTCATCTTCAAACTAGGAAGAGTGCATTGAGTCTCTCTCCTGCTTTAAATTGTTCTGACTTCAACTTCTACCACATCCCTCTGACCTTTTCTGCCTTCCTATCCCACTTTTAAGAACCTTTATGACTACTTTGGGTCCACCCAGATATTTCAGGATAATCTCTCCCTCTCAAGACCAGCTGATTAGCAACCTTAATTCCATCCACGAAGTTTCTTTAGCTATGTAACATAACATATTCATGGGCATAATACCAAAGGGGAAAGGTGAAGAAAAGCCAAATTTTGCCTACTACAGGTATAATTCACATACAGTGAAACACACAGATTTTTAATGTGCAGTTTGATAAGTTTTGACAAATGCATACAAGTCACATCACCACTACTTTAATCAACACATAGAACATTTACATCAATCCTTCTGCAACTTTCCAGTGAGTCTCCCTACCCTGACATGGCCCCTGACAACAAGCTGCTTTCTGTATTCATTTTTGACTGTTTAAGACTCTTATATCATTAGAATCATACAATATGCACTCTTCAGTGTCTGGCATGATTTGGAAATTCCACCAGATTGTTGCACAAAGCAGTTTTATTCTTTGTATTGCTGATTATTGCTCCATTATCAGAACATATCACAATTTGTATATCCATTCACTGTCACATGGACCTTTGGATTGTTTCCAGTTTGGGGGCTAGTGTAAAGAAACCTGCTATGAGCATTCTTGTACAAGCTTTTGTGTGGACATCTGTGTTCATTTATCTTCGTTAAATATCTAGGAATGAAATTTCTGGATCATGTTGGAAATGCATGTTTAACTGTAAGAACTGCCAACAGATTTCTAGAATGGTTGTACCGTGCCAGTATTTAAGTTTAGTCATTTTAATGACTCTGTGGTGGTATCTCACTCTATGTTTAATTTGCATTTCTCTGATGACTAAAGATTCTGAGCTTCTTTGCGTGTGTAATTGGCTGTTCCTATATTTCCTTTGATGAAATGTCTTTTCAGAGCTTTGGCCCATTTTAAAATTATGTTGTTTCTCTTGTTATTTTTGAGTTTTGAGAATTCTGTATATTCTGGATACATTTTCAGATGTACTTATGTTAAATATTCTGTCCTAGTACAAAGTTTTTCATTTTGATGAAGTTCAGTTTATCTATTTTTTTTTCATTCAGTTGCTTGTGCTTTTGATGCCTTATCTAAGAAACTATTGCCAAATCCAGGGTCACCCAGAATTATACCTGTATTTCCTCCCAAGAGTTTTATAGTATTAGCTCTTATATTTAGGCCGTTGATATGCTGAATTAATTTTTGTGTGTGGTATGAGGAATGGATTCAAGTTCCTTCTATAGTCTATATAACCTGCAGTTGTGCAATGTTGGTCTTGTCAAAAATTATTAAAATAATTGTACTTAATACATTGCATTTTGCATTGTAGCTTCCATCTAGCGTGCAGCCTGAGGTATGGTGAATAACAGTGTAAAATTGAATTGAATGGAGAAAATGATTTATTTTTTATCTAGCTTTCTGTTGTTGTGCAAGCAGTCACATGTATTTTTACCAGGAAAAAAGTTGATAGAATTTTTATTTTGATGATACCATTTTATAGTCTAGATTATTTTGATACTGATTAACGGGATATTCTGACTCTGGACACATCCTGACAACCTCTGCCAAGTTTTGAAATAAACATCTGGGGAAATTCAGTTTCATATTATCTGTTCCTGCAGCTGCTCAACTTCTTCTAAGCAAAGGTCAGGGAATATAATAGGTTTTCCGATTCTTTTTAGATAAAATGTGAAAGAACAGTTCATGTGAAGGACATTGTTGCCAAATATATTTGGCAAGATTTATATATCAAATCCCAAGGGAAATGCACAAACAAAAATCTCACAGAAGTTAGGAAGGAGTAAAACCCATGAACCCTGGAACATTTTGTCACTTACTGTGCATATTACTCTGAAACTGACACAGGCACATACCTCACGTGTTTCTGCACCAGTGGAAACTGTTCAGTGTAATAGAAAAGGTTCTAAATACACTCATCTCAGAACTGAATCACAAAGCTGGATGGTGCTGATGCTCTTAGGAATATCCCTTTGAATAGGGAGTCCTATTGTGGACCATGTCCCACTAAACTAGAGCCTAGGCTTCTGTTTGTCTGTCCTACAACCTTATTTCTTTTGCCTCTGATTTTTGCCTCTTAGAGGGAGAAAAAAGTGTTTCTGTGTGCTCTTGATCCTGTTCCCTCTTGTTCTAGTAAACATTTTCTGTGTCTTATATTTTCATTTTAGTCAGAAATATTAAAGTGGAAGCACTGTGCTAGCGGATGTCAAAATAACTCTCTTGACATGGGTCTCAGTTTTGTTAGAAACTGGTGGAAGGTTTGGAGAAACTGGGTGGAGTAAACTCTGCAGAACCAAGGACACAAAATAGAAAAAGGGATGAGTTGATGAGTGTGGAAGGGCATAATTCTCAAAGTGGCCAAGAGATGGGACAAATGGACTAAACAGAGGGGTGCACTTGATGATATGGGCACCAGATAATATTGTTAAATGACTAAAAGCCATGTAGGTCTGTGCCAAGGCTAGTAACATGAGAAGTTTTAGAGATGGATGAAATTCACATTTAAATATGAATTAATATCATGGAGTTGGGTTCCCTGGACATGGAGTCTGAGGTATAGATTGACGTGCAGGAAGTTTATTTAGAGAGCTCTCAGGACCAACACTGGGGAAGGGAAGGGAAGGAGAAGGGGAGGACAGGGAAGAAGTGGGGGTGGGTGGGCACAGGGAGAAGCTGGACAGCAGTGCAGTCCGACCCTACAGGGAGCTCTGGAGCTGGAGTGACCGTTCTGAGTTGTCCCACGTCGGGCCAACTGTGGTGGGGCTTTTCTGTCTCCATCCTGATCCATTCTTAAGCGCCAGGCTATCCCGGGCGTGGCTACCGTGGGAGCAGGCCCTGCGGCTCCTGGGAGGGTGGCGTGGCCTGCCCTGGGAAGGACCTGTAGGGGAAGGGATGCTTTGGGAAAGAGGTGGGGGGGGGCAGTTTCTGGTGCTGGTGGTGCGGGCGTGAGTGCGGGCCAGGCGGTGGCTCCCAGAACCATCCCATTTCTGTCTTCACCACGACCTCCACCCACTCACCTGCCATGTCCTCACTTGTTTGGGAGGGGGCAGCTTCTTCAGCTCCCAGTGGCCTGCACCATGCCCCTCAGGCGGCTCGCTGCCCTTGCGTAGGGCACATTTACGCCCACCCTGCGTGTGCCTTGGCCTCCTTCACTGCTCAGTGCCTGTGGTCAGAGCTTCAAAGGGACTGTCAGACAGAAGGAGTCCCAGGATGGGGGTCCACATTTCCCATTGGGCCACCCTCTCTCCTCCTTACCTCAATTCTGGTTCCAAAGATCTCTGAATCAAAAACAAAGTAGATGGCTATGGGAGACGCTGTGGAAGACAGGTGAGGCTCTTTGTTGCTAAACTTTCTTGTAGAGCTTCATTCCTTCCTCCGTAAATGAACCCCTTCTACTGGGAGAGCTTGCTTATCAGTACGCCAGCCCCTGGCCCTCAGTCAGTACAGAAAGTCATTTGTCGTGGCATAGGGTTGGCAGAGCTGCTCCCATGACATGCTTTCTTGGGTGCCCTGGAATGGAGTGGAATGCTGTAGGTTGGCCAGCTTCTCCTTGGTGCTTCCATCAGTCTTTACTTTATGGGAATGGATGCTAAACTGTTAGGTGCAGACTCACCATTTTAAGGCTCGCCCAAACCCTTGTGTTTTCTTAAAAGAAAATCTCCCTCATTTCCCCAGCTAACCCGTTCTGCCTTGATCTTGACATCGTCTGGGGCTCACAGAGGCTCCTCCTGTAAGTGACTGTCTGGTGCGTCCATGTCTCTCCCTCACCTTTCTGCCATTCTGTGCCGTTTGTGCTCGGTGTGACCCCCAGGAACTCATGTGGCAAGGTCTGCTCTGTCTGCAATCGGATGCGTCTTTATTGTACACCAGCATAGTTCAAACACACATCTCTGGGCCACATCCCTCATCAGAGCTCCAGGAATACAAACTCAAAAGACCTACCAGATGGTTCCACCCTCATGTATACCTGGATGCATTTTCCTCATTTCACCAGAGTGTTTCTGTGCTTTTCGTGGGTGGAGGGTACCTGTGTGCCTCACAAAAGAGGTCTTGCAGATTCATATCTACACTTCCATTGTACAGCGCCTTGGTGCATTTTAAGTTTTCAGCAGAGTCCTAATCGCTAATCACATCTGCTAACCTTGGGCAGCAGCATTTCCACAGATTTATAGCTGTCAGTGAATTGTCTGAAAACAACGCAGAGGAAAAGGATTCTTTCCAGTGAACATCATTCAAATAATGAGAACATCTGTGCTTCCTTGGGTGATTTTATAGCTTTTAAAGCACACAAATGAAAAGAGAAAAAAGGTATCTGCTTTTTTCCCTGTGTATGTGTGCATGTGTGCACACACACAGAAGTTCATTGGGGGAAGTTTATTGGTGCTTATTGAGGCTCACTAAGTATATGAATAGTTTCCTTGAGTAGTTGTGACGTATCAGGGACTTAGTGTTAGTCTCGTTTGCTGTCAAGTTGGACATTCACAGCAGCGTAGCCAGATCAGCTTTGGTGAGTCTGTGATATTGCACCCATGCATAGCCTCCACTATGGCTCTCCCATTCATATGTCCATTTTGGCAAGATTGGAGTTGCAGTGACTGAAGCTGGCTAACATCAGCTGGCTAAGTCATTCAATCTACTTGGTTGTTTTTGGTGCCTTTTCTGTGGTGGATACTCTCCACTTTTTCATTCTTTGATGCTTTTCCTTTCTTTATATAGATTTGAGTTTTGACCTATATTAATTTCCTTCTCTCTGAATAGTTTATTGTAATATTTCTTGTAAGGCAGCTCTACTGACAACAAATGCCCTCAATTTTTGTTTGTCTGAGAGTTGTTATTTCTCCATCACTGTTGAAGGATAATTCTGCAGGGTAGAGAATTCTAGGTTGGTTGTAGTTTTTTTCCCTCTCAACGCTTTAGATATGCAACACTCTACTCTCTTCTTGCTTGCATGGTTTCTGAGGAGAAGTTGTATGTAATTCTTTTCTTTGTTCCTCTTTAGGTAAGGTGTTTTCCCTGTGGTTTCTTTCAAGATGTTTTATTTATCTTTGATTTTCTGAAGTTTGAATATGATATGCCTAGAAATAGTTTTTTGGGGGGCATTTGTCCTGCATGGTGTTCTCTGAGCTTCCTAGATCTGTGTTTTGGTATGTGACATTAATTTGGGGAAATTCTCATTATTGCTTCAAATAATACTTCTGTTCCTTTCTTTCTTTTTCTTCTGCTATTCCCATTGTGTGCATTACGACTTTTGTAGTTGTCCCACAGTGCTTGGATATTCTAATCTGGTTTTCATCACTCTCTTTTTTCTTTGCTTTTAAGGTTAAAAGCTTCAATTGTCATATTTTCAAGCTCAGAGATTCTTTCCTTAGCCATATCCAGGCTACTAATAAACCTATCAAAAGGACTCTTGGGGTTCCTGGGTGGCTAGTTGGTTAAGTATCTGACTCTTGATTTCGGCTGAGGTCATGATCTCAGAGGTGTGAGATCAAAGCCTCACATCTGTCTTCATGCTCAGCAGGGAGTCTGCTTGAAGATTCTCTCCCTTTATCCCTTCTCCCACTCACGTTCTCTGTCTCTCTCTCTAATATAATAAAGAAATAAAATCTTTTAAAAAATATTAAGAGATTAATATCCAAAATACACATTTCCCCCAGTATCCAAAAGTTTGCTTTACAACACTTTGCTTTTACAAAAGACCTACTTTAGTACCTGTTTTCACTAACTAAAGAAATCCGAAGAGGATTGTGCCTTTTATAAAATGGTAGTTGCTTCTTTGTTTTATGCCATTTCAGCTTACAAAATGTTTCATAGGCATGTTCTACTTTTGGATAGCAGGGGAAACCTGTATATAGAGAATTTCTTAAAACTCAACAAGAAAGGGGTGCCTGGCTAGCTCAGTCAGTGGACCGTGTGACTCTTGGTTTCAGGGTTGTGAGTTCAAGCCCCATGTTGGGTGTAGAGATCACTTAAAAAATAAAATCTTAAAAAGAAAGACTCAGGGGCGCCTGGGTGGCATAGCGGTTAAGTGTCTGACTTCAGCTCGGGGTGTGTTCCCAGCGTTCTGGGATCGAGCCCCACATCAGGCTCCTCCACTATGAGCCTGCTTCTTCCTCTCCCACTCCCCCTGCTTGTGTTCCCTCTCTCGCTGGCTGTCTCTCTCTCTGTCAAATAAATAAATAAAATCTTAAAAAAAAGAAAAAGAAAAAAAGGAAAGACTCAGTAAGAAAGCAAACAACCTAATTCAAAAATAGACAAAACGGACTTGAGTAGACATTTCTTCAGAGAAAGTATACAAATGGCCAATCAGCACATGAAAAGATGCTCAAACTCACCTAGGGAAATACAAATCAAAACTACAAAGAGATATAATCTCTCACCCATTAGGATGGCTATTATACAAACAAATAAAAAAACCAAAATAAATGTTGGTGAGGATGTAGAGGAATTGGAACACTTCTGTGGTGTTGGTTGGAATATAAAATGGCGCAGCCACTGTGAAGAACAGAATGGTGACTCTTAAAAACTTTTTGAAAATTAGCATATAATCCATCAATTCCATTTCTGGGTATATACTCAAAATAATTGAAAGCAGGATCTTGAAGAGATATTTGTACACCCATGTTCACAGCAGCATCGTTCTTAATAGCAAAAACATGAAGGCAACCCAAGTGTCTGTCTATGGATGAATGGATAAACAACGTGTGGCCTATTCATACAATGGAATATTATTCAGCCTTAAAAAGGAAGAGAATTCTGATACCTGGTGCAATGTGGATCAATCTTAAGGACATTAAGCCAGTCACAAAAAGAAAAGCACCGTATAATTCCACTTATATGAGGTACTTAGAATAGTCAAAATCATAGCAACAGAAAGCAGAATGGTGGTTTCAGAGGTTGAGGGGAGTGGAGAATGACAATTTATTGTTTAATGGATATTGAGTTTCAGTTTTGCAAGATAAGAATTATGGAGATAGATGGTGGTGACGGTTATACAACAATATTAATGTACTTAGTACCACTGAACTATACACTTAAACATGTTTAAGAGTAAACTTTATGTTTTATGTGTTTTACCACAATTTAAATAATGGGGAAAAATTTAAGCTGAGCAAGTTCTCTGTTGAGGGTCCTTGGTGTCCACCACATAAACCTTCTCCTGTCCATCCTTAAATGCTTACACCAAAGGCTACTTCTGAGTATCTATTAATGCTAGATTCCTCTGTGCAATATAGAAAAAAAATCCTTTCAGATTGGATGTTAGAACTGCACAATTTCACCCTGGCCTTATTACTGTCTTTGGTTTTATCTTTTAAAAATAAATTACGAATCATTGACCTAATTATCACGTTTGAAAACAGGCAGTTACGTAAGCTATAGATGAAGAAACAGCATGAAAAATAAGTGACAGGGGCACCTGGGTGGCTCAGATGGTTAAGCATCTGCCTTCGGCTCAGGTCCTGATCTCAGGGTCCTTGCATCAAGCCCCATGTCTGGCTTCCAGCTCAGCAGGGAGTCTGCTTCTCCCTCTCCCTCTGCCTCTCCCCCTGCTTGTGCCCTCTCTGTCTCTCTGTCTCTCTCTCTCAAATAAATAAAATCTTAAAAAAAAGAAAGAAAAGTAAGTGACAACTGCTAGAGCCCTACTGACACCTTCACCCCAAGATGAAAACTGCCCTCATCTGAATTACAGCCAAGACTGCTAATGTGCGGAGGAACCTTGTCATCAGCCAGAAACTGGAAGGGGCTTGCTGGGTGGTACCTGAGCTTCCTTTCCACCCTCAGATTCTAGACCCTGACACCTATCAGTAACCAGGCAGAGAATGCACAGGGTTACTGGCTCAGCAGTTCAAACCACCTGGGGCACTGAAATACATTCGTGTTTCTTTTATAATGAGGCCCTCTTCTCTCTTCTTACCCTTTTCTATCCTATTTACCAAAACAAACATTGCCATACAAACCATGATGTAAGGAGAACCCACCCACTAGGTTTTATGTACACACATCCCCATTTTGCTCTCAAGGACCAGCAGCTCTCTCCTTCCTGGTGTTAAAGCAAGAGTTGGATTTTAAGTGGAGAATGAAAGGGGGATCCATTGAAATACCATGAAATTGTGAAAAGTTCACCATGAGAGGTCATTTTTAATTATTACACAAATACATGAGATTGAAATCTGAGGTTAAATAAAAATGTTTAGTTACCAAACCAAAAGGAACAACACCTGCTTCATATCTAGTTATGTATCTTTAATGATCTCTCCTTTTCCACATCCATTTCTAATATGTGTTTTGTGACGGCACTATGGCATGTAGTATATGATTGATACATCTGTGATGTATATACACCTGTGGGAGTGAGTGCTCAATTGTTGTTTGACTGATTGGGGTTTGGAGACCAGGATTTACACATGAAAGTTTCCTTCCAGGGCAGCAGCATTCATTCCCCAAATGTCCATGCCTTGCGTCTATACTTCTTTCGCTTGCTGAAGCAATACCAATTGGTAAAATCTGGGAAGTGGTAAGAATTAGATATTCAGAAGCATGAGTCAGGAAGAGAGGCTCTCTATGGCATATAGAAAACTGTGGAACTACTCTATGCATGCAAAAATGGTGGCAATAGCCACCTTCAACCACTTTGTATTGTCTACCAATTCACCTGCAGCCTTCTTCACATGATCCTTTTGATTATTCAACCTAGACTGGGCTCCAGAAAATGACAACCTCACTTGTCACGTAGAGAGAGAGGAAAAGGTTGGGAACAAGTCTTCACCTAGAAGAGTTTTAATAACTGAGGCAAATAATAACATTTTGGAAACATTTATATAATCAACTGTAAAATTTCTGATTCAGTAGCTAATCTGTGAATAAATGGATAATTGGGAGTATCCGACTACAGACACAAATGATCATTAATGGAGAATTGACTCTAAATTACATAGTCTTCATTGGAAGGTAATTTTCTCTGTGATATTCCTGGTATCCCTAAGAGGGGAAGTATAATTTTAGGTACATATAGACAAAATTTGAATACAAGTTATTTAGATTAAAGTTACAATGTCTTTTAGAGATAAAATTGAAGGACCCTCTAGTTATTGCTTTGGCAAAGGATGCAGTGCATGGGTACTCAAACTTTATTGAAATGAAAACAAACCATGATTTATGATTTTATGATTTATTTTTATCATATGGCACCTAATGTTATCAGATGACTTTTGAAAACAGTATTTTGGTTTGATAGATGTTAGGGATTGTCTTAGCTCAGGCTGTTACAACAATACAACACAGACTGGGTGGCTTATAAACAGACATGTATTCTGAAGTCTAAGATCGAGGTGCCAGTGGATTTGGTGTCTGGTGAGCGCCCTGTTCCTGGTTCGTAGATGGCCATCTTTTCACTGTAGCCTTGTGTGGTGGAAGAGGTGAGAGATTTCTCTGGGGTCTCTTTTATAAGGTCACCAATCCCATTGTCTGCAAACATATAAACATTCAGTCTATAGCAGGGCTTTATATACAATTTCCAGTTTGCCTTGTTAACAGTAGAGGAGAGTGGGATAGAAACTTTACTTCCAGCTGCTGAAAAGTGGGTTCACAGAAGGTCCACCAAAATGAATGACTTTTTCCTTTTTTCACACAGGTTTTCTCCTAGGGTTCCAAGATCTTTGCCATTCAACACGGCAGTCATGTACAAAAAGACTGTGTTTGTAGAGTTTACAGATGACCTTTTCAACATTGCCAAGCCCAGGCCACCATGGATGGGTAATAAAAACAATATTGACTGTTTACTATGAAACTGAGAATCTGATGTCCTAGCAAGGATCCCCTAGGCTTGGAGCTGCAGTTTCAGAGGGCCAGGCTTCCCTTACTACCACCTGTTGGGGAAATACACTGACTGAATATTCTCAGTCTCTTTGCCGGGCTCTCCTCCTCTGCTTGTTCTCTAGATGTTAGAGTGCTCTGGGTCTTTCAGTCAGTAGCTGATCTTATCCAGTCTAACAATGTTAAGACATCTCTATGCTGGTAACTCCAAGGTTTATATATTTAGTTCAGATTGCTTGCTTGATACATCCACTTAGATGTCAAATAAGCATGTAACAGGATATCAAAATGAGACATCTCCTACCTTAGAATTATTTCTGAGAATTATAGGTGACAAGTACCCCCAAATTCTAAAGAGAGATTGGGAGCACCTGGCTGGCTCAGTTGGTAGAGCATGTGACTCTTGATCTCAGGGTTGTGAGTTCAAGCCCTACGTTGGGTGTAGAGATTATTTTTAAAAATTATAAAAGGTCATTTTTACCCAGTTTGAAGATCTTGGACTAAGAAAAAGAATTTTGTTGAGACGGAAACAAACCATGAGAAACTCTTAACAATAGAGATCAAAGGGAGGGTTGATGGAGGGAGGTGGGTGGGGATGGGCTAGATGAGTGATGGGTATTAAGAAGGACACATGTATGATGAGCACTGGGTATTGTATGTAAATGATAAATCAGTGAATTCTACTCCTGAAACCAGTATATGTATGTATGTATGTGTGTGTGTATACACACACGCATATTTTTATAAATATATATATATATATTTAGAGACAGAGAAGGATGCAGGGCTTAATCTCAAGACCCTGACATCATGACCTGAACTGAAGTCAAGAGTCGGACATTTAACCAGCTGAGCCACCCAGGCACCCCTACTCCTGAAACCAATATTGCATTGTACGTTAACTAACTAGAATTTAAATTAAAATTTGATGAAGAAAAAGAGATGTCAGCCCTCATATGTAGGACTTATTCAGGGACTTGTTCAGGTGGTGGCCCAAAATTAGTTCTGCAACCCTTAGCCCATCTTGCACCTCAAGCCTAAATAAAAGAAGGCTAGGAACTTACGAAATAATTTAGGTTTGAGGATTTCTTTGTAAACCATTTTTGGTGATTTGTATGTTCCCCACCCCATAATGGGAGGGAGGTTTCACCCTCATGTCAAGCTTTAGGAGAACCACTTAGAAGACTTGACGTAAGACCTCTGGAGCTCATAAGACTCTGACTAAGTTCCTGCTTTTTATCTGAAAACAACTTTCAAGGTCAGAGTCTTGGGGGAACTTCCCCTGATGGCATAATAAGGAGAGTGGGTTATAGCTGAAGCTAACTGCACGGCCACTGTTAAAACAAGATTTGTCTCAAGAAGACCCTGCCTGAGAGGTCTTCCGGCCAGGGCTAGATGACCCCAATAGAAAAAGCCTCTGCGATTGTATTGCCAGAAGCAGAAACTGAGAAGAGATATACAAGTGACAGCTGGAGAGGGCATGATTGGGAAGGAAAGAGTCTCCAAAGAACTCATATAAGTTCTCTAAGAAAGAAAGAGAAAAAATGCTGGCATGTCCCACAGTCAGGAGCTAGCAAAGCCACATTATCACTATTCTTTCCAAGAAAGATCTTGTCATCATGCCTCCTTTCCCACCCCTGTCCTTTTCTCACTAGCTCAAAGCTTAGAGGGTCAGGAGGGCAGTATGGTGACTGGGGGAGGCAGATTAGCAGAGGAAGATGAGAAAGCTGGAGGAGGGAGGGACCCTTAAATTGCAGGAGACATCAAATGCTTGATATTAAGCTAGACTAATATCACTGGACTGATACAATATTGCCAATATGTGATGGTCACTGGAAAAAATTGGGGATTTTTCAAAGTGCAAGAGGGGAAACTCCACATAACACTGGTTTTTTCCAAAGACTTTATTTATTTATTTATTTATTTATTTATTTATTTATTTATTTGACAGAGAGAGCACAAGCAGGGGGAGCAGGAGAGGGAGAAGCAGGCTCCCCACAGAGCAGGGAGCCCAATGTGGGGCTCGATTCCAGGACCCTGGGGTCATTACCTAAGCCAAAGGCAGACACTTAACCAACTTGAGCCACCCAGGTGCCCCTCCACATAACACAGTTAGAAACTATGAAAAATAAATCTCTTTCATGTTTTTGTCCCATTGAATCCACTTCATTCAATAAATCATTTGTAGGCATCTTATACCTACTATGTCTATAAGTCAGAAGTCTTGATTTTCTCTTACTTTTCTGCATCATGACCTGACTACCACCCAGTTGCACAAATGCAAACCACAGAGGTCATCCCTGGCTGCTCTCGTTTTTTTCCAACATCTGACATCATCAAGTCTTGTTGACTCTTCATCCAAAACAAGTCCCAAGTCTGTTTACTTCTTGTAAATTCCAAGTTCATCCAAACTCCTGTGGCCTACAAAGTCCTACATTTTATGTTCCCTGCCTGCCTTTATAACCTTATTTTCTATTATTCCCCTGCTCATTCACATGTTCCTCAACTATGTCAAGATTATTCCTGTCTCAGGCCTCTTCCATTTGTTTTATCTGCTTTGAATGTTATTCTACCAGATATTTGCAAATCTTGCTTCTTTTCAGTTAGTCAGATCTCTGCTCAAATGCCACCTCCTCAAAGATGCCCTTCTTTACCACTATAAAGGATTCTGTCTCCTGCTTCATCATTTTCTGGCATGCCACCATCTTTTATAGCATTTACAACAATCAGAATATTTCTTGTTTATTTCTTTATGCACTTAATTACATTCTCCAGAATATAATTTCCATGATATGTCTTGTTCGCTACATCTCCAGTGCCTAGAATATAGTAGGATCTCAACTATTAATTGAATGAATGCATGCATTGAATGAATTGCCAGAAATCTATCCTCAGAACAACCATGACACTGAGCTGGTGATAGCAGTTTAGGCATTTATTCAGTCAATTACTACTTTTTATCAATAATCACAGGGGCATGTTTTTCCATTGTGACTTTAGCCATCACTTTCATAATAGCAGGCTTTCTGGAGTACCACTCTCAAAGTGACCTTTGGGGGGCATCTCATTCTTGCAGGTCTGCTGGGTCCTACCATCCGGGCTGAGGTTCATGACACAGTGGTCATTATACTTAAGAACATGGCTTCTCATCCTGTCAGTCTTCATGCTGTTGGTGTATCCTACTGGAAAGCTTCTGAAGGTGAGTCAAATGCCCTCCTATTCTCCTGTCATCTCAGGGATAAAGGAGTATTGAATACAAGGTCCTATAGCTAGTGAATGGTGTACTCAGGATTCAAACCTAGGCCAATTTCATGATGTCAGGAGCATTGTCATTTTAGTCTAAGCCCTGAAGTTTATTATTTTTAAGATTTTATTTATTTGAGAAAGAGAGAGAGCACAGCAGGGGAGGGGCAGGGGCAGAGGCAGATGCAGAGGGAGAAGCAGGCTCCCTACTGAGCTGGGAGCCAGATATGAGGCTCGAGCCCAGGACCCTGGGATCATGACCTGAGTCGAAGGCAGATGCTTTTTTTTTTTTTTAAGATTTCATTTATTCATTTGACAGAGACAGCCAGTGAGAGAGGGAACACAAGCAGGGGGAGTGGGAGAGGAAGAAGCAGGCTCCCAACGGAGGAGCCTGATATGGGACTCGATCCCAGAACTCCAGGATCACGCCCTGAGCCAAAGGCAGACGCTTAACGACTGCGCCACCCAGGCGCCCCTTCATTCTGTTAGTAGTGTCTTTTACAAGAGCAAAAGTTTAATTTGGTTCCTATTCTCCCTTGAGGAGCCAGGCCACTGATCCTAACAATTCCACTTCAGCTGCCTTCCTATGCCCAGAAAGCTTCCTAGGGAGGATCAAGGCTCAGGGTATGGAAGTGAAATGGATTTCATCTTTTCTCTCCTTAGATTCTGACTGTCCAGACACTTCCTTTCCTTCCCCTCCCCCCAGTTTCTAAATATGGATGCCACCATGTGATAAGAGACACGTACCAGAAGCACAACCTGACTTTGTTAAAACAAACAACCTGTTTGGCCAGAGTTCCTACTTTACCTAGCTTCTCCTTAACCTTCACCTCATGTAGGAAGGGAGTAAAGGGGTGCCACAATTGACTATGATATTGTCCAGATAGACTATGGCATATATAGATCAAGAAAATTGAAGCAAATCATTAATAAACTATTAGAGCATATGCCCTATGTTGACTAATTTCTCATTCTGAAATGAGAACAAATCTAGGAGCATTTTAAAGAGGTCAGGGTTCCCACCATTCTGCAGCTGAGCATAGGGATGATTCTTTTGCACCCTAAGCCTGGAATATTACTTAGTCATTAAAAAGAATGGAAATTTTACCTAGAGGGTATTATGCTAAGTGAAATAAGTCAGAAAGAGAAAGACAAATACCATACGATTTCACTTATATGTGAAATCTATTTTTTAAAGATTTATTTATTTTAGGGGGGAAGGGCAGAGTGAGAGGGGGAGAGAGAATCTCAAGCAGATTCCCTACTGAGTGTAGAGCCCAATACAGGGCTTGATCCCACAATCCTGAGATCATGACCTGAGCTGAAATCAAGAGTTCGGATGCTTAACCAACTGCACCACTCAGTGCCCCTTACTTTGCCAAATCTTAATCTGTGGAGGTTTGTGACTTCTGACACTGAGTTGTAAAAGAACCTGCTGCTCCTGTATTATTTATGGGAACATTCACTCTTGGAGTCCTGAAGTGCCATGTAGGAAGCCTAACTCCCCCAGGTCCCTATGAGGAAGCCCAAGCCAAATAGAAAGCCCGGGTGTCAGTGTGCTGAATCCGGTTTTCAAGTCATCCCCATCCGGCTACTAGATGTGTGAATGAGAAGCCCTCCAAGTGATTCCAGCCCTCAGCTGTTTGTGTTATGCCAGCTGATGCCTTAGCTACCTCGAAGCAGAGAAGGCATCTTGCCTGTGCTCCATCTGAATTCCTGACCCACACAATCAGTGAGGGTAATACAATGGTGATTGTTTTACACCACTACATTTGGGGTAGTGATTTTTGCAGACTTCTCAACAAGAAGCTCTGTGATTTACTCTTCAACTTTTCTCTTTTCCTTGTATATCTCAAGCCCAAAAGCACTTGACAAAACTTTGGCTCAAGGGATAATTACAAAATGACTTCCTTTCAGAAGTGGATTTTTGTTGATTCAATACACTCCTGAGGATATCTTCCATGTAAAAGGCACATTGAAATCAGACAGATAGACTCCCTGAACTCTCAAATGTTACAACTGTGCTATTCCTCGTATAATAGAAAGTGAACATTACACAGAACATCTTCTGTTTAGAATATTTGCAGGTGTACAAGCTCAGATAAGACTCTGATGGAGGCAGAGATCTTCCAAACATAATACTCGTTAGTAGATAGTAAACTTAAAGCATCGTGCTTTTTTTCAGGTACCACCTACTTTACCTGGTCTTCACAAATCACTTTGTCTTCATTGTAGAATAGACTGTTATTAGCAACCTAAGCAGCCCCCAAAATCTCCTTTTCTCATTACCCACTCCAACAACTCTTCATTCTGTTTGGAATCTACCATCCACGGATACTGCTTCCCTCCTTTCCCAGCTTAGATGCCCTGGCACATCATAGACATGGCACCCTTGCATGCACTCATAAGTTCCGGCTCCTTGATCTCCATTCTATTCACTTGGATAAACCACTACCCTGGTTAAAGCTGTTCTCCACCTACTTTACTAGCAACCAAGTGAACAGCCATAGTTGAAATAAAACTATACAACCACATGAAATTGTATCACTAAGTTCATAATACCTTACCTCAGTACTACCTGGCCATCCTACTGCTACAGTTCTCCCAATCCATTCACTGTCCCTCTCCCCAAGACAGCTGTAGTGTTTTACACATTCTTGGGCTCTAATCAAACCTCCCACACCTCTTTCCCAACCCTACTATTAGGAAAAAGGATATTCATTTCTTAATGAAATGCTTCAAACAAAGAAAGGTACAGAAAATAATATAGCACACAAACATGTAACCATCACGTCACTTTGCCAAATGTTTTTTTTTTCTTTAAAGATTGATTTATTTATTAGAGAGAGCGCAGAGCCCAATGCAGGACTCAATCCCACAATCCTGAGATCATGACCTGAACCGAAACCAAGAGTTGGACAACACCCGGCTGCTCCTCACTGCCAAATCTTAATATTTTGTCATCTTTGCTCTAAGAAATTAAACATTATACAGTTGAATCCCTTTATGTATCCCCTCTGATGCCCTTCCTCCCTATTGAAATGTATCTACTACCTAGAATTTAATATCAGCCCAGGATCACACAGGCACCTACACCACACACTCCATCCCCAGGTGCCAACTCAGGTTTTTAAAAAAATTTCTACCACTCTCTGCCAAGCACAAGTATTGGTCTGATGTTGTTTCTCGATGAAGCCAGTAGTACCTAGTGCACACCGAAGAGGGTGTCCCTATACCCCAGAGAGGCTGATTTTAGAGTGGGGGCTACCCACCTGTACTTTGGAGGTGGCGTTTTCCTGCTGAAAGTTTGTAGTAGAAGTACAGGCAGAGTCGGGGCAGTGCAGGGGTATCTTGTATTGCTCTGTTGGAGAGGTCCCTCGCTCAGATGTATAGATGTTATTGGATGAGATAAAGTATAAATGGAGAGCCCCCTGAATGCTTTGGGCTGCTCTGGAACTCCAGAGACTGTTATAAATCAAGGAAGTACGGTGAAGTTACTAGAAAAATGTTTCAATAGAAGCATAAGGCATTATGTCAGTGCCTTTACATAGTCTCTACTTCTGTCCACTGAAATGACTTAGAAGCAAAGACACTTCATTAATGATGAACACATATAGTGCTCAATTTAGAATTGAAGTATCAAACTAATCCAGGCGTTAATTTTAACATCACTAAGCATGAGATAGCCAGAAAATATCTGCCCCTGATGTGATTTGCTCTTCCAGAGAAAAACCAAGTTAAAAATATTTTTAAAAAGGGCCACCTGGGTTGCTCAGTTGGTTAAGTGTCAGGCTCTAGATTTTGGCTCAGGTCATCATCTCAGGATTGTGAGATCGAGCCCCATGTCAGGCTCATGCTGGGTGTGGAGTCTGCTTAAGATTTTCTTTCTCCCACTCCCTCTGTCCCTCCCCTCCCCATCTAAAAAAAAACATTTTTAAAAATCTCTGTATCTCATCTTCCTGTGACCTTCACTAGTGCTCATTAAAAAGTCTGGGACAAAGTACATAACCAATGTATGTCTGTTGAGTTGAATTGATGTGAACTAGGTGAAAAGATGCAATGATGGAAGCAATATTATTGGTTAGAATCTGGAGGTTACAGTGAGACCCACTCAACCCCTCATGTTTTCATTAGTGGTCTACAACTTCTCTGGAATATATGAGGCTGCTTGATAGTCTTTCACATTAAGTTGCAGAAGGTCTATTTCTTGTGTAGAATCTACTGGTAACAATAAACTTACTGTTTCCTTGAGTGAACAATGGGTATGGAAAGGACAGTTTTATCCCTTCTTGCTTTAGGTGCTGAATATGAGGATCAGACCAGCCAAAAGGAGAAGGAAGATGATAAAGTCATTCCTGGTGAAAGCCATACCTATCTCTGGCAGGTCCTGAAAGAGAACGGTCCGATGGCCTCTGATCCGCCATGTCTCACCTACTCATATTTTTCTCATGTGGACCTGGTGAAAGACCTGAATTCAGGCCTCATTGGAGCCCTGCTGGTTTGCAAAGAAGGTAAGTGTGAGAAAGGATAGGACTCAAATGAAATAAGCAGGGAAGTATAAACATCTGGGTCGATTATTAAAGCATTTGTGTTCTTTCATCTAACAGAGGTTTCTTTTCCCTAGCAAAATGCCCATAGAAAGAAAATATTACAGTTTATGGGCTATCTAGTAGTGCCTTTTGTAAATTTTGTGTTAAGTTCCCTGAAAGCTTTCTGGAGATAAACACATCCAGCTGTGTCATTTGTATCCCAAAAGCATTTAAAAATTGGAGAAAAGCAGGGCACCTGGGTGGCTCAGTTGGTTAAGTCCAACTGTTGTTTTCAGCTCAGGTCTTAACCTCAGGGTCGTGAATTCGAGCCCTGCATTGGACTCTGCACTGGGCTCTGTGCTGGGTGTGGAGCCTACTTTAAAAAAAAATAGGAGAAAAGCAAACATTTATAACTTGTTTTTCTGAAAACCATCTTAAATTTAATTAAACCTGGGCTTCCTGGGTGGCTCAGTCAGTTAAGCGTCTGCCTTCGGCTCAGGTCATGATCCCAGGGTCCTGGGATGGAGCCCCGCACCGGGCTGCCTTCTCTGTGGGGAGCCTGCTTCTCCCTCTCCTTCTGCTGCTCCTCCTGCTTGTGCTCTCTATCAAATAAATAAATAAAATCTTTTTAAAAATATAGTTAAACCTGTTTTTAATTTGTAGTTTAATAGCATACACTAAATTAGGGAAGTAAACATTGCAGAATTTTCTTTAATTCTAAGTTTTTATAGTAAAATCAGCTTCATGGGACTTTTTTTTTTCCTTTAGCTATTACTGCATGTCCCCACAATTTAGTGGCTAAAAACAAAGATCATCATTTATCATTTCTCTTGGTTTTTGTGGGTCTCTCATGGAATTTAGGAGTATGTTTACTTGGTGGTCTGTCTCAGGATTTCTTTTTTTTTTTTAATGCTCTAGCCATTTATTTATTTATTTATTTATTTATTTATTTATTTATTTATTTAAGAGAGAGCAAGCATGTGCACACATGAGGAGAGAGGGGCAGAGGGAGAGGGAGAGAGAGAATCCTCAAGCAGACTCCTTGCTGAGCACAGAGCCCAACTCAGGGCTTGATCCCACGACCCATAGATCATGACCTGAGCTGAATTCTAGAGTCAGATGCTTCACCGACTGAGCCACCCAGGTGACCCAAAATGCCCTAGCCCCTTAGACTCTCCCCAAGTCTTTCTAGTCCCTGCCTTGAAGCCTTGACTTTGAAAGAGGAAAAGAAGGGCAAGAAGAGGTACCAGATCCCTGGCCAGACTGGAGACCTTGTATGAGCCACTCTACCTCTCAGAATGACAGATGGGTCTGCAGTCCTCTTGCAGTCCACTGTCTGAGGATTTCTAATGAGGCTGTAGTCAAATAGTGCTGGAGCCAAGGTCATCCTGACTGAAACTTTATTCACATGTCTGGCACCTAGGCTTGGAAGACTCAAATAGCTGGAGCTTTCCACAGGGTCTTTTCAGCATGGGAGCTACAGGGTAGCCAGAAGTTTTTTTGCATTTAAATGGACTGTATTTTTAGAGTAGTTTTAGGTTTACAGCAAAATTGAGCAGAAAGTACAGAAAATTCCCAACTACCACCTGTCCACCATCAACACACAGCCTCCCTCACTATCAACATCTTGCACCAGAGCGGTATGCTTGTTACAGTTGGTGAACGTACACTGGCATATCGTTATCAACCGAAGTCCATACTTTACATGACAGTTACTCTTGTTGGTTTACAGTCTACAGGTTTGGACAAATGTAGAATGACATGTATCCACCATTATAGTATCATACAGAATGGTTTCACTATTCTAAAAATCCTCTGTGTCCCACCTATTCATCCTTTCCTGTCCCACCCCCTAGCAACCACTGATTTTTTAAATTGTCTTCATAGTTTTGCCTTTTCCAAAATGTCAAATAGTTGGAATCATGCAGTATGTATCCTTTTCAGATTGGCTTCTTCCACTTAGTAATATGCATTTAGGTTTCCTCCATATCTTTTCATGGCTTGATAGCTTTTTTCTTTTTAGCACTGAATAATATTCTATTGTCTGGATGGACCAGAGTTTATTTACCCACTCACCAGTGAAGGACATCTTGGTTGCTTCCAAGTTTTAACAGTTATGAATAAAGCTGCTATAAACATCCATGTGCAGGTTTATATGCATACATAGTTTTCAACCCCTTTGGGTAAATGCCAAGGAGCACAATTGCTGGATCAAATGGCAAGAGTATACTTACTTTTCTAAGAAACTGCCAACCTGTTTTCCAAGGCGGCTGTGTCATTTTGTAGTCCCAGCAGCAATGAATGAGACTTCCCACTTGTTCCTCATCCTTACCAGCTTTTGGTGTTGCCAGTGTTTTGGAATTTGGCCATTCTTATAGGTATGTAGTGGTATCAAATTGCTTTAATTTGCATTTCTCTGATAACATGTGATGTGAAACATGTTTTTATTTAAAAGATTTTTATTTATTTGAGAGAGAGAGAGCACCAGCAGGGGGAGCGCAGAGGGAGAGGGAGAGGCAGAACTCCCCGCTGAGCACAGAGGCTGACACGGGGCTCAGTCCCAGGACCCCAAAATCATGACCTAAGCCAAAGTCAGATGCTTAGCTGACCAAGCCACCCAAGTGCCCCGTGAAGCATGTTTTTGTATGCTATTTGCCCTCTGTATATCTTCTTTGTTGAGGTTTCTGTTCAAATCTTTTTCCCATTTTTAAACCAGATTGTTTTCTTTTTGTTGAGTTTTAAGAGTTCTTTGTACATTTTGGATAACAGTCTATCAGATTATGTCTTTTGCAAATATTTTCTCTCAGTCTTTGTCTTGTCTTCTCTTTCTCCTGAGTAGCCAGATCTTTTATATGGTGGCTCATGCTGTCTTTTTATATGGTCCCTTTTTTAACCTGGCTTCAGAAGTTACACAGCATCCCTTCTACCTCATTGTGTTTGTTAGAATGAATCACCATGGCCAGCCCATAAAGGAGAAGGGGAATTAGACTCTGCTTTTTGATGGGAGGATAAGCAAAGAATTTGTGAACATGAACCACCATTTCTGGATGATGATGAAAATTATGATTCCAAAAGAACAAAAGGGGAGGGAGTAGAAGAAGATGACCAGAAGAGTTTATACTAGTTTCATTGAAGTATTATCTCTTATATAATAAGTTCAGTTTCATAGTCATAATTTATGACAAAGTGCTACAACCAGAGTGTGTTATTTGTGAGATGTAAATTTGTGAGATGTAAATTGTTTAATAAAACAATGAAATCACTGGGGCACCTGGGTGGCTCAGTCAGCTAAGTGTCCGACTCTTGATCTCAGCTTGGGTCTTGATCTCAGGGTCGTGAGTTCAAGCCCCATGTTGGGCTCTGCACTGCACATTGAGCCTAGTTAAAAATAAATAAATATGTAAATAAACATCAAAACATGTTTACATATAAAATAGAAATAAATTTAAAATAAAAAGAATTATTTGGCAGAAAATTGACTTAAAAAGTCAACAGAGAGGTACCTGGCTGGCTCAGTCAGTGAAACATGCAACTCTTGTTCTTGGGGTTGTAAGTTTGAGCCCCACATTGAATGTAGAGATTACTTAAAAGTCAAATCTTTTTAAAAAAATTTTTTTAAATTAAAAAATTAAATACATTTTTAAAAATGTAACATCTTTATAAAAAAGTCAACAAGAGGTTCTAGTTCTGGATAAGATGGAAAAAACATATGCCACCCTTTATCTCCCATTGAGCTCAACTATAGAACCTTGACAAAATGCATAGCCCAGGCATTTGAGAATCCTAAAAATCAAGTCGAACAAGCAGGTCAGGAAAAGGCATCAGAATTTAAAGTACCACCAAACTGGTGGATAATTTCTCTTTTTATTCTCCTTCAGTATTCCCCAAATGGGCAAAGGATGTGAATAGATATTTCTGGGGGGAGAAAAAGATATAGAAATGGTTAACAAGTATGTCAAAAGGTGCTCAATATCACTAATCATCAGGGAAAGGCAAATCAAAACCACAAAAAGATATCCCCTCACACCAGTCAGAATGGCTAAAATCAACAACACAGGAAACAACAGGTGTTGGCGAGGATGTGGAGAAAGGGGAACCGTCTTGCACTATTGGTGGGAATGCAAACTGGTGCAGCCACTCTGGAAAACAGTATGGAGGTTCCTCAAAAAGTTAAACATAGAGCTACCCTGAGACCCAGCAACTGCACTACTAGGTATCAACTGATGAATGGGTAAAAAAAGATTTGGGGTGTGTGTGTGTGTGTGTGTGTGTGTGTGTGTGTGTGTGTAGGAATATTATTATATAATGGAATATTACTCAGCCATAAAAAAAGAATGAAATATTGCCATTTGCAATGACAGGGATAGAGCTAGAGAGTATAATGCTAAGTGAAATAAGTCAGAGAAAGATAAATACCATATGATTTCACTCATGAAATTTAAGAAACAAAACAAATGAGCAAATGGGAAGGAAAAAAAAAAGAAACAGAGAGGCAAACCAAGAAACAGGTTTAACTACAGAACAAACTGATGGTTACCAGAGAGGAGGTTGGGGGGGATAAGTTACATAGGTGATGGGGATTAAAGAGGGGACTAGTGGTGAGCACTGGGTGCTGTGTGAAAGTGTTGAATCACTATATTGTACACTTGAAACTAATACTACACTGCATGTTAACTAACTGGAATTTAAATAAATCTTTAACAAATTTGTATGCTATATACTATCAGTGAAAAACTGGAAACCAAAATGTAAGAAAGTATGTTTACAATAGCTCCAAAATTTGAAAGTTTAGGTATAAATCTAACAAAACATGTACATTGTCTGTATGGTGAAAACTACAAAGTGAAAGAAATCAAACAGAGAGAAAAACTGTTTCTGTACTATTAAGATTCAACATAGTAAAGATCTCAGTTCTCCCCAGTCTGTAGATTTTCAGCAAGATTTTTTTTTTGTGGTCACAGACAAGCTGATTCTGAAATTTATATGAAAAGGCAAAAGTACTAGATTAGCTAAAATGATTTTGCAAAAGAATAAATTTGGAGTAATAATCCTGCTCAGTTTTACAATTTACTACAAAGCTGCAGTAATCATAACATGTATTAGTTAATGGAATAGACCTGTAGATCAATGATATAGAATGAAACTCCAGAAATAGATCCACACAAGTAAGCCCAATTGATTTGGTGCAAAAATAACTCAAAGGAGGTGTCTTTTCAAAAAATGGTGTTGAAACAATTAGATATCTATATGCAGTGATCCCAGACCTTACTAGTTATACAAAGAGTAACTCAAAATGAATTGTAGCTCTAAATGTAATATGTACAACCATAACACTTTTAAGAAACAAGGTAGAATATCTTCATGACCTGGGGTTAAGAGAAGGGTTCTGAGAAAACATCACAAACACAGTCCATAAAAGAAAATATTGATAAATGGGACTTTATCAACATTAATAATTTTTGCTTTTGTAATAAAAAAAACAGTGTTAAGAGAATGAAGAGACAAGCTACAGATTGGGAGGAAATATTTGCCAATCACATATCTGGCAAAGGACTGATGTGATATATATAAAAAATATATTCACAGGGGCACCTGGGTGGCACAGTCGTTAAACGTCTGCCTTCGGCTCAGGGTGTGATCCTGGCATTCCGGGATCGAGCCCCACATCAGGCTCCTCCGCTAGGAGCCTGCTTCTTCCTCTCCCACTCCCCCTGCTTGTGTTTCCTCTCTCACTGGCTGTCTCTATCTCTGTCAAATAAATAAATAAATAAATCTTTAAAATATATATATATATATATTTACAATAACCAAGATATTTTTATATGCTTTATATATGTATTATTCATGTGTATTATACGTATATATTATATAGAAAACATTTTATAAAACATGCTCTCAAATCTCAACAATAAGGAAAAAATCCAATTTTTTAAATTGGCAAAATATTTGAATAGATAATTCACTGAGGAAGATATACAAGTGCCAAATAAATACACGAAAAGATGTCCAGTATCATTGGCCATTAGGGAAATGCATATTAAAACCACAGTCAGGGGTGCCTGGGTGACTCAGTTGTCAAGCATCTGTCTTCAGCTCACATCGTGATCCCAGGGTCGTGGGATCGAGCCCCGAGTCGGGCTCCCTGCTTAGTGGGAGGCCTGCTTCTCCTTCTCCCTCTGTTTGTGTTCCCTCTCTAGCTGTCTCTCTCTCTAATAAATAAATAAAATCTTTTTTTTTTAAAACCGCAATGAAATACTGCTACATATCTATTAGAATACCTAATCTAATAATTTAAAAATTAAGCATGCTGTCAAGAATTCAGACCAACAGGAAGTCTCATACATTGTTGCTGGGGATTCACAATGGTATAGACACTCTGGAAAACAGTTTGGCAGTGTAATATTGTGATTTAAATACCGTATATATTTGGTTTTCATCTCCTTCCTGGTAGAGCTTCTAAAACCCTTGAGATTTTCTGTGATGAGAGCAATAAAGATGTCTTTTGTTATGTTAGTGAGGTGATTTTTGGACCATGCACCTAAAGATGGGGCTGATTGCCTGTAGTGATTAGAGGACTGAAATTTTCTTTCAGTCCCAACCTCCCTAGTTCCCCACCCCTCCCCCAGGAGGGGAGAGAGAGTTCAGTCACCGATGGCTAATGATTTAATCAGTTGTGCCTATGGAATGAAGCTTCCATAAAAAAACCAAAGGACAGGGTTCAAAGAGCTCCCAGATTGGTGAACACCAGGAGATTTGAGGAGAGTGACATACCTGGAGAGGGCATGGGAGCTCTGCATCTTTTCCCCATAACTTGCCCTATACATCTCTTCCATCTGGCTGTTTTTTAGTTATATCTTTTTTGAATGAACTGGTGATCTGTAACATGCTTCTCTGAGTTCTGTGAGCTGCTCTAGCAAATTAATGGAACCCAAGAAGGGAGTTTTTTTTAACCTCTGATCTGTAGAGGTTGGTCAGAAGCACAGGTGATGACTTGGACTTTCAACTAGCATCTGACGTGTGGGTGCAGGGAAGTCTTGTAGAACTGAGCCCTTAACCTGTGGGAATCTACACCATCTCCAGGCAGATAGTTTCAGAATTAAGTTAAATTGTAGGACACCCAGCTGATGTCACATAATTGCTTGGTGGTAGGGAAAAAAACCATATACACTGGAATTGGTGTCACAATTATAGGCAGTTTCTTATAAAGGTAAATATACACTTAATTTCCATTCCTGAGTACCCCAGACAAATGAAAACTTAATATTCCCATAAAAATCTGTATGTACATTAATGTTCACAGCAGCTTTATTTGTAATGGCTAAGAACTGGAAACAACCTAAATGTCCTTCAAAAGTGAATGGTTAAACAAACTGGTACATTCATATCATGAAATACTCCTCATCAATAAAACAGAATGAAGTACTGATACATGCAACAAAATGGATGAATCTCAAAGGCATTATACTGAGTAAAAAAGCCAATCTCAAAGGTTATATATTGTATGGTTCCACTTATATGACAATCTCAAAAATACAAATATATTGCAGTGGGGAACAGATCAGTGGTTGCCAAGGGTATGACCATACGTATGACTGTCTCTTTCTCCATGACTATATATGTGTCTATAAAGGGATAGAAGGAGGGAGTTTTTTGGGATGTTGGAACTGTTCTGTGTCTTGATGGTTGATGGTTTCATGAATCTATACATGCATTAAGAATCATAGACTTAGGGGCGCCTGGGTGGCACAGCGGTTAAGCGTCTGCCTTCGGCTCAGGGCGTGATCCCGGCGTTCTGGGATCAAGCCCCACATCAGGCTCCTCTGCTGTGAGCCTGCTTCTTCCTCTCCCACTCCCCCTGCTTGTGTTCCCTCTCTCACTGGCTGTCTCTATCTCTGTCAAATAAATAAATAAAATCTTTTAAAAAAAAAAAGAATCATAGACTTAGACACCAAAAGTAAAAGTCAATTTCACTATTTGGTAATTTTAAAAATAAAAAGAATTCAAATGTGTTCAGACAGCTTTACCTGTATTTTAAATTTGTATAAGTGAGTTACTTTCTTTGTCCAATCAAAGATTTACTTTCAAGTGTCAAGGGTACAAGAAAGAAGGAGAATGTCATAAACAAAAATCTTCCTTCTTAAAGTAAGCCTGCAAAGAAAATTTCCCAATCACTCTCTCACACCATACACAAAAATAAACTCCAAATGGATGAAAGACCTTGATGTGAGACAGGAATCCATCAAAATCCTAGAGGAGAACATAGGCAGCAACCTCTACGACATCGGCCAAAGCAACCTTTTTCATGACACATCTCCAAAGGCAAGAGAAACAAAAGATAAAATGAACTTGTGGGACTTCATCAAGATTAAAAGCTTCTGCACAGCCAAGGAAACAGTCCAAAAAACTAAGAGGCAGCCCACGGAATGGGAGAAGATATTTGCAAATGACACTACAGATAAAAGACTGGTATCCAAGATCTACAAAGAACTTCTCAAACTCAATACATGAGAAGCAAATAAACAAATCATAAAATGGGTAGAAGATATGAACAGACACTGTTCCAATGAGGACATACAAATGGCTAACAGACACATGAAAAAATGTTCAAAATCATTAGCCATCAGGGAAATTCAAATCAAAACCACACTGAGATACCACCTTATGCCAGTTAGAATGGCAAAAATAGACAAGGCAAGAAACAACAATTGCTGGAGAGGATGTGGAGAAAGGGGATCCGTCCTACATTGTTGGTGGGAATGCAAGTTGGTACAGCCACTCTGGAAAACAGTGGGGATGTCCCTTAAAAAGTTAAAAATTGAGCTACCCTATGACCCAGCCATTGCACTACTGGGTGTTTACCCCAAAGATACAGACGTAGTGAAGAGAAGGGCCATATGCACCCCAATGTTCATAGCAGCATTGTCCACAATAGCTAAATGGCAAAATCGTGGAAGGAGCCGAGATGCCCTTCAACAGATGACTGGATTAAGAAGTTGTGGTCCATATATACAATGGAATATTACTCAGCCATCAGAAAGAACGAATTCTCAACATTTGCTGCAACATGGACGGCACTGGAGGAGATAATGCTAAGTGAAATAAAGTCAAGCAGAGAAAGACAATTATCATATGGTTTCTCTCATCTATGGAACGTAAGAACTAGGAAGATGGGTAGGAGAAGAAAGGGATAAAGAAAGGGGGGTAATCAGAAGGGGGAATGAAGCATGAGAGACTATGGACTCTGAGAAACAAACTGACGGCTTCAGAGGGGAGGGGGGTGGGGGAATGGGATAGGCTGGTGATGGGTAGTAAGGAGGGCACGTATTGCATGGTGCACTGGGTGTTATACACAACTAATGAATCATTGAACTTTACATCAAAAACCAGGGATGTACTGTATGGTGACTAACATAATATAATAAAAAAAAAAAGAAAGAAAATTTCCCAATCAAATGAAGAAATATAATGCTAAGAAAGACAACCAACAACAAAAAAAGAAAGACAACCGACAAATTCAATAATTAAAGCATGAAACAAGTTCATTTGTAACATTAACAATTTTTTTAATGATTTTTTATTATATTATGTTAGTCACCATACAGTATATCCCCGGTTTCCGATGTAAAGCTCGATGATTCATTAGTTGCATATAACACCCAGTGCACCATGCAATACGTGCCCTCCTTACTACCCATCACCGGTCTATCCCAATCCCCCACCCCCCTCCCCTCTAAGGCCCTCAGTTTGTTTCTCATAGTCCATAGTCTCTCATGCTTCATTCCCCCTTCTGTTTACCCCCCCTTTCTTTATCCCTTTCTTCCCCTACCAATCATCCTAGTTCTTATGTTCCATAGATGAGTGTAACATTAACAATTTGAAATATTGGTATACATAGTATTCACTTAAAGTATGATTATAGGTGTTTAATATTGATCATTGTTATTTTGGTCATAATACTTGGCAAAAGTAAAAAAAGTTAAAAGCATAATAGAAATTATCTATATTTAATTGCCTATATTCCAAGAACAGTATTTACAGTTTTTGCAATATTTCTCTTTTGTGTTGTTCTGAATAAATGCATATATGTATGAAATATGATTATATGGGCTTATATTTTGCATGTTTCTTTAATTTCATTTTTTTGAGTAATTCATTTTTTAATGAAAAAAAAACATTTTTCTTGTATTTTACATAAGTACTGGTCTGCAGCAAAATTGAAATGAAAAAAAGTCGTTTACCCCAAATAGTTTTAGAAGCACTGGTATAGGACATCTGACACCAAAGAAGCAATACTATGGTAAAGTTAACAGAAGGCCAAGAGACAAAGCAGCAGATGAAGTGATGTCTCCTCCTAGTGTTGATTTCCTATAATAGGATTCTCAGTAGAAGATAAATGTTCTCACTTCTTTTTCAGGGAGTCTGGCCAAAGAAAGGACACAGATCTTGCATGAATTTGTACTACTTTTTGCTGTATTTGATGAAGGTTAGTGAGCTGCAATCTGAAATTGGGGCTCCTGAAAAAATAGAATATATTAATTTAATCTGGTATTTGAGAATGAGGGCTGCTATTGTCCAGAGGAAGTGATTATAGAAAGATCATAACCTACTGTTCAGGAATGAAGGGGATGGGGATGAAACTGAATTTCAAGAAAAAAATACAGCCTGAGTTCCATTGGGAGCTATCAGGTAAGAAGATAGAGGAGCTAGGTAACAGGCTGGGCTCATCTCCCTCATTAAATCCATTAACAAAGACCTTTAGCTCTAATTTTTAAATTCTTTCTCTTATCATTTTCAGAAAATTTTATTTATTTTTTAATTTAAATTTTAAAAAGATTTTTAGTTGAAGTATAGTTGACATATTAGTTTCAGGTGTACAGAATAGTGATTTGATTATATACATTATGAAATGCTCACCATAAGTATATTGCAGTAGTATTGACTATATTCCCTAGGCTGTACTTTCATCCCTGTGACTTACTTATTTTATAACTGGAAATTTGTACCTCCTTAACCCCCTTCACCTATTTGCACATCCCCCAACCCCCCCCCCCCGTCAACCACCAATTTTTTCTCTGTGTTTGTGGGTTTGTTTCTGCTTTGTTTTGATTTTTAGATTCTACGTAAAAGTGAAGCAATACATTATTTCTCTTTCTCTGACTTATTTCACTTAACAAAAGTGAAATACTCTTTAGGTCCATTCATGTTGCTTCAAATGGCCAGATCTCATTCTTTTTTATGGCATATATATACACACACATACCACCTGTTCTTTATCCATTCATCTATGGATGGACACTTGGGCTGCTTCCATATCTTGGCTATTGTAAATAATGCTGCAGTTAACATAGGGGTGCATATATCCCATTGAATTAGTGGTTTTGTATTTTGGGGGTAAGTACCCAGAAGTGGAATTACTGGATCATAGGGTAGTTCTATTTTTAACTTTTCGAGGACCCTCCATACTGTTTTCCACAGTGGCTGCACCAGTTTGCATTCCCAAAAATAGTGCACAAGGCTTCCTTTTTCTCCACACCTAGCCAACACCTGTTATCTCTTGTCTTTTTGATACTAGCCATTTTTGAGTAACGTGAGGTGGTATCTCATTGCAGTTTTGATTTGTATTTCCCTGACGATTAGTAATTTAGTTGAGCATCTTTTCATGTGTCTTTTTAAGACAAATTTTTAAAATATGAATATTTAAGGAGTACAACGTGATTTGATATAAAAAAGATAATAAAATGGTTACTATAGTCAAGCTAATCAACATATCTGTCTCCTCACATAGTTACTATTTTGTGTGTGTGATGAGTGCTCCTATATATAACCTACTCCCTTAGCGTATTTTCAGTGTTCAGTACAGTAGTATTAACCGTAGTTATCACACCTGTATAGTAGATCCCTGGAACTTACTCATCTTAAAACTGGTGCAGTTGGTTGAGTGTCCAAGTCTTGGCTTCATCTCAGGTCATGATCTCAGGGTCGTGAGATTGAATGTCTGTGTCGGGCTCCATGCTCAGCAGGGGGTCTGCTTGAAGATTCTCTCCCTCTCTCTCTTCCCCTCCCCCTCTCTCTAAAAAATAAATCTTTAAAAAGGTACTGAAAGTTTGTACTCTTTAGACAACAATTCCCCATTCCCCCCACCCCTCTGCTCCTGGCAACCAGCATTCTACCATGTGCTTCTATTTGGCAAGTTACTTAACCTCTCTGTGTCTCAGTTTCCTATTGAAAATTGAAATAGTAGTACTTTCTTCATAGGATAGTTGTGGGGATTAAGTACATGATTTAAATAAGGTAACTTAGAACGTTATGTGGTGCAGAGTAGGTCCTCACTCCTAATATAATCTGCCACCTCCTCCTCCTAATATAATCATTATATACACAACAACATGATCATCTTCTCTCCCATCTTATCCTCCCACACTGCCTCTTCTGAATTGAGGACCCCATCATCTCTCTCCTGACTAGTCTCCCTATCTTTTCCTGTCCCCTGACACTCCATTATTGTTGATGACCTGTCTAGCCTCACTCTGCTCCTCTTCCTGCCTCATTGTACAGGAAAAAAAACTTAAGTTTTTCCTTCTCCTTCCAGTCTGGGTTGGATGCCTCTTTATATGTTTCTACGGCACCTGGAGTTTCCTCCTTATCACACTAAATCACCATTGCCTGCTTCTTTGGTTTTATATCCCTTTCCCTTCAAGTAAAGTGAAGTTCCTTCTCGTCTCTGCATCTGTGTTAGCTGTTCTAATCTCTGTTACATTAGTCCTCACTCTGTTATAATTGTCAGCTTCTCTATTCAAGCTAAATTGTAAGCACATTAAAGGCAGAGACTGTGTTTTCTCTGTCCTCAGTGCTTAGCACTCAACGGTGCTCAGTAAATATGTTTGGATGAATGAATGAATGATTAGTAGATGAACAGATAAAGGAACTTATGAGAACTCCCCAAAGGCTGGGTGCTTCAGAAACTTTCAGCATTAGCTGCCAGTCCTTTACACAAAGGGATAACTTCAGGGAGATGGCTGTCCCATAATAATATTAACAGTGCTTTCATTGTTATTAATTTCATGGAGGAGGTTGGTGGAAAGCTTTCAGGTTCTTGAGTTTTCATTACTACAATCTGAATGAAGCAATTAGAAGGGGGCAGGGACTGAGAGCCTTTTTCCAAAATGATTTTCATCTGTTCCCTTTTAAATGAGTCAATGAATGAATAGAATGAAATCCTCGTGGCACAAACTAACCAATATTCTCCCTTCTAGTTATCATTTGCCATCATCCCTTCCCATCTACTGTCATGGACAAATATAGGGAGAAATAATCAATTTGAGCAAGAAATGTCTGCCTTTTGGAAATTGTCTTCTGCCTTTCTCTTACTAACTTTGAGGGCAAGTCATCCATGCCTACTGTGCTGACAGCAATGCTTAAGGTGTGAGCAGTCTTTGCCCCATGGGAGGGATGGAAGGAGGGAGGAAGGGTGATTCATGAGACAGACACTTAGCTGGCCCTATATTTGCCTCTTCTCTCAACAGGGAAAAGTTGGCACTCAGAAACAAATGAGTCTTTGGGTCCTGCATCTGCTCAGGTCCAGCATGAAATGCACACAGTCAATGGCTATGTAAACAGGTCTCTGCCAGGTAGGTGCACACCTGCTCAAGTATCCTCAGGGTCAGGGCACCTGGGTGGCTCAGTCAGTTAACCATCTGGCTCTTGGTTTCAGCTCAGGTCATGATCTCAGGGTCATGAGATGGAACCCTGCTTTGTGCACTGCCCTCAATGGGGAGTCTGCTTAAGATCCTCCCCCCAACCCCTTCCTCCGTGCATGCTCTCTCATGCTGTCTCTCAAATAAATAAATAAAATCTTTTTAAAAAAATCCTCAGGGTCTTCTGCATTCACCACTAGAGCTCTCTTTTCTGGTTCTCCTCAGACAGCTCTGTATCCCAAGGAAAGCCCACTGAATTCTGGCCTCTCGTGTGGTCTTAAACTGGAGTGGCTGATTCTTCTTCCAGTCACCTAAAACTGAAGGCCTGCCCATGTACACAGAACTCACAGATTTCTCTTTCCTTTTGCTTAAATATAGGTGGGCAGTCAAGGATGAACAAATATTTAAGGGAAACCTGAACCATGAAAGGGATAGGCAAGATAAACAAAAAAATAATAATAATCCCAGAGGAAAAAGAGATAATACTTAGAAGAAAACTTGTCAAAAGGTCTACTTAGTATTTTCATAAAGATTCAAGAAGATACTGCATCAATAAAGTAATAATATGATTCTGTGAAACAGAAACAATCGAACCAAGAGTATGCTCACAAAAGTTAGGAATATGAATGTCAAAATAGAAACTCAATAGAAGGTAGTTAGAATAGAGAAAATCTCCCAGAAAGTAAAACAAAAATAGATTTGGAATACATTTTAAAACGGATTTTAAAAATCAAAGAAATGATAGAAGAAAGTGTTAAGGATGAAAATATTAGAGTCTTCATATTCAAATTTCCCAGCAGGATAAATAAAAAAAGATCCCCACACAAAATTATGATTGTGAAATTTCAGAGAACAAAGAGAAGATGTTAAAGCTTTCCCCTGGGAGAAACAGGTCCCATACAAAGACATGAGAACTAAATTGGCAATACCATTCAGAGCTTTCTAGGCCTTAATAGTGTTTGGACTTGAGACAGACGAGATAATGGTAGCTAGCTTGTATTAAGATGCTGGGGTTAGTAATGATGGTGAAAAAATATGTATATTTGAAAGCTTCAGGAGTCAAAATATGATACAGCTGTGCCCTAGTAGTTAACAGTGTGAGATCTAAACATACAGCTGCTTGGGTGCCAATTTGAGCAAGTTAATTAACCTCTCTGGGTATCGGTTTCCTCTCCTGATAACAATAGTTTCTACATTCATATAGTTACTGGAGGTGAATGAGTTAAAACTTGTAAAATAGTTTGGACAGTGCTTGATATAAAACAAGTGCTCAGTAAATATTAGTATTATTAATTATATTGCCATAATTAGTGTCAGACTGGATTTAAGAAGTGAGAGTGGTGAGAAGAATAACTCTCACTTGCATAATTTTGATATTTTTCAAAGAGAAAATATTTACTAAGAAGAGAATAAGCCTAGGCCTGAGTCCTAGGTGATCCGTCATTTAATGAAGGGTCAGGAAAGCAGGGAGAAGGAACTATCTAAACAATAGGGGAACAAAACCCAGAGAGGTATTGGCATAGAGGTCAAGGGAGGAAGAGAATCTCAAGAAGGAATGAGTGGTCACCAGGTGCAGATGATTGAAAAGTGTCCATTGGATTTAACAGCACAGCACTCATTGGTGACCTTGGCAAGAGCTATTGGTTTGGCAGTACCCCAGCATCCTTGGAAAGTCAGTAAAAAAATTTGAAGGTCAGTTTGTCCATCCTATCCTAGAAAGTGTTTTCCATTTCAAATTCTCTACTTCTTGACCATAACTGTCTTATTCCTATGTTATAGGTCTGACTGGATGTCACAAGAGATCAATCTATTGGCATGTGATTGGAATGGGCACCACCCCTGAAGTGCACTCAGTTTTTCTTGAAGGTCACACATTTCTTGTGAGGAATCATCGCCAGGCCTCCCTAGAGATCTCACCAATAACTTTCCTTACTGCTCAGACATCCCTGATGGACCTTGGCCAGTTTCTACTGTTTTGTCATATCCCTTCTCACCAACATGGTAATGTCTGTTGATCTTAAAAATGAGTATCATAAATATTCATTTCTTCTTTTACTGTCCACTGTCCAGTATAAGATTTTATCTTGAATGTAAGAGGGCTTGAGTGTTAGTAGTGCTGGTGAATTTTTAGTTTAAATGACTATGATAGTGGAGGGGAGACATTTTAGGGACTAATGAGGTGGTGAAAGTGGGGAGGACAGTATATCGTTGGTTTCCTGGCTGGATACCATTACTTAGGCTTTAATAATATGGAGAGAGGGATTGTAGGTCATAGCTGAAGAGATGGATTTTTTTAAAGATTTTATTTGTTTGACACAGAGAGAGTACAAGCAGGGGGAGTGGCAGAGGGAGAGGGAGAAGCAGGCTCCCCGCCAAGGAGGGAGCCCAATGTGGGGCTCGATCCCAGGACCCTGGGATCATGTCCTGAGCGGAAGGCAGACGCTTAATGACTCAGCCACCCAGGCGCCCCTGAAGAGATGGTTTATGAGAAACTTACAGAAATAAAAAAAGCCCAACATTGCCTAGGTTCTAATCATAAGGGCTGCAGGCTAGCAGTAGTGATGCCCAGAGCAATAAATAGCAAAGAAAAGAGGATATGGCAGTACTCACTGTGAAAGACCACACTACTGCTCTACATGGAGGCACTCCATCAATACCGGCAAGGAGATGAGAGACATGGGAAATACAGAGCCTGTCAGGGATAGCAGACAATGTGGGAGTGGAGTTGGTGAGCATATGTGAAACACCACGTGAGGTTTTCAAAGACTCCTTAATGAGGACTTTGCAAAGGGTTAAAGGTCCTGTCTGAGCAAGTTGGGACAATAATACTTCCGGTTTCAAATTATTGTTAATGTGACTTCATTTGTAACTAGACTAAAAATTCATATAACATGATCATCCCACCCCCATTTTCCTTCTTGTATATTTACTCTACTAACTCTTAACATTGGATAAATCTAACATCCATCTTTGTCTTCTCCTCCGTTGTGGCCCATGAGGGTTGTTGGAGAAACATGTTGAGGAGGCCTAATCTTTGTGTCTAACCACACTTGTTTGCTCTAGCACTCTTGTATTACCCCCTCTTCAGATTCCTTGCTTGCCTTGGAGAAGAGATTTGATCTTGCCATGTATCCACCTTGTTTATACTCCTCTGTAGTGATGAAGAATAGGGACCTCTCTTCCTCATCTGTTACATAATATTTATGAGACTTTTGACAAGATGTTAGGGGACAAACAAAATTGATCCTATAGGTTTACTTGTGTGCAGGTTAGTTGTTACCCAGTTTGAGGAGTTTATTTTATGTTTTGTTTTATTATTTTGACTTTTTCCCACTGATTTTAATCCTCATTTTTCAGAAAAATGCTTTGTCTTATTGGACCACAGACAAAACCTTTTATTTTTAGATCTAGAATGGACCGCAGACTAGTTGTTTGCTGCTCCTGAAATCTACCATATTCCCCATCATCTAGTAAATACGTCTGCCTTTCTTAGTATTGATTTTCAAAATAGCCCTATAGCATACATTGGGTGGGAATTATTACTATCCACATATTATAAAGCCAAAGATGAGATTGAGATTGTTGAATAGACTTGCTGTAGGCCTTACAACTAGTCACAGGCACACATGCTCTAAAAATATATAACATATATCTCCTTAACTCTAAGTTGTACCTTTTCATGTTTTTATGAACTTGGAATGTCTTAAAATTTATATCTACACTGACATTTTTCCTAATAAACTTATTAAATCAACGGTCTGTATCATAATCCGATGGAGTACATATAGAAATCATTAGGTAACTGGCAGAATGAGGAGTTGGTCTGACCTAGGCATCCAAATGCTGAAAATATAATTAGGAAATTGGAGAATGATAAGTTCAGAGCCAGTTCCAGAAGGGAAATATTCATACATCTTATAAGAGCAAATGAGTGAGTCTTGAAAAATGGATAAAACATATACTGGAGGAGAATCAGGCAGAAGGGAAATGGTGAGTGCAAAGATCATAGGAAGAAACCAGCAAGTGCCAGCTACAGGGAAGGTAATCCCTATAGGAGAGTGGCAAGATAAGGGTATTGGTGTGGGGGCAGGGAACACTTAGGAGAGGGTCTTGAAGGCCTAATGAGAGACAATGAAGTTGTAGAAGTTAAGGCAAGTCTTATAGGAATCTGACATTGTTTGGTTTGTCTGACCCCAGGTGGTATGGAAGCTTATGTCAAAGTAGATAGCTGCCCAGAGGAACCCCAACTACGGATGAAAAATAATGAAGAAGACGAAGATTATGATGATGATCTTTATGACTCTGACATGGATGTGGTTAACTTTGATGATGACAACTCTTCTCCCTTTATCCAAATCCGCTCAGTTGCCAAGAAGCATCCTAAAACTTGGGTCCACTATATTGCTGCTGAAGAGGAGGACTGGGACTATGCTCCCTCAGGCCCCAATGCCAATGATAGGTAAGCACTTTTAAGCTCTTGATGTGAACTCTTCCACATTTTTAAAAGGTTATTCCCAATTATTCAAAACAACAAATCTTCAAGCCATGTTTATGGTTAGGTACAGATATGGAATCAAATAATAGGTAGCCTTACTAACATAGCTAAGCATCAGGGATACTTGTATTTTTCTCATGCCTTTCCATCAATTAAATCATTTCAGCTGTTTTAGAACTGGATTTAAGCCACATGTCCTCTACCTAGAATTCTCCATCCCAACATCTCATCTATTTGTGTCTCATGCAGAAGTTACAAAAATTTGTATTTGAACAATGGTCCTCAGCGGATTGGTAGGAAGTACAAAAAAGTCCGATTTATGGCATACACAGATGAAACATTTAAGACTCGTGAAGCTATTCAGTATGAATCAGGAATCCTGGGACCTTTACTTTATGGAGAAGTTGGAGACACACTGTTGGTAAGTTGAGGAAGAGAAATAAGGTTGGGTAATTATGAAGACAAAGTCTGGAGAATTTTGAGTTTCTAAAAGCTTCATAATTCAGTCTTATGTTCCAATGGATGTGATCTTCTAAAAATTATAAATGTTATACAAATAATATAGGTTATAAATTTGTTTTAAAAATGCGAGTATATAGAATACAAATTTAATGCCACCTATTAAACCTGTCACCCCTTTGAAACACTCATTACACAGTCTTTGATACATATCCTTATATAGTTTTTCCCACTAATTATATAGTACAGGAATCAGCAGACTATGGCCTGTGAGCCTAATTTGGTTCATAGTGTGTTTTTGGACAGGTGTGAACTTAGAAGGATTTTACCTTTTCATTTTTTTAAAGGTTTTATTTATTTATTTGAGAGTGTGAGCAAATAAGAGAGAGTATGAGTGGCGGGGAGGAGCCGAGGGGCAAGGAGAAGCAGACTCCCCACTGAACTGGAATCCCCACACAGGGCTCAATCCTGGCATAAATCCCAGGACCCCAAGATCGTGACCTGAGCTGAAGGCATATGCTTAACCCACTGAGCCACCCAGGCACCCTGGATTTTATCTTTTTAAAGAGTTGTAAAGAAAAAAATAATAATAATAAGACAAACATGTGACAGAGACTAGATATGGCTATATGGCTCACAAAGTCTAGAACATTTACTGTCTGGCCCTTTCCAGAAAATGTTTGCTGACCCCTGATATAGGATAAGTATTAAGAAGGCTTATGCTGGGGCGCCTGGGTGGCTCAGTCATTAAGCGTCTGTCTTCAGCTCAGGGAGTGATCCCAGAGTCCTGGGATCGAGCCCCGCATCAGGCTCCTCCGCTGGGAGCCTGCTTCTTCCTCTCCCACTCCCCCTGCTTGTGTTCCCTCTCTCGCTGGCTGTCTCTCTCTCTGTGTCAAATAAATAAATAAAATCTTAAAAAAAAAAAGAAGGCTTATGCTGCAAAGAATAGGATACTCAGTAAGCCGGGGTTTAAAAAAAAATAGGGGTTTATTTTTTCACAAGTGATTTGGAATTAGATGGTTATTTGTGTCAACTCAACTGCTCAAAAATGTGAAAGAGTGTTGAGCAGAACACCATGAACCTATTACAGGTTCCCCTGTGTCAGAGGAGGACTCCAACTACATTACATGCCAACCACTAGGAATAGAAGTCCAAATACTTCTGCCCACAGCATCTTGGTAGCAGAGTCACCAAAGAAAACACAAGGCAATCAAGCCCTGGGTGGAACAATGCTTCTACTTACATAGAGAAGAGACAGGGCAAGGTCAGCTCCAATAGTGTGCAGCCAGCGCAGGGCAGTTGGCCTCTGTGTATCCCTCTTGTGCTGAGACAGAAGGATCCCAGCTTCTCCCTCAGGGAGTATGAAATACTGAAAGCTGAGGGCATGCCTGAGGGCAACTGATGCCCATGCTTAAGCAGAACAAAGGAGCACCCACTGAGACTGAGACAGGGAGAGATGCTCCCACACGAGGTGATAAGCTTGCCATAGGCTGTGTGGGCTCTTTAGCTCCTGGTAAAGAGGGGTCTCAGGCCCAAGGCGCATTCTTACATGGCCAAGCAGATGTCCAAAGACTGTGCACGTAAGACTGCCTTTCCCAATGTGGAGTTTTGTTAGATATTGCTGAAGTGCCTTCAGCAATTCTGCCCTAATTTATACCCTCGCCAAGAGTGTCTGAGTATCCTTTCCCCCACATCATTGACAATATATATTATAAGCCTTCAGAAAATTTTCCAATTTGATGAGCCAAGTATTTATGTCTTCATTTGCATTTCCCTGATTAGTAGTGAAACTGCATATTGTTTCATGTTTGTTCACTATTTACATGACACCCTCTGCAAATTGCCTGAAATTTTGTCCAGTTTTCTGTTAAGATGGTTGTCTCTTGCTTACATCTTTGTAAAAGGCTTTATGCAGTGTGGATATTGGCACATTGTTATTTTTCAAATATGTTTCTCAGTCTGTCACTTGTACTGTTGTCGTATAAAGATCTTTATACAGTCAAGATCTTTTTTATTTTTGAAGATTTTATTTATTTATTTGACAGAGAGAGAGCATGAGCAGGGGGGAGAAGGAAGGGGAGAGAGAGAAGCAGACTCCCTGCTGAGCAGGAAGCATGATGTGAGGCTTGATCCCAGGACCCTGCGATCATGGCCTGAGCCAAAGGTAGATGCTTAACCAACTGAGCCACCCAGGCGCCCCTCCAGTCAAGATATTTTATCAGTCTTTTTATTTATATTTTTCTGGATACTTTTCATTTATGATTTCTGCCTTGGAATGTCTTCATCACCCCAGATTATAAAAATAGTCTATTATATTTTATTCTTTATACTTTTACAGTTTTATTTTTACAAGAAGGATTTTAATTGCTCTGGAAGTTACTTTTGGTTGTAGTGTATAGTGTCAAATAAGGATTTCCCCAAATGAGTGCTAACTGGGCCAATTGACCTTTTCTTCACTAGTTTAAAAATGCCTTCTTTATTATATACTAAATTGCTAAAATCTGTTTTCTTTAATTGATCTGTTACCATACTGTTTTGATGACTGCAACCTTGTCCTGTGTTTTGATATTTGTAGAGCAAGTTTTCCCTGATTGTACTTCTTCAACATTTTAATTAGCTATTCTTGTATAATTTTTCTTCATAAATTTTATTTACCTATTTTTGAATTATCCAGTAAAAATAATTCAAAAGGCAAAAAATATATATAGTGAAAGACAAATTTTCCCCCTCCCAGGCTTCTTTTTTTTTTAATGATTTTTTATTATGTTAGTCCCCATACAGTACATCCCCGGTTTCCGATGTAAGGCTCGATGATTCATTAGTTGCGTATAACACCCAGTACACCATGCAATACGTGCCCTCCTTACTACCCATCACCAGTCTATCCCATTCCCCCACCCCCCTCCCCTCTGAAGCCCTCAGTTTGTTTCTCAGAGTCCATAGTCTCTCATGCTTCATTCCGCCTTCTGATTACCCCCCCTTTCTATATCCCTTTCTTCCCCTACTGATCATCCTAGTTCTTATGTTCCATAGATGAGAGAAATCATATGATAGTTGTCTTTCTCTGCGTGACTTATTTCACTTAGCATTATCTCCTCCAGTGCCGACCATGTTGCAGCAAATGTTGAGAATTCGTTCTTTCTGATAGCTGAGTAATATTCCATTGTATATATGGACCACAACTTCTTAATCCAGTCATCTGTTGAAGGGCATCTCGGCTCCTTCCACGATTTAGCTATTGTGGACATTGCTGCTATGAACATTGGGGTGCATATGTCCTTCTCTTCACTACGTCTGTATCTTTGGGGTAAACACCCAGTAGTGCAATGGCTGGATCATAGGGTAGCTCAATTTTTAACTTTTTAAGGGACCTCCACACTGTTTTCCAGAGTGGCGCTACCAATTTGCATTCCCACCAACAATGTAGGAGGGATCCCCTTTCTCCACATCCTCTCCAACAATTGTTGTCTCTTACCTTGTCTATTTTTGCCATTCTAACTGGCGTAAGGTGGTATCTCAGTGTGGTTTTGATTTGAATTTCCCTGATGGCTAATGATTTTGAACATTTTTTCATGTGTCTGTTAGCCATTTGTATGTCTTCATTGGAAAAGTGTCTGTTCATATCTTCTGCCCATTTTATGATTTGTTTATTTGCTTCTCATGTATTGAGTTTGAGAAGTTCTTTGTAGATCTTGGATACCAGTCTTTTATCTGTAGTGTCATTTGCAAATATCTTCTCCCATTCCGTGGGCTGCCTCTTAGTTTTTCTGACTGTTTCCTTGGCTGTACAGAAGCTTTTTATCCTGATGAAGTCCCACAAGTTCATTTTATCTTTTGTTTCTCTTGCCTTTGGGGATGTGTCATGAAAAAGGTTGCTTTGGCCGATGTCGTAGAGGTTGCTGCCTGTGTTCTCCTCTAGGATTTTGATGGATTCCTGTCTCACATCAAGGTCTTTCATCCATTTGGAGTTTATTTTTGTGTATGGTGTGAGAGAGTGGTCAAGTTTCATTCTTTTGCATGTAGCTGTCCAATTTTCCCAGCACCATTTATTGAAGACACTGTCTTTTTCCCACCAGATGTTTTTTACTGCTTTATCAAAAATCAGTTGCTCAAAGAGCCGAGGGTCCATTTCTGGGTTCTCCATTCTGTTCCATTGGTCTATGTGTCTATTTTTGTGCCAGTACCATGCTGTCTTTGTGATCACAGCTTTGTAGTACAGCTCGAAATCTGGCATTGTGATGCCCCCAGCTTTGTTTTTCCTTTTCAGCAGTTCCTTGGAGATTCGGGGCCTTTTCTGTTTCCATACAAATTTAAGGATTATTTGTTCCAGTTCTTTGAAAAATGTCCTTGGTATTTTGATCGGGATAGCACTGAAAGTTCAGATTGCTCTGGGTAGCATGGACATTTTAACTATGTTAATTCTTCCAATCCATGAGCATGGAATATTTTTCCATCTTTTTATGTCTTCCTCAATGTCTTTCAAGAGTGATTTATAGTTTCTAGAATATAGGTCCTTTACGTCTCTGGTTAAGTTAATTCCAAGGTAACGTATGGTTTTTGGTGCTATTGTAAATGGGATGGATTCCCTAATTTCTCTTTCTTCGGTCTCGTTATTCGTGTATAGAAATGCAACTGATTTCTGAGCATTGATTTTGTATCCCGCCACGTTACTGAATTGCTCTATAACTTCTAATAGTTTGGGAGTGGATTCTTTTGGGTTTTCCATATAGAGTATCATGTCATCTGCGAAGAGAGACATTTTGACTTTTTCTTTGCCGATTTGGATACCTTTGATCCCTTTTTGTCGTCTGATTGCTGTTGCAAGGACTTCTAGTACTATGTTGAATAATAGTGGCGAGAGTGGGCATCCTTGTCGTGTTCGTGATCTTAAGGGAAAGGCTTCCAGCTTTTCCCCATTGAGAATAATATTTGCAGTAGGCTTTTCATAGATGGATTTTATGAGATTGAGAAATGTACCCTCTCTTCCTACACTCTGAAGGGTTTTAATCAGGAAAGGATGCTGTATTTTGTCAAATGCTTTTTCGGCATCGATTGAGAGGATCATATGGTTCCTGAGTCTTTTCTTGTTGATATGATGTATCACGCTGATTGATTTGCGAATATCGAACCACACTTGCATCCCAGGTATGAATCCCACTTGATCGTGATGGATAATCCTTTTAATGTACTGTTGGATTCTATTAGCAAGTATCTTGTTGAGGATTTTGGCGTCCATATTCATTAGGGAGATCGGTCTGTAATTCTCCTTTTTGAGGGGGTCTTTGCCTGGTTTGGGGATCAAGGTAATATTGGCCTCATAGAATGAGTTTGGTAGCTTTCCTTCTGTTTCTATTTTTTGAAATAGCTTTAGGAGAATAGGTATTATTTCTTCTTTGAATGTTTGGTAGAATTCCCCAGGAAAACCATCCGGGCCTGGAGTTTTGTTATTTGGAAGGTTGTTTATCACTGACTCAATTTCTTCATAATTAATTGGCCTGTTTAAGAAATCAATTTCTTCCGGTTTCAATCTTGGTAGTTTATAGGTTTCCAGGAAGGATTCCATCTCTTCCAGATTGCTTAGTTTATTGGCATATAGCTGTTGATAAAAATTTCTAATAATCCTTCCAATTTCAATAGTGTTCGTCGTGACCTCTCCCTTTTCATTCATAATTTTAATAATCTGGGTCCTTTCTCTTTTCTTTTGGATAAGTCTTGCCAGTGGTCTCTCAATTTTATTGATTCTCTCAAAGAACCAGCTTCTAGTCCTGTTGATCTGCTCTACTGTACTTCTGGTTTCTGCTTGATTGATTTCAGCTCTAATTTTGGTCAACTGCTTCCTCGTGCGTGGATTAGGCCTGTCCCTCTGTTGCTGTTCCAGCTTCTTGAGGTGAGAATTTAAAAACTGCATTTTAGATTTTTCTATTCTTTTGAGTGAGGCTTGGATGGCTATGTATTTCCCCCTTAGGACTGCCTTTGCAGTATCCCATAGGTTTGGGACTGTTGTATTTTCATTCTCATTGGTCTCCATAAATTGTTTAATTTTATTTTTGATTTCCTGGTTTATCGAGTCATTCCTGAGCAGGATGGTTCTTAGTCTCCAAGTGTTTGAGTTTCTTCCAAATTTTTCCTTGTGGTTGAGTTCCAATTTCAGAGCGTTGTGGTCTGAGAATATGCAGGGGATAATTTCAATCTTTTGGTATCGGTTGAGACCTATTTTGTGTCCCAGAACATGGTCTATTCTTGAGAATGTTCCATGGGCATTAGAATAGAATGAGTATTCTTTGGTTCTGGGGTGTAGTGTTCTATATATATCTATGAGGTCCAACTCGTCAAGTATGGCATTCAAAGCCTTTGATTCTTTGCTTAGTTTTTGCCAGGGTGTTCTGTCTATTTCTGATAGTGGAGTGTTGAAGTCCCCTACTATTAATGTATTTTTATTTATATGTCTCTTTATTCTGGTTAAGAGTTGGCTTGTGTATCTTGCTGTGCCCCTGTTGGGGGCATATATATTTATAATTGTCATATCCAGTTGTTGAATACTTCCTTTAAGAATAATATAGTGCCCTTCTGCGTCTCTAACTATAGTCTGTAGTTTAAAATCCAATTTATCTGATATGAGAGTTGCTACCCCAGCTTTCTTTTGAGGTCCATTTGCGTGAAAGATGGTACTCCATCCCCTTACTCTCAGTCTGAATGCATCTTTGGGTTCGAAATGAGTCTCTTGTAGACAGCAAATGGATGGGTCATTTCTTTTTATCCAATCTGCAACCCTGTGGCACTTTGTGGGGTGGTTCAAACCATTTACATTAAGACTGATTACTGAGAGATATGATTTTAATGATGCCATGTTGCCAGTAAAGTCTTTGTTTGTATTGGCTGTGACTTTCTGTTCTGTATCACTCTTGGGGCCTTTTTACTTTTATAGAACCCCCCGTAATATCTCCTGTAGGGCTGGTTTCGTGGTTACGAAATTGGTTAGTGACTGGCGATTCTGAAATGTCTTTATTTCTCCATCAATTCTGAATGACAGTCTTGCTGGATAAAGGATCCTTGGCTGCATGTTTTTCTCTGAAAGAGCTTTAAAGATGCTCCCCCAACCCTTTCTCTCATTCCAGGTCTGTGTAGACAGGTCTGACGTAATTCTGATGCCTTTGCCTTGGTACGTGAGAAATTTCTTTGCCCTGGCCGCTTTCAATACTGTATCCTTGGATCTAATATTTGCGAAATGCACTATGACGTGACGTGGCATAGGTTTGTTGTGGTTGAGCTTGGGAGGGGTCCTCTCTGCCTTTTGGACACGAATGTTTGTTTCCCTCGCTAGATTAGGGAAGTTTTCAGCTACAATTTGTTCAAATATCTCTTCTAGACCTCTGTTTTTCTCCACCCCCTCGGGGATGCCGATGATTCTGACATTGGATCGTTTCATTGAGTCAGTAATCTCCCATAACCTACATTCGTGGGTGTGGATTTTTTTAAGACCAGCTTCTATTTTCGTTTTTTCCTCTATTAACCCATCCTCCAATTCACTAACCTGTTCCTCTGCTTCTGTGACCCTGGCCGTCAAAGCCTCTAGTTTTGCCTGCATTTGGCTCATAGAATTTTTAATTTCTGTCAAATTCGCTCTCATTTCCGCCCTTAAGGATTCTATATTCTCAGTAACTTTTTCATTAATACTTTTTTCAATTCTGCTCATCATTTTGACCATCGTTACTCTGAATTCCATTTCTGATAATTTGGTTACATCGATATCCATTATTTCTGTGGCAGAGGCCACAGACTCACTGTCTTTTCTTCGCTGGGGGGGCTTCTCCTTCTTGTCATTCTGATGAGGAGAGGTTGCAGGGTTGTCCAGAGCCCAAATTATTGACTGGGTCCCAGGCCGTGCCCCTTGTTTTATAGGGATCTTGGGGATGTGGGCTTCTTCTTTAAAGATTTTATTTATTTATTTATCTGAGAGAGAGAGAGAGAGACAGTCAGCAAGAATGGGAACAGAAGCAGGGGAGTGGGAGAGGGAGAAGCAGGCTCCCAGCGGAGGAGCCCGATGAGGGACTCCTTTCCGGAATGCCGCGATCACGCCCTAAGCCGAAGACAGGTGCTCAATGACTGCGCCACGCAGGCGCCCCGGGTTGTGGGCTTCTTGATTTTTCAGCCTGCCTTCTGGGGGAGGGGCCTGCCGCGCCGATACTCAGGCAACCCTATTTGGGTAGAGTCTCTGTGTCCCCTGTGAGGGGGGATGGGGATGGGCACGCTGTGAGCCGGTATTTCCAGGCTTTTGTTCTCTGGCAGCTTTCCCTGGCGGTTTGCCGTGCCTCTTCTGAGAGTCAGAGCAGCAGTGGCCGAATCTCAGCCTCTGTCTCAGAACAGAGGGATTGCGGACCGTTCTCCACTGATGTTCTGGCCACTAACTCTGATTGTGTCGGTGCTGCTCAACCCTGCACCGTCCCGGGATGTGCGCCCCACAGCCGGCGTCCCAGCCCTCACTTCCAGGGCCAGTGCGTCTCTGTCCTTTGTGGTTCTAACACCACCAGCCGCCAGCCGCCCCCGTGCGTTCCCGGATCTCCGTCTCAGTCTATTTCTGGTGAGCACACCGGGATTCTGGAGTTCCGTGAGAAGCCTGGTGGTGCGCGCTCCAGGCTCAGGGTCTCAGGCTGCTCTCTCGCGGGTGGCGACCACGAGCCCGCCCGCTCTCCCGTGCAGGTGGCCACCGCTTCCCGGCGCCCGAATGCTGCGGCTCCCTCCCCCTTCCGTTATCTGCACGGTTTCAGGGTTCCCCGCTTCGTACCTCAATACTCAGCGCTGGAGATGTTCATTTGTAGAGATCCAGACGTATCTTCCTGTGTCTCAGGCTGCTTCCGTGGTTGTTTAAGCTGGTCTGGTACCTATCCAGCTTGACTCAGGGGACCGGCTGAAAAAGGGGTCCCCTACTCCTCCGCCATCTTAACTCCTCTCCTAAATCCCCCCTCCCAGACTTCTAATCCCATAGTCTGATAGGCAGTCATTACTGTCAGTTTTAATATCCTCTTCCAGAAATAGTGTACAAATATATGTTTTTATGTTTATATTTTAAACAAAAAAAGGAGCACTATGTAAACTGTTCTGTACCTTGATTTTTTTAACTTAATATATCTTGAATCATTTCATATCAGGATATATAGATCTACCTCATTTTTTTATTTATGTGAGTTATGTTCGGACATCTTATTGAATCCCATTAAACTTTTCTATTAATGTAAGAATTTGGGGATTATGTTTTACTTCTTTTTTTTTTAAAGATTTTATTTATTTCTTTGACAGAGACAGCCAGTGAGAGAGGAAACACAAGCAGGGGGAGTGGGAGAGGAAGAAGCAGGCTCCTAGCGGAGGAGCCCGATGTGGGGCTCGATTCCAGAATGCTGGCATCACACCCTGAGCTGAAGGCAGACGCCCAACAACTGCACCACCCAGGCACCCCATATTTTTTACTTCTTATATGAAAAAATTCAAACATACTAGAGGTAGAATAGCAAGAGAAACTTCTTTGAACCCATCACTCAGATTCAACAGTTATTGACAAAGGTCCAATCTTTTATTTATAAACCAACTAGGCCTAATAGACATGTATAGAACTAGTCCACCCACCTCCAGTAGAATACACATTCTTCTCAAGTACACATGAAACATTCTCCAGGATTAGACCATTATGCCATAGAACAAGTCTCAAAATTTTAAAGAAAACTATAGTCCAATATCCCTCATGAATATAGATGCAAAAATCTTCTACATTAGTATACCAAATCTAGTAACAATTTAAAAACAATATAAACCAGGGCGCCTGGGTGGCTTAGTCATTAAGCGTCTGCCTTTGGCTCAGGGCGTTGTCCCAGGGTCCTGGGATCCAGCCCCGCATCAGGCTCCTCCGCTGGGAGCGTGCTTCTTCCTCTCCCACTCCCCTGCTTGTGTTCCCTCTCTTGCTGGCTGTCTCTGATAAATAAATTTTAAAAATCTTTAAAAATAAATACACACATACATACAAACAATATACACCATGATCAAGTGGGATTTATCCCAAGATAATGCAAGGTTGGTTCAATATATGAATATTAAGGCAATACACCATATTAATCAAATAAAGAACAAAAAACACATGATCGTGTAATAGGTGGAGAAAAACAGTTTCACAAAATCTGCTACCCGTTCATGATGAAAAAAGTCTCAGTGAACTAGCAACAGAAGGCAAGGTCCTTAATTTGATGAAGAACATCGAAGAAAATTTATTGTGTGGAGAAAAACTCTTTCCCCCCCTAACATTGGGGAAAAAATTAAGGGTCTACTCTTGTGACTTCTATTTAATATTGTATTGGAAACTAGTGCAGTTAGCCAAAAACAACAACAACAACAACATCCAAAAAATAAAAACAAGAATTAGAGGCATTTGGATTGGAAAGGAAGAAATAATACTCTTTATTTGCAGATGACATGATCTTATATGTAGAAAATAATTAATACATAATAGAAGGTCATAGGAAATTGGGATTGCAAGGGACATCCTTATCCTAATAAAGATCTGCAGAAAACCTGTAGTCACCATCATACTTGGGAGTGAAACTCAGAAATCCTTCTGTTAAAGATCTGGATAAAACACATCTCTATTTGATATTTTACTAGAAATCCTAGCCAGTATTCTTAGGAGAATAAATAAGGTTTTTAGATTGGAAAGAAATAAAACTGTTATTATTCAAAGATTAAGTAAATGGGGGCGCCTGGGTGGCGCAGTCGTTAAGTGTCTGCCTTAGGCTCAGGGTGTGATCCCGGCGTTCTGGGATCGAGCCCCACATCAGGCTCCTCTGCTGTGAGCCTGCTTCTTCCTCTCCCACTCCCCCTGCTTGTGTTCCCTCTCTCGCTGCCTGTCTCTCTCTCTCTGTCAAATAAGTAAATAAAATCTTAAAAAAAAAAAGATTAAGTAAATGGATGACACTTGGTGGGAGCCAGATTTCTCATTGTTGGAGAGGGTAATAATAAAATAAGGCTAGAATAAATCATGTGATTCTGGATTAGAGTTGGAGACATCAGCATAATTCTTAATATAGTAAGAAAGTACTCAAAAAAAAAAATAAAAGAATAGGACAGTGTCAAAGGAACACAGGAGCCAACTTACAGAGCTTCTAATGGCCAAGGTGGAAGAATTTGAGCAACAAAATAAAATATAAAATAAATATCCGTGAATCATTACTGATATAAATAAATGATTAAGCAAATAAATGGGTAATTATAGACATAGCTCACATACAGAAGAGTTCTAAAAAATTACGTAGGTATGTAATTCATTTGGGGTTAATTTTTGTAAAAGGTGTAAGTTCTGTGTCTAGATTCTCTCCCTCTCTCTCTCTCTCTCTCTCTCTCTCTCTCTCTTGCATGTGGATGTCTGCTTGTCCCAGCACCATTTGTTGAAAAGACTATCTTTGCACCATTTTATTGTCTTCTGCTTGTTTGTCAAAAATTATTTGACTATATTTGTATGGGTCTGTTTCTGGGCTCTCTATTCTGTTCCAAAAGGAAGTTTTTAAAATGGAAGATGCTGCAACCTTATTGTGTACTAGTACAAAAGAGATGTTGGCATTAGATAGGAATTGATTTTCACATGCATATAGGTAGGTAGATTTGATGGTGGGAGGACAAGGAAGTTCCTTTCTCAGTGAAAACAAGCATCTGAGAGTGAGAATCTGAAACCAAATATTAATCGACTAAGTAAGTGGGAAGGTGAATTTCTGGGAAAACCTAATAGGATAGCTAGGTAACTTGAGTGCTCATTTGAGATTTGTGATCATGAATTTTAAAAGGCTGATTGCAGAGCTGTGTGATTTTTCTTCTACCTTATTCTGCTGCTATAAGTGTGGGCAAGGAATCAGCTCTTTAATGGATTTTGTCAAATGAGTGGGTTTTAAGACAAGAATGCAGGTGGAAGTTGGTTTTTTATCCTCATATCATATCCAACCTCAGATCTAGAGACTGGGTTGATGTGGTCAGTGTTCTTAATTGCTGCTTCCGTGTTACTGCTCTTCCATCCTTCCTCCCATTTAAAGCTCATGCAATCAGAAAACGCTGACTGCGACCGTTCCTTAATTCTGTAATCAACTGCCCTCCTGGTCATGCCTGCTCATTCAGTGAAGATTTTATCACCCAAGTCACTGTTTTCCTCTCCACTCTTGGGGAATTTAGTACCCAAAATAAGACTGAGGGGAAGCAGTGCCCTCGGCAGACATTCAAATTTCAATTCGTGTGAGAAGGTGCAAGGAATACTTCCTGAAAAAAATTGAAATAACTTTGAAGAAATGAAAAAGGGGCCTTTAGTAAAAACCTAAGTAGCTGTCTGAGCAATTTTATGGGGAAAAAAATACGTTGAGCTTTACTTAGGCTCAAACCCCTATAATATGGATATAAGGCAGCTTTTGTTTTCCTGTTGATCCTAGTTGTGTTAGGACTTGATCTTATATTTCATTTATACTTTCAGATTATATTTAAGAATCAAGCAAGCCGGCCTTATAACATCTACCCTCATGGAATCACTGATGTCAGTCCTTTGCACTCAGGGAGATTGCCAAAAGGTAAGCGTTCCCTCAATCTTATTAAGTCCTACTTACCTGTAGATATATATGAGGTCACAACCTCAAAGGCACTAAATAACTTCCTTTAGCATTCCTTGTAGCATAAGTATGCTAGAGATAGATTCTCTTAGTTTTATTTTATTTGAAAATGTCTTTATTTTGTCTTCACTTTTGAAGGCTAATTTTGCTGAATATAGAATTTTAGGTTGAGAGGGCTTTTTATTCCTTTTAGCACTTTGAAAATACTGTTTTACTATCTTCTGGCCTTCATAATAGCTAAATTTAGATTCCATTGAATGATTCTTCCCCTGTATGTTATTGTTCTCTGACTGTGATTTTCTTCATATTTATCCTATTTGGGGTTCACTGATCTTCCTGAATCTGTAAATTTATATTTTTACAAATTTGGAAAGATTGTGGTCATTATTTCTTTTTTTTTTACTACATTATACATTGTCAACTTTCTTTTTTTTTCTTTTTTTTTATATAATGATTTTTTTATTATATTATGTTAGTCCCCATACAGTACATCCCCAGTTTCCGATGTAAGACTCGATGATTCATTAGTTGCGTATAACACCCAGTGCACCATGCAATACGTGCCCTCCTTACTACCCATCACCAACCTATCCCATTCCCCCACCCCCCTCCCCTCTGAGGCCCTCAGTTTGTTTCTCAGAGTCCACAGTCTCTCATGTTTCATTCCCCCTTCTGATTACCCTCCCTTTCTTTATCCCTTTCTTCCCCTACCGATCATCCTAGTTCTTATGTGGTCATTATTTCTTCAAAAAAAATTTCTACCCTGTTCTCTGTCTCCTTTCCTGGGTCTCTAATTACATGAATGACATTTTGGTATTGTCCCACAGGCCTTAATATTTTCATCACATTTTTTTCTTTCTCCATCTCATCTGCACAGTAGATATTTTCTGTTGACCTATCCTCAGGTTCACTGACCTCAATTGGAATTTCTGAGTCACAGTATATGTATTTCTTTTTTAATAGATAGCCACACTTTTGTCCCCAAATAAAGTTGTAATTCATACTCCTACTACTCATATATGAAAGTGTAATTTCCCATGTTATTGATATCTAGACATTGACAGTTTTTTAAAAAGATTATTTATTTATTTGACAGAGAGAGAGAGAGAAAGCACAAGCAGGGGGAGGGGTAGAGGGAGATGGAGAAGCAGACTCCCCGCTGAGCAGGGAGCCCAATGCAGGGCTCGATCCCAGGACCCTGGGATCATGACCTGAGCCGAAGGCAGACGCTTAACCCACTGAGCCACACAGGGGCCCCTAAACAGTTTTTAAAAATCCTGCCAATCTGGTGGGTGAAAAGTGGTATCTCAATGCTGTTTTAATTTTATTTTTTTATTTTAATTCCAGTGTAGTTAACATACAGTGTTATATTAGTTTCAGATGTACGATGTAGTGATTCAGCACTTCCATACAACCCCCAGGGCTCATCAGGACAAGTGCCCGTCTCAATCCCCATCACCTATTTCACCCATTCCCCCACCTACCTCCCCTCTGGGAACCATCAGTGTGTTCTCCATAGTTAAGGGGCTGTTTCTTGGTTTACCTCCCTTTCTTCCCCCCACCTTCGTTTGTTTCTTAAATTGCACATATGAGTGAAATCATATGGTATTTGTCTTTCTCTGAGTGACTTATTTTGCTTAGCACTGTACTCTCTAGTTTCATCCATGTCATTGCAAATAGCAAGATTTCATCCTCTCTGATGGCTGAGTAATATTCCTGTGTGTGTGTGTGTGTGTGTGTGTGTGTGTATCTTTTTTATCCATTCATCTGTCGATGGACATCTGGGCTCTTTCCATACTTTGGCTATTGTGGTCATTGCTGCTATAAACATTGGGGTGCATGTATCCCTTCGAATTACTATTTTTGTATGCTTTGGGTAAATATCTAGTCGTGCAGTTGCTGGGTCATAGGGTAGTTCTACGTTCAACTTTTTTTTTTTTTTAAAGATTTTATTTATTTATTTGACAGAGATAGAGACAGCCAGTGAGAGAGGGAACACAAGCAGGGGGAGTGGGAGAGGAAGAAGCAGGCTCATAGCAGAGGAGCCCGATGTGGGGCTCGATCCCGGAACTCCAGGATCACGCCCTGAGCCGAAGGCAGACGCTTTAACCGCTGTGCCACCCAGGCGCCCCCTACGTTCAACTTTTTGAGGAACCTCCATACTGTTTTCCAGAGTGGCTGCATCACTTTGTATTCCCACCAACAGTGTAAGAGGATTCCCTTTCTCCACAACTTTGCCAACACCCGTTGCTTGTGTTGTTGATTTTAACCGTTCTGACAGGTATAAGGTGATATCTCTTTATAGTTTTGATTCGCATTTCCCTGATGATAAGTGATGATGAGCATCTTTTCATGTGTTTGTTGGCCATCTGGATGTCTTTGGAAAAATATCTATTCAGGTCTTATGCCCATTTTTTAATTGGATGATTGATTCATTTTTTGAGTGTTGAGTTTTATAAGTTCTTTGTATCTATTCGATACAAACCCTTTGTCAGATATGTCATCTGCAAATATCTGGTCCCATTCAGTCCCATTAGTTTTGTTGATTGTTTCCTTTGCTGTGCAAAAGCTTTTTATCTTTTTTTAACATTTTTTATTTAAATTCAATTAATTAACATATAATGTATTATTCGTTTCAGAAGTACAGGCCTGTGATTCATCAGGCTTATGTAATACCCAGTGATATTACATAACGTGCCATCCTTAATGTCCATCACCCAGTTATCCTATCCCTCCACCCTCCTTGCCTCTAGCAACCCTCAGTCTGTTTCCTATGATTAAGAGTCTTATGGTTTGTCTCCCTCTCTGGTTTCATCTTGTTCTCTTTTTCCATCCCTTCCTCAGTGATCCTCTGTTTTGTTTCTTAAGCCCCACATATCAGTGAGATCATATGATAATTGTCTTTTTCAGATAGACTTATTTCGCTTAGCATAATACCCTCTAGTTCCATCTGCGTCATTGCAATCGCAAGATTTCATTTTTTTGATGGCTGCATGATATATATATATATATATATCCTCCACCTCTTCTTTATCTATTCATCTGTCAGTGGACATCTGGGTTCTTTCCATAGTTTGGCTATTGTGCACATTGCTGCTATAAACATTGGGGTACAGGTGCCCCTTCAGATCACTACATTTGTGTCTTTGAGGTAAATACCTAGTAGTGCAATTGCTGGGTTGTAGGGTAGCTCTATTTTTAACGTTTTGAGGAAACTCCACACTGTTTTCCAGAGTGGCTGCACCGGCTTGCATTCCCACCAGCAGTGTAAGAGGGCTCCCCTTTCTCCACATCCTCACCAACATCTGCTGTTTCCTGGCTTGTTAATTTTAGCCATTCTGACTGGTGTGAAGTAGTATTTCAATGCGGTTTTGATTTGTATTTCCCTGATGCCCAGGGATGTGGAGCAATTTTTCATGTGTCTGTTGGCCCTTTGTATGTCTTCTTTGGAGAAATGTCTGTTCATGTCTTCTGCCCATTTCTTGATTGGATTATTTGGTAAGTTCTTTATAGATCTTGGATACTAGCTCTTTATCTGGTATGTCACTTGCAAAAATCTTCTCCCATTCCGTCAGTTGTCTTTTAGTTTTGTCGACTGTTTCCTTTGCTGTGCAAAAGCTTTTTATCGTGATGAAGTCCCAATAGTTCCTTTTTGCTTTTGTTTCCCTTGCCTTTGGAGATGTGTCTAGCCAGAAGTTGCCACAGGCCAGGTGGAAGAGTTTGCTGCCTGTGTTCTCCTCTAGGATTTTGATGGATTCCTATCTCACATTTAGGTCTTTCATCCATTTTGAGTTTATCTTTATGTATGGTGTAAAGAAATGGTCCAGTTTCATTCTTCCGCATGTGGGTGTCCAATTTTCCCAGCACCATTTGTTGAAGAGATGCTTTCCCATTGAATATTCTTTCCTGCTTTGTCCAAGATTAATTGACCATATAGCTGTGAATTCATTTCTGGATTTTCTGTTCTTTTCCATTGATCTATGTGTCTGTTTTTGTGCTGGTACCATACTGTTTTGATCACTATGGCTTTGTAATACAACTTGAAGACCTCGACCCACTTTTTTTTTCTACCCACTTTTATTGTAAAACAATTGTGTGAATATTATAATAGGTACAAATTTAGTTTCAATTTATTGAGAAGCTTCACATGTACGTATAAATTTGTAGAGCCCTTGACATAACAACACAATTTACCAATATATGGCTTGTTACACTCTAATCAAGATATTTTGTGGTTTGGGTGTGGGTAGGTGTGAAACATTTGAAAGATATGCCAATTCTGCCAGGAGAGATATTCAAGTATAAATGGACAGTCACTGTAGAAGATGGGCCAACTAAATCAGATCCTCGGTGCCTGACCCGATATTACTCAAGCTTCATTAATCCGGAGAGAGATCTAGCTTCAGGACTCATTGGCCCTCTCCTCATCTGCTACAAAGAATCTGTAGATCAAAGAGGAAACCAGGTAAGTTCTTATCTTTCAAAGTTCTGGGTTTGATGGACTGATGATGCATATGAACTTCCAGATATTTCCTATACTCTCTCAGTGTACATCTGCCTATAGTCTGCAGAAAATATAATGGTCTGCTATGTTGGCCAATAAAAGAAATGAGCTGGGTTTCTCACAGCTGTTTTTGAATTTAGTTCGGTTTAATAAACTTGCCTGGATAGATAGAAGGGCCTCTCCTATTATATTTCTATAATACTCATTCCCAGTCTAAAATTTCACTTTCTGGTGGTGCCTGGCTAGCTCAGTTGGAAGAGCATGTGACTCTTGATCTTGGGGTCATGAATTCAAGCCTCTCATTGATTGGGTGTAGCAATTACTTATATAAATAAAACTTTAAAAAATTTAAAATTCCACTTTCTGTAAGTAATCTTGCTCATTTTTACATGCTGAACTACCACTCATTTTTTGATGACGCATGAATCTGTATCAGAGTCTAGACTTCTCCCCTGGATGTCTCATCATGGGTGACTCAAAGACACCTCAAAATTAACATATCTGCAGCATCTAGCATAGTTCTTGGCATGTGGCTGGAATTCAATAAATATATGTTGAGCAAAATACAGGGAAAGATATAAAATATTTCAGAAATATTTATAATTTAGACCATTTATATTACTTTAAAAAATAAGGCTAAATTCTCTGCATGAGTAAAGCCTAATGCTGGGGTGCCTGGGTGGCGCAGTCAATTAAGTGTCCAACTCTTGAATTTGGTTCAGGTCATGATCTCGGGGTTGTGAGATCAAGCCCCACATCAAGCTCTGTGCTCACTGCAGATTTTGCTTAGGACTCTCTCTCCCTCTCCTGCTGCTACTCCCCCCTCAAAATAAATAAATAAAATCTTTTTTTAAAAAAAGAAAGAAAAGCCTAGTACTTCTCAAAAACTCATTGCTTGGATCAGAATAATTCATTGCCATATTGCTGAGGCTTGACTACATGTCAGTTTGGTTATTTATCACATAGGATTTTTACTAGTCTGAAAACATTTCCTTGGTTTAGAGAGTAAAGCACGTGAATTTTAAAACACATGGCATGCAAACCCAAAAAGGCATCAATTTGGCATGTACCTGTCCTGACAAATTTTCCTAATTATAGTTTTTCCACTGGTTTTTTGGAAGAGGACTGAAACGTACCTCTATATTTTCCAGTGTCTTCTCCTCAGGATTTTGGTTTCTGTAGTGCTAGGTTATGCAAAATGAAATTTATACATATTAGTGAAGTTTGCATATTAAGTCTTAACAGAATCAATTAGCAAGTAACTAACTCATAACTTTGGTTCATATACAAACCACTCTTCTAAAAAGAACTTTAAACTTTTTTAGCAGAAAACTTTAGATTTTAGTGTTAATTAACATTTTATGGCCCATCTTAACTTTGTTATTTGATTTCTGTTTGCTGTTTTTAATTTTTTATACATTGGTAGCTTTATGGAAGGGCACTTGCCGGATGGAAGTTTAGGAAAGGCATTACTCTTACTTGACTTGACTAACTTGTTTAAGAAAGACACTGAATAATCACTTGGGTCTTTAAAGAATGAAAATCCTCTGATCTGAACATGGAGGAAATGAGGCTACAGACTGTACTAAAAAATCAGCCAGCATATGGCCTTGGGTCTAGAAGAAAATAAGTTTAGTGGGTCTAGTCACCCTCTTGCCCTGAGGACACATTTGCTCTTAAACTCACTGCTTGTAGCACCCACTCCTACTCCCAGGCCCCACTATATGCATAATAGTGGCCCTAGGGAGAAATTGGAATTGAACCAAAGGATTCAATATAGATATATCACATGCATGCCATCACTTCCATGTAGACTACTAATTCTTATAGGACAAACTAATAGCATTTCTTTCTTTCAATATGTGTAATTAACAGATGATGTCAGACAAGAGGAATGTCATCCTGTTTTCTGTATTTGATGAGAATCGAAGCTGGTACCTCACAGAGAATATGCAACGCTTCCTCCCCAATGTAGATGTAGTGCAGCCCCATGATCCAGAGTTCCAAGTCTCTAACATCATGCACAGTAAGTAAAGCAGCACTCAAGTCCAGTGGGTAATGGATAAAGGAAATTTGAAGCCACCAAATTGATGTCCAGATAATGGATTAACTTATATGCCATGTAAGAGTCATATTTCCTTAAAAATTGTTACATGGGGGCGCCTGGGTGGCTAAGTCAGTTAAGCATCCGGCTCTTGGTTTCCACTTAGGTCATAATGTCACGGTTGTGCGATCAAGCCCTGTGTCAGGCTCCATACTCAGTGGGAAGTGTGGTTGAGATTCTCTCTCCCTCTGCCCATCCCCCCCCCACACTCTTGCAAGCTCTCTTGCACTCTATCTAAAATAAATAAATCTTTTTAAAAATTGATATATATGAAAGTGTACAGTTTTATATAAAGGCTTATATAAAGGCTTAAATATGATCATATACTGCATATATTTTTTCTTTTAGAAGGCATTTCAAAGGATAAATCAAATAAGACACAACTTTCATTTACTCAAATATGCAGAATCCATCCTTAATATAAAATGCACTCAGGGTGCCCATACACACACACACACACACACACACACACACACACACACACACATATATATATGTAGTCTTAGTCTGCTAGGCCTGCCATAATTAAGTACCAAAGAATCGGTGGCTTCAACAGCAGAGATTTACTTCCTCACAATTCTGAAGGCTAAAAGTCTGAGATCAAGATGTCAACAGGATTGGTCTCTTCTGAGGCCTCTTTCGTTGGCTTGTAGATAGCCACTTTCTGTATCCTCACATGGTCTTTCCTCTATGCATGTACATGTCTGGGTACAAATTTCATATGCTTTTTTAAATTTAAATTCAATTAGCCAACATATAGTACATCATTAGTTTTAGATGTAGTGCTTGATAATTCATCAGTTGCGGATGACACCCAGTGCTCATCACATCATGTGACCTCCTTAATGCTCATCACCCAATTACCTGATCCCCCCCAGCCCTTCCCCTCCAGCAACCCTCAGTTTCTTTCCTATAGTTAAAACTCTTTCATGGTTTGTCTCCCTCTCTGATGACTTCCCATTCAGTTTTCCCTCCATTCCCCTATGACCCTCTGTTTTGTTCCATATCAGTGAGATCATATGATAATTGTCTTTTTCAAATTGACTTATTTCACTTAGCATAATACCCTCTAGTTCCATCCGCATCGTTGCAAATGGCAAGATTTCATTTTTGACAGCTGCATAATATTCCATTATACACACACACACACACACACACACACACACACACACAGAATGGAATACTCCTCAGCCATCAAAAAAGTGAATACACACAACATGAATGAACCTGAGAGGCATTAAGCTGAGTGATAAGATCCAGTCTCAAAAGGTGACATACTGTATTATTTCATTTACAAGGCATTCTGGGGAAGGCAATTGTATAGGAATGGAGAATAGGGCAATGGTTATCAGAGCTTGGGGTGGAGGAGGAATTTGACTATTTGCACTGAAGAACTCCAGTACAATGCAGCTTTCTACGTTGAATGAGATGTTCTGTATCCTGACTGTGCTCATGGTTACACATGTTGATATATGTGCTAAAACTCATAAAACTTGTACCAAATAAGAATCAATTTTACTATGTAAACTTCTGTTTTTATTTTTTTAAAGTAATCTCTACACCCAACATGGGGCTCAAACTCACAACCCTGAGATCAAGAGTCACATGCTCCTCCAACTGAGCCAGACAGGTGCCCCTACTATGTACATTTTTAGAATTAAATATATATACCTTTTGATCCAACATTCCTACTGCTGGGATATATCTGGTAGGAATAAAAACACCGGTACATAAGGACAGATATAAAAGGATGTATTGTAGCAGTATTTGTAGTGCCTAAAACAGATAAACTAAAATCAAAGATGATGCCTAATGTTAGAGGAATGTTTGAAAATATTGTGGCGTACCCATAATATGAAATAGTATGAAGCCATTAAAAAGAATGAATTAGAGGGGCACCTGGCTGGCTCAGCTGGTTAAGCATCTGCCTTCAGCTCAGGTCATAACCCTGGGGTCCTGGGATTGAACCCCATGTCAGGCTCCCCGCACAGTGGGGAGCTTGCTTCTCCCTCTGCCTCTGCCTTCTGCTCCACCTGCTTGTGCTCATGTGTGCTCTCTCTCTCTGTCAAATAAATAAATAAATAAATAAATAAAACCTTTAAAAAAAGAATGAATCAGAGCTGTACCCAGCTACTTAAAGCAATTTTTATGAAATATTGTTAAATAATGTATTGCAGGTGCAGAAAAAGAGTATGTAATATGATCTCATTTTTGTAAAATAAATAATGACCACAAAAGAGAAACCATAGATACGTATATATGTCTATGTAGAGAGTGATATGGTTTCAAAACAGAATGATATACTCTAATTGTTCTGAATTAGGGGTCTTTCTTCAGTATTTCTAATCGTATCTCTAGCACTTTACTCCCATTTTGTTTCAAGAACAAAATTATGTAAGTTGCATCAAGAAAGAGTATGGCAATATGAGTCTAGAGAACAGGGATTTGATGTTCTGTTTTTTCAAATCCAGTTTGACCATCTCTCTCTTAAGAGGGGCGTTTAGCCCATCTGCATGGGATTTATGGTACTATCTTAGTTTGTGTTTCCTGTTTTTTCTGAATTTTTCTAGTGAGAACATTTCAGATTTACCCTCTTAGCAACTTTTAAGTATGTAATACAGTATTATTAACTATAATCACCTTGCTGTACATTAGATCACAAAAATTTATTCATCTTCTCACTAGAAGTGTATATCCTTTGACGAACATCTACCCATTTCCCCCATCCCCCTGCCTCTGGTAACCACCCATTCAACTCCCTGGTTCTATGAGTTCGGCTTTTTTAGATTCCACATATAAGTGGAATTATACAATATTTGGCTTTCTCTATCTGATTTATTTCACTGATGATCACATTTCCCTGATGATTAGTATTGAGCATCTTTTCATGTACCTGTTGACCAATCATATGTCTTCTTCAGAAAAAATTCTATTCAGTTCCTCTGTCCTTTTTAAAAATCACATTTTTTTTTGTTATTGAGTTGTATGAGTTCTTTATATATTTTGGATATTAACCCCTTATCAGATAAATGATTTGCAGATATTTTCTTCTATTCCTTAGGTTGCCTTTTCATCGTATTGATTGTTTCTTTTGCTGTGCAAAAGCTTTTTAGTTTGATAAAACCCCACTTATTAATTTTTCCTTTGTTGCTTGTGATTTTGGTGTCAGATCCAAAAAAATCATTGCCAAAACCAATGTCAAGGAGCTTTTTCCCTATGTTTTCCAGGAGTTTTACAGTTTCAGGTCTTATGTTTAAGTCTTTAATCCATTTCATTGGGGCGCCTGGGTGGCTCAGTAGTTAAGTATCTGCCTTCGGCTCAGGGCGTTGTCCCTGAGTCCTGGGATCGAGCCCCACATCAGGCTCCTCTGCTGGGAGCGTGCTTCTTCCTCTCCCACTCCCCCTACCTGTGTTCCCCTCTCTCGCTGGCTGTCTCTCTCTCTCCATCAAATAAATAAATAAAATTTTTTTTAAAAAAGTCTTTAATCCATTTCAAGTTAATTTTTGTTTGTGGTGTAATGTAAGGGTTCAATTTCATTCTTCTCCATGTGGTTATCCAGTTTTCCCAACACCATTTATTGAAGACACTACCCTTTCCTCATTGAGTATTCTTAACATTTTTTAAAGATTTTATTTATTTATTTGGAGACAGAGACCACGAGGTGGGGGAGGGGCAGAAGGAGAGGGAGAAGCAGACTCTCTCTGAGCAGGAAGCCTGGGATTGTGACCTGAGTCAAAGGTAGGTACTTAACCCACTGAGCCACCCAGGAGCCCTCCTCATTGAGTATTCTTGACTACATTGTCAAATATTAGTTGACCATATATATAAGGATTTATTTCTGGGCTCTTGATTCTGTTCCATTAGTCTATGTGCCTATTTTTATGCCAGTACCATATTGCTTTAATTACTACAGTTTTGTAGTATAGCTTGAAATCAGGAAATGTGATGCCTCCAGCTTTGTTCTTTCTCAGGATTGCTTTGACTATTCAGGGTCTTTTGTGGTTCCATATGAATAGTCATATTTTCCATCAATATTTACCAATAGCTCATTTTCTTTTGCTACCTGTTTGAATGCTGCCTTTATCATATATTAAATTTCCCTTTATATCTGTGTCTCTTTCTGTATTCCATATTCTGATTGATATATTTATCTGTACCTGCATATTACCACACATTTTATTACAATAGATTAATAATATCTTGTAATGCTTTGTGAGGCAAGAAATTTTGATTGTCAGTTAGTTGCACTGAACTGGAGTCTGAGCGTTGCAGACTAGACAAATGTTTCTTGACTAGATGAATGGATAGATGTATGGAAGAGGCCTTCAGAAATAATTTCCTTTAGAGATTGAAGTCAAGTTACTTTTGTTTAGCTTTTTATTTAGAAATAACTTCAAAGTTACAGGAATTCTACAAGAATAAGATAGAGAACTCCCATAAACCCTTTACCCAGATTCACTAATTTTTAATATTTTTCTATATTTGCTATAACATCTTTTTTTATCTATATACTTACTTTTATTACTTATTTTCTAATTGAGAACAGGTTGCCCTTTTATCTCTTAGTACTTCATTGTGCATTCCCTATCAATACAGATATTCTCTTACATAACCAAAGTAGAGCTACGAAATTCAGAAAATTTAACATTGATATAATACATTTATTTAATTGGCAACCAATATTCCAATTGTATAAATCAATGCCATCTTTTGTAGCATTTCCTCCCTCCAGTATATGAAGGGTCAAGGTCTATGATTCTTCTTACTGTGGGTTTGGGACCTTGCTGATCAACTATTAATAATCTACTTTTTTTGGAAAGTATAATGCTATCTCTTCTTGGGAATAAGGTAGTGGGCATAACATATAATTCTTTCCAATCATATCATGACAACCTCAAGTAATAAATCTGGATACTGCTAAAACCTCTTGTTCCCCCATTTCTTTTGCAGGTATCAATGGCTATGTTTTTGACAACTTGCAGCTGTCAGTTTGTTTGCATGAGGTGGCATACTGGTACATTCTAAGTGTTGGAGCACAAACTGACTTCCTGTCTATCTTCTTCTCTGGGTATACCTTCAAACACAAAATGGTCTATGAAGACACGCTTACCCTATTCCCATTCTCAGGAGAAACTGTCTTCATGTCAATGGAAAACCCAGGTTAGTTATCTGCATTATTCTTTTTTTAAGATTTTATGTATTTATTTGAGAGAGAGAGAGAGAGAGAGAACAGTGGGGAGGGACAGACGGAGAAGGAGAGGGAGTCCTAAGCAGATTCTGCACTGAGCTTGGAGTCCAACGCAGGGCTCAGTCTCACAACCCTGTTATCAGGGCCTGAGCTAAAACCAAGAGTCGGACATCCAACCAACTGAGCCACCCAGGCGCCCGAGTTATTTATATTATTCTTTTACTAACAGCTGTGATCACTTCACTAGCCATGCATATGCTCGTATGTGGACAAATACTAAATGGTTCAAGTGATCTTAGTAATTGCAAGGCATTTTAGTGACAACACTATATCAAGTATTTAACTTTAAAGTCTTTCCTCTAAAAAGTGCCTTTACTTACTAATGGCCAAAATTATAAGTGTGTTTATTAAACTATAGTAATGCATATACATGTATATATGCAGTTAACATGTGGAGATAAACATGTTTCTGTGTGCTTTGTGAACATTGGTACTGTTGAATAAATACCACCTAGAAGCCTTTGGGAGTACATTGTAATCTCAAACCACTGGGAACCCTTCAGGACGAATGTGGCTGGCAGTTCCTCATCTTCCCTCTCCCTCCATAACCACTGCAAGGCTTTGGAAAGCACCAGCCCTGTAATCAGGAGGAACACTGACTGTTGCTTCATTTATACAGTTTAATAACAAGTGCTAGGCAACTCATCTACAAAGGAAAACACATAAAACGACCTGCAGATTATATTCTCTTACATGGAAGGCTTTTCTGGAGATAACCTCTCATGGGAAGATTTCTGGGGAATACAAGCCAATCTCATCGTATATAAATATATGTTCACCTTTATACCCAGAAACTTATCTTACTTCAAGTAATGTACTTTTGTGGGAAGTGAGTAAAGAAAAACCTGACAGAACTCCAATATTGTCTCTAGAAGTATCTTCCATATTTATGTTTATGTCTTTGTTATCTGTTTTATATCTAATTTGCGAACTCTCTGAGAACAGAGACCTTGTTTATCTTATTCATCACTGTATCTCTTAAAGTTTATAGTTCCTGGCCTATAGTAGGTGTTTAATAAATATTTTTCCCATTAATTAATGAATCAAATGTGTACAAAAAGATTATGAAACAGTATGTTTAATATGGTTGTAATTGTCTAAACCAAAGAGAGAAAGTGTCTGTATTTGTGTGTGTGTATACATAAGCAGAGAAAAAATATTTTAAATATCAATATTTTGAGAAGCTTTTAAATTATTTTGGTGATCACTTAAATTCTAAAGACAAATTAAGACTCTGCTTTATGTGTCTTGAGGACAAAATGTTACTAGAATATCACTAATTACAAAGCTCAAGCTAAAGCCCCTAGAGATTTCCATTTAGAAGTGTACAATTCAGTGCGTTCCAGTGCATTCACACTGTTGTGCAACTATTACTATTATCTAATTCCAGAATATTTTTATCAGCCCAAAGAGACCCTTTGCCATAAGCAGTCACTCCCCATCCCCCCTTTCCTGACAACCACTAATCTACTTTCTGTCTCTAGGAATTTGCCTCTTCTGGATGTTTCATAAATAGAATAATACAGTATTTGCCCTTTCGTGTGTGGTTTATTTCACTTAGTGTAATGTTTTCAAGATTCATCCATGTTGTAGCAGGTCTCGGTACATCATTCTTTTTATGACTATACACTTCACTTTACACTCTCTGCTTTAACCACACATTACCACAAAAAAGAAATGATAATTATATGCTGTGACAGAGGTGCTAGCTAATGCTATGGTGATAATCACATTGTAATATACTAATATATCAGTCCGTTCTGAGGGATTTCTTCTCATGGGGAAAGGAAACAGGAGGACTCTAGCAACTCTAATAACCACCTGAAGACCTCCACAGCCTTCAGATACTGAAGCCAGCTCACATCGCTGCTCAGAGTTTAAGCTGCATCTGTTCCCCAAGGACATGCTGCTGGCCCTGCTCCCTGGGGCCTAGACCTCCATAGCACCTGCCATCCTCAAGGCTTGAGTTGCTACTGTTGCCCTGCGTCTCAGGTCCTGAAGCACTACCACAGTACCCCATCATCCCTCGGGCCCATGCGGCTATTGTACCCTGCCCCCAAGCACCAAGCCACCAGGGCACCCCACCCACCAGGACGTAGGCAGTGTGGCATGTCCCAGAGACCTGGACTCCAGCTCCATGGATGACCTTTCCATGCCTGAGCTTTGGCCACTGACAGCACCACAGCAGATGTGGCCATGCTCCGACACCCAGGAGCATGGTAGTTTCAGGCACGCCTGAGCCTAGGACCCTGACCCCACTGCCACTCTGAGCGTCTACACCCTGAAAACAAGCATTATCACTACTGCATGCACTCCTCTGCCCCAGAACCCAGCACCATCACCAAGGCCTGTACACTCACATACCAGACCCAGCACCAAGGAGGATCCCCCTAACCAGGATGTTCCCCTAGGAGTCCAACAACTCTCACTGCCACTGCTACCAGACACAGCCTTGGCCACCAAGGACCGCCTCCCCCCCATTCTTCACTGACACTGACCTCAGCTGGCAGAGCTGCATAGAAATTATGCTGCTATGCCCTCCCTGTCACTGGAGCTGCTGAACCCCACACAGCACACTCAGAGCCACCCACAGGTGAAAGTCATTCCCAACCAAGTCAGTCCATAAAGACTGGGAGAGGTGATTGCTCCCTCAAATGTGCAGAGATCAATGCAGGGCCACAAGAAACACACACAAGAAAACCTGACACAACCAGAGGAACACAGTAACCTTCCAAACTGACCCCAAAGAAATGGAAATCTACAAATTGCCTGTAAAGGAACTCAAACTTATTATTTTAAAGAAGCTCAGCAAGATACAAGAGAACACAAACAGGCAATTCAGTAAAATTAGGAAAATAGTACATTAACAAAATAAGAATTTCAAAAAAGAGAAATGATTGTAAAAATTCTGGAGCTAAAAAATACAATGAGTGAAATGGGGGAAAATGCATCAGACTTAATCAAACAGAAAGAATCCGTGAAGTCAGTAACAAGTCTTTTGAAATTATCCAGTCTGAGGGAAAAAAAAGAAGAAGCAAGCCTACAGGACTTAAGGGATACCATTAAATTTTTCCCAAGACATACAAATGGCCGATAGGTATATGAAAAGGTGTTCAACATCACTAATCATCAAGAAAATGTAAATCAAAACCAAAATGAGGTATCACCTCACATCTGTTAGGATGCCTATTATAAAAAAGACAAGAGATAACAAATGCTGGTGAAGATGTGGAGAAAAGGGAACCCTTGTGCCTTGTTGATGGAATGTAAACTGGGGCAGCCACTCTAGAAAACAATATGAGGTTCCTCACAAGTTAAAAATAGAATGATCCAGCAATCCCACCTCTGAGTATATAGCCTAAGGAAATGAAATGATTTCAAAAAGATATCTGCACTCCTGTGTTTATTGCAGCATCATTCACAATAGCCATGACATGGAAATAACCTAAGTGTCTATTGATGGATGAATGGATAAAGAAATAGTGATATATCATCATATATAATATATGTCATATTATATATGATAATCATGTGACAATAATCATACATTTATGTATATAATGGAATATTATTTAGCCACAAAAAGAAGGAGAAACCACCATTTATGACAATGTGGATGAACTTGGAAGGCATTATGCTAAGTGAAATAAGCCAAAGACAAATACTGTATGGAATCACTTATATGGGAAATCTAAAAAAAAGAAAAAGAAAAAGTCAAACTCATAGAAACAGATAGTAGAATGGTGGTTATATCATGTTTTGTAACCTGCTTTGTTTCCTGCTTGAAGATATATTCAATATTTTTCTATATATACCTCTAATAAATATAGATGAGCATAATTATTTTTAAAAGGTTGCTTAATATTCCATACTAGGGATATTGTACTAGCCTTGGATGACTAAAGAGCTCTTGTTTATTGGAGCCTGAGATGTGCTCCTACCTACTTGTGATCACCTGGGCTCTGTCTCTCTGGGTTACTTTGATAAAAACCAATTCCAGGATTGATAACAGCTTACAAAAATAATTAATTCACTGAAAGCCCCGGTTATATCACTGAGGCAGGAGATTGACTGGTCTATATATTTGTAATGCTGACCAAGTGTCAGACTTGACTGGGCATCTTATGCCTGTATCAGAAGTTGGAGGAAGGGATTGGAAGCTGGATTCTCCAAGGGAATTATAATTCTTTTAATTTTCTTCGCAACTGTAACTATATCTCCTTTCTTATTTTAAATTTTGTACACGTAGAATTTCTTATTTTTATTTGGTTTTTTTATTTTATTGTTTTTCATCAGAGTCAACTCTTTAAGCTCTTGGATTGAGGTTTAATTAATTATAATGTTTTAAATTAACTTTTATTCATCCATGTAATACAAAAAGATGTTTTCTCATTACAAAATTTCAACAAACACAGATATAACAAATACAGATATACAGTCCTTTTTTTTTTTTTCAAGATTTTATTTATTTATTCGACAGAGAGAGAGACAGCCAACGAGAGGATCCCAGGGCTCTGGGATCACACCCTGAGCCGAAGGCAGACGCTTAACGATTGAGCCACCCAGGCACCCCAGATATACAGTCCTTCTTGTTCACTATTCATAATACTAGAGGCTGACCTCCTGGACCCATGCATCCTCCTCCAGTCTGGGCTGGTTCTTTCTAGAATTGACTGAGTATCAGTTATTAACTTGAGACTTTTCTTCATCCTTCTTCAGGATAGTTGCCTCTTTCCTGGATCCCATGTCATCCTATTTTTTTTTTAAATATACAATATACTCCTTTGTTTTGGTAGAAAACACACTCTCATCACTTCCTGAGAATGGCTGCTTTAGAGGTAGATTTTCTAAATCTTTGTATGATAGAAAATGTATTCTCATTTCCCATTTGATTGATTATCTGGCTGCACATAGACTGCAATGTGCATTGATTCCAAAATGCATTTGACCATAAAAACCTTTTCCATGGGCATCCCATTATCTTACAAGTCTCTTTAGAAATATACTTGGGGGGGCGCCTGGGTGGCACAGCGGTTAAGCGTCTGCCTTCGGCTCAGGGCGTGATCCCGGCGTTCTGGGATCGAGCCCCACATCAGGCTCTTCCGCTATGAGCCTGCTTCTTCCTCTCCCACTCCCCCTGCTTGTGTTCCCTCTCTCGCTGGCTGTCTCTATCTCTGTCAAATAAATAAATAAAATCTTTAAAAATATATATATATACTTGGGGGAAAGTTTTCCCTTTGAGGGAAAGCTGGATTCAGTTAAGATTTTGCTTGCAAATGTCATGCAAGAAGATGAGGCTGTTAAGGTACCTGATGGGTAGCTTGGTAAAGGTATATATATATTTTTTACTTGTATTTATGCATCTACTTTACCACTATGCAATTCCTTCACTTGAATAATCCTGTCATAGTAGAAATTAATATTGCTAGCCCTGTAGTGGAATTTTATAGTATGTGTATCCTAAACCTAAATCCTACATAAAGTTTCATGAATTAAGTCATTATCATCATCAAAGAGTTCTGTGTGGCGGTGCCTGGGTGGCTCAGTCAGTTAAGCCTCCTACTCTTGGTTTCTGCTCGGGTCATGATCTCAGGGTGGTAAGATTGAGCCCCATGTCAGGCCCTGCACTCAGCACCAAGTCTCCTTGAGATTCTTTCCCCTTCCCTCTCCCTTCTCCTCTGCTCCTCCCCCAGCTCACATGCACTCTTTCTCTCTCTCTCTCTAAAAAAAAAAAAAAAAAATTAAATCTTTTAAAAAAAAAGATTTCTCTGTGACTATTAACACTCTCCACTATTGGGGAACGCCTGGGTGGTTCCATTGGTTAAATGTCTGCCTTCAGCTCAGGTCATGGTCTCAGGGTCCGGGGATTGAGCCCCGCATTGGGCTCCCTGCTTGCAGAGAGTCTGCTTCTCCCTCTCCCTCTGCCCCTCCCCGCCAAGCCCATGCTCGTGCTCTCTCTCTCTCTCAAATAAACAATTAAAATCTTTTTTAAAAAGACTCTCTACTACTGTGTATGTTAATTACATTTCTCCATTTTTTTCTCAATATCTATTCATTTTTAATCACAGGCTTTCTTGTGATTACAGACAGATATACCACAATAGCAGCAATGCAAAAACCACTTTCCTACCATTGTTGGACTATTTATGTGCCAGGGATTTAACCTGATGACCTGTAATACAATGGTACTGACTAGTATTTTTTCATTATCTGGGAATAGAAGAGAACCACTAATACAGAACTTTTTTGGGGCCTGGGTTGTAAGTAACCAGAGTCTTATTCTTCCTCATCTCTAGGTCTGTGGGTTCTGGGGTGCCATAACTCAGACTTTCGGAACAGAGGGATGACAGCCTTACTGAAGGTTTCTAGTTGTAACAGGAACATTGGTGATTATTATGAGGACACATATGAAGATATTCCAACTTCCCTGCTGAATGAAAACAATGTCATTGCACCCAGAAGCTTCTCCCAGAATTCAAGGCATCCTAGCACTAAGCAAAAGCAATTGAAAGCCACCACAACTCCAGAAAATCACATAGAGAAGATTGAACCTCAGTCTGCAGAAAGAGCACAGCTGCTTAAAGCACAAAGTGTCTCCTCTAGTGATTTGTTGATGCTGTTGGGACAGAATCCTACTCCACATGTATTCTTATCTGATCTCCAAGAAGCCACACATGAAGCTGATGATCATTTACTTGGAGCAATAGAAGGAAACAAGGGCCCATCTGAAGTGGCACATCTCAGACCAGAGCTCCATCACAGTGGGGACAGAGTATTTACTCCTGAGCCAAAACTGCAATTAAGATTAAATGAGAATTTGGGGACAACTATAACAGTAGAGTTGAATAAACTTGATTTAAAAATGTCTAGTTCATCAAACAGTCTAATGACTTCACCAACAGTTCCATCAGACAAGTTGGCAGCAGGTACTGAAGAGACAGGTTCCTTAGAACCCCCAAATATGTCAGTTCACTTTAATAGTCATTTAGGAACCATTATATTTGACAAAAATTCATCTCACCTTATTCAGTCCAGTGTACCTTTGGGCTTGAGTGAAGGAGATAATAATTCCAAGTTGTTAGAAGCAGCTTTAATGAATACTCAAGAAAGTTCACTGGGTGAAAATGTATTATCAATTGAGAGTAATAGGTTATTTAAAGAAGAAGGAGTTCATGGACCTGCTTCATTAATCAAAGGTAGTGCTTTATTCAAAGTTAATATCTCTTTGGTAAAGACAAACAAGACATCAGTTAACTCAACAACTAATAGAAAGACTCATGTTGATGTCCCAACATTATTTATTGAGAACAATACATCAGTCTGGCAAGATACTATAGAAAGTAATACTGAGTTTCAAGAAGTGATTTCTTTGATTCATAATGAAACATTTATGGACAGAAATATTACAGTTTTGGAGCTAAATCAGGTGTCAAATAAAACTACTTCATCAAAAAATGTGGAAATGGCCCACCAAAAAAATGAGGGCCCAGTGCCACTAGGTACAGAAAATCCAGATCTATCATTCTTCAAAATACTGTTCTTGCCAGATTCAGCAAATTGGATAAAAAGGACCCATGGCAAGAACTCCCTAAGCTCTAATCAAAGGCCCAGTCCAAAGCAATTAACATCTTTGGGGTCAGAAAAGTCTGTGAAAGATCAGAATTTTTTGTCAGAGGAGAAGGTGGTAGTAGGAGAGGATGAATTTACAAAGGACACAGGACTCAAAGAGATGATTTTTCCAAACAGCAAGAGCATATTTTTTACTAACTTGGCTAATGTCCAAGAAAATGACACATACAATCAAGGAAAAAAATCTCAGGAAGAGAGAGAAAGAAAGGAAAAATTAACCCAAGAGAATGTGGTTTTGCCTCGGGTATATACAGTGATTGGTACTAAGAATTTCCTGAAGAATCTTTTCTTACTAAGCACTAAGCAAAATATAGAAGGTTTAGAAGAGCAGCAATATACTTCAGTACTTCAAGACACCAGGTCATTAAATGATTCAGCACATAGAGAAGGGATTCACATGGCCAATTTCTCAAAAATAAGGGAAGAAGCAAACTTGGAAGGCCTTGGAAATCAAACAAAGCAAATGGTAGAGAGGTTTCCAAGTACTGCAAGGATGTCTCCTAATCCAAGTCAGCATCTTACCACTCAACGTGGTAAGAGGGCTTTGAAACAACCCAGACTCTCACTAGAAGAAATAAAGTTTGAAAGGTGGGTAATTTTGAATGACACCTCAACCCAGTGGTCCAAAAACATGAACTATTTGACCCAGGGCACCCTCACACAGATAGAGTACAATGAGAAAGAAAAAAGAGCCATTACTCAGTCCCTCCTATCAGATTGTTCTATGAGGAATCATGGCCTCATTCAAATGAATGACTCTGCATTACCCATTACAAAAGTATCAGCATTTCCATCAATTAGACATACAGATATGACCAAGATCCCATCCCAAGAGGACAACTCTCATCTTTTAGCATCAGCCTGTAATTATACCTTTAGGGAGAGGAGTTCTGGGGTCCAAGAAAGCAGTCATTTCTTACAAGAAGCCAAAAGAAATAACCTTTCTTTAGCCTTCCTAACCTTAGAAATGATTGGAGGTCAAGGAAAGTTCAGCTCCATGGGGAAGAGTGCCACAAACCAACCCACGTACAAGAAATTTGAAAACACTGTTCTCTTGAAACCAGGCTTGTCTAAAACATCTGGCAAAGTTGAATTACTTCCTAAAGTTCATGTTCATCAAGACTCTCCCCCTACAAAGACTATCAATGATTCTCCTGGCCACCCGGATCTCATGGAAAAGATCTTTCTTCAGAAAACACAGGAACCTGTTAAATTGAATAAAACAAATAGACCTGGAAAAGTACCCTTTCTGAAATGGGCAACAGAAAGCTCTGAGAAGATTCCCTCCAAGCTGCTGGGTCCCCTTGGTTGGGATAACCACTCTGCTACCCAGATACCAAGAGAAGAGTGGAAATCCCACAAGAAGTCACAGAAAAACACAGCTTTTGAGAGAAAGGACACCATTTTGCCCCTGGGCCCTTGTGAAAATAATCATTCAATGGCAGCAATAAATGAAGGACAAGATAAGCCCCAAAGAGAAGCCACCTGGGCAAAGCAAGGAGAGACTGGAAGGTTGTGCTCTCAGAACCCACCAGTCTCAAAACGCCATCAAAGGGAAATAACCCTTAGTACTCTTCAGCCAGAGGAAGACAAATTTGAGTATGATGACACCTTCTTAATTGAAATGAAGAGAGAAGATTTCGACATCTATGGCGAAGATGAAAATCAGGGTCTCCGCAGCTTTCAAAAGAGAACACGACACTATTTCATTGCTGCAGTGGAGCGTCTCTGGGATTATGGGTGAGTAGATCTCCCTGTGTACTAAGAAACAGGTATGGGTACATTGATTATTCCTCTGTCATGCTATTGCAACATTTGACTTTACCAGGTGCTGAAATAATAGAAAAGGCACAGCTTATCTGCAGGAATGAGACTCCAAAGATTGCTTATAAAGGAAGAACCCTGAGATCCAGGTAGCAAAGTCTAGATGAAGCTAAGGAGTAAATAGTAGGTTAGATGATGACACCAACAATGAGAATTAGAGGATGATAAATCCAGAAGGCATGAAACTCTTACTCTAGTGAGATGGAGGAGAAAAGGGGCTTACAGAAGGGTACAGGAATCAGGGTCAAGAAGCATCAATGGGGAGCAGGAAGAAAGTCAACCTCACCTATCAACCTTATGAGCTGCAGTAGTCATCTTAGTCTTGTGAAAAGGTGCTAAGAGAGGCAGGAGGAAGAAGTGAAGTGTGTGGTAAAGAGGTTGAAGATGCAGGGTAAGTTGATTTCCATGGTACTGGGGATACAGGAAGCAAAGTGGGAGGATGTGATTGTTAGGGAGCAGAGGGAAGTTGGGCAAGGAATAAAAAGTACGGAGAAATTTGGAAGATAAACTTAGGGAGAGGGATACCTGGGTGGCTCAGTCAGTTAAGCAGCTGCCTTCAGCTCAGGTCATGATCCCAGGGTCCTGGGATTGAGTCCTGCATTGGGCTCCTTGCTCAGCAGGGAGCCTGCTTCTCCCGCCGCCTACTGCTCCCCCTGCTTGTGCTCTCTCTCTCTCTCTGACAAATAAATAAAATCTTTTAAAAAATAAAATAAAATAGGGGCGCCTGGGTGGCTCAGTCGTTAAGCGTCTGCCTCCGGCTCAAGGCGTGATCCTGGGGTCCTGGGATCGAGCTCTGCGGGGCTCCCTGCTCCGCTGGGAGCCTGCTTTTTTCTCCCACTTCCCCTGCTTGTGTTCCCTCTCTCACTGGCTGTCTCTCTCTCTCTCTGTCAAATAAATACAATCTTTTATAAAATAAAATAAACTTAAGGAGAGTCAGTCAGTCAACAAATAATTTTTATTGAGCATCTACTATATGCCAGACACATTTGTACACACTGGGGTACAGTAAAGAAGCAGCTTACATTCATTTGGGAAGAGCAAGAGATAATTAGTAGAAAAATAAATAGGGAAATCTTGATGGTGCTATTCAAAAGACAGAATCAAATAATATGATAGAGAGTGCCTGGAGATGTTACTTTAGCTGTGGTGGTCAGAGAAATCCTCCTTGTGGAATTGAGACCTAAATGATGATAAGAGGACAGCTGATGGAGCTCTGAGTGATGTTTCCAGGCAGAGGTAATAGGAAATACATAGGCCCTGTGAATGGAACTAATCCGAGGAACCAAAAAGGACCAGTATGACTGGAGCACAGTGAAAACTGGGGGGAGGGGTTTATGGGAGACAAGTGAAGTTGAGTAGTGATCAGATAATAGAGGTCCTAGAGGAAGGTTAGGTGCCCTCTTCATTACTCATTGTCACTTTCTGACCTCGCTTTCTACCTCAAATGGGCCCTTATTGCTGCATAGCAACTATAGAATATTTCCCTAATCTACTGACTTTCCTACTGCCCTGGACCCCTATTTTACGTTTTCTACTCTTTCCTTAAATCTCCAATGCCTTTTACCCATTCTCCAACAGCCCTTCTCATTCATAGCTAATGCTTGTACAGTGAACCTCCAGACTTCCAACACATTTATTGACCTCTGTAACCATATACTGTCTTCATGCTTATGACAATAAATAGACTATGCACCTAAGGCCAACCTCTCCAGTTTCCTAGTCAACCATCTCCAACTTTACATTACAATGCATTTTCATCTTATCCAATACTCAGTTCATAATCAAATTCTGGTTGTTTTTTGAAATTAAAACTAATTGGATTCTTTGATGGATTAGATGTGGTTGTGAGATAAAAAGATGAATTAGGAATAACTTCAGTGTTTAGAGTCTGAGTAACTACAAAGAAGGAACGGTCATTGACTGCCATGGAAAAGGCTGGACAAACAGCAGGTTTTGGAAAGGGGCAGAAATTAAGAGACTGTTTTGTACATGGTAAAGTAGGGAGTATATATGTGAATCTCAAGTTCAAGGAGGATATCTGAGATGGAGATATACAACTGGATTTTATCCCTGGAAGAGTAGATCATCATGAGAATGAGTATAAACAGAAAAGAGGAGAGTTTAAAGAACTAATACCCAGAGCACTCTAACCTTTAAAGGTCAGGGAGATAAAGAACCAATGAAGTTGACAGAGAAAGATTGGCAGTGAGGTTAGTAGAAAAATGAGGGAAAATTGTTGTCAGAGAGACCAGGTATGAACACACATCAAGGATCAAATAATTAACTATCAAATACTACTGAGCGTTCAACTAAGATGAGGACTGAGAATTAGTAATGTAAAGACCAACAGTGACCTTGAAAAATAGAGATAAAAGACTTTTTGGAGTGGTTTAAAGAAAGAATAAGTGGAAAAAAATCCAGCTACTTCTCTCCATCTCAGTGGCCACCATTCTAGTCTAAACCATCCTCAACACTCACCCAAATGATTGTAATAGCCTCTTAACTAGACTTGCAGCTTCCAGCCTGGCCCTTTTCTCAACACAGCAGCTAAAGCAAATTTTCAAATTGTAATTTGATTATTGTTCTCTGCTCCAAACCTCCCAGTAGATTCCCTTCTCACCCTTAGTGAATCCCAAAGCCCTCACTGTGGCCTTCAAGTTTCTGAGATTTGACCCTCTGAAACGTCTCTGATCTCATCTCCTACCGTTGTTTCCTGCTCACTCTCTTCCAGCCACACTGGCTTCATTGCTCTTCCTCAAATGCAACAAATGTATACCTTTTTTTTTTTTTAAAGATTTTATTTATTTATGTGACAGAGAGACAGCCAGCGAGAGAGGGAACACAGCAGGGGGAGTGGGAGAGGAAGAAGCAGGCTCCCAGCCGAGGAACCCGATGTGGGACTCGATCCCGGAACGCCGGGATCACGCCCTGAGCGGAAGGCAGGCGCTTAACGACTGCGCCACCCAGGCGCCCCAACAAATGTATACCTTTCTATAGGCCTTTGCACTTCGTGTCCTGTCCTCTGATATCCTACTATTCATTCTTTCACTTCTAACTGGTTGCTGCTCAAGTTTCATTTTATCGGTGAGGCTTTCCCTGAACACTGTATATACATATAGCTCCTACCACACTTTTTCAGTGAACTTACTAGCACCTGAAATATTATACATTTACTTGTCTATTGTCTATGTTCCCCAACAAGAAAGTAAGTTCATTGAGAACATAAATTTTAAAGGTGTTGTTCAATGGTATATCCCCAGAACCTTAAACAGTGCCTGGCATGTGATAGATACTCAAATATCTGTTGAATGAATTAGTAAATGATGGATGTAGGGAGGCAAGAGCAGGTCTTTTATGTATGTCTGAACTCCAGAGAGTACCAACTAAATGGTAACACAAGTTCCATGGACAGGGAGACCAGTTAAGAGGTGACTGTAATCATCCAGATAAGAGAAGACAGATTATTTAGACCAAAATAGTGGTGGTAAAAATCAAAAGAAATGGAAAGATGTGTATAATTTGAGGGATTTGCTATTAGATTGAATGTGGGGGGAATAGGGAGAAAGGACTCAAAGAAGATTTTTAGTTTTTTTCCTAAGCAACTAGGTGGATGATGGTGACATTTAATGAGATGTGGAAGGCTTGAAGTAGAACAGATTCATTTGAGGAAATACTTGAGGATCTGTTTTGAACATATTTAGTTTGAGATGTTGAGTAGTCAGTTGGATATGAGTCTGGAGTCCAAGGAAGAGGTCCATGCTAAAGATGAATAAACTTGGGAGTTATAAGCATATTGACAGCATTCAAAGAAGACTTGTTGGTATTATCAGGAAAGTAAAAGTAGATGTAAACCATGCCCACTTTATTTTTTTAATGTTTTTTATTATATTATGTTAGTCACCATACAGTACATCCCTGGTTTCTGATGTAAAGTTCGATGATTCATTAGTTGTGTATAACACCCAGTGCACCATGCAATACATGCCCTCCTTACTACCCATCACCGGTCTATCCCATTCCCCCACCCCCCTCCCCTCTGAGGCCCTCAGTTTGTTTCTCAGAGTCCATAGTCTCTCATGCTTCATTCCCCCTTCTGATTACCCCCCCTTTCTTTATCCCTTTCTTCCCCTACCGATCTTCCTAGTTCTTATGTTCCATAGATGAGAGAAACCATATAATAATTTTCTTTCTCTGCTTGACTTATTTCACTTAGCATTATCTCCGCCAGTGCCGTCCATGTTGCAGCAAATGTTGAGAACTCGTTCTTTCTGATAGCAGAGTAATATTCCATTGTATACATGGACCACAACTTCTTAATCCAGTCATCTGTGGAAGGACATCTCGGCTCCTTCCACGATTAAGCTATTGTGGACAATGCTGCTATGAACATTGGGGTGCATATGGCCCTTGTCGTCACTACATCTGTATCTTTGGGGTAAATACCCAGTAGTGCAATGGCTGGGTCATAGGGTAGCTCAATTTTTCACTTTTTAAGGGACCTCCACACTGTTTTCCACAGTGGCTGTACCAACTTGCATTCCCACCAACAATGTAGGAGGGATCCCCTTTCTCCACATCCTCTCCAGCAATTGTTGTTTCTTAACCATGCCCACTTTAAGCTGGGTCCCCAAAGGTCTAGATCCTCAAGGTAACAGTAAACCAGTTAACTCACTTCATTGACATGCAAATTTCTATTCTTAATCATAATTTTTTAAAAAGATTTTATTTATTTATTCGACAGAGAGAGAGACAGCCAGCAAGAGAGGGAACATAAGCAGAGGGAGTGGGAGAGGAAGAAGCAGGCTCATAGCGGAGGAGCCTGATGTGGGGCTCGATCCCATAACGCCGGGATCACGCCCTGAGCCGAAAGCAGACGCTTAACCGCTGTGCCACCCAGGTGCCCCTATTCTTAATCATAATTTATGCAAGTCTTGGGTTGGCAGTGCCTGCAGACATCTGGCAGAAGAAAACATAAAACCTCTCAACATCTTAGGCCTCAACTTATTTTCACAAATATTTCAGATACAATGTCCAGAACACAAAGATACAGGGTACAAAACAAAATGAAAAAAATAGATAAGCCACAGAAACAATAGAGAGCCAAAACAAACTCAGAGACTTAAGATCTAGGAATCATATACAGTTATTAAAACACTTATGCATCATGTAGAAAGAATTGGTGAACTAATAGGTAAGTAAAATGAAATAGTATGGAATGCAGCATGCAGAGATTTTTTTTAATGGAAAATACAAGAAATAATAAGACTATGGCCAACTGTATTTTCCAAAAATGGATGTCCCAATATGTTCTGTCTGATATGCTCTTGTACAATATGACCTTGCCATTCTTCCATTCAAGAGGTAAAATGTAATTCCCCTCCTCTTGATCTGGCCTGGCATTAGGACTCATTTGTGACCAATAGAATGTAACAGAAGTTTGTGACCTGTAGATGTGGTGGAAGTGATGCTGGTTCAGAAAATACCATGTAGCTTACATCTAGTTCTCCTGTGATGCCCTCTCTGGAAGAAGCCAGCCACTATATAAGAAATCTGATTACCCTGGTGCTGTCATGCTGGAAATGTCATGTGTAGGCCTTCTGGTCAAGAGTCCCAGCGAGTCTAGCTTTCCATTATTCTTCCTCAAGGCATCAGGCACGTGATTGAAGCCATTTTGGGCCCTCCAGATAAGCCCAGATACCAGCTGAATACCACTGAGTGACTACATTTGACACCGTGAGAAGCAAAACTATTACCTAGTGAAGCACAGCTGGAATTCTGACTTAACAGAATTGACAAGTATAATAAAATGGGTGTCTCAAAGACTTCTGTGGCTAACAAGGTCACCAAGTCTGCTCAAAAAGTTAGATGAATATAATCCCTAATACCTGCCACCTCAGTCTTAATCAGTCTCAGAACTATCTCGATTGACCATTTAAGTTTAATAGTAAAAGACTGGTTGATGATAACAATGTATCATAAATCCTTCAGAAGAAGAGAATGTTTTGTGGGCCGTTTGTTACTTTGTGTGTCACAGTCTTAAGCTATTTATTTTAAAAAATCATTACTTCTTAATGGAAACAACTTGACTGAAGATTATCCCAGAGGATGTGAACTTGAAAAACATTTGGGTTAGTTTCTGTCTTTTCAAGAATTTTAGATTGCCCAATCCTTGTAAGTGCTTGCCTTCAAACCAATAGAGCATTTTGACAAATTAATTTTAGTAATACTATCCAGATGTAGAAGAACATGTTACATTTACAACATATATATCAATATATGGACACACACAAACACAAAGATCTTACAGCTTTTCTTTTTACTAATATTAATGGAGAGGACATTTAAGATTAATTTCCAAATACCACCCTCTGTCCCTTTTTCTTCCTTCTGATGAGATACTTCTCCCTAAAGTTTTCATGTCAAAGGATGGCTCTCAGGTCCTAGAGAAGATGGAAATAGTATACACAAACAATGAATCATGGAACACTACATAAAAAGCTAATGATGTACTGTATGGTGACTAACATATCATCATAATTAAAAAAAAGAAAAGAAAAAGAAAGAAAATTTACATCACAGAGGTCCCTGGGTGGCTCAGTTTGTTAAGCATCTGCCTTCAGCTCAGGTTATGATCCCAGGGTCCTGGGATGGGAGCCTGCTGCTTCCTCTCCCTCTGCCTGCTGCTCCCCCTGCTTGTGCGCTCTCTCTCTCTCTCTCTCTCTCTCTCTCTCTGCCAAATAAATAAATAAAATCTTTAAAAAAAGAAAATTTACATCACAAAGGCACAGACTAAGTGCAGGATAATTCTGTTTCCAGTTTCCTGATCCTTTGAAGCATTTTGAGAGGAATCAGCAGAGGTTTGGAGGATTGGCAAAAAGGGCGAATGAACTTTGAACTTCTAGAACCATACCTTTGACCCTGCAGAGATTTGCAAGACAAAAACAGTTGTCTCCAATTCCTCCAAAGAACTTGGTTGTAGGTTTTGCTTTGCCACATTGCTAAGTATGTGCAACTTATGGTACTATAGTTCTTATGCTTAAAACAAGTAGGTGTGCCGGAAGTTGGCTTGCTCAACTCTTTGGATACAAAGGATTCCATTTGAAGACTGGCTCTTCCTTAGAGTCTCCTGTCAGTCTAGACTGACCCATTAACCCTAGACTGGAGAGCCAATTAGACCAGGAGCTTGAAAACAAAAAGAGCAGAAATCAACTGAGGAACTCACCAATGACCCTTGGAAACCACAAGAAAGACAGTGAACTCAAAAGGGTTCATGGGGTGCCACACCTGTGTTTCTTATTGCTTCTGAATGCCATCAGAGGTTCACTTTGGATCCCATTGCTGCCACCAAATCTGTTAAAAAAATTCAACCAAATAAATCAGTTTATTAAGTGATTGTGAATCAGGCAGCATCCCATCTAACAAGTAGAGAGATGCTCTGAGTTTTACAAAAGGGAAGTGGTACAAAATGGGTTTTTCTAGGCAGGAGGGTGGGGCAAGAAGGTTATTAGCACAAGAAAAGGGTCATTTCAGCCCGGGACATCTTCTATTTGGAGAGAAGGAAACAGCAGGATTTTTATCATGCAGATGACCTCACTCGTGCTGATCTGGAAATTTCAGATTGACTGTTAAAAGTTCATGTTCCTGGGTTTGGTTGAGACTGTGAGTCTTGGTTTGCTGTTGCGGGGGGCAGGGGGGGGCAAATGACTCCAATTTGGGCTTTTTTAAAACAAAACAAAATACAACTAGATGCTGTTTCTGAGGTACGGCTCTAAAACATAAGAGTATAAAAGGCTGAAAGTAAAAAGATGGAAAATGGCATGCCTTGCAAATATTAACCAAAAGAAAGGTAGTGGGTCTTCTGCTTCTGGGTAGAGAATAGGTCATGGCAGGCCAACACTCCTGCTGCAACAACTATAAAATTAGGTAAACTTTAAAAATCCATATTTTAAAAATCTTTGGAGAGCTGTGGAACAATAAAAATTAGATGAACTAAAATTTAAGTGGGAGAGGACCACCTAGTTGCAGCGATGATCATTGGTTGTTTTCTTTCTTGGTGGGCTTTGCTGAAATGCCTTAAGGGCTGAGGGAACAAAGACTTTCTAAGCTCTCAGTCAAAAGTCTAGGAGGGCCATGACTGAGAAACAGGGATAATTGTAAATATTTTACAGAAAATAGAGAAAAGATTGACAATACTTGATGTGGGGCCATGAGTGAATGGTCAAGAAAGAATTCTTGAGATGTTTTCAGTGTAAAAAGGTGAATTTTTTATAGCATGGGGACAGAACCCATGGGCAGAAATAGCTGCACTTTTGCTCTATGAAGCTGGTGGTTAATATATGCTTCGGCTTAAGGGGGCAGGGATGTGCAAGAAGTATTAGATCATAAATGTCTTCTTCAAATTTCTACTTGTAAAACTACTGTCACAAGATTTCTCCGGTGCTTATCATTCAGCTCAGTATGAACTATTGGTGAGATGTACAGCAGTCATAAGACCTTTTAAGAATGTAGCAACCAGCACACGTTTGATCTTTATCAGAACTATGCAGGCTATAGGTCAGCTTTCCGGGCTAGAGGTGAACATTTTTCTGCTTCTTTTTTTTTTCTTTTTTTAAATCATTATGTTTTATTAATTAAAATATATTACGTTCACACACAGACTAAGTTATACATCTCAAATCCACTCTATCATCCTTTTTGGAAATATAGAATACAAGCATTAAAAAGCATTTGTGTGCTGATATCATGATGTGGGATTAGTGATTTCCATTGTTTTCTTTTTTTAAATTTTTATTATGTTATGTTATGTTATGTTATGTTATGTTATGTTATTCACCAACAGTACATCATTAGTTTTTGCTGTAGTGTTCCATGATTCATTGTTTGCATATAACACCCAGTGATCCATGCAATACATGCCCTTCTTAATACCCATCACTGGGCTAGCCCAATCCCCCACTCCCCTCCCCTCTGAAACCCTCAGTTTGTTTCCCAGAGTCCATAGTCTCTCGTGGTTCATTCCCCCTTCTGTTTACCTGCCTTCATTCTTTCCTTCCTTCTACCGATCTCTCTGCTATTACTTATGTTCCACAAATGAGTGAAACCATATGATAATTGTCTTTCTCTGCTTGATTTATTTCGCTTAGCATTATCTCCTCCAGTCCCATCCATGTAACATTTTTCTGCTTCTGTCCCTCATCATACTGAGAAGAAGATGGAGGATTACAATTGGAAATTGAAACTATTTTTAAAAACTCAAATTGTCATTCTAAAATTGGAAAATACAACATCTAAAATTAAAAATTCATCGGATGAGTATAATTTCAGGCTAAACATAGAAAAGACAGGATTAGGGTCAAGCAAATATATCCAAACTGAAGCATAGGAAGGAGAAAAAATGAAAAGAACAGAATAGAGTATAAGAGACAGGTGAAAGAAACACTCTCAGATGATACAGCATAAGTATAATTGGAGTCCTTAGAGGGGAGCATGTAGAAAATGGGACAGGAAAAAAAATTGAATGTCTAAAAATTTTCCAAAACTGATGAACCCTGTCAAGTCACAGATTCAATAAGCTAAGTATGCCCAAAGTATATTAAATACAAAGAAAATTGCACATAGGCAGATAATCAAACTTAAGAAAACTAACAATAAAGAGAAAATATTAAAACCAGAGGGAAAAATATACATGACCTCCATAAGAACAAGATTGATAGCCGACTTTTCAATCAAGCTACTAAAACAACGCTGTCCAATAGAACTTTCTGTGATGATGGGTATGTTCTAGATCTTCACTATAATGGTAACCACTAGTCATATGTGGCCATGGAGTACTTGAAATGTAACTAGTGTGATTGAAGAATTGAATTTTAATTGTATTAAGTTTAATTAGTTTAAATAGTCACACATAGCTGGTCACTGCCTTATTTGACAGCACAATACTGGAAGGTAACAGAATGATATCTTTAAAATGAAAAATATTGAAAGAAAAATGCTAACCTGGAATTCTAAACCCAGAGAAAACATTTCAAAATGAAGTTGAAATAAAGGTGTTTTTAGAAAAACAAAAGCTGAGAGGCTTTGACAAAATAGACTGGTGCTAAAAAGTGCTGGGACATTTTAACATCCATATGGAAAAACATTAAATTGGATCCCTAACTTAGACCACAGAAAAAACCTACTCACATTGGGCTGTAAGTCTAAATGTAAGCATAAAACTAGAAATCTCTTAGAAAGAAAAAATAAGAGACTATCTTAATTTTTTATGCTCATCAGAATATTAAAAAAAGAATGAGAAGATTATCCACAGAATGTGAGACATTTGCAGTGCAAAAAGCCAAAAAGGAGTCATATCAAGACTGTATAGAGTACTCCTTTGAATCAATAAGAAAAAGAGATTATGCAATAGAAAAATTGGCAAACAATAACAACAACAACAACATCAACTTGGATAGGCATTCCAAAAACAGGAAATTCAGATAGCTAGTACTCACAAGAAAAGATGCTCAACCTCATTATTAATCAGAGAAATGTGAAATAAAACCACAGAAACACTGCTATGCAACCACTAGAATGGCCAGAAATGTAAAAACACAGTATCAAGTGCCTGTAAAGATTTGGAGTAAATGGAACTGTCATACATTGCTGACAAAAATGGAAGATGGCGCAGCCACTTCGGAAACCAGCATGGTAGTAGCTACCAAAGCTGAACATATGTATAATCAGCAATTCCACTCCCAGATATGTGCCCCAAAGAAATGCATATATACGATCACCAAAGATGTGTATAAGAAGGTTCATGGGGGGGGGCGCCTGGGTGGCACAGCGGTTAAGCGTCTGCCTTCGGCTCAGGGCGTGATCCTGACGTTATGGGATCGAGCCCCACATCAGGCTCCTCTGCTGGAAGCCTGCTTCTTCCTCTCCCACTCCCCCTACTTGTGTTCCCTCTCTCGCTGGCTGTCTCTCTCTGTCGAATAAATAAATAAAATCTTAAAAAAAAAAAAAAAAAAAAAGAAGGTTCATAGGGGGAAAAAAGGAGATTCATAGCAGGAGCAGGACTATGTTTAAACACCAAAAATTAGAAATGACTCAAATGTTCATAATTTTGGTATATTCTCAGAATGGAATACAAACTATAGCTGCAAAAACAAAAGAATGTATGTAATATGTTTCCATTTACATACTTCAGAAACAGGCAAAACTAAACTGTGTTTTTTAGGGAAGTGTACATAGTGGTAAAATTATGAAGAAAAGCAAATAAATAATTATTTTAAACATCACAATGGGGGTTACCTTTAGTGGGGAGGAAGAATGTCATTGGACTGTGGTTACATTTTTATACCAAAAGCATTTATGTTTTATGTACTTTATTGTATAATTTTAGCTCACAATTTAAACAGATTTTTTAAAAGATTTTATTTATTATTTATTTGACAGAGAGAGAGAGATAGCAAGAGAGAGTACAAGCAGGGACAGTGTCAGGGAGAGGGAGAAGCAGGCTCCCCATAAGCAAGGAGCCCAGGACCCCGGGATCATGACCTGAGCTGAAGGCAGATGCTTAATCGACTGAGCCACCCGGGCACCCCTTAACAGATTTTTAAACTTTTAAAGTTTGTTTATTTGTTTATTTATGTAATCTCTACACCCAACGTAGGACTTGAACTTACAACCCTGAGATCAAGAGGCACAGGCTGTACTGACTGAGCCAGCCAAGATTTTTTTTTAAGTAAAGAAGTCCAAGGAGTGAACCCTGGGGCTGTCTTATATTTAGAGTATGTTTCTAAGTCCTACATACATTTAACATTCAACAAATATTTTTTGACCACCTACTGTGTGCCAGGCACTTGTTCCAGCTGCTGGGAATACAGCAGTGGACAAAACAGACAAAACTTCTGCTTTCATGGAACTTACATACTAGTGAAGCCTGAGAGAAAGTATGTTAGGAAGATGGAGTGGTTAACTATACAAAATGTGCTTAGTTGTCCAATAAGATGAGGACATAACAAAATTGATTATCATCAACTTTAATAAGCTACTCACATGATTTGGATAGTGTCTGGATATGGATGATCTCCATCTAGATCTCTTTTGTGAGTTCTCAACCTCTGTATTTGCCGATTTAATTTACATGGATGTCCCATGTGTTTAAAACTGTATACCCCCACCTACTTTTCCTCCAGGGTTGCACATCTCAGTGAATTGCATCACCATCCATCCGTTTGCCCAAATCAGAAACCTGGAAGTTATCTTTAATCCTTCTTTTCCCTTCTCTGCTCCAATTCATCATCAGTTCTATGACAAGTGTCTCAAATACAGGGAGGGCAAGAATGTGAGGTGTTTCTGCCTACCTGGTCCATGAAGATACTGCTTTTCCTCTGCTTTTTTTCACCCCCAGGGCTCAAGGTGGAGATGTCCCTCAGTTCAAGAAAGTGGTTTTCCAGGAATTTACTGATGGATCCTTTACTCAGCCCTTATACCGTGGAGAACTAAATGAACACTTGGGACTCTTGGGGCCATATATAAGAGCAGAAGTTGAAGACAATATCATGGTGAGTTGAGGACAATGAAGTTATAAGAAAATTAATCCTATATGTATATTTTTGTTTCTGATTATAAAAATAATGTATTCTCACTTTCAAAGAATTTTAAAGTATAGAAAATAAAGAAGTTGAAAAATAATCCCATAACTACCATTTTGGTGTATGTTCTCTTTGTCCTATGTATTCTTCTCTTTATGTGTTCAAAATTATACAATGTGTAATTTTACCTCTTCTTTTTTTTAAAGATTTATTTACTTATATTAGAGAGAAAGAGAGAGCAAGACTGGGAGGGGCAGAGGGAGAGGGATAGAGAATCCCAATGCAAAGCTGAATCCCACAGCCCCAAGATCACAACCTGAGCCAAAACCAATTGTCAGAGGCTTAACCGACTGTGCCACCGAGGCACCCCTCTACCTCTTCTTTTTTGATGAAAGAACATATTGTAAATATTTCTTATGTTGTTGGAAAGACTTTCTAAATATCTTTTTTAAATGATGACATGATAGTCTATTATGTGAATTTATGGTTTACTTAGCCATTTACTTTGAACAACCTTTTAAATAGTTTGTTATGTTTTCGCTAGTTCAGTAATGCTGCAATCACAACCCTTTTCCTAGGACAAAATTTCAGAAGTGCAATGTACATGAACATTTTAAGACTTTCTCCAATGAATTATCTGTTAATGTCCTTTGCACATTTTACCTTTTTGGAGGGAGTACTTTTCTTATCAATTCATATTAGCTTATATACTATATCTTTTTCCAAGTTTGTCACCTTTTAGTTGTATTTATAGTGGTTTTTGAAATAAAACAGGTTTGAATTATTGGTGGTAACCCATGAATCTTTCCTTTATCACACATAGCTTTTATGTTTATAAAAATCCTTCCCTATACAAAGATTTTTTTATTAAAGTCACTTAACACTTTCTTCAATTTTTTTTAATTTAGTTGCTTAACATTTAACCTTTTAATCCATAAGTAATTCCTGTAGACTAGAAATTATTTTGGTGCATTGTGTGAGCCAAAAATGAAAGCAGTTTTATTCTTTTCCAAAAATAGTCATCCATTGGCCCAATTGATTATTTACATTAAGGATATAGAAGGATCTAAAATTATGGGATTGTGAGCAATTCTTTTTCTGTTTCGATTCTTATTTTCGTTTACATATGTCCTATGAAAGGTATAATTTTTTGAAATCTGAAGTCTTTATAAAGATCATACACATTCGTCCTGGAATTTGTCCTAAGAACCATATGTATTAATTCTTGGGCTTATGGTCTCTTAAAACCCCTGGGGTGATATTTTCCCTTTTACTTTGAAATTGCTTTTAAGTATTTAGGAATTTTCTCTTTTGCAACTTTGAGTTCATACTTTAAAGATTTTAGAGTTCAAAAATTCCTCAGTTTCTTCCATAGATAGATCCTTAGGTTTGGGTCCTGACAACACCCGTCCTCTGTACCACTTCCTTTGGGTATTAAGAACTTGGATAAACCCCAAAATAGGCATTACTATTAGGGATGTAAACCCTAAGCTAAGGACTTTATATGATCCTAAAACATGATGCTCGAATTTTCTCTGCAGGTGACTTTCAAAAACCAAGCCTCTCGTCCTTACTCCTTCTATTCTAGCCTTATTTCTTATGAGGAAGATCAGAGGCAAGGAGCAGAACCTAGAAGAAAGTTTGTCAACCCTAATGAAACAAAAATTTACTTTTGGACAGTGCAACATCATATGGCACCCACTAAAGATGAGTTTGACTGCAAAGCCTGGGCTTATTTTTCTGATGTTGATCTGGTAAGCAGGTGTACATTGCACTGGCCACTTGCTGGTTTAAAAGAAGTGGACTTTGTGTTATCTGCGAAGAATTTTACTACTTATTGTAAGCTTCATGGGAAGCTTTCAGTAGGGAGGTGCCATCATATTTGTGTTTGGGAACTATCATTCTGGAATCTACTAAAGAGGATGAATTGTACTATGGGAAGATAAGGAGTGGGTTGGAGCAGCATAAAAGTTGATAAGAAATCTACACTGGTTCATAGGTGAGGGAGCTCATACTCATAGGATTGATGTCTTCTCTCTCAGGAGAAAGATGTGCACTCAGGCTTGATTGGACCCCTTCTGATCTGCCGCAGTAACACACTGAACTCTGCTCATGGGAGACAAGTGACAGTGCAGGAATTTGCTCTGTTTTTCACTATTTTTGATGAGACTAAGAGCTGGTACTTCACTGAAAACCTGGAAAGGAACTGCAGAGCTCCTTGCAATATCCAGAAGGAGGATCCCAGTCTTAAAGAAAATTACCGCTTCCATGGTAATATATCCCACAGCCAATTATTACTCAGTGTGGAATGCAGTATGCAGTACAACAAAGGAGCCTGGAGCCTGAGGCTTGGACAGTGTATGAATTGAGAGTATATGGGAGTGGAATCCTCATAGGAATCAATATTTTTTACTGGAACAGAGGGAAAGAAACTTCTGTAATAGATTTCAACAGCCTTTTCTGTGTTCTCCTCCAGCAATCAATGGCTATGTGATGGATACACTACCTGGCTTAGTAATGGCTCAGGATCAAAAGATTCGATGGTATCTGCTCAGCATGGGCAGCAATGAAAACATCCATTCTATTCATTTCAGTGGACATGTGTTCACTGTACGGAAAAAAGAGGAATATAAAATGGCAGTCTACAACCTCTATCCAGGTATGAGCTAATTTATGCTTTTTTCTACCTACTGTACTTATTGAGTGCTTTAAATGGTCTAGCAATCCGTGAACAAAGCAGACAAACTCCCTGATCTCAGGTAGCTTACTTTTTCAACTAACTTAACCCTACAGAGACATAATAAATAAATTAGCCAATAAACATGATAATTTCAGATACAGATAATGTGTTATAAAGGAAATATAACAGAATAAATGCATAATTAATGTTGCGGCACTTGCCTGGGAAAAGTGGATTTTTCCCCCATCTCAAATCCCACTTGGCACTAGTAGTTCTCCAGAGTGATTTATGTCTGTAACCAGTATATTGATTAAGCAGTACTCACAATGTTGATCAAAACACAGCTTTATTTTAGCCCTCCACTGTCCCTTTAAAACCAGTTTAGTAGTGGGAGCAGACTTCCCCTGTTTCTGTGTAAAAATTCCAATAAGTTCAGTGACTTTTTGGCTCGCTCTTAAGTAATAAACAGTCCTGCAGTCACTTTACATCGCAAATATAGTTCAGATCCAGAATCACAATGTCCACTTCAAGATGTCTACATTTACTTCCTTTGTGGTTGAGTCCTCTTTTCCTCTACCTCATGTTTATTGTGTGTCCCCACCAACCCCTTCCTGGCTGCTGCTTTGAACTCCAGTATGGAAATGGTAAAGGTTAAATGATAGGACAGTTTTTATCTACTTACAACTGTCACCTTTATTCTAGGTGGTCACTTGTGACTCACTCCTCAGCCCCTCAGTATTGCCCTCTAGCTTCTTGCTTCTGGGGTTACTTTAGCCCTCACAGCAGCCCTAGTAGACGATGTCCACAAGGACCTCACCCTGACTTCCCTCACATCTGGTCAATGGGGAAAAAAAAAAAACCACGTTTGGCTCTGAAAAATCGTGAGAATGCAGTGGCTTTCTCCTGCCTCCCCCACCAAAGCATGCCACCACCCTGTCTCTCCCATTTTCCAGGGGTGGGAGCTATCAGAAGTCCATCCCCAGTACCTCCCAACTGGGGGGGGTCACATAGCAAGCACTTTGGCTTTGAGGGGTCCAAGAGTGGTAGAACTGACTTAGGTAGATTTCCTTTGATGTTCTACATAAACCAATGTATCTTGGGCTCATTTGTTTAGTAAAAAGAAATAATTTTTGTTCCTTTTGTTTTTGATAAGGTGTTTTTGAGACCATGGAAATGCTACCATCCAAAGTTGGAATCTGGCGGATAGAATGCCTTATTGGCGAGCACCTGCAGGCTGGGATGAGCACTCTGTTTCTGGTGTACAGCAAGAGTAAGTAGCACTGTGAGCTACTCAGCCTATTTCTGTACAGCTTTCCTCCTTCCTAGGATGGTTGCTTTTGTCAAGAAATAAATACAAGCTCACAGTCATTACCAAATCTACAATGAATATTGCTGGTAGAAATCATCACAGTCCTCAGGGAAGGACAGATATATTTGAAGCTTTGATCACTTTGAACGTGAAGCTCTAAATATTTAACAAACTGGTGCTAAAACATAGCTTCATTCTCACGACGTCGTGAAGCTCCAAGATCTCCAAGAGCAAAATCGAAAACTGAATTTTGGTTCAATTACCAAAGATAACTTACAAATATGGCTTGGAAGAGTTCGAGATCTAACCCTAAACAAGTAAGACGATCAGTGGTTTACTTAGTTCCTCAGCTGCAGAATGTGGATGGTTCTAGCACCTGCCTGTTAGAGTGAATTAAATGACATGGATAGTACAATAAAATATTCAGTACAGTTCTCAGCACATAGTAAACAATAAAACATATTGACCGTTTGTGAAGCTGCTAGTTGTCATGCCCCTCTCCTTTGATTTCAGAGTGTCAGACTCCACTGGGAATGGCTTCTGGACGCATTAGAGATTTTCAGATTACAGCTTCAGGACAATATGGTAAATACCATTATTTTGTCTCCAAGAACTGGGCTGATTATATCTTCTTTATTTCTGTTGGAGAGATTTGGATGACCCATCCATCTCCGTGCTTCTATTATTCTACTCCGTAAGTGCCTCTTAAATCCATTTTCTCTTCTCTGATTCCTACTGTTGAAGCTACTATCACTTCTCATTACCACCTCCTTGAATGTCCTACCCGGCATTCCCTAGTGCTCCCCTTGAGTCCATTGTCTTCAATGTGGCAAGAAGCTACACTTTTCTATGAGCAGTAATAGTAAAGCTTGGATAGGATCTATAGACAGCTCTCAAATATTGTCTTAGAGCAACAGTGAGCAAACTATGGCCTGTTTTTATATAGCCTTCAAACTAAGAATTATTTTTCTAGTTTTAAATGATTGGGGAAAAAAGAAGAAGAATGTTTGATGACATGTGAAAATTATGTGAAATTCAAATTTCAGTGTCTGTAAATAAAATCTTGTATTGACACATACACTTACAGTTCTCTATGGCTGCTTTTGCTCTACAACAACAGTTAAGTAGCTGAAACCAGATGATCTGCGAAGCCTAAATTATTTACTCTCTGGCCGTTTACAGAAAAAGTTTTGTCAACCCCTGTGTTAGAGGGAACAAAATGCCCTTTGAAAACAAGGCCTGATGGGACGCCTGGGTGGCTCAGTTGGTGAAGCATCTGCCTTCAGCTCAGGTCATGATCCCAGGGTCCTGAGATCGAGCCCCACACGGGCCCTGCTCTGCAGGGAGTCTGCTTCTCCCCCTGCCCCTCATCCCGCTCATGCTCTCTCTCTCGCTCTCAAATAAATAAAAAAATCTTTTAAAAAAGAAAAGAAAACAGGGCTTGAGATTTATATACCAAAATAGTATTGTTTTTCTCTAGGCAAAAGGATGATTTTTTTAACTTCCATTTTTACTTATGTTTTGTTTTTCATTTTCTAACTTTTCTACAAGGAACATACATTGTGTAATGAGGAAATAATGATAGCATTTTGTAGTACTGGTAACACATTCCAGTGTCACCTAATTAGAGGTACTAACAATAAACAAAATTATTAAGTTTAGAAAATAAAATACTACAGTCCTTTTGCCTTTATCTTCTCCACAGCTAGGCTCAGGCTTTCTCAAGAGAGCAATTTTAGGGGCACATGGGTGGCCCAGTCTGTTAACTGACTCTTGATTTCGGCTCAGGTCATGACCTCAGGGTCCTGGGATGGAGCACCTGTGAGTCAGGCTCTGTGTTCAGCAGGGAGTCTGCTTATCCCTCTTCCTCTGCCCCTCCCCCAGCCCCACCGCCCCCTATGCATGTGCCCACCCTAAATAAATAAATAAATAAATAAATAAATAAATAAATAAATAAAATCTTAAAAGAAGAGAGAGAGCAATTTTATTCCTAAGTGTCTAGGACCAACACAGCTGAATCTAATCTCTCTCCCCTTTCTTGGGCAAAGGACAGTGGGCCCCAAAGCTGGCCAGACTTCATTATTCCGGATCAATCAATGCCTGGAGCACCAAGGATCCCTTTTCCTGGATCAAGGTTAGAAAGTGCATCACATTCAATCGCAGCATGTATTCCTCTTACAAGCTCAAAACAGGTCATTTTTATCAAACTCCAGGTGACCGACAGGGAAAGAACTGAAGAATAGAGTGGCTTCTGATTTGTACAAAAACAGTCAACAGTGAAGACTCGGGAATAGAATTGAGTATGCTGATTTGTTTGTTAGTCCAATCTGGTAAACTGACTTGGAGCCAGTGACTGAAACAGTGTCTTTAGGGTTACTCAATTTCTTTTTAAATGACTAAATCTTTCAAATTTTCTCACTTTCCCATTTCCCCTAGAGCAGCACTGTCCAATAGAAATATAATTCGAACCACAAATGCAAACCACATGTGTAATTTTATATTTCCTGGAAGCCACATTTAAAAAGAAATATGTGAAATTCATTTTAATAATATATTATATTTCATCCAATATATCCAAAGATTTTATCAAGTGAACATTGGGTCAGTCAGGGCTATGACCCCTTCAAGGGCATACATACAGGGCTACATGAGAGCTGAGGGCAATGTAGAAGTGCCAGCTCAGCATCTCGGCCTAACCATGGGAGTCGGTTCCCTCTAGAGCCCAAAGATGCCTCCTACCTCTGGTACTTACAGCCTAAAGAGGGTACTGCAGACACATTTTACCACCTCCTTTCCCCACGTCCATCCACTTTTCATTGTGCATCAGCTTTATTTCCTCTTCTGAGTGCACCAAAGACATCCCCCTACGTATTTTCCTCCTTTGCAAAGTTGCATCTACTCCTCTGTTTTTTCTTGAGGTTAAAATAATAAATAGGGATCAGGGAAAGATGAACCAGCCTACCAGTAGGCAGAAGCAAAGAGCACATCTGTCAGTGTCCCGTCAGCTCATCTTATTTGGTTTGTTTTGTAGGCACTGCCAGTTCTGACTCTATTTGAACTGACTGTTCACGAATTCCGATGTAGTGTTTCTTTGTGAAGCTGTCAAACCACATTTTCTGATCTTGTATTTCCATGGTTTTCACTTTCAACCTTCCATGTATCCCTGGGTAGCAGACACTGTCATCTATTTGGGTGCCCTGCAGCTGTTGTTGCATTTGTTTATTTATTGTGATAGCATTTTCATTTCCATTTGGGGAATTATGTCTCCTTCACTGGCTACAACCTAATGAGATTAGTAAATAGAGTGCCTTTTCCATGCCTACCCAAAGAACCTGAGTGATAGACCCTGTGAAGTTTCCACTTAACTAGATTTGGCCCATTGTTGCAGCTTGTCAAGCTTCTGTCTCCCAAAGAATTTCTTAGTTTCCCAGTTTCACATAATTTACTGCTTGATCAGTAAACGTTTTTATACTTTAGTAAATTCATGATCCAACTATTGAAGTATACAAGGCTTCCTTACAGTGTGCTTTAAACAAGTCCAAGCTATCAAATCCTTACCACACTGTTATTATCATCCTCATTTCAGATAAGAAAGCTGAAGCAAAGAAAAGTAACTTGCCCCAAGTCAGACAGCCAATAAGTGGTTGAGCCAAAATTCAAACTGTGATAGTTGGGCTCCAGAGGCCTAATTTGTAATCATTATACTATACTGTTTCTAGAATGGTCTCTTTAGGTTGATAATCTTCTATTAACTGCCACAGTTTGCTTATGATAATTGAACCAGTTATAAATCCACCTAATTGTATTATCACCCAATCTATATTAAATCACCTCAGCCTCAAGTGAAGCCCAGGTATACATTTTCTTGATCTGGTAACTTTATAAAATACCCCCAGAGAAATAAAGAATTATGTTGACTTCCAAAAAAAAAAGAGAAAGAAACGGTTCTAGGGAGCCAGGGAGGGAATCAGAGATGTCTAGCTGCAATGTTTGTATTTGTACACTGAGTGACTCATTACTGCTTTGCTTACTTCCTTGTAGAGAGATGTGTCTTGTTGTCACAGTCAAATAGATGGCTGGATACACAGGTGAAAGTGTTGACTCTGTAATTGCCAAATTTCTCCAAGATTCCAATTATGATATAGACAAGGCACAATAAGAAGATGAAGTAAATAAGATTGGCAGTTTGCCAAGAATTTTTCAGTTACGGAATGTAGGTGGAAAAGGTGGCTGGCAAGACTTCATTAAAATTTCTAGAAAGTACAATAGTGGTCCAAAAAAGACCTCTCATATACTACATGAAGAACTAGAACAAGTCAATTCAACAAAAGTCACAATTTTTGCACCTGGTACTTTTGGTTGTTTATGCCACAATACCAAGAGGAAAAATGAAGTTTCTTCACTTGGGAGTACCATGTAATCTGAGCCAAGATAGTACTGTAGCTTCTGAAGCTCATGCCACTCTTTGTCCTGTTACCCTGCTTCTTTAACTCCTGTACTTACCACTACTTGATGCTGTATATAAATAAAAACATATATATGATATGTAGTCTGTTTCTCCAAGTCAAATATAAGTTCCATTAGGGCAGGGCTTTTTTTTTTCTTCTTCATTGCTCTATTCCCAGTACCTAGAGCAGTGCTGAGCACATAACGAATACTAAAAATATATTCTTTGGATGGATGGATGGATGGATGGATGGATGGATGGATGGATGGATGGAACTTACTGAAGGAGACAGTCATTAAGCTCAAGTGTTATTACCAATCCAATTTGAGTATACCAGGCATCTGTGACAAGTTAAGTTTGACTTGCTTGTTGGGGCAGTAACTGATGCCAAAATTCCTATAGTAGCTCCTGCCTTGTAATGCTTGCATGGTCCATGCTCTCTTTCAGAACCAATCATTCTAGGGGGGATGGGGAAAAAAATTCCTTACCACTCTACCATTATTCTCTCATTCATTCCAAAACATTTGCTATGCATCAGTATTATACCAGAGGCCATGTTAAATGCTGGAGCTAGAGAAAATATAAAAGCTAACATTTATTACGTGTTTAGTATGTGTCAGGCACTGAACTCAGCACATTACATGTATTAATCCTTCTGGTAAACCTTTGCTATAAACACCATTATTATCTCCACTTTACAGATAAAGAAATTGAGACACAGAGAGGTTAGGTAACTCAAACAGGTTCACTGCCTTAAGAATCTCAGTGTAACAAGGAAGGCAGATAAGGAAAGAAAGCTTTATAATATAGTACAATAATATGCTCTAATGAAGTTACATACAAAGTGAAGTAGAAGCATAGAGAAAGCAGCACTAAATTGGGATGAATCAGGAAAGGAGAAATGGTTTCTGAACTAACACTTGAAGGAAGCACAGCAGTTTATTTTTTTTTAATATGAAATCATTTTACTTTACTCATTTTACTTGTTATAATGTGTACAGGCTTTATGAGTGACTCCACTAGTTTTAGAGAGGAAGCACAGCCTTCTTATACACACACACACACACACACACACACACTCACTCACTCTCTCTCTTTCTCTCTTTCTCTCACCTTTTCTCTCTCTCTCTCAGGCTAATGACCCAACTTCAAGGATTTACTCTTTTCCAATATTCAGATTAAAGAGATTTGGGTTGGGATGAGAGGAGTCTATAGTGATTTGGGCAGGGTCATTTTTTCTCCTTTTTCATAAGCCCTGGAGGGTTATCTTCTCCCAAGATGTGGCTCAGCTGTGAGCATTTGGAACAACAGAATTTGGCAACTGATGTGTCAGCTATGAAAACTGGTTTTAAGTGATATTTGAATTGCCATGTGATCCTAACATAGCAAATAACATAGGAAATGTAAAAATGCATTTTCTGACATTTCTGGCTATTAAACTTTGAGTTTAATAACAAAATGATTACAATTGATTGTGATTATCTTTGTCTTTAGAGGATTTTAAGATCAGAGAAAAATCTTAACCTATTTGAGAAGAATATTCCTTTTAAACACAATGAAATAAGTTCTCCAAGCTCCTACCAGCTACAATTCTCATCTTCAGATGTCTTTTCTTAGGGGTATTTCTCTCTGTTTTAGGGTGAAGAGTTGAAACAACTGAGTTAGGCATTTTCTATCAGTATAAGTTCTAGACATTCCATGAAACCTAGTTTAATTTCCTAAAGAAAAAAATTCATTATTTTAAATGAGTGTGTGGGGGGAAACAGCAGTGAGCTTTCTCTCAGATCCCACCCAGATTTGCTGGATTGGAAATTAAGAGAATGGGATCAAGCACTCTGTGTTTTCATAAGCCCTGCACAAGCCCTTGGTGGTTACCAAGTTTGAGAACCACTGAGCTAAATTGTTTCAAGCTTTGTAGAATTGTTCAGTAAGTATGGTGGGGCCAAGTTCTAATGGACTGGAATGAGGAGGAGCCTCTATTTCTACTGTGATTATTGTAAGTGGTCAGAGAATTGGTCCATTATAAGAGATGTCCATTATAATGGTCCATTGGTCCATTATAAGATACTTGGCAAGGAGAACCCTCACTGGGACAGCAGTTGATAGTGCTGATAGTGATGTTGGGAGGGGGACTGGCCTGGGGAGAGTGGAGAAAATTGGCTTTGACGAGGCTGAGGTTGAGGTGTGGGCAGAGCACTAGGTTTTGTGGGTCCATATATGCAGCGCATTGATTTGAAAGTGGTCTGGTTTGTCGGAAAGTAGCCTGGGAACCCAATAAGCACCTTCCCTTTTTGTTCCCATCATTTATATCACCGTTTCCCACACATCCAAGGTACTACTGAGCATATCTGTATTGATATAGATCCTTCTTAAGCCAGTAATTAATTTCAGAAGGTGGTACATACATTTAAAATAAAGTGTTGTTTTAATTGGTAGGTGGATCTGTTGGCACCGATGATTATTCACAGCATCATGACCCAGGGTGCCCGTCAGAAGTTCTCCAGCCTCTACATCTCTCAGTTTATCATCATGTATAGTCTTGATGGAAAGAAGTGGCAGAGTTATCGAGGGAATTCCACTGGGACCTTAATGGTATGTAATTAGTTCTTTCAAGACAATGCTTAAATCTTTTAAAGAGCTTTTGACAAAAATTTCAGATATGGGACAAACACTCCTAGCTTCTACAAACTTAATTCCAAAAAAAGATTTTTCAACTTATGGGCAAAGGAGTGATTATGGACATACATATAAAAAGTAGTAGCATCAAAGATCTCATAGATAATAAAAATGAAGAGATGTTCTGTTGACAGAAATATGTGATTAGGATTGAGTGGATTGATAACATTATGAGTTTGCTTATCGATATTTTCAGTTCTAGAAGATAGCAGGGCATTCAATTTGAATGTCCAGCAGGCAAGAGATTAAAGACGAGTTTAGGGGGGCAAAACCATGAATGGAAATGAAGATTTCTGTCTTCCACATAAAGGGATGGGTGAAACCTTGGGAAGTGATCACAAGACCCTAAATTAAACAGGCTTGAAACCTTAGTATCATGGTCTACTCTTCCCTTATTTTCGTGCCTTTTGATGAATTGGTCCACAAATCCAGCAATTCTTTCTTTGTAATTCCTCTCATATCTCTTCTGTTTCATTTATACTGCTGTTACTATTGCATGAGGCCCCATCACCTCACTCTTCACCTATCATGCTACATTCCTAACTAGTCTCCTGTTTCTAGTCTCTTCTCTAACAAAAGCTGCACATCATTTTTGGGATAATCATTTTATCAGCCCCCTGCTAAAACCTTTCAGTGTCTCCCTCTTCTCTTCAGAATAAAGTTCAGAGTCCTCAAATGGTCCTGGGCAAGATAACACGTGTTTTCCCCTTTAGATCCATGGTCCTGCTTCTCTACCCTGCTTCTTATTCTGTGAGCCTGACCTATGTGGAATACATCAACAGGCTACCTTATCTTCTAGCTTTTGGGAGCACTGGCAAGAGAGCAGAGGAAGGAAGGAGAGTAAGATCAGAACATTTATTCTTGGAGCACCTGGCTGGCTTAGTTGGTAGAGCATGTAACTCTTGATCTCGGGGCTGAGTTCAAGCCCCATGTTGGGCATTGAGTTTACTTAAATATATATATATACGTATAAAGAAAAATATTTATTCTCCTGGTGCCCTCCTTGTAGAGGATTTGGCTGTATCTCTCTCTCCACTGAAGGTGACTGCTCCCTTCAGAGTGGCTTTCTCTCCCTGGTCCAGTCACTATCACTGAGCACCACACCACCCCAAAACTTAATGTCATAAAAACAACCATTCTGTTTTGTTCACGGATTCCATGGGTCAGGACTTTTAGCACCGTAGAGATGGTTGGCTGTGCTATGTAATATCTAGGGCCTCATCTGAGAAGATTTGACAGCTGGAAGCTGGAATAATCTGGAAGTATCTTCAATTGCATGTCTGGTAGTTGGTGCTGTCTAACCTAGCTAGGACAGCATCTGGGGTTGTTGACTGAAGCAACTCTCTATGGCCTTTCCATGAGATCTGAGCTTCTCACAGCACGACAGTTTCACACATCCACCCAGATTCAAGGGAAAGGGACACAGACCCCACTTCTCAGTGGAAGGAATGCAAAGAAGTTGTGGTCATTTTTATAAACCACTATAAGAATCCACGTAATTTTCTCCTTTTTTTTTTTTAAATATGGAACGCTTCACAAATTTGCGTGTCATCCTTGCACAGGAGCCATGCTAATCTTCTCTGTATCGTTCCAATTTTAGTATATGTGCTGCCAAAGCGAGGACCGTAATTTTCTCCTTTAGGATTCTGCTCCTGCTCTTCCTTCCACCAGGCCTAGGAATGGCTATACCCTGCTCCCACCTGCCTACCTAGTACCTTTATTAAACTTTTCTCAAATTATTATAATTTGAGTGTTCCTTGTTTCTTGTTCAGACTCTGTCTTACACAGTAATTAATGGCAGAATTAGCCCTAAGAAACATACCCTCAAAATGGAATTCTAGGATACGGTTGCTAATATATTCAAGGAATACAAGTATGATTTCCTTGCTTGGGGAGAAGATTGGATGTTGGGTAATCCATGATATGTGGTGGTATCACAATTTCTCAGATTATTACCAGTGATACTATGGGATGAGTTACAGATGGTGAGAAAGACATTGGGAGACTCAATTCACAGGGGCATTCAGTCACTATCGCAAGAACTGTAGCATCAGCTGATTGTAGAGTGACCTATCAACCTTTTATGGCCCTTCTTTTTATGGCATACATAGGGAAATAAATTGCATGTTATGAATATACATGAGAACACCCATGAACATACATGGAGAATCAGGACACATCCATGGAGCTCTGGAGGAGTCTTCTGTATCCTTTGCTTGTAGACAGGTACTTAGACTTAAGACCAAGCCTAATGGCTGAGCATATGAATTACAGACTTGCAGTGACAATTAAATGGTCCTCCCCATCAGGTCTATTATGCTAGGGTAAGGGTACCGGTGGAAAGAAGGGAAAGAAGTGGAACTCCGAGACCTGGGATGGGTACATTTATGCAGACATGGATGAGGTTGAGAACTGCCAAGCTATACGTCCCCCGGAATCTCCTTGCCTGAGAACGCAATCTTTCCCCAGTCTCTGAGGCAGTCATCTTTTCTCTGCATAAGTCTTTCAGTGACTACACCTGGAATAGTTGCCTCACGAGCCAGTGTCTAGTCTCCTTAGGGCCCCTGTTTGGCCACTATAAAAGACAGATGAGTCATGGGGAAATGACAGATATCACAAATGTAGTCAGGCGATGATAACAAAACTTTTGCAGTTCCAGATGTGGTATCTTCTCTGGAACAAATTAACACAGCCCTAGGCACCTGATATGGATGGAACAGCTGGCCTAGAAAATGCTTTTTCCTTCATTCCCATTGATAAGCAAAATCAGAATAGATTTGCATTTGCAAGGTGGGAACAAGAGTATTCACTTTACTATTCATGTCTCAGGACAATGCCAACTCCCTTGTTCTTTGTTGTAATATAGACCCAAGGAACTCCAAACATCTTGACATCCCACAGAATACCATACTGGTCCATTACATTGATAACATTATGCTGGCAGGATCTGGTAAACAGGAAATAGCAGTCACCCTAAATGCTTTTGTGATTAATATGCATAAACACACACACACACAGACACATATATAGACATATATATAAAACAAAGAAGCCTATCTTTTCTTAACTTTACTGTGAATGGATCCCATATTTCACTCTTTAATGTTCACTGTTAGTTTCAAACACTTTTTATCACATTTACAAAGTTTCTTTCTACTTCTGTATTATTTAGAATGGCTGCAGAATTTCATCAAATGATTTTCAGCATCTTTGGTATGATCACTAATTGCTATGAATGTATACATTCGAGTTCTAGCTCCCTGCATATGCCATAGAGCCATACATATTTCTCTCTTTTTCTTCCTTTACCAGAGTGAGTGTTTGTCTATTCTATTGGATTTTCAAAGAATCAACTCTTTGTCTTAAAAGCAAACGTAGATCTGAAGTTGTTTTTTAAATTTTTTTAAAAAGTTTTTATTTATTTATCTGACAGAGAGACAGGCAGTGAGAGAGGGAACACAAGCAGGGGGAGTGGGAGAGGGAGAAGCAGGCTCCCAGCGGAGGAGCCTGATGTGGAGCTCGATCCCAGAACGCTGGGATCACGCCCTGAGCCAAAGGCAGACGCTTAACGACTGCGCCACCCAGGTGCCCCTAAATTTCTTTTTTTGAGGGAGAAAGAGAGAGAGCAAGCGTGAGCCCAAAGGAGAGAGAGAGAGAGTCTAAAGCACACTCTGCACTGAGTGCTGAGTGCAGAGCGCTGACCGGGTCTCAGGCCTATGACCCCGAGATCATGACCTGAGCCGAAACCAAGAGTCAGGTGCTTAACCGACTGAGCCACCCAGGTGTCCCTGAGGTTGTTTTCTGATTTATTAATTAATATAATTCTGATTTATTATTCTGTTCAAAACTTTAAAAATTCTCTTTTACTTTCTTTTGTTTTTTTTTTTTTGTTTCTTAGAACTTGGAGTCGAATGACTAGTTTATTTTCAGTCTTTCTCATTCAATATGATAATAGAGTTATTAACTACTCTCATGAAGGTCATTCATTTAACAAACAGCTACTGAGTAACTACTATGTTCTAGGTTCTAGTAAAGGGATGAGTAAGCTAGAGCCCATCCATGGATTTGGACTACCACCTGCTTTTGTATGGACTGTGAGCTAAAAATGGTTTTTACAGGTTTAAAGTTGCAAAACAGAGATTATACAATAGAGATCACTTGTGGCCTGAAAAGACTAAAATATTTCCATCTGGCCCTTTAAGAAAAAGTTTGTGGACTGCTGGTCTAGTCTAATGGCAGTAGAGATGCCCAGGCAGTTACCATTAACTGGAACCCTTCTATCCCAGAGTTTGCTTAAAGTGGAGATTTCAGTCTTAGTCATCATCCTCCAGTGTAGTGATTCTCAAATGTTTTAATATCTTTGTTTCGTCCTCCAGTGTAGTGATTCTCAAATGTTTTTATATATTTGTTTCGTTCACATACAAAATATTTTTCATCAGCAATATTTCTCATCACAGATGTCCCACATAAAGAGGGACAGGGGAACCTATAAGGGCCACTGCTTCACTGCCACTATTCTCAATAGTCTATAATAATATAAATATTAATTTTGATTTATCAATGAACATTTCAGGGATGTGGTTCTTTCTGGTTTTCAGGTTAAAAAGAAAACTATTTTTAATGTCCTTTAAAAATATTTATTTTTGGTCATGTTAGAAATCAGTGTTGTTTTGACATTAAGTTGATAATTATCAAGTGATTTTTTCAAAGTCTGTGAAAATCACTGAAATCTGGCATTGGCCCAGCTATCTATGCTATGAAGTTTCTGAGGGAGATCTATAAATGAGCCAATGGCAAATGAAAAACAACCTTCATGTTTTCTAAAATTATTCTGGTATACCCAACACCAAGCTTTCTGGTAATCCCTCCCCTACTACTTCCTCAATGCAATGAGTTTAGACCAGAGGCCTAAGGAGGCTTTTCCTTAAGCCCAAATCCAAATACTGTCACAGACACATATCGTAACTCCTAAACATTCTTTTTGTAATGATGTGGTTTGAAGTGCGGTTTGGTAGCCAATGGCCAAGAAGGCATTCTTCAGACTTTTTTGGTGCAAAAAAAGTGTTTTTGTTGTAGCATAGGGGCAGGGCCCGTGGGCAGAAAGAGCTGCACTGAGGTTGTAAGGAATGACTAATTATATAAGATTTTGTATCCTATGGAGGGGAAGGTGATGTTAGGGTCCCAGGAAATTGAGTCTATAGGTTTCTGGAGGTCTGGCTGTTGATAAGACTGCTTTTTTTTATTTTAAATATTTTATGTATTTATTTGAGAGGGGGAGAGAGAGAGAGCACACAAGCAGGGGGGGCAGCAGGCAGAGGGAGAGGGAGAAGTAGGCTCCCCGCCAAGCAGAGAGCCTGACGTGGGGCTCGATCCCACATGACCTGAGCCGAAGGCAGATGCTTAACTGACTGAGCCACCCAGGCGACCCAAGATTACTTTTTTTTTCTTATAAGTCATTAAGACAGTTGCAAAACTGATGGGAGATTCATGTTCTGCATGACTGTGATCTCTATCAGTTAACCATTTGTTTTTCCTCTTCCTTTGCTCTTGGGCAGCCAGGAATGCCTGAAGAATGTCCCACCTTTCCCACCTAGTGGGAGGGGGGAAGTGGCTGCAGGGTATCAGCTTGTGCTAATATCCTCAGGATGACTTTTGCTCCCTCATGGATAAGACAGTAAGGCCGCTGGCCAGGCCTGTAGCTCAGGTTGAGAGCAGTATACTAAGAAAAGCAAAACCACAAAGGACCATGTACCCTAACCACTTTCTTTTTTAATTCCAGTATAATTAATGTACAGTGTTACATTAGTTTCAGGTGTACAATTAATGTACAGTGTTATATTAGTTTCAGGTGTACAATATAGTGACTCAACAACTCTATACATTACTCAGGACTCATCACGATATGGGCACTCTTAATCCCCATCACCTACTTCACCCATCCCTACACCTACCTCCCTTCTGGTAACCATCAGTTTGTTTTCTATATGTAAGAGTATGGTTTTTTGTTTGTCTCTTTCTTTCACCCTTTGTTTCTTAAACTCCACACAAATGAAATCATACACTATTTGTCTTTCTCTGACTTATTTCACATAGCGTTATACCTTCTGGATCCATCCATGTTGCAAATGGCAAGATTTCATTCTTTTTTATGGCTCAGAAATATTCCAAATTGTGTGTGTGTGTGTGTCTTCTTTATCCATCCATCTATGGGTGGACACTGGGATTGCTTCCGTATTTTAACTATGGTAAATAATGCTGCAATAAACATAGGGGTGCATACATCTCTTTGAATTAGTGTTTTCACTTTCTTTGGGTAAATACCCGGTAGAGGAATTACTTGATCATAAGGCAATTCTATTTTTAGTTTTTTGAGGAACCTCCATACTGTTTTGCACAGTGGCTACTCCAGCTGGCATTCCCACCAACAGTGCACAAGGGTTTCTTTTTCTCCACATCCTCACCAACACTTGTTGTTTCCTTTGTTTTCGATTTTAGCCATTCTGACAAATGTGAGGGGATCTCTCATTGTGGTTTTGACTTGCATTTCCCTCATGATGAGTGATGTTGAGCATCTTTTCATGTGTCTGACACCCTACCCACTTTTGCCATAAGTTTGACTAGGCTTTTAGGGCTCCGAAAGACCCTTCCAGGCAGCCAAGTGAGAGCGCAGGAAGGGTGGCTGATTCTGTCTCGGATGGGCCTCTCTTGTATTCCCTTACGTACTGCTTCCACATTGTTGAAATAGAGGTAGTAAAGATTACCCTAAATGTCCCACCCATTTTGAGGCACTTAACTCATGGTGACAACCCTCTACGTATCCCCCTTCCCCGCCCCCCACACAGACTAAAGGCAAAACAGAAATCTACTGCCAAACCGTGTCCTTAAATCTCACCCCAAAAAGATTAGTGCTGTATACAGCTTCAGCCTAGAGGATGCATTTTCCCAAAGCTGAATGATTGAGGAGATTATATTCTAAAGAGTTCTCATTATCATTCTCAAAACTGTAAAGAGAATAAAATTGAATTTAAAAGCACCCAGTTTGTAACGTTTGCATGTAACACTTGGACCAAAAAGCCTTGTAAAATGTAATATTTTGAAAGGGGACGCTATCCTGCTCTTGGGGAACAAAGACACCGTCTTGCACATACATGACCACACAATACCAAAGAACCATGCTGATTTTACACATTTGAGTTAAATAAGACTTGCAGAGAGATCCCTACTACAAATGAAAGTTGTCGCGTGGACTAGGCATACTTCTCAGAACAGAACCTAGAACCAGAACTGTGAATTCCAAGGCACATAGGACCCATGTGCATTAGAACACACACACACACACACACACACACACACACACACACACACACACACACACACACACACACACACACACACACACACCCCCCCTCGGGCGCCTGGGTAGCGCAGCGGTTAAGCATCTGCCTTCGGCTCAGGGCGTGATCCCAGCGTTCTGGGTTCGAGCCCCACATCAGGCTCCTCCACTAAGAGCCTGCTTCTTCCTCTCCCACTCCCCCTGCTTGTGTTCCCTCTCGCGCTGGCTGTCTCTCTGTGTCAAATAAATAAATAAAATCTTAAAAAAAAAAAAAGAACACACCCCCCCCCTTCTCTTGCACAGGACACATTTGCATTGCAGCTGAGTAAGGTTCACATCGCAAAGGATCTCTGTAGATTCATTGAGTGGCACGGCCTGAGTACTAGGCACACTGTAAATTTCAAATGAGTGAATACATCATGGACTCGAAAGACAACCATCTGTTTTTCCACTTTCTGTTTCCTGATATGTAGAGAAGCTGTGCCCATGTTATAGATGGAAGTAAAGTTAAACCACAAGTTAGGAGCATCAGAATGGCTTTATTATGGACCTAGGGCTGTAGCCACAATGGTATATGTAATCAAATCACTCCCACGAACATGTGTGGGGCGGATGAAACAAAGGAGAACTTGAGTGGTCGCACGGATAGACATTGATCTATGCCAAGAAATCAAATCACGATAAAAAAAAATCATATAGCTTAAGTACTGAGAGCTATGCAAAATCAAATCCTCACTTGGCAACAAAGATGTGGGGGGCAGGGGAGTCGGGTGGAAGAAGAGGTAAGGGATAAAGGGGGTTCTTATTTGTATGTGGTCAGTTTTGGGGAAGAGAGCCATGTCCTCCATTGATTCTACCGTGTTGTTGTTGTTTCCCTCCCACTGTCATGGAAATAAGTTTTTGGGATACAGGTAACTTCCGGTCAACTAAATTCCTATGGAGGCAAGAGGAAAGAGATAAACAAAGGTAGAACTGCTAGGATTCATGTCATTTCTTCCACGCGCCCCCCCCCCCGCTCCAAATGCCAGTGGAGATGCACGAAGTTCTGTCACAAGCAAAAAGTCACTTAGTTAATGTGATTCATCAGATGCCCTGTCCTGAGGGGGAGACGCTTTCTTGCAGAACGAGGTGAAGGAGGTGGTTCTGCTCAGCACTCAACAGTGGCCACATCTCCACTTGCAGCGACTTGACAGCTTCTGTGTCCTTTTCGTGGGTAGCCATGACCAAGGACTGGAGCAGCAGGAACAGCTCCTCGGGAAGCTGGCCACTGCTCTCCTGCCCATGGCTGTCGAAAGCCTCCCAGGAGTACTTCTCCAGGGTGTGGGCATGCTCCGGCAGGAGCTTGGCGGGCGGTGGTTGCAGGAGGAGCAGCAGCAGCACGCGGGACACCTCGCAGCGGACCAACACGTCCGAGAAGGCTCCCAGCGCGGCGGGAGCGGGCGCACCGGGCGCAGAGCCGGCGCTTGGAGGGAGCAGCGCGGCGGGCAGGGCCGGGGCCGCGCCGGGTCCCACCTGCTGCCCTGGCGGCGGCGGAGGCGGCGGTGGCGGCAGCGGCGGCGGCGGCGGCGGCTGCACCGGGTGGCTGCCGTGCTCCCGCGCCAGGCGCTGCATGCGCGTAAAGACCGCCAGGGCGCCGTTGTAGTCGCGCGCCAGCAGCTGGCAGGAGGCCGCGTCGCCAAGCGCCTGCAGCGCGGCCAGGGGCAGCAGAGGGAGCTGCAGCTGGGCGGCGCGCTGGAAGTGGCCGGCGGCGGCGGCCGGCTGGCCCAGGTCGCGCAGGGCGGCGGCCAGCTCGAGGCAGAGGGCGGCGGCGGCGGCCGGTTGGCCCAGCTCGAGGTGCAGGCGCACGGCGGCGCCCAGAGCACTGGCAGCGGCCTGCAGCGGCTCCCCGTAGGCTGCCGGGCAGACGAGTCGTTGGCGTGCGTCACGCTCCTGCCGCAGGAAGAGTCGGGCGGCCTCGGTCAGCGCCAGCGCCTCCCCAGGCCCGTGGAAGAGCGCCTGCTGGCAGCGCGCGACCGCCAGCTGGCACCAGGCCGCGTAGGGCAGGCACTCCTGGGCGCGCAGCTCGCGGCCCAACTGTCCAAACTGCTCGCCCGCCTCTGCCACGTTCGGCTTCCGCAGGAACCGCTTCTTCAGCTTGTTCGACACCTGGCGGTAGCGGGCCAGGAAATCCCCAGCCTCAGGCCCGGGACCCGCACCGCCACCCAGGCCAGAGGCGGACGCCGCCATGTTCGCCGCCCGCGCGCTGACGCAGACGGTTGGACGTGGCGGCGCCTGGATGCGACGTGCCTTGCGTCCCGCTCGCACCGGCTGGCCGCGCGACCGCGCGCGCTCGCGGAGCCCGCGCGCCGCGTTGCCCTGGTGATAGGCAAAAGAGCGGGATCCGCGGCTCGAGGCGTCGCCGGGTGCCAGTCGTCTCTGCAACTCGCGGGTCCTGGGGCGGGGCCTGGCCAGGTGCCCGCTGTTGCCAGGCGACAGCCCGTTTGCCCAGGTCGCTGCTACAGGCGTCTCCTAGCGTCTGTAACCCAACCCGACCGAAACTCAACTCGCGACCCCGCGTGGCTCTAAGGCCAAGCTTGCATGCTTCCTGATTGCCAGCGGCGCCCCCCTCCCCGCCCCCCGCCGCGCCGCCGTCACTCCTCAACCTTCCGGTCAAAGCCCCCGCCCCACTAGACTCCGTGTACCAACGGGTCCGTCCACCCCTCCGTCCCGCACCCGGGTTGCGGTTGTCCGTTCACCCCCATCGCGACGCCGCAGTCACGGTCTTGCGCTCCAGCCCAAGGGAACACCATCCTTCCCGGGCCTGTCCCGGGCTCTGACTTGCTCAGAGCCAACGCGGGGGTCTTCTGTGCCCCAGCCTCACCCCCCAGCCCAGCCAGCCCCTCCCACCCAGGGCCACCCGCTGCAGCGTCCCCGAGAGAAACTGCTCTTCTCGGTCCTCCCGGACTCTGACCGCTCCCCGCACCCCAGGCGGACGCCGCCACCGCCCCCACCCCTCCGCCCCTCCAACGAGGGGGGCGTCCCCCAACCACGTCCCACGCGAAGCGACTGCAGCACACACACATGGCGGTTCTTTCTTTTTTATTGTTTTTACACGTGGGTTTCTTGACCGTCAAGGACTCTGCCCAAGGCACCCGCCAGGCCGGGGCCGCCCCAGCTGCGAGCAGGCCTGGCTGGTGCCTGATGGCCGGCCGGCCAAGGCCCGGGCACCCAGGTCACGTCGTCGGGCAGCTAGTCGTCGGGCAGCTAGTCCCAGGGCGGGGCCACCTGGGAGATGGTCGTGGTCCCGAAGAAGCCGCTGAGCAGCGCGTGGTTGTGGACTGCCATGTCCACGAGCTGCGGGGTGATGCGCGTCCCGCCGCTGTTCTGGGCCTCGTTGCCCGCCAGCTCCAGGACTTTGGCCGTCAGGTACTGGATGATGGCTGCTAGGAAGACCGGTGCGGACGAGCCCAGGCGCTGGGCGTAGCGGCCCTCGCGCAGGAGGCGCTCCACGTGGCTCACAGAGAACGACAGCTCGGCTCGGGCAGTGCGGGAGCGGGTCCGCCTCTGGCCACTGGACGACCCTCGACGGCTCCTCTCCCCCGGCATGCTGGGCCTTGGCTGCGCTTTCTCCGACGGGCCTAGCTCGCGGTGCGGTGCGGTGCGGTGAGGTGCGGTGCGGTGCGGTGCGGTGAGGTGCGGTGCGGTGCGGTGAGGTGCGGTGCGCCAGCGGGTCCCAGCTTCTTAAAGCAGCGGGTACTCGGGGCCCCTACGCCATATCCCAGCGACCACGGACCGACCCCCTTCATTGGTCCGGGTGCACACTTCGTGACACGTAGATCCGGTGAGGTCACTGCTTCCCCATTGGCCTCTGCCGGGAGCCTGGGCCTGCAGAGAAATGGCGCTGGCAGGAGCCTGCTCAGCCTGCTCCCTGCAGCCTCTCTTTGAGGGAATGCTCACTTTCCGCCCCACGGGGACATTGTACGGAAGAAAACAACAACAACAGACGTGGAGGATCCCGTGGCACCAAGCAGACACTCGAGGTGTGGGGAGACCATCACAACTACCTAGCTCCAAAACGTGGGCGCCACCCCAAAAAGAAACCCCCGGACCTGACAGGCGGTCACTCCCGACTGCACCCCCCCTCCCCACCTCCCCCGTAGCCCCCAGGCAACCACTGATCTGCTCCCTGTCCAATAGAGGTTTGCCTCTTCTGCAGACTTACCTAGAGATGGGATCATAAGACGAATAGGTAGGTGGCTTTTTGCGTCTGGCTGCTTTCGCTTAGCACCCATGTTTTCTTTAGGGTCCCTCCACGTGGTAGCATGAATCGGCACTTCAGGTCCTTTGATGGCTGAACAGTAGTCCACTGCATGGACACACCACGTGTTGTGTATCCCGTTCACCAGTGGACAGGCGTTTCGGTGATTTCCACCTTGGGGCAGATGGGGAGTGCGCAGCGGTGGATGCTCCCGTGCAGGGTTCTGTTTGAGCACCTGTTCCCAATTCCTTCGGCCATGCACCTAGGACGGGGACTGCGGGGTCGTATGGTAATTCTGTGTTTAACTTACTGCGGAGCTGCCCAACTGATTCCCACAGCAGCTGTACCACTTTCCGATCCCAGCAGCAGTGTGCGACGGTCCCAATTCTTCCACATCCTCGCCCAAACTCGTCATTTTCCACTGGCTTCGTTTTTCTTGGGCCTAGAATAGTCATCCTACTGGGTGTGAAGTGGTATCTCATGGTGACTTTTTGTTTTCTTTTGGGGGAGGGGGGGAGGGGAGGGGCAGACGGAGAGGGGGAGAGAGAGAGAATCTTAAGCAGGCTCCAAGCCCAGCGCACAGCCGGCCCTGGAGCCTGAGGAGGGGCTCGCACTGACAACCCTGAGATCGTGCATATGACCTGAGCCCAGGTCCAGAGTCCAAACGTTCAACCGACTGAGCCACCCAGGCTCCCCTCGCGGTGGTTGTGATTTGCACGTCCCTAATGGCAGCTTTTCATGTGCCTCTTGGCCATTTGTACGTGGGCTTTGGAGGAATGTCTGTCTGCTCAAGTCCTTTCCCCATTTTTCTCTTTTTAACCCCATTGTTTGCCTCTTTGTTGTAGAGTTCTAAGTGTTCTTTATGCGTTCTGAAAAATAAGCCCTTATCACATACATGATTTGCAAATGCTTCTCCCATCCTGGGGGGGGGGGGGGTTCGCCTTTCACTTTCCAGACAGTTCCTTCCCCTCCCTCCTCCCTCCTCCCTCCTCCCTCCTCCCTCCTCATCCTGGGGGTTTGGGCCTTTCACTTTCTTTTTTTTTTTTAAGATTTTATTTATTTATTCGACAGAGAGAGAGACAGCCAGCGAGAGAGGGAACACAAGCAGGGGGAGTGGGAGAGGAAGAAGCAGGCTCATAGCGGAAGAGCCTGATGTGGGGCTCGATCCCATAACGCCGGGATCACGCCCTGAGCCGAAGGCAGACTCTTAATAGCTGTGCCACCCAGGCGCCCCTGGGCCTTTCACTTTCTAGACAGTCCCTCCGCTTCCTCCTCCTCCTCCTCCTCCTCCTCCTCCTCCTCCTCCTCCTCCTCCTCCTCCTCCTCCCCCCTCCTCCTCCTCATCCTGGAGGTTTGGGCCTTTCACTTTCTAGACAGTCCTTCCCTCTCCTCCTCTTTTTCTGGCTATGCTTTTGCTACCATATTTAAGGAACTGTTGCGTAATAGAGTTTCTAGACAGAGTCCTTCGATGCACAAATGTTTTTCATTTGGATGGGGTGCAACTTTCCCTTTGTTTTTCTTCTTCCTCCTCCTCCTCCTCCTCCTCCTCCTCCCCCTCCCTCCTCCTCCTCCTCCTCCCTCCTCCTCCTCATCCTGGAGGTTTGGGCCTTTCACTTTCTAGACAGTCCCTCCCTCTCCTCCTCTTTTTCTGGCTATGCTTTTGCTACCATATTTAAGGAACTGTTGCATAATAGAGTTTCTAGACAGAGTCCTTCGATGCACAAATGTTTTTCGTTTGGATGGGGTGCAACTTTCCCTTTGTTTTTCTTCCTCCTCCTCCTCCTCCTCCTCCTCCTCCTCCTCCTCCTCCTCCTCTTCTTCTTCTTTCTCCTCCCCCTCCTCCTCCTCCTCCTCTTCTTTTGTGGTTCTGCTTTTGCTGCCACACTTAAGGAACCTTTGCATAATCAAAGCCACCAGGATTTACACCTATGTTTTATTCCAAGGGTTTCACAGTTTCCTCGCTTACATTCAGGCTTGTGATCCATTTTTGGTGTTCATTTTCAGACACAGTTTCAAACTGGACTCCGCATTCTTTCTTTTGCCTGTGGATATTCATTTTTCCCAGTACCATTCCTTGAAGAGATTGCTCATTCCTACGTTGAATGACCTGGGCACCCTTGTTCAATATCTACTATTCATACGTCTGTGGGTTTATTTCTAACTCTAAATTCCAAAACAGTGACCCATATTCTACCGTTATGTCAGTATCACACTTTTTAGGATTGCTGTAGCTCTGAAGTAAGTTTTGAAATTGGGAAGTGTGGGTCCTCCCACACTTTGTTCTTTTTCCAGATTGTTTTGGCTATCTGTGTCCCTTGCAGTTCCATATGCATCGAGGATTGGCTTTAACATTTCTGCAAAACGAAGTCACTGAGATTTGGATAGGGGTTGTATTGAATCTCTGTATCGCCTTGGGGATTAGGGCCATCTTAACAATATTAAATGTTCAATTTACTGAAACAAGGATGACTTTCCACTTATTTGGGTCCTCTTTAATTTCTTTCAGCAATGATTTGTAATTTTTAGTGCACAAGTCTTGCACCCCCTTGGCTAAATTTATTCCTATGTATTTAAATCCATCTGATGCTATTTTAAATAGAATTGTTGGGGACGCCTGGGTGGCTCAGTTCGTTAAGTGTCTGCCTTCGGCTCAGGTTGTGATCTCAGGGTCCTGGAATTGAGCCCCACATCAGGCTCCCTGCTTGACGGGGTGTTTGCTTCTCCCTCTGCCCTTCCCCCCTACTGATGCTATGTCTCTCAAATAAATAAATAAAACCTTTTTTAAAAACATACTAATTTATTTTTTTAATGTTTTATTTATTTATTTGTCGGAGGAGAGAGAGACAGAGAGCACAAGCAGGGGGAGCGGCAGGCAGAGGGAGAAGCAGGCTCTCCGCTGAGCAGGAAGCCCGATTTGGGACTCGATCCCAGGACCCTGAGATCATGACCTGAGCTGAAGGCAGACACTTAATGACTGAGCCACCCAGGCGCCCCTAAATAAATAAAATCTTTAAAAAAATAGAATTGTCATCAAATTCATCTTACATTTTTTCATTGCTACTATATAAAAACACAACTGATTTTTGTGTGTTGATCTCATATCCTTGCTACTTTGTTGAATTCACTTATTAACTCTGTGTTTTGTGTATTATTTAGGATTTTTTATATTTTATATAAAATTTATATAATTTTTTTATATTTTATATAATATCATCTGAGAAAAGATAGTTTTCCTTCTTCCTTTTCAATTTAGATGCCTTTTATTTCTTTTTCTTGTGTCATTGCTCTGGGTAGGATTACCATTACAATCTTGAATAGAAGCAATGAAAGCAAGCATTCCTGTCTTGTTCCTGATGTTAGGGGAAAAGCTTTCAGTCTTCCATCATGGAGTATGATATTAGCTATGGGTATTTCATCAATGCCCTTTATTATGTTTGGTAATTCCCCTTCTATTCCTAGTTTGCTGGTATTTTTTGTCAGGAAAAACTGGGTTTTGCTGAATGCTTTCTCTGCATCAGTTAAGAGGATCATGTGGGGTTTTTTCACCTTTGTTTTATTAATTTAGTGTTAAGTAATTTTCTTTTGTTGAAGCATCTTTGTATTCCTGGGAGTATTCCTATTTGGACATGAAATGTAATATTTATAATGTGCTGCTGGATTCAGTTGGCTAAAATTATTTGAGGATTTTTGCATCTATATTTTTTTAAAGATTTTCTTTATGTATTTGAGACAGAGAGAGAGAGCACAAGCGGGGAGGAGGATCAGAGGGAGAGGGACCCTGAGATCATGACCTGAGCAGAAGGCAGATGCTTAACCAACTGAGCCACCCGGGTGCCCCTATATTCTTTTTTTTTTTAAGATTTTAGTTATTCATTTGAGAGAGTGAGTTTGAGCAAGGGAGAGAGAGAACACGAGTGGGGGGCGGAGCAGTGGGAGAGGGAGAAGCAGACTCCCCACTGAGCAGGGAATCCAACGTGGGGATTGAACCTGGGACTCCAGGATCATGACCTGAGCAAAAGGCAGACACCTCACCAAGTGAGCCACCCAGGCGTCCCTCTATATTCTTGTTTTAAAGATTTTTTATTTATTATTTGAGAGAGAGAGAGAGGGACAGAGAGAGAATGAGTTGGGGAGGAGCAGAGTGAGAGGAAGAAGCAGACTCTGCAGTGAGTAGGGAACCCAACTTGGGGCTCAATCCCAAGACCCTGTGATCATGACCTGGTGAAGGCAGATGCTTCACCAACAGAGCCACCCAGGCACACACCCCAGCAAAACAATTTCTTAGAAAATTCCCTATAATACTATAACTCCGATGTGTGATTATATAACAGACTTAAATTGATTCCTGTTTTAGTGTATTCAAGCAGATACAAATCCCAGGTGTTTTGTAAAAGGTAATTTTCAACTTTTCTTATACTATATGCCGTGGTTTAAATCTAGGCCTTTTGAATGGGTATTACTATCATATTTCTCAAACTGTGTTCCTTTTCCTTTAAATATGCTGTGCACTTTCCTCTGGAACCTAGACTTGTCAAGGTCTTAACCCCGCATGTTGGATGTTAACATGTGTCTCACAAATTCATACACAAGGAATTATTCATTAAAGCCTCATAGTTCATGCACACAAACACATACGCACATGACCCACATTCTTGTAAGATTATTCTGAGGCCAGTGTGGTAGGGTGCTGACTCTGCCCTAAGCTAGCACTTCTCAAACTTCGCATTCTGATTCAGTAGATCTGGCATAGAGCCCAAGATACAGTATTTCTAATTGCTCCCGGGTGTTCCTGACACCGCTGGATTAGGAAAGCCGTAAATGGCTTCCTCAACTTTGATGAGCCTTTTACAGGACCCCAAAGTAGAAGACCACTTCACCTGCCCAGACTTAATCTCCCTTGTTCCATTCTTCTTCTGGGTGTTTCTCTCCTTCGTGTATTACACTCTAACATCTGTCTAGAACGGTTTTATTTGAGTGTTGAATGCTGTTGAGAAACACACAAAGCAAAATTAGAAGGAAGATATGATTGGGAGGAATTACTTTTTACTGTCTCCACTTTCCATGTACCTGTGCTAATCCGTCTGTACAGGTCTTCTTTGCCAATGTGGATTCATCTGGGATAAAACACAATATTTTTAACCCTCCAATTATTGCTCGGTACATCCGTTTGCACCCAACACATTACAGCATCCGCAGCACTCTTCGCATGGAGCTGATGGGCTGTGATTTAAACAGTAAGTGCCAAGTCTTCATGTATCCTTCCCTCTCCCAACCCTGGGTAAGATGACTAACCATCCTAGTGTTCTCAAGAGTAGGGGGATTTGCCAGGACACAAAACTATTAATGCTAAAACCAGCCTGGTCCTGAGCAAACCCAGGACTTGGTCATTCTAACCATGGGATTCCCTAGGGGCAGCCACCTCCCAAGGTACTATTAACAAGGCAAATCAAAGTAAAAAAGAACGGAGAAGAGCTGACCCGAACATGAGGGGCATGTCAGGTTAACAGTAACCGATGATTACATCCCTTCAATTTCTCTGAGGTTGCAGCATGCCACTGGGAATGGAGAATAAAGCAATATCAGATGCCCAGATTACTGCCTCATCCTACTTAAACAGTATGTTTGCCACATGGTCTCCTTCACAAGCCCGACTGCACCTCCAGGGGAGGACTAATGCCTGGAGACCTCAGGTAAGAGGCAACAAATTTGCCATTTAACTGATGCAGAAGAGGGAATACAGGTTGGGAAAGAATAGGGAAAGTCCTTGACTGCTTCTTTAGAGGCATTTCTGTCACCCGGTTGTTCCCAAAAATGTGTCAAGGGTGAAGGTCTCTGGGCGAAAAACTCCCCACAGATATTTTGTGGATGTGCCATGTGATTTCACATAGCATTTGTTGGGGGAAATGATCCCTCATTGAACCTCCTAGAAGCAGAATCTCTCTAACTGTTGCCGAACTTGTAATACTCTCCTCTATCTATATATGGTTCATATATTCATTTACCAAACATGTACTGGGCACCTATTAAATGTCAGACCCTGAGGATACAGGGATGAATCATGAAAACTTTCAGCAATGAAGTTGCTTAGAGTCCAGTAAGGGAGACTGACAAAGAGACCATTAAACCTCAGAGTGATGATACCTGCTGTGACGTGGTGAAGGAGGAAGGCTGCGAGGGTTTCTGGGAGCAAATAGTAACCAACAGGATACTAGTCTAACTGACTTCCCCAGGCAAATAATCCAAACGAGTGGCTGCAAGTGGACTTCCAGAAGACAATGAAAGTCACAGGAATAACCACCCAGGGGGTGAAATCTCTCCTTACCAGCATGTATGTGAAGGAGTTCCTCATCGCCAGTAGTCAAGACGGCCATAACTGGACTCTTTTTCTTCAGAACGGCAAAGTAAAGGTATGCTGGTCTCATGGGAAAGGCACAAAATCTCTCCTAGGGCTTGACATTTAGAAACAGAACAAGGTTGATATATGATCAAACTTTCAAGATAAATTTTATTGGGTATCTACAGTAATAGGCACCATAAAAGACATGAGAGTTGTTTGCCAAATGTTGAAAGATGTCTGTATCCTCATCAGCAACTTAGAGTCCAATTCTCATTGACCTTTAACATATAGAACCCAGACAATCTTCCCTCTTGATGTGGGTTTGCTAGATAAGTCAACAAATTATGCTAATTAGAGGACATAACAAGCCTTGCTATCCTATACTAAGAACCTCTCAGGTCCCTAAAAACAGCATGTTCTTTCTCATACCAGGCTTTTGTACATACTGTTTGTTCTACAGAGAACACTTCTTTTCTAGCTACTTTGCTCTGCCCCTTTTACTTGGCTCATTTGTTAAGTCTCAGATAAACATCATCTCCTCCAGGAAGAATTCTGGCAGTTCAGTGGGCCAGAGTATAGATAATATATAATCTACAGGACATTCCCATTTTTAAAAAGGTGTATCTGTGATACATGCTGCCATATGGATGAACCTTGAATGCATTATGTGAAATGAAACAGGCCACACGCCGCCATGGGGCATGGGAAATGTGGTGTACGGAAATAGGCCAGACATAAAAGGACAAATGTTGTATGAGTCCATTTATATCAGTGTATTAGTGAGACTTCTCCAGAGAAACAGAACCGATAGAATGTGTGTGTGCATGCACACCTGTGTACATATGTGTGTGTATACAGAGATTATTGTAAGGAACTGGCTCATGATTGTGAAGGCTGACAAGTCCCAAGATCTGCAGGCAGAACCAGCAAGCTGGAGACCCAGGAGTACCAGTGGTCTGGTTCTGGTCCAATACCAAAAGCCTGAGAGCCAAGATAGCTGATGATGTAAATTCTAGGATGAAGGCCAGCAGCCTCAATACCTAGGAAGGGCCAGTAATTCAGTTTGAGCCCCAAACCTGGAAAAGCCAATGTCCCAGTGGAAAGGTAGTCAGGCTGGAAGAGTTCTCTCTTATTCAGAGGAAGGTCAGGGTTTTGTCCTCTTCAGGCTTTCAAACGATTGGAGGGCAATCTGCTTTATTCACTCTACCATTTGAATGTTAATCTCATCCAAAAACATCCTCCCAGACACACCCAGAGTAGTGTTTGACCAAATATCTGGGCACCTCCTGACCCAGTCAAGTTGACACACAAAATTAACAATATAATGAGATACCTGGAATAGGCAAGTTCATGGAGACTGAAAGTAGAACAAAGACTTGGGGGAGAGGTTAATGTAGAGTTGTTGTCTAATACGTAGAGTTTCAGTTTTGCAAGATGAAGAATTCTGCAGATGGATGGTGGTGATGCTTGTACAACATTGTGAATCTATTTAATGCCACTGAATTGTACACTTAAAACTGGTCGGAATGGTAAGTTATATGTTACGTATATATTATCATGATAAAAAGCCTATCTCAGTTATACTACATACTTTTTTTAAAGATTTTATTTATTTATTTGAGAGAGAGCACAAGCAGGGGGAGCGGCAGGCAGAGGGAGAAGCAGGCTCCCCTCGGAGCAGGGAGCCTGGTGTGGGGCTTGATCCCAGGACCCTGGGACCGTGACCTGAGCCGAAGGCAGACGCTTAACTGACTGAGCCACCCGGGGTCCTATAGTATATAGTACTTAATGCATTGTTACACTTGGTAAGAAAAGGGAACTCTCCAGCCTCCTCACCAACGAGAGAGAAAAAAAAAAAAACCAAAGAAACAAACAAACAAAAGAGTTTTATTTGAAAATAATGAGCTGAAATCAGAGCAAAGAGAGGTAAAATATGAGAAAATGTAAAGCGGATGAACTTTCTTAAAGGAAATGTTTATATTAGTGTTATTAGGAGACTAAGCTTTGAGCCAAATGCAAGGAGAACTGAATGCATTAAGGAATGAACCCCAGAAGGCAGCTAAAGTAGTCGCAGGTTAGTAGCACCCCCTGCCATCTGGAAGAACCATGCTCAAGTCCACTCCCAGTTTAGGTCTCCAAGATTCCCACATCCTAAAATGATAAGATCATAAATATTAGCAAACATGCAAGACAACAAACCAACTTGACTACAGGTGAGCAGAGGGGCTCCTGGCTGGCTCAGTCAGTAGAGCATATGACTCTGAGAGTTGTGAGTTCAAGACCCCACGTTGGGTGTGGAGCCTACTTTGTTTTTAGATTTTTTTAATTTATTTGAAAGAAAGAGAGAGCACAAGCAGGGGGAGGGGCAGAGGGAGAGGAAGAAGCTGATTCCCCGCTGAGCAGAGAGCCTGATATGGGGGCTCAATCGCAGGACCCTGGGATCGTGACCTGAGCCAAAGGCAGATGCTTAACGTACTGAGCCACCCAGGCACCCTGAGTGTGGAGCCTACTTTTAAAAAAATCAATTAAATTAAATTTTAAAAAGACAAGTGAGCAGAAACAGTCAATACAGAGTTAGAATCTGAAAAACATCAGATATTGATGAACTATGAAAACATAAAAATAAATGCCAAATTGTCCAAAGCTATTAGGTGGTTTTGGGAAAATAAAAGTACTTTTAGAAATGAAAAACATAGGGGCACCTGGGTGGCTCAGTCGGTTAAGTGCAAAACAAGAGAAAAGGTCAGTGGTAGAAAACAAATAAAATCACTTGTGGAAAGAGAAGTGAAGAAATACTAATATTTGAGACCTGTGGATCAGAGTACTGGCTTCTGGAACTGAAAGGAAAGGGATCGAAAGTATGTGGGACTAGAGGTGACGCTGTTTCTGGTGAAGGGGGATACATCTGTTGGAGGCTTGGTGATGAACAAGAACAGAAATCAACTGGTGGAAATCAAGTGTCCTATAAAAGCAAAAACATCACACGTCAGAAGCCCGTTTCTATTAAAGAAATTGCACTTCAATTTATCAACAGTAGAGGGTGCTCCTAGACTAATAAACCTAATACTCCACCCAACTTTCTTGTCCCTGCCTACATAAAATCATCTGTTATTGCTGGAGCAAGAAATCATAAAGAATTTCTAAAGGAACAGAAAACAGCAGATGAGGTAAAAGGTATTATTGTTCTTGATTTTTTTCACTGACTGTTTCCTTGAAAACTCCGTTGACTTTGGGCTTGGCAATAGTACTCATTTTGACCAATGGAATGTGAGTCCAGACAGAAACTTTAAATGTGTGTGTTTGGTTTTTTTGTTTGTTCTTTTTTTAAAGATTTTATTTATTTATTTGGCAGAGAGAGAGCCAGCCAGCAAGAGAGGGAACACAAGCAGGGGGAGTGGGAGAGGGAGAGGCAGGCTCCTAGAGGAAGAGCCCGATGTGGGGCTCGATCGGCAGACGCTTAACGACTGAGCCACCCAGGCGCCCCTAAATGTGTGTGTTTGACTCAGTCTCTTGTGCCTCTGCTATGAGATAAAAATGTCCAACCTGAGAAGATGCATTGAACAGGAGGCTCGGCCTGGAGCGGAGCTTCAACAAACCCAGAGTACTCTTGACCTGTAGATACCATTTCCCAGTAAAAGGAAGCTGGGATCCTTTGAAAAATTACTGATTCCAAAGCTAGAGCAAAGAAGCTGTCAGGTAATCTTGGAGCACAAACACTAATGGGGTCTTTTGAAAAGGACACAAGAGCTGGATTGAAGGGGTTCCTGCTGGCCAAATTTGAAACAATTTGAGCATCAAAAAGAATAATGATGGTAATGGATTATAACACATACAATAGAGAAAGAATCCAGGAGTCCAGAATCATAGTTAAAAATATAAAGGGGGAGGAGGAGCTTTTCTCCACCGAATTCCAGCTAATAATGTAGAAGAAATGACAAAATTAGGAAATCAATTTGCACTCATTAATATACTATTTAATACTTGTAAAGAACTTCAATGAATGCTGAAACCATTGTATGACAGCTTGATGGGGAATATTTACATGGTCTCGAAGTATCATTGCACAGATTGTTAGGGAAGGGAAATGATCACCTTTATAACAGAGTGAGTTGGTGGACACCACCTTTACCACGTGATCAAACTTTGCATCATCAATTTATGGGGCAAACTAGCATCATGTGTCCCCTGATGTGATCTAATGGGAAGGACACATCACGCACTGGGTTTTCTCACTAAAAATGTTTAACCAAGGGGCAGCTGGGTGGCACAGTTGGTTAAGCTTCAGACTCTTGGTCGTGATCTCAGGGTTGTGAGATTCCCTCTGTTCCTCTTGTTTGGGTGCTCGCTCACTCTCTCTCTCAAAAAAAAATAGATAAATCTTAAAAAAAATTTAACCAAAATCTAATGAGAAAACAGTCACACAAACTTAGAATGTGGGACATTTTAGAACACTTTTAAAAATGTCAATGTCATAAAGGACAAAAAAACTCCAGAGACTAGGAGTCCGTTCTAGTTTAAAGGTGATTTAAATATTAGGCTATATTATATCAATATTACATTTGGTGGATATGATAATGTTATTCTGTGGTTATAAATGCTCTTATTTTTAGATTTGACATGCTGAAGTATTTAGGAGTAAAATGCCATGATGTTTACAACTTCTTTTCAAGTAGTTCAGAAAATGTGTGTGTGTGTGTGTGTGTGTGTGTGTGTGTGTGTGTGTGTGTGTAAGCATGTGTGTGGAGAAATAGAGTAAAAATCTCAATATGTTAACAATTAGTGAATGTAGGTGAAGGATTTAAGTGTTCATTGCATTATTGTTTCAATTTCTTGAGGGTAACATTTGAAAATAAAAACTTGAGGAGACATAACAAGGAATAAGTCTAACAGAAGATGAACAAGCCTCCAAATATACCATAAACATTTGTCGAAGAACAGGGACCTTAATGTTTTTCAAGAGTTTTGTCAAACACACAAACTTTAACAGTGTTTATAGTGTATTTGCCACGTATATACATTATACTATTCGTTCTATGTGTGGAAGATAGATCAGTGACCAAGGTCTCTGACCCTCATGGAGCTGATTGACATTGTGTTGCTTTTGTTATGATTCTGAAGTTAGTAGCAAGAGGTGTGAAACCAACGTATGAAACCAACTCATGGCTGTAGATACCATTTATTGTGCACTCTCCTTGCAACAGCAAATGCACTGGGGCAGAAACCTGACTTCCTCCTCCACATGGCTCAGCAGGCAGTTGCCATGTGTAACTTTGGACAGAACAGTCAGTTTCACTGAGATTTTGGCAAGTGGATGAGAACATTCCAGATAGAAAGCATAGCTGGAGCAAAGGGTGCTCTTACTTCTACATGTCACACCCACTTTCCCAGGCTGAGGCATAGAACACAGAGTCATCCAGTCGCCCCCCCAGAATTCAGTCCGGGACTACTGGCATCATGGACTACTCAATCGGGAGTGGAAACACGTCGGTGCGTTGCGAGGGGCACTGCGATAGATGCTAATGAGGGTGAGGGCCATGTTGGGGCGGAGGTAGGTTTGTGGCTGACACAGTAGGAGGCCAATGGACTCAGCGGCCTGGAGAGGGGGAAGGGGGACAAACGTTGTAATGTTCTTCCTGTCAGACAACTAATAAATGCTGTTTTTCTTCTTTCAGGTTTTTCAGGGAAATCAAGACTCCTTCACACCTGTGGTGAACTCTGTAGACCCGCCACTACTGACTCGCTACCTTAGAATTTACCCCCAGACCTGGGCACGCCAGATTGCCCTGAGGCTGGAGGTTCTGGGCTGTGAGGCCCAGCAGCTGTCCTGAGGGCCCAGACCACTCCCTAACTCCAGTCCAGCACCCCTCTCAGACTTGTCTTCTGCCTCCGAGCCCAGCTTCCGGGTTATTTCCTGCCCCACACTGCTCATGGCACCAGGACTTTTCTGTGTGTTTAAACTGCACGGTCCTAGCAGATACTGCCCTGAAGCTTCCCAAATCAGTTGTCATTAACCCTCCGTTTCCCAAGTGCGTTGCATTCAATTTAAGTCTTCTCCATTTGCTGCAAACGCTCCCAGATTGGTTTTTCCTTCCCCCGTAATGAGGAAAGTAGGAAACCCATCTGGAAAGCATTCTCCTGACAAATTAGGTCTCTCACACAGCCAGCACTTCCTCTTTTGTAGAAAAACAGTGTGTTTAAAGTTGGCAGAAGATACTCATGACATAAGCATTTCAGATTAGGCTTCAAACGTTTAAAATAAAACTCTCATTTGTTCATTATCCTGTGAAGCATGGAGCAAAACATGTTTGGGGATCATATCGCCACAGCCTTGAAGCCAAAGGCAAGCCATTTTAACAATCTGCAAAATGTAGATAATGTAAAAACCAGTACATAAACTCTATTTTTGCCTCTTTATAGATATAGGTTTAGATAGATACCATTATCTTAGTTGGTCATCATGGGGCATTGTTGGTGGCATACTCTTACCTCAAAAACCACTGTTTTTAAATTGAGACTCAGTTGGGAATCAAGAATCCCCCCCCAATTTCCTGACATTATATACAACATTATGTATGAATGCATGTGTGCATTTTTCTGACAAGAGTGTCCAAAGATTTCATCAGAGTTTTAAATGGGTGAATGGCTTTAAAGAGTGCAATTTAATCTCAGAAGGATGTACAAATAAAGCCATTTGGTCTTAATTCTAATCAACAAGTAAAATAATAGGTTAGGATCACAGAAGTAAAATGACAATGTCCCCTTGAAATTTGTGCTGACCAGGAAAGGTAATAACCATAATAGGTTTCTAAAGGGCATGTTTTTAAGAGAGAAACAAGGAAACTCCCTGGGTATCTGGGATAGGAGCTTCAACTGTGTAATTCTAGTGATATATTCATTTTACTCCCTCCCTCAGCTAATTTCCTGCTGAAACACAACAAAAATGAAACGGGAAATTCTATACCATGACTGGAAACTACAGTCCCAATTACATAGTTGGAATTTCCTACATGGCAAAAGGGGCCATAAACCATAGAGCAGTTAGAGGAAGCATCCAGAGCAGCTTAAAAGCAGGAGCTCCTAGTATAAGAGAAAAATGTGTTACAATCTCAGAAGAAGTAAGAAAACAGATGCTTTTTTTCCCCAAGCTAGAGCATTTTCTAATAATCCTGCTTGATGCTGATCGGACCTTTTTGGGAATGTAGCATTGCTGTCACAGTCTAATCACAAACCACAACCGATGCTGGTACAGAAGGTTATAATTCTGTAAGATTGTCAGGTTAGAGGTTAATTTACAGTGATCAATAAATTGTTTTTCTTAATAGCCTGGTAGAAAAGTTAACCCCAAAGGTGATGTGGTTTCATTTCCTGTAAAATGTTAGCCACTCTTATGTCTAACTTAATGACCCTGTTTTGGCATTCTTTTCCTATTGACAATGTACATCTCTATTTCTCAAATGCTCTGGGACCCAGGCCTTTTGTCTGCCTGCTGGTTTCCTCAATAACTAGTTAAATAAAACCATGGCACATACAAACAAATGCCTTCGAGAGTTGTGTTTTTACACTGGAAATAAAAATGTGAACACTGATATTAAAAACAAACAGAGGCACTGAATAGCAGGATGGAAACTTTAGAAAACAAAATTAGTGAGTTAGAATACCAGATTAAATTGAGGTCAGAGTAGAAAGTGGTATCATTTACAAGAGGTAAAATAAAATTTAAAAAAATTAGAAATGGAGCCTTGATCCAGGAGAAGGCTTTCTAGAGAGAGACTGAAAGAGAAATGGGAGTTGCAAGATGAGTAAGTTCTAGAGCTGTGCCGTGCTTACTGTGGCTGCGGTTAGCAATGCTGCATTGTGCTCTTCAAAATTCCACAGGGTAAGCTATGTTAAGTGCTCTTAACACAATAAATTGGAAGTTCCTGAAAGATCAGATTAGATGTGGTCAAATAAAACAATAGGAAAAAAATTCTTTGGAATGAAATAATAATAATAATCAAACAAATTTGAATTTTCAGATCAGAGTCTCTTAGTGCAAAGCAAAATTAAAGAAAGACCAGAACAAAACATAGCTTAGGGGGAATGTAGAAGAATGAGAATGTGCATTGTGTACTAGCCAAGTAGCAAAACAGACACTAGTGCTAGCACCAGAAAATCCACACTATTTTATAATCCTGGTTGAGTTGTTTACAAAATCACTGAGATCATAGAAAGTTAATTATCAGAAGATTGGGAAGTAAATTCACTCTCCTATGACAAATAGAGTCTCTAAGTGAACAAATATAATTTTCTGTCACAAACATTTTATCAAACGTAATCTCGAGGTTACAAGTCAACAATCTTTGGAAGATACATATTAAAACAAGTCTATCTTTCAATGTTACAGAGAAGTTTAGGGGCGCCTGGGTGGCTCAGTTGGCTGGGCATCTGCCTTCAGCTCGGGTCATGATCTGGGGTCCTGGGATCGAGCCCCACATAGGGCTTCCTGCTCTGCTGTGAATCTGCTTCTCCTTCTCCCTTTGCACCTCTCCCCACTCATGCTCTCTCTCACTCTCACTCTCTCTCTCTCAAATAAATAAAATCTTTAAAAAAAAGAGAAGTTTAGTGAACTGTATAGACTATATAGCCATCCAGCTTTATGATGACAAGATACAGATTTAGACGTAACTTTATTGTTTATGAAATGACCCTAACGATTTCTAACCTTCTTCCTCAACTATCTAATCACAGGGTGATGACTAACATAGCGCTCGCTCCTAGAAACTTTGTGGGTACAATTTCACCCATATTGCTAACCAAGACGGAGACTATAAAATTTTATTGAGAGATATCTTAAAAGACCTAAATAATTGGGATTAGAAGACTCAATATTACAAAGATGTCAGTTCTTCACCAACAGATCCTTAGATTCAACACAATCTCAGTCTAAGTTCCAGTATTTTCTCATTGTGGAATCAAGTATGTGGAAATGTAAAAGACCAAGAATAGCCAAAATATTCCCAATATCAGATAACATTTATTTTATTTTTAAATATTTTTTAATTATTATTAAGTAATCTCTATACCCAACATGGGGCTCTAACTCACAACTGTGAGATCAAGAGTCACATGCTCTGCAGACTGAGCCAGACAGGTGCCCCTACTATGTACATTTTTAGAATTATATATACCACTCTCTCTCTCATTGTCTCTCTGTCAAATAAATAAATAAAATCTTCGAAAAAAATAAAGTCACAGTAATTAAGACAGTGGCATTGACACAAGGACAGATCATTAGATTAGTGGAACATATTAGAATCCAGAAGTAGACCCACATTATATATGGACACTTGATTCATGACAAAATAGCTCTCCAGAACAGTAGTACTGGGTCAATTATAAATCCATATGAAAAATTGAAATTGGGGGCACCTACCTGGCTCCTTCAGTAGAGCATGTGACTCTTAATCTCAGAGTCATGAGTTCGAGCCCCACGTTGGGGGTAGTGATTACTAAAAATAAGTAAATCAATAAACTTTAAAAAAAGAGAAAGCTGGGGCGCCTGGGTAGCGCAGTCGTTAAGCGTCTGCCTTCGGCTCAGGGCGTGATCCCGGCGTTCCGGGCGTTCCGGGCGTTCTGGGATCGAGTCCCACATCGGGCTCCTCCGCTGGGAGTCTGCTTCTTCCTCTCCCACTCCCCCTGCTGTGTTCCCTCTCTCGCTGGCTGTCTCGCGGTCACATAAATAAATAAAAAAATCTTTAAAAAAAAAAAGAGAAAGCTATTATTTTAAAAAATGAAATTTGACCCCTTCCTCACACTATACAAAAATAAAATCAGTTTTAAGTTAATTAAAAGCTCTATGAATAGCAAACAATAAAATTTCTAGGAGGGTCATGGACAGGTTTCTTAAACAGCAACCCCAAAACCACTAACCATGAAGGAAAAGATTGATTAATTTGACTACATTTAGATTCAGATATTCTGTTCATTCACAGAGCGGGAGAAAATATTTGTAGTATGAACAATTGACAAAAGGATGTGGAGCAGGTGGAACTCTCTTCTGCTGTTGTTGTATAATTATTTTGGAAAACAATCTGGCATTATCTACCAAAGTTGGGCACGTAGATACCCTACGATAATTCTCTTGGGTAGTGAGCTAGGAGGAGAATTGCCACGTGAACCAAGAGACAGGGGAGCACCATTCATAACAGCTCCAACCTGGAAACCAGCCTTATTGCATATGTTTCCTAGTGGTTCATTTTTTTTAAGATTTTATTTATTTATTTGTCAGAAAGAGAAAGAGAGAGAGAGCACAAGCAGGGGAAGCAGCAGGTAGAGGGAGAGGGAGAAGCAGGCTTCCTGCTGAGCAGGGAACCTGACATGGGGCTCGATCCCAGGACCCTGAGATCATGACCTGAGCTGAAAGCAGACGCTTCACTGACTGAGCCACCCAGGCGCCCCTTTGGTGGCTCATTTTAATTGCTGTATACTATTTGGTTATATAGTATATATCACAATTTATCCATTTCTTCCTCTAATACATCATTTATGCAGTTTCTTCTATGGAGGTGATCATCTTTTCTTAAAAATTAACTTGTAAGATGGGGCGCCTAGGTGGCTCAGAAGGGTGAGCATCCAGCTTTTGGTTTTGGCTCAGGTCATGGTCTCAGGGGTCATGGGATTGAGACCCAGGTCAGGCTCTGCGCTCAGCAAGGAATCTGCTTAAGGATTCTCTCCCTCTGCCCCTCCCCCCAATCACCCGCATGCTCTCTCTGTCTCTGTCTCTCTCCAAAATAAATAAATAAAAATCTTAAAAAAGATCAACTTGTAAGAGTTCTTTGTATGTTAAGGTTCTTAACCTATTATTTGTCATATATGCTATGAAATGTATTACCTAATTTGTCATTAGTCATTTATATTTCTGTATAATATTTTCCTTTATGAGAGCTTAAATTTTTTATGCAATAAATTTATCATCAGTAATTTCAATTATGGTTTGGAGTTTTATGACATGCTCAAAGTACCTTTTTCCACACCAGGATTATAAAAAACATCCACCCATATTTGATTCCAATATGTATATGGTTTTATTTTTGTTTAGTCCTGATCCATCTAGAATTTATTTATTTTTGTGTGTATGGCCTTTCCTTCAGTGCATCTGAATGAATAGCCCACCATCATATTAAACCATTTCTTTTTTTCCCACTAATATGAAATGCCACTTTTATCATTTATTAAAGTTCCATGTGTACACTATTGTAAGATATAGTAGACACCATGTGGCAAATAAAATACCTGAGAATTCTTCAAGCCTAAAAGGAAACACAGATGTTTGTACATAGGCAGAAAAAGATGCCTTTATGTTTAGCTGTCAGACAGAGGTGGGGGGAGGGTTATATGCATAGATGATATCATAAGGAATGGTAGCATTCTATTTGGAATTTCAGAGACCTTAGGGGAAGACTCTGACCAGTGTCTTCTGCAGACTGCTGCACTTTGAAGACTGAAGCTTAATTCACTGGCTTCTTTGGATCCCTTGTCACTAAGTCAATTTTCAGGTAAGTGGCTTCCCACCTGACATGGGTCTCGTTAAGTCCTAACAAACTGTAGATGAATGTATCAGTTATAAATGTCTTAAGTATTAGAAAGTCCAAATTAGAATGACTCAAATAGGGGTTATTTTTTCTCATACCGAGCAGCCCAGAGGTGGGCTGATGGAGGTGTTGGTTTTGTGACTTGAAATTGTTAGAGTCAGAATAGATGTCATTTTCTTGGCCTTTTCTTCATGTACATTGCCTCATGGTAACCCTTAAACAATGTTCAAGACAGTACAAAGGGAAAATGGTAGCACCATCTCTTTTATCAAGACAGCAAAAAGTCTTCCCAGAAGCTACCCAACAGATTCCTGTTAGTCCTCATTGTCCAGAACGATGTCACCGAACGACTGCTAGTTGCAAGGATGGCTGGGAGAAGCAGGATCCAGCTTTTACAGCTTCTCCAGTAAGTGAATAAGAGACGGGAAGGACTGTTGGCTCAGGCAATAGACAAAATTTGCTATCCATTTATTCCTTTCAAAACAATTTATTGAGCATCTGAACACCCTATGTGCTAGGTACTGTTCAGCAGTGAGCAAAACAGACAAAAATCCCTGCCCTCAGAGAGCTGACATTCTCATCAAGAAAGACATATAATAAAATAAGACAAACAAGTAAAAAATATATTATAGTACATTCTGATGAAGTTTATGAAGAAAGATCAAGCAGGTAAGCTGATTAGGATGTTTGTGGGAGAGTGGTACAGTTTTAATAAATGGTTCTCAGGAAAACCCTCATGGAGAAGGAGATATTTGAGCACCTAAAGGAGGTGATATAATGAGTCAGGAGACCATTTGGAAGAAGGGGTTTGAGGGAGCATTCCTTGGAGAGAGACTAGCAAGTAAAAAAGACTCCGAATAGGAACATAGGCTTGTTCAAGTGGAAATCAGGCTAAGGTGGAGCAATCAGGAGGAGAAAATAGTAAGATATTATCTAACTTACAACAAAGCGCCATCTTTTTGGCTGCTCAGTGAAGAGGCAGAAGGGAGGCCAGGATGGAATCAGGGAGACAGAGATGGTGGTGAGTAGTAGTGGAGGCGGTGAGTAGTGGCAGGAGTATGGAAACACTTCATAGAGAAAGCTGACCAGACTTTTCTGGCCAATGAAATTTGGAAGAAGACAACCCCACAGGTTTGGGCCTGAACAACTGTTATAACTTGCCTGAAGGGGGGTCTAGTCTACGAGTTCATGGCACCCACCTGGTAGAGCATAGTAAACTGTTGTTTTGTGTGGTTTTGCTTTTTGGAGAGGGGATGCATTTTGCTTTGGAAACTGATCATGTTCAGAATTCAGCAGTGTCACTCAGTGAATTATTCTCACGTTCATGACAGATGAGAAGCTTTTTGCAATAAAAACTAAACCACCATAGGGGCGTCTGGGTGGCTCAGTCAATTAAGCGTCCAACTCGTGATTTCAGCTCAGGTCATGATCTCAGGGTCGTGAGATGGAGCCCCGTGTTGGGCTCCGTGCTCAGCATGGAGTCTGCTTGAGATCCTCTCTCTCTCTCTTTCTCTTTCTCTCTCTCTCTTTCTCCCTCTCCCTATGCCCCTCCCCCCACTGCTCACTCTCTCTAAAAAACAAAAGCAAAACCCCTCCATCTTCTAACTTTTCAGACAAAGCTGCTTTGGAAAGAGCCAAGGAAAAGGACATCTCCCCTTGGCCAAATGATCTAGGAGTACAGCTGAGTGGCCTTGAGGAGAATCCATGGAGCCCCAGAAGCTGCTGAACATTGGATTTCTGCTGTGTTCCATGAGTTGCCTCTTGATGGAGACTGTAAGTTCCTCTACATCACCTTTATCTGCCTTTGGAATACAAGACAAAGCAGGATCGAAACCACGCTCAAGGGGTATGTTTGCTGTTAAGATCAATGTTCCTGTTATCTTTGTAAGATGTAAGATTCATGTCTCAAGTCAGGAAAAGCTGATTTTGTATTGAAAAATAGTGTTCACCAGGCACCTGGGTGGCTCAGTCAGGTAAGTGGCTGACTCTTGATTTCAGCTCAGGTCATGATCTCAGGGTCCTGGGATCAAGCCCCGCATCAGGTTCCATGCTTGGCGGGAAGTCTGCTTGAGATTTTCTCTCCCTCCCCCTCTCCCCGCCCCCCCCCATGCTGTCTCTCACAGAGAGAGAGAGAGAGCGCACAAGCAGGGAGAGGGTCAGAGGGAGAGGGAGAAACAGGCTCCCCAATGAGCAGGGAGCTCCACATGGGGCTCAATCCCAGGACCCTGGGACCATGACCGGAGCCAAAGGCCGACGCTTAACCGATGCTGAGCCACTCAGGGGCCCCAATAAATAAATCTTAAAAAAGAAAAGAAAAATAGTGTTCACAGTAAAGCAAACTATTCTGGTTTGGTCAATTTAGATCAACAACAACTAACCCACCGACTGACATATGACAAAGACTCCCTGAGGACAAAGGGATAATTAAAGTTTTTTGGGGGGAGGGGTTAGGGAAGACTTGTTCCCAGATCCCAGCTGCTGACATGCACACATATAGTGCTCAGATCTTTTCATGAAGTACCCCCCACGCTTACTCACTATGACCTCAAAGCAACCCTTGAGATACCTGGGGCAGAGATTACTGTTTCTATTTGATGTACAAGGAGGCAAAGATAATATTCATCTGAGGTTATCTTTTTTTAATGTAAATCCTTTGAATGTCTTGGAGCCATCACAGCAAAGTAGTTAAGAATATGGGCTCTGTGGGTGCCTGGGTGTCTCAGTTGGTTGAGCATCTCGGCTCAGGTCATGATCTCAGGGTCCTGGGATCGAGTCCCACATGGGGCTCTCCACTCAGCAGGGAGTCTGCCTCTCCCTCTGCCTGCCGATCCCCCTGCTTGTGGTCTCTCTCTGTGACAAATAAATAAATAAAATCTTTTAAAAAAAGAATATGGGCTCTGGGCAACTATAAAAGCATGATATCTGGGACCACGATGTTAACTTGAACCAGGGTTCAAATCCCAGCCTTATCATTTACTTGATGTCTCCTCATCTTTCTCTGCAGAAAACCACGGGTTCTGGCTTAGCAGCTTCAGAGATTACTTGTGGGATTGCATCAAGACCTCCATACCTCCAGCAGCTATTTTTGCTTTTCTTCTCTCCATAGCCATAATGGGGACCCTCTGCTGCCTCACGTAAGCTGCTGTGGGATGAGAAGAGGGAAGGAGAGGGGAACCTGAGGGAGAGGCAGAACAATCAAGTTCCCCACCAGCCTATACGTCTATAATTAAGGGAAAGTTTTAAGGAAGGTAATTCTTGTTTTATCCGATCCCCTGCACCCATTACCAACAACTTACAGGTGACATTGAATAACCAGTTTCCAACTGATTTTTTTTTACTAACTTCATTAACTCCTAATTATCTTTCCCTTTGGTTTCGGAATTATATATGGAAAATATAAAATTAACTATGTTTTCAAGTGCTACAAATTCAAAATTTGCCATAGTATTTATCTATATAAATCATATGAAGTCAAAGAGATCCCTGAAATAGTTAACAAAATAAACATAGGTAGAGAATCTTAATTTTATTAATCCAGTCGGTATTTGCCAAAAGATGACTGCTTGAAGGTCTCTGTCCTAGTTGCTAGTGAGACAGAGAAATAAGACAACTGAATAATTGTCTGGTGGATCAATGCAATGGTGGGGGAACCTATGAAAGCATGCTAAAGGATTGTTCAAACTGCACAATCTAGGGGGCGCCTGGGTGGCGCAGTCGTTAAGCGTCTGCCTTCGGCTCAGGGCGTGATCCCGGCGTTCTGGGATCGAGCCCCACATCAGGCTCCTCTGCTGGGAGCCTGCTTCTTCCTCTCCCACTCCCCCTGCTTGTGTTCCCTCTCTTGCTGGCTGTCTCTCTCGCTGTCAAATAAATAAATAAAATCTTTAAAAAAAAACTGCAGAATCTAATAAAGTGACTGCGGGCAAAGATCAGCTAAGGGTGCGGCGTCCCCACCTACGACTCCTGATAATCTCAAATGATCACAGGATCGAGAACCCTGTCTAGGAAACAACCTTGGATATGGTTACTGACACACAGAACTGATCGGAGCCAAACAGATGTCAGCTAAGTTTTTGAGAGAAGCTTATTGCCAAAGAAACCAGAGCCAGAACTAAATGACCTGTCTTCAAACAGTATTTGGACCTCTGATCTTCCAAGAGAAGGACACAGGCTTTGAAGTTTCCTAAGATGGCATGCTCCCCAACACTTGCTTCAGTCACAGCCACAGAGAATAATGGACAGGAAGAACCTCCCAGAAGGTGGGCAATGGGACACAGAGCTTCTCCTATAAAGCAGATCAGGCCTAATCAATATGTCTGCCCGGCAGGATTACAGGATTACTTACAGAGCAAATGACTGCTGTGTGTCTCCCATTATTCCTTTTTCCAAATGGGAAAGTTTATGGTTACACTCTTCCTGCCCCGTCATTGTAATCAGGGTGTGGAGATCAGGAACAGATAACTTGTTTTACTTAATAAGTTACTCAAACCAAGAGAAGCTGCACCCAGATTTAAGAGAACCAAGCATCACCCAGGTACTCTGGACTTTGAGCTGGATACAGTCAGTGATAAATGGGATTTTAGTCTCGTGATAAAGTTGTGCCGCAAGTCAGTTGTTGTGGAAGCAGACAGTGAGACGGGAGTTCTGTGTTCAGGGTATTATCAGGGAGCAACACCTGTGGAGCGTAGGGGGAGAGAGGGAGAGGTCAAACTGCTTTGCCGCCCAACAAAGCCTCAGTTGACCTCATCAGAGTTGTCCCACATTAGCCTCAAATGGCTGAAACTTTTTTTTTTTTTAGAGAAACAGAGAGAGCTAAGGAGAGAGAGTGCGCAAGACTAGGGAGGGGGCAGGGGCAGAGGGAGAGAGAGAGGGAAAGAGAGAATGTCAAGCAGGCTCCATGCCCAGCACAGAGCCTGATGCAGGGGCTCAATCCCAGGACCCTGAGATCTCAGGACCCGAGGTGAAATCAAGAGTCGGACGTTTAACTGACTGAGCCACCCAGGCGCCCGTGAAATGGCTGAAACTTTATAGAGACTGTGCGTTGACAACGCTCTAAGCAGCTAGAGAAATAAGGCTATTCTCAAGGAGGGACCTGAGTGGCATATTTCCATGTGCCCTACCAGGTGCCTATAGTCCATGTATGGAAGGAAAAATGCAACACATCAGACAGAGAAAGGCTGCATTTCCCAAGTAAAGAAGCCAGGACTCAAGTAAAGATATATCTGATTCTTCATCTCTTAAGTCATTGCTACCCCAGCTATGGCCAGCATCTGAAGTCGTGGTCCAACATACACATTCAGAAGGACTTCTGTGGAGATAAAGCAGCCAACACGCCCGAAGAAATACTTCCCTCTTTGAAGCAGCTGTCCCAGCCTGAGGAGAAAAACCATTAAGCCCTTGCTGGGAACAAGCAAGCTGGCTCTTGAAAGAAACACCAGTGAGGACAGTGAGATATAGTAAAATAAAAGACATTGATGAAAAAATATAAAAGGACATAGGCAAGACAGGATTTTAAAAGCCAACACCATTAAATAGACTGAATTAATTTATTTAAAAACTTTATTTAGTTATTTAAAAATAATATTTTTCACTTTAGTGAAAATAATATTAAAGAAAAAACCGATAGATGCAGAGGGCACATAATTAACTTCTTTGTTAGAAGAGGACCAAAACAACACAACAGGAAAAAAAAAAAAAGGTATATTTTAAAAAATACATGTCACTGGGGCACCTGGGTGGCTCAGTTGGTGAAGCATCTGCCTTTGCCTCTGGTCATGATCTCGGGGTCCTGGGATTGAGTCCCAAGTCGGACTCCCTGCTCAGCGGGGAGGCTGCTTCTCCCTCTTCTCCCTCTGTGTGCCCTCTCTCTGTGTGTCTCTCAAATAAATAAATAAAATCTTTAAAAAAATACATTTCGCTGTAAGGATTGGAAAGAGTTTCTCTGCACCTCTTACACTCTATACTCACCTACACAGCCTAACTTAACTAGATGCTTTGTTGCCTGAGGAAATCAGCGTGGACGTCTTGTTCATCTCTCAGGGCTCTGTGGGCAATCAGGGACGATGACTGGTGCTAACAAGTATGCAAAGAAACGTGTATAAGGAATTTTTAGTATGGTTTATAATAGTGAAAAAATAGAAACAACTTAAATGTCCACCGGCTGGTTAAAGAAAGCACCGAATGTTCATACAATGACTACTATTTAGTCACCACAATGTCGTAGAGGATGATTACATGGAATCATATTCATGAAATATTGAGTGGGAAAATGCACATTATAACAAAGGATATACAATTTAAACTAATTTGTTATTAGAAAGTAGGGGCACCTGGGTGGCTTAGTCGGTTAAGCACCAGACTGTTGATGTCAGTTTGGGTCTTGATCTCTGGGTCATGAGTTCAAGCCCAGTGTTAGGCTCCAAGATAGTGTGGAGCCTACTTAAAAACAAAAAAATAAAAATTAATTTTAAAAAACGATATGTACAGGGTAAAAAGGTTTTAAGGATCTAACCAAAGTATTAGACATTGGTTATCTCCTTCTGGTGGTAAATGGGTGGTTGTAATTATTATTACTATTGTTGTTGTTATTGATTTTCATCTAACTGCACTTCCCAATCTTTTCAGAACAAATTGTGTTGTTTGGTTAGTAAGTTTTTTAGCAAATACTTTATTTTCTTAAAAGATTTGCTTGTTTGAGAGACAGAGAGTGCAAGCGGGAAGGTGCAGAGAAGGACAGAGAGGATCTTCAGGCAGACTCTGAGCACAGAGCCCAGTGTCGGGCTTGATCCCATGACCCTGAGATCATGACCTGAGATGAAACCAAGAGTTAGACACTTAACTGACTGAGCTACCCAGATGCCCCTAAAAGATACTTTAAAAACAAAGGAAGAGGGGCACCTTGGTGGCTCAGTGAATGGAGCATGCGACTCTTGATCTTGGGGTCATGAGTTCAAGCCCCACGTTGGGTGTACAGATTGCTTAAAATAAATCTAAAAATATCAATCAATCAATCAATCAATAAAAACAAAAGAAGAAAAGCTACCTAACCATACTTCTCCATCTACCTCCAATCCCAACCATACGATGCTAGAAACATTCATACTCTTATTTTCTCAAGTCATCAAAGCATTTTGTCTGAATGAAATCATGTGGTTCATATTAAGAGGAGACATTGTCTAAAATCATATCTTGGAAAATGTAATATAACTACAAAGTAACTTTGTGCAAACCAGGCCACAGTATAGGAATTTAAACTTCGTTAATCAGTTTCTCTTCTTTTCCCAGTATTCTTGTAGGTGAACCAGTCCAATGAAGTACTAGAAGATTCAGTTGGGCAGAATATGCTATTTGCTTACAATGAGGAAGTACCTATCAATTAAAATTAAATTGTCTTCCATCTTAAACTATCTTTGCCTTTATTTTCTCCTTTAAAACATGTGATTGAAAAATGGGAATAGCCTTATTGCTGTTTTGATTATAAAAGTAATACATACTTATTACAAAAAAGTTTTCATATAATACCAAAAGAAAAAAAGTATGTATAATACTAGTACACAAAAATAAACACTGTTAACATCTTGCTGTATCTTTCAAACTTTCCTCTATACTTGCATGACCAGTTTCTCAAAATCTTTTCTGTGAAACAAAGGTTCTGTTTTTTTTTTAAGATTTTATTTATTTATTCGACAGAGATAGAGACAGCCAGCAAGAGAGGGAACACAAGCAGGGGGAGTGGGAGAGGAAGAAGCAGGCTCCCAGCAGTGGAGCCTGATGTGGGGCTCGATCCCAGAACGTGGGGATCACACCCTGAGCCAAAGGCAGACGCTTAACCGCTGTGCCACCCAGGCGCCCCTAAAGGTTCTGTTTTAGTAAATGTTATGAGACAGTAGGGCTCAGTGGTCAATTATGTTTGAGAGATGTTGGATTAAACATATTTAAACATATTTATTTGCTCCAGGACATCCAAGAGACCTTAAAGGGTCAACATTGGGTGGCTCCTGGGTGACTCAGTCAGTTAAGTATCTGCCTTTGGCTCAGGTCATGATCCTGGGGTCCTGGGATGGAGCCCCACTTTGGGCTCCCTGCTCAAGGAGGAGTCTGTTTCTCCCTCTCCCTCTGCCTCTCCCCACTGTTTGTACTCTCTCTTGCCCCCCCCCCCACAAATAAATGGATAAAAAAAATTTTAAAGGCCAATATGAATCTCCACAAGAGGTTATAATACACAGCATTTCTCAAACAAATTTGAACATGGGATTTTTTTTATGGAGTCTCATGAGAACTGCTGATATCCACACAGGCACAGAAATTTGTTACATAGACAGAGTTTTAGGGTGTTTCTACTTGTTTACTATTATAATATTATATTATAATATGATACTATTATAAATGTAATGCTGGTAATAGTTGTACAAATTATCAATTTGCTTTTCTCCTTTGCTGTTCTGGGTTTGAAATCACTCAGTGAACACTTACCTAACAGTTACTGTGAGCCAGGCACTGTTCTGGGCACACAATAAAACAGCCAGTAATCCCGGCCCTTGTGGAGCACTGAGCTCGTGGGAGGATCCAGATCATTGAGACAAGAGGTATTCCGGGCAGAAGGCACAGCGGGGTACAGGAGCTGGGACAAGAGCCCCCCTGGTATGTTTGAAAGCAGCAAAGAAACCAGAGCAGGTGAGGGCAGGGTAGGTCCCAGTGGGCCAATGAATGGATTTGGGCTCTTCCTGAGGGTGATAAGGGAGCCAACAGAACGTTTGGAGCAGAGGAGGGAAGTAATTGGATAGATGTTTTTATAGGGTCATCTCAGCTGCCATGTTGAGAATATAGGGGAGCAAGTACAGAAGCCAGGAGACTAGTCAGGTGAGAGACAACTTCACTTGGACGACGGTGGGGAGCAGCCGAGTTGCAGGCAGCGTCAGATTCTGGAGATATCTCGAAGGCAGAGTCCGGCAGGATCTGATTCTAAGTTGGATGAGTGTGGGAGAGAGGGAGGCTTCAAGGATGCCTCCCAGGCTTGTGGCCTGAGCAAGTAAAGGGATGGAGTCATCATTTATTGAGCTGAGGCAAACTGCTGGAAGGTAGGAATGTGCTACATGGAAAATGCAAGCAGAAAGAAAGACTGAAGTGATATTCTAATTGATACTGAGATGAGATCTGGGGAGCTGTCAGCCACAGGCCACACCACAGGCCAAGGTGAGCTTAGCTAAGACCGACAGAAGCTGCTGAGAGCATGATCGAAGCAAAAGACCATGGGCTGCACTAGAGGCCAACAAGGGACAAGTGGAAAAGTGAACATATCTGACATCCCCCTTCCCCTTGGCATCACAAGCCCCTCCTCGCCCCCAAAGCAACCCCTGTCCCATCTTCTAACACCATAGCCTTGCCTGTTTTTAAACTTTATAAAACCTCAATCATATGTATGTATTCTTCTGTGGTTTTCTTTATTTACTTTATGTTCTGAGATTCTCCCAGGTTGAAAAGAGTTCTACTTATTTAAACCATCAACTGTAGAAGGACACTTCTACCATTTCCAGGGTTTTTTTTTTCTCTTCTCCATAAAGCTTCTATAAACATTATTGCCCGTCTCACATGTACGAGAGTTTTCCTACAGAATACGTGCATGCCCCACCCCATGAGCAGTGCTTCCCAAAGTGACTGCACCAATTTACGCCCCTGTGAGCAGTAGAGGTGTAATGTTCCCAGTGTCCCGCATGCTTGAGAACACAAAACATCATCAGTACTTCTGCCATTTGCCAATCTGGTAGATGAGAAATTATACCCTGTTGTTTTCTTACTTTGTATTTCCCTGATAACCGATGAGACCGAAGACCTTTTCATGTGTTTATGGATCACTTGTCACTTTCTTCTATGAAATTCCTATTAATGAATTTTGCCCATTTTTCGAATTTGTACTTTCATTTATTCTTCTGTAGGAATTCTTTACATATTCTGTATACCATTGTTTTGAACACTATTGATGTGGAAAATACCTTCTCCCAGTTCAAGGATTGCATTTTCACTCTTGATAGGATGTATTTTGAAGAGGCAACATACTTACTTTAAAGTGGTCAAATTTGGCAATCACCTTTTTCTAAGAAACCCTTTTCTGGGGCACCTGGGTGGCTCAGCCGTTAGACGTCTGCCTTCGGCTCGGGTCATGATCCCAGGGTCCTGGGATCGAGTTCCGCATCGGACTCCCTGCTTGGTGGGAGGCCTGCTTCTCCCTCTCTCACTCCCCTCGCTTGTGTTCCCTCTCTCGCTGTCTCTCTCTGTCAAATAAATAAAATCTTTAAAAAAAAAAAAAGGAATCCTTTTCTACCCCAGTGTCACAAAGGAAGTCTCCTATATTGTCTTCCAAAAGTGTTTTGCTTTGCCTTCCACTCTTAAGTCCTTCAGAGAGTCTGACATGGGGCTTGATCCCAGGACCCCAGGATTATGACCTGAGCTGAAGACAGAAGCTTAACCGACTGAGCCAGCCAGGCGCCCCCAATTGTATTTTTTTAATATTGTAAGAAGCTATACTTTTCCATTCACAAACTTTGACCTGAATTACTGTGCCTAAAGGCAGTTCTAGGAATTGAGAAAAACAGATAATTGCAATAAATTCCAAGAAGCAATAAATTCCAAGGAGCAAACCCAGATTCTGAGCAATGAGCGCCCTGAACTGGCGGTGTAGGATCATCCCTGCTCTGAGTCAGCTGACTCGCTTGGCCAGTACTCTTCCACCCTGAGCTACACCTCAATAAAAACTTGAACTAAATTTTGCTCAAGGAGTCACTCTCTCTGAAGTTCTTCTGACTGCAGTAGTTTGGATAAAGTGTTTGCCTTCACTTCTAACTTGTCTCAGTTCCCATTTAGATAAGATGCATCTCCAATATGGCCAGTACCACCGAATCTATAGGCTGGTTGAATCTTCCAAACCATGACCATGACTTACCTCTCCATTTTTTAGCTCTTCTCTAGTGGATTCTAACAGAATTTTATAATTCTATCCATATAGTATATAGAGTTACATTTATTCCTAGGTATTTTATCATTTTAGATGTTGCACTGAACGGTGTCTTTTAAAATTATATTCTCTGTGTTGTTGGTATACAGAAATGCAGTCGAGGGGCGCCTGGGTGGCTCAGTCGTTAACCGTCTGCCTTGGGCTCAGGGCATGATCCTGGCGTTATGGGATCGAGCCCCACATCAGGCTCCTCCACTATGAGCCTGCTTCTCCCTCTCTCGCTCCCCCTGCTTGTGTTCCCTCTCTCTCTGGCTGTCTCTATCTCTGTCAAATAAATAAATAAAATCTTAAAAAAAAAATAAATAAATAAAATCTTAAAAAAAAAAAAGAAATTTAAATACGATTTCTGTATTTAAAAATCTATAAGGGGAGTGGGGGGATGGGGTAACCAGGTGATGGGTATTAAGGAGGGTACGTGTTGTGATGAGCACTGGGTGTTATATGCAACTAATGAATCATTGAACACTACATCAAAAATTAATGATGTACTATATGGTGGCTAATTGAATAAAATATTTTAAAAAATAAAATAAAAAATAAAAATCTATCAGGGACACCTGGGTGGCTCAGCCAGTTAAGCGTCTGCCTTCTACTCAGGTCATGATGTCAGGGTCCTGGGATCAAGCCCCGCAACAGGCTCTCTGCTCGGCAGGGAGTCTGCTTCTCCCTCTGTGCTCTCCCTCTTTCTCTCTCTCTCTCAAATAAATAAATAAATAGATAGATAGATAAAATCTTTAAAAATAAAATAAAAATAAAAATCAATAACCTTACTAATAACACTTATTACTTTTAATAAGTTATTGGTAGATTTTAAAATATTTTACAAAGACAATAAAACATCTGCAGGTAGTAACAATTTTGTTTCTTCTTTTCCAATCTTTATACCTTTATAATTTTATCTTTACTTTACTGAGCTGGATAGGACTTACGATACAAAATCTTAAAGAAAATGCATTTAGCTTTTCACCACTAAGTGTATTTGTTATAGATCTTTTACAAATTACATTGAAAAATCAGGTTAAGGATGCTTCCTTCTATGCCTGATTTGTTAAAAGTTTGTTTTTTACTACTATGAATAGCTATTGAATTAAATTGAATATTTTGGGGGGTGCCTGGGTGACTCAGTCAGTTAAACATCTGCCTTGGGCTCAGGTCATGATCCCAGGGTCCTGGGATTGAGCAGATTGACTGTCTGCTCAGTGGGGAGCCTGCTTTTCCCTCTCCCTCTGCTTTCCGCTGCCGCTGCTTGTGCGCTCTCTCTGTCATATAAATAAATAACATCTTTGAAAAAAAATGAATATTTTTCATCTGTGAGATAATAGGATTTTCCCCATTAATATATTAACATGATTAATTTGGATTAATAAGTTTTCTTTTTTTATCTTTTTCTTTTTTTAAAGATTATTTATTAACTTGAGAGAGACAAAGAGAGAGGGAGAGAGCACAAGCAGGGAAGTAGCAGAGGGAGTAGCAGGCTCAGTCCGATGCAGGATTCAATCCCAGGACCCTGGGATCATGACCTGAGCTGAAGGCAGACGCTTAACTGACTGAGCCACCCAAGTGCCCCAAAATTTTCTTTTTTAAAAAAGATTTATTTATTGAGAGAGAGAGAGAAAGAGAGAGAGAAGAGGGAGGGGCAGAAGGAGAGGGATTCTCATGCAGAGGGGGTTCAAGCTCACCACCCCAAGATTATGACCTGAGCCAAAGTCAAGAGTCCAGTGACCAACCGACTGAGCCACCAGGTGCCCCTGGATTAATAAATTTTCTAATGTTAAGCTAATCTTGAATTTAAGTATCTGAAGGTTTTGGTCCAATTTAGTTATCTGTAGTTTCTTGCTGGATCTTACCCATGGGTCCTCGCTTTCTTGTTTGTATGTAGTAATCCTTTTTTTTTTTTTATTTTACTATAAGCTGTAAGGGCTGAACTATGTTTATAAATTCTCAAGGGAGAATTTTTGTTTAGCCCTTTGTGGTAGACTCAGTCACTAGTCCTGCAGAAAACAGATGAGTGGTTACCAGGGGCTAAGGACCAGAGGACTGGGGAGTCACTGCTAATGCAGACAGGGCTTCATTTAGAGGTGATGACAATGTTCTAGAATGAGAGAATAGTGACGGTTGCACAACTTTGTGATTATACTAAAAACCACTGAATTGTTCACTTTAAGATTTTATTTTTATTTATTTGTCAGAAAGAGAAAGAGGTAGAGGGAGAAAGAGTGTGAGCACGGGAGAGGGGCAGATGGAGAGGGAGAAGCAGGCTTCCCACTGAGCAAGGAGCCTGACCAGGGACTCAATCCCCGGGATCGGGATCATGACCTAAGCCCAAGGCATACGTTTAGCCAACTGAGCCACCCAGGCATCTCTGAATTGTTCACTTTAAATGGGTGAATTTTATCATGTCTTGGGCTAGCCCTCAGAGGAGACCTGCTTCATAGGGAGGTGGGGAAAAGGAAGAATGGTTTGGCTCAGAAGCAGCAAAGGCATGTGTACTATGGTTTCTCTACCTAGAGAAAAAAGGTAACTGTAGTTCTGAATATATTCTATGTGCACAGAAGAAGGTCTGGAAAGTTATAGTCCAATGTGCGTAAGGTTGTCCCCTCTGGAGAGTGGGAAGGGATGAAGGAAGGGTTTTTCTGTACTTATACATTTGTGTATTTCTGATTTGTTTTCTTCTTAGTTCAATCACACTGCATTGTGCCAATATGCCACAGTTGATGGGCATTTGAGTTGTTCATAGGCTTTTCCTATGAACAAAACTATTTTCATGAGCATTGTTGTACATGTTCCTTGTTGTACATATTCAAGAATTTCTCTTGGATATATGTACCAAGGATATATACACCTAGGAGTGGAATTGCTGGCTAAGAAGGTAGATGCATGAACTGATATGGACTCACATTGTCTATAACACTTGATATTTTAAGTCTTTTTAATTTTTGATAACCGAGTGGGTATACAGTAGTATTTCATTGTAGTCTTGATTTGCATTTCCCTGACCACTGATGAAGTTGCACACCTGTTCATATGTTTATTTCTCCATTTGTGAGATGTTTATTCATGTTTTTTACCCATTTCTCTACTGGATTTTTAAAAATTAGTAATTTATATCCTTTGTTTATTTATAACAGGAATCCTTTGTCATTTCCGTATACTGAAACTATTTTCTCCCGATGCGTGTGTAGTCTTTTTTGCTTTTTACTTTGTGTTTTGATAAGTAAAAGTTCTTAATGTAAACAAAGCCAAATGTATCAACATTCCATTTATAGTCAGTGGTTTGTTTGCATTGTTTTGTTAAGAAATCTTTTTCTATCCCCCACACTAAAAGTTCTTTGCTGATGTTTTCTTTCAAAAGCTTTTTGACATTGAAGTGTGTTTTTGACATTTAAAATTTTAATACACCTGGAATATATGGCGGGGTTTTTTGCATATGGCAGGAAGAGGATTCCTATTTTATCTCTTTCAATTTAAGCAACCATTTTTCAGCTTCACTTAATGAAAGTGTTTGTTGAGTTACCTAACATCCCAACTGTATTATATACCACAATTCTACACATGCAAGGGCGTGTTTCTATGTGTTCTGTCATCTATTCCATTGCTCAATTAATATATTCCCACACCAGTATCAGACTCTTCATTTTGATAGCTCTTGCTCTCTTTCCTTTTCTCTATGTCTTTCTTAGCTTTCTATGGTTCCTTTGTGGTCATCGTAGGGAAGGGAACCATCAATTATGTGATCTCAGCCTCTTCTCAGAGAAAACTGGGTGATGCGGCTGCAAACTCTTGACCTTGGAGTTTTTGAGACCAGTAAGCCCAGTAAATTTTTGTTTTGTTCAGAAACTTTTTTTTTTTAATTAGGACTCCTGCCTTAACACCAGCAAAGCACTAGGGTGCTAAGGAATTCTGCTGTAGGAACGTCGGTTCCCTTTGCTTCCAGGGATCCCTGAAAATTTTTGTGGCATTAACAGTAGGAGATGTGGCCCAAGCCAAGGAAAAAGAGTTTGCTGTTGGAAGCAATCAGGCCCTTCATCACTGAATTGCAGAGAGCAAATGTAAATCACAGGGTACCTGCCGCCCAAGGAGCCTTAAAAGCATTTTCGCAACGTTCTGGGCCCGCAGAGATTTCTGGGTAAAGACTGAAGTTGAAGGGACGGCTTCCCTGCTGTCCTCACGAATTAGGCCAGGGTGTGGGCCGAGCTGGGGACCCGCCGTAGCGGGAGCGCGCTTGTCTTTACACCTCCGAACCCTTCTGGGTTCAGCCTCAGGGTCAGGGCGTGGGCGGGTCTAGGGGCGGGGCGCGGAGGCGGGGCGCGGGCGGTGCTCCGCCTCCGCCCGCCCAGCGCGCTGCCTGCGGGGTGGTGACGGGCCCGGCTGCGCCGCCTCCGCAGTCTCCACCGCCCCGCAGGCCTCGGTTCTCGCACTCCCGGTTCAGCGCGGCTCCGGGCTCCTGGCTCGCGGCCCTGCGTTCAGGCTCCTGGAAGATGACGCTCAAGGCGAGCGAGGGCGAGGGCGGGGGCAGCATGCGCACGGCGCTCTCCGACCTCTACCTGGAGCACTTGCTGCAGAAGCGCAGCCGGCCGGAGGTGAGAGGGCCCCGCGGTTCCCCGGGCGCAGGGTGAGGGGCCGGGGCTCGGCTCCAGGCCGCGCTGCCCGCTGCGGGACCTGCTCAGTCCGTGGCCCGGCCCCGGGGGGCTGCCCTCGGAGTGGAGGCCGCGGCGGCTACCGGGGTTCCTTTGGAGGGCCTCAGGTGCGGCGGGTCGTTTCCCCCAGGAGCCCTTGTAGGTGGAAATAAGGAGAGGCCGCGGCCTGTACAGAGCGCTTATTAAGGTCAAGGAAAACTTCTTCGTGGACGGAAGTCAGGGTTAGAGAAAGACCTTAAGGAACAGATCCAAGAAGAGTAGGTCTTCCTGCTCGTCGTTGAAATGCTTGTGTTTGGGTCAGCAGAAAGCGTTGTAAAATCTAACTCTGCCTCTAAAGCGCTCACTCACCGTCCCTCTGCATTTAGGGAGGGCCCCTTGTGCTACTGTGCAGATGGGGCGGCCGGTGTCTATTTTCCGGCGGAAAAGGAATCCAGGGATTCCAGAGGTAACTGGGATGGGTGGTAGGTAGCTGTTAACCTCTATCCTCAAAGATGCCCTGAGAGGATGTTGATCATTTTCATGTTATCTCTCATAGTTCTGAGTGTGGATTTCACCTAGCAAACAAGGTTGTCTCTTAGAGCTACAGCCACCAGAATGCTCACTCACTCATCTGCAGGCTGACACTGGCCCCCAGATGGAGCCATCACCCCAAATATAGGCGCAGCAGCCCCTCCAAGTAACCTGACCTTCCTCACAGGTTGGTGGTCAGGTACTACTAGTGAATGTCCAGAGAGAGAGACAGAGAAAGAGAGAGCGCAAGCCAGGCAGCAGCTGCACTGTCTACAGGGACCCAACCTCAGAAGTCAGTGTGAATCTCCTTCCTAGGCTGCAGGATTGTTCTAGGCAGGGCTATTTCATGCTCACTGTTTTTATTTTAAGTGCCTAATAAATAGGTCCTCAGAAATGTTTATGAATTAATGAATGACTGAAGAGGTGGACCTTAGAGATTTAGCATAAACAACTGTTCGGGCTCCTGGCTCAAGAAAACAATGGATAAGCATCAGCACAGGGGTCACACCTGTGTGTTGTTTCCAGTCATGATGGCAAATGCATAGTCATGTAACCATCACCAAAATCATGATACAGAACATTTTTACCCCTCCAGAAAGTTCCCTAGTGGTCCTTTACAGCCATTCTCCCCATCCCCCAAAACCTGGAAATTACCCTGGAAACAGAGCTATTTTGACACTAGCATTTAGCCTTTTCAGGACTGTCTTATAAATGGAATGCAGCTGTATGCAGTCTTTTCTATGAGGCTCCTTCCACTCAGCACAACCAGAACCCCATATGTAACTAAGTGACCAGACCTTGTGTAAACCTGTCCGCTCCGTAGGGCAGGCTTGAGAGATTGTGGGCCTCTTGGGGAAAAGGCCCTATCACCACGAGACTTCTGTTGTACTACACCCTGTCTCTGAGTCAGCAGTTTTAGTGGAGCTGTGAGTTCATCCGCAGTTACTGCACATGCTCTACTGGTTGGCCAGTTAGTTTTGCTGTTCTTAAAGGATTTGAAGAAGAGGAAAGAAAACTTGCTAAATCCCTGAACGGAATAGCATCCAGATCTACCATGGTGCGGACGTTGGAGGGAGGATCTCCAACGGTTTCTTGAAGTTCACCTTCCCTCTGGGACTCATATCTTTGCTGCCACCACTAGGCTCTGCCTCTCCCTTGCTGTGTATCCTTGGGCAAGCTTCTGGGCGCTCTGTGCCTTAGGTTTCTCTTCTCTGTCAGACGGACCTGTCTGGAGAGTTGTAGGGATGGTTACGTGAGGTAATGCTTGTCAAACACTTTGACCTTCACGGGTGCATCCATTGTCTCCTGAAGAGCGGCCTGTGGCAGAGCAGTCCACACATCTTCCCTCCTGACAAGAAGCAGGCAAACCTGTGGCAGAGCTGTTGGCTTCAATGGAATCCAGAAAATGAGGAAGCTGAAGCCTTCATTTAAGGGGAATGCTTTCTGTAAAAGTTCTAAAGACTCAAAACTCAAAGTTTCACTTCTGATTATAGTTCACATTTAATATTGAAAAACTATGGGACCGCCTGGGTGGCTCAGTCAGTTAAGGGTTAAGTGTCTGCCTTGGGCTCAGGTAATGATGGCTCCTACTCTGGGGAGTCTGCTTCTCCCTCTTCCTCTTCCTCTTCCGCTGCTCATGCTCTCTTGCTCTCTCTCACTCTCTCTCAAATAAATAAAATCTTTTTAAAAAGGAAGATAATTTTGTAGTAGATTTGAAGTATAGTCTGGCTCCTGTATTTAAGTATGTTTCTTTTCTTGCAGAAACTCATAAGCTATCTGTGGCTTTATTCTTGACAGCAGTACTCACGAGTGCACATACAATTGGTTGTAGAATTCCTCTTGCATCCTGCTCAAAAGAGCACTTGTCCCATGTAGTAGGATGTTGAGAATCCCTCAACATTCACTTGGGCCTATCCCACATTGAAAAAGGACCTAACAAAAAAGTCTGGCCCCAGGTAAGCTTCCCCTAAGATCTGTCTGTTTGTCCTTAGGCAGGCAGATGCGTTACTCCACACTGGTAGTCGTCCGTTCTGACGTGGTCTTGTTGATGGCCTACTCTGTGCGGGTCTGGTTCTGGAGCTGAGAAGTCCAGAAGGGAAGACGCCGAGGCAGGTGTGGAGTGCCGTGTGTAAAGCTGTCAGACCTTGAGTCTTGCCAAATCTAGGATATCGTCGGTGAATAGTGCTCCAGGCCAGGATGACTGCTTGTGCAAAGCCATTGAGGTTCTTGCCGAGTGTGACATTCAGAGTGTGATCATTCTTCGTTGGGAAAAGTAATACACTTGTGGCAGTCAAAAAACGTCTTGAGACACTGTCAAATGTCCCCTGGGATAAGAGAGACAAAATCTGTTGACATTTCATTGATGCAGAAATTTCACTCCTAAGCAGTGAATTGCTCAAACCTTTCAGTGTTGCTAAAAATGGAGGGCCCTGGGTGTGGAGTGTAGGAAGGCAAGAGAAAATGCAGCTCCGAAATTGTCTGTAGGGAGGGGAAGTGACCCCAAGGGTGGGAAACAGGAAGAAAAACTCTGAATTAGGGAACCAGAATTTTCTTTTCTGATTCTTCACTTTTTCCTTTTCCTTCATATAAAGAAATATACACGCATACATACATATGTAGGTTTTTGCTCAAAAGTCACCTTCCCTGCAAGGGAAGAAGGCTTTGACTCTGTACATAGTACACCGGGTAGATAAAGTGCATTGGAAAAGGATCTTTAGAGACTTGACCTTTGGATTGATTGATGTATGTTCTCCAGCGGATCTATTGCCTGAGAAACAGTGCACCTAGTTAATGTATGATTTTAAGATAGTTCTTGCCAGAAACTCCTGGCTCCTAGGCCTTCCTCTCCCCAGCTCTTCCCCAGCTCTTGTCATTTGTGGTAAAAGTGCTAATTTCTTTCTGATAATACCTTAGAGCACTCTCGGTTTTCTCAGTTTCTCTTTTTTTCCAAAGTGGAGTGGGATCTTGCCCAGGCTGATGTGGGCCAGCTCCCATAGTCTGCCCTCTACTGATGGCTTGTGTTCTTGGCCTGGCCTTTTCCTAAGTCTCCACGCGGAAACAGTTGGCAAAGAGCCTCACAGTAGGCTGAACAAATGTTTGTTCTTGCCTGCACTCACTGTCACTCATTCTTAATCCGAGCGTTTGGATGAAAACTCCAGCTTTAGTTGCTCTGTTCTATTCACCCGCACCCCCGCTCACCCCCACTCCCCACCCCCACCAAGTTTGTTTTTCATCTCTTTTTAAATTCCAACTTCCTTTGAACAACTGCCTCTGCCCTTTGAACCCTGCCGCAGATGTTTCCTCCGAAGGGTTTCAGGGCAGCAGGCGTTCCCACTCCAGCAGTTTGTACAATTGAAGGCCAAAAGGCTGCAGAGCAAAGGCCAGACAGTGGAGTCATGGGGGGATGTTTACTCCCCAGTTTCTCCAGACCGTAAGCAGTCATCTTTAACCAGAGCCACCCCCCACTGCCCCCAGGGGCTCTGGGGCCTCCCGTGTCCCTGGAGATGAGGGCTGTGATCTTTAAGTTTTGTGTGTGTCACTTACCAATCACGTGGCAGTGGTGGCGATGGTGGCAGGAATGACTCAGAAACGGCAGCACATGCCTTGCGACTCATTCATGTCATCCTGTTCTAGGTGTGGGGGGGGGCTTATGTTCCAGCTCAAGGAGACAAAACGAACAGAATAAGCAATCAAATATGTATCTCTCAAAGTGGAATATATTACCAGCTGTGGAAACAAGACAAGTTACGGCAGATCAGGGGGCGAGTTAAGTATCCCGAGTGGAAGGCAAACACCTTCTCCTTTCTCCTAAGTTCAGGGTGGGCCGGTTGTGTAGCAGAACACTGGGATGCAATTTCATGGGGCAAAACTTGTGTCTAAATCCTGATTCTTGTCTTTGCCTCCCGCTGAAGAGCAGACTGCTCTTTGGTCTGCCCCAGGACTTCTGTGGTCTTCCTCTTTGTGCCCTTGCAGGTGCCACTCTCCTCGCCAATCAGAAAGCCTTTGTGAAGCTCCATTTCCTAGTTTTTTGTTTTGTTTTCGTTTTGGATTTAATTTTTTTTTAAGTTTTTGTTATGTTATGTTAGTCCCCGTACAGTACATCCTTAGTTTTGATGTAGCGTTCCATGACTCATTGTTTGCGTATAACACCCAGTGCTCCATGCTCGATGCAATATGTGCCCTCCTTGATACCCATCACCGGCCTACCCCAGTCCCCCACCCCCCTCCCCTGAAGCCCTCAGTTTGTTTCCCAGAGTCCATAGTCTCTCGTGGTTCATTCCCCCTTCTGTTTACCCCCCCTCCATTCTTCCCTTCCTTCTCCTACCGATCTCCCTACTATTCCTTTGATGTTCCATAAATGAGAGAAATCATATGATAGTTGTCTTTCACTGCTTGACTTATTTCACTTAGCATTATCTCCTCCAGTCCCGTCCATGTTGCTGCAAATGTGGGGTAATCGTTCTTTCTGATAGCTGAGTAATATTCCATTGTATATATGGACCACAACTTCTTAATCCAGTCATCTGTTGAAGGGCATCTCGGCTCCTTCCACAATTTAGCTATTGTGGACAATGCTGCTATGAACATTGGGGTGCATAAGGCCCTTCTCTTCACCACGTCTGTATCTTTGGGGTAAATACCCAGTAGTGCAATGGCTGGGTCATAGGGTAGCTCCATTTTTAACTTTTTTGAGGGACCTCTATTTCCTAGTATTGAAGAAATCTGAAAACTGTGTTCTGTGCCCTTTGAGCGCTTACAGTCTAAGACAACCTTAAACTTGATGGAGGCTATCTTTTCCACTTATCACTTATGTTGCATGAATGAATGATTTCCCCTTATAGTGATGAGCTGCCGAAGGGCAGACAGCGTGACTTAACTATGTGAAGATGTCCCGCACTTCATGTGGTCACAGACCCACAGATTGAATTAAGGAATCACCTTTACTCTGTGAGTGTGTGTATGTGTCTGTGTGTGTACACAGACATCAAGTGTAAGTATATGTCTGTATATCCTTGCTCCCACAGTTGTCTGTCTTGAGGAGATACAGGGGGCTGGTTGGAGGAGCTTGCTGTGAGGTGAGATCGAGAAGTGGTGTAGGGAAGTTTCACTGAAGACAGACAGGCCCTGCGGAGTGTAGAGTGTCTCAGGAAGTCAGGGTTGCTCAGGGACAAGTTTGCAGTGGAGAACATTGTACTTTGCTTTGAGAAGGCTTACTATTACAAGTTGGTTCTTTAGTTAGCACATTGGAGATTTCCGTTTATCTTAGTCATCATTCACAACTTCTGGGTGAGTGTAATGGTGACTCTTAGTCATCGCGAGGAACATCTTGATGGGTAAGCACATTTGAAAGAGCAGCTCTTGAACTTTTCTGACTGGAATGTGTTCGGCCTCTGGCAAGCTTTGCTGAGTCCTTAATTTCAAGGCTGACATGTTAAAAGCAATCTCTGCAATAAAGCTGAAGAAGAAGAATATGAGGTAAGTGCGCTGCATTATCTGCCTCTCCTAGGTACACTATCATGTAGGCTTCTTCCCCTTTCAAAGGGCACTTTGTATTCTGTGGACTAAGACTTTCTAATCTGTCACTGTCAAGAACATTATGCAGGTTCCCACTGAGTCTGGAAACACAGGTGAATCATCGTAAATGGTTTATTGACAGTACGTTACAGCACGTGATACACTAGTATGAGCCATGTTTCCTGACTTTATGGCCACCTGTGGTTAGCAACGCACATAAATGGTAGTTGCTGATAAACCTATAGAATTCATTCCCAAGTTGAGTTTTCAGCTTTCTCAGCCCCACAGTTAGTAGTGGTAAGAAATTCATAAATGAGGGTCAAGGGAAGTCCTGACTTTTATTTCATACTCGGAGGCCAGAAATTTGACACTTGAGCTCATCATTTCTTTTTTTGCAACAATCACACAGTCAGTGGTCCTTGAATTCCTCGTTCTATAACACATGCAGATGGTGAAACCGTCCAGATAGGACAGATGGTGAATTTGAGAAGAGGAAGTCTTCCTTCCAACTTGACAGAGACTCTGATCTGAAAATTCAAATTTGTTTGATTATTATTATTATTTCATTCCAAAGAATTTTTTTCCTATTGTTTTATTTGACCACATCTAATCTGATCTTTCAGGAACTTCCAATTTATTGTGTTAAGAGCACTTAACATAGCTTACCCTGTGGAATTTTGAAGAGCACAATGCAGCATTGCTAACCGCAGCCACAGTAAGCACGGCACAGCTCTAGAACTTACTCATCTTGCAACTCCCATTTCTCTTTCAGTCTCTCTCTAGAAAGCCTTCTCCTGGATCAAGGCTCCATTTCTAATTTTTTTAAATTTTATTTTACCTCTTGTAAATGATACCACTTTCTACTCTGACCTCAATTTAATCTGGTATTCTAACTCACTAATTTTGTTTTCTAAAGTTTCCATCCTGCTATTCAGTGCCTCTGTTTGTTTTTAATATCAGTGTTCACATTTTTATTTCCAGTGTAAAAACACAACTCTCGAAGGCATTTGTTTGTATGTGCCATGGTTTTATTTAACTAGTTATTGAGGAAACCAGCAGGCAGACAAAAGGCCTGGGTCCCAGAGCATTTGAGAAATAGAGATGTACATTGTCAATAGGAAAAGAATGCCAAAACAGGGTCATTAAGTTAGACATAAGAGTGGCTAACATTTTACAGGAAATGAAACCACATCACCTTTGGGGTTAACTTTTCTACCAGGCTATTAAGAAAAACAATTTATTGATCACTGTAAATTAACCTCTAACCTGACAATCTTACAGAATTATAACCTTCTGTACCAGCATCGGTTGTGGTTTGTGATTAGACTGTGACAGCAATGCTACATTTCCAAAAAGGTCCGATCAGCATGGTTTTCTTGAGTCTGCTGACTTGAAATATTTAATGTCGTGCCCTGTTGCGGGCATCTGTGAAGTAGCAGACTCGGGTCACCATGGGCCATGCTTTGAAGAACTGTTTGGTCACTGTGTGTCATGGCCTCTTACTTTTCTGAAAACCGATCCTGTTCAACACATAGCTTTCAAGGATGTGTCGTCGGTACCCATTCTTTGGTAACAAGCTCTCCTGGTTATAGTTGTTGGGTTGCAAACTAGTGCTACTTGCCGGCCATTTTGTTACTTATTTTGTGCAAATAAGTTTGATCCTGTCTACTAGGAGTTCAATAATAGTACAGTATCAAAACCACGCAATCGACATTGGTACAAGGTGTGAGTGTAGTTCTGTGCCATTTTATCATGGGTGTATGTGTATAACCGGCACGCCAGTCAAGGTACAGAACTGCTCTGTCGCCACAAAGACCTGCATGGTGCTGCCCCAGGACAGTCACGTGTCTGCTCATCCCTACCATCCTTCATCCTTGGCAACCACTACTCTGTTTTCCATTTCTATAATTCTGTGATCTCAAAAATGTTATATAAATGGACTCATATAATATGCAGCTTTTTGAGGCTGCCTTTTTCACTCATTAGAAGGCCTTTGAGATCCATCCCAAGTTGTGTATGTTAATAGTTTGTTCCTTTTTATTGCTGAGAAGTGTTTCGTGGTATGGATGGACCACAGTCATCTGTTGAACTGATCACCAACTTTATAGCCATTCTGGTTGTTTCCAAGCTTTGGCTATTAGGAATAAAGTTGTTATGAACCTCCACATTACAAGTTTTGTGTGAACATTTCCCTCAGGGTGCTGTTGCTGGGCTGTAAGGTACTTGTTGTTTTTAAAGATTTTATTATTTGTCAGAATGAGAGAGAGAGAGAGAGAGAGAGAGAGAGAGAAAGAGAGCGCTTGCACACAAGCAGAGACAGAGGGATGGGAGGGGCAGAGGGAGAAGCAGTTTCCCCGAGGAGCAGAGAGCGAGCTTCTTCCTCTGCCTCTCTCTCTGTCTCTCATGAATTAAATAAATAAATAAATAAATAAATAAATAAATAAATAAATAAAATCTTAAAAAAAAAAGTACCTAACTAATTCTCTTCCCAAATGGCCATTTTACATTCCTCACCTGCATTTAGTGTTGTCATTGCTTTTATCTTCGCTGTTGTGATAGGTGTGTGGTGGGATCTCTTTGTGGTTATAGTTTGCATTTCCCTGGACCCCCAGATTATGACCTGAGCTCAAATCAAGAGCCTGATGCCCAACCCACTGAGCCACCCAGGCTCCCAGTCTTTTGCCCATTTTTTAATTAGATAGTTTCTATTTTTTTAGGTTTTTATTTAAATTCCAGTTAGCATAGTGTAATAATAGGTTCAGATGTACAGTATAGTGCTTTAGCACTTCCATACGGCACCCAGTGCCCACCACAAGTCCCCTCCTTAGTCCCCATCACCTAGTTCACGCATCCCTCCCTGCCTCCCCTCTGGGAACCATCAGTGTGTTCTCTAGAGTTTTTCTTTTTTTCAAGTTTTCTATTTAAGTTCCAGCTAACATACAGTGTACTGTTAGTTTCAGGTGTAGAATTAGATGGTTTTTAGTGTTGAACGTGGAGCATTCTTTATATATTCTAGATTCTAGTCTTTTTTTTTAAAGATTTTATTTATTTATTAGACAGAGATAGAGACAGCCAGCGAGAGAGGGAACACAAGCAGGGGGAGTGGGAGAGGAAGAAGCAGGCTCCCAGCGGAGGAGCCTGACATGGGGCTCGATCCCATAACACCGGGATCACGCCCTGAGCCGAAGGCAGACGCTTAACGACTGCGCCACGCAGGCGCCCCCTAGATTCTAGTCTTTTGTTGGATGTTTGGTTTGTAAACATTTCCTCTCATTCTGTAGTTTGTCATTTCATCCTCCTCACACAGGCTTTCACAGAGCAGAACTTTTTAATTTTTAAGAGGTCCAAATTATCAATTTTTCCTCTTATGGATCCTGTTTTTGGTGTCAGGTATAAGAACTCATTGTCTAGCCCTAAATCCTGGTGACTCTCCTATGTTGTTTTTCTAAAAAGTGTTAAGAGTTTTACACTTCACATTTAAGTCCATGATCCATTGTAAAGGTGAAAGGTTTAGGTCAGTGGAGCTCCATTTATTGAAACAACTACCTTTCCTCCATTGAATTGTTTTTGCACCTTTGTCAAAATCACCTGGGCATATCTGTGTGGGTCTATTTCTGGGTTCTCTATTCTGTTCCATTAATCTGTGTGTCTATACCACACAGTCTTGATTACTAGTAACTGTATAAGTCTTGAAAGTGTGTAGACTAATTTGTCTTACTTTATTCCTTTTCAAATTTGTTTCAGCCATGTGAGCAGTGCCAGGTCTTCTGAAATTTCTAAAGAGAGCTTGGAATCTTCTGGTTTTTACTAAATAAAAGTATGTGGTCAAATAAAACAGATTTGTGAGTTGTCCATTTACAGTTTCTGCTTTAAATTATACCATTATTTCTTCATTTATCATCCCACTCACTGTAGAGACTGCCTCTTGACTCCCCACTTTGTAAAGTGACAAGATCAGTGGCCCCTTCCCTTCACTTCTTTTCTCCTCCCAACTTCTGTCATGGTGTTGACATTTACAATCTGTTCTTCAACTATGATTGCTTGTGTAGGTAGATTCTGAAAAGGGGAAGTCAGTAAATGGTTTTTATATTATTATAACTGACTGCCGACCCAACAGCTTTATCCCACTTCTCCCTGATCTTTTTTTGTGTTTGTTTATTTGACAGAGAGAGGGGGAGCATGAGCAGGGGGAAGGTCAGAGGGAGCAGCAGGCTTCCCGATGAGCGGGGAGCCTGCCAAACCTGGGGCTTGATCCTGGGACTCCGAGATCACGACCTGAGCCAAAGGCAGACACTTCACCGACTGAGCCACCCAGGTGCCCTCTACTTCTCCCTGATCTTGTTTCAGACAGCAGGATGCCCAACTCAGTTCTTATTTTCTGAGCTCCTGTGGCCGCCTGGGACAGCCACAATGTGCAGTTCTGGCTGAGGAGACATGAATAGATGTCCTCTGGCCTGGCTCTTCTTCCTGCCTTGAAAGTGGAGCTGAGGGCCAGATTGGTGGTGTTTCGGGAGCTGTTTTCACCTCAAGCCTCCTTTGTTTGGTTTTCTGTGCAGGGACTCCTGAGCCCCAGCACGCACAGTCCTCCGTGGCTGGTTCTTCGATGAGCAGGTTCCTGGTTCTGCTGTCACAATTCTTCTTGGTCTATGACCATTTCCCTATCTCCTTTCTGTCTTCTAGAAAGTTATTGAAATCCCTCATCCCTGGTGACTTCCTCGTGTTTTCTTTTTTGTGGGTTTCTATTTTCCTCTCCCCTTTTCCCCTTTCTTTCATTTATACAGGCTCCAGGATACTTAGGCTGCCAACTTGAACCTGGATCACAGTCAGGACAAATTTTATCTTGCCAGAATAGAAAGCTTTGTGCTTTCTGGCACTTTTGGGAATAATAGGTTTTCATTTGCCTGTATAGAAATTTATTAAAAATGAAGGGATGCACGAAATTTTGAATGCTGACCATTTTTAATAGGTATATCTTTTTTTAAAACAAAAGATTTTATTTATTTATTTGACAGAGAGAGACACAGCAAGAGAGGGAACACCAGCAGGGGGAGTGGGAGAGGGAGAAGCAGGCTTCCCACTGAGCAGGGAACCTGGTGCTGGGCTCAACCCCAGGACCCTGGGATCATGACCTGAGCCAAAGGAAGACGCTTAACGACTGAGCCACCCAGGCGCCCCAAATGCTGACCATTTTCTTCAGCAGTGTCTAAGGGTGATCTGTTACTATCCTTGTTTTGCAAATGAGGAACCTAAAGCACAGAGAGGTCAAGAAACTTGCCCAAAGTTCCCCAGCCATACTTGAAAGAGTCAGGGACTCAAATCCAGTATGTGTACAGTTCTGTGAAAAGGTTTGCTACGTGGTGTGTGTACGTCAGGACACCCCCATACAGATGCACTGGTAACTGTATTATTAGACCATTTCCTGTAGAGCACCTTCAAGTTATATGAAGTTCTGTGCTCCCAGGTGCCCCAAGTCGATTTTCGAAATACAATACAATTCTATTTTCATAGCAAATTCTATAGGACTCATGTGACATATATGTCACGTGAGTATTTTTAAGTTTTAGTTGCTACACAAGGCACTTTTTCTTTCTCAGCACTCCCTCTTTTGAAGCTACCCAATAACTAATACGCCTTCAAACCTCACCATCTTATCAGAGTTTCTAATGACCTCTTAGAAAAGATGAAATAGGGGCACCTGGGTGGCACAGCGGTTAAGCGTCTGCCTTCGGCTCAGGGCGTGATCCCGGCGTTCTGGGGTCGAGCCCCACATCAGGCTCCTCCGCTGTGAGCCTGACTCTTCCTCTCCCACTCCCCCTGCTTGTGTTCCCTCTCTCGCTGGCTGTCTCTCTCTCTGTCAAATAAATAAATAAAAAATAAAATCTTTTTAAAAAAAGATGAAATAAATTAAAATTTAAATATCATTTTATATTATTTCATAAGGTGCACTCCCTATGTTATGAGATGTACATCTGTCCATAGGCCTCTACCCTCTGATCTTCTGGTCCTTTCCCCTCTAGGCCCTTGGCTACTGCCCAGGAAGAAATGAATGAATGAATCTAGATCTAGATAGACACATTCGCCACTGGGGATATTCCCAGTTCCCCTTCTTCGCAGTGTGGGTGGTGAAGCACGCCACTCACAGCACCCCCACTGTCTTTGAGGGTACCCCCCCCCCCGGTGTGGCTGGAATCTAGTGGCTATCCATTTTGACCTTGTACTCAAATACTGAATTTACCCTTCCATAAACCAGAGTCAGGCCTATTCTTCTTCCTCTAGGTGGCCATATTGTTTTTGATTTACTATTTTATTTGGGGTGGTTGGGGGACACTTTCAGAAGTTTCCACTTGACTTGATAGCTCTTACCACAAGCTCTGGGCTACTTCAACATTAATGGACTAGAAAAATGAGGAAGAACCAGGAAAGGAGACTGAGAAAGAGCCCTTCAGGTAGCAGTTATTGGTGTGTGGAATCCAATGGACAGCTATGCCAGTTTATTCATCATACTGGTGATGGACTTTTGACATCCTTCCAGGTTTGGGCTTTTAAGAAAACTGTTGAGCTGAGAAGAATACAACACCACTTCCATGGGATTCCTACCAAAAATGTACAACCTCAGCCTAATCGTGAGAAAACATTAGACAAACCCAGGTTGGGAGTCTACAAAACAGCAGGCCTGTCTTCTTAAAAATGTCAAGATCATGAAAGACAAAGAAAGGCTGAGGAGCTTTTCCAAATTAAGGGAGGCTAAAGAGATGTGCAAACTGAATGTAGTGCCTGATCCCGGGTCCCAGCCTGGGAAAGAATATATATATAGCTATAAAGGACATTATTGGGTTACTTGATAAAATTTAAAGAGAAACTGAGGACCAGATATAGTGTTGTATAAATGTTCAGTTTTCATTTTTGAGAAAGTTTTAGTTCTCAGAAAACACACAGAAGCATTTACGGGTTAAGGAGCATAATGTCTTCAGATGATGTGTAAATGATTCCAAAAATTAAATTTTATAGTATTTTCTTTTACAAAATAGTGCTGCGATGACATCGCTATCCACATCTTTTGTTCCTCACTTTCTGTTCTGTTACTCTGTCTGTCAGACAACACAGTGAGTGCCAGTTGTCCAGCTTTGCCTTTGTCAAGATTGGGAGAAAGGGGTCCCAGTGGAGATGTGATCTTGGGATGGTGGGAGGGGGCGTCCCTTGGGTTCAATGGTATTATTGTTATCATCATGGGCCAGGGGCTAATCCTAATCTCTGGTGCAGCACCCTGGATATCAAACCCATTACTGTTTTTGCAGCAAACTGGATAAACATGTCTATTAAGTTAGATAATAACATTTACAAATAGCCTCACATCAATTTAGATGAGGGATGCCAAACTTATGAAATAACCATTGGTTTTCAGAATCTTTTAGATTTTAGAATTGCAGTTACAGACAGACAGCAGGCCTTTGCTGCCTCCTTTATCCATTGCTTTGTTGCTTTGATCTGACAGGCTGTGTCACACCAGGTGAATGCCGTGACTGAAGACATGTACACCAATGGTTCTGCTGCCCCAGGTAGCCCTACCCAGGCCAAAGGGCAGGAAGTACGGAAGGTGCGACTCATACAGTTCGAGAAGGTCACAGAAGAGCCCATGGTAATCTCTTATCATATTCTAACCCACTGTTTACTCTCGACCCCTTGAGTCCCTGGGCCACACGAGGAAATGCTGAAGGCTCTCAGCCCTCCCTCAGATCTCTCCTCCCGGCAGCTTTCACGCCCATTCTAGCCGCAGATAAAGAATCTTTCTCCGAAGAAATCACCTTAAATTGTCCGAAAGATAAGCTCAGGAAGAGCTGAAATAAAGCTTACTGTGCCATTTGTCTTCCTTGCAGGGAATCACTCTGAAGCTGAATGAGAAGCAGTCCTGTACGGTGGCAAGGGTGCTTCACGGCGGCATGGTGCACAGACAGGGTACTCTGGCGGGTCGTAGGTTGTCTTTCACTCAGGGATTAATCATTTACTCCCTATTCAGTGGTGAGGGACAGGAAGCTTATAATCTTTAAATCCAGGAGCATTTTTGTGTGGGTGGCAAGAGATTTTTTGTGGCTTAATAACTGGCTCTTTGTATGACTTGCCCAGTGCCACCATCTCTCCCTCTGAGCATTCTTACACACCTATTTATACCAATATTTTTCCATGTAATAGTTGAGCAATTAAATATATGCAACCCATTGCATGGGACTTTGAATACATAAAAGTGAAGGAAACAGACCATCTCTACTTCCTGGAGCTAACAAACTGAGAAAATACACATTAAACAAATAATTACAAGTAACTGTTGTATCTTCTTACTGTGAAGGTGCCATCAGTTTTCAGATGCATCATTTAGTAAAAGCTGTTTGTGGCGGGGGTTGAGGGGAGAGAACATTAAAATAGGACACGTTTTTAGTAGCTGATGATAACCTGTATTTGCTACCTGATTCATTCCATGCTTTGAGCCCTACCCTTTGATGTTTAGTTCGGGCTTTTTTTTTAAGATTTTATTTATTTATTCTACAGAGATCGAGACAGCCAGCGAGAGAGGGAACACAAGCAGGGGGAGTGGGAGAGGAAGAAGCAGGCTCATAGCGGAGGAGCCTGATGTGGGGCTCGATCCCATAATGCCGGGATCACGCCCTGAGCAGAAGGCAGACGCTTAACCGCTGTGCCACCCAGGCGCCCCAGTTTGGGCTTTTTTTGTATCTAAGGTGGCACAAATATTGGTAACTACTCTTCACATAGAATCTAACCATTGATTGACTTTACCATTAGGTGGCGTTTGTGGGTTTTAGCTAAACAACGAAACTGTCAAGTGCTTGCCTTGCCTTGTCCCTCAGGGGGATCAGGAGAACCATTCCCTTCTAGAACATGCTCTAGGTCATGCTTTCTTTTCTGTGGTGTCTTGATTTCTATTGACAGCTCTTGGTTTCATGTTTATTCTTTGTGGACTGCTTTTTTGTCTTGTGGTAGGCTCCCTTCACGTCGGGGATGAGATCCTAGAAATCAATGGCACAAATGTGACTAATCACTCCGTAGATCAGCTGCAGAAGGCGATGGTGGGTATTTTCTATGCCGTTAATATGTTTGCGAGCTATGGATCCACATTGGTGTCACTGTGCATCATGTTTCTATCTTTATACCTCGTTGAGGGGACTCTTACCACTGCTAGTCTTTATTCTGTGCAAGAAAGGACAGTTCTCTACTTTCATCTAGTAAATTTCTAAAACAAGGCGAATAACCCAGAGTGTCTGTCTAGAAAGAACATTGGACTGGGTGTCAGAAAGCGTTGGTCTTTAAGGGCAGCTCTTAAACCCTGCTCTACTTTATGCTAGCCATGATTTTGAACAAGTGAATTAATTTCTCTAAGTCATCAGTAAAATGAAGATAGGACTCCCTATTTATAGATTTGTTATGAAGAGTGGATGGGATATTATAAAGGAAAAGTTGAGGGGCGCCCGGCAGCCTCCATTGGAAGAGCGTGCGACTCGATCTCCGGGTTGTGAGTTTGAGCCTCACGTTGGGCGTAGAACTTACTTTAAAAAACCCACATGGGGTAGTTGGGTGTAGTTGGCCACATCTCAGGCACTCAGCAGTGGTATGCTAAGGGACATGCCAGGGAATGAACCAGAGAAAGCAACTTGGGAAAAATTGTCATTTGACCAAGAGTCGCATGCTCTTCAGACTGAGTCAGCCAGGTGCACCTGCCCCCCCCCCCCCGAGTTGGGTAGCTCGCCTAGTGCTGGGTTCCAGTACGTGGCCCTAGGGGCGCCGGGCCCGCCTCTGCAAAATAAACCCAGTGTAAAGATTACAGCCTCAGGGGAGGGGGTTCTTTTCGTTTTAAGCCTGAATTCTGGGGATGACACTATGGGAGTTATAACCACAGGGAGTGCCGTGTAGAAATAAACTTTTACAATTAGAGGAACAAGTGAGGTCATGATTCCAGCGTCCTGGGATCGAGCCCCCGCATCAGGCTCTCGGCTCAGCGGGGAGTCTGCTTCTCCCTCTGCTCCTCCCCCTGGTCATACTCTCTCTCTCTCTCTCTCTTTCAAATACATTAAAAAAAAACCTTAAAAAAAAAGAACATCACCTCCATCCCTGGAGCTTCACCTTTGTAACAGTCTTCACCACCCTCTGGAGCAGGCTACCTGTTTCCTGGTGGAACGTTGATCTGTGGAGTCCGTCTACCTGCTTGTCTCTCGTATGAGAGGTTATCTGGGGCCTTTTCCCACCTGTAAGAAGGAGGTTACCAGCACAAGAAGGGTGATTTGTTTCCCCACAGCATATCCTCCACAAAGCAGGCCGCTCTGTGATTTAGCCAATGGTTGCCTCTCAGTAAGACTGGATGCATTTTTTTCCTCAGCTTGTGATGTGACTCTAAGCTTTGCAAATACGTGAACCTTCAAAATTTGTGCTTCCTTTTGATTTATATAAATATAATTGAGTACGTAAAAGTTAATTTGTGTTGTGACAGAAGAGATCATAAATAGGCTTGGAAAAATATTTGTTGCACATATAATAGGTAGAAAGTTAGTAATTCTAATATTTAAAGAGTTTCTAAACTTAGTTATAAAAAGACACACAACCACAGAGAAAACTAGACAAAAGGTATAAGAGGCTCAACTTGAGTTACGGTATTGCAATCACAGAATAAAGCAACCATGAAATACTTTCCACCTATAAGATTGGCAGAATGAAAAGGGATGTTAACGTGTAATTCTGGCAAGAATTTGGGGAAAAGGGCCTCTCATATATTCCTGATGAGAGTGGAATTGCTATAATCTTTTGGAAAAGTAATTTGAGGACGGCTATTTTTTTTTTAAAGATTCTGTCCATTTATTTATTTGATAGAGCACAAGTAGGGGGAGCGGCAGGCAGAGGGAGAGGGAGAAGCAGACTCCCCACTGAGCAGGGAGCCCAATGAGGGCCCGATCCCAGGACCCTGGGATCATGACCTGAGCCAAAGGCAGACACTTAACTGAGCTGCTCAGGCACCCCACGGACAGCTATTAAAATGTTCTTACCCTTTGATTCTGCATTTCTACCATGGGATTCTATTCTATAAAATTAAAATGCAAGTATAGAAGAATATATGTTCAAGGATGTCTATTGCATGGGATGCCTGGGTGGCTCAGTCGGTGAAGCGTCTGCCTTTGGCTCATCCCAGGGGTCCTGGGATCAGCCCTGCATCAGGCTCTGTGCCCGGCGTGGACTCTGCTTCTCCCTCTGCCTGCCACTCCCCGTGCTCCTGATCTCTCTCTCTCTGTCTCTCTCTCTGACAAATCAATAAATAAAATCTTTAAAAAAAAAAAAAGGATGTCTATTGCAGCAGGTGATAGTGAAAAAAATTGGCAACAATTGACATGCCCAGTAATGGGGAGTATGACTGAATGAATAGCATGTTATAGAATAATGTGTAGAGTATAATCCCATTTTTGTTAAAAGCAAACAAAAATACATACATATGAATATGAATATATGTGCAAATATTTGGAAATGTTTTCTTTGATGTCAAGAAAGGTACGGGTTCCTTTAGGTTCACCTGGAGACCTTTTAGGGTTGAGTGTGGGGAGGAGGGAAGAATCATTAGTTTTTTCTTCATTATTCTTTGCGCAGCTCCATGTTGTTACACTGGTTTATGGGGCACATGAGACTTTGATATCAAAGGAGGAATTGTCCTACAAAATTTCAAAGTCTGCAGTAGAGATGGATGTTGGAAAAACACACTCTTTGGGCACTTTGAGAGGGGAAATAAGACTTTATGAAACCCCAGATCATCCATTATATATCCATTATAATTTTATTTCCCCTTTCTTTTTTAATAGAAAGAAACCAAAGGAATGATCTCATTAAAAGTCATTCCCAACCAGCAAAATCGTCTTCCTGCACTACAGGTAGGTGACACCATTTTCTCTGTTGTGTTCTTTGAGGTTCAATTGAAATGACATGATTCTAATTTTAAGTTCTCAGTATATCATGAGTGTAGCTGTCTGGTGCTTTCTGAACTAAATTAACATCCATTACATACAGACAGACCTTCCTTCTGAGTTGCTTGTTTGTAACCGATGTGAAAGGAAAGGGTAATCTCTTTATTCTAAGAAGAAAATGGGCAAAGCAAATGAAGCGATAATTCACAGGAGGAAAAATACAAATGGACGTTGAACGTATGAAAAAATAGCCAATTTTACCAGTCATCAAAGAAACACAAAATAAAATGTGTGCAGTATCATTTTTCCCCAAGCAAATTGGCAAATCTTTAAGATTTTATTTATTTTTTTTAAAGATTTTTATTTATTTATTTGAGAGAGAGAGCACAAGCAGGGACGAGGGGCAGAGGGAGAAGGAGAAGCAGACTCCCTGCTGAGCAGGGAAGCCCGACGCGGGGCTCCATCCCAGGACCCCGAAATCATGATCTGAGCCGAACGCAGACGCTTAACTGACTGAGCCACTCAGGCGCCCCGCAAATTGGCAGATATTTTTAAAAACAGTAATAGCCCAGTGATTAATAGTACCAAAGGAAAGAAAGAGTCCTTTTATTTTTGAGTTCAAATTTTAAAAAGTAGTTTATTTTTGAAAGTTGGAGGAAGAGTATTGCCTACAAAAACCAAGTCCCCTGGATTTATTTATTTTAAATTTTTTTTATTATGTCACGTTAGTCACCATACAGTATACATCATTAGTTTTTGATGTAGTGTTCCATGATTCGTTGTTTGCATATAACACCCAGTGCTCCATGCAATACGTGCCCTCCTTAATACCCTTCACTGGGCTAACCGAGCCCCCATCTAAAACCCTCAGTTTGTTTCCCGGAGCCCATAGTCTCTCATGTTTCATCTCTCCCTCTGATTTCCCCCTCCTTCATTTTTCCCTTCCTTCTCCTAATGTCCTCCCTGCTATTCCTTATGTTCCACAAATGAGTGAAACCATATGATAATTGTCTTTCTCTGCTTGACTTATTTCACTTAGCATTATCTCCTCCAGTCCCGTCCATGTTGCTGCAAATGTTGGGTAATCATTCTTTCTGATGGCTAAGTAATATTCCATTGTGGTCCATTCCATGGACCACATCTTCTTTATCCATTCGTCTGTTGGAGGGCATCTCGGCTCCTTCCACAATTTGGCTATGGTGGACATTGTTTCTATAAACATTGGGGTGGAGGTGGCCCTTCGGATTACTACATTTGTGTCTTTGAGGTAAATACCTAGTAGTGCAATTACTGAGTCGTAGGGTAGCTCTATATTCAACTTTTTGAGGGACCTCCACACTGTTTTCCAGAGTGGCTGTACCAACTTGCATTCCCACCAACAGTGTAAGAGGGATCCCCTTTCTCCACATCCTCTCCAACATTTGTTGTTTCCTGCCTTGTCCATTTTTGCCATTCTAACTGCTGTAAGGTGGTATCTTAGTGTGGTTTTAATTTGAATTTCCCTGATGGCTAATGATGTTGAACATCTTTTCATGTGTCTGTTAGCCATTTGTATGTCTTCATTGGAAAAGTGTCTGTTCGTATCTTCTGCCCATTTTATGATTTGTTTATTTGTTTCTCACGTATTGAGTTTGAGAAGTTCTTTGTAGATCTTGGATACCAGTCTTTTATCTGCAGCATCACTTGCAAATATCTTCTCCCATTCCGTGGGCTGCCTCCTTGTTTTGTTGACTGTTTCCTTGGCTGTGCAGAAGCTTTTTATCTTGATGAAGTCCCACAAGTTCATTTTTGCTTTTGTTTCTCTTGCCTTTGGAGACGTGTCATGAAAAAAGTTGCTGTGGCCGGGGTCAAAGAGGTTGCGGCCTATGCTCTCCTCTAGGATTTTGATGGATTCCTGTCTCACATCAAGGTCTTTCATCCATTTGGAGTTTATCTTTGTGTATGGTGTGAGAGAGTGGTCAAGTTTCATTCTTTTGCATATAGCTGTCCAATTTTCCCAGCACCATTTATTGAAGAGACTGTCTTTTTTCCACTGGATGTTTTTTCCTGCTTTGTCAAAGATTATTTGCCCAAAGAGCCGAGGGTCCATTTCTGGGTTCTCTATTCTGTTCCATTGGTCTATGTGTCTGTTTTTGTGCCAGTACCATGCTGTCTTTGTGATCACAGCTTTGTAGTACAGCTTGAAATCCGGCAACGTGATGCCCCCAGCTTTGTTTTTCCTTTTCAACATTTCCTTGGCGATTCGGGGTCTTTTCTGGTTCCACACAAATTTTAGGATTGTTCGTTCCAGCAGTTTGAAAAATGGCATTGGTATTTTAATTGGGATGGCATTGAAAGTGTAGATTGCTCTTAAGAACGCTTACTCAAAATTCATTGAGACTCTACCTTATACACATCCCTTCGCTAGAAACTGGAAGTGATAGAAAGAGAAATGGGTCCATTCCCAGTTCACAGACAGCTCATCAACGGTAGAGGAGAGAAAGTGTTTGGATAGGGCCTTGACAGATGAAGGTACGTAAAAGTTTCTAGTGAGGGTCATTTATGTTACCGTGGCAAAATTTTCTTTTTAAGCAAACTTTTTAAATCAAAGTTTGGGTATACGTGGGTGTATGTATATACTACAAAATATACAAATCACAAGTATAAAACTAGAACGATTTTCACAAAGCGAACCTACCCATTTGACCAGCACCCAGCTCCAGAGACAGAACATGGCTAAGAACCCCTGTACCTATTTCCAGTTACCATAACCCTAACTTCTAACATCAGAGACAGGTGTTGCCCCTTTTTGAAATTGTTGTAAATTGAATCATACACCATGAATTCTTTTATTTCTCGTTTCATTCATGCAGTATTCTGTCTGTGCTGTTTCATAGATGATTCCTTGTCCTTCATTTGCTTTCCAAAGGTCATTTGCCCAGTTGCCCCAGACCCTCACCAGTACTTTTTCTTCATTTAGGCCATTGTGGTTTTAATTTCCATTTCCCCGGTGACTAATTAGACTAAGCTCTTTTTTTTTAAATGTTTTTCTCCATTTGGATGCCCTCTTTTATGAAGTACCCATTCGAGGCATTTTCTTACTGATTTGTAAGAGCTCTCTATGTATTCTGCATAAGAATGTTGTCCTGTGGGGCGCCTGGGTGGCACAGCGGTTAAGCGTCTGCCTTCGGCTCAGGGCGTGATCCCGGCGTTATGGGATCGAGCCCCACATCAGGCTCCTCCACTGTGAGCCTGCTTCTTCCTCTCCCACTCCTCCTGCTTGTGTTCCCTCTCTCGCTGGCTATCTCTGTTAAATAAATAAATAAAATCTTTAAAAAAAAAAAAAAAGAATGTTGTCCTGTGTCTGTATGAGACTAGCCTTAGTTCTTCAAATTGCGTTTGGAAAAATTTACCATCAAAGCCAATGGGGCCTGTGTTCATGTGTGTTTGGGATGAGGGGAGGACTGTGTTCCATAACAGCTTTCAGTACTTTCTTGCAGAGATATGAGTGCTCATATTTTCAGTTTCTTGTGTTGCTTTTGGGAAATTGTGTTTTGTAAGGGATTTGTCAAGTGTATTCATGTGAAGTTGTTCATGATATCTTCTTAGAACCTTTTAAGCATCTCTAGGATGTCTACCTATCTTCTACACATTGATTTTTATAGTTGGCCTGGTAATATATTCAGTAGATGACCATACTTAACTAATTCCTCATTCTTGAAAAATTAGCTTGATTCCAATATTTCTGTCTTGTAAATAATGCTATGGCGAACATACTTTTCCATACGTCGTAACTGACAACTTGTGCATAGAAGGGGATTGTGGAGACAAGGGGTATCCACAGCTTAAGACCTTTGGCACATTCATATTGTTTATTTAACATACTGTGAAAAGATTTCCCCAGGAAACATGCATTTCTGATAGTAGCTGCTTTGTCCTCCAAGACAGACAACTCAGCCCCAGTAACCACCAACATGTTGGAGGGATCAGGTCCGACCGCAGTTTCAGTCACTTCTCCCCGCTGTTCACACAATCCTGACCCTATTTACAGCAGAACTTTCAATCTAAATATGCTGATGCTGGCGTCTCTCAGTTCCCTTTGCCTTATTTTTTAGATGTTCATGAGAGCACAGTTTGACTATGATCCCAAAAAGGACCATCTGATCCCTTGCAAGGAGGCGGGACTGAAGTTTGCTACTGGGGACATCATCAAGATAATCAACAAAGATGACAGTAACTGGTGGCAGGGGCGGGTGGAAGGTTCCTCCAAGGAGTCAGCAGGATTGATCCCTTCTCCTGAGCTGCAGGAATGGTGAGCTGCTTTTGTATGGGTGAAATTTACCAACGCAAGGACTCATGCTTGCCACGCATAATCGCTCAGTTTCAAAAATCTGTCACCTCGTGTGTAGTTTCTGTTTCTTGACCAAGCGTAATGGCTGAGGGGGCAACAGTAAGCCAGTGGACTTGGCTTGCAAGCCATTACAGGTAAAGGAGCCTGAGTGAAGCGCTCTTCATCTGTCTATGGGCCTCTGTTTCCTCAAATGCTTTCCCTCTGCTTCCAGAGCAAGTGACAGCACTGGAACTGGAGCCCTCTCTGGTCTCCTGCCTCCCAGGCTAGTGCATTTCTGAGACCTGCAGAAAACAGTCACATGCGAAATGTGTGTCCTTGATGCAAATTCCCAGTATGTAGAAAAAATAAATCCTGCCCCTGAGTTGGGTAGCTCACCTAGTGCTGGGTTCCAGTACGTGGCCCTAGGGGCGCCGGGCCCGCCTCTGCAAAATAAACCCAGTGTAAAGATTACAGCCTCAGGGGAGGGGGTTCTTTTCGTTTTAAGCCTGAATTCTGGGGATGACACAGTGGGAGTTATAACCACAGGGAGTGCCGTGTAGAAATAAACTTTTACAATTAGAGGAACAAGTGAGGACCGTCCGGCTGGTTCGGTCGGTAGAGCATGTGACTCTTGGTCTCGGGGTTGTGAGTTCGAGCCCCACATTGGGGGTACAGACTACTTAAATATAAAATATTAAAACAAATTTGGAATTAGAGCAACAAATGAAATATAGTGCCAACCGTGCATGGTAATGGTGAAAGACCCAAACAGGTTGGCTGTGGCTTCTAGGCCATTTTCAGAGGTAACACGTTGTGAAGAACATTGCAGGACTGGGAGCTTGAGGCCACGAACAGCAGATGGCTGAGGAAGACACGGTAGTACATGGTGTTCACCCGGGGGCTGTGACTTACTGAGATGTGCAGTCAGTGTAGTGGGTTGCAACAAGGACTTCTTTTGCAAAATGACATCGAATAGAGGTACTGGAATATATTTGATGTATCTAAGAGGAGGTATTATTTTATGAAGCTGCTGTTTTAGTTGTATATGTGATGTGTTTGTATGTTTTATTTATAGATATATGTGCATAATATACGGCTGCATTGTATAGTATATTTCTTATACTGAAGTCGGGTCATAAAAATTCAAAAACCAGTGAACCAGAGAAACTGAGTTGTTTTTGGATTGCGTATGGAATCTGCTGAGAGGTATGGGATACAGACTCCAGGTTTACCTGTCTGAAGGCAGCTTACAATTCGTTGTGCTCCAAACTGCCTGTTACGCACTTTGTAGACATTCTGTAGCTCTGCAAACAGGAGGCTCAGACTAACACAGTGATGGCTTCTCAGGGTGCAATCACCTCCCTTGCCTTTCTGGAGCGTTGTTACGTGGGTATCTACATACCTGGCATTGGAAATGTGTCCAGGAGGAAGTGACTCCCCCATCACACCCTCCCCTCAGTGCAGCCTGACCATTCCAGCTGGGCTCCTTCCACTTGTTTCTTTGTGTACCTGTTGGCTTCTCCATACTAGTCTAAACCCTGCTCATCACAGACCCAGAGCCTTCTACTCACAGAGGAGGGGGTGGGAATGGGAGAGCGGGAGGGAGAGAGGGCAGCTGAGGGGGGTACTGGCAGAGACACAGAAAGCAAGAGACAGAGCGGGGGATATGAAAGAGACACAGAGATTGGAGAGAGAATGAGACATGCACACATAGGCTGAGAAAGAGACAGACACACAGAGAGAGATTGGGGAAGCGGGGAGGAAGAGAGGAATAGGCTGAGAGACCAGGGAAGGGTCTCAGTGAGAGTGAGGGCTGAGAGAGAGGGGAGAAGATGAGAGAGACACCGAGGGGGTGTAAGAGAGGAGAGGGTCAAGGACAGCACGAAGTTTTTGGCAGATTGGTCTGGAAGTTGGTTTGTTTTTTTTGTTTTTTTTTTTTCAAGATTTTATTATTAAGTGATCTCTACACCTAACGTGGGGCTTGAACTTACAGACCTGACATCAAGAGTCACAGGCTCTACCGACTGAACCAGCCAGGCGTCCCCAGTCTGGAGGTTTGATGTAGAAGGGGAAAGGGCTCACCCAGCCCTGTCACGGCATAGGCGGATGACCCTGGGGCTTTTACGCTGAGGTTCCAATGATATTGGTCATCTTTTCCTGCCAGGAGAGTGGCAAGTGCGGCTCAGTCTGCTCCAAGTGAAGCCCCAAGCTGCAGTCCGTTTGGGAAGAAGAAGAAGTACAAAGACAAGTACCTGGCCAAGCACAGCTCAAGTAAGCTTTCTGGGCTTCCTCTCTGCTGACTTCTGGCAGCAACAGGGAGATGGTGTCGTGCATGGTGGACCATACGTTACACAGAAAGCAGCCGTTTCTTCTGGTTTTCTTTTATTACAACATTCATCTTCCCAGTACATGCGAAGGAAAGCTAGTGGGTCTGCTCACATCCACTCATTATCCTCACTCTTCAGGTAACCAACCGAACAGCCTTCCAGACCTTTCTCAGTGTGTCAGTGCCATCAGCACGAACAGCTTACGGTCTGAGCAACCCCAGAAAAGAGCGTATTTTCCTGAGAACTAATTTTGGTTTTATTTTTTACCTACTGTGGTGGGTAATATAATATACTATGATTATAAATGGGTTCAAGCAGATTGTAGATTAACAGTTGAATAAACTGCCATTCAGCTCACCCTCCCTTAGTGATTAGCTTTTCATCTGCGTCTCTGTCTCTGGCAGCAGTGAAGAAAGAACACTGGTGTGGAGGTGGGGGATAGAGAGTCGGGATGAGTAGCCAAGTGGCCCATCCCAGGGGGCTGGAGCGCAGGGCAGCACGATGTTACTGCAACTATGGAGAAGAGAGAGGAAAGAGGAGAATATGGGGTCCAGAAAATTAGAAAAAATTAGAGTCCAAGGAATTCACTGACAGAGTCATGTTGAGTTCAGATGGAAGATGTTGGGAAAAGCAAGAAATAGACCCAAAGGAACGGCGTCCATGGTCCAGAAATGGTGTACAGTGATGGCCTGTCATTCTGGCACTGCCGACTGTGGTTGTTCCTGACAGTGCCCCAGCTGGTAGAGTTGGCCAGAGTCCCCATCATCCTTTTGTTAAGGTTACATCCCAGCCCCTGTAGCCTATTGCCTACCAGAGTTCGTCTTCTAAAACCAAAATACGATCATGTCACTTCAATGAATCCAGGCCCAAGTCCTTTCTCCCCAGGCTCAGCTGCCTTCGCGCCAGGCTGACAGACTTTCAGCTCTTTCCCACCTCACCACCGGAACCATATAAATGAACATTGCTTGGTTTTCTTTGTCCCTAGTTTTTGACCAGTTGGATGTTGTTTCCTATGAGGAAGTTGTTCGGCTCCCTGCATTCAAGAGGAAGACCCTGGTGCTGATCGGTAACTTCTCGCTGCCCCCTCCACCATGTTGCTTTGCTAGTTAGGGTACATTTCCCTCCTTACGGTCCTGCCCCTGCGGTATATGATGCCCCCTCTCCCTCCCTCCAAAAAAAAAAAAAGGCAGTGAGGAGGAAAAGAGAAAAAAAGGCAGTGCAGTCTCTTGGACTCTCTGAATCCTTACAGGTGTTCCAATGCAACTAAACCTTACAAGTTTTTCAGCAACTAATTATTTTAGGTGGGCACCTCACCACCCTGTCTTTAGAGTTAAAACATTAGTGGCTTAGAGGAACTGTGTTAGGGTCCCAGAGAAATTTCCAGTAAAAACACTGCTTTAAATCCAGTTCCATTGGGGCACCTGAGTGGCTCAGTGGGTTAGGCGTCTGCCTTCGGCTCAGGTCATGATCCTGTGGTCCTGGGATCAAGCCCCACCTTGGGTTCCCCACTTAGCAGAAAGCCTGCTTCTTTTTCTCCCTCTCCCTCTGCCTGCCGCTCCCCCTGCTTGTGCCCTCTCTGTCAAATAAAATCTTTTTAAAAAAATCAGTTCCATTAATTTCAGAGAGCTCAGTAAAGCAGATATCTTTAGAAAAGAAATAGAAAACCCCATGTGTTAGCCGGTTCCTCTGTGGGAGGAACAGTTATGTTCTGAGTCCTGGCCCTTAAGCCCTTAGAGTCTCCTCTCCCAACTGGAACACAAGGGCCTGAAGACCTCGATCCTCCTGTACTTAAAGGAATGCATGCCCCTCCCTGACCGCAGTCTGGAAGCCACACTTGCTCACTTTCACCCACATCCCATGTCTAAACCTCTCCCCACCTTTGTCTTTGGGGAAAGAAATGGAAGCCCTCATGAGAATAATAGCAACCTGGTTTCTGTTTTCTCCAAGCCTTTCTTTTCTTCCTCCACAGGAGCCAGTGGGGTGGGTCGCAGCCACATTAAGAATGCCCTACTCAGCCAGAACCCAGACAAGTTTGCATACCCTGCCCCATGTAAGTACCTCTGGGGTCCTTGGAGGACAGGTAGTGTGGTCTTTTCTATGTGTGACTTTATTTTAAATGTTCGATTATAAAAACAAAATTTGGGAAAATGCAAATGTGTACATATAATCGCTCCAGGTAACTATGTTGCTATTCTTTTCTGTGCTGTTTGCCTGCATAAGAGAAGCAGTTGAAAATACTTTTATCCTGCTTTAAATAAGGAAGCAAGTAATGTTATTGAAAACATAGATGACTGGGGCACCTGGCGGGCTCAGTTGGTGGAGAATACAACTCTTGATCTCTGGGTTGCAGGTTCAAGCCCTACGTTGGGTGGAGACATTACTTACAAATAAAATCTTTAAAAAATTATTACTTTTTTCATTTTACTTTATATTATAAGCATTTTCTCATGTGCCTAAATCCCAGTCTGTTGAGTGGCTATATCGTAATTTCCTTAGCTCTCCACTATTGCTTGACATCTAGGCTGCCTCTCATTTTCCTGAATGTCTTCTGAATCAAAGCAGCGCTCAGGAAAGGCACAAAGTTGGCAGTAGTCCTCAACAGGAGAAGAATCAGGCCAGTGGCCAGGTAGGGAATCAGGTGACTTGCATTCCCAAAAGTGAATCTGCATAGTATGATTGCTTATCAAAGTAGAACACTGGATTCTCAATCCGGTGTTAGTATTTTTTTACTCCTTGCTTCTACATTTTGCCTTTAGGGGTAAGTGACATATTAGGGGCAGAAAGCAGATGGCCCTTGGTTGAGGAATGAGTGGGGAAGTTTGAAAGTAGAAATAGCCAGTAAAGAAGAGTTGTTGTTTTATAAGATGGGAAGAGAGAGAGGCATGTGCAGGTGTGGACTGAGAGACAAGCAGAGGATGCACAAGACAGGGGTTGTGCTTCAAGCTGTGATATCTGGAGCATGTTTTAGAGGACAATTTATATGAATAATAGTAAATGTTGTGACTTAAGAATATTCCAAGATTTAACAAAATGAGTTTAAACCAAACCAAAGTACTCTTCTTTCCAAGCTATTAAAAGGAAATTTCACATACACACACTTTCAAGAAATCCTAACCATAGCCCATAGATCTGTTTAAAAAATATAATCAGAGGCACCTGGGTGGCTCAGTCAGTGAAGCATCTGCCTTCAGCTCAGGTCATGATCCCAGGGTCCTGGGATGGAGCCCCACATCGGGCTCCTCACTCGGTGGAAAGCCTGCCACTCCCCCTGCTTGTGTTCTAACAAGTAAATAAAATCTTTAAAAATATATATAATCAACTGTCATTTCTCCAATTCTGAGCTCTAATATTCCTGGGATTGGTGATTTTAAGAACTGTAACTTCATATAGGAAGAGGGATAGGAATGTTCTTCATTGGGCTTTGCCTCTTTAAACACATTCCAGATGGACAGGCTATTTCCTGTCCTGCATCGTCTATGGTCAGCCCTTCGGGATCCTGTGGGAGAGAACCCTCTATTAAACTCTCTGCACCGAAGGCAGCTGGGATTTAAGTACAGATGCCATGGTCCAAGCCGCTAGGAGATGGTGAGGACCCAGTTTTGTCAGGGATTTGGGTTCTTGTGCAGATACAACACGACCACCCAAGAAGAGTGAGGAAGACGGGAAAGAGTACCACTTCATCTCCACCGAAGAGATGACCAAGAACATCTCCGCCAATGAATTCTTAGAGTTTGGCAGCTACCAGGGCAACATGTTTGGCACCAAATTTGAAACCGTGCACCAGATTCACGAGCAGGACAAGATTGCCATCCTTGACATCGAGCCCCAGGTGGGTACACATGACAAGGCAGGCATGGATGAGGTTTGGGTCACATAGTTTCGGTGGGGTCATCTAAAACCATGACAGTTGTACCAGAAATGATGGAAATAGTGTTGGGCTTGGTGATGCCCAAAGATACGTATTAGAAGGAAGCCATCATGATGGCTAACTCTGGTCCTTTTCTTCCTTCTTCCCCTTCCTCTTTCTCTAGACCCTGAAGATTGTCCGCACGGCAGAACTGTCACCTTTCATTGTGTTCATCGCACCTACTGACCAGGGCACTCAGGTGGGAAGGACGGGGTTATGCAGGGTGGGTGGAGGTTCATTTTCCCGGTTTGCCTGGACTGGGACATCAGTCCAGAGCGCAGCTTGTGACCAGATCTCCCATGAGCCTCCTGGCTACTGCTATCCTTCTTCCTGAAAGGCCAAGAAGTCAAAGGGCACGGGCACATTTGATTTACTCAGCAGACACTTATTAAACCACTAGGTAGGCCAGCACCCATGCTAGGTAACAGGGACAAAATAAATCAGAGAGTCATAGTTCTAGAAGTGCTTGGGACCCAGTGGCAGAGATGGGCAATTTGGCAGATCCTGACACTGGTGCAATGTGGGCTCAAGTGGGAAGGACAGAGGTGGCACTGAACCCACCACCCCGCCAGGGAGAGGAAGAACTAGGCGGCCAGGCATATACTGCAAAGCCACCCCCCACTCACCACTCCTCTGAGTCCCTGCACCTGCTCTTTCTCCAGTCTTAGTGGCTGCACGGCCTCCATTGTGCACATGTGGCAGGACTGTCGCGTTTCACCGTTCCCTTGACTCGGTGGCCTGTACACATGGCATTTCACATATGTGCAGATAGCTCTGTAGAAATTCCAGGCAGGGTTGCCAGGTCCAAGGATGCTTATGATGGGAATTGAGAATTACCTGGGAAAGTGCTTGTTTCCTGTGCCAGGAGCATGTTATCCAAAGTTTCATTTTTTGACCAATCTACTAGAAAAATATAGTCTCTCTGTACTTTTACTGTTAAGTGGTTGCATGTTTTATCAGTCCATTAAAGGCTATTTGTATCATCTTTTCTGCAAACTGCCGGGTCACGTCCTTGGCTTATTTTTCTCTTGCGTTATTGGCCTTTCTCAGTACTGCCTTCTAGGAACTCTATATTCGGGTAATTAGCCCTTGGTGACATCAGTTCTAATATTTCTTTTTCCCAGTTTGGCGTCTTTTGGTGCTTATTGCTATGCAAACGTTTTTACTTTTATGGAGTTATCAGTCGTTTTCATAGCCATTTATTTGGGATTCTAGAAAGAGGCCTGGGGTTGTAAGTTACCCTTATCCTTGTCCCAGGGTTGCAGCTGTGGTGGCTACAGCAATGGGGAGATACTGCTTAAGTCCATGCCACAGCAATGGAGCTATCGATCTTCAGAGTTCTGATGATTTATAATCAGGGTTATTTTGAGATCCTCTAAGAATTGCAGTGCTCTTGAGTGTCTCTCTACACCCTACTCTATTAACATTCTCAAGGAAGGTGTTCAGAGCTTGAGTCTTTAAGCAGGTGACTCTGAGGCAGGCAGTGGTCACAACAATGAACATCCACTTAAAACCCATCACTGACTTCTTGGGCTCCATGCTGTGGGGCCTGCCTCATCTATGCTTCTCTTTTCCTTGCAGACGGAAGCCCTGCAGCAGCTGCAGAAGGACTCCGAAGCCATCCGCAGCCAGTACGCACACTACTTTGACCTCTCACTGGTCAATAATGGTGTTGATGAAACCCTTAAGAAACTGCAAGAAGCCTTTGAGCAGGCATGCAGTTCTCCACAGTGGGTGCCTGTCTCCTGGGTTTACTAAGCTTGCGGAAAATGGGCAGTGGCGCTGTGCCCTTCTCTAGCGGTTTGAATTTCATTCTCCTTGCTTTAAGACAAACAGGGACGCTCTAACTAGTTTGTCAGCTTCCAGTGCTCTGCATCTATCCTAATTAGGCTAGTGGGTGTCAGTCTTGTTCAGGCTCCTTGGCTGGGCTCTGATTTTCCTGATATAGATGGAGCCCCATTGATGAGGGTTTTGGAAGGATCTCTGGAAATCTAAGGCCCAAAGTACTATAAAAATGTAACTGCTAATCAAAGATGGTGCACACAGAAAAAAGCAATGGCCCTTGTTCTTTAAAGCCTGTGCTCCTTCACCTTTAATTACTGGGCATCTCATGTGTCTTTGAAGCATCTGTAACCTCAACTTTCTAAAATGCCAAAATGAAGCAGCTGTGCAACAGGATGATGTCTGCTCTAGGGAAACCCTCAAAAGCAATAAAAAACGTTGCTGTGTTAAGATACCAATACCCTGTTAACTCTCTGGAGAGGGAAACAGCACCACCTGTCAGCCCCTGAGGACAGCATCAATAGCAGTTGCCTATAGCAGTTGCCTCTTCTGGGTTCAGAAGTCTCCCTCAAGCACACAGAGGTCAAGATAACCCCACCTCCCATCATGGGGATGTGTGATGGGCAGGGCGCCACCCGGTGCGCTACATGCGGACCTGAACCCTCACAGACATGTAACTATAAAACGAGTTTGGGAGCAAAGGTGTGATCATCCCGTTTCTACTCCATGGGGAGAGTGCTCAGAATGCTTTGCTTCCGCTTGCATCTCCCCCATTTTTCTCCTGGCAGCTTCTTTTTAGCTTTCTCTTCATTCTCAAGACCTGGTTTCCAGAGCACCCCTACAACTGGCTGCCCAAATTAATCTGTATCAGAGGGAAAGGACTCCACTCCATTGTTCACACAGCAGCTACCTGCAGGGATTATGAACAGCTGTGCCTTCAAACTCCTACCACCACCACCACCCCAAGTCTCCTGAGGCTGGTGCCCACATAGACATGTACATAAAATGCTCTAATCCTGGACGAGGACCCAACAGGTGCACACATGTAGCTTCCCGCTTTTTGACTTGCCAGAGGCTTCAATTCTGACCTCCTTTCCAGTGGAGGGAAACCCAGGCTCAGGCCTATGGTCAGAATCCCTCCCTGCCAGAAATACTGCATAAATACTTCTATCTTCCCCTTCTCAACTGTTTGGGGAGATCACTGGATTCGTGATGATTCCCCATTTTACTCTAGTCAATGTCCTGAATGAAGATTCCAGAGTATTTGTTCCCATGCCAGGTAATAGGCTCCAAGATGAATATCACAAGACACAGAACCAGAGAAAGTAACCAAGGAAAAGCATCAAATTTCAAATAGGACATCAAGTTCCCTAGATTTTTAATCAAAACAGTTTATATTTTTTTGTTCTCCTAGGGTGACATCCCCAACAATTAGAAAACCCAACAGAGATACTTAAAAACAAGTAAACTTTAATAAGTAAAAAGTACAACCTTCTCCCAGCAATAAGCGATTGCATCCTTTGACAGTAAAGGAGATTAGTTAATAAAGAAGAGAACATGGAACACTTTTTTAGCTTCTGTCACAAACACAAGTAGGCAGATGAATTCAGGCGTGTGAGGCTGTACACACAGGCTCTGAAGGAGTACACAAAGGACACTAAGCCAGAGATGGGAGTGGCTATAGCTGACACGATTGCTCGCATGTGGCCAGAACAGACCACTGTCCTCACAGGACATGGGAGAAAAGATTTATCCCCCCAGCAAACAACGTGGTTCAGTTCTATCCTTTTACTTGCTCCACACCATTTCACTGAGCAATGTTTAGAAACTTTTTAAATGGATTGGGGGGTGGTGCAAACCAGGAGAGAGCTAGGGTGTTAAAACAGCCATCGGGCAATAGCCGCAGATGGTTCCTGGGCTGGGCTGGATCTGAAGGAAAGGATCCCCAACTCTCCCAAGCGGAGAAGTGGGTGGCATCAAAGCTGCCTCCTTCACCCATATCCTTAAAACAGGACAGGATGGAATGACCACACCAGGAACGTCACTGAGTTCTCAAATAGCAGCTAGAATGTGCCAGAACTCTCCACCCTTTCTAGGATCTGTGTTCCATTCCCTCAAGAACAAAAGGAATTCTGTTTTCTCAATAAGGCTTTAATTTCTCTTCCCAACTGGACACAGTGCTCAAAGTGGTGTCCACTACTCAGAAACCACTTCCACTTTTATTTTCTTCTTCTTCTTCTTCTTTTTGGTACTGTCACTGTCCTGGGAGAAAGAGAAAGCCTCACAGCATCTGTTAACAACCAAATTAGGGAAGTCCCAAAAGCCCAAAAAGCCTTTTCAGGATCTGTGAGGATATTCTGGATAAAATAAATTTTGCACAGAACACAAAGTCCTGAGCTTTTCAGTGATGACCCAGTGGTCTACTTTTACAGATAACAACCTTCACATTCCCCCCTCACCATCAACAGCTTTCCAACTACGCAGTTTTTACTATAAAACGCTGGGACCTGCCTCTGTCCATCCCACAGCAGTGGCAAAGGGCACAGGCACTGTGGGCAACAGGAGGCTGCTGCTCCCTTCCCCTGCAAGTATCCTGACCGTGTTTATACATACCCCATCTCCTGGATCATCCACACTCTCTAGAGCAGCTTTGGCCTTTTTATCCTTCTTCTTCTTCTTTTCCTTCTTGATCAGCTGTGGAGAGGTCTCGTCACTTTCACTCTCTCGCTTCCGCTAAGGTGGAGACAAGTGATCAAATGTTAGATCTTGGGTAAAAACAGATGAGAAACGTTCAAGTAAGAAGGTAGAGGACCACCGGAAAAGTTCCTGACTAAATCCAAGAGGAAGTTTTCTAATTACAAACCCCAACAGAACCTTAATTTACAGAGAATGCAAACACGGTCTCATCCCTGAAGACCAGGAAGCCATGGGCACAGCGGGAGCACCAAAGCAGCAGTGGCGGGCTCAGGGACTGTGAAAAGTTCAAAGGTGGCAGGCAGTCCAGGAGTTTGGACAGGCCCCATGCACGCCAGAAGCTCTTCCCAGGCAGCTCGTTTCAGGTCACTCAGCACAACCACTCTGTGCTCTAATGCCTGAGAAACTGAGGTGCTACCACATATTTTCCTGAACTTTTCAAACGCTGAGCTAATGCGATCTAGAGGTTGCCAGCCACAGGTGACTTTGCTGAGTTTTGTACAGCTTTGATTTCAACACAAGCTGTGCCGCCATCTGACCCAGGGTGGGGGCTACAATAACACATACCTCCACCGTGTCCCAGTGTTGTCGCCTCTGCTGAGCCCACAATCCTCCCAGCAGACACAACAGGGAATGTGAACTGGAGTCCACACATTCCAAATGAGTACCCCAAGGTACGGCATGACATCCTCTCTACTGTGTGCATCACGCACCCCCACGGGGAAGCCTTGCCGTACTGAGCCATGATGCATGACTGGACTGCAACCAGCGAGAGAAGCCAAATGCAATCATCTCCCAAAACACACTCCACACTGCTCACAGCACATCACTTACCTTTGGGGCTTTTACCACTTCAGCAACGACTTTTGGGGCTTTTACCACTTCGGCAACTTCCTGTGGGTCTTTTACTGCTTTGGACCCCACCTCTCTCTTTGCAGAGTCACTGAAAGAGAAGTAGCAATAGGTGAGATGCACTGAACGGCTTTCCAGGGAGGTGAGTACTGCTGCGTCCTCAATCAGTGATATCTGGCAAGTCTAAAGCCACCATCAAAATACTGACGACAGACAGAAGAACTCACCACTTACTGTTGCAGACTGACTCCCTCTAGAGTCCCACGAGCCAGACTAGAAAGGGATAACTGTCTGCTGTGCAGGCCCAAGCCCCTACCTGGCCCGGGCAGTCAAGGGGTAGTCCCTACAGCTCCCAAGGCCTCATTGAGCACCACACAAGTTCCTACAGTCCCACATTTTAGCAGCTCTCCCCCAGACTAAATCTGCCACCTCCCCATACCCAGGCTCCACACCCTCCTGTCCTGACTCACCTAGGCAGCCACCACGCCGCACCTACCCCTCTGGGCTCTGCGGCCTTCCGTCCTCACTGCAGTTGACGTCCTCACCTGTAGTTGATGTACTACTGCATCCAGGCGGCAAGCATGCCATCTCTGCCTGCCTGGGGCTCTCACACATCCTGCCCTCACCTGTAGTCCACATACTCCTGCATCCAGGTGGCAGGCGTGCTGTCTGTGGGCTTCCCATGCTTATCCAGAAGACCCTGCTTGATCATCAGCTTCTTCTGACTTGCCTGGTAGACCGTCAGGGTTTCAACATCAGAACAGTGTAACACATGAAGCAGGTTATTATGCTTGCTCAAATAAGACTCCTCCCCTGGGTGTTGTCAGCTGGGCCTCACACTTCTCTGCAAAGCACTCAGAACTCACTCTCTCCAACAGGAGCAAACGTGGGACTTGTCAAAAGTCACAAAGCCTACTTTATCAGTGAAAGCCTCTGAAATGTCATTTTGTGCCACTTCCCTCCCACCCCATTCTTCCACCACAGGGCCTTTGCAGTACATATGATTCCAGCTTCCCCAGACTCTCCCCTCCCTTCTTCACCTCATCAACACATAACATTGTGTCCTTTATGCTGGCATGGCCCCAGCGAAGACCCCTTACCCAAACCCCCCAACCAAGTCCAACCCCTCATTTTGGACTCCTGAGGTGCCAGGCTTTAGTTGTGCTTGGCTTCAGTTGTGCAATAGGACTGATGTCCATCTGCTTTCCCCCATTAGACTAAAACCTGTAAGGTCTGAGATGGTCCCATTTCTACTCACCATCACTCCCCAGAGCCCAGTACAAAGCAAGGTTGTGGTGATAGGGACAAAGCCGAGAGCCACCCAAGTGAGTATTCAACAACTCAAAAGAGTTAACTCACAGCAGGGCACACACCCAGTCCCACTTACCTTTGGACCTAAACCCCACTTCCGAGGATAAGTGTCTCTCTCCATGATTACTCTCTTGATCTTGGCTACAATACCGTGGTCACAGGTAGATATCACTGCTGTGGTCATTAATGCAATAGCTGCAGGTGTTAGAAAGAGATGAAAGAATGACTTGGAAGGGAGAAACTTCGTATGTTATGAGCCCTAATTCCACTGTTTTATATAAATTTTAAAACCCCATTTTAGGGGCACCTGGGTGACTCAGTCAGTTAAGTGTCCAACTCGATTTCAGCTCAGGTCATGATCTCAGGATCATGAGATCAGCTCCGCATCCAGCGTGGAGCCTGCTTAAGATTCTCTCCCCCTCTGGGGCGCCTGGGTGGCACAGCGGTTAAGCGTCTGCCTTTGGCTCAGGGCGTGATCCCGGCGTTCTGGGATCAAGCCCCACATCAGGCTCCTCTGCTATGAGCCTGCTTCTTCCTCTCCCACTCCCCCTGCTTGTGTTCCCTCTCTCGCTGGCTGTCTGTTATCTCTGTTGAATAAATAAAATCTTTAAAAAAAAAAAAAGATTCTCTCCCCCTCTGCCCCTCCCTCCGCTCGTGCATGTGTTCACATGCTTCTCTCTCAAAATAAATAAGATCTTAAAAACACACACACACACACAAACATTTAAGGGACACCTGGGTGGCTCAGTTGGTTAAGCGTCTGCCTTCGACTCAGGTCATGATCCCGGAGTCCCGGGATCGAGCCCCGCATCCGGCTCCCTGCTCAGCGGAGAGTCTGCTTCTCCCTCTGCCCCTCACCCCGCTTGTGCTCAAGCTCTCTCTCTCTTTCAAATGAATAAATAAAATCTTTACAAAGAAAAAAAAAACATTTAACACTCGAAGCTCTACTGCCTTGAGGTTTCCTTTGCTGAGGATGTTCATATGGAGAAAATCCACCGTTATGGCAAAAAAGCTCTGAAATCTTATTAAAATTATCAGTTGAAAAAATATTTACACTAACCACATAAAAAGCAATGCTTCCTAAATCCTCAAGAGACCTCTTAATAAGTAAATCAGAGCTATTCATTTAACCTGCCTGATTTGCACCAGGAAGAAAGCACATCATCAGAGTCCCTTCTCAGTTGCAAGCAAGGATCTATGGATAGCAGCCAGAGAAGGGAACACCTCAGTAAGGCACCCTAAAGACACACTCACCAGGCTTGGGGCTCAGGGCACACATGGGGAAAAGCTTGCACAGCCCCTTCAGGGCAACGGAACATTTGAAGTTTTAAGGGACAATCCAACAGTAGCTAAAGGTTCACAAGTTAACTGCTATAGGCAGAAAAGGAATGGACTAAACTTTTCATCTCAATTACCACAGACATTTATTCCATTCGTTAAGGATTTTCCCTCTCCCCACTGGAACCAAGCTGCTGAGACATGGCCTCTAATAGCAGCCAGTTAGGGCAAGGGGAAGCCCCACTTACCTCCTTCTCATCTATGCCTATCTAACACAGTCCTTTGCTTTGACTACCCCTACAGGCCCCAGACAACACAAGGATTAGATGAACCTGAGGAGCCAGGACTTGGGGCCTGCTCTTAGTGAGCCTGGTTGTGATGGTGCAGAAGGAACTAGGGAAAGCCCCCGTCTTACCCATGCAGATTGCTTCCCCCTTGGTGGTGATGACCACAATCTCCTGATTGACTTCGATGCCATCCTCATATCGGAGAACACCTGGAAGCATGATTTTTGCCCCATAGCAGATTGCATTCACCTGCAGAGACAGCATGACATGTCAGAGCCCTAGCTGCTGCACTAGCCCTTGCCCTCCATCCATACCCTTACCAGCACAAAGGAGAACATTGGGGGAGGGGAGGGGACCTGCGGGATGGCGCTAATGGCACTGACAGCCACTGGCTGCAATCTGGTGCATGAAGCAACCATCCGCCACGGGCTAGGCACTTGATACACATGGACTCAGAAACGTTATTAAAGGGGAGTTTAAATCCCTACTCCTCATTCCTCCACTGGACTTAAAGGCATTTTCATCTTAAAGCCAAATACAGCCTTACTCTTCCTTAATTACTCTTCTCTCTTTTTTATCCTTGAGGACGGAAACCCTGATAGAACTAGGAGACCTTTTTGCTTTTTTGGGAGATCTGGCCTCTAACAGGCTCCAAAATAGCCAGCAAGCAAGATTACTGAGGCCTGTTGAAACAATCACATGCAAGCTAAGGCCACCTCTCCCTGACTTCAGTGGCTTGTGCCATCTTGTTTTCACTTACCTAGAACTCTTTCGCTGACCGTATTTCACTTCCCCCTTAAATTCACCCAGAGGGTACCAGTCTGACCCACGCATAAGGAGGTTATATGACATTTATGTTGTTGTTTCATATGATTACATTTTTTCAATTATTATAATGGCATAGCTTAGTATGCCTCTGTAATTTTTGTCTCTTATTACAAAGCCTAATATACCAAAAAAAATGCACCTAACACCCTCAACTTAGCTATCTTTTGTCCCTGACATAATTACATCATTAAGAGAACTACTTATGGAGTGCCTGGCTGGCTCAGTCGGTGCAGCATGCAACTCTTGATTTCAGAGTTGTGAGTTCAAGCCCCACACTGGATTTATATAGGGATTACTTAAAATCTTAAAAAAAAAAAAAAAAAGCTTGGTTAAGTTCAGAGACTTAAGAGAAAAAAACTTTACTGAAATTCCTAAGGACATAGCTTATAATATCTCTGAAACGCTCATTTCAACTTTCAATCCCAATCAAAAAAAAACTTTCTGGCGACAACTTAAATATATCAAGGCTTCTTAGGCACGTGCAGTACTGCCAGGTTACAGGAAGACAAATTTTATGTACCACTAATAGTTAACTCTGGGACAACTCAAAGTAAATGCTTAAACAATTTGCCTTATTTTGATAGGAAGTATGTCTAGCATTAAAGTTTCCACTTTAGTATATTTGGTTTTGATTTAGTAAAAACAATTATAAATGCTTATTCACAAAAGAATCCAGAGTCCAATCTACAAAACCAGAAAAAGAATAAATTGCCCAATGGAAAATAATAAGTTCACATCATGTTTCATCTCTTTCCACAGAAAGGATTTCAGAACACAGACTGTCTCTCATCTTTGTGGAATCACATTTTGTGCAAATGTGAACTTGTAACTCAGAACTTACTGCACTGTCTTTCATCACCAGCCTTTTATGAGAAGTCAACAGCTTTTCCAAAGGGTAAACAACTCGCCGCAGGTAACTCTCATCCTTGTGGTTGTCATACAGCCACTGGGCATCAAGCACGTCATGCATTGTCACCATGTGGTCCTAAAAAGCAGCCATATATGAAAACTATTCAGTGTCACTGTATCTGAAATAGTCCAACAGAACCCAAACTTCCAAAACTTGAATGAATTTAGTCCAAACTCTGAGTCTTCAGTCTCTTCAGAATCACCTCTCTTCTACACGTCTGTAACTACTGATATACTGAAATCTAAGTAGGCATTTTTGTAGGCTGGGAGGTAGTGAATGAATAGAGTAATGCTTTCTATCCAATCATCTCCCACAGCCCAGGTTTTCAATGTTCCAAAGTTTCATTAACAGAACAGGGAAGCTGCCCTGAACTGAACTCAACACTTTGGAAATTGTGTTTTCCAAGATGTGAAGCAGGTGGAATTCCACCAAGGGTGGGAAGATATTAAGTACCAGCTCTAAAACTTCTAGCCCCATTAACGGTGTACCTTTTCACTCATGACTCCAGAACGAACCCTCCGAAGTTCCTGCATCTGACCGCCAACTCCCAGTAACAAACCAAGGTGCACACACAGTGTCCGAATATAGGTGCCGGCCTCACAGCTCACCCAAAAGATTCCTAAGACACATACACACACAGAAGTAGCACATTGTCCAAATTAAACACATCAGTGAGAAACCCAGAATTATTCTCTGAGCCAGCGAGATTAAATACAATAGAAAGTCTCTGACCACACCATATACTAAGGGCATCTACTCTTAACAAGAAAATTTAATTCTCAAGAATGCATTCCTGTCCACATGTGGTCAATGTTAATTCAGTTCCTCACAGACCTAATGACCCACCTAATCTTCTTTCAGGATCATACTCAATCATCTTGCTCTCATATATGGTCCGCACTCGGAGTTGCCTCTTTACTGCAGCAATAAGTGGAGGTCGCTGGAATAAGGCACCTGTCAGAGTTTCTAGGGCCTGAGAATAAGCACAAACCAAAATAAAGACTCTCATTGCATGGACTCTCAAATAGGAGCAAACAGCCTATTGTGGTAGTTTGAGGACACAAATGAAAAAGTTTCTTTCAATCATTTAAGGCCTAAAATGTCCTTTCCATTTTTGCTTCTTCTTTCAAAGACACATGGATGACTCAGTGCTTATCAGAGCCCTTTCCTCAGAAGGGACATGGCCAGAAGTGCCCCTGCCAATCCGCAGTACCTGTCCAGGCTGGCGTGAGCAACCCACTGAGAAGGGCGTAAGACAGGACAGCCAGGAAAGCCGACCTGTTTCCAGATGTCTATGGGCTCAGACACCCAAGTCGCCAAAAGATGCCCTCCCTGTAATCACAAACTTACCCTAGAAAGTTGACTCCCCCCTTCAATAGCATTGTGTAGCCGGACAATTCCCACATACTCTTTGCCTGAAAAATGACAAAAGAGTAGTCAGGTGTGGCCACTGAGTTTTCTGTATTGTTATATGCTCATATTCCCATTTTGTGCAGCAAAAGCATGCAATTTGATGACTTCTTTCTGTAAAATTTCCATTAAGACAGGTTTCATGGTTTGAACATGGGAAAGGAATGGAGATGCTCCCTCTCATTAGGAGTTCAACTTCCAAGGTGCTGACAAGGATAGCTGGAATACCCAGTATAGAGCCTGCTTAGAACAAAACCTTGCAAGGTCACGTAGGAGTTCCCCCTGATGAAAATGAGGGAAAGGCATTTTAGCAGCAAATACTCCGAGGAGCCTGGAGCGATAAGCCTAGAGATGGACTCAGACACAGCCCTGTCTCAGTGCTGGGAATAGATAGTCAACTTGATGTGCACATGCCCAGTACCTGGAACTCCAAAAAAGGCAGACTCACTATGATATGGCAAGGGACAGAAGGTACACAACCAGAGTATCCCTGCTTAGGATTTTTTTTGACTAATGAAGAAACCACTACCAAGGGCCAAAAAGTAGAAGGAGGAAACCTAGAAAGCCTTCCAATAACAAAGTAGCTGCCTCTTTTAATTCCCTCTTCCACATACCTGCACTCTGCTGAGATTTCACCAAGCGAGTGGCTCGTTCTATGCACACGATTAAACAGCCAGTCACCTTGGGATCCAGAGTACCACTGTGTCCTGTCTTCTCCACCCTAAGTATTCGTCGGATCCAGGCTACCACCTCATGGGAAGAGGGGTTGGAAGGCTTGTCAAGATTAATGAAACCTGTCCTAAAATGGAAAAGAAATCACTGTGCCATCATTTCTGGCCCTCTAATAAAAACTAAATCTGAAGAGTAAAAGTTCACCACGGGTACAGGTAATGTATTTACAGCAATTCTAGGCCATTCTAAAATGCCACTACATCCTTGAACAACTGATGTGAAAAAGTAACTTTTTTAAGTACACTCAATGACCAATGTGGGTTCGAATTAATGACCCAAAGATCAAGAGTCCCATGCTCTACCGACTGAGCCAGTCAGGCACCCCTGAAAAGGTCATTTGAAAAGAAAAGAAGTCTGAGCAGTACATGCTCCCAACACACGTACCTGATATAGTCCCCAATCTCCCTCTTCAAAGGATTTGAACCACAAGGAAGAGGTGTATAATGTGTTGTCCTTACATTTAACTTATCAAAATTCTGGAAAGCAATGATACAACACAAAATAAACTTAATAAACCATTAACATATGTACAACAAGAGTCAGCACCACTACCGACCATGTTATGGTTAACCCACAAGTTTATAAACTTGGATTCTGCTCCTATATTTTCATTATCTAGTGTGACAGACTGTTAAGCCTCCTTACACACTGGAAAAATTACCCATATGACTAGAATTAAGACAAATTTGATCACTTCTCTAGAAAGATTTCTTAGAGTACTAAGACTGGCAACGTTTCTCATACACAACCAGCTTGTTCCTGCACCAGATCTCTGCTCCTTTTCATTCTCCTCCTTTCCAAGGCTTGACCACAGGTCTGAAAGAGCTCCCCTCAACTGAAGCTCATCCTTCATGTTGCCCAGTTTAGTTTCATCATGGTACTTGGCGCAAACAGCAATTGTTTTTTAACTATCTCTCACACCTAGATTTTAAATTCCAAGATAGCAGGGACGGTGGCCTACCCAGTTCACTAGCATACAGAGCCTGCAACAGTAAAGCAGATATAAATGGTAGACCCAGCTGACCAAGCAGAAACTCAACTGTGTTGAATTATAAAAGCAAATCCCTTTCGTTTACTTCATAGATATTGGTTTATTATAACACTTTGTCAAGAAGCGTCTCAGTAACTTTCTCTACCCTAGCCTTTTCTCCTAATCTCATACCTGGTACCCACTAAGTTGTTTGTGAAACTTGTAATTCAACTCATTACTGAGCCACTCTATTTAAAATCCAACACAACAGTCAGCAATTTCTAGAGGACCTGTTACATGCTAAGGCCTATGGCTAAACACGTTTCATGGATTACCTCCTACAGCCCTCAGCCAGCCTTCCCAAGAGAAGATACCATAAGCAAACAGCCTCAGAGATTAAACAGCCTCAAGAGTCAGGCTCAAAGTCACACACTGCCTGACTCAAATTGGTCTGGCTTCAAAGCCCATGTCCTCAAGCACTAAAGCAGTCCCACTCCAAGTGTGGCCCACAAACTTTACAAGTCTGTAACGTGGAGTTAAATATAGAAACCAAGAACTAATTATTTATGAACTTTTAATGGCAGTATGACATTGTTGTGACATTTTAACTGCATTCTGCTACAGCACTGGGTGCACTGGAAATGAAAAATGAAACAAAACCTGATTCTTCGTGTCAGACACTTTGAAGAACACTGCTTTAGACTGTATCATCTGACATTTCCTAAGTCAAAGATGCTAGTGCTAATCACTATTAATGAACTCCTAACACTCAAATAATGTAAAAGCTAGGCATTGATCTGATACATAATCTTAACTACATACCTTGAGCAACAGGGGCCACTGAGATGTGTCCAACTGAGCCACCTTGGATTCAGGTTTGATAAGAAATTCTTCAGCATGTTGTATCTCCTTATACAGGACAGAAATACACTGTTAAACTTCCCACCTGCTTTTGAACAATTCCATTACTACCATGTAAGTCTAACCCTCTTAAACAGAAAACAAGGTAGTCTCTATGCCTCTTCACTGGGACTTCCAAGTAAGAAAGAAATGAACCAGGATCTCAGAAGGGTAAGTGAAGCGCCACCGAGATGGGGACCGCTAGGAGTGCCTGGGTGGCTCTGTCAGTTAAGCGTTTGACTCTTGATTTCGGCACAGGTGATGATCTCAGGGTCCTGAGATGGAGAGACCTGTGTCTGGCGGTGTGCTGGGCATGGAGTCTCCTTGAGATTCTCTCTCTCTTCCTCTGCCCCTCCCCCAACACAGCCCCCACAAGCAAACTCTTTCTCTAAAGAAACAAAATCTTCAAAAAAAAAAAAAAAAGATGGGGACAGTTACTTAAAGAGAAAAAGGGATAGTGGGTCTGTGGGTGGGATAAACAAGAATTTCACGGAGAGCAGCTGGTGTAGTCAACATAATTTAGCAAACTATACTTGACAGGAGAGATTTAGGTGGCTGGGGTAGTGTGGTTTCTACACAACCACTACCCAACTCCAACCCATTCCTTAAAAACTTTTAAAAACAGTTCTTTTATGTAATGTGTTACCTAAGTAATGTTTCCCTTTAGTTAAAGCGAAGTATAACATATTCCTACTCACTGCTACATCATCTTTGGGTAACGACTTCCGCTCCTTTTTCTTCTTATGTTTCTTCGGCAAAATAAATACTAAAACAGACAAGAGTTTTGGGAGTTTTTCTCGAAAATAAGGATAACGAAGCTGAAAATAGAAAATGAAATCAGAGCAAGCAGAAAATGGACGTTTGGTCTTGAATTACTGGGGAAAGCAAAGTGTGTAAGGCCAAACGGGTGGGTTGCACAGCTCGGTAACCGACCGCAAGCAGTAGCACATGTCGGCTTCCATTCCGGTTCACCACGTGGCCGTGGCGGGGCTTAGACCTGCCACAGAAGTGTTCGGCCCACGGGCTACAAAGTTCCGTAAGTGACCACTCAACTGCCCCCTACCCGGTCTGTGGCCCATAGAACTTTCTTGCGACTTGGAGCTAGGCGCACGCCGGCGCCCCTTGGCCCTTATTCTTCCCCGCCTGTTCCTACACGCCCTTTCGCGTGGCACTGACCGTAGCGTCTGGGCTGGCGGCGGTACAGGTACTGCCAGGTCTCCCGTCACAGCGGGGTCGCCGACAGGGCCGACCCCTTTCAACGGCGACCCGGGCCCTAAGGAGGCTGTGTCATCGCGGAAGGCCCGGGCCTCGCGGAGCCACGTCACTGAGAGGACCCCTCCATCCCTTGCCCTCACCCGTAGACCCAAGGCCAAGAGGCAAGGCCAGCAGAAGGCCCGGCTGCGACGGGACCGGCCTGACGGCAAAGCAGCGAAGAGCTTGGCCCCCGACGCCGTCACCTTCCCACCCCCGGCTCTCAGGGGCGGCGGAGCTGGTACTTAGCCCGGCCACCCACGAGGAAACGACACTTACCTTCCGCGTCCGCCATGTTGCCCCGCACAGCGTGCGAGCCGCGTGGGCCACCACCGAGGGAGCTAGCACAGACTCCCGCCGCCCTCAGGCCGCGCCACTAAAACCCGCCCACCTGTGCGACGCCCGGTGCGTGCTGCGCCGCGGGGCTGAGGGGCGGGGCTAGGCTCCGGGAGCAGAGCCCGAAGCGCGCGCGGACCGCCGGCGCAACCTCATTGGCTGGCTCGCCACCCCCCCGCCGCCCGCGATAGCGCGTCCGCGCGTGCGCTTTGGGATTCGCCCTGCCCTAGGCTGCCGGCGCTGGAGACGCATGCGCAGCCCGCCCCGGCTGCCCATAGCCTGTGGGCGTGGCCCCGACCACGGTTCGCTGACCTTCCCCAGGTTTGACGCGGGCTTGGGTACCCGGGTATCCCGCAAGCACTCTGTTAACAGCAGCTCTCGGCTTCCTCTCGCCGACCCTTTAAGGTTGGTATCGGATCAGTCCCCACTGAAAAATAAAGACGTTGAGGCACGGAGGTTGAAAGTCCTTTGCTGCTTGCAATACCCATCTAGCTAGAGTGGTCTGGCCAATAGGAATACAGTGCGAGCCACTTGTGGACTTTTAAATTTTCCAGCAGTCACAGAGCAAAAAAAAAAAAAAGGTAAAAGAAAAAGGTGAAATTGATTTTAATAACGATTTTTGTGTAACCCAGCGATCCGAAATATTATCATTTCAACATATAAGCGATACACTTTATGAATGGAATATTTTACATTTGTATTTGTACTTAGTCTTTCCAGTGTGTATTGTACACTTAACAGCTCACCTCGATTTGAACTCCAGGACGGGGCTCCATGTCGTGCTCTATAGTCACAGGTCGCTTAATGGCTGCAATATCTGACAGCAGGAAGTAGCAAATCCTGGTTCAAGCTGTGTTCCCTTCTGTCTTTGGTGTTCGTCTCACTCTTCTGTCTCTCAAGCGGGGGTTCTTAATCTAACCTCTGTGGACTTGACTGAGCTCTATTTATTTAATTCCTTATTGCAATTGTAAATGAAATCTTTTGCCATTATCTTTTCTAATGAGTTGCTGCTTTTCTTCCATCTCTCCTCTGCCATACAAAGATTTTGTTTTGCTGTGGCTTAAAAAACAGCTGATGATTGGTTTTTCCTCACTTTTTATTCTGTCTAGAATTTATTTGGGTGTATGCCAAGGTAATAATAATAATGATGATGTAAATTGGCTTTTTATAGATAACCAAAGTCCCCAGAATCAGCCAATCCATGAGTAGTTCACTACTTCCCCCCCCTTATTTTATAATAATTCATTGGTAAATATTTCACTGAATAACTTTGAGGTATTCATTGATGGTTCTCCTGTGGGCTTCCTCTTTCTCCAAAACTCTTCATCCAATCTGATAGCAAAACCTCTCAGCTTTGCTTTCAAAAGAGGTCCAGAATCTGATGGTTTTTACCACCCTCATTGCTGTCACTGTAGTCCATGCCATCATTACAGCTCTCCTCTATTTTTCCAGTGGGCTCCTTACAGGTGCCCCTGCTTCTACTTTTGTCAATTATGCTGTCTTAACATAGCAGCTGGCAAGTGCCTTTAAACTGTAAATCAGGCCATGTCCCTCCTCTGCTCAAAGCCCAATGACTTCCCATCTGTAGTGGGATGAAGTGGCTCCCCCAAAGCTATGTTCTAACCCCTGGACCCTGTGAATGTGACCTTATTTGGAAAAAGGGTCTTTGTAGATATAATTAAATTAAGGATTGCAAGATGAGATCATCCTGCATTACTCAGGTGGACCCCAAATCCAATGACAAGTGTCCTTAGAAGAGAAGGGAGGGCACCTGGGTGGCTCAGTCAGTGAAGCGTCTGCCTTCGGCTCAGGTCGTGATCCTTGGGTGCTGGGACTGAACCCCGCGTTGGGCTCCCTGCTCAGCAGGGAGCCTGCTTCTCCCTCTGCCTACCGCTCCCCCTGCTTGTGCTCTCTCTCTCTCAAATAAATAAACAAATAATCTTTTTTTAAAAAAAAGAGAAGAGAAGGGAAAAGACACAGGCAAAAGAGAAGGCCATGTGAAGATATAGGCAGAGATTGGAGTGATTTCAGACTTCAAGCCTCCAGAACTGTAAAAGAATAAGTTTCTGTTGTTTAAAGCTGTCCAGTTTGGGGTAATTTGTAATAGCAGCCCTAGGAAACCAAAACACCATCTCACTAAGAGTAAAAGCCAAAGTATCTGGGGTGCCCGGATGGCTCAGTTGGTTAAGCATCTGCCTTTGGCTCAGGTCATGATCTCCAGGTCCTGGGATCGAGCCCCGCATCAGGCTCCTTGCTCACTGGGGAGCCTGCTTCTCCCTCTGCGCCTCTCCCTGCTCGTGCTCTCTCTCTGTGTCAAATAAATAAACAAAATCTTAAAAAAAAAAAAGCCAAAGCGTCTATGATGGCTGCTCCCCATTCTCTTCCTGAGTCCCATCTCCTTCCACTCCGTTCTCTTTCTAAGTCCAATCATTCCACCCTTACTCACCCCACTCCTGGCACACTGCCTCTTGAATATTCAGGACTACTCCAGACACACTCCCCCTTCTTGGGTCTTTTGCATCTGCTCTTCCCTCTGCCTTAAATGAATCTTGTTTACTGTCTCTCTTCATGAGAATGTTAGCCTTACGGAGCAAGGAAATGTTTGTCTATTTTGTTCAATGCTATATATCCAGCTCCTAGAAGATGCTCAGTAAGTACTTTTGTTTAATGAATCTGTGTCTTCTGAACCCAGAAGCCCCATGGACCTTCCCTTACTAGCAAAAGCAGTTCCTCCTCCCCTGTTTGGTCAGGCTGATCCTGTCTTTCTTGGAGATCTTGTGATGAAATCACCTGGTCAGTTACTGAGCAAGAGAATGCCAATTCTCCTTGTGCCCTAATTCTTCACATCCCTCATTGTCTCCAATCCCAAGACTTGGGTAGGTGGAAATGTTGGAATGAACTTGTCATGTGCATCCTACTGGCTCAACCCTTAACTACATCCCCTGAGAGAGCTCAAAGGACATTCCTTTCACCAAAACATTGAGAAATACTTTGGTGAAGGTTCTGGAAAACTAAACTAGGAAAGGAGGTGAGAGGTTTTGCCATGGAAACAGGGATACTGGAGCAGCAGGGGCCAAGTGGTGGCACTACATCTCATAGAACAGGATGGCTATCATGATAGGCAGCAGGACTGGCAGCTGGAACCAGAATGGTTTATCCCCAAGGATCTTTGGTGGTAGGTAATTGGTCATGATGTCCTATTAATAATAAGCCACCCATAGTGGACCATGATCTATATAACCCCAACAATAAAAGTCGAGGTCTGGTGAGTGGTAGTCTGTCTTGAATTGCCACAGTGGAAAACATGGCCCCTCATCTAATCCCCAGACCCAGTCGGCCACAGGCTCAGAGCCTTCAAGTGAAGACAAGGCCAGGTACATATAACACTACTGTATACTTCAAAACTTCATCCTTCTTTCCCTGGGGACATAGGATGCCACTGTGGTCCACTGGTCAGAAATGAAGACTTAGTCTGTGTCCCTCTCAGTGTGGGTCCTCCTGTGGCTTTTCCCCCAGTTCCTGAGTGCATAATTGGAACAATCAGCAGCTGGAAAAATTCCCACAGGAGAATTTCGACTCAAGGACTGAGAATAATTATGGAAAGAAAACTCAAAAGGAAGCCCCTGGAACTATCCCTTCAATTCTCTGGCATATTATTGTAATTAAGTCCCCAGGAACTGACTTGATCATCTTGCTGTCCCCCAAGACGTCATGCTGGTCCATTACATTAATGGTATCCTGCCAACTGGACCTGAACAAATATTTCATCACAGGGTGAGAGATAAGCCCCATGAAAATTTAGGGGCCCACCACCTCCATGAGGTTTCTGGGCATCCAGTGGGCTGAGGCATATTGAGATGGTTCCCCAAAGAGAAAACCAAGTTGCCATACCTCAGGCCCACTGCCACTAAGAAAGAAGCACAGTACCTGGTGGACCTCATTCTGGAGGTGACATCTCCCATTAGGATGCTACACAAGCCTTTTCCAAGCCTTGATAAGAGAATCACAGCTCAGTCCTCCGGAATTTGGGATGAAAATAAAGCTAGGACTGGACAGGCGGCTGGTTAGCTCAGTTGGGTAGAATGTGACCTAACACCACCAACGTTGTGGGTTTGATCCCCAGATAGGCCAAGAAAGGCATTAGTTCTCATGGTTAATAAAGATTAATTGAAAAAAAAAATAAAGCTAGGACCTACACATGCACCAGTTTGCTGGGAGGAAAAGCTCCTGACTTTCTTTAGTCCTTGGTTGAAACTGAATAACTGTGGTCTTAAGACCTGGGCTGCACATCATGGACTGTGTATTGTTTGACCAAGCAAGCCATAAAGTCAGGCATGAGTAGCGGCCCTCTGCTATCAAGTATAATGGTGCAGTTGCTGGGGAAAACAGTCTGGCAGTTCCTCAAAAGATTAAACACGAGTTGCCATGTGACTCAGCAATTCCATTCCCATGTGTATATACCCAAGAGACTTGAAAACAGATGTTTAAACAGATGCTTGTGCATGTATATTCGTAGCAGCATTATTCACAATAGCCTAAAGGTTGAAACAACCCAAATGTCCATCTTCAGATGACTGGATAGACAAAATGTGTGGGACACCTGGGTAGCGCAGTCGTTAAAGTGTTTGCTTTCAGCTTAGGGCGTGATCCTGGCGTTCCGGGATCGAGTCCCACATCGGGCTCCTCTGCTGGGAGCCTGCTTCTTCCTCTCCCACTCTTCCTGCTGTGTTCCCTCTCTCGCTGGCTGTGTCTCTGTCACATAAATGAATAAAATCTTTAAAAAAAATGTGGTCTACCCATACAATGGAATATCATTCAGTCGTAAAAAGGAGTGAAGTACTAATATGTACTACAACATGGATGGATCTCGAAAACATCATGCTAGGGGCACTTGGCTGGCTCAGCCAGGAGAGCGGGCAACTCTTGATCTCAGGGTTGTGAGTTCGAGCCCAACCTTGGGGGTAGAGATTACTTAAAAATAAAATCTTAAAAAAAAAAAGAAAGAAGAAAACATCATGCTAAAGGAAGTAAGCATAGAGGGACAAATATAATATGATCCCATTCATGTGAAATAGCCAGAATAGGCATCCTAACACAGGTAACAGGCATGTGAGGGAGGAGGCTTCCAGAAGATTATAGCCTCCAGCCATTGGGTCACCCCCAGCCATTGAGTCATCTCAGCTGAGGCCCCAGACGTTATGGAGCAAAGAGAAGACATTCTACTCTGTCCCATCAGAATTCCTCAGCATAATGTGTCAGCTGCATAACAAGCTGTCCCAAACCTTTGTGTCATTAAGCATGTTATTATGCTGACAGATTACAAGTATGGTGAGAATTCCGCTGGAAAGCCAGGTGGAACTGCAACTGGAACAGGAGTCTGTCCATGTGGCTTGGACTTCCTTATAGCATGGCAGCCTCAGAGTAGTCAGACTCTGGACTTAGTGGCTTAGGTCTCCAAAAGCAGGTGTTGGAGTAGGTAAGGTGTAAAACTGTCAGAATAACCTTTCATAACTTGGCCTTGGAAGTCCCATAAAATCATTTCTGCTGTGTTGTATGATTCAAGCAGTCACAAGCTTATCCAGGTTCAAGGGGAGACGGCATCAACCCCCCCTCAATGAAAGCAGTGTCAAAGAATTTTGGAGCCCTGGTTTAAAACTGCCACATTCATGAAGACTTAACCAACTGTTGCGCAAAGCCAAACAGTGAATTAAATGGGGATATGATAGGAATTTCCTTCCCTGCATTTCTCAAATCTTTGAACTAATTTCTGACATTGTCCCCTAAGTATATGATATTTCTTTTGACTTAACACTTTGGTAGAAAGGCAAAGCCCCGGAGGTTTCCACTTGGGCCTTTCTGCCATGATTGCTCATTCCATGGATCAGGAATCAATGTGGGGATTCTGCTGATTTTTAACAATTTTAGCCATTCTGATAGGTATGTGGTGGAATCTCATCATGGTTTTTATATGCATTGCCCTAATGGCTAATGATATTGAACATCTTTCCATATGCTCATTTGCCACCATCTGTATATCCTCCTAAATGAATTGTCGCACCCCTTTAGCTTCTCTTTTTATACTCTTAACACAAGTTAATTTTGATGAAGTCCCATTTATCAATTTTTTTCTTTTACGGATTGTGTCTAAGAATATTTTCTCCTGGGGCGCCTGGGTGGCATAGCGGTTAAGCGTCTGCCTTCGGCTCAGGGCATGATCCCAGCATAGTGGGATCGAGCCCCGCATCGGGCTCCTCTGCTATGAGCCTGCTTCTTTCTCTCCCGCTCCCCCTGCTTGTGTTCCCTTTCTCGCTGGCTGTCTCTATCTCTGTCGAATAAATAAATAAAATGTTTTTTAAAAAAAAAGAATATTTTCTCCTATGTTGTATTCTAAAGGTTTTAAAGTTTTACATTTTACATATAAATATATGATTCATTTTGAGTTGATTTTTGTATAAGGTATGAGGTTTCGGTTAAAGTTCTTTTTCTGCCTAAGGATGTCCAATTTCTCCAGCACCGTTTGTTGAAAAGACTATCCTTCCCCCATTGAATTGCTTTTGTACCTTTGTCAAAAACCAGTTGGGCAGATTTATGTGGGTCTGTTTCTGGGCCCACTCTTTCATTCCCTATTTGTCTATGTGTCTATTCCCCTACCAATAGCACACAGTCTTGATTACTGGAGCTACTATATAATAAGCCTCAAAATCATGTAAAGAGATTCGTGTGTTGATCTCGTATACTGCAACCGTGTAAAACTCACTTATTAATTATGGGAGTTTTTTTTCTGTAGATATCTTGGGATTTTCTATGAAGACAATTAAATCACCTGCAAATTAAGACAGTTTTCTTTCTTCTTTCTCAATTGCCTTTTGTTTCTTGAAGTTTCAACACTATGTTGAATAAGAATAGCGAGAGCAGATATTTTGCCTTGCTCCCAATCTTAAGGGAAAAGTGTCTGGTCTTTAACCAGTATGTCTTCTGTGCACATTCTTCAGCTAGTTTTATGAGAGTGTTTGTCACAGATTGGTATTGGGTTTTGTCAAATGCTTGTTCTGCATCAGTCAATATAAGCATGTGACTTTTCTTCTTTTGCTTGTTAACATGGTGGATGGCATTGATTTCTTTTCTGTTTTTATAAGTAACCGCTCCCCCCAATGTGGGGCTCAAACTCATGACCCTTAGATCAAGAGTCACAGGCTCCACCGATTGAGCCAGCCAGGTGCCCCTGATTGACTTTCATATATTGAATGAGCCTTGCATTTCGGGGAATAAGCCCCACCTAGTTTTGGTGTTTAATCCTTTTTATGTAGTTGTGAATTCTACTTGCTAGTATTTTGGTGAGGATTTGTATGTCTAGATTCATGAGGCATATTAGTCAGTAGTTTTATTTTCTTTTGTTTTACTGTCTTTTTCTGGTTTCAGTATCAGAGTAACACTGTCCTCATAGAATGAGTTTAGAAGTGTTTGATTTGGACTTGTGGTGATAATTTCATACCATTTTAAGTATAAAAATAATGGATATGATGTCAGGATTTTTTTCGTAAGACATGAAAAGGACTATCATTGGTAATATTTAAGTCGAATTTCATATTTCAGGTGGAAATTGGGTTGCTTTCACTTTCAGAGAAGCACTTTACAGATGTCCATAGTGGGAAAAAGAGAGTTTCTGTATCTGAAATTGTGCCATGGCACTCCAGGCCTTTAGTTCACATGCTTCATAGATGATTTGAACACACATGTGCAGTCATCCCCTTCATGGCTGTCCCTGATCCAGAAATCGGGGAGGCATTTTCTTTTCAAATTTTCTCTCTTTTCACAGAGAGTAAGATTCATGTCTATTTTGCACATCATAACATAATTAAAATAGAAACTCTTTTTTTTGAAGATTTTATCTATTTATTTGACAGAGAGAGGGAGAGAGCACAAGCAGGGGGAACAGAGGGAGAGGGAGAAGCAGGCTCCCCACTGAGCAGGGAGCCCCAAATGGGGATCTGGGATCATGACCTGAGCCGAAGGCAGATGCTTCACCGACTGAGCCACCCAAGCACCCCAAAAATAGAAACTCTTAATATCAGACATTTTTCTTCACAAATCTAAGGTTTATAGTACTTAATGAAAGGCCAAGCCAATCCTATTTTAAAATAATAGTAAATGGGGAAGCAGCACTAGGGAATGCAGGTGCTGAAAACCACTTGTTATTCAAATGAATCTCCTGTCCCCAGGCTGGAGTGCAAAGAAGCTGAGAAGGGGCTTGATGAAAGGAAAATAAAAGTTGCTATACAAACAGGTCACCTCTCCCTAGGTATTTAGGAGGAGTAACCTTGCAGAAGCAATTTTGAGTTATCTAGAAGAAAGAACAATGCCCCCTGAAAGGTGCAGGAATGATTGTCCATATCACATCCTTATTTAATCGACATGGTTAGCCTGGAGATGAGTAGTGGGTAATTGTAAAATTAATCAGGTTGTGACTTGAGGTGAAGTTGGTATTCCAGATGATATCGCTTTTCTAGAGCAAATCAACACAGCCCCTGGTACCTGGTAAGTGACTCTTTGCCTGACAAATGCTCTTTTCTCTATTGCAATGGGCAGAGACTATCAGAAGCAGCTTGCCTTCATCTGGCAGGAACAGAAGTACAGCTTTAGTGCCTTGCCTCAGGGCCATGTCTCTCCTCTGGCTCCTTGTTATAATCCAGGGTGAATGGAGCTTGGTTTGTTGCAACAATCATGGTGAACATCATGCTGGTCCATTATATTGAAGACACTATGCTTTCTGGACCTGGTGACCAGGAGGTAGTTACTTTATTAATATACATGTATGCCAGAGGACGGGAGAGAAAGCCCATGAAAACTCAAAAGGCTGACCCTCAGTAACGTTTTGAGATGGGCTGGATCATGTTGGGTATTCAACAGGTTGCTGCAACTAATGCTATCTACCACTCAAAAAGAGACATAGCATTTGGTACGGTTCTTTGGATTCTGTAGGCAACATATACTACATTTAATTGTTCCATACCTGGGGTGCCTGGCCAGCTCAGTCGGTAGAGCATGACTCTTAATCTCAGGGTCATGAATTTGAGCCCCATGTTGGGGGTAGCGTTAACTTAAAAAAACAAAAGTTGCAAAATTGATCCACACCAATGCATTCAACAAGTAATCTGTGACGCTGCATGTTTTTAGCAGCACTGAGGGCAAGGAAAGATTCTTAGCAGGTCCAGGCCGCTTGACCTTTATGATCACGTAGATTCAATATGAATAGAGCCTTTGACACACCGGCAGGCTACATGGAGCCTTTGGACCACTGGAGTTTTGAAGCTGTTGTTCAAAAGGAAAATACTTCTTTTGTGGTAGAATGTATTATTTGCTTCAAAACTCCAGTGGTCCACTGAATGTTTCCCTTAACCTTGCTCCCACCTCCATTAAAAAAAACCCATGGAGGGGCACCTGGGTGGCTCAGTCGTTAAGCAACATCTGCCTTCGGCTCAGGGCGTGATCGGAGTCCTGGGATCAAGTCCCGCATTGGGCTCCCAGCAGAGCTTCTTCTTCTCCCACTGCCCCCTGCCTGTATTCCCTCTCTCGCTGTATCTCTCTCTCTGTCAGATAAATAAATAAAATCTTAAAAAAACAAAACAAATAAACAACAACAACAAAAAAAGCCCATGGAACCATGGAACCTCAGCTGCCTAACTGATCATCCACTGGAAGTGAAGTATTTGAGGCCAGACTCAAGCAGGTCTGGAAGGTACAGGAAAGTTACTCAAGCAAGTGGCTCCCATCTCTGTGATCCCTACCGCTGTATGGCACCCTTTTCCTTGACTCACACCTGTAACCTCAGAGGGAGTTCTCCATGACTAGGTATATTGGTCAAAGTCTCAGAGGGAAGCAAATGGTAGACTCAACGGGTTGAACTGAGGAGAGTATGAGGGGGCTTTTTTAACGGAGGTGGGAGCAAGGTTAAGGGAATCCACAACAAGTGGTGAGGTTCCCAGGGACTGGTATCAGTTAATAAGGTCACAGCCACTGCCACTGCCAGTCACTGCTATGTACTCAACCTGCCCACAGTAGTGACAGCCCCCAGTAAGGCAGCGTTCCCCGAGGTGGCCAGCCAGCTACCTGATGGCAGAATGATGAAATCAGACTACATCCGTCCTGAAGGGGCAGCAATCTGCCCCACCTGAATAGGCACTTATTGTAAGCCACACTTTGCAAGCATTCCCTTCCCCACCCACACTTACTGCACCTTACTCACTTTTGCAGTATCTCATGTAAGAAAATCAGTAAAAGACACGGGCACCTGGCTGGCTCAGTCACTAGAGCATGCGACTCTTGATCTTGGGGTCATGTCATGAGTTTGAGCCCCATTGTGGGGCTAGAGTTTACTATTTAAAAAATTTATTTATTAGAGAGAGAGCACGCGTGCACACACAAGAAGGGGGAGGGGCAGCGGAAGAGGGAGAAGCAGACTCCTGGCCGAGCAGGGAGACTGACCCAGGGCTCATCCCCGGACCTGGAGATCCTGACCCGAGCTGAAGGCAGACGACGCTTAACCCACTGAACCACCCAGGTGCCCCGGGGGTAGAATTTACTTAAAAAAAAAAAAAAGAAAAAGAAAATCAGTAAAAGACAAAAGACATGTGCTGAGGGATGCACTAGTCCTAGTAGGTACCTCATCACCCTGAAGCGCCTGGCCTGATGGAATGGTTGGTGTGTCGAAGACTCTGTTATTGCGCTAGTTGGGGGCAAATACGCTGAAAGGTGGTGGTTCCATCTTACAGGATGAGGGGAATACTTTGAACTGGTGACCACTCTACGGTGCTATTTCTCCAGAGCCAGAATCTCTGGTTTCAGAAATCAGGAGATGAAAGTGGGAGCAACTTCTCTACTATCACACTTAATCTATCGCTAGGGTGTTTCTTTCCATCCCCAAAGCTTTGAGCTCTGCTTGCTTCTACCAAGGCCATGACATTGGTTCTATTGCATTGCAAGTTGAGATTGCAATCTGGCCATTTAGGGTTCTTTATGCCACTGAACCAACAGGCAAACCATGGGTCTACTGAGCTGGCTTGGATGGTTGATACTGTTGGTTATCAAATGGAAAAGTGTTGCTGTTAAACAACGGGATTGGGAAAGACTATCTGGAATGCAAGGGATCCTCTGGATCACTGAGGATTCAGACTCGGGGGGAATAAAGGTTTATCACAAGATAAAGAATTCTGACCACCTGAGTTCTTGGCTGTAGAACAAGGGAGGACAGAGAGGGTAGTAGAAGAAAGAAGATTATAAAGACCAATTACAGTCTGTAGACCAGTTACAGAAATAAGGATTGTAGTAACTGTGTGTGTGTGTATACATACAGAGTTTTTCAATTTTCTTTCTATATGTTATGCATATCAAATAAAGGCTGATGGAGGTTAGCTTTATGGTGTTTTTCTTTTGGTTGTAGGATATTGAGGTGGGGTGATGTCGGAACTTAGAAGAGCAATGACTGCCCCCTACAGATCGCTACAATGACCAATGGGACCTTTGGTCTCCTGTTTTAAGGAGTGCTTTTCAGTTTGTAGGAGGGATAGCGCCATTGTTTCGGTGGGAGTAAGCTGCTGTTGCTTTAATGAGTTTATTTTGTGCACACGGTGTGTATAGATATTGACTAGCTAGGGGATAGACTGTGGTGGGTATGTGGTTTTCCTCCTCTTTGGAAAGGTGGGAGAGCTGAAAAAATAAAAAGATATTTACCATTCTCCCTTGAATCCGGATTTCTAGATGCGAATTAGGTTTGGCTAATCTGATAAAGTAATGCGAGATTTGGACAGCAGTAGGGAAGTCAGGGATTGTGGTGGTGGTGAGGGTGAAGTGGGCTCTGAGAGGTGTGAGTGCTGGCAGTAGCTGGAGTCCAGCTTTGTGAAAGTAATAGTGTCTGGGTGATGTGATCTTGGAGCCAAGAAGTCTCTGTAAGTTCCAGAAGTGATGTGGCATTTGTTTCTTCTAAACGTCACTTTGAAGTGAGAGGCATCACACCAAGGGAAAAGAGCACTGTGGGTCAGGGTGGTGGCCAGGTAGATGGTGATCCTCACTGTGATTATCAGTGCTTTTCTGTTTACAAAGTATGATCCCTATTTGGACAGGTGATGTTACTGTCCTGTTTCTCATTTTACTCAGAAGCACAGTTGAGGCAATGATAAGGCCCATTTATTCCGGGGAGTAGTGTATATCCCAGAAGAGCATGCCCGCCAAGTGCTTAGCTTACTGGCACTGCAGAAGGTTTCAATCAATGTTAGTTCATTACTGTGAGCTCCGTAAATGTTAGTTCATTGTTGTTATTGGTATTATTTAAGGTGCTCAGCGAACCGTGTGGTACGACCATTGTTAGACCCAAGCTTTGAAAACCCTGGAGGCAAGGAGACTGCAAACAACACCTCCAAGTTGTGACCTTTTGAATTGGGATGCTCTGGGTCCCGGAGGTCATTTGAATAGCTCTGCAGCCGAGCTTATCGCTGAAATACAATGATCTTTGGGGGAGGGGCGTACGAGAGCCATTCCTCGGCAAACAATCGAGGGGCGCGGGGAAGTCGGAGGGGAGTCCTGCCGGCTTCCCTTCCTCACCGGGTCCCTCGCAGGTGCGGGTCCTAGGCTTCGGCTCTCGTAACCCTGGGGCCGGGCGCAGCGGCGCGCTTGCTCGAAGGGGCTTCCCTGGCCTGGCCGCCCGCTTCTCGCGCCGTCTGGGCCACGGGCGGTGGCGCCGTCCCCCCCCCGCCAGGGGGCCGCGGCGGCCGGGGGCGGGGGTCGCGACGGGGGCTCGGGGCGGTGCTGGGCGGGCGGCGCTGGGCCCGCCCCGCCGGCATCCCCGGCCCGACTTCCTCCTGCCGCGGCGACCCAGCTGGAGGAAGCGGCGGCGGCGGCGGCCACGATGAGTGCGGGCGACGCCGTGTGCACGGGCTGGCTCGTCAAGTCGCCCCCCGAGAGGAAGCTGCAGCGCTACGTGAGTAGGGGCGTCCTCGGGCCGGGCCGACGGACGCACAGCGAAGTCGCACGTCGGGCCGGTGTGGCCGCTGCGCCCCGCGGCCGGCCGGGCCGGGTGGCTCCGGAGCGCCGCGGAGCCGAGAGGAGGGAGGCGGCCGGGGAGACATCCCGGTCTGTGGCAGGGAGGCCGGCGCGGGGGACCAGGAGAGGGGCGGCGGGACCGGGCTTGCCGGGCCAGGCGGACGGCGAGGCTCGGCACTCCCCTTGCACCGACTGGGGCGCTCTCTCGTGTGGCTGTCAGCGGACACTCCTCTTCTGGAGCCTTCCACAGTGGCACTCATGGTTTCTCATGGTGTCGCTTCTCGGCTCTTTATGCTGACACCGCGCTTTTCAAGTACCAGCAGGAACCAAGGACTTTTGCTCGTATGAAATACAGGACACTTGGAAGAGCGCATCTTCCGACACATTCCATTTTCATTTTAAATGTACTACCGACCGCTCAAAAGTTCATTATCTCCATCGGCACCCTCGGGACATGGTCTTAAAAACATTCCGCCGAAAGACCTGATTGTTACTCAGTGTTCTCCAGCCATTAGGAAGAACCACTTCAGCCCTCAGGGAATTGCATATAAATAGATATTAGGGCTTCTTGCTGTTTTTAGGCTGGGAGTACTTGGATGGATCCATCTTGTTCGTAGTTCCGAACTTCTCTGCAACTCCAGAGCACGGTGGTACGAGCAAACGCACCGTGTTGGCTTTGCTCCAAAGCAACCCGCCCCAAATGGGGTATTCTTGTGTATACCATGCTCCCAAACCGGTGTCCCCGTTTTCACCAAATTGCACCTTTGTTTTTCTGCTCACGTTTATGAGGCACATACTGTGTCAAACTGCAGGAGGTGGAATTATAAAGACTTTAATCGTGTATGAATATTTCCACAATGGGCGACAGGACCCATTTCTGAACATACAGTTACTTGGCTACTTTCCCCATTGACCCTGAACTAGACAGTGTCCCTCTCTTAGGACTATTTGAGAAGTTTTTGTTGTTTGTTCTGCAGAGCAACATTTTAAAAATCTTTTTAAAGATCTACTTATTTGTTTTTAATTTTTAAAGTCTTTTTTTTAAAAGATTTTATTTATTTATTTGACAGAGATAGAGACAGCCAGCGAGAGAGGAAACACAAGCAGAGGGAGTGGGAGAGGAAGAAGCAGGCTCCTAGCAGAGGAGCCTGATGTGGGACTCAATCCCGTAATGCCGGGATCACGCCCTGAGCCGAAGGCGGACGCTTAACCGCTGTGCCACCCAGGGGCCCCTGTTTTTAATTTCTAAAAGATTTTTAAAAGTAATGTCTACACCCAGCGTGGGGCTGGAACTCCCAACCCCAAGATAAGTTGTATGGTGTACCAACTGAGCCACCCAGTCATCCCTCTGCTGAGCAACATTTTAGAGGAATATTGTTCAACTTAGCAAGTAGATGTCAGCGATCTATACATACCGAAACTTTTCAGGTTAACTACCACTGTGTCCTTTCATTACTCTTTTTGAAGTCCCTACTCCATAAACACAAGTTCCAGTATTTCTCAGACTGTTATCACTCAGCTGCTTCCCTAACAATGAAGCTGCTTAGAAGACTCATTGGTGCTCAAAGGAGGCAAGAGGAGAAAACTTGCTCCCTGAGACCTGCATGGGCAGGCAAGGGGTTGTCACAAAGACGGACTTACAACACCAACTCAAAGTGGGTTTCCTTGTGGCCCTTTGGCATGTGAGACATTTTAAAGGCTCACTAGATATTTTCAGAGTGGCACTCACTCTCATGATGATTTCTGATGATTCAGAAAGATGGTGCACCTGGAGGGCAAAGTTTATGGAAGATTTTTTTTCTAGTCTTGTTTTGTATCTTGTCCTGACCAGACTGGCTTAGGAAAGGTTATTAGTATTTCATCAGTTTTGAGAAAACATGGATGTATATACCTAATACCATGTGTCGTTCATTGTTTTTGGTTGGAATGGAGGCATGGCAATGTGGACTTCCAGCAGTTTATAGGTGTGTGGGGCATCTGATGATGGGGTGGTGATGGAGGAGACTTAAGACACAGGAGTACCTAGATGTCATGTTACCAACACTCCAAGACATAAACTATGACCCTTTAGCTGATGGTTGTCAACTTTTTCTGAGGATCATGCTCTTTTAGATATAGACAATGTGTTTTGTTTTGCATCCCAGAACACACCCAGTCCCTTTCTGCTCTCTCTCGCTTCCGCAGGAATCCCTGCTGCCACTAGATGGCGATCATGTGTCAATTCAATGGGGCAGGGCCAGCACTATTCTACACGGCCACCTTTCATTCCGATATTGTCATGAGTAGTTAGTCTTTATTTAAATTGAGCGCCAGCTTTGAATCAAGCCCTGTGTCATGGGGCTAGAGAGACAGAAAAGAGATTGATCCCTGTTTCCAAGAAGTCCACAGTCTAATGTTTGTAACACAATAACATAACAAAGCTAGTTAGTGGCACAGCCAGGGCAATGACTCAGTTCTTTGCACTGCTAGGCCAACAAGCAGCCCTTGGTTAATGTTTGTAAAATTACAAATGGAAGCTGAGTCTATTTTTAGGTAAATATCTCAGTCCAAGGTAAGCTCATGCTTCATCCTCTTGAATCCATGAGCCAAGGCAATCAGAAAGTTATTTTTATCACTGCACTTTTAAAATATAGTTGACTCTTTTCTTTTGTGTTTTTTGTTTCAAAAATATAGGAATATATTGTGGTAAAAATTCAAACAATCTAGGAACAAGTAGAATAAAAAGTGAAAGAACCCCCTTTTCTGGACCCCTTTTCTCTGAACCCCTCCTCATTCCACTCCCCTCCCTAGGGATAACAACTGTTAGCAGTTTGGTGAATATCATTCTAGAAAAATTTCTTCAAAACATATCATTTTATTTTTACACAAATGAGATCATACTATACAGATTGTCCTGCAGTTTGCTTTTTTCACAATAATTCTGGACATCTTTTCAGATTAGTACCTATACATTTACTTCATTCTTTTAAACCATTGCCTAATATTTCTTATAATAAATGTAACATAATTTAGTAATTTTTCTGTTGATGAACATTTGTCTTTTATTTTCTCAATTTAAAGAATGCTGTGACAATGATAATAAATTATAATAATTAACATTTATTTGTTTTTTTACATTTTATTTGAGAGAGAGAGAGCATAAGTTGGGGTGGGGGAGGGGCATAGGGAGAGGGAGAATCAGACTCCGGCCGCTGAGCAGGGAGCCCGTGAGGGGCTTGATCTCAAGACCCTGAGATCATGACCTGAGCTGAAGGCAAACACTTAACCGACTGAGCCATCCAGGCACCCCAATAATTTACGTTTATTGAATGATTTGTATGTGCCATGCATTACGCTAAGGACTTGATTTCTATTATCGCATTTAGTGGTTTTTTAAAATATTTTATGTATTTGAGAGAGAGAGAGAGAGCATGAGCGGGGAGGGGGGAGCAGAGGGTGAGGGACAAGCAGACTCCCCACTGAGCGCTGAGCCCCAGAGGTAGGGCTGGATCCCAGGACCCTGAGGTCATGACCTGATCCAAAATCAAGAGTTGGCTGCTTAACCAACTGAGCCATTCAGGTGCCCCTTCATTCTCTTTATAGTATCTTTGTAGAACAAGGATTTTAAGGTTTTGAGGATTTTAACATTTATCAATTTTTCCTTTATGGATTGTGCTTTTAGTGTCAAATCTAAGAACTCTTTGCCTAGCCCTAGGTCCTAAAGATTTTCTGCTTTTTTCCCTAAAGGTTATATAATTTTGTATTTTATATTTAGATCAGTGATCCATTGGAGTTAAATTTTGTCAAAGGTATGATATTTATGTTGTGGTTTATTTTCTTGCAACCTTACTCATTTTGTTGCAATACCATTTATGGAATAGACTGTCTTTGCTCCATTGAATTACTTTTGCAACTTTGAATTGGTTGTGATATGTAGGTCTATTTCTGTGTTCTCTAGTCTGTTCCATTAATTTCTTTGTTCATTTTTATGCTAATACCATGCTGTTTGATGACAATGGTTTTATAATAATTCTTGAAATCAGGCAGTTTTAGCTCTCCAACTTTATTTTTCTTTTCGGAGTTGTTTTGGCTTTTCTAGGTCCTTTGCCTTTCCATATCAATTTCAGAATCAGTTTGTCAATTGATTCTGTATATTAACCTTGTATTCCGCAACCTTGCTAAACTCACATACTTAGTTCTAGTAGCCTTGTTTATAGTTAGAACCTGTGGTACTATCAGTGCTGCATAGAAGTGATGAGAGCAGACTTCCTTGACTTTTTTTTTCCCTTGATCCTAGGGAGAAAGCATTTAGTCTTTTACCTTTTAAGTATGTAGCTGTAGGCTTTTTATAGTTGCCTTTTATCGAGTCAGGGAAGTTCCCTCGTATTGCTAGTTTGCTGCAACTTTTTTTATGGATTGAATTTTGTTAAATGCCTTTCCTGCATCTATGAAAATAATAATATACTTTTTCCTTTTTTGTCTGTTACTATGGTGAATTATTCTGATGATTAATTTTTGCATATTGAGCCAGCCTTGAAGTTCTGGGATAAGCTTCACTTGGTTGTAATATATTATTCTTTTCATATATTGCTGGATTTAATTTGCTTTTATTTTGCTGAGGATATTTCTCTTTGTCTGTGAGGGATATTGGTGTGTAGTTTTCCTTTTTCATACTGTCTTTGTCTGGCTTTGATATTAGCATAATGCTGGCCTCATAAAATGATTTGGGAAGCGTCCCCCCCCTTTCTAATTTTCTGAAAAATATTGTGTAGTATTACTATTTCTTTTTCCTTAAGTGGTAAAATTCACTGGTGAGACCAGCTGGGCCTGGACTTTTCTTTATGGAATGGTTATTAACTACAAATATAATTTCTTTTAACAGGTAATAGACTGGGCGCCTGGGTGGCTCAGATGGTTAAGTGTCTGCCTTTAGCTTGGGTTGTGATCCCAGGGTCCTGGGATTGAGTCCCGCATTGGGCTCCCTGCTACATGGGGAGCCTACTTCTCCCTCTGCCTCTGCCTCCCTCTCTCTCTCTCTCTCTCTCTGTCTCTCATGAATAAATAAATAAAATCTTTAAAAAAACAGGTAATAGGACTATTCAGATTACTTATATCTTCTTGAATGAGCGTTGATAGTTAATGTTTTTCAAGGATTTTCTCTAGTTCATCTAAGTACTTGAATTAGTTGTAAATTGTTATAGTCCCTTATCCTTTTAATGTCCATAGGATCTGTAGTGATGCTTCCTCTCTCATTTATGATATTGTAGTTTCTTTCTTGTCTATTTTTTCCTGATCAGTCTGGGTAAGTTTTAGAAATTTTACTGATATTTTCTAAGAACCAGCCTATAGTTTCATTGATCTCTATTTTTCTGCTTTCCATTTCATGGATTCATCCTCTTATCTTTACTATTTACTTTCTTCTGATTGCTTTGGGTTTAACTTTATCTTTTCTTTACTTTCTTAAGGTGGAAGCTTAAATTACTAATTACTTATATTTCCTAATATAAGAATTTAATAAACTTACCTCTAAGCACTGCTTTAGGTGCATTCCACAAAATTTGATATGTTGTGTTTTCTCTTTTTAAAGATTTATTTATTTATTTTAGAGAGAGAGGTAATGTGGGGGGAGGAGCAGAGGGAGAGGAAGAGATAGTCTCAAGCAGACTCAACGCTGAGTGGGAGCCCGATGTGGGGCTCAATCCCATGAGATCAGGACCTGAGCCGAAACCAAGAGTCGCACACTTAACCAACTGTGCCACCTAGGCACCCCTGATGTGTTGTATTTTTATTTTTATTTATTTCAAAATATTACTTAGTATTCTTCTGAGACTTCCTCTTTTTTTTAAGATTTTATTTATTCATTTGAGACAGAGCACAAGTGGGGGAAGAGGCAGAGAGAGAGGGAGAAGCAGACTCCCCACTGAGCAGGGAGCCCGATGCAGGACTTGATCCCGGACCCTGGGATCATGACCTAAGCCGAAGGCAGACTCTTAACCATCTGAGCCACCCAGGCACCCCTGAGATTTCCACTTTGACCCAAGGGTTGCTTAGAAGTCTTTGTTTAATTTCCACATATTGGGGGATTTTCTAGGTATCTTTATGTTCTTAATTTCTAGTAAATTCCTTTGTGATCTAAGAACAAACTGTATGAGTTCTATTCTTTCAAATTTGTTGTTTATATTATAGCCCACAGTAAAGTTTTATTTGGTGAATATTGCATGTGCACTTGAAAAAAGCATGCATTCTTCTTTTGTTGTGCAGAGTGCTCTATAAATGCTAATTAGGTTAGGTTGGTTGATATTGTTGTTCAGTTCCTCTATAGCCTTACTGTTTTTTTATTTACTTTTACAATCAAGTGCTGAGAAAGGAGTGTGAAAGTTTCCATCTGTAACTATGGATTTGTACATTTCTCCTTCTAGTTCTTTTTTTTTTTAAGATTTTATTTATCCATTTGACAGAGATAGAGACAGTCAGTGAGAGAGGGAACACAAGCAGGGGGAGTGGGAGAGGAAGAAGCAGGCTCCCAGCGGAGGAGCCTGATGCGGGGCTCAATCCCAGGACTCCGGGATCACGCCCTGAGACGAAGGCAGACACTTAACAACTGAGCCACCCAGGCGCCCCTCTCCTTCTAGTTCTGTTTGCTTTTGCTTCATGCATTTTGATGCTCTGTTTTATTTGAACACATTTAGAATTATTATGTGTTCTTGGAGAACGGACCCCTTTGTCATTATTTAATATTTCTTATATCCATGATGCCATTTCTTATTCTGAAGTCTATTTTTTCTTATATAAATATGAGTACCCCATCTTTCTTTTGATACGTGCTTGCATGTTACATCTTTTTCCATTCTTTTGCTTCTAACTTATCTGTCTCTTTTTAAATATTTATTTATTTATTTATTTATTTATAAGTAATCTCTGTGCCCAATGTGGGCCTCAAACTCACAACCCCAAGATCAAGAGTTGCATGCTCTATAGGCTGAGCCAGCCAGATTCTCCAAGTGTCTTTATATTTAACATGAGTTTCCTATACACAGCATATAGCTGGATTTTGCCTTTTTTATGCAGTCCTACCCTCTTCATTTTAATTGGTATATTTAGTTAATTCACATAAAATGTGATTATTGGAATGTTTCAAATAAAATCTGCATGTTGCTAGCTGTTTTCCATTTGTTCTGTCTGTTGTTTGTTTCCTTTGTCTTCTGTTTCTGCCTTCTCTTGGGTTAATCAAGCCTTTTTATTATTCAATTTTATCTTCACTATTAACGTGACAATCGTAAGTTTTAAATTTTTATTAGTTACCCTAGGGTGTAAAATATACATCTTTAATTAATTGAAGTCTTCCTTTAGACCACTTCATGAATAGTGTAAGGACTTTATAACAGTATATTCCCAATTTTGACCTTGTATTTTTTGTGCTATTGTTGTCATGCATTTTGCTTTTCTTTCTTTCTTTCTTTCTTTATTAATATTTTGTTTATTTATTTGAGGGAGAGAGAGAGAGCATGAGCAGGTGTGAGCAGGTGGGGAGGGGCAGAAGGAGAAGCAGACTCCCAACTGAGCAGGGTGCCCATAGTCGGCTTGGTCCCAGGACCCTGAGATCATGATCTGAGGTGAAGTCAGATGCTTAATTGACTGAGCCACCCAGGCACCCTGAGGATGTCTACTTTCCCTCCTTTTTGAAAAATATTTTCACTGGGTATGGAATTCTGGGTTGACAAGTTTTTTGGCTTTCAGCGCCTTAAGATCTCACTCTTTTGTCTTCTGCCTTCATATTCCTCTAGTGATTCTATTTAGGATAGGGGCTGCTTCTTTCTCGATGTCTACATGACCTTCAACTTTAGATCTTTTTGTATTTTCAATATGCCATTTTGCTAATTGTCTCATTTATTCTTTCTTTCAGTTTTCCTCTTTTCTGCCCTGTTTTGGGGCAGAATTTTAAATGTAATTTTTATGATTGCACTTAATTTTCTTTGTTAGCTATACGTCTTTGTGTTTTTTATAGTGGCTGCTTTAGGGGATTAGTGTATATCTTTAACTGATCATAGTCTATCCTAAAGTAATACTATATCATTTGACACATAGTATAAAAAAACTTACAAGAGTATGTTCCCATTTATCCCCTCTCAGGCTTTGTGCTATTGTTGTCATACATTTTACTTCTACATGTTATAAAACCCACACTGCAGTGTTATTTTTTTGCCTTAAACAGTTATCTTTTAAAGAAATTTTAAAAATAGAAAAAATGTATTTATATTCACCGTATCCAGTACTCTTCATTTCTTTTTGTATATCCATACTTCCATCTGGAACCATTTTCCTGTTCTGCAAGTCTGCTGGTGATTAATTCTTTCAGCTTTTTTATGTCTAAAAAAATCTTTATTTGCCTCAATTTTTGAATGATATTTTTGGTAGGTAAAGAATTTTTGCTTAATTTTTTTCCCTCTGAGTATTTTAAAGATGTTGCTTTACCGTTTTCTCATGTGCATTGTTCCTTTGTTCCTTTATACATGTTCTTTTTTCTAGCTGCTGTTGTTACTGGTTTCAAGTAATTTGATTATGATGTGCCTTAGTATTATTTTCTTCATGTTTCTTGTAGTTGGGGTTCATTGAGCTTCTTGGATCTGTGGGTCTATGGTTATTTCTTCTCTTCTTTTTTAAAGATTTTATTTATTTGAGAGAAGGAGAGAGAGCACAGAGGGAGAGGGAGAGAAGCAGACTCCCCACTGAGCCAGGAGCCCGACACAGGGATCGATCCCAGGACCCTGGGATCATGACCTGAGCTGAAGGCGGGGCTTAACTGACTGAGCTACGCAGGCACCCCAGTCCGTAGTTATTTCTTGGTGATAGTTATATCTTTAGTTTTTTACTTATCTTTTCTTCTGCAATGTCTAATCTGCTGTTAATGCCATTTCATTTCAGACCTTATATTTTTCATCTTTTGAAGTTAAATTTCTATCTTTTTTATTTTTCATGTCTCCTTAATATGCTAATGCTTTCTCTGCCTTCTTGAATATGTGAGACATATTTATTTATTTTCATTTTTTAAAAAAATATTTATTTATTTTTGTAATTTCTACCCTCAACATGGGGCTTGTAATTGGGCTTGAAATTACGAGCCCCAAGATCAAGACCCCAACATCAAGAGTTGCATGCTCTTCTGACTGAGCTGGCCAGGCACCCCAGGGACAGATTTATAATAACTATCTTAGTGTCCTTGTCTACTAATGAAAATGTAGCAACTTCTCTTCCACTTTGGAGAGGATATCATGCTCCAAATCACTGTGCCCCTAGAAACTTCACTTAGGGGTCAGGCCCCTGAAACTTACTGAGTTAACTTCATACTTTCTGGCATGCATTGTCTTACTAAGCAAAGGTGCTCTCTACTTTGTGCTTAAGAGGTCTAATCAGCATGATGTCATTAATGTAGCATACCAGTGTGATGTTCTGTGAAATGTCAAGGAAATCACAGTCTCTATGGACTAGATTATAGCAGAGTAGCAGACTTTTCATAGTTTTGAGGCAGTATCATAAAGATGTGCTATTGCTCATGCCAATTGAAAGTGAACTATTTCTGCTGATCCTTGCTAGTTTATATAGGGATAAAAACATTTGCCAGATCAATAGCTGCATACCAGATACCACTGTGTTGATTTGATCTAGTGAAGAGACCGTGTCCAGAAGAGCAGTTGCAATTGGCATCAACACTGGATTAAATTTACGATAATACATTCTCCAGTAGGCCAAAGAGGCATGTCAAATGGGTCTGTGATAGGAATCACCTCCCCTGAATCTCCTACGTCTTTGTTGGTGGCTCATCTCTGCAATTCCTCCAAGCACGTGGGGTTGCTTTTGAATTGCTATTCCGGTAGTGAGTGTGGGGAATTTCAGTGACTTTTGCCCTTCCTACTATCAAAGTCCTCACTCCACAGACCCGAAGGCTGATGTAGGAATTTGATCAGTTGCCAGGGATGTTGTTCCAATTACACAGTCAAAAACTGGAGAAATTGCCATAAACTCAATGGGCCCACACTGAAATTGAATTAGGTTAAAACTTCATTTATCACCCAACTTCCCTAAAATATTCTTTCAGGAGATATGGTGGAGATGGGTGAGTAAAGAGGTCACACATGGGAAATCCATTGCATCTTTCTACCTCCCTATGCCTTCGTGTTCCTCCTTTTACATAATGAAAAAGAACCTCTAGTACCTCAACTTCATTGAATGTAGCCACCATTTAGTCCATGTTTCAGTCAGGCAAACTGTTAGAACACTGTAAGTGCTTGAGCTAACACATTAAATCTAGAAGCTCTGGTAAGCACACCATATCAACACATTTAGCTTAATCTAGGATTATATTCTGTCTTGTTTGGCCTACTATCCTTGGAATGCATTCCCACCCATTCCAATGGTTTTTAAAGACAGCTTTATTGAGGTCACACACACACACACACACACACACACACACACACATTATAGAATGTACCCATTGTAAGTATATATTTGGATGATTTATAGTAAAACTGTAGTTGTGCAACCATTACTACAGTCCAGTTTTAAACCATTTCTATCCCCTCAGAAAATTTCCTTGGCCTGTTTGCAGTCCATCATCACTCCCATCTCTATCCCCAGGCAACACCTGATCTGCTTTCTGCCCCTATAGATTTGCCTTTTCTGATAATTTCATATAAATGGAATAATGGAATATGTGGTCTTTTGTGTTTGGCTTCTTTCCCTTAGCATTAACCACACAACAGCCAGCACTCTCTCTGAAATTGGCTTAAGGTAGAACCTGAGGTCCTTGACTTCCTTCTTATTTTCTGTTGTTGTTGTTGTTGAACTGTACTTGTACTAAGTTAGCTTAGTTTCAAGTGTACAGTATAGTGATTTGACAAGTCTATAGGTTATGTTGCGCTCAGCAGAATTACAGCTACCATCTGTGACCGTACAACACCATTACAATGTCATTGACTCTACTCCCTGTGCTCTACCCTTCATCCCCATGACTAGCTGGAAGCCTGTACCTCCCACTCCCCTTTCACATTTTTGCCCATTCCCCCAACCCCCTCCCCTCTGGCAACCACCAGTTTGTTCTCTGTAGTTATGGTTCTGTTTCTGCTTTTTTCTCTGTTCATTTGGCTTATTTTTTAGGTTCCACATATAAGTGAAATCATAGGATATCTGTCTTTCTCTGTATGCCTTATATCACTTAGCTAATATCCTCTAGGTCCATCCATGTTGTTGCAAATAGCAAGATTTCATCCTTTTTATGGCTGTGTGTATATACAACATCTTCCTTATCCCTTTATCAGTGGACACTTAGGTTGTTTCCATAATGCTGCAATGAACATGGGGGTTCATACATCTTTTCAAATTGGGGTTTTCATTTTCTTCAGATAAATACTGAGAAGTAGAATTGCTGGATCGTATGGTAGTTCTATTTTTTTGTTGGTGGCTCTATTTCTAATTTTTTGAGGAAACTCCATATTGTTTTCTGCAGTCCCCGCACTTGTTTTGGAATATAGACATTCAGTGCTATGTATTTCCCTCTTGGCACTTCTTTAGTGCCATTCCAGAAATTCTGGTATGTTGTGTTTTTATTTGTATTCACTTCAAGATATTTTCTAGTTTTTCTTTTCATTTCTTCTGTGACCTGTGTATTTAATTTGTAGACATATTTCTGTTGTTGATTTCTAATTTCATTTCATTGTAGTTAGAAAACATACTTTGTATGATTGGAATCCTTGTAAATGTGTTGAGACTTGATCCAATATATGGTTTATCTTGGTAAATGTTCTGTGTGCACTTGAAAAGAATGTACATTTTATTGTTGGGTGGAGTGTTCTATAAATATCAATTAGGTCAAGTTGGTGGATAGTGTTGCTAAGTTCTACATCCTTGTTGATTTTCTGTCTTCTTGTTTTACCAATTGAAAGAGGAGTGTTGAAATCTCAGACTATAATTGTTGATTTGTCTGTTTCTCCTTGAAGTTTTATCAGTTTTTGCCTCATATTTGGAAGCTTTGTTGTGAGTTGCATACATGTTTAGGATTGTTATTTTATCTTGAGGAATTAACCCATCATTATGAAACTACCTTGTTTGTTCTTGGTATTATTCTTTGCTCTAAATTCTACTTCGTAGTTCAAGGTCATTGTAAGAGTTTATTTACTAGGACTACTTCCGGTAATAAACACTATCAGTCAGGCTGCAGACAGGAAAACAGAAGCTACACGAGGTATTCAACAGAGATGATTCCCTGTAGGCTATGGTTTACACAGATATTAGAAGGCTGGACGGTCAAAAAGGGAGGCATTCCGATATTAGTAACTACAGAAAGCAGTTACTATTGAAAGAACTGGGGCGTAAAGGTGAAGATTGGCATGAGCACAACCTGAGAGCATCTACTGCTCTGACTCCTGATGAGGAGGATGCTCATGCAGTTAGTGCTGATGCCTCGGGGGCTAGCGGAAGCTGGCAGCTGGAGCTGGTGCTGTCTTCTGCCACTGGAGGGATACTGATGGATGCTGAGAGTCCCATCTACCTTTTTCCTGCCTTGCACTCTTCACCAGTGTTTCCCATTAGCAGAACCCAGCAGGAAGACATCCAGAAAGGGAGTCTGAGAAATACGGTTGGTAGTCCCTGTCCCAGAATCAGAGGAAGATCTACTCTCCCGATATGTCCCAACTTTTCTCTCATACTTACTATCATTCTGTCCTTTTTTTGCTCAGTGTTCTGAGAGACTCTCTCAATTCAAGCTTTTAGCTCATCGATTTACACATAAGTTGTAAACTTTCTGCTGTTCAGTCCATTGATTGGTAGTCATGTTTTTAATTTCGAAGAACTGTTTCCTTTTCACATCAGCATTCCCATCTTTTCTGGATATCTTATCTTGTGAGAATTTTCCCTAGCGTATTTATTATATATCCTGGCTTTCTCCCTCACATCCATACAGGCATTTAGGGGAACAGCTTTCTAGAAAGAGGGAACAGAAAGTGCAAAGGCCCTGAGGCAGAAGAATATATTTGCCATAGTTGAAGAAGAGCTTTTTGAATTCAGTTTCATCTTCTTCAAATGCTTGGTGATTCTTGGTTTTCTGCTCATGTTTGTATTTGAGGGTCTAGATCAATAATTCTCAATGGGGGCGAGGTTCTCCCCCACCCCCAGTAGGGACACGATATTTAGAAAAAAATAAAAAGTTAAATTTCAGATGATAAAACAGTATTTTTTTAGATTTATTTATTTATTTGAGGGGGGTTGGAGGGGCAGAGGGAGAGAGAATCCAGAGGCAGACTCCGCACTGAGTGCAGAGGCTGATGCAGGGCTCAATCCCAGGACCCTGAGATCATGACCTGAGCCAAAATCAAGAGTTGGATGCTTAACCAAATGAGCTACCCAGGTGCTCTGAAAAATAAGTATTTTTTTTTTTTAGTATAAGTATGTCAACCCTATCGCCAGGAGACATTTGGCATCATCTGGAGGTATTTTTGTGGTTAGAACTGGTAGGGACGGTGCTACTAGCATCTAGAGGGCAGAGGGCAGAGGCCAGGGATGCTGCTGAATACCCTACACACACAGGGCAATGACTCCCACAATGGATTTGGCCCAAAATGTCGGCAGTCCAAGAGTGAAAATTCTATTGTTCATTGAACAGTGTCTTCAGCTGAAATGAGAACCCTGTTGACAAATATCTGGTTGTTGTTTTTTGTTTTGTTTTGTTTTTTAGCGATTTTATTGATTTTTGAGAGAAAGAGAGCATATGAGCTGGGAGAAGGGGCAGAGGGAGAAGCAGACTCCCTGCTGAGCAGAGAGCCTGATGTGAGACTCGATCCCAGGACTGTGGATCATGACCTGAGCCGAAGGCAGATGCTTCACTGACTGAGCCACCCAGGCGCCCCTGGTTGTTGTTGTTGTTGTTGTTGTTGTTGTTTTTGCTGTTGGTTAAGATTTATTTATTTGAGAGAGAGCACAAGAATGCAAGCAGGGGGAGTGGCAGAGGAAGAGAATATCCAGGCAGACTCCCGCTGAGCACAGGGCTCGATCCTGTGAGCCATGAGATCAGGACCTGAGCTGAAACCAAGAGTCCAACACTGACCCACCCAGGTACCCTGGCAAATATCTGTTTTAATTGCAGGAACCTGTTTCTTGTTATGGTGAAGAGGAAGGCCAGTACCTGGGTTTGTGTTCCGGGGTGTGGGCTTTGAGAGTACCTGGAAGTCTCTATATTTAGGATCACCACCAAGGGGGCTTGCTGCCTTGAGTCCCATCTACCCTGGGGCTTTGTGACCTCAGCTCTTGATGAGCTCAAGAAAATGAAGATTCTGTGTTTTGTTCAGTGTTTCTCATCGGGGTGGAAGGGATATTCCTTGCAACTTTCTACATCTTAGGCAGAAACGGAAACCCTTTCTATTTCTTTTCTGAATTTAATCAACTCTTGTTTTATTATTTTATTTCTTCTTGGTGTTTATTCATTTCTGTTCTTCACTTTTGACATTTGAATGATCTCACCTTTGAGTTGTGTTTAAAGGATATGTTGAGAGTTTCAGATTTACATGGTCATTGTCACCTTGGCTGGTTTCATTTTTTTAAAAAGATTATTTATTTATTTATTTATTTGACAGAGAGAGAGACAGCCAGCGAGAGAGGGAACACAAGCAGGGGGAGTGGGAGAGGAAGAAGCAGGCTTCCAGCGGAGGAGCCCGATGTGGGGCTCGATCCCAGAACGCTGGGATCACGCCCTGAGCCGAAGGCAGACGCTTAACAACTGCACCACCCAGGCGCCCCTGGTTTCATTTTTTTAACTTTTAATTTCTCTAGTTCAACTGGTATCTATATTAGTGTAAGATGAGGGTATGATTTTATTTTACAGTTAATCAACTGATCTAACACGATTTGTTGAGTAGTCTTTCCTCTATACATATCTTCCTTTTTTTCTAAAAGTAAGCTTTCCACCAGACATGGGGCTTAAACTCATGACCCCGAGATCAAGAGTCACACATTCCACTGACTGAGCCAGCCAGGCATCCCAGTACATTCTCTTGTGTTGCCAGAGAATGTATTTTTAAGGAATATGTGCACTTGATATAAAATCAGAGCATATTAAAGTAAGTTTCCCTCCTTCCCCTTTGTTCCAGCCACTTGGTTTCTCTCTCCAGCTGCAGGCATTGGGACTAGCTTCTTCTTCCAGATATATATTCCATGCATATACAAGCATATTTTTTGCATAAATGGTAGCATACTATACTCACTATTTTATAACCCCCTTTCTTAACAATATATTTTGGGGATTGTTCCCTTTCAGCACATATAGGTATTTCTTATTATTTTTAACAGCTTCATATTTCACTGTATGGAGGTACCATGATAGACTTTTTCTTGTTTCTAGTCTTCATGCTACTGTATACAGTGCTGCAGTGAATATCTTTGTACATCGGTCTTTGTGGTTATGTGCAATTATGCTTGTGAAAAAACTCTTAAAAGTGGAATTGCTGAGTCAAAGTGTATGTGAATATAAAATGCCAATAGATATCAAATTACTGTCTCAAGTGGCTGTGTCAGTTTTCACTCCCAGAAACAGTGCATGAAAGTGCTTGTCCCTCTGCAACCCCTCTAATGTAGTATGTTATGAAATGTTTTGATCTTTGCAAAGTCAATAGCTGATAAATGGTATTCTGTTTTAAGTGAATTTCTTTATCAGTGAGGTTGAGCATCTTTGCATATATAAATGCCATTTGTATTTCTGTGTCTATAACATGATCTTAAATGCAACATAAATCTTAAGTACTTATATGGGTCTGTTTTGGGGCAGTTTTGTTCAGTTGATCTTCCTGTCTTCCTTACACTTTTGTCTTGGCTTTTTTTTTTTTTAAAGATTTTATTTATTTATTTGATAGAGAGAGACACAGCAAGAGAGGGAACACCAGCAGGGGGAGTGGGAGAGGGAGAAGCAGGCTTCCCGCTGAGCAGGGAGCCCGATGCGGGGCTGGATCCCAGGACCCTGGGATCATGACCTGAGCTGAAGGCAGATGCCTAACAGCTGAGCCACCCAGACGCCCCTTGTCTTGGCTTTTAAACTGGTATTGAACAGGTAATAATATGTTGATATGTTTCAAAGATGAAAAGGATATTTAAAATATACATTGAGAAACCTCATCCTCACCTCTATCTTCATCCATCTTGATCGCCCTTATACTTGAAGTAAACATTTTTATTAGTTTTTTCCTTCATCCTTCCAGTATTTCTTTTTTTTTTAAAGATTTATTAATTTATGAGAGAGAGAACATGAGGGTGAGTGGGGTGGGGGGAGGGGCAGAGGGAGAGGGAAAGAATCTCAAGCAGACTCCCTGCTGAACTCGCAGCCCACACGGGGCTTGAGCTCAGGACCCTGAGATCATGACCGGAGCTGAAACCAGGAGTCAGTTGCTCACCAACTGAGCCACCCAGACTCCCCTTTCCAGTATTTCTTTATATAAATACAGGAAAATATGTATTTGCTTTTCTGTTCTTTCCTTTTTCACGCAAAAGTAACTTACTCTATATACCATTTTGCATTGTAGTCTGTTGATTCAAGAAGACATGCAAATAGCCAGCACATACATGAAAATGTGCTCAACAGCACTAATCACCAAGGAAATTCAAATCAAAACCACAATGCGAAGTCACTTCACACCTGTTAGGATGGTTAGTACCAAAAACAGAAGAGATAATAAGTATTGGCAAGGATTTGGAGAAAAGGGAGCCCTTGTGCACTGTTCGTTGGTAGGAATGCAAGCTGGTGCAGCCACTCTGGAAAACGGTATGGAGGTTCCTCAAAAAGTTAAACATAGAGCTACCCTGAGACCCAGCAATGTTACCTCTGGGAATATATCCAGAAGAAACAAAAACATTAACTCAAAAAGATATCTGCAGTCCCATGTTCATTGCAGCATTTACAATAGCCAAGACATAGAAACAACCTAAATGTCTGTTGGTGGATGAATGGATAAAAAAATTGTGGTATACATGCACAGTGGAATATTATTCAGCCACAGTGAAAGAAATCCTGCCATTTGCAACAACATGGATCAACCTTGAAGGCATTGTGCTAAATGAAATAAGTCAGAGTAAGACAGATACTGTGTGATCTCACTTATATGTGGAATCTAAAAACAAAAGCAAACAAAAAGCCCTGAATTCATATGTACAGAGAACAGATTGGCGGTTGCTAGAGGCTTGGGGCAGGGTGGGTGAAATGGGTGAAGGTGGTTAAAAGGTATAAATTTCCAGTTATAAATTAGTGCTGAAGATGTAATGTACAGCATGGTGACTAGGTAGTAATAATGAATTGTATGTTTGAAAGTTGCTAAGATCTTAAGAATTCTCAAAAAGATTTATAATTCTCTCCATGTCAGTGACCAGAGTTCTTCACTGTTTTTAACACTCTTTCAAAACTTTTATTTATTAAGTAATCTCTTCCCCCAATGTGGGGCTCAAACTCATGACCGTGAGATCAAGAGTCACATGTTCTACTGACTGAGCCAGCCAGGTGCCCAGTCATCACTGTTTTTGATGGCTGTATAATATTCTGCTGTGTGGCTGTGCCACATTTATTCAACCAGTTCCTTATTTTGCACATCTAGGTGGTTTTCACTGTTATTGCAACCATTGTCACAACTCATAAAATTTTGTGTACGTGACATTTTTACTTGTGCAGTTATATCGGTATGATTCCCAGAACTGGGATTGCTGGGTCTGTGAATCTATAAATTTAGTAAATATTACCAAATGTCCCATTTTGCATTCCTACTAGCAAAGTGAAACAGTGCCTTGCCAAAAGAATGTGTTGTCAAACTGTGGGACTTTTGCCATCTCATATGTGAAAAATTGTATTTCTGTGTAGTTTCTTTGCAGTTCTTTTATTCAGAGGAAGGCTGAACATTTTTTGATATATTTATTTATTTATTTTCTTGTGACCTATGTACTCTTCCTCCACCACTGGTTTTTTAGAATTTCTGGGAGCTGATAAGTCCTTTGTGAGAAAAGCTGTGTATAATTTTCACCAGTTTGTCATTTGTGTTTTGACTTTGCTTATGTAATTTGTGTGTACATGTGTGCAAAAAAATTGTATCTAGTAAAATGTGTCAGTATTTTCTATATCGCTGTCCCAACACTACTTACATCTGCCTTTGGCTCATGTCCTGATCTCCAGGTCCTGGGATCAAGTCCCATGGCAGGCTCCCAGCTCAGTGGGGAGTGTGCTTCTCCCTCTCCCTCTCCCTCTGCCTCTCCCCCTGCTTGTGTTCGAGCGCGCTCTCTCTCTCTCTCTCTCAAATGAATAAACAAAATCTTAAAAAAAAAAGTTCATCTGTACCCCCACTGATTCGAGATGCTGCCTTTCCTCATCATATATGAAATTCCTGTATTTATTTCTGGGCTTTCTGTTCTCTTCCATTGGTCTATTTGTGTGCCATTGTTACACTGTTTAATACTGCTATGGCTTGTCCCCCTTTATTCTTCTTTAGAGTTTTCCTGGTTGTTTTTGATTTCTGTTTTCCCATGTGAACTTTAGAATCAGCTTGCTTAGTTTCAAAAGAAAACCGGTTACTACTGGGGCAGGGGTTATGTTAGATTTCTAAATTAACTTTTTTTAAAAGATTTATTTATTTGAGAGAGGGGGAGAGATAGAGAGAGAGAGTGTGTGTGTGTGCACACGCGCACGCACACACAAGTTGGGGGAGGTGTGGAGGGAGAGAATCTTCAAGCAGAATCCATGTTGAGCCCAGAGCCTAACTCAGGGCTCCATCTCACAACGCCTGAGATCATGACCTGAGCAGAAACCAAGAGTTGGATGCTCAACTGACTGAGCCACCCAGGTGCCCCTAAATTAACTTTTTAAGGCTGAATGATATTTGACTGTATGGATATTACTACATTTTCTTTGTTTATTCTTTGATGAACACTTAGATTGTTGTCATATCTTGGCTGTTGGGAATAATGCTGTAATGAACACGGGAGGGCAGATAGCTCTTAGAGATACTGATTTCAGTTCTTCTGAGTATGTACCCCGAAGTGGGATTGCTGGCTCATATGGGTATAAAGTTTCAGTTATGCAAGATGCATGAGTTCTAGAAATCTGTTGTACAGCATAATGCCTATAGTTAACAATACAGTAGTGTACACTTTAAAATTTGTTATAAGGGTAATCTCATTTTAAGTGTTTTTACCACATACATGGACACAAGGAAGCTTTTGGAGGTGATGGACGTGTCTATTACCTTGATTGTGGTGATGGTTTCATGGGTGTCTGCATATGTTCAAACTCATCGAACTGTTTATGTGCAGTTCTTTGTATATGCTTCAATAAAGCTATGTTGTTGTTGCTGTTGTTGTTGCTGTTGCTGTTGTTGTTGTTGTTGTTGTTTTTAACGGTAATGAATGGCTTTGGGGCTAGGAGAATTTTTTTTCATGCTGGTAACAGTCCACTGAGTCCTGTATTATCTGTTTTTCTCATCAAAAATCATTGCTAATTTTTTTTTAATTTCAGCATTTCTAGTGATGAGCATGATTTTTTTTCATTCAATCTAGCAAAGCAATGAATTCTATTAATAATGTAATATTGAACCATCATTACATTTCTGGAATAAACCCCGGCTGGATAGGGTGGGTTTTTTTATTGTGTTGCTGGATTATGCATGCTATTTTCCACTGGATTTTTGCATCAGTATTCATAAGTGAAATTGGTCTTTGATTTTAAATTTGGCTTTATTTATTTCTATGAAATCTTTAACAGATTTTTACAAAAAGGTTATACTTGGTCCATACAAAAATTTGGAAGTTTGTCATATTCTAGAATATTTTTTTTAAACAGGCTCCACACCCAATGTGGGGCTTGCATTCGTGACCCCAGGACCAAGCGTTAAATGCTGTACACACTGAGCCAGCCAGGCACCTCCTATTCTAGAATATTTTAAGTAGAGTTGGAATTAACAGCACTTTAGAATTTTGGCAGAATTCCCTTCTAAGCTATATCTGGTGCTTTTTTGTGTGTGGTTAGACCTTTGTCCACTCTCCCTATTTCTTCTGTGGACTCATCTGTTTAGTCTGTATCTCCCCAAGTCAGTTTTGTAAATTCTACTTTTCCTGGATAAGTCTCTGTTTCATTCTGGCTGTCAGATTCATCTGTGTATAATTTTACAAAACGGTTCTTAAATTATTAAGTGTATTTTTACTCTTTCCAGAGCTATTTCTTCCTTGTCATTGTGAAGTTCTGCTCTGTCCCCTTTTTCCCTGTTGGTTATGTTAGCTCATGGTTTTTCTAGTTTATTGATTTTCATTTTTGCCGTGAACCAGTGTTTTGATTATTCTACTTTTTAATTTTTCTAACTCTTTAATTTCTCCTTTTCTGTTGATTAATTTCTTCCTCCAGCTTTGGTGTATTTTAGAGATGGGGAAACTTGGACTGACCACATACTCCATATAGATGTTGTACCAGTCAGAGTTTTAATTTGCAAGCAGCAGAAGCTGACCCTGACTCATTTAAGCAGAAAAGGAGCTTATCAAAATGATATTGGGTAGCTGACAGAAATGTTGAAAGGGCTGGAGAACCAGCTTTGAGGTTAAACAGCCAGGAAAAAACACCCCAAACCACAACTCAGAGCTAGTTCTGGTGAGAAATCTGCTGCCAGTGCTGCCGACCTGTTCCTTCTACTATCACTATTGCCATGAGTCTGTAAACTGTCAAGTTCATCGTCACGAACACAGTCTAAGTAAAATAGTATGGAAAAGAAAGAGGAAAGAAAAAGAAAATTACTAAAACATAATAGCAAGGCAGAGCAGATGAATGGTTAATGGAGTCTTTGGTTCCTGTTCCCCTTTTGCTCAGTTAGTACCTCAACCTGGTGAGGTGACCTGAACCTTCATTCCTGAGGATTCTGACTCGTTGGTGATACCACCAGATATGTTTTGGAGGGTGGGAGCTTAGGGTACTCAGAATCCTCCAAATGCCCTCAGGTATTTCCATTCCAATTCTCAGGTTCCCAATCTTACCTGTTTGTTTGTTTGTTTATTATTTATGTATAGTAATACCTCTACCTAAGGTGGGGGCTTGAACTCATGACCCCAAGATCAAGAGTCACATGCTTCACCCACTGAGCCTGCCAGGTGCCACCCCCCACCCCAACTTTCTTAAGCATGCTCCTGATTTCACATATAAGACCTGGTGGAATAATTATTAAACTGTGAGGTTCGTTTTTGAGCTATCTCAGCCTGTGGGTGTAAGAGATAAGAGATTCTTTTCGCCGTGTCATAGAAAGGCCAGTTTTTCTTTTTCTTTTTTTTTTTTTAAAGATTTTATTTATTTATTCGACAGGATAGAGACAGCCCGTGAGAGAGGGAACACAAGCATGGGGAGTGGGAGAGGAAGAAGCAGGCTCATAGCAGAGGAGCCTGATGTGGGGCTCGATCCCAGAATGCCGGGATCACGCCCTGAGCCGAAGGCAGACGCTTAACCGCTGTGCCACCCAGGCGCCCCGAAAGGCCAGTTTTTCAATCATGTTTTGGGCCAAGAGTTTAGGTCTTTGAGCTTGTCATTCCAGCACATTTGGAAGCAAATCCCTCCTGCCCTTTATTGCTGTTCTGTGGTATTGAACACTGAGCGCCCTCTCCCCATCCCACCCCTAGAGAACCCTTTTCTTCAAGGGGAAATTCATTTCAGGTAACTAGATGGTTATTCAATTAGACAGCTTAAAAACTGTTGTGGGGTCTACAGAAGCAATCTTGAGGGATACTGGAAAAGAAGGGGTATTCACAGGAATGTGGCAGAAGGGGAAACTATGAGAATGATTTTAGAGAAATAGCCAGCGGGACTTGTTGACTGCTTAATTAAAAGTATGTGAGAGATGGAGAATGTTGAGAACGGTGATTGACAACCCCAGTCACAATCAGCACTGTAAAGTACATTTGAAGGGATACTAATGGCTGTCTAATTAACTGCTGGCCACATTTTGACCAGTCATTTCTTATCTGGACACAGACAGTGACAGGAAACTGGTTACATAACATGCTTTGTAGATAATTGTGTGACAGCTGTGACTGTGAGAATCCAGTGCTGGTGTTACCTCTTTCAGAACACATCTCATTCTTTGCCACCTTGAAAGCCCTGCAGATGTCCATGCTAAATGTTGCCAGTTTATCCAGGTATTCCTCCTGAGTTCCCACGCCATCCTGATATGCCTCTTCTGACCCGGGAGCAGAACTGAATGATCTCCTCCACGTTTACAGTGTTGGGGCAGAGCAGAGCAAGATGATCGCTTCTTGTCGGGATGCTGTGCTGCGGAGATGGCAGCTGGAGATTCCATTAGCTTTGTTCTGGCAGCCACACCACACTGTTGACTCACACTGAGCTTCCTGTCAAGTGAACTGAGTTTTCCTCTGTGCTTTTGTTAAGCTGTCTTTTCTCCAGTCTGTTCTTGTGCTGTTGGTGTTTTGTTTTTCCTTTATTTTTTTAATTGAACTATAGTTCACATACAACATTATATTCGTTTCAGGGGTACAGCAATGATTCCACATTTGTATGCATTGTGAGGTGGTCACCGCAATAAGTCTAGTTACCATGTGTCGCCATACAAAGGTACACATTTTTTCTTCTGCTGAGAGCTTTTAAGATTTCCTTTCTTAGCAGCTTTCAGATTTGTAATACAGTATTACTGGCTTAGGTCACTGTTGCTGTATATCACATCCCCAGGACTACTGTTTTGTTTTAAGCCCAGGAACTGGACTTAACACTTATTACTGTTAAATTTCATCCTTTTTGTCTGCAATTGGTCTTCATGCCAATCTGTGAAGATCTTTTTGGACTCTTGATGATGTCATATAGGCACTGGGAGAAAAGACCTTAGTTTGGGGGTGAGTCCTTGTACCTGCCACATTCAGGTTAGGGCATACTGAGTTTGACATGACTGTGGGACATATGGCAGTCGTTTGGGTAAATTTGTGCAGAGCTCGGGGGTGGTCTCTGGGATATAGGTAGATAGTAGTTGAAATCATGGTGATGGGGGCGCCTGGGTGGCTCAGTCATTAAGCGTTTGCCTTCAGCCCAGGGCGTGATCCCGGCATTCTGGGATCGAGCCCCACATCAGGTTTCTCAGCTGGGAGCCTGCTTCTCCCTCTCCCACTCCCCCTGCTTGTGTTCCCTCTCTCGCTGGCTGTCTCTCTATCTCTGTCAAGTAAATAAATAAATAAAATCTTTAAAAAAAAAAGAAATCATGGTGATGAAGGAGATTATTCAAGGAGAATGTGATGAGTAAGAAGGAAGGGGACCTAGGGTGGAACTTTGGGAGGGTAAGAGGAAAGGTGTCAGTGAAGCTGGGAGAGATGAGAGGTGAGCTTTTTCAGGGGAGTGCCAGCCGGCCCTCCTGCCTCTCAGGGCTCCGACAGACAAGGAGACAAGCTGCAGTGGAGACCGCCAGAGTGGGGCTTCCTACTCTTTCAGGTGGTACTGATTCCCAATAGTCCTAAAGTGGTTGAGGAAGAAATGGGTAGGGAGGACAGTAGAAGTGTGGTGGTGAAAGAGAAGAGAGAGGAGATGCTAGTTTAAGCAAAGGAGAGGGAAGCAGTTTCCACCACCGCTGTGTCCCGTGCTGAGACACACCTGCCTCTTGATGATAACAGTCAACACTCAAATGTGTTATTTTCTGAGAGACTAATGTAATGAGTCCATCACCATCTCAGAACTCATGCCTTCCACAGGTGCTATTCTTGTTCTTCCATCAAGAGGGAAACCATATCTGGTTGTCTTTTTTTTTTTTAAAGATTTTATTTATTTATTTGACAGAGAGAGAGACAGCCAGCGAGAGAGGGAACACAAGCAGGGGGAGTGGGAGAGGGAGAAGCAAGCTCCCAGAGGAGGAGCCTGATGCAGGGCTCGATCCCAGAATGCCAGGATCACGCCCTGAGCCGAAGGCAGACGTTTAACGACTGAGCTACCCAGGCGCCCCTGTCTTTTTTTTTAAGTTTATTTATTTATTCATTTATTTTTTAAAGATTTATTTATTCACTTAGAGAGAAAGAGAGCACACACATGCCAGAGAACTCTGCAGCAGACACCCCACTGAGCACAGAGCCTGATGCAGGGCTCAGTCCCACGACCCATGAGATCATGACCTGAGTTGAAAGCAAGAGTCGGATGCCTAACCAACTGAATAATCCAGGCACCCCTTATTTATTTGTTGTTTTTGAGTAATGTCTACACCCAACGTGGGGCTTAAACTCACAACCCCGAGATCAAAAGTCATGTGCTCTTCCAACCGAGCTGGCCAGGCACCCCTGGTTGTCTTTTTGCAGCAGTCATTCCTGTTGGGGGGATTGCTCTTGTTGTAATAGAGACCTTTTGGTTTGGATTTGAGAGAGCTTTGAGTGTCTGGGAATCTGCATACCACACTCGTTATACCAGGAGCAGTAAACTTGGCTGGAGTCCAGGGAGTGAAGACCGAGTAGATGTGGTCAGAGAGGTGATGGGAGGGAGTGGGGGTGCTAGCAGGACTTTAGAGGCTGTACTAAAGCCTTTAGCTTTTCTTCAGAGGGTGGGAGAAAGACATTGGAGGGATCTGAGCACAGAAATGACATGATTTCACATGAATTGTAACAGGATCACCCTGGCAGCTGCACTGAGAGTAGATTGTAGGGACAAGGGCAGGAGCCTGGAGAATAGGTGAGAGGCAACTGCAGTGACCCAGGTGACAGGGAGGGGGCAGTGCAAGGAGATATATTCTGAAGGTAGAGCCAGCAGGCGTTTTGGATAGATTGGTTTTTGGTGACAAAATGAAAGGACTCAAAAATTCCAGGGTGTTTTGACCTCTAGCATTTGGAGGGTGGAGTTGCTATATACTGAGAATCGGAAGCCTGTGGAAGGAACAGATTTAGGGAGACCCAAAGTGCCTGGAAGGCTACATTATAGAAAGATGTGTGGTGAAAAGCCTCTTCTCGGTTTTTTGAAACTTTGCTTCTGTTTTAGAGTTAGGAACTGTGTTCTTCATTTCACTCAGATTTGTAAGTGAGATAAGGATATTGGAACTCGAAGAATGACAACAAAGGAGAGTAGACTGGGGTAGCGAGGGATATGTGTGTGGCTTGCATATTGATACTACAATTTATTCACCCTTTTGATGGATATTTAGTTTCTTTCTGATTTTTAGCCATTACAAATAACAACATAAACAGCCATGAATACACAGCATCGTGCACATGTTTGAAAATTTTTTGCCAATCTGATGGGCAAAGGTATCCCATTTTTATTTTTATTTTTTAAAAGATTCTATTTAGTTATTTGAGTGAGAGAGAGCACAGAAGTAGGGGAAGGGGCAGAGGGAGAGGGAGAGAAAGAATCTCAAGCAGACTCTCTGCTGAGCGCGGAGGCTGTTGTAGGACTTGATCTCACAACCCTGAGATATCGAGGACTGAGCTACTCAGGCGCCCCAAGGTATCACATCTTTAATTAGCAGTGTCTGGATATATGATTTCGGGCTATCTGTGTCTTCTGTGAAATGCTTATTCGTATGTTTTGCCTATTCTTCTTATTACTCATTTATATATTTATCTTAGTGTTTCATAGACGCTCTTTGTATGTTTTGTTTATGAAATGTAGCTGACTATATGTTCATTATCTCAACTTTGTCCAAGGGGTCTTTCAACATGTAGATAGCTTTGACTTTTTGTAAGCAAATCTATAGCTCTGTTCCTGTCTAGTTTCTGTGAGCTGTCCAGCATCTCAGAATTATATTCCTGTAATAATTAAACATAAAAGATTAACAGAAAATATAGGAAAAAAGTTGTTTATGATCATGGAGTGGGGAAGGCCTCCAACTTGTGTCAGCCTGGATGTGCCCAGAGACCCTGTGTAACTCGGCCCCAAAGCACGTTGGGAAGGCCTGGCTAGGGTGGCTTCACATCTGCTGTCTCAGTAGCTAAGGGCAGGCGTTAGCGTGGAAATAGATCAAAGTCAGTTTCCTTCCCTTGCAGAGCACCCCTCTGTTTACTTGTCTGTCTCGCTCCCTGCACTGTGAGCCCATGAGCAGGTTTGCTCAGTGTTCTCTCCCCAAGTGCCTAGAGTGAGTGACATCAAAGTCAGGGTTCCTTCCCTTGCTCGTTGGTGCCCTGTGCCTGAAAATGCCCTGTCTTCCTGCCAGATGGAGCCTTGCCTGTCTTAGGTCTGCCATGCTATAGTGGGGTGATTTATGTCACTTACTCATGCACAGCACTTAGCAAAGCCTTTCACTGGAGACTTTCTTCTATTGAGGTAACTCTGCTTATTTTGCCCTCTTCACAGGCAAGAATTTTTCCTTGCTTTCCACGGAGACAAATAACCTCACTGTTGCTCACTAAAAGGGAGGAGCAGCGACCTGCTGCCTGCGTCCCCCAACGGGCTGCTTTGTGGGCCCCTCCCAGGCCTCCTTTTCGGTAGCTGTTTCGGTTCATCACCACCAGTTCCTATTTCACAAGAAGCAGGTCTGTTACATTGTGGCTTTCAGTGCTGACGAGAAATCAGTGGTTTGGGGTCTTTGGCCGTGAGAACCATGTAATTAGAAGTTAAACTGAAGTTGAAGTGGTCATTTAACCTCACCCAAATCTTCACCCCAAATGAAAATTCTAATGTTGTCTTGTCAAAATCTTAGACCCTGAAATGTTACCCTGTAACTATGAAAGAAATGAAATGTGTTGTCAGATAATTACCTCTAAGACAGATGCTTGACTCAAGAAGTTTTTATATTTGAGTTCTTTTAAACTTGAAAGCACAGGTGACTTTCATACTTTTTAAAACTATTAGGCGCAGAAAAAGCTATGAACTTCTTCAATAACCCTGACACCAAGTTAAGTAAGGAGATTCAGGTACAAAGAAAGAAAATTATAGTTCAATCCCATGTACTACATATATGAGAAATGAATTGCAGATGTGTTGTATTTAAATGTAAGAAAATGACAAAATTCCTGGAAGAGAAGGTTGTAAAATGTCAGTCAGATCTTAGGACAGGGAAAACCTTTATATGAAAATAAAACTTCTGTTTATTCATGTATTCATTTAGTCAATCCTTCAACAAATATTTAGTAATCATCTCCTAAATGTTGCCAAGCACAATTTTAGGCATTAGGTACTTCAAAAACAATATAAACTTACAAGGCAAACGACAAACTGTGAAACATTTTTGTATCGTGTGTGGCAAGCAAAGAATTCATGTCCTTTACTTACACGAATAATCCTTACCTCCATGAATAATCAGTCATTAGAAAAAGATCAGCATCCCAGTAGAAAAATGGGCGAAGTATATGAACAGCTGTTTACAGAAGGAGGTCTACAAAGAGACATGACACATAAGAAATGACATCCAACCTCATTATACAAATTTAAACGACCAGATACTCTTTTGCTTTGGTCTATGTGACTGCCAGAGCTCTGAAAGAGGTTTCTGAGAAAACTGACAGAAACAAGTAACATATTTCTGAATACATGTTTGCTCATACTTCCCTTCTGTGAAACTCATCAAAAAGAATGAAAAGAACCCAAAACAGAAAAGGAATATCCAAGCAACTCATGGAAAGACCGTAGGTTAGTTATACATCTCCTCACCCCCTTCGGAGGGCACAGTTTTGACAAAATAGGAAACTGATTTCTCAAGGATTCCAGTGAAAAATCCTCAACTTGGTCCATTCTGGACTCTCAGAAGTCACAAGTGCAGTGGGACAGTGATGGCAAGACAGTGGGTTTAAGGCGAGGGGAGATACGCTGAAGAGGGGGAAGCATCACAGGACCTGCTTGCTTGAGCTGAATTGGAAGTGAGTCTGGTTAGTGTCGTCGTGTCTGACCAGTTCTCATCCATTCACTTGACTCACATTTCTGAACCCTGACTTGCACATGTGTTCCTGGGAGAAAGAAAGGGCATTTGGGTCAGCTTTGAGGAGGTCAAGGGGGTTTGCCTTAACTGTAAACAATAAAAGGTTCTCCCTTGCAGCTGATGTATGTGCCTTAAGCCAAGCAAGTTATGAAACTAAGTTGAAATTGAGAACGTTCTTTTCCTCTCCAAGGATAAGTGTCCAGGCTGGCGCCCTCTGGGATCTTAGCTTCTCCTGTGCTGAGACAGGAGCTTAAATAAACACTGGTGCCCTGTGGTCTCTTGGGTGGAGTGGCTTCTATTGATTCACAGTTAGTGCTGGCCAGAGGCTGGGAGGTGGTTTGGGCAACTTCCTCTAGTTACAGGAGTGTTTAGAGCTGTAGCTGACAGCATGATGCCCCACCTCCCCCCCAGCCCCCGAGGTGCTGCCACCATCCAAGCTGGACCCTTGAGGACAGCTCCCTCGTTTTCCTGCTCACTTTCCTCTCTTGCCTTCCCTTCCACCTGCCTACACCCCAGGCTCACACGTAACACGTGTGTTTCAAGCTCAGGCATCTCCAGCTGCCAGGGTTAGGGAAATGTCCACCTCTATGTGTTCAAGACTGTCCTGATTTCTTTTTATTTTTCTTATTTATTTCTTTTAAAGATTTTATTTCTTTCTCAGAGGGAGAGAGAGAGTGAGCGCACAAGCAGGGAGAGTGCCAGAGGGAGAGGGAGAAGCACACTCCCGGCTGAGCAGGGAGCCCAGTGTGGGACTCGATCCCAGGACCCTGAGATCATGACCTGAGCCGAAGGCAGATGCCTAACTGACTGAGCCACCCAGGCGCCCCTCTAATTTCCTTTTTAAATGTGAATCTTTAACCCATGCAGCATTTATTTTGACAGTATGTGCAATGAAACAGATATTCACTAGTTTATTCCAACTGTCAGACACTGTTGGGGCATTTAAAAAAAAATTCTCAGCATTAAACCTCAGATATCTTATATCTAATAACCCAAGAGACCAGGTTTTCCAAATCTTTCCAAATTCCTGTATTTGAGGGAAATGAGAGGATCTCTTGCTAGATTGAGCTCATGTTTAGAAAATGGTGCTGTATTTTCTCCTTTCCTAGACTCTGTAACCCAAGTACACACTCTCCCACAATCCCAATCCCAGTTCTCCTCATTCATTTCATTTTTTGGGAGCCCTTCACGAATTTGCATGCCATCCTTGCACAGCCTTACGCAGGCTAATCTGCTCTGCGTTGCTCCAATGCGAAGTGAGCACTCGCCTCATTCCTTTCTTCCTGACTCACCCTTGGGGCGTTCTAAGCTCTTTGACCTACATAGCTGTAGTCAGTGGATAGCAGCTTCTGATCTCACTATAGCACACTGTTAAGACCCAGGCTCCTGAGGTAGATGGTCTGCGTTCAAAGCCCACTTCTGCCGCATGTTAGCTCATGCACCTCACTTTCCTCCTATGTATGAAGAGTGTGTTCCATGTGAGGGTTAAATGATTTAATTCAATCCATCCAAAGTACTTAGAATGGTTCCTGGGACATCTGTGCTAACTATTATTACTGCTGTATATTTTGCGAAATCTGTGTTACTTCAGGTCTTTCTGTTGCTCTGGTACTGATGTCTTCCCATTGTTAGCGGGCTCTTCTGGACACAATCCCAGGAGCCCTTGTACCTGTGCGCTCACCTTGAGAAGTAGGGAATGTCCCTAGAGGACAGACATGCATGGATGTAAAAGTACTATTTTGTCATTTTTTAATTGTAAAATGTACATAATATAATACTGGTTATTGTAACCATTTGTAAGTGTAAAGTTCAGTGGCATTAAATACATTAATGGGGCACCTGGGTAGCTCAGTCAGTTAAGTGGGACTCTTGATTTCCACTCAGGTCATGATCTCAGGATTGAGAGATTGAGCCCCAACTCGGGTTCCATGCTCAGTGGGGAGTCTGCTTGAAGATCCTCTCTCTCTCTCCCTCTCCCTCTCCCTCTGCCCCTCCCCCTGCTCTTGTGCTCACTCTCTCTTTCTCTAAAATAAATAAATAATTCTTAAAAAATATATAAATACATTCACGATGTTGTGTAACCATCATCACTATCTGTACCCAACACTTTGGGATGAGGATGATTTTTTAAAGTTTGTTCTCATACATTCATGCCTTTGCAGGTACCCTGCTTTAAAAAAGGTTTCCCCATCAACTAGTTCAGGTGTCAGGTTGTCACTTCATATTGTTCCTTCAGACTTGATCGCCTCCTTTGTGTTTTGGTTCTACCTCAGACTCTTAATGTATCACAGAACTTACTAGTTTCAAACAACTGTTTATTCCTGAGTTGGTTTTGGCCCATTGTTCCAACCCATCATTTTGCATCCTGAGCTTGATACCTAATGTATTGGTGACCGTCCCAGGTTCACAACACCTGCAAAGCTGATTAGCTGGTCTTAATGACCTCTAAGAATCTGCCATGTAAGAACTAATGAGAAACTAGGTAGGACATTCAGTGGCACTTGGGCTGACAATACATGAGGAAGGTCAAGTCCATGTCATGTAGTGTGGCACACTTATCTCTGCTGAACATTCCTCCTCAGGATTCCTCCTTCCAAGGCCCACCACATTGCAGAGATACGGGACTTTTCGGTCTCTGTTGACAAACATGGCAGCTGATCCTGTGAGCCAGGCCATCTCCAGGACAATCACAGGAAGTTATCCCATGCCTGGGACAAGTCCTAGCCGTATCTGGCAGTGAACAGAAGGTTACAGGCCATCAGGCCGAAGGGTCACCAGCAATCCCAGGGCTAGTGGCACTGAGCCAGGACAAAGAGGAGCTCCTGGAAATTCCTGACCTGCTGCCCTTGGGTCCCATGGCTTTTGCAGTCCCCCTTGGCAAGGAAGTAGAAGGCGGAGAGAAAATAGAACATTATCCAGAATTCTGTTTCTTTGATGATTTTCACCTTTTGCAACCCATAAACACACCCCAAACTTCCTGAGCCGTTTTCATGGTGAAACCACTGGGAAGAGAATGGGAGCTCCAAGTCGTTACCAAATGCTCCCCTTCATCTCGTGTTCTGGGACCACATCCAAGATTCCTGGGGGCCTTACAAATGGCAGGCAGTGATTGAGTTGTTAGGTTTTCTAAACACTAACTAGCATTCACTAAGTCCACTTTAGTAGCACCACACCGACAAGAAAAACCCAATGGGGGAAACCTGTTCATAGAGGAACAGTGATGAAGAATATGTAGAGGGACAGAAATATTCCACTTTGGAAGACAGAGCTAAATCAGGGGAAATGGTTTTGACAGTTCTGTGGGCTAACACAGTCTTTGCTGAAAGGGCTCTAACGAGTGACTTTGAGGTTGCTACTCTGTCACTGTTTTCCCCCACACACTTACCAGTAAACTGCAGGAGTGGTAGGAGCAAGCAGCTTGAAAACCTGTCTGGGGGCGCCTGGGTGGCACAGCGGTTAAGCGTCTGCCTTCGGCTCAGGGCGTGATCCCGGTGTTCTGGGATCGAGTCCCACATCAGGCTCCTCTGCTATGAGCCTGCTTCTTCCTCTCCCACTCCCCCTGCTTGTGTTCCCTCTCTCGCTGGCTGTCTCTATCTCTGTCAAATAAATAAATAAAATCTTTAAAAATAAAAAGAAAAGAAAAGAAAACCTGTCTGGTGACATTTTAAGATATCTTACTGAGTCACCAACCAACTCCCACTGTTTTCTCTCTTCTTTAATTTCAACTAATTTTTAAAGATTTTATTTATTTATTTATTTATTTATTTATTTATTTATTTGACATATACACACACACACAGACACAGAGAGAGAGGGAGGGAGGGAGGGCGCAAGCAGGGGGAGTAGCAGAGGGAGAGGGAGAAGCACTGTGCAGGGAGCCCGACGCGGGACTTGGTCCCAGAACCCTGAGGCGAAGGCAGACACCCAACCGACTGGGCCACTCAGGTGCTGCTCATTTCAACTAGTTTTTATTCAGTTTCTTAAGTTAAAGAATGTTCTTGAACACTGAAAGGGGAGCCATGAAACTTGGATTAATCAACAAGACACTTCATGTCTCTGAGGACCAGTTTCCTTTTCTGGAAAATTAGCTGCCTTGACCGCTTCACAGCATTATGAATATAAGTTGATAAACGTGTGAGAAAAGAAATGCCGTCAGTGAAAGCTCCTTTGCCCTTGTTTCATGCAGTGGCCTCGGAGCCGTTGATAACACATGACACAATAGTAGTAAACCAGAGCTTCTGATTCCGCTTGGAGCCCTCCCACCCCCTCACGGTCCACACCCCATTGCCGGGCCAATTCCGATCAGTGCCACCCCCACCACGTCTTCCACTGCCTGGCTGCTGCCACCTCTCTAGGTTCATCGTCTGTCCCCGCAAGCCTCCCGGCAGTTGTGAATTCATTTGCACAGCACATTCTGTCACAGCACTTGGCCCCAAGACCACTGTGAGCATTATAGAAGCAGAGCCTGTGTCCTGTTTCTCTTTCTATCCCCTGCATACATCCCATTCGATGAATGTGTTTTCACCAGAGCCTTGAGTCCTTCGCATTTAATGTTAAGTGTTGTTGATGCACTCGGGTTGAAATCAAGCATCTGATTTGTGCCTTTTGTTTGCCCCACCTCTTCGAGGTTTCCTATTCTGTCCTTTCTTGATTTCTTGTGGACTGAGGATCTTTTTGTAAACTTATTTAATTAGATCCCCAGGAGGCTGGTGGCCTTCTCCCATTCCCTTAGTGTCACTTAGTGTCACAACCAGCCAATGACATCAGTGCATGTAGCTTCACGTGACCACCACAGCTGTCAGCACGAGGGTCCTTCTGTTTAGCGCCTCACAGCCACACCTGCAGCCTGCCAGTCAGTCCACAAGCACACAGCACGTATGTATTGTGTGCCGAGACTGGTAAAGACGCTGGAGGCACTTCAGGGACCAAGATAGGTGATGTTCTTGCCATCCCAGGGCATCCAGGCAAGGTCAGAACAGGCTTAAGCCCCCGAGAGATAGGTTCTTAGCAACATTTCTCTTCTAATCAGAGGCATACCCTGCAGCTCAGGAGGAGAGCAACGCTTCGAAGCGATCAGAGCAGTCAGAATCTGAGCGCCAAATTCTGGAGCTCTCAATACTCTTGGCCAGGACGGTGTGCATGGAGCACGTTGATGGATCAGAAGGCGAAGAGGCCCACACAGTCCCTTTGACAGGTTAAGTGAGAAACTGCCATTGCTGAGAAGACAGCAATGCCGAAGGCTCAAAACCTAGAGCTCCCCAGGCAGCTACATGTGGGTTTTGTTCCTTCAGCCTGAGTTGGAAAGCCTGGCTATGAAGGCAGGTTGCTGACCCATCCTGTGCATTTGTGGAGGAAATGATTTCATAGCTTTGGGATTTCACCGTTGCAGAGGGGGCAGGGGGCCAATTCCGCTGAAACAAAGGGACAGTAATCATTCTGGCCAAAAAAGAAGTTTAAACCAGAGGTGTCTCTTTACAACCTCAGAGACTTTCGGGATGTCTCTCAGTTCATTTCAGTGTCTTTTGACAATGGACACCATCCAGACGGGCCACTTCAATTTTATTGGAGTGAATTCTGGAGCCCAAGAAACTTGCTCTAACCCAACCAGGTTTATCTTATTGTGCAAGTAAAACTGAGTGCACAAATAAAGTGCTCAAGCTTTATAAATTTCAGCCTTGATGATCTCTCTTAGTAACTGATAAAAGCTCATCTTAGGTATGCGTAACTGATCACTCTCACACCCCAATTTAATCCTGAACAACATACTGCACTGTCTGGATAGGGCATTTCTGGTGTTTGATTTAAAAGCCCGGTATCAGAAAAAAATAAAATAAAAGCCCGGTATCAGGACGCCTGGGTGGTTCAGTCAGTTAAGCGTCTGCCTCCAGCTCAGGTCATGATCCCAGGGATCCCCTGAGATCGAGCCCCACATTGGGCTCCCTGCTCAGCGGGGAGTCTGCTTCCCCCCCCCCCCCCCGCCTCTGCCTGCTGCTTCTCCTGCTCGTGCTTGCTCGCTGTCTGTCAAATAAATAAATAAAATCTTCAAAAAAATAAATAAAACTCCAGTACCGAACCTTGCCTGACTGCTTAAGGTCCAGCTTAGAGATCATGTCTACCTGGTTCACCATCACATCCCCAGTTCTTGGAGCATAAATATATGAGGAGAAAATCCTGGTGATTAGGTTTGTTATGAACCTGCAAAGCTAGTCCTGTTTCTCAAGAATAGTATTTTAAACCTAGGTCTATGATACCATGAAATTGTGTGGAATTCATTCATTCAACAAGTACTTACTGAGCAACTGTTCTGTGCCAGGCACTGCTAAGCCCACAGAATAAAGCAGTGATCCACACAGACAAGGCCTGTGCTGCCACCAGAGGGGGGCAGGGGAACAGACAGCAAATCTCAAACAAACAAAAATACCAGGTGTTGAAAGTGGCCTGGAGGGAATTAAGATAGGGCGATGTGGTAGAGAATGATTGTGGCTGGCCACTTTAACTTGGATGATCTGAGGAGATGACAATGAAGTTGAAGTCTCAGTGACAGGAACATCAAAAAGACCAGTGTGAAAGAGCAAGAGGGTGATTGAGATGGGCAGGACCAGTTCATGTGGGACTTTCTAGGCCACATTAGAGTTTGGATTTTACTATTAGGGCATTAGGAAACCTTTGGAAGGGGCTAATCAATGGAACAATATGATCTGATTAGGTTTTTAAAAGGTCATTGACTTCTCTGTTAAGAATGAATTTATTGGGGGTGTTGAGAGTGGATGTGGGTGACTCGCACCAGAGTGGGGTTTTAGGGGATGCATAGGGAAAAGTGGGTTGATTTGGAATGTTCTGAAAGAATTAAAAGAACTTGCTACTGCATTGGATGCAGAAAGTGGAAGCAAGAATCACTCCTAGGTTTGGATTTAGAAAATTGATGGGTGATGATACCATTTACTGAGATATTGGAAGGGTGGAAGAGGAATAGATTTGAGGGGCATGAAATTGAGAGCTTAGTTTTGGGCATGTTAAGTTTAAGAGACAGATACGTAAGTGGAGATGTATGATTGTTGGTTATATGCGTCTGAAGTTCCTGGGAAAAATCCAGGTTGGAAACAAAATTTTGTGAATTCTCATCAAATACACGGTAGCTAAGGGATATGAAATGGGAAGAGGCCACTAAAGGAGAGTGTTGCGTAGTTCAATAAGGGAAGGCAGTCCAGAGTGGGGGGGTAGGGTGGGGTGGGGGTGTGTGTGGGAGACAGAGTGAGTGAGAGAAAGAGGGAGAGAGAGAGAGTGTGTGTTCAGGCGCATGCGTGTTTCTGATGACAGAAGGTCCATGCATTTCATCATGTCTCTAAGGGGTTCATAACCCATAAAAGGTTAGGAATTCTCTCCTGAAATGGTGCACCTTGAAATTGTGGTTCAGAGATCGATGTATTCTACTTGTTTTCATAATACTCTGAGGTAGAAGCAGATAGTTTAGAGATGTTTCATGAAACTACCTTTGATTCCTTTCTGGCCTGAGGCTCCAGACCAAATGGTGCCTCCAGAATGCTCTTCCCTTTCAGGTAGAGTTGGTGTATACTATGTCTCTTGACTTCTTCACAATATATTCCTTCTATATATGTGTCCAATTTTTTCCATTTTATAAGGACACCAGTTACATCGGATTAGGTCCCAGTCTAATGGCCTCATTTTAACTTGGTAAAGCCTCTGTCCCCAAATGCAGTCACACTCTAACGTACTGGGGGTTAGGACTTCAGCATATGAATTTGGGGGTGGGGATACAATTCAACCTATCACAGCAGAGTTCAGATTCAAGTTTCAGCCCCCCTCCCCTAGATAACCTCCCTGGCACTTGTCCTTTTGTTTAATCTGGTGGGTCACTGTCTATCAAGAAACAAACTGGGAGGTATTTGTAAATTATGAGGTAAGCAAGTTGGGTTGGTTTAAGAGGAGAACAACACAACTCTTAGAAGGATGAGATTCGGTTATTCTGCTAACAATTCCATAAAAATGAACAGACCTGTGATCTAGACACACCTTCCTGGAGGAGCTCAGTTTTAGCCTCTCTCAAATTCTAGGAATGAGCACAAACACTTTTCCACAGGGTTACAGGATGTTGCAGGTTTTTGTTGTTGGAGATGATACTGTTGGGGTGGTAATGAGTCAGCTTGGTGGCTGTGGCAGGAAAGGCTGATGGGAAACAGATCTTTGATTATCAGAGCTGGAAAAGCCCTCAGAGCCCATTAGTGCACGGCAGGGGAGATGGGTTCTAGAAAGGGAGAAGCAGTTTCCCCAGGGCAAGCAGTGCCTTGTGCCCTGATGACAGCCAGTCCCATCATCATTTTATAAGTTTCTTTCTTTCTTTTTTTTTAAAGAAGTTACTTTCAAACATAATGTTTTGCCGTTCATTTCTCATCGCTTCGCTGCAGTTACACCATACGGGAGGCAGATGCTGAGCTTTGCAGCAGTCAAGTTATCTGCTCAAGGTCACCCAGAAAGTCAGAGGTAGACAGAATTCAAATGCAGGTCCTGACTTTTTGTACTCTATTTCTCTGAGTCATAATTGTGGCTAATTGTTTGCATAGTGGTTTTGCTTTCTAGATCCTCTTGGTGCAGGACATGCTCATCTTCACAATCTATTCTGAACTGTTGACCTCCCCCCTTTCCATCTTGCTTTCCTGAGCTGCTTATGACCTGCCTGGCAGAAGAGGTCCAAGGGGAGAGAAGGTGGAGTTCAGTGCATCCATGGAAGCCAGCGATCCTGCACTTGTAAAATGTAAACAGCTCCCAAGTGAGAAGAGACAGCCCTCAGGGCCTCACGTCCTCTGTGCAGCTAGAAAGTGACAAACCAGCACCCTTCTTCCCTTTTTGCACAGTGCCTGGCACGTGGTAGGCACTTAATAACTGTTTATCGAATGGATCTGTGAACATGCCCTCTCCAGAGGAATTGCTTTAAAATCCTTTTTTCTCGGGGCGCCTGGGTGGCTCAGTCGGTTAAAGCATCTGCCTTTGGCTCGGGTCATGGTCCCGGGGTCCTAGGATCAAGACCTGCATCCGGCTCCCCGCTCAGTGGCGAGTCTGCTGCTCCCTCTCCCTCTGCCCCTCCGCCTGCTCGTGCTCTCTCTCTCTCACACACACACTCTCTCTCAAATAAATAAATAAAAATCTTTAATAAAATAAAATAAAATCCTTTTTATCATAGAAGAAAACACAAATATAGCAAACCACATAGAACAAATGTACGGCTTAATTAATTATTATTAGATGAGCCCCCTTCTAACCACCAGCCAGTTGGAAAATAACTTCACCATTCTGTGCTGAAGCTTCTCCATGTACCTCACCTCAGTCACAACCTCCTTCTCCCTGTAGGTAAGTCCTACCCTGGCATAGCATGTGTAGAAATCTCTTCTTTGCACTTTTTTATTTATTTTATTTTATTTTTTTTAAAGATTTTATTTATTTATTTGACAGAGATAGAGACAGCCAGCGAGAGAGGGAACACAAGCAGGGGGAGTGGGAGAGGAAGAAGCAGGCTCATAGCGGAGGAGCCTGATGTGGGGCTCGATCCTAGGATCCTGGGATCAGGCCCTGAGCCGAAGGCAGATGCTTAACCGCTGTGCCACCCAGGCGACCCTTCTTTGCACTTTTTTAATGTTCTTGTCACTCAAATGAGCATCCCCTAGGCAATATAATTTAAAGTTTTGATCTCAGGGCACCTGGGTGGCTCAGTCGGTAAAGCGTCTGCCTTTCACTCAGATCACGAGTCCGCAGAAGCAGACTTCCCGCTTATTTGGCCAGTGGGAGCTTCAGAGTCCTTCTGACGTGACCCTAGTCAGATCTGATAACTTCCTTGTGGCACTGTTTCATTGTATCTTTTTTTTAAGTTTATTATTTTTAAGTAATCTCTACACCCAACGTGGGGCTCGAACTCACAACCCTGAGGTCAAGACTGAGCCAGCCAGGCGTCCCTGCTCTATTTCATTGTAAAGAGCTTCACTTTGGTGCTGGCCAACTGCTTTCAGGGGTCTTTGTCACATGTCTCCCACTTCCAGAAGGGCTCCCTGCTCAGCAGGGCGTCTGCTTGTCCCTCTCCTTGTCCCTCTCCCTCTGCCCCTCCCCCAGCTCATGCTCACACGCACTCTCTCTCAAATAAATAAAATCTTAAAAAATAAATAAATAAAAGTACAATAAAAACCAGAGGGAGGGCCTGCTGGTGAGTTATGCTGCCTCCTATTGAAGTTACTGGGTGACTATCATTTTTCCTTTCTGCTCCCACACTTGCCTCACAGCCCTGCGGAACTGCCTGCACTTACACAGCGTTTGTGCCGCTTTTGTCCTGGTGCCTGTTGGGCCAGTCTCAGCCCATCAATAACCATTGTTGGGGTTGGACCGGCCCTTGTGGTTCTTACTATGATTGCAAGATGCCCTTTAGCAAAAACCATCAGGAAATTTGGAAGAAATAAAATTTATTACTTACAAGACCTGGGAATGACACAGAACACCTGGGGCCGCACAGCAAGGTCATCCGTAGAGAGAGGGCTCACAGGGGTCTGGGCTTCTGCTTTTATTAGGGTCAGGTGGGGGGGGGCGTAGGGTGTCATGGACTCACTATTGGTGAGTTTGAAATACAAGTGTGGGAAGAGAAAAAACAAGTGGCCCAAATGGTCAGTTATCAAAATCAACCACAATCTGTAAAACAGAGGTGCCTTGGTGGGGTGAGGGGACCTGCTCTCCATTTAGCGGTGTGGCTAGCCCTGTGTTCCTTGGAGAAAGTGTGTTTGAAGTGGAAGCCATTTCAAAGTGGAAGTCTTTGAAATGAATGCCTCAGGAGTCAAAGCGTAAGTCGGACACTAGATGCCTTTGCACTGGCTGCTTCCTTGGCCCTTCTTCAGGCTCGGTTTAGCCATCCTGGAAGCTTCCCCAGGCCCACCAATCTGATAGAGATGTGTCTTTTGTGTGTTCCCATAGAATTTTGCCTTTCCATTATCATAATAATAATGACTGCAATTGTCTGTTTTTCCATCTGCCCACAAGACTGGGTAGCAGGGCCTGTGCCTTGTTCTGTGTTTTCCCACGGTTTGCATGGTGTCCAGTATATTAACAGGCCATCAAGAGATGGTTGTTGAACAAAGGAGTGAAAGCCAGAATGTCCATGCAGTCATTGCCTCGAGTTGAAATCTACCCATTTCATATTTCATATTTCTACCCCTTAACCATCCCAGCCAGATAGCAGGCTCTTTTGGGGACCAGTTCTCACCCCCTTCTCTGTGTCTATCATCTGGCAGGATGCGTGGTGATTCTTGGTATTACTTTTTCCCCCAAAATTGCTATTAAAGGATGAGAAAGCTGTTCCCATAAGACTAAGAGCAATTAAGTTGAAACTTGGTTCTGCACTCAGTTTGACTTCCTCTTTTACAATGATTTTTGGGAAGTAAAACAAAGTTCCTCTTCACATTTCCCTATCAAAGTCGCCTTCGGAAAGTTTGGGGTACCCCAGGATCCCCATGAAGGCTTTCCTTAGCAGGCACGCATGGTGTTCCCTCACCCCCTGGGCCCCTTCCCCGGGCCTGCACCATCTCAGGGAACCCAGGAATATTAGGCCTTATATCGCTGTTTGCCCAGTTTCCCATCCCCCCCATGTTCCAAAGCCCACAGTGACACTTGAGCTCCTTCTCTTCTGTTTGGTAGCTCCACTCCATCCGATGCCATGTTTTTGCAACAGGCATTTATCGAATCAGTAATTTTTCTCTCCCTCCTGGATCATTCCCATGAGCACACAAACATGCTGTTATTTCTTCTGTCTTAAAAACAAGGACTTAATCACACCGCTTTGTCCCTCTTCCAAGTGGCCAAACCTCTCCTCAGAGGTTTACAGTGTCTGTAAAGGCAGAACCAAGCCAGGGCTCACCTGCCAGGCACCGTTTTCCCCTCCTTGTCCTAACCCAGTGTGAAGCGGCTGTCCACCTGCTGATGGCTGCCCCTTGCCAGGCCTCAAAAGGGTTTTCTAGTCTGAGGCGTAATAGGTCTTTTGTGATGATTGGCCTTCCCCTTTCAGTGCTTGATCAAGTTCTCTGCTGCCTTGGATCTCATATTTCCTGGGCAGGGAGGGAGCTGAGAACACTCCAGACAGTGGCTTTTCCTTTTCCCCTGGCCTCTTGGTCTAAGCTGGTGGGCTTATAAATGTATCAGGCGTAAATGAAGCTCAAGATACGAAAGACTTCCGGTCCCAGTGGTCACCAAGCCTCCTGGCAGAAGCCCACACTTCCTGCTGTCACACATGCCACTGCTCAAAAGAGCAAACCACAGAGCTATAAATCTCTCCACTAGCATTTGCCAACTGCAACATCGAGTATCTCCAATGGAAAAGAGCCCTGCTGTCAGCCCGTCAGCCTGTTACCCATCTGTGCTCCATTCTCCACCACAGAAAGCGAGGTGTCTAATGTAAGAAAATGGGGAACTTGAGGAAGGTCTTCTCCAGGAGATGGCAGGGAAGTTTACAGATACTGAGGACTCCTTAGAACGGAGGAGCCACAGTCAATTGCAAATAAGCATCTTTTCCTAGGCCTCATACCCAAGGAGGTAGCTCATTCTAGGTCAGGGTAAGTGGGGTGCCGAGGAGCCCTCAAGTCTTCCCTAGTACCTCCAGTGGCATGCAGAGTCGTGTCTTGGTGCTGGTTTCTTTGGAACATCATTCTCTTTTCTGAGCATGGACTAAGCTTTCCCTGATCATTTCACCTCAATGCTTGGCTCTTTCTGAGATTCCTGTGGCAAGTTCCTTTTAGTTGTTACAGTGTTTCTCAACATGGCACAATAGCTTTAGGCCAAACAATTCCTGCCCTGCTCCACCCCCAGCCTTTAGGACACACAAAACACACCTATTTTCAGATGCCCCCTGAGGCATCCCAATGCCTAATTGGGAAACACTGATTTAGGAGGTGAATGCTTAAGTGTCTTCCATCTTTAAAAAAAAAAAACCTTTGGGGGTGCCTGGGTCGCACAGATGATTGAGCAACCGACTCTTGGTTTCGGCCCAGGTCATGATGTCAGACTCGTGGGATTGAGCCCCGACTCGGGCTTCATGCTCAGCATGTAATCTGCTTAAGATTCTCTCTCTCTGTCTCCCTGTCCCACTTTACAGGCAGACATCGCTAAAGAATTGGCTACAGCCATTTCTCTACTTTTTACCTCACACTCATTACTAGTCCTTCCATCCTCACTTGAGTTCAGATCCCCTCCTACAGCTAGTTAATTTCTCCGAACCTCAATGTTCTTAAACATAAAACAGACATAAAAATACTTACCTCTCCCATAGGATAGTTTTGGAGACTACATGGATTATGGTAAAGCACTTGGGGATTTACAGAAAGTCGTCAACTTCAGATGATGGTAATCCTCTCTGTCAAATGTGTATGATTTTTCTTTTCTTGTTAAGCGATTCTCTAGAAGTTGAATAACGGTGTTAGATGATACTGACAATGGTGGGCACTCCTCATTTGTGTCTGATTTGAATGTTTGATCTTGGCTTTTGGATTGAGATGGACAGTGGTAAGAAAGCTTTCTTCTCATTTGTTACTAAGGCTTTTTTCTGCATGCCAATACATACATTTCTATTACGTACCTTTGCGGCATTGATGGTGACGGTTGCACGACCCTGGTCCTCTGACCTGTGGGTGTGAATGCTGTCAGTGCACTCCCCAGTAAGGACCCATCCTTACAATCATTGAATAAAACAGACTTGAACATGGTGCACTAGTCATTTCATCCAAAGCTTGGTGGACTTTGCATTTCATTGTTGGAATGGCTGGTTTATTTTTCTGCCATCCTTGTCATGAAATAGGATCGTGACGGAATCCGAGAAGCAAGAGCAGTCGGTCCAGTAACCCCCTGTTGAATTGCCTCTCCGCAGGCCTGGCGCAAGCGCTGGTTTGTCCTCCGGCGGGGCCGCATGAGTGGCAACCCTGACGTCCTGGAGTACTACAGGAGCAAGCACTCGAGCAAGCCCATCCGTGTGATCGACCTGAGCGAGTGCGCCGTGTGGAAGCACGTGGGCCCTGGCTTCGTGCGGAAGGAATTTCAGAATAATTTCGTGTTCATTGTCAAGACGACTTCTCGTACATTTTATCTGGTGGCCAAGACTGAGGTAGAAATGCTGGTGTGGGTGTACAGCATCAGCCAGGTCTGCAACCTAGGCCAGCTGGAGGATGGCGCAGGTGAGAGCAGAGCCTGGGTTCCTGTGCGCCATGGGGTGGCCGTGGGTACTGGATATCAGAATTTTTCCCGCAAAGTACAGTTCTACAGGTGGCTTCCTTTCACCTGGTTCGAGATTTCAGGCCCGAATGTGCCACACACTGCACACAAGTGACTTCAGTGGCTTCAAAGCCACTCCACAGCTTTGCTTGCATCAGCCACAGATAAAAGATGTAGTAAAAGTAGAAGGTGGGTGAGGATGTCCAGGAGGGCTCTGATTTTCCCCATGTTGTTGCTGCTGCTGATTTCCTGGAAATATTAAATCTCAGCGTTTTTCAGTAATTCATGGAACTCCAGTTTTTCTGTTGTCAGTTGGGTTGTTCAGCACTGGGCGGTAGAAAGACAGAACTCGGCCACTTCTCATAGGCAGGGAAGAATTTCTCATATCTCCAATCAGCTTGAGGTCTGTGCATGGCAAATTAGCTCTGAGGTTGCTCTGGGCCACTCCTGGGCTCTCGCTCCTGTTCTCTTTCTTTCCCCCTCACTTGCTTTCTCTCATTCTTGCTCACTTTCACTCTTGCTCTCTCTTTCATACACATGCTTGCACACGTATTCCTGTGTAATATACTGGGTATCGTGCACCTAGCATTACAATTCACTTCCCTTCTTGGAGTTTGCTGTGGAGCCCTTGACATCATTGCACCATGCCCTGACCCTCAACCTGTGAGATCTTGAATCTGATTTCCTTTAGGATGTCAGTCTAGCAGACAAAACCTCAGTCCTCAATTCCAGTCGCCAATGGCTTCAACATTTCCACCATTAGTGTTATGCTTATCACCTGCCACTGAAACACACATTGGAGCACTAGGTGGCGGTGGAGAGTCAGCTGCAGCTCTCTAGGGTGGCACGGGGTGGGGGTGGGGGGTTGTTTCCTGAGGACAAAATCCTTCCCTTTTCATGAACCTGGGAAGCTTAGTTAAGTGCAGTTAGCTCTTCAGTCACATTACTGAGCTGCAAGAGCACTCAAATAAAAGGAAATGAAGTGATGGCAAGCTCTTTATCCTTACTACAACAGGTGAAGCTTACTTGCAAAGCTGCAGTGAATCCTTCCTGGGCAGAGTCCAACCTGGTGCAAACAAGCAGAGCATCCCTGACCAACTTTTCCAGGCTTGCCACTCACTCTTTGCCACCCTAGTCCCTACCTTCAGCCCAAACTGCATACATATCTGTGTGCCATGTTATGTGTCGCCTCTGTTTCTTTCCTCATCCAGGAGTTCTCCTAAAACATAGATACATAACATGTTTCCCAGTGTCCAAAGAGGAATACGAATGAGTCAGGCACCAGGCAGAAAATGGATGGGTCTGGTGGGAATTTGGAGGAAGCCAGAAACCACCCCCATGACCTTTATCATTCCCTGTAGCCCCCCGCCCTTAGTTTTTAGGAGGATGTAAGAACAGACTCCTCTTCATCTGAGAACCATGCCCGAAGGTCTTTCTTGTGGCTTTTCACATAAAATGTTTGGTCCTGTATCCAGCAACCCTAACTAGTCAGCGCATCGTGTGTACTCTGGCCAGGAGCTCTGCTAAATGCTCTTCTGTGGTAGCTCATCGCCAGAGCGATGTTGTGGCGAATTCACTGTCAGCATCTCCACTTCACAAAGAAGAAAACTTGCAGCAAGTAGGTGGCGTGCCCATGGTGACAGCAGCTAGACAAGAGAGCCTACACTTGAACCCAGGCAGTTCTGGGCCTCTCCGACTCAGGAATCCTGAACTTCTGCCAGCGTGGTTCAAAGGGGGAAATAAAAGTAGGCTTTTCACTGGAAGTTTCTGAATATCATGCTCCTTGAGAAATGTCGGCTTTACAGGCCATCACACCCTATTTCTTTCTCTCCTTTCCTTTACACATCATTACCCGTATCCTTTATTTATGTTTGATTTGTCTGTCTTCTTTAGTGGACTGTAGATTCCAGTGAGGCAGAGTCTGTCTTGGCAGAGTTAGAACAGTTCTACGCGCATAGTAGGTACAATAGGAGTTATTCTACACAGGCAGAAATAGACATAGAGTTCAGCACGAATGCATATATAAGTGTGTACATACATGTCACGCATAAATATATGTGTGTGTGGGTGTGTATTTGTTGAGTGAATAAACAGCGATGCAGGGCTACGGCCGAGAGCCATAAAGAAGCTATGAGTAGACTGTGTTACTGCACAGTTTTAGGCCAAGAATGCTTGGCTTTTTTTTTACTCTTAATTGATTCAACACTTCACTCTTGGAACATTGGCCTTCTTCCCCAGACATTGTTTATAGCTTGGGGAAATGGTCTCCTCCATCAGTACAAACACCAGCTGTGATTTGCATCTTCTATTTGGCCTCGTAGATGCTGTTTGAGAATTTGTGAGTGAGTGCTATAGCCATTCTTAAACGTTAACCCGGGAAATGATTTCTCCAGCAGATTCCATGGAGAGCTTCTCTCGCATGCCCTCCTCCCTCCAGCCATCTCCTGCCAGCTCCCTTCCCACTGCCCATGCTGTCAGCTCCCCCTTGCCGAGAGATGACCTAAGTACCAATTCCGTAGCCACTGAGGAAAGCAGAAGTGAGTCAGAGTCTCTTTCCCTTCCTGATTATCTGATTCTGTCCAACTGTGAGACTGGAAGACCGCGGCATGCCAGGTATGCTTATGTGCACGTCTCTCGATGTCTGCAGAACGTCCGCTGCCTTCTCTGGTGGGCTCTGTCATTGACATGTGCTCAGTGCTCCTGACCAAATCAGTCCATTTAGCTGTAGCATCTTCTAGTGGGTGTGTCTCCACTCACCTCTTCCTGCTGCAGCCAAGGTGGGGACGGATCACTGTCAACCACAATGAGGGATAAGTCATGCATGTGGCTTTCATGCCTAACCTTGTGTTTTCATATGTATCTGACACTGATAGGATGACAGAAATCAACAAACCATTGGTTCCTGCATCCAGGGATTAGTGAGGGCTGTGGAGGGAATGTGGAAGCATGGAAAAGAGGCCAGCATGGGTTTTGTAGTGGATAGGTGGCTTTCTTCTTCTGACTTCTGCCATGGACTTGCTCCATTTCAGTCGCATTTGTATGCTTTTTTCCCCTCAGTCTGCCCACCAGATGTGAGAGCTGGTCAAACTCAGACCGCTCATTGGAACAGACTTCATTTGATGACGTTTTTGTTGACTGCCTGCAGCCAATGCCCCCCAGTAACTTGGCTCACCCCTCACACCATGGGAGTGGCTCTCAGAAGGCTCCTTCCCTGAGGCCTCAGGCTGCCCTGATATGGAGTAGAGATATCAATGGACCAACCAGGGATCACTATTCTTCACCATTGCTGGAAACTTCCTTAAATTCCACCATTCAGGTAGATAAAAACCAAGGTTCCATGCCCTATGAGGCAAAAGAACTAGACATCGTGTGCAACATGCCACCTCCTCGCCCCCCTAAGCCAAGCCATCTCTCTGAACGGTGCCAAGACAAGCAGCTCCCGTGGAGTGGGCACGGCAGCATCAAGAAGCCAGAGTGCACTATGACGCCAAGAAGAATCTCTCTCTCTGGTTTAGATAACATGAGAACCTGGAAAGGTAAGTGTTGGATGCTAACACTGACAGTGAAGCCTGCCTCCTCTTTACTCCTTGTGTCCACATGAGGACATGGCAAATGTCCCTTACTCAAGCCAGCCCAGTCTTCCAATAGGGCCAGGTCATTGGTGGAAGCACATAGCCTGACTGCTAGCAATTCTCTTTCAAGTCTGGCCACTGGCAGAGATACTTAGGTCCCTGTGGCTGCCAAGACCAAGCTCCTGGTGTTTGTTTGGAGTCGCTCAGGGTCCCACTCAGTAGAGAAGGTGATATCTTTTGCCTCCGTTCAGCCAGTTTCCATTCTTTGGCTCTGACGTGCATAGTGAGAAGTGACGTGGTAAACCATAGCTCTTCTCTTTTCCAACAATCCTCTCACCCTATTCATCCCCCCACCCGACACGTTCTTTCCAGGTTTAGTGATGTAGCTTTTTACCATGTTGTCACCATCAAGGTGATTCTCACCCAGCGCTGTCACCTTCGTCTATTCACATGCCCTCCTGGAGCCCTCTTTTGCCTTTTTCTGTAAAGCTGTTTATTCTGATGGGGTTGGCTTACTGCCTCCTCTCTCTCTCTCTCCCTTTCTCTGCCCACCCCCTGCCCCGCCACTGTTCCAACCAAATATAATCAATGTAATCACTCCCACACTGCTACCTATATATCTTAAAGGAATTCTGCAAATTTAAGGAATGTGTAAATTGTGTAAATTTCTCATTCTGACTGTGGAGCTAAGTCACTCTGGCAAAGACCTCCCCTAGTGTCATAGTGGTGGGACCTTTACACATTACTTCTCTCTTTCTTTCTTTCTTTCTTTCTTTCTTTCTTTCTTTCTTTCTTTCTTTCTTTCTTTCTTTTTAATTTTATGTATTTATCTGACAGATAGAGAGACAGCAAGAGAGGGAACACCAGCAGGGGGAGTGGGAGAGGGAGAAGCAGGCTTCCCGCCAAACGGGGAGCCCCACACGGGGGCTCGATCCCAGAACATTGGGGTCATGACCTGAGCCAAAGGCAGACACTTAACGACTGGGCCACCCAGGCGCCCCTACACGTTACTTCTTTCCGCCAGCCTCGATGAGATGAGTATATGCTGAGTACACAAAGGTTCTTAATGTTATAACGTGTGAACAGTGGACAAAAAGGGAAAACTGGAAGAGTATGTAAGTAGATTTTGGGAAGTGAAATAACTAGACCAATAGAATGATAGAATATGAAAATGAATCAAAAGTCTCCAATTGAAGGGGTGCCTGGCTGGCTCAGTTGGTAGAGCATGTGACTCTTGATCTTGGACTTCGTAAGTTCAAGCCCTACATTGGGTAGAGATTACTTAAAAAATGAAATCTTTCAAAAAAGTTCTCAAATTGAAGAACAAAAAGTTGAAATAATGATATACTTCTATTGTCTTTTATATTTACCCTACAAGATTCTCTTTAGTTCTTTGTAAGGATTTGCATTACCATCCGGTGTCATTTCCTTTCAACCTGTATAAGGGTCTTCCTTTACTATTTCTTATAAGGAAGAGCTATCTGCTAGCATTAAGTTCTCTCGATCTTTATTATTTCTCTGGGGATGTTTTTGTTTCACCTTCATTTTTTTTTTCCTTTTTAAAGTGACTTTTTTTTGAAATTACTCATTTTTATTTTTATTTTTTCAGCCATTTTTATAACAGATATGATAGCAGTGTAATACATTTTTTAAAAAGTTATTCACAACATTTTTCAAGCAAAAGTAAAACAATTGGAAATTTAAATTAATTTAAAACTATTTATACTGAACTTAATTTTTAAGTGTTTCTTTTTTTTTAATGTTTTTTATTATATTATGTTAGTCATCATACAGTACATCCCTGGTTTCTGATGTAAAGTTCCATGATTCATTAATTGTGTATAACACCCAGTGCACCATGCAATACGTGCCCTCCTTACTACCCATCACCAGCCTATCCCATTCCCCCACCCCCCCTCCCCTCTGAAGCCCTCAGTTTGTTTCTCAGAGTCCATAGTCTCTCATGCTTCACTCCCCCTTCTGATTACCCCCCCTTTCTTTATCCCTTTCTTCCCCTACCGATCTTCCTAGTTCTTATGTTCCATAGATGAGAGAAACCATATGATAGTTGTCTTTCTCTGCTTGACTTATTTCACTTAGCATAATCTCCTCCAGTGCCGTCCATGTTGCAGCAAACGTTGAGAATTCGTTCTTTCTGATAGCTGAGTAATATTCCACTGTATATATGGACCACAACTTCTTAATCCAGTCGTCTGTTGAAGGGCATCTCGGTTCCTTCCACAATTTAGCTATTGTGGACAATGCTGCTATGAACATTGGGGTGCATACGGCCCTTCTCTTCACTACGTCTGTATCTTTGGGGTAAACACCCAGTAGTGCAATGGCTGGATCATAGGGTAGCTCAATTTTTAACTTTTTAAGGGACCTCCACACTGTTTTCCAGAGTGGCTGTACCAACCTGCATTCCCACCAACAATGTAGGAGGGATCCCCTTTCTCCACATCCTCTCCAACAATTGCTGTTTCCTGCCTTGTCGATTTTTGCCATTCTAACTGGTGTAAGGTGGTGTCTCAGTGTGGTTTTGATTTGAATTTCCTTGATGGCTAATGATTTTGAACATTCTTTCATGTGTCTGTTAGCCATTTGTATGTCTTCATTGGAAAAGTGTCTGTTCATATCTTCTGCCCATTTTTTGATTTGTTTATTTGTTTCTCACATATTGAGTTTGAGAAGTTCTTTGTAGATCTTGGATACCAGTCCTTTATCTGTAGTGTCATTTGCAAATATATTCTCCCATTCCGTGGGCTGCCTCTTAGTTTTTCTGACTGTTTCCTTGGCTGTGCAGAAGCTTTTTATCTTGATGAAGTCCCACAAGTTCATTTTATCTTTTGTTTCTCTTGCCTTTGGAGATGTGTCATGAAAAAGGTTGCTGTGCCCGGGGTCAAAGAGGTTGCGGCCTATGCTCTCCTCTAGGATTTTGATGGATTCCTGTCTTACATCGAGGTCTTTCATCCATTTGGAGTTTATCTTTGTATATGGTGTGAGAGAGTGGTCAAGTTTCATTCTTTTGCATGTAGCTGTCCAATTTTCCCAGCACCATTTATTGAAGACACTGTCTTTTTTCCACCGGATGTTTTTTCCTGCTTTATCAAATATTAGTTGTCCAAAGAGCCGAGGGTCCATTTCTGGGTTCTCTATTCTGTTCCATTGGTCTATGTGTCTGTTTTTGTGCCAGTACCATGCTGTCTTTGTGATCACAGCTTTGTAGTACAGCTTGAAATCCGGCATTGTGATGCCCCCAGCTATGTTTTTCCTTTTCAACAGTTCCTTGGCGATTCAGGGCCTTTTCTGTTTCCATACAAATTTAAGGACTATTTGTTCCAGTTCCTTGAAAAATGTCATTGGTATTTTGATCAGGATAGCATTGAAAGTGTAGATTGCTCTGGGTAGCATGGACATTTTAACTATGTTAATTCTTCCGATCCATGAGCATGGGATATTTTTCCATCTTTTTGTGTCTTCCTCAATGTCTTTCAAGAGTGATTTATAGTTTCTAGAATATTGGTCCTTTATGTCTCTGGTTAAGTTAATTCCAAGGTAACGTATGGTTTTTGGTGCTATTGTAAATGGGATGGATTCCCTAATTTCTCTGTCTTCAGTCTCATTATTCATGTATAGAAATGCAACTGGGGGCGCCTGGGTGGCACAGCGGTTAAGCGCCTGCCTTCAGCTCCGGGCGTGATCCTGGCGTTATGGAATCGAGCCCCACATCAGGCTCCTCCGCTATGAGCCTGCTTCTTCCTCTCCCACTCCCCCTGCTTGTGTTCCCTCTCTCGCTGGCTGTCTCTGTCTCTGTCAAATAAATAAAATCTTTAAAAAAAAAAAAAGAAAAGAAATGCAACTGATTTCTGAGCATTGATTTTGTATCCCGCCACATTACTGAATTGCTCTATAACTTCTAGTAGTTTGGGAGTGGATTCTTTTGGGTTTTCCATATAGAGTATCATGTCATCTGCAAAGAGAGACAGTTTGACTTCTTCTTTGCCGATTTGGATACCTTTTATCCCTTTTTGTCGTCTGATTGCTGTTGCAAGGACTTCTAGTACTATGTTGAATAATAGTGGCGAGAGTGGGCATCCTTGGTCGTGTTCCTGATCTTAAGGGAAAGGCTTCCAGCTTTTCCCCATTGAGAATGATATTTGATGTAGGCTTTTCATAGATGGCTTTTATGAGCTTGAGAAATGTACCCTCTATTCCTACACTCTGAAGGGTTTTAATCAGGAAAGGATGCTGTATTTTGTCAAATGCTTTTTCTGCATCTATTGAAAGAATCATATGATTTTTGAATTTTTGTTTCTGGATAAAATCTAAGACACTGGGGCGCCTGAATGGCACAGTGGTTAAGCGTCTGCCTTTGGCTCGGGGCGTGATCCCGGCGTTATGGGATCGAGCCCCACATCAGGCTCCTCCGCTAGGAGCCTGCTTCTTCCTCTCCCACTCCCCCTGCTTGTGTTCTCTCTCTCGGTGGCTGTCTCTATCTCTGTCAAATAAATAAACACAAATCTTTAAAAAAAAAAATCTAAGACACTGATCGATTTGCAAATGTTGTACCACCCTTGCATCCCAGGGATGTATCCCACTTGGTCATGATGGATAATCCTTTTAATGTTCTGTTGGATTCTATTAGCCAGGATCTTGTTGAGGATTTTGGCGTCCATATTCATTAGGGAAATCGGTCTATAATTCTCCTCTTTGAACGGGTCTTTGCCTATAATTCTCCTCTTTGAACGGGTCTTTGCCTGGTTTGGGGATCAAGGTAATATTGGCCTCATAGAATGAGTTTGGTAGCTTTCCTTCTGTTTCTATTTTTTGAAATAGCTTTAGGAGAATAGGTATTATTTCTTCTTTGAATGTTTGGTAGAATTCCCCAGGAAAACCATCCGGGCCTGGAGTTTTGTTGTTTGGAAGGTTGTTTATCACTGACTCAATCTCTTCATAATTAATTGGCCTGTTTAAAAAATCAATTTCTTCCTGTTTCAGTCTTGGTAGTTTATAGGTTTCCAGGAAGGCCTCCATCTCTTCCAGATTGCTTAGTTTATTGGCATATAGCTGTTGATAAAAATTTCTAATAATCCTTCCAATTTCAATACTGTTCGTCGTGACCTCTCCTTTTTCATTCATAATTTTAATAATCTGGGTCCTTTCTCTTTTCTTTTGGATAAGTCTTGCCAGTGGTCTGTCAATTTTATTGATTCTCTCGAAGAACCAGCTTCTAGTCCTGTTGATCTGCTCTACTGTACTTCTGGTTTCTGCTTGATTGATTTCAGCTCTAATTTTGGTCAACTGCTTCCTCGTGCGTGGATGAGGCCTGTCCCTCTGTTGCTGTTCCAGCTTCTTGAGGTGAGAATATAAAAGCTGCATTTTAGATTTTTCTATTCTTTTGAGTGAGGCTTGGATGGCTATGTATTTCCCCCTTAGGACTGCCTTTGCAGTATCCCATAGGTTTTGGACTGTTGTATTTTCATTCTCATTGGTCTCCATAAATTGTTTAATTTGATTTTTGATTTCCTGGTTTATCGAGTCATTCCTGAGCAGGATGGTTCTTAGTCTCCAAGTGTTTGAGTTTCTTCCAAATTTTTCCTTGTGGTTGAGTTCCAATTTCAGAGCGTTGTGGTCTGAGAATATGCAGGGGATAATTTCAATCTTTTGGTATCGGTTGAGACCTGTTTTGTGTCCCAGAACATGGTCTATTCTTGAGAATGTTCCATGGGCATTAGAATAGAATGAGTATTCTTTGGTACTGGGGTGTAGTGTTCTATATGTATCTATGAGGTCCAACTCGTCGAGTATGGCATTCAAAGCCTTTGATTCTTTGCTTAGTTTTTGCCAGGGTGTTCTGTCTATTTCTGATAGTGGTTGCGCTGGCTGTAGAATTCTCGTTTGACAGATTTTTTTTCTTTCGGCAATTTGAATTTGAATTTGTAATTCTACTCCCTTCTGGCTTTCCATTGTTTCCGATGAATAGTCTGCTGTTAATCTTACTGTGATTCTCTTGTAGCGAGAGAGCTGGTTTTCTCTTACTGCATTCGAGGTTTTCTCCTTCCTTTTGATTTTCCACAATTTGACTATGATGTGTCTAGGTATTGATGTGTTCGTGTTTAGCTTACTTGGAGTTCTTTGAGCTTCTTAGATGAAGATTAATGTTCTTTGTCAAATTTGGGGAGTATTCTGTCATTGTTTCTTAAAAAAAAAATTCCTCCTTCTTTTCCACCTCTCTCCTCTCCTTGTAGGACTCTAATTACATGTATGTTAGTACGCTTGATGGTGACAAGTCTTTGAGGCTTTGTTTGTTTTTCTTCATTCTTGTTATTTCTTTTTCAGACTGGACAATTTATATTGATCCATTTGGAGTTCATTGATTTTTCTTTTTTTTTTTTTTTTTTTTAAGATTTTATTTATTTATTCGACAGAGATAGAGACAGCCAGCGAGAGAGGGAACACAAGCAGGGGGAGTGGGAGAGGAAGAAGCAGGCTCATAGCGGAAGAGCCTGATGTGGGGCTCGATCCCAGAACGCCGGGATCACGCCCTGAGCCGAAGGCAGACGCTTAACCGCTGTGCCACCCAGGCGCCCCCTGGAGTTCATTGATTTTTCTATCAGTTCAAATCTTCTCTTGAGAACTTCTTGTGAATTTACATTGTAGTTACTGTACTTTTCAACTCCAAAATTCCATTTGCTTCTTTCCAATTTCCATCTTTTTATTGATGAGCCATTGTTATGTTATCTTACAATTTTTTAAAAAGATGTATTTATTTTTTTAAATATTTATTTGAGAGAGAAAGAGAGAGATAGCAAGAGAGCACAAGCAGAGTGGAGGGGCAGAGGGAGAGGGAGAAGCAGGCTCCCCACTGAGCAGGGAGCCTGGCATGGGGCTTGATCCCAGGACCCCGGGACCATGACCGAGCCAAAGGGAGACTCTTAATGACTGAGCCACCCAGGCACCCCTAAGGAGTTATTTATTCATCTGGTGGGGGGAGGAAGAGGGAGAGAGAGAATCCTGAAGCAAACTCCCTGCTGAGTGCAGAGCCTGATGCGGGGCTCCATCCCAGGACCCCAAGATCATGACCTGAGCAGGAATCCAGAGTCTGCCCTTTAACCAACTAAGCCACCCAGGCGCCCCTATCTTGTAATTTTTTTGAACATGGTTTCCTTTTGGTTCTTTGAACATATTAATAATAGCAGTTTTGAAGTCTTTTCTGCTTATTCCAGGATCTAGAACTTTTCAGAGACAGTTTTTATTGACTGATTTTTTTTTTCCTGTGTATGGATCATTATTTTACCCCTTCTTTGTGTCTGTTTTAATTTGTTGTTGAAAACTATTTTAAAGATTTTTATTTAAGTCATCTCTACCCCCAACGTGGGGCTCAAACTTACAACCCCGAGATCAAGAGTGGCATGCTGTACCAACTGAGCCGGCCAGGCGCCCCTAACAACTGGCTATTCTGGATAACGTACTGTAGCAACTGCATTCTGACTCCACCTAGGATTCATTATTCTGGTGTATGTTTGTTTAGTGACTTGCTCAGACTAATTTTCTAGAGTCTACTTCTGCACACAGTGTGCAGCTGCTGAAATCTCTGCTTAGTTTTTGTCCTTTGTATTCCTTATTTTGCTGTTCATCCTGGCTTCCTAGAGGTCTGGGTCAGCACGGTTTACTGGTCAGCCAGTGGTCGGTCAGAGCACATGCTGAAGCTCTTCTTGAGTCAGATTGCTGTGTGGGATGCGAAATGCATTCAAAGTTCAGTCTTTTTACAAGTCTGTCCCAGCTCTTACTTTCTAGATCCATTTATCTTACTGCTCTGCCTCCTGGACATGTCTTCTTTCAGTTCAACAATTATTCTAAATTTTTATGTCACACCGTTTTTCACACCCATCTGACAAGTTTCTAGTCCTATATTAACCCAACTTTCCTCTTTCTCCATGCCTGTACCTGAGTGGCTGAGTATTGCTACAGAAAATCATGGTCACAGGTCTCCAGTGCCCTCAATGCTGCTCTGCAGTGCTGTCCCTTGTCTGCTCACCACAAGGGATCTTCTACACCTTCTCTCTTCAAACCTCCAGCTCCATCTCTACCATCTCTGCTCTCGGAAAATTCATATAATATATGCAACAGGCATTTGTTAACTCTTTGCTATACGTCCTCCTAATTCACAGAGAGATCTGAAGCCATGGTACAGAAACCTCCAAATCTGGTCTGATTTCCATCTGTTGGGGAATGTGCTGTGACTGCCCAACTAGACATAATAGCAAGCCTTGCGTATAGAAACCATATTACGCTTCTCTTCCTCTCCGGAGCTGAGCATAGGGCCCTGAGGTCCATAGGGACTTGGAACCTAGTTTCAACTGATACTGTCTTGCATTTCTCACCACCCTGGCTTGTTTCTTACAGCTGATGTGGAAGGCCAATCCTTAAGACACCGAGACAAGCGGCTTAGTTTAAATTTGGTAAGTTTGGCACTTGAGTTCCTTTCAACCTCAATTTTACCAAAAATAGCCTGACCGACATATGTTCCCTTGAAGTCTTTTGAGACTCAGCACTGAGTCTCTGAGGACCCGTTCAGTCTTCCCCAAGGCTTGCACTTATCTGGGAACTACTGGACTTCGTGTTCTGTAAGGACCCTGCCAGTTCTAATGGTTCAGACCCTCGTCTGACTCGGGGCAGGACTTAAGGCATCACATTATACCTAGAGCATTTGCATAAACTCCTAACCCACTGTCTTCTAGCATCACCTTCAGGAGAGTCTCACTCACCTCACACAACAGGTGCAGAGACAGAGCTGGAGTTAGAGGCTTATCTGACTTTCCTAAGGAAGTTCAAAGTTATTCTTGGATAATTGGCAACCGAAGCCCTGTGTGCAGCCTTGGCAGCCCCGCTGGGAGCCACTTCCATGACTGCTCTGTGCTTCCCCACCTGTGCCTGTTCTCTTGCAGCCGTGCAGGTTCTCCCCAGTGTACCCCACGGCTTCAGCCGGGGCCGAAGATGGCTATGTGCCCATGGGCCCCCAGGCGGCCATCTCTGGTCTTAGAACCCACCGCAGCCATGATGACTACATCCCAATGAGCCCAGGAAGTGTCTCCAGCCCACTGCTTGAGCTGCCTGCAGACCTGGAGCCTCCCCCAGTGAACAGAGACCTCAAGCCTCAGAGAAAACGTAAGCCACTTGACTAGGCATGCTGTGCAGGAGAGGGGATACGGGTCCTAGAGACCATATAAAAAAGTTTCCTTCTTGACTCTCTCTGGGAAGAAAGCACTGGAGGAACCATCTCAGAGGGCTGGGAAGTGTAACAGTGCGAAGCAATGGCCAGGACTGAATGGGAAGGGCTGGGAAAGCTTGCCACCCCACACTGAGAAAAGGAGGCTTGGAACTTAAGGCATTGCGGCCCTGCAAATACAGCCTACAAAGCCAAGTTCACTCCAGAGGGCTCATCTTTTCTGCTTCCCTAACAAAGGCCCAGAAATAAGTGATGATGATGAAACCCACCTGGCATCTCTTTGTTTAAACAGACTTGAATGTAATCACAGTGAGGTAGTCAAGAATGACTTCTTTTTTTTAAGATTTTATTTATTTATTTATTTGACAGAGAGAGAGAGAGAGACAGCCAGTGAGAGGGGGGAACACAAGCAGGGCGAGCGGGAGAGGAAGAAACAGGCTCCCAGCAGGGAGCTCGATGCGGGGCTCGATCCCAGGACTCTGGGATCACGCCCTGAGCCGAAGGCAGGTGTTTAACGACTGAGCCACCCAGGTACCCCAAGAATGACTTCTGACATGAATTCCTTAATGCCAGATCTGGTCATATGCAACTTCTCCCTCACTGCCCTGCACATGCCCCTCAGCAGCGGTATCTGGGGGCAATGAGCAGTCTGGATCCTATGAGCACGGAGCTCCGCAAAGCTTCTGCCTTGTTCCCAGGCAGCTTCTCTGGTCTGCAAACAGCATGGACAGAGAGGGAGAAAGGAGAAGACGGAAAGAAAAGCAGGTCAAACTAACTTGCTAACTTCATCCTTGCCCATCGCCACTTGCCCAGTAGGTCTGTGTGATTACCAGGAACTATTTGGTACAATGACTGTGATCTCTGGTTGGTTCCCACCTCTGTTCACTCTTTGGAAAAACTACTGCTTCAGGCAGCTATACCCCAAGCTGGTAGCCAAGGCCCCTACTCATGCCTGGTCATTCTAGTCTCACCCGCTTCAGCTTGAGTCGGACACACTGACAGCATGTCTGCTGCGTGTGCTCCTGTGCTAGGCACTGGGTGGGATGTGAAGATGAGGAAGCAGCTTCTTCAGTGGGATGGGGAGGAAGACAGGTAAAAACCAGCTGGAAGAAGAAGAATGATCAAGTCAGTGCCAAATAAGAACGAACCCTGTCTTAGGATGTTCAGAGGAAACAAGGTCTCATGCCACCAGGAGAGACCTTCTCCCCAGGGACTGTGTGACTCACATGTCCTTTCCAGCTCAGTACCTTGCCCAGCTCAGAGGCTCCCAGGAAACTGACTGAACAGCAGAAGTCACTGTCCTGGGCTCTGATGATATGGAGGGGAGTTAAATAGTCTCTACCCGTGTAGTCTAGTGGAGGAAACAAAAGGAACCTGGTCAAGGCCGTGGTAGAGGGATACATGCATTACCAACTCAATGAGGTGGACCACAGAGGTGGAGTAAGGGTCAGGTGCCAAGAGCTTCTCTACGTGCCAAGGTGACTGTGACGAATGAGCCAAAAAAATCCCTGTCCTCCTAGAGCACAGTCTAGATCTGAATCAGATAATCACAGATGAATATATCATTACGAACTGCAAGGAGCGCTATGAAGGGTAAATACAAGAACTCATGAGAGCCCATGATGTGGGGCCTGATCTTGTCTGGAGGTCAAAGAAGCCCTTCCTAAGCAGGAGACATTGAGCTGTGATCTGAAGATGACTAACCAGGCAGAGAGATGGGGAAGAATGTTCTACGTAGAAAGATTATCAGGTAGACAATGAACTGGAAGAGGGGAAGACTAGAACCTGGGTGACCATCTCTGCCTGTAGTAAGAAAGGTAAAATTTCCCTTTTGGACATGCCAAGTATAAGGTAGGTTTGGGATTCCGTACGGTCAGAGACTTTCATCTGTTTTGCTCACACTGTGCCTCCCAACACCTAGAACTATGCCTGATATGCAGTGAGTTCTCAAATGCATATTGACTAAATGTATCTCCCCATTGTTACCTCTCGCTGGTAATGTGACCAGTGAGGTAGGGAAGGGTAGGTCAGTGAATTCACACTCATCATCAGGGCTGCTTGTTCATCAATTTGGACTGGATGTGCTAATAAGTAAGTGGAATGTCATAATTTTAGTCTTTAGATTCTGGCCTTGAACTCCTGAGAACTTACATACTGGATATCGTGTATTATCTTGTAGCACGGCCACCTCCCCTGGACCTGAGAAACCTCTCCACCATCCGGGAACATGCATCTCTAACCAGGACCTGCACCGTACCTTGGTATGTCTTTGATTGCTCGAAAGGACCAGTTTTAGTTAAGCCTCTGAATAAATGTAGCTGAAGCCCTCTTGATCTAGCTTAAGTCAAAGGAGGGATGGGGTTTGTTATAATGAACCAGAAATATTTTGTAGATCACAAAGGAAGGAATATAACTGGATGTCCCAGGATACTGGAGTCAGAAACAAGCTGTTGGGAACCCAAGGAACTCTCCACCTCTCACATCTGCTTCTCTCTTCACATGTACCAGAGATCCTGAGCTTATTTACATGCTACAGTTCCAGTATCCACAGAGATAGGCTCTTTTTCGACCCCAACTCACATTTCCTGGGAGAGGGAATTGTACTGCCCCAGCCTGAGTAGAATCACCTGTGGCCCAGGGGGAAGGGTCGGTAGTACCAACATGGCTTCCAGAAGCCCAGCCTTGTGAACGAAGTAGAAGGGAGTTCTCAGAGATAGAGGGATGGTTCTTGGACCTGGCAGACAAACCCCAAAATGTGTGTGCACTCTCTCATCTCATCTTTTAGAAGTTGTATTTTCAGAGTCTTGGGCCTGGCGCAAGAGTTTCCTGGTTCTTTCTCCATGCCACAGGATACAATCACTTTGCAAAGCAGACCTCTGCAAAGAGCTCTATTTCCAGTCATGACTGCAGAGAGATGCAGCCTGTGCTTCTGACTCAGGAGCAGGGTGAAAATTGATTTGCAGTCTTGTTCTCATCCCATCAGAGGGATGGCCACATCTCATTACTTTCGCTAGTTTCTTTGAATGGAAACAAGAGAGCTCCAAAGGAGTGTTTTGTTTTTGTTTGTATTTTTTTTTCTAAATGATGTGATGCCTTGGTCTGTTTCTAGAAAGCTTGCGAGCTGTGTCCGATGGAGGGTCTGGAAAAAAGTAGCCCTTGAGAATTGGGAGCCGTTTGCCCCAGAATGGGACAGAAGCTGGGCAGTCTCTGTTGCTTGAGGAATTGCTTTGGCCAGAAAGAAATTGTATCTGGAAGGGGAGGGCTGAAAAGCCCATGGGGACCCTGTCAGCTCCTGGCTGGCTTTCAGAGCAGCTGTAAGACATTGCTTTGACCTCATCTATATTTTTGTTCTCAGCAATCGAACGAGATTTCTCTCTCCAGAAAGAAACGGTATTAATTCTGCAAGATTTTTTGCCAATTCTGTTTCCAGAGAAGAGGAAGAAAGCTACATCCAAATGGTAATCCTCTGTTTCACTCTTCATATGCTTCACCCCAATGTATATTCTTATGAGTTCATTATAAAGGAAACATGTACTTCAGAAAGATTCCTGCAATCTGAAAACAATCACTTGAATGTGATACCAGGTTACTGGGAACAAATCTATTTGAAGCTGGTTTTCTTTCCTGCAGGATGCAGCTCCTCCTAGCATTTCGAGGCCATGCTATTGCAAGAACACCCAGGGTTGAGACATGTGTAATGGGAAAATGGAAATGTCAGCAATTCTTTTCACCAAGGCTGTGATATCCGATTTGATCTCAATGACTTTGTAGTTCTTTGGATGTCCAGAGAAAACTCACATATCCTATGAACCTTTCTAAAGGATAAATCACTTGGAGTCCCAGTGGGAGGGAGTACAGTGTCCTGGGCTGTGAATGTGTCTTAGTGTCTGGAGACTCGGATTATAGGGTCTTTCTATAGACCTGAGTGGATAGAGACCTGACATCCCCATCCTTTAATTAAGTAATTAATCTCCCCCTCCAGCCTTCTGTTATTCCTTCCGTTCTCTTTACTTGGATTCTGTTGGCAGCATGGGTTTTTGAAGACAGAAGGATTTTTAGCACCTCTGGGAATTATGAGGCACGTTAGCCAGAACCGAGCCTGTTCTGCAACTTAATGTAGGGAACTCCAGAGAGAATCTCTGTTTGACCTGCGAAGTTTTGAAAAGAGATCTTAGAAGACCGATATTCAAGGCACTGTGACTATCTGTACTTTTGAAAAGACAGTTCTGGCCCTCCTATGCATGAGGTCAGTAGGCAAGTGAAAATCTAAACACGGTCATCTCCAGTGAAGCAGTAATTAAATGCTTCATTTTGCCTTTCTATTTGATAAAAACTGTTCACTTAACCATATGCAGATGGAAAGTGACTCATATACAAATCTGCTGTGGTCTTCCCAATGTTTTTCACACTTAGTAATGGCCCTTGGGAAACTTCTAGAAGAAAACACTCTTATAAAGGATACTGACCAGCTGTGCTCTGTCTCCAGAGAACAGAAAAGGGAAGTGAATCTATAACCTAATAGAAGCAAGTGTAGAGTCATTCCAGATCCTAGCAGTTCATCCCTGATCTTTGAGGTTATGAGAAAGCCCACTGTTTTATTAACAACACAGTTACAGATTGATTTCTTGCCTAAGTTTATAATTATTAGTTAATGACTGGGCATTTCGAGGCCATTTGACACCGTAGATTTAAGAGCCCAGAATACTGGCTGAAGGCGGGTAACTGTGGGGAAAGCACCATATAGGTGTGTTGAAAGCCTATCTAAAGTCTATCCCATCTCATTCAATTGTGTGTCTCTTCAACTGTAGTGATATAATAATTTCAAATGACTTTGAGTTACATTATTTCACTTTTGTTCCACATAACAACCCAAATGACTCATAAGGTTTGATATTGATTTTGCACCTAATCATATGTGTTAATTTTTTTTCTGAGAACAAGGTCTGATCTGAATGTAAAAATTTAGGCCAGGGGCTGAAATATAAGTTTTGTTTTATTAAATTTATGTATCCTTTTTTAGTTTCTTCCAATGTTTGTGAAATTATAGAAAATTTAGAAGAATGACAATTTTAACTTATGTGATCTCTTTTTTACAAGACTTTCACATTCTATAATTTCAATAGTTTTGTAAGACTTTTATAGTAGAATTCTAGACCCTAAATCTCACATCAAATGTTTTATTATGGCATTATAATGCTTTTTAGTTTTTAGATGATCTTACAATGAAACTGACTTTCTCTTGGTGTGCAGTTCTATGAATTTTAACATATATGTAGATTCACATAACCACCGCCACAATCAGGACACAGAACAACTTCAAGGTACTCCTTCGTGCTACGTCTTCATAGTCACACCCGCCCACAACCGAAATCCCTGGCAACCACTGATGTATTCTTCGTCGCTATAGTTTTGTCTTTTCAAGAATGCCACATAAATGGAATCATATAGTATGCCGTCTTTGGAGACTGGTTTCTTTCACTCAGTTGAATGTCTTTGAGATTCACCCAAGTCATAACAGGGTTGATAGTTCTTTCTGTTTATTGGCGAATACTGTTCAAGTGTATGGATGTGCCACGGTTTGTCTACTTACCGATTGAAGGACATTTGAATTGTTTCAAGTTTGTTGGCATTTGTGAATGGAATTGTAACAAACATTGTTTTTTTTGTTTTGTTTTAAGTAAGCTCCATGCCCAGCGTGGGGCTCGAACTCACAACCCCAAGACCAAGAGTCACATACTCTCCTGACTGAGCCAGCCAGGTGCCCCAGCAACGTTCTTTCACAGATTTTGGGATTTTTTGGTATCTTTTACTAAAGTGGAATATACAGAACATAAGATGTACCATTTTAACCATTTTTAGGTGAACAGTTCTGTGGCACTAAGCTATGTTCACAATGTTGTGCAACCATCATCACTATCTCTTTCCAGAACTTTTCCATCATCCCCAACAGAAACTCTGTACCCATTAAACAATAACTCCCTAGGCCCTCTCCGCAAAGCCCCTGAAAACCTCTGTTCTACTTTGTGGCTTTGTGAATATGCCTATTCTAGGTGCCTCACTGAAGTGGAATCATAAGATACATGTCCTTTCGTGCCTGCCTTTCACGTAGCAGAGTGTCTTCAGGGTTCATTCATATTGTAGCATGTCTCAAAATTGCATTCCTTTCTGAAGCTAATACTCCGTTGTATGGAGAGACCACCGTCATCTGTTGATGGACATTTGAGTTGTGTCTACCTTCTGGCTATTGTGAGTAATGCTGCCAGGAACATGCGTGTACCCATATCTGAGTCTTTGGTTTCAGTTCTTTTGGATATATACCTAGAGGCGAAATTGCTGCATCCTATGATAATTTATGTTTAACTTTTTGAGGAACCACCAAACTGTTTTCCACAGCAGCCAAACCATTTTGCATTTCCACTAGCAGGTGCAAAAGCTTCTGATTACTCTGCGATCTCACCAGTATTTGTTATTTTCCATGTGTTGGTCCGTTTTTAATTATAGGCATCCTCCTGGGTGTGCAGTGGTGGTTTTTGCTTGCATTTCCCTGATGACTAATGATGTTAAGCATCTTTTCATGTGCTTATTGGCCATTTGTGGATCTTTGGAAAAATGGCTAATCGAGTCCTTTACCCATTTTTGAATTAGGTTGTTGGTGTGTTTTGTTGTTGCCTTGTAGAAGTTTTTTCAAAAACGTATTATGGATATTAACTCCTTATCAGATCATGATTTGCAAATATTTTCTTCCATTCTCTGGGTTGTCATTTCACTCTCTTGGTGGTGTCTTTTGATGTACAGAACTTTTAAATATAATGAAGTCAAATTTCTTTTTTTCTTCTATTGCCTCTGCTTTTGATATCATATCCAATAAATCATTGCCAAATCCAGTGTCATGAAGTTTTCTCTTAACGTTTTCTTCTAAGAGTTTTATACTTTTAGCTCTTATGTTGAGGTCTTTAATCCTTATTGAGTTAATTTTTATGTGTGGTCTAAGGTTAGGCTCCAACTTCATTCTTTTGCATGTGGATATCCAGTTTTCCCAGCATAATTTGTTGGAAAAACTGCCCTTTCCCCACTGAGTGGTCTCAGCACTTTCACTGAAAGTCAGTTGACCATGTATGTGAAGGTGACTTCTGGGCTCGTTGGCTTTCACGTCTGTCCTCACTCCAGTATCACACTGTTTTAATGTACAGTAGATTTACAGTAAGTTTTGAAATCAGAAAGTGAGTCCTCCAGCTTTGTTCTTTTTCAACATTGACTTGGCTATCCAGGGTTCCTTGAGAGATTCCAAGGGTTTTAAGATGGATTTTTCTATTTCTGCCGAAAATCTCATTGGGATTTTGATAGGGAATGCATCGAATCTACAGAATGCTTTGGGTAATGTTGTGATCTCAACAATATTAAGTCTTCCAGTCCACGAACATACATGGAAATGTCTTCCCACTTATTTATGCCTGCTTTGCTTTCTTTCAACAATGTTTTGTAGTTGTCATTATAAGTCATTGGTTAAATTTATTCCCAAATACTTCATTCTTTTTGATGTTGTTGTAAATGATATCGTTTCTTGATTTCCTTTTCTCAGATGGTTCAGTTAGTGTATAGAAATGCAACTGAGGGGCGCCTGGGTGGCGCAGTTGTTAAGCGTCTGCCTATGGCTCAGGGAGTGATCCTAGTGTTCTGGGTTCAAGCCCCGCATCAGGCTCCTTGGCCGGGAGCCTGCTTCTTCCTCTCCCACTCCCTCTGCTTGTGTTCCCTCTCTCGCTGGCTGTCCTCTCTCCGTCAAATAAATAAATTCTTTAAAAAAAAAAAAGAAATGCAACTGAATTTTGGGTGTGATTTTTGTATCCTGCAACTTTGCCGAATTTGTTTGTTATTTTTTTTGCATGGAATCTTTACAGTTTTCTACATATAAGACCATGTTGACAACAGATTATTTTGCTTATTCTTTTCCAATTGGGCTGCCTTTTTTTTTTCTTGCCTAATTGCTGTATATAGCTAGAACTTCCAATACTTTGTTGAATAGAAATTGCAAAAGTGGGCCACCTTGTCTTGTTCCTGATCTTGAAGGCCTTTTACAGATTCTGTATGGGCATAAGTTTTCATTTCTCTAGAGCAGTGTTTCTCTACTGGGGATGATTTAGCCCCATAAGGGACATTCGGCAATGTCTAGAGACCTTTTTGGTTGACACAACCTGGCACAGGGGGTTGTGGTGCTGGCATTTTAGCAGGAAGAGTTCAGGGATGATGCTACGCATCCTACGGTGGATAGCACAACTCCCCACAACAGAGAATTATCTGACCCCAAAAGTCAATAATGCCGCTGTTGAAAAATCCTCCTCTAGGGTAAATACCCAGAAGTGAGATGGCTGGGTTATCAACTGTGTTTAACTGGGTCATCAGTTGTATGTTTAACTTCACAAGATACTGCCAAAACCTTTTCCATAATGGCTGTACCATTTTGCACACTCATCAACTCTTTATGAGAGTTTTAGTTGCTCCGCTGGAGCATACTTGGTCCTGTGGTTTTTTGTTTTTGTATTTTCTTTCTTTTTTTTTTTAATGATTTTATATTATATTATGTTAGTCACCATACAGTACATCCCCGGTTTCCGATGTAAGGCTCGATGATTCATTAGTTGTGTATAACACCCAGTGCACCATGCAATACGTGCCCTCCTTACTACCCATCACCGGTCTATCCCATTCCCCCACCCCCCTCCCCTCTGAGGCCCTCAGTTTGTTTCTCAGAGTCCATAGTCTCTCATGTTTCATTCCCCCTTCTGATTACCCCCCCTTTCTTTATCCCTTTCTTCCCCTACCGATCGTCCTAGTTCTTATGTTCCATAGATGAGAGCAATCATATGATAATTGTCTTTCTCTGCTTGACTTATTTCACTTAGCATTATCTCCTCCAGTGCCATCCATGTTGTAGCAAATGTTGAGAACTCGTTCTTTCTGATAGCTGAGTAATATTCCATTGTATATATGGACCACAACTTCTTAATCCAGTCATCTGTTGAAGGGCATCTCGGCTCCTTCCACGATTTAGCTATTGTGGACATTGCTGCTATGAACATTGGGGTGCATACGGCCCTTCTCTTCACTACGTCTGTATCTTTGGGGTAAACACCCAGTAGTGCAATGGCTGGATCATAGGGTAGCTCAATTTTTAACTTTTTAAGGGACCTCCACACTGTTTTCCAGAGTGGCTGTACCAACTTGCATTCCCACCAACAATGTAGGAGGGATCCCCTTTCTCCACATCCTCTCCAACAATTGTTGTTTCTTGCCTTGTCTATTTTTGCCATTCTAACTGGCGTAAGGTGGTATCTCAGTGTGGTTTTGATTTGAATTTCCTTGATGGCTAATGATTTTGAACATTTTTTCATGTGTCTGTTAGCCATTTGTATCTCTTCATTGGAAAAGTGTCTGTTCATATCTTCTGCCCATTTTTTGATTTGTTTATATGTTTCTCGTGTATTGAGTTTGAGAAGTTCTTTGTAGAACTTGGATACCAGTCCTTTATCTGTAGTATCATTTGCAAATATATTCTCCCATTCCGTGGGCTGCCTCTTAGTTTTTCTGACTGTTTCCTTGGCTGTGCAGAAACTTTTAATCTTGATGAAGTCCCATAAATTCATTTTATCTTTTGTTTCTCTTGCCTTTGGGGATGTGTCATGAAAAAAGTTGATTTGGCCGATGTCGTAGAGGTTGCTGCCTATGTTCTCCTCTAGGATTTTGATGGATTCCTGTCTCACATCGAGGTCTTTCATCCATTTGGAGTTTATTTTGGTGTATGGTGTGAGAGAGTGGTCAAGTTTCATTCTCTTGCATGTAGCTGTCCAATTTTCCCAGCACCATTTAGTGAAGAGACTGTCTTTTTCCCACCGGATGTTTTTTCCTGCTTTATCAAATATTAGTTGCCCAAAGAGCCGAGGGTCCATTTCTGGGCTCTCTATTCTGTTCCCTTGGTCTATGTGTCTGTTTTTGTGCCAGTACCATGCTGTCTTTGTGATCACAGCTTTGTAGTACAGCTCGAAATCCGGCATTGTGATGCCCCCAGCTTTGTTTTTCCTTTTCAACAGTTCCTTGGCGATTCAGGGCCTTTTTTGGTTCCATACAATTTTAAGGACTATTTGTTCCAGTTCTTTGAAAAATGTCATTGGTATTTTGATCGGGATAGCATTGAAAGTGTAGATTGCTCTGGGTAGCATGGACATTTTAACTATGTTAATTCTTCCGATCCATGAGCATGGAATATTTTTCCATCTTTTTGTGTCTTCTTCAATGTCTTTCAAGAACGATTTATAGTTTCTAGAATATAGGTCCTTTACGTCTCTGGTTAAGTTAATTCCAAGGTAACGTATGGTTTTTGGTGCTATTGTAAATGGGATGGATTCCCTAATTTCTCTTTCTTCGGTCTCGTTATTCGTGTATAGAAATGCAACTGATTTCTGAGCATTGATTTTGTATCCCGCCACGTTACTGAATTGCTCTATAACTTCCAATAGTTTGGGAGTGGATTCTTCTGGGTTTTCCATATAGAGTATCATGTCATCTGCGAAGAGAGACATTTTGACTTCTTCTTTGCCGATTTGGATACCTTTGATCCCTTTTTGTTGTCTGATTGCTTTTGCAAGGACTTCTAGTACTATGTTGAATAATAGTGGTGAGAGTGGGCATCCTTGTCATGTTCGTGATCTTAAGGGAAAGGCTTCCAGCTTTTCCCCATTGAGAATAATATTTGCAGTAGGCTTTTCATAGATGGCTTTTATGAGCTTGAGAAATGTACCCTCTATTCCTACACTCTGAAGGGTTTTAATCAGGAAAGGATGCTGTATTTTGTCAAATGCTTTTTCGGCATCGATTGAGAGGATCATATGGTTCCTGAGTCTTTTCTTGTTGATATGATGTATCATGCTGATTGATTTGCGAATATTGAACCACGCTTGCATCCCAGGTATGAATTCCACTTGATCGTGATGGATAATCCTTTTAATGTACTGTTGGATTCTATTAGCAAGTATCTTGTTGAGGATTTTGGCGTCCATATTCATTAGGGAGATCGGTCTGTAATTCTCCTTTTTGAGGGGGTCTTTGCCTGGTTTGGGGATCAAGGTAATATTGGCCTCATAGAATGAGTTTGGTAGCTTTCCTTCTGTTTCTATTTTTTGAAATAGCTTTAGGAGAATAGGTATTATTTCTTCTTTGAATGTTTGGTAGAATTCCCCAGAAAACCGTCCGGGCCTGGAGTTTTGTTATTTGGAAGGTTGTTTATCACTGACTCAATTTCTTCATAATTAATTAGCCTGTTTAAGAAATCAATTTCTTCCGGTTTCAATCTTGGTAGTTTATAGGTTTCCAGGAAGGATTCCATCTCTTCCAGATTGCTTAGTTTATTGGCATATAGCTGTTGATAAAAATTTCTAATAATCCTTCCAATATCAATGGTGTGTGTCGTGACCTCTCCTTTTTCATTCGTAATTTTAATAATCTGGGTCCTTTCTCTTTTCTTTTGGATAAGTCTTGCCAGTGGTCTGTCAATTTTATTGATTCTCTCAAAGAACCAGCTTCTAGTCCTGTTGATCTGCTCTACTATACTTCTGGTTTCTGCTTGATTGATTTCAGCTCTAATTTTGGTCAACTGCTTCCTCGTGCGTGGATGAGGCCTGTCCCTCTGTTGCTGTTCCAGCTTCTTGAGGTGAGAATATAAAAACTGCATTTTAGATTTTTCTATTCTTTTGAGTGAGGCTTGGATGGCTATGTATTTCCCCCTTAGGACTGCCTTTGCAGTATTCCATAGGTTTGGGACTGTTGTATTTTCATTCTCATTGGTCTCCATAAATTGTTTAATTTGATTTTTGATTTCCTGGTTTATCGAGTCATTCCTGAGCAGGATGGTTCTTAGTCTCCAAGTGTTTGAGTTTCTTCCAAATTTTTCCTTGTGGTTGAGTTCCAATTTCAGAGCGTTGTGGTCTGAGAATATGCAGGGGATAATTTCAATCTTTTGGTATCGGTTGAGACCTGTTTTGTGTCCCAGAACATGGTCTATTCTTGAGAATGTTCCATGGGCATTAGAATAGAATGAGTATTCTTTGGTTCTGGGGTGTAGTGTTCTATATATATCTATGAGGTCCAATTCGTCGAGTATGGCATTCAAAGCCTTTGATTCTTTGCTTAGTTTTTGCCAGGGTGTTCTGTCTATTTCTGATAGTGGAGTGTTGAAGTCCCCTACTATTAATGTATTTTTATTTATATGTCTCTTTATTCTGGTTAAGAGTTGGCTTGTGTATCTTGCTGTGCCCCTGTTGGGGGCATATATATTTATAATTGTCATATCCAGTTGTTGAATACTTCCTTTAAGAATAATATAGTGCCCTTCTGCATCTCTAACTATAGTCTGTAGTTTAAAATCCAATTTATCTGATATGAGAATTGCTACCCCAGCTTTCTTTTGAGGTCCATTTGCGTGAAAGATGGTACTCCATCCCCTTACTCTCAGTCTGAATGCATCTTTGGGTTTGAAATGAGTCTCTTGTAGACAGCAAATGGATGGGTCATTTTTTTTTATCCAATCTGCAACCCTGTGGCACTTTATGGGATGGTTCAAACCATTTACATTAAGACTGATTACTGAGAGATATGATTTTAATGATGCCATGTTGCCAGTAAAGTCTTTGTTTGTATTGGCTGTGACTTTCTGTTCTGTATCACTCTTGGGGCCTTTTTACTTTTATAGAACCCCCCGTAATATCTCCTGTAGGGCTGGTTTCGTGGTTACGAAATTGGTTAGTGACTGGCAATTCTGAAATGTCTTTATTTCTCCATCAATTCTGAATGACAGTCTTGCTGGATAAAGGATCCTTGGCTGCATGTTTTTCTCTGAAAGAGCTTTAAAGATGCTCCCCCAACCCTTTCTCTCATTCCAGGTCTGTGTAGACAGGTCTGACGTAATTCTGATGCCTTTGCCTTGGTACGTGAGAAATTTCTTTGCCCTGGCCGCTTTCAATACTGTATCCTTGGATCTAATATTTGCGAAATGCACTATGACGTGACGTGGCGTAGGTTTGTCATGGTTGAGCTTGGGAGGGGTCCTCTCTGCCTCTTGGACACGAATGTTTGTTTCCCTTGCTAGACTAGGGAAGTTTTCAGCTACAATTTGTTCAAATATCTCTTCTAGACCTCTGTTTTTCTCCACCCCCTCGGGGATGCCGATGATTCTAACATTGGATCGTTTCATTGAGTCAGTAATCTCCCGTAACCTACATTCGTGGGCGTGGATTTTTTTAAGACCAGCTTCTATTTTCGTTTTTTCCTCTATTAACCCATCCTCCAATTCACTAACCCGTTCCTCTGCTTCTGTGACCCTGGCCGTCAGAGCCTCTAGTTTTGCCTGCATTTGGCTCATAGAATTTTTAATTTCTGTCAGATTTGCTCTCATTTCTGTCCTTAGGGATTCTATATTCTCAGTAACCTTTTCATTAATAGTTTTTTCAATTCTACTCATCATTTTGACCATCGTTACTCTGAATTCCATTTCTGATACTTTGGTTACATCCATATCCATTATTTCTGTGGCAGAGGCCACAGACTCACTGTCTTTTCTTTGCTGGGAGGGGGGGCTTCTCCTTCTTGTCATTCTGGTGAGGAGAGGCTGCGGGGCTGTCCAGAGCCCAAATTATTGACTGGGTCCCAGGCCGTGCCCCTTGTTTTATAGGGATCTTAGGGATGTGGGCTTCTTCTTTAAAGATTTTATTTATTTATTTATGTGGCAGCCAACCAGCGAGAGAGGGAACAGAAGCAGGGGAGTGGGAGAGGAAGAAGCAGGCTCCCAGCGGAGGAGCCCGATGAGGGACTCCTTTCCGGAACACCGGGATCACGCCCTGAGCCGAAGGCAGGCGCTCAATGACTGCGCCACCCAGGCGCCCGGGTTGTGGGCTTCTTGATTTTTCAGCCTGCCTTCTGTGTTCTGGGGGAGGGGCCTGCCGCGCCGATACTCAGGCAACCCTGTTTGGGTAGAGTCATCGTGTCCCCTGCGAGGGGGGATGGGGATGGGCACTCCCTGAGCTGGTATTTCCAGGCTTTTGTTCTCTGGCAGCTTTCCCTGGCGGTTTGCTGTGCCTCTTCTGAGAGTCAGAGCAGCAGCGGCCGAATTTCAGCCTCTGTCACAGAACAGAGGGATTGCGGCCCGTTCTCTACTAATGTCCTGGCCACTTTAACTCTGTTACTGTTGGTGCTGCTCAACCCTGCAGCGTCCCGGGATGTGCGCCCCACACCCGGCGTCCAGCCCTCACTTCGAGGGCCGGCGCATCTCTGTCCTTTGTGTTTCTAACGCCGCCAGCCGCCAGCCGCCCCGCGCGCGCTCCGGAAGCTCCCGGTCTCAGTCTGGATCCAGTGAGCGCACCGGGATTCCGGTGTTCCGCGAGATGCCTGGTGGCGCGCGCACCCGGCTCACGGTCTCAGTCTGCTGTTTTGCGGGTGCCAACCGCGAGCCCGCCCGCTCCCCCGTGCAAGTGGCTACCGCTTCCCGGCGCCCGAACGCGGCGGCTCCCTCCCCCTTCCGTTTATCTTCCGATATCTGTGCACAGTTTCATGGCTCCCCGCTTCGTACCTCAATACTCAGCGCTGGAGATGTTCATTTGTAGAGATCCAGATGCATCTTCCTGCGTCTCAGGCTGGTTCCGTGGTTGTTTAGGCTGGTCTGGTACCTATCCAGCTCGACTCGGGGGACCGGCTGAAAACGGTGTCTCCTACTCCTCCGCCATCTTAACTCCTCTGTTTTTGTATTTTCTTTAATTTGGACATTCTAATATGTAGGTAGTGGTATGTCATTGGAGTCTTAACATGTATTTCCCTAATGGCAAATGATGTCAGACTTATTTCTGTGTGCATGTTTGGCATTTATGTATCTTCTTTGATGGAGTCGCTATCTGTTGGATCCTCTTGCCTGAGTTTTAATTGGGTTTTTTGTCTGCTTACATTGGGTTTTGAGAGCTCTTTACATATTCTGTGTACAGGTCATCTGATATGTGACTTGCAAAAATTTTCTTTTTAGTCTGGAGCTTGCCTTTTCATTTTCTTCTGTCTTTTGCAGAGCAAAGGGTTTAAATTTGATTAAGCCAAATTTATTTGTTTTTATTTTTATTCCAGTGTAGTTAACATCCCGCATTATATTAGTTTCAGGTATATAATATAGTGAGTCAGCACTTTCATACAGCACCCATGGCTCATGAGGACAAATGCCCTCCTTCATCCCCATCATCTATTTAACCCTTCACCCCCCACCTCCCCTCTGGTAACCACCGGTGTGTTGTCTATAGTTAAGAGTCTGTTTCTTGTTTTGCCTCTCTTTTTTTTTTCCTTTGCTCATTTGTCTTGTTTCTCAAATTCCACATATGAGTGAAATTATATGCTGTTTGTCTTTCTCTGATAGACTTATTTCACTTAGCATTATACTCTCTAGCTCCATCCATGATGTTGTTTTTTTCATGGCCAAATAATATTCCTGTGTGTGTGTGTGTGTGTGTGTGTGTGTGTGTGTATGTGTATACACACCACATCTTCTTTATCCATTCGTCAGTCAGTGGACACTTGGGCTACTTCCATAATTTGGCTGTTGTTGATAATGCTGCTATCAATGTTGGGGTGCATGTATCCCTTTGAATTAGTGTTTTTGTATTTTCTGGGGAGATACCCAGTCATGCAATTACTGGGTCATAGAGTAGCTCTATGTTTAATTTTTTGAGGAACCTCCATACTGTTTTCCACAGTGGCTGCATCAGTTTTCATTCCCAACAACAGTGCAAGAGGCTTCCTTCTTCTCCATATCCTCGTCAACACCTGTTGTTTCTTGCAGGTTTGTTTTTTTGTTTTGTTTTTGTTTTTGTTTTAGTAATCTCTACACCCAATGTGGGGCTTGAATTTACAACCCTGAAATCAAGAGTCGCATGCTCTACTGACTGAGGCAGCCAGGAGTCCCTATCTTGTGTTTTTGATTTTAGCCATTCTGACAGGTGTGAGATGTTATCTCATTGTAGCTTTGATTTGCATTTCCCTGATGATCAGTGATGTTGAGCATCTTTTCATGTGTCTGTTGGCCATCTGAATGTCTTCTTTGGAGAAACATCTGTTATGTCTTCTGCCTGTTTTTAATTGGATTATTTGTTTTTTGGGTGTTGAGTTGTGTAAGAAGTTGTTCATGTATTTTGCAAATACCTTCTCCCATTCTGTAGGTTGCCTTTTAACTTTGTTGATTGTTTCCTTCCCTGTGCAGAAGCTTTTCATTTTGATGAAGTCCCAATAGTTTATTTTTGTTTTTATTTCCCTTGCCTCAGGAGACATAACTAGGGAAATGTTGCCACGGCCAGTGGCAGAGACATTACTGCCTGTTGATTAAGCCCAGTTTATTGACTTTTTTCTTTTTTATATATATTGACTTTTTTCATTGACGGATTGTTATCATGTCGAAGAATTATTTGCCTAACCCTACTGGGTCACTGGGATTTTCTTATGTTTTCTTCTAAAAGTATCATGTTTTTAGGTTTTTCTGGAAGGTCTGGAATCCATTTTGAGTTACTTTTTATATAAGGTATGAGATGCTGTTGAGAATGATTTTTTAACATACAGATGTCCAAAATGTTCCAGTTTATCATTTATTGACAGGACAATCTTTTCTTCATTGAATTGCCTTTGCACTTTTGTAAAACATCATTTGAGCATATTTTTGTAGTCTTTATATTCTGATCCATGGATCTATGTGTTTATCATTTTGTCTATACTGTAGTCTGGATTACTGAAGCTTTATAGTAGTAAATCTTAAAATGGGAAGCATATTTTCTCCAATGTCATTCTTGTTTAAAAAATGTTTTTTGTTATTCTGCCCTCTTTGTCTTTCCATATAAATTTTGGAATAAGCTTGTCATTATCTAACAAAATATCCTGATGTGATTTTGATTGGAATTACTATGCTGAATCTTCTAATTCATGAATATGGTGTGCCTCCATTTATTCAGATTTTCTTTACTTCTTTCCTCAGAATTTTGTAATTTAAACATATAGATGTTATGTTTTATTAGATTTCTACCTGTGTATTTCACTTTTTGGAGCTATTGTAAATGGCATTTTTGTAATTTCAGGCTTTCAATTGTCTACTGGCAGTATATACAAATATTATTTTTTGTGTGTTGGCCTTGTATCCTGTGACCTTGCTAATTTCCCTTATTAAATACGGGAGATTTATTTTCTTTTGATTCCGTGCGGTTTTCTGTTTACATGATCATCTCATCTGTAAATACAGTGTTGTATTCCTTCCTTTTCAATACTGTATGCTCCTTCATTCTTTTACTTGCTTTATCACCAGCCTGACACTCTTAGTACAATGTTGAATACATGTGGTGAGATGAATCTCTTTGTCTCCGTTTCAGAGGGAAATCATTCAGTCTTTCACTTTGAGTATGGTGTTAGCTGTGGGTATTTTATAGATGTTCTTTATCAGGGTAAGGAAGTTCCCTTCTCGTCTTAGTTTTCTGAGAGGTTGTTTTGGTTGTTTGTTTGTTTGTTTGTTTTATCATGAATGGATGCTGGATTTTATCAAATGCTTTTCTGTATTCATTGATATGATCATTTAGTTTTCTTCTTTAGACTGTAAATATCGTGGACTACACTGGTTTATTTTTAAATATCGAATCAGTCTTTTATTCACCGAATAAATCCCATTTGGTCATGGTGTAGTATTCTTTTTAGGTATTGCTGGATTTAATTTGCTAGCATTTTGTTGAGGGTTCTCTATCCACAGTCATGATGGATACTGATCTGCAGGTTTTTCACAGTGTCTTTGCCTTGTTATCAAGGTAATGTTGGGATCCTTGGGAAGTGTTCTCTCCTCTTCTGTTTTCTGGAACAGATTGTGTAGAATTAGTGTTATTTATTCTTTAAGTGTTTTGGTTAATTTATCAGTGAAACCATGTGGGTGACTTCAATTTTATTTAATAGTTGCAGGACCATTACCATGATCTATGTAATCTTGGGTGAATTGTAGTTATTTGCCAGAACCTTTATAGTTGTACCTTTCACAGTTAGGTCTACAATGCACCTGGAATTAACTTCTGTGTATGATTTAAGGTAGGAGTCAAGTTTCATTTTCCCTTGATATGTTTCTCTAATTGATCTGTCACCATTTATTTAAAATTACTATAATTTGCCATTATTCTGCAGTGCCGTCTTTGCCATAAATCAAATATCCATGTGTGTATGGGTCTTTTTATGGGCTCTCAAATCTGTTCCATTGGTCTACATGTCTATCTTTGGACAATACCCCACTATGCTAGTTACTGTAGCTTGATAAGTCTCAATAACAAGGACAATAAGTCCCGCTTCGCTTATCTTCCTCAGGTTTCTTTGGCTATTTTTGGTCCTTTCTATTCCCATTTTAGAAGCAATTCATCAGATTCTACCAAAAATGAAATATTGTTCTTTCCAGGGAGGGTGGTCAAAATTATTTAATCCAACATTAGAAGTAGAACTACATTGGGGCGCCCCGCTGGCTCAGTTGGTAGAGCATGCAGCTCTTGATCTCAGGGTTGTGAGTTTGAAACACACGTAAGGAGTAACGATTACTTAAAAATACAATCTTAAAAAAAGGAACTGGAACTACATTTGTTCTGTTTTTTTTTAATTTGATGGGGCACTTCAGTAGGCAAACTACCATGAAAACCACATACCACCACACAAAGTATCTTAAAATGATAGAGAATATATTTTAAAAAAACAAAACTCACTGACAAGAAAGGAAGGGGAATCTCTGGGACCAAAAATGTCAAGGAATTACAAATCCTGAGAATTGATAAGAATCACAAACACTAGAATCAAATACAGAAGTAACCCATTATTGGAAATAATTGGATTTTGAATATAAAATAATTATGTTTGATAATATTTAAAGAAATAAGATGAGTTGAAAGTTGGACTAACTAGATACTATTAAAAAATTACCAGGGGCTCCTAGGTGGCTCAGTCATTGGGCTTCTGCCTTCGGCTCAGGTCCTGATCCTGGTGTCCTGGGATCAAGCCCCATGTTGGGCTCCCTGCTAAGCAGGGGAGGGGGGCTGGCCTCTCCCTCTCCCGCTCCTCCTACTTGTGTTCCCTCTCTCGCTGTCTCTCTCTCTGTCAAATAAATAAATAAAATTTTTTAAAAAATGACCAGGCAGATTAGAAAAGACCATTTAGAACTTCTAGAAATAAAAATTGGGATGAAATTAGAAACTCAATGGGGGCACCTGGGTGGCTCAGTCTGTTAAGCATCTGCCTTCGGCTCAGGTTATGATTTCAGGGTTCTGGGATCTAGTCCCACATCCGGCTCCCTGCTCATGCTCTCTGTCTCTCAAATAAAGAAATAAAAATCTCAAAAAAAAAAATTAGAAACTCATTGGATGGGTTGAGCAGATTAAACCCAAAGAGGGATTTAGTGAACTGGAAGATAATTGTGAGGAAGTTACTAGTAAATCAGGACAAGGAGATAAAAGCGTAGAGAAATTTGAGACATGGAAGATAGTATGAGAAGGTCAAACATTTGTCTAGTCAGAGTTCTAGAAGGAGATAATAAAAAAGATAGAGAAACAATGTGTTAAGGGATAATGGCAGAGTTTCTCACAATTCGTGAAAGATACCAGTCCTCAGACAGTTCGAAGACTCACGAGCAATTTAGTGTAGTCAGATGTTAGTGGTAGAATGTAAATGGTGGGGATATGGGTGTTCACAGTATATTTTCTTCAGTTTGACTGATTGTTAGAAAATTTTCATAATAACAAATTGAAAAAATAAATCCCACGAAAGGAAAGTGAATAAAGGCAAGAACAGAAATGAACAAAGTAACAAAATTAGAGAGGATCAACGCTTACCTAATTGGCTCTTTAAAGACTAAAATTGGGGCTCATGACCTGAACCGAAGGCAGGTGGACAATTGGCTCAGTCCTGGGATTGAGCCCCGCATCGGGCTCCCTGCTCTGCGGGGAGCCTGCTTCTCCCTCTGCTGTTCCCCCCGCTTGTGCTCTCTCTGTCAAATAAATAAAATCTTTTTAAAAAAATAAAGAGAAAATTGAACATAACTAATCAAGAAAAGCAATGGATACAAATAAACAATATTAAAACTGTAAAGGAGGTAGTAATTGCAAATACACCAGAGATTGATGATGTAAGAGAATATTATGAACTTCATGCCAGCGAATTTGACAACTTTGGTGAAAATAGGCAAATTATCAGAAAATATCCAAAAACACATTCAAGTAGAAATAGAAAACCTGAATGATTATATAACCACTAGAGAAACTGAATCAGTAGGGAAATTGTACCACAAAGGATCATGAGGCCCAAAGAACTATACAGACACTTTCTACCAAAAGGAAGAGATGATTACAGTCTTATTATGTAAATGCCTCCAGGGAATGGAAAAAAGGAAATATTACCCACCTTATATTATAAGGCTAAAATACGTTGATACCAAAACAAATAGCGACAACATAAGTACAAAATTATAGACCAATTTTACTCATTGACACAGGTTAAAATATCCTAAAGGAGAAAATGTCCAACCAAATTTTGTACACAAATGTTCATAGCAGGGAGCCTGATGTAGCCGGATCCCAGGACCCCAGGATCATGACCTGAGCCAAAGGCAGACGAGACGCTTAACTGACTGAGCCACCCAGGTGCCCCAGCAGCACTCTTTTAATAGCCAAAAAGTGAAAATAGCCCAAATGCTCATCAGCTGTTGACTTGGTAAATAAAATGTGGGATAGCCACCCAATGGAATGCTATGCAGCCATGCAGTGAAACACTGGTGAACCTTGAAAACAGTATGCTGAGTGAAAGAAGCCAGTCATCTCAAAAGACCACATACTGTATGACTGCGTTTGTATGGAATGTCTAGAATAGCAAGTCTGTAGAGACAGAAAGTAGATTGGTGGTGGTGGCCTAGAGCCTGGGGAGATGGTGAGACTGGGGGTGTCAGCTAAGGGGTGCAGGATTTCTTTTTGGGGTGATGAAAAATGTTCTAAAATTAGTTGAGACAATGATTGCATATGGGCATCTGCAAAGCATCACTGTATTGTCCGCTTTAAATGGGAGAATTGTATGGTCTGGAATTCCAGCTCGATAAAGTTGTTAGAAAAGAAGCCCTAAAGAAGATTTTAGCAAAATAAGTCCAGCATTATGAAAAGCTGAGAGTATACACAAACAAGTTGAATTTATCTCAGGTATACAAAGTGGGTTTAACATTTCAGAATCTGCTCCTGGACAATCTCCATAAAGACGGCAGATTGACCGCAGGCTTCTATTTTCCCTCCATCCCAAAATAGCCTCTGAAATGTCAGTAAAGGGATTTGTTAAAGGCATAAACGCATACGGGTGCAGAGAACTGAAGAAGATAATAGCAGTGACATTGGAAACTGGAAAGCAGATGGATGTGTGGTAAATGACTTATCAGACCCAAGAAAGTTAAATTCTAAATACACTGGGGGTGGAGGGGAGACAGAATCTACTACAGAATACCCAAAAGGTTCAGGAATTGTCCATGGCACATAGTTCTGGAAGTAGGGCTGAAGGGAAAGGAAAAGAAGGAGTGGTGGTCCAAAGTCTGCATAAGCAGCAGGTAAATCTCAAAATGCCCCTCCCTCACTGCATGGAGGTAGACCACTATGACTCCCCATCTCTACAGAAAAGTTGAAGTGTAGTCTCTAGAGAGAGTAAACCAAGGGTTCTCTGCACTGGCGGGGGGAGACATTAGACCCATTTGACCAAGAATACTGTACTAAACATGAAATGATTAGGTAAATATGCCTCATGGATACGAGAACCATTCCTGAACCTGTTCTCTAGCCCTTCTTTTTCCACAGTGTTGACAATCCGACCTTTCCAATTGAGTTCTGGAGATTGGAAGATTGTTCTGTGGGCTATTTGAGCAGCCCGAGGAAGACCTAGGTCTTAACATTGAGGGTTACCCAAGAAAACCATCCAGCAGGGTCACCCTGCAGTGAACCCCACAGTTAACAAGCACCACCAATGTACTCAAGGCTTCAGTCAACTTTTGGGTCTTTGACTCTTAAATATGAGCAGGCAGCCAGTGATTTCATCAGACCTTTCAGGAAAGCTCTGGAATGAAGTGTAGAGACCAAAACACATCAGAGGAAACAAAACTATGTCAGAAGGGGAAGCGGTTTTAAAATCTATTACTACCTTTTTGTAAAGTTTTCATTTTAGTTTCAGTTAGTTAACATGCAGTGTTATATTAGTTTCGGAGTAGAATCTGGTGAGTCAGGCTTCCACGCAACACCCTGCACTCCTCGCAACAAATGCACTCCTGAATATTTTCTGAAAGATGAGCTATGGCAACTATAAATTACAAGAAGCTATGAAGTCAGTCTAGCACATTAACATATTAAAGGAGAAAATGATGTGATTATCTCATTAGATGCAGAACAAGTATTTGATAGAACTCAACATCTATTCACATATGGAAACTTAATATGTGACTAGAGGTTGCATCACGGAAGAAAGGGTGGCTAGCCATGTGGGGTAAAAGCAACAAAACAGGAATGGATTGTATCCCTATTTTACCACCATAGGTTAAAATCAGCTCAGGCTGGACTAAAACGTGACGGGCAAAACTTCATAATTTTAGGACAAAATACGGGGCAACAAGTTATGACCTCAGCATCGGAAGGATCCCTTAAAATACAAAAACAAGCCACTCAGGAAAATATTACCTTAAAAGTGGGAACTTGTCTTCATTTAGAAAATACCATAAAAAGAAAGAAAGAACAACTGTAGATTGTGATAGGCCATTTGTAACACACATCACCAATAAATGATTGCTCTCCAGGATATATGAGGAAGTACTGAGGAAAATCAGAAAAATGCAGGCACTTCCATATAAAAACCAGCAAAACAAAAACAAACCTGAACAGACAACTCACAGAAGAGAAAAAAATAGATGGCCCTTAAACATATGAAAAGGTGGCCAATTAATTATAAGGGCATAGAAGACCAAACCACAGTAAGATACCATTTTCCCCAAATGATGTGGGGAAAACATGAAAAACTCGGATATTACCAAGTGTTGGCCAGGATGAAGAGCGATAAGAGGTCATATACACTCCTGGTAAGTGTGTAAGTTGGTGTAACCACAGCCTGTTCAGAAATAGTTTGGTGATAGTAAAGTTGAAGATGCACACACCCTGTAAGCCAGAAGTTCTGGTCCCGGGCTCACACCCTTGCAGCTCTTCCACCAGCACACGCGTGCTCACGGCAGCATTGCTTGGAAGTAACTGGGAAGGCCAGTGCATGAGTGGGGCGAGTGTGAAGTATGTAATCTGGAGCAACAAGGGAAGTCACCAAAAATACATGGAAAAGGCTTCTGCTGATAAAAGTTCAAAACAGGCAAAACTCAAGTATGTGATTTAAGGGTACTTCCACACTGTCAAAACCGTATTTAAAAAGACTGGTAAATGCAAAAGTTCACTATAGTGCTTAGTCTCTTGTGAGGAGAGGAGGTCGGAGGAGGGGAGCAGGTGCTTCTCAAGCTGAGTGGTGAGTCCACGCGTGTGTGTCGCACACGTTACACTGTTCGCATTGTATAAAGTGTCTTGGAATGCATTTGGGGGGCCTTTACTAGAACTTTAATAAATGTGATCGAACTTTTGGGGATTTAGTCTCTAAGGTATCCTGGGCCTGTCATATCCTTAAAACAGTTTCTTCTTGAGGGAGATTTTGGTCACCTGTTTCCAGGGTGAATAGAGGGATAGCTCTGTGTGAAAGCCAAACTGGCTGTACTGTATTTCACACGCCAGCTCTCCCTCAGATGTGGGGGCTGCTCCGCGCAGGTCTCGTCAGACCGCTCTGTTGTGATCTGATGGCAGATGCTCAAGTGGAGACACGACTCACCCTCCTTCCCTTGGGCAGCCCAGCCAGCTATCCTTAACCTGAGTCCTGTGATGTTGGTTTCTAGAATCACAGAACAGCCAACTCCCTAAGCAGTGGTGCGCTGACATGGACAAAGAAATTCAGCCTGGATTATTTAGCTCTGGACTTCAATTCAGCATCACCAGCCCCTATACAGCAGGTAGGAAGTATCTTGTGTCTGAGAATTCCCAGGAGATTCCTTTTCTGTTTAGATTTTCCTGATGATTCAACAGTGCATGTTCTCTTTGGAAGGTCTTAAATATACAGATGTGTATAGGTGTAGGAGGGGTCTGCCGAGGGAAGAAGGAATGGTGTAGTTTGGGTAGACTCTGGGGAGTGGTGACAAGAGCCCTCCATTGCAATTGGAGCCCCTCAGTAAAGGGCCTCAAATGCCGGGTTGAGCAGTTTTGACTTCTTTAGATAGTATTCTCATCTGTAAAGTGGGGATCAGAAATAATAACATTTACATCAAGGCCTGTCGTGAGGATGAAACGAGTTAATACATGTCAGCCACCCTAGCCAGTCACCCACTACACAGTGTAAGCCGCGGAAGGAAGGAATGGTAAGTAGTGCAAAACAGCTAAATATTTTTGAGCAAGGGATGGTCGTAATCTAAAATGTGCCTAACAATGTATATTGTTTGATGAGAAAAAGCAACTTAGCTGAACAGGAGATACAGTATGAATCCATTTTGTGTGTGTGCAGGAAGAAAATCTGAAGATTTCCCTTTCCTTTTGCCAAATGAACTCCCACTTCTCCTTTACCTTTAATTTCATTCCCAAAACCTGAACTGATATTCCAGAAAAACTGGTCAGAAGGGGGAGACCAACAAGTACAAAAGAGTGCCTCAGTCAGTTTTGGTAGGCTCTGCGGTCAAGACAGACAACCCCCAAATCTTAGTGGCTTGCGACAGCAGAGGCCTTCTCTGTTGTTGCTCATGGAACATTTGGCTGCAGGCCAGGTCATCTGCCACCGGGGCCCAGGAGAAGCAGCCCCCAGCCGAGGTACACTGGTCTCGTGGCCGAATCACGTGCTGGGTCTTTTCCCTTTCAGATTGGCATGTGTCACTTCCACTCACGTTATATCGGTGAGAGCAGATCAAATGGCTAGAGAGCAGTTGAAGGGAGCCCAGGAAAAGAGAGATTTAAACATATACCCAAAGTGTAAGGCTTCTGCAGAGAACGACCCAGGAGGAAGGGGTAGCAAATATTTAATGACGCTGTAATCTACCCCTAAAGGGCTGATATTTTCCTGATTTTTTTAATTCAATGTAATGAAAACCTTTTTGTTCTCCCGCTTCAGAAACTTCTCCTTTCAGAAGAGCAAAGGGTCGACTATGTGCAGGTGGATGAGCAGAAGACGCAAGCCCTCCAGAGCACAAGGCAGGAGTGGACGGATGAGAGGCAATCAAAAGTGTGAGACACGTGCTTGGGCCGTGTGTGGGGCAGGGAAGCTTGGGGCTCGCTCTCAGTTTTTTTTGCCAGAATTGCACCAATGGTCAATGCAGGTCCAGAGAGAATCTGTAATTTCTGTGGGCTTGGCAAGAACCTTTGGGAGAAAGGATTTATTTGTACACACTGAATGGAGAGGAGAAGGAAGTCGTCTCCTAGCCCCCACCCTCACCCTCACCCTCACCCGTCTCGGTGGTGACCTTCCCCAGCCACGCTTGCCCAGAGCCTCTGGGATGCTTGGAGTTGGCTCCACAGACATAAGAGCCAGCGATGGAGGATTCTACAGCCCTGGACTGTAATGTAGAAAACTCCATTCACTTAGGCAGCGTAGGAACAATAAAAACAAGACTTGGGAGAATATTTTCCCTAGGGTTTCGTTAAGAATCTCTCCAGCAGAGCATTTGGAGTGTAGATGAGAACCAGTATTGCTGCACCAGACAGAATCATTTGACTCTAATGCTTGAAAATTCTGACCTCTCTTCTGTGCTTCCTGGATCACAAATTATACTGGCAGAGAGGCTCCTGGAGACCATTTTGTCCCAGCCCCTGAAGACACGGTTGAGGGGATCAAACCTGAGATGGTGGCAGAATCTGCATTCCTTACTTGAAGACTCACAACAGACAAATAATTTCTACCCCCAGAGAAAGACAATTCAAGTGACAGGGGCAGTCAGTCCTGGACTCTGTTATGAGCACAAAAGATGACACTGGCTGGGTGGGTCTTCCATTCCTGCTGGCCTTTCTCAGCATGTTTTCACATGCATCATCTCATCTCTTTCCTAAAAAACCTCAGAAGCGAGGCTTGGCAGAGATCATTGCTCCCACTTGAAAGAAAACGGAGAACTAGAAGAAGGAACACTGCCTAAGGTCACTTACAGAGCCAAGACCCAGAGCGAGGCCTAGAATAGAGTTGGCCAGGCTGCCCGTCACAGGCTCATTCCACCATCTTACACTGCCTTTGAGGGTTTTGATTCATCTATCACTTTGGTCAACCTTGGAGACATGAGGAACACGTGCAGACACGAGATGAGTCGTCATCTCCTTTCCCTTTCATAGGATTTTGAGCAGGTGCTTTCTTACTTGAAAGGTATGCATGTCAAGCCAGGTTTTCTTTGTGTGGTGTTCAAATGGGAAACTCTAACATAATCAGTAGTTACCATTAGAAATACCTCTTGACGATCACTGTGAAATCCGTTCTTGGATCGTGTGGTGCCCTTGCAATGTGTTTCCCGTGAGCTGGCTAATGCTGAGAGAAGAATTTTTTGTCACATCGGGAAGGCACGAATCGTCCCTGGCTGTCCTATGCTGGACCCAAGCTTTTGAGTGATAGATAGTTGTGACCAGAAAACAAAAACAACACAACAAAACAGAAAACAATGAGTTCCATTCTCAAATTTCCTGGTGAGTTTTTCCCTTCTGCTTTAGTGATAGCTAAGTCCTGAGCAAACAGTCCCACTTTGTCGTAAGGCCATCATGTCACCCTTTCCGTGATGGGGCCCAGGGGACCCAGATGAAAGTCCCAGTTGGGCACAGGGTTTTATTGAATGGCCCTTCTTGATTCTTCTGAGCACCTGCAGCCAGAAGACAAATCTGAACAACTGGGAATTAAGCAGATATTGGTTTGTCATTCTGACCGGCTTTGTATCTTATAGGAGGACGGATTGACTAGGCAGGCAGGTGGATGACAGGGCCAGTTGGGGTGATTATAGGCATTGCTGTAGGGTTTTCAGGTTTCAGGCTGCCCCAAAGGTAAGTAAATGTCAGTCTTGGCTTTTCAGACTATTAAAGACATACTTGTGATGTTCAAAGCAGCAGGACCTGGTGACCTCATTTTCTTCCTGGAAGAAAGTGGGGGGAAATTGTTGAATGCTTTAAATGATGTAAGAGTCCTTAATGAGCCTGGATGGAGAAATGAGAGTGCTCCCTGCACCCCGCAGCCAGCTCCATGTCACAACACACAGGCCAGAGCCTGTAAGGAGCTGCCTTCTTCCCTATGTGACTTGCAAAGAGTCATAGAGGCTCAGGCAAGAATCCAGGGCTGTCAGTTCTCATAGATGGTAACTGCCTTGTGTGTGTGTGGGGGGGGCACCTGTGTTCAGATTCTTGATTATCTGACAGAGGCTGGTGCAGAAAAGTTACATGCCTGAGTGCCAAGAACCACACCAGACTGAAGATAGATCAGAAAAGAAAATACAGCTGAAATCATGTCAGTAGTGAAATGGCATCCAACTGACCACACCCGAAACCTCTTTCTACAAAATATGTCCTGGAAGTAGTGACCGCATGGAGCAACACACCACTTGGGTAGCGTGACCTGTTCGGAAGCATTTAATTAGGCATTTTTTTTAAAAAGGTGACTTCACCCTCCTTTTCAGGGTGTGTGTGATTATGTCCCGCTTTGATAAGACTGCTAATGGATGGTTACCCAAAAGCATAAGGATTGAGGGATACAAACTACAGGTAATTTTGAGCTGACAGCAACGTATGCTCCTGCGAAAGGCGCCATAAGTCAGAATGATGCCGGCCAAATCTTGCTTTCCTGTGGAGATAACACATATGTAATGGGGCTATGAATCTGACCAGGGCTGAGGTTTGCAGTTTTTTTCAAAATGGAAATGATCCCAGATAGCATTGTGAGTCACGTGCACACGGCATGTGTGTGCGCTGCACCGGGTACACCTTCCCAGAAGCTAGCAGGACAATGCAGCCATTGATCCCACATTGTTTTCTGTAGTTCCATTTTACTTTATTTTCTTCCATCTCATTTCATTAGGAAATTCCTCCAGATCAGGGGTTGTGCAGTGCAGAAGGGTTTCAAGCCTGCAAGTCCCTAAGGCCACAAGCCCGGGAACCTTGGGAGTTAAGTTTTCCTGGGGGAGGGATGATCTCAAAGGCACAGAATCATGCTGTGGAAGGCCATGTCCAGGCCACTTCACTGGAGCAAGTCTAGGCTGAACTATGGCCTTTAGATCTGAGTCAAGACAGAAGGCTCCCCTCAGGCCTGACTTTCTCCTCTCAAGGCCTTCTCGGTCCCTGTTAATACCATCCTTGTACCCATAATTGATGTTTAAAAATTCATTATGTCCTTTACTGTTTCATTTCTGGCATTAATAAAAGTCTTATAAGGGGGAATCACACTCAAGTTTTCTCTTGTTTAAAGTAAAGACATTCAATATAAATGCAGAACACATTTTGAAAGTTGAGTATGTGAACGTAGACCCCATTGCCATTTTCAAGTACAGCAAACTTAACCTAGCTCACAGGGAATCACCCATATCCATGTAATTTTGCTACAGTTGAGTACTGCTTCTGCCCAGCCAAACCACATCTTGACATCTCTTCATCAGAAACTAACTTCGATAATTGGCAAAGTCAGTGACCCTCCCTGATAACACATATAACAAGATCTTCATCATTACTGACCTTAAAAAGCAACAGCCCCAGCCTGCCTCTCCCCAGCAGAAGTCTCTTATGCCACTAGCCTCTCTCCAGCGCTGAGGCTCCCAACTGCTCTGGGTGCTGGGACAGCGGCATTTCTGAGCCAGGAAGCAAGGCAGGGACAAGCAGAGTAGCAGCTGCTTAGGTTTGGGGCAACAGGCCAAAGGCAGAGAGTGGAGAAAAAGCCACATGAAATTACTTGCCCCTGAGAAGTATGATGCTGACCTCATGAATGCTTTTTCCCAGCACACCCCAGCCCGAGGCCCTGACCCAAAGAAGAGGAGGTTGGCCCACAGGGCTGACCTGGAAAGTGGGAGCCAAGAAGCCTAACCTAAAGGGTATTTTAACTCCAGACCCCTTATGCTCTGGCCCCTTTACCAGACACCTCCCTAAGTTTCTGGCTTCCTAATTCTCCCATATTTCTCTTGATCTTAAATTGTATTTATTGTTATAATTTCCCTACCTTGATTATGCCATTTGGTTTAGAAATTTAGTTTTTATTTTCTGCACCTGAGGGAGTGTGGCTTTGGTGCAGGCTAGACCAGGGGGCCTAAGGGGAGAGAAAACAAAGCTGAGATGCAGACCTTCCCGCACAACAGACACAGCACTTCACTTATGATACAGCAGACACTGGAGCCTCAGGGACACGAGGGCCTTTCCAATCAAGAGTGCCCGGTCGTGGGGCGCCTGGGTAGCGCAGTCGTTAAGCGTCTGCCTTCGGCTCAGGGCGTGATCCCGGCGTTCTGGGATCGAGCCCCACATCAGGCTCCTCTGCTATGAGCCTGCTTCTTCCTCTCCTACTCCCCCTGCTTGTGTTCCCTCTCTCGCTGGCTGTCTCTCTGTCACATAAATAGATAAAATCTTTTAAAAAAAGAAGAAACTACAGGGCAACTTTGTATCATCTTGGGTGTGGAAGAGCTTCGGAAGCAAGGCACGAAGGACACGAAGGTAATACTTCTTTCCCTTGAGAATTTCCTTCAATTCAACACGTATTTGGCGGCCGCCCGCTGCGGAACAGGCGCTCTTGTCGGTACTTGCGATACGTAACCGTGTGACGGATGCCTCCCCCCGGGAGCTCACGTTTCGGCAGGATGTGTCGGGCCCTGTTGGTGTCCTGCCCCAGTCCTCCAGGACCCTTTCACTCTCAGAGGAGACCGCGGGCGATTCCGGGGCTGCCTTCCCCGTAAGAGCGGAGAGCGGGAAGCGCCTCAGAATGGCCTCTCCTGCTCACCCCTCTGAGGTCTCTGCTCCTTTCCCTCATGTTAGGACAAAGTCTGAGTAGCAGTTAGACTCCCCAGAGTTCCCCAGTGGGATCTGGCAGAATTCTCCCACCTCCCTTGCACTCTTCTGGTGTCGCTTTCCAGCTATCCGCGTCCCAGGCTTCCGCGAACCCAACTGGAGTTCACTGCATTCTTGAAACACAGTCACATGGTTTGCAGATATAGCTCGCATCCCACTTGATCCTCCAGAATCTCGCCGCTCCACATGAAGAGACGGAGTCCACACCCCGGCCCTAGAAGCTGGGCAGGACACGGCAGGGACTCTTAGCAAACAGAGCACAGCACAGGAGGCGCTAGGGTGCCTGAGGCGGGGCCACACAACGTGGTCCAGCTCCTGCTTGGTGCTGTCTGGGGATATGCACCCTGGGAACCCAGCCATCATGCTAGGAGGAAGCATGCACCCCATGGGAAGGAACGGAGGCCGTTGGCCCTCAGACTGTGTGACAGGCCTCTTGGAAGCAGATTCCTGCAGCCCTACCCTGAGCCGCCACAGCCGCCTTCGCAGGGAGCGGACATGCGCCTGCCCCCACCCCACCCCCCCGCCCCCGGGTACTGCCCCAGCAGGAGATGCGTGTGCCAAGTAAGTGGTTGGCGTAAGTCACTAAGTTTGGGTGTGGCTTGTTATGTAACAGTAGTCAGTTACTAGAAAACCAATGCAAGCCAAGTGAGAGAGGATTTGGAAACGAACTTGTACGTTCTACTGTACTTTAGAAGGCAGCGAATGGCATGGAAAGAGCAGTGGGAAAGCGATTGCCTGTGTGTGGGTCTGTGGGGTTCCCGCTGCATGAGTAAGTAGCGTGACAATATGAGCACTGAGGAGACTTGAAGGAGATAAGGGAATGAGCCAGAGCACTCAAGGCAGGGAGAACAGACCACAGCACCCTAATTCAGAAAGCTGAGAATGTTGAAGCCACAGCCAGGAAGCTTTCTTGGTCAATGTTAAGACCTTTGCTTATGTTCTGGGTGAGAATGGAGTCAGTAAAGGAAATTGAGCAGTGGAGACGCATGCTCTGACTTCATATTTTGAAAGCAAGGATCGCTGTAGCTTCTCTGTTGAGAATAGAGTATAAGAGGGTTAAGGCTAGAATCAGGGAGAGTAGGTGGCAGATTACTGCCCTCACACAACCTCCTAAAGATAGTAGCTTGGGCCGGGGGGCATCAATACAAGGGGTAAGATGTCCTAAACAGGATAGAAACAACCTGCTGAAGGATTGGACAAATGCCAGGAGATGAAGAGGAGTCAAGAATGATTCTGGGGGTTTTCATCTAAGCAACTTGAAGAATGAGGTCAACATCCCAAACAAAAGTTTGAAACACTGGGTGGAACAGTCTTCTAGGGATAGTTTTCTAAAGTAAATGCATTAAGAAAGGGGTCATCTCTTCCCATATCTTCAAGAGGGAGAATTAAGCCTCTTATTTTATTTTTTTTTAAACACACTCTATGCCCAGTGTGGGGCTCCAACTCACAGCCAAGGTCAAGAGTCCTATGTTCTACTGACTGAGCCAGCCAGGGGCCCCGAAACCTACCTTTCTTTCTTTCTTTCTCTTTCTTTCTTTCTTTCTTTCTTTCTTTCTTTCTTTCTTTCTTTTTTTTGATTTCATTTATTTATTTGAGAGAGAGCGAGAGCACGAGGGTGAGCATGAGTGTGAGCACGAGGGTAGGGTGAGCATGGGGTGGAGGGACAGGGAGCGCGAGGAAGAAGCAGACTCCCCACTGAGCAGGGGACCTGATACAGCTGGACGCGGGGCTCCATCCCAGGACCCCGAGATCATGACCTGAGCTGAAAGCAGGCTCTTTAACCCACTGAGCCACCCAGGTGCTCTACCCCTAAGCCCCTTATTTTTAATTTGTACGTGTTCTCTAAGTAGCTCTCTCTGAAATATGCTGTATCTTGAAAACTCGCTAAGCTCCCTAACTAGTCTAGTAGCTCTTTTGTAGACTCCAGTAGATTTTCTATGTAGGTGATCGTGTCTGCAAATAAAGGCAGTTTTTCTTCTTTCTTTCCAGTCCGAATGCCTTTTATTGCTTGATTTCTGTCCTCATTATGGGTTGGATTTTCCTGCTTCTCTGCATGCCTGGTACTTTTGGATTGGATTGCCAGACATTATGATTTTGCCTTAGGTTCTGGATATGTTTGTATTCCTAGACACATTCATGAGCTTTGTTCAAGGATGTTGTTAAGTGAGTGGAAACAGTTTGGGGCGCCTGGCTGGCTCAGTCACTTAAGCATCTGCCTTCGGCTCAGGTCATGATCCCAGGGTCCTGGGATCGAGCCCCGCATAGGGCTCCCTGCTCAGTGGGGAGTCTGCTTCTCCCTCTCTCACTGCCCCTCCTCCCCCCCCCCCGTTCATGCGTGCCCTGTTTCTCTCAAATTAAATAAAATCTTTTTAAAAACAGTGAATGGAAACAGTTTGATCCTTTTGAGCCGTGCTTTGAAGATTTGCTACATGGGACCAGAGGAGCTCAGTGTAGGATTCATTTCCCCCCGCCACACACACACAACTGAGGCAAGACCTTTCTGAGTGCCCTGCTAAATGCCTCCCAAACTATGAGGTTTGCCCTCCTGGTTGCTGGAGTTAGACACTATTTGCTGTCTGGCTTGAGTGCTGGGCATAGCTACCTTTCATCCTTGAAGATGGTCCTTTCCCTGGCCTTGGGTAGTTTCTTCACGCACTTGTGCTGATCAGTGGTCTGCTGCTTACTCCAGTGGGACCCTCTGGGGATGTGCAGTCCACTCTCCAATGAACCCTCCACCTCCCCCCCACCCCCTCCCCCCGCCAATTAGTCAGAGCTGCATTTTGCCGCTTACAACCAAAATGCTCCAACTCATAGATAAGAATAGTCAGTAGATTTCAAGCAACAAACTCAGGGAGTGCAGGGTGGTTTGGGTGATTTGCCATTACTGATTGGCTAAAGTTGGGGAAGGCCAAGAGGCTCCCATTCACATCATGGGAGAAGGAAGTAGAGAACCCAGCTATCCCCTGCAGGCAACTAGGACCATATGTTTTCTGAAGGCAGACTCTAGGGTTTGGGTACATGCTGCCGTGAAACCATTTTGAAAGGTGACCACGGGGTAGACGGTCACTTCTGATGGGCTCGGGTAACCTAGAGCCTGGGAACCACTACTCCAATCTTGACATTTTTGCCTCCAGACCCAGAAGGAAACTTCTGGCCTCTCTCCTACCTTGCAATGGGCAAAGTGGGGGATCCCTTAGTGCATGGAGCCAAAGTGTGGAGATGTCAAGAAAACCCAACTGAGAAAAGGATTCTGAGAGTTATTACACTGCAGTGGCAGCTGGATCTCCAGCCTCCCTGGGTCTCTGTCCTTAACGCAAGAGCACCAAAGAGTGGTGTCCTCACAGTTGTCATGAGAGTATCGGAGATGGTTTGGAAGACTTGGAGAACCACCGATCCCTCTGAAATGTCACCTGGCTGATGCTTCTGTGAGCTTTCCTCCTGGCATTCCAAAAGGTTTCTTCTGTAAGAGTGTCTCTGTCTCTCTTTCTCCTCACCCTGCTCCCCACCACCCCTATTGTATTCTTCAAACAATTTCCTCAGAGAGGCCATCCTGGAATCACCGAACCTATATTAGCCATTTGAACAAATGCGCAAGAAGAAACCCAGACGGGGATTTAGAATTTGGTGAAGATGACATTTCGACTTAGGGGGCAAATAAGAATTATTCAATAAATGGTTTGGGGACACCTGACTAAGACTTTGGAGAGAAAACAAAGTTAGAATCCAATGTTCCTTTCTCAACAAAATTAATTACCAGTTGATAAAAATTTTAGAGTACCAGAAGAGGTTAAGTGAACACTTCTGTAATTTTACACAGAGGAGGGCTTTTCGTAGGAAACAAGACCTGGAAATTATAATGAAAACAATGGATCACATAAACACATTAAAAAATTTAAACCACTACATAGAAAAGGACCGTGAACAAAGATACAATGAAAAATGAGGAAGAAAAGTATTTTCCAGTTACGACAAAGATGTGATACTCTAAACATGTAACAAACGCGGAAGTATTTATTAAAAACACTTGCATATTTAAGTTTTCTTTTTAGGTTTCTGTTGTTTGCCTTAGGCTATTTGACTCAATACTGTTATTGTTGTTGCTTAACATTGCAGTAGCAGGTATCATTTTTCGCATTTTCTTTCTTTTTTTTTAATGATTTTTTATTATATTATCTTAGTCACCATACAGTACATCCCCGGTTATTTTTCGCATTTTCTATTTCACATCCAAATAGAGATGTCTATTTGGCAGGTGGATATAGGAGTCTGGAGTAGGGGGAAATGTCTGGGACGGAGATACCAATCTGTGAGCCAGGACAGGGCCCTGAAAGCCCTGGGCCTGCATGAGCTCACCAAGGGCGGCCGAGAGCGGGTGCAGGGGGAGAAGCGGCCCACGGCACCGAGCCCTGGGGCCCTGGGACACTCGGAGGTGGCAGGGAAGAGAGGGAGCCGGCAGCGGAGACTGAGGAGGGGCGGCCAGAGGGCTGGGAGGGACCCCCAAGAGCGCAGGTGCGGGGCGACCTCCTGGGACCGGAATAAGCCGCACGCGCACACGCACGCATGCGCGCACACCGGGGAGGGGGTGGTCAGGGAGGAGGGAGTGATGGGCTCCGCCGGGTGCTGTTGACCGCCGAGGGAGGAGGGGAGGCCCCAGCAGGCTCGCTGCGCTTGGCAACGAGCTCCTGGACACCCGCACAAGAGAGGTGCGCGTGTGGGGGTGCGGGTGTTGGGGGTTCGGAGGGGATGGGGAACTCGGGGACGGCAAGTCCAGGCCGGCCGCTCTCGGGAGGGGCTGCCCTCTGGCCCTGGGGAGGAGGGAGCGAAGGGGTGGAGGAGAAGCTGGCCTGGGCGGGGTCCCAGGGGAGGGACTGCGGCTCCTCCCACGTGCCCAGGGCCCCCAGGGAGGAAGGGGTGCGCTGAGGCGCCAGGGAGGGAAGAGCTCAAGCTGGGGAGGAGGGCTTTGCCCAGAAGGAACCGGCCCCTCCTCGCCAACCCCGCTCCCGGTGGGGGGGGGAACCCTCCTCCCCCAGGTTCTCACCGCTCTGGACCGAGATGCCTCTTGTCGGAAGCATAAGTTGCGACAAAAACTGGAACAGATCATCAGCCTCGTGTCCAGCAACAGCTAAGTGTGGCGGAACCGGTGAGGAGGAGAGGGCGTCTCAGTCCTGAGCTGTCCTCCCGGCTGAGCCCTGGATCCGGGGAGGGGGAGGGGGAGGGGGAGGGCGCGGGGGCGGGGCGGGGCGGGGGTCACCGGGCCAGTCTGCCCCCGGCACACCTGGGCCCCCTTCATTAGTGCCTTCCTCTGGGCCCTGCCTGGGGGCAGGGGTGACAGGAGCAAGCCCCCGACCCCCGGCAGCAGCAATAGCCCTGGCCTCCTGCCCTCCTGCCCTCCTGCCCAGGTGTTGTGGCAGCCCCTGCCCTCCTTGCTATTTATACCCCCAACCACGTATTTATTTAATTTATCTCCACCTCGGCCTCTCCGTCTGTAACTGTGTGTCCCTTCTCTGGGATGTTGTCGGCCCCGCGCTCCTTCTCTCCTGGGGTCGTCCCGGCTCCTCTGTGACATCGCCAGCCTTGGCCTAGCCTCTGGCACCTCCCCCATGCCGCGGCTGGCCCCGCCCATTCCGAGGAGGGGGTCTCGGCACCAGCAGCAGCGCTTGTGGGTGGGATGGAGGGAGGGTGACGCTCCCCAAGCCGCCCTCGGACTGTGGCTGTGCCGAGGGGTCTCCCCGCAGCTGGGCCACAGCATCCCCTCCAAGCGTCTCGGGAGTCGGACTGTCCCTTTTCCCAGGGCCCTGTTCTGAGCGCCTGGAGAACTCTAACCAGGCTCGTGCCAGGGCCTGACCTGGGCCTGGGGACTCTGGAACTCTCCTCCTCCCGGCCCTACGGCCAGACTTCCTCCGTGTTGTCTGCACTTGCCCCGGACCCCTCACCCTCCGCTGCCCTGCCCTGCGCCTGCCCTGAGTGGCCTGGCCAAGGCGGCCGTGCCTTACTCCTTTGTTCTTCTTCCTCCTCGGAGGGATCTGGCCCCGCCTCGTGGTCCCGAAAACCCACTTCTCTCCTCTTCTTTCGGCATGAGCTTTTTGTTGTCGTTGTTCATGTAGTTTTTTTCCTCATTAAATGTTGGGAACGTGGAGTGCGGGCGTGGCTTTGTCCTTGGGGCAGGTGGGCCGTGGGTGAACAGGGAAGCTGCTGGGGGACAGGCTGTCGGGCTCAGGACTCTGGATGAGCGGGAGGAAGAGTAACTCGCTGCAGGGGTCCTGAGGATCTGAGGAGCTCCCGGGGCGGTGTCCAGTCCGTCCGTCCTCAGCAAACGCTGGTGGCTCAGCCTTCAAGATACAATCCGAATCTGTTCCCTTCTCCCCACCCCCGCTGCCCCCAGCCTGGTCCCAGCTACCCCCGGCTCTCGCCTGGATGCCAGTCTCCCCACTTCTGTTCCACCTGCCCTCATCCTCTTCTCAACGCAGCAGGCACTGGGAACCTGAGAAGCGGAAAGGTGGATCTTGTCCCACTCTGTGCAGAACTCCCCAGTGTCATCAGAGGCACCCAAACTCCTTCCTATCTGACAACTCTTTACTGCCCCAGCTGCATCTCCATCCTGATGCACCTACCTACTTCTTACCCCCAACCCCCCCCCCCACACACACACCTGTTAAAGTCACGCACGCAGGTGGGGAGGAAGTGGGATGCAATTTTAAATGGGGTGGCCAGGAATGATATGTGAGGGAGCCAGGTGGAGCCCCGGGGGAAGAGGGTTCCAGACAGGAAAGAGCCAGTGAGAGGGCCCTGAGGCAAGTGTGGGCCTGGCGTGTTTCAGAAAGGGGAGGAGGCCAGCATGGCTGGCTCAGAGGGAGCAAGGTGGAGAGGAGAGGGGAGGAGGCCAGAGAAGATGGGGGGTGGGGGGGGGGAGGCCCGGGTCACGTCCCACTTTGTAGGCCACTGTAAAGGGCTTTGTCTTGGTCTCTGAGTGAGAGGGGAGCCCACGGAGGGTTTGGAATAGAGGAGTTTTGTGACCTGACTTGGGTGTTAGCGCAGCCCGGCAACTTCAGCAGTCCATCTGTGGGGCCAAGGCGGTGGACTAACTCTGGGCTTTGCTGGGTGAGGGAGGGAGGCTCAGACTATGTTCTGATCTCTTGATGATCCAGCCCCACAGTTCTGGGGCAGTCTTGGGAGCCCTATCTGGAAAGGGTGGGCCCCAGTGCCCCTCCTTCTTGTCCCTTTCCTCCAGCTGCCCTTTGCAGTCCTTCCCCTCCCTCTCTGGATTCTTACAGAAGACTCATTTTTCTCCTTTTCTACCATAATATGTCTCGATGACTTATCAGCAAAGAGCCAATGCCTTAGTAGAATAAAATAGGCCAGTTTCTCTGTTAAAAGAAAGGAGAGCCACATTCTCAGGTTAAATAAAAAGTAAAACTATGGTTCCTCGATTCAATAATGGTCAAGATTTTCCTACTGCAAAGTGAAGAAAGAAACAAAGAGACACAATAAAAAGTATTCAGGTTGGCTTAAGCCAAAGGGAGAAATCCTGGATCGGTGTAACTGAACGGTCTGGGGGTAATTCCTGTCTTCAGGCATGGCTGGATCCAGGATTTGGTTCTCTGAGATGTGCCTTCCTGCTCCTGCTTCGCCTCTGTCCAGTGTCAGCCTGTCCCCCCTGCCGCAGCCCCCAAAGTGTCACTGGCTTGTATGGGGTCACCGTGGCCACAGGAGAGCAGCACTCTGATGGGCCAGGCCTGAGCCACATGCCCACCCCTGGAATCAAGGGTGAAGTCAACTCTCTCAGAATCATAACTGCTGAGGGGAAGGAAAATGGGGGTCTTCTGGGGGGGGGAGGGGATAAGGATACTGGTACGAGGAGAAGGGGAAAGGATGCTGGGTGACAAAACCAACAGATGTCCTCTACGGTGGTGACAGGTATTTCATCAAATTCAAAATCTTTCCCCAATGTTTTTAAAGAGTGAATCTAGGAAAGATTATTCCTTAACTTAATACAACACATGATTATTGTGCAAAATGAAAATATTTTTTCTTTAAGATTTTATTTAGCTATTTGAGACAGAGAGGGAGAGGGAGGAGGAGGAAGAGCAGAGGGAGAGGGACAAAAAGACTCTGGGCTGAGCATGGAGCTCGACGTGGGGCTCGATCCCAGGACCCTGATATCATGACCTGAGCCGAAATCAACAGTCGGACGCTTCACTGACTGAGCCAGCCAGGCGCCCCAAAAATATTTATTTCTAATGTAATACATACTCAAGGGACATATTTAAATAACATGCAAGTCTGAAATTTAAAAGGTGAACGTTTCCTTCCATAATGTGATTGTTAGTGATGAACATTCTTGGAGTGGCGGCGGCTTGTTCCAGGTATAGTTACACATGTTCGCGTGGTGAGAGCATACTGCAGAAGCAGGAACGTGCCTTGTGCAGAGTTCCTTGGCTTGTTTTAATCTCTTTCTATGTTAGTACCCAGGGATCTATCTCCTTTGCTCTTTAACTGCTGTGTGATGTTCCACCAGGACGGTTGTACCTTGACTTACTGAACCTTTCTCAGTTGATGTGCATTTGCCTTCTTTCCAGTTTTTCACTATGACAAATGATGCTGCAATTAATACCGTGCTCCATATTGCCTTGTCACATATGCAAGAGTTTCTCTAGGATAGATTCCCAAGGTTGGGTCAAGGTGTATGCCCCTCTTTAACAAATAATGTCAAGTAAATTTCCAAGTAGGTTTTATAAACACTCCAACTGAGAGTGTGTAAGAGACTTTGCTTCCAACTAACCCTCACCAAACATTGACATTGGAGACTGTCAATGTTTAAAACTTCATCAAGTGAATAGTTTAATATATATAATAGTGAGTGAGTTGCTAATATCATTTGCCATGTTTTCTATGTTCTTTATTAATGATGAATAAAACCTCAAAACAACCAAAATAACCATCAATGGATGCATACTACTCAGCAACAAAAATGGGACGACTGATACATGCTAACACTTGGGTGAAAAACACCCGGACCCAAAGGATGCATTCTGTAGGAGTCCATTTATTTGACATTCTGGAAAAGGTAGAACTCTAGGTAGAGAAATCAGATCGGTGGTGGCCAGGAGCTGGGGGAGAGTTTTGCTACACAGGGAAATGAAGGAACTTTTGGGGTGATGTAGATATTCTCTATCTCAATTGCGGTGGTAGATATGTGACTGTATGGTTTTTCCAAAATGCATAGAGACTTACACCTAGAAGGGGTGAATACTGTAGTATATAAATTATGCCTCAATAAATCTGACTTAAACAAACAAACAAGGATATAAACAAAAAGGGGCAAAACAGTAAGAGACAGTAAAAGGAGAAAGACGTATGTTCCAGGATAGTAACTGCACCCCAGGAAAAGGTGAGGGGATGTCCAGGATGACAGCTGTGCAGTCAGTCAGCCAGCCTAGAGAGAAACCAGTCCAGGCAGAAAGAAGAGAAAAGACATTTAGGGAGAGGGTTTGTAAATTTACCATTGTCGTCAAGGTGACCTTTAACGTCAGGGGGAATAATACCCAAAATGAGTAGAATGAGGGGCGCCTGGGTGGCTCAGTCAGTGAAGTGCCTGCCTTCGGTTCAGGTCACGATCCTGGGGTCCTGGAATTGAGCCCCGAGTCGAGCTGGGCACTCAGCCCGGAGTCTGCTTATCCCTCTGCCCCACCCACCCCTGCTCTTGCGCACGCTCTCTCTCTCTCTCAAATAAATAAAATCTTTCAAAAAATAAAATGATGGGGTGCCCGGGTGGCTCAGTCATTAAGCGCATCTGCCTTCGTCCCAGGGCGTGATCCCAGGGTCCTGGGATCGAGCCCCACATCGAGCTCCCTGCTCGGCGGAAAGCCTGCTTCTCTCCCTCTCCCACTCCCCCTGCTTGTGTTCCCTCTCTCGCTGGCTGTCTCTCTCTCTGTGTCAAATAAATAAATAAAATCTTTTTAAAAATAAAATAAAATGAGTAGAATGTAATAGAACCATTTTTGAGAGCATAAGGTGAAGAAGTGTTGTAAGTAGTGGTGTAAAGGAGCTAAATTTTCATCTCTTCATGGGTAAGTAATGTCTAAAAATGATGAAAGAAAGAAAGGAAGGGAATGAAAGGAAAAAAAAAAAAAGAAAGGAGGGAGAGAATGAGAGAAAGTCAGAGAGACACAGAAAGAGAGACACAGATCCTCTCTGTAGCCACTACAGCCGCTGCATCCAGTCAGGAGAGAGTATCATCATTTTCATTAACTCCATTGTCAACACCGTCATCACCACCACCATCATGATGGGCATCGTCTCTCCCCTCTCAGCCCCCATCAGAGATCTTTAAGTTCCTCAAAGGAAGACTCTGTCTGCCTAGCCATATGGAATAAAAAACTTGAAACACCCCCCAAGAAACACACGTGAAATACAGGAAACAAAAGCTCTGAAGGCACTGGCTATCAGATAATCAAGGGCGATGATCTGGGAGAAGGAAAAGAAACGAGATGAACCCTGAAATTGCCGCAGCTTACTGTCTGGAGAGAGTGTCTCCAAATGGAGCCCAGCAGAATCCCTGAGTGAGGAGACAGAACGGGGAGAGTCCAGGAGATTGAGTTGGCAGGGCAGAGGACCAGAGACCAGAGAGCTGCAGAGGGACAGAATGCTGCATATCCGCAGACGGTCCTGCTGGCGTAAGCAGCACACCCCTGATCGGCACAAGCCTGTGAGGAAACTAGGTGAGGCCGAGGAAAGGACCACTTGCAAGGATGAAAGGTAACTATGCCCAGCGCTTATGCAGGACAGGGACTAGTAGCCAGAATGGGAAACCTCACAATTCAGGAGGCATCAGGTAGGGTACTCAGAAATGTCTTGCCTCAGTAGTGTGGAAAAAACGGATTCTACACCAAAAGCTGTTCTGGTCCCGCTAATTCTTCTTCTTTTTTTTTTTTCTCCTTAAGATTTATTTATTTACTCGGGGTGGGGGGCAGAGGGAGAGAGAATCCTCAAGCAGAGTCCCCACTGAGCACGAAGCCCAACACGGGGCTCAATCCCAGGACCCTGAGATCACGACCTGAGCCGAAACCAAGAGTTGGATGCTTAACCCGACTGAGCCACCCAGGCGCCCCTGGTCCCACTAATTCTCAAAAGCAAGACTCAAAAGAAACAATCTGCTTCCAAATAACAGCATCCCAGAACAAAGCTTATGTTTAGGAATAAAAAGAAAAAAGACACAGCACCGAAGGTCAAATACACAGTGCCTGGCATCCGATCTAAAATTACGAGGCATGCAAAGAAGCACGGAAATACAACCCCATGATGAGGAGGAATCCCTCAATCACATATTTATTTATTTTCCAGTAAAAGGCATGCCAACTGTAAAGGAAGATCTAAAACTGCTTTTGCTTACAGATATCATGACCATGTATGTAGAAAGTCCAACGGACTCTACATGTTACTAGTAAGTTTCAACGAGGTTCCAAGATACAAGCTATTTAGAGAGAGCTCACCAACCAACACCCACCCCCGCCCCCGAAAACCCTCAGCCGGTTGTCGCAGCGCTTCTTTGCTCATCTGAAACAAGGCCAGTAAGCCACAAAATTCCTATTGTTGTGTTTCTGTGTTTATTTCCCTCGTTTGAAGTTTAAGTTTTTTTATTCTGGCAGCAAGCCAACCTAGTGGTGATGTGGGGAGACCAGAATTCTGGCGGGAGGGTATATTTTCTGGAGAGCAATTGTGTACTGCAGGTCAAAAAGCTGAAGAACATGAAAAGTAAAAACTCCGTAATTCTACCTCCTGGAATCGATCTTAAGGAAATAACCATTCATACAAAGACTTATGCCCAAGAATTCCACTGAATCACTACCCATAATAGGGGAAAAACTGGGAATGATTTAACCGTTCAACATTACGTTATAATGCATTTTATGTATCTATTCAGTAACATTTCCTGAAGAGTGTTTAGGGAGTGGAAAAGCTAGTATGTTAAATGGGGGGAAAAAACAGGAAAAAGTCAATGGTAAACTTGAAAATTTATACATTATATGTTGTTATGCGTTTAATGTGTACATACAACTAAGAAGATACTCCAAAATGTCGACAGTATTTAGTGCTGAATATGGAACTTGATTTTCCTTTCCCTAAGTTGTCTTCAATAACCTTGTGCTATTGGAATCTGTCTCCCAGAACCTCCCTTCCAACACCAGAACAAAGGCAAGAAAATCTGGAGACACGGTAGCTGGAAAGAAACTCAGACACAAAATAGTAGCTCAGTTTTATTTTCTGCAGTAACAAACATTTAAGCGCCCGTTCCTCCAGCAACAGGGAAAGAAATCAAGTGGACCAAGCAACAAATTCGACCCTGATAATAAAGTGGCAATTACTCCAAGTATCAAGTCCCTGTGCCTTGCCTAGTAGGGGGCACAAGGTTAGTCCTTAGCTCCCTTTCCTGGGCCTAGGCTTCGCGGAGGCGGGGACCCAAACCCCGAATGTTTCGAATCACCAGGGAAAGCTGGTCGAGGAAGGAGTTGATGGAAATTCGGAAGAAAACAGGGTCTTCGGCAGTCCATCTACTAAAAGTGAGGGAAAAGGAAAATGAGGTTACAGGTGAGAACTGTGGTGGAAGTGCAGAGCACCAGCCCCCTCTTTATACCTAACGCGTCAGTGCCTCCACCGCGGCGCTCTAAGGCAGCGACGGGAACCCAGCACCTGCCGCCACCGCCCCCCACCCCTCCCCACCTCATACTCTTCCAGAACTGACACAGCCAGGGTGCTGCCGTTCACTGTCAGCTCCTTCTGAACTACCCCTCGGTGGCGTTGGGCATGTGGGGCCAGGGACCTGCAGGCCATCTCTGCCTCCAGGGGCGACCGGAAAGGCACAGTGAGCGTGCTGGGGGAGACACGGTTAAGGCACCATCCGCTCCTGAATCTCCCCTTCCCTGAGGCCTCCTTATCCCTCAGAGGCTCGCTTCTACCCCAGGACGCCCGCGCTCCCTCCCGCCCCCTCCGCGCCCCTTCAGCCGCTTCCTTGACCCCTCAGGCCTCCTTCCTCCCACCGCCCCCACCCCCTGCAGGCCCTTGGGCACCAACCGCCCCATCCCGCCAGGCTGCGCGCCCCTGCTGCCCCCTGGGCACCACCCCCCCTTCGGTCCCTTCCCCAGGCTGCCACCGTGCTCCCCGGCCACCCCACCATGGCCCCTGCCCAGGGACGCTCCATGGAAAGGATACAACTCCAGCAGTCGGCTGGCGGCTGCCACAGCCACGGGCGCTGCGTCCCCACCAGGTCCGAGGGCCTGCGGTGCCTGCCCGGCCTGAGGAGGGGCACCGGCCGCCTCGCCCTCTGCTCCCTCGCTGCCAGGGCCACCGTCGCCTTCACGGCTGCCGGAGCTCCCCTGGCAACCAGGAGCGCCGGGGCTAGGCTGGCGGTCCGGGCCGCCCGCTCCGCCAGCCGCACCGCCCTCGCTGCCGCCCTCGCTGCCGCCCTCGCTGCCGCCCTCGCTGCCGCCCTCGCTGCCGCCCTCGCTGCCGCCCTCGGCGTCGTCTGGGGCCTGCATGGCGGCTGAGCCCGCCTCCCCAGAGCCTGCAGCTAAGCCGCCCGCACTCTCCGCCAATGGCTCAGACTCTGAGGCGCCTTCACGAAGCTCCGCCCTTCCGCGCGCAAGGCTGCTGGGGGTGCCCAGGGCGCCTGCGCAGACAGCCCCCATGGGGCTGCTTCCCGCCAAGGCGGCCTTGCTGTGGCGGCAGAGATTCCCGGATCCAGTCGACCCTGAGGAGATGGAGCCTACTTCAGGAAGCTCCGCCTCTCGGCACCTGACGTCACTTGGGCTCCCGAGGGAGCACGCACCGTCCCCTGCAGAGCCTTCTTCTGAGGCCGCTGGCACGTGACTGCCTCCCCATCCAGCCTGCGCATATACCGGCCGGGCTCACCTCCCCTACATGTGGGTGTGACGAACCTGCTGACGGTGTATCCCCTGTTACTGACTTCTGGGACGCGGTCTGACAACTCTTAGCCGCTCACTGCCTGTCCCTCTCTCTGGGCTTCACATGTGGCTGAAGTCTGCATGTGCTGGGTCCACGAGGGCCCGGCCGGACTCGAGAGCGGAAGGGCGGGGAACAGTCACTTAACCCTCTGCTGGGACAGCCCTCCTGGGCTCACCCTCCCCCAGGAACAATGTCCTGCAGCTCTCCGGGGGGCTGGAGGTGCCACGGGCCCTCAACTGGGAGGTGACCCTGTGTCTGCTGGCCTGCTGGGTGCTGGTCTACTTCTGTGTCTGGAAGGGGGTCAAGTCGACAGGAAAGGTACGGCTGGAGGCTGGCAGGGCTGGGGGTGATGGCAGGGCTGGGGGCAGCACGGCCGTGATAGGGCCTGGGGGAGAGAAGGGACGTCTCCGCCAAGGACCACTGATGCAACGGGAGGTGACCAGTGCCGGGGCCAGAGCAGGGAGCAGGTCCTTGAATCCAGACCATTCGATCCCCACCCATGCCTGGATAGTCCTCCCCCGCCTGCAAACTCCCCCACCCTTGCCTGGATAGCCCTCCACGCCCCCACCAGACTCAAACCCAGGAGCCTTCCCTCCTGAGGTGGGGAGAAGCCCAGGCAGCAGCCGCCCCTTGCCCGTGTCGGGCCATCCCTGACTGCCCCACTTTCTATTCCTCACTCACTCTCTCTTTTGCTGGCCTGGGGGGATCTGGGCTATGGCTCTCCCTTGCCCGCCTGCCCTGCCCTGCTCAGCGTGGACAGGAGGCAGAAGTCTTTGGGGTCCATGTTGCTGTTGCCACTGTCTCTGGCTGGTCCCGTCTAATTCTGACTACTAAAGACTCTGCCTCTCTGCAGAGAATGACCTATTGTCGGGGGGGGGGGGGGCGCGGGACCTGCCCCCGGTCTGATGTCCCTCCCGCTCCCTGCCTGGGGAAGGCCCTGGCTCTCCCCTCCCGCTGCAGCTGACCTGTTTGCCATGCTCCGGCTGCTGATGCTCCAGTGAGCCTGAGCTTCCCTTGGGAGGAGCCTAGGCTTTGAGGAGTAGAAGGGGGGCTGCTGGCTGGCCTCCCTCTAGACCTCAGAACACACCATGCTGTCGTGGGGGCAGCGTGGCCCACTTGGCCGTCTTGCCGAGCTGGGGGCCCCTAAGGGGGAGGCGGGTGCGTCAGGGCCCCTCTGAGCAGCCGCCCCCACCCCCCACCCCCAGATCGTGTACTTCACCGCTACATTCCCCTACGTGGTCCTGGTTGTGCTGTTGGTGCGTGGAGTGCTGCTGCCTGGCGCCTTGGATGGCATCATCTACTATCTCAAGCCTGACTGGTCGAAGCTGGGGTCCCCTCAGGTGAGGGGGAGGTGGGGGGCGGACGGGATGAGGGGGCGGGCCAGGCCAGCAGGGCCCTTCACATCCTCCCTTGCCTGGCCCATCCCCAGGTGTGGATAGATGCTTCGACCCACGTTATCTTTCAAAACAGTTGCAGGATTTTTCAAACACAGGGTGATAGTTTGTGAACAGAACAATGATTATTTCATTGAGGCTGCATCATATATGTGTGAACCAGAACAATCTGTCATCATCAGAGACCAAGGAGAACCTCCTATATGTTTCCAGCCCAGGTTTAGCCCTTGTGGAAAAAGTCAGTAGCTACTGAAAACTACATGAAAAGACAAGACTGTCTAAAGACACATATAATATGGTACTGAATATACAATAACAGTCTAAAGCTGAAAACAAATCTAGCATACTGAAGTTCCTTCTTTAACAAAATTTAGAAGTACATTTGACCCTTGAACCGCACAGGGGTTAGGGTTGCTGACCCCCACACACAATTGAAAAATACAAAGAACTCTTAATTCCTTCAAGACTTAACTACTAATAGCCTATTCTTGGGTGGAAGCCTTACTGATAGTTGATTGACACATATTTTGTATGCTATATATAGTATGTACTGCATTCTTAAAGTCAGCTAGGGAAAAGAAAATGTTAATGAGAAAATCATAAGCAAGAGAAAAAACATTTATAGTACTGTACTGTATTTATTGAAAAAATCTGCATGTAAGTAGACTCATCAAATTCAAGCCTGTGTTGTTCAAAGCTCAACGTTAGTGAAATTTATAATGGGAGTTCAATGATTTATAGACAAAAATCTTTGTTAAGACCATCTTTTTAAACAAAATTATAGTTTATCTTCAGCCTCTTTATTTTCATTATCATCTTTGTCTTCTCTTTCTTAGTTTTCTTGCTTTTGCAGTCTTTATGACTCAATTTTAAAAAAATAGACTTTATTTTTGAAGCAGTTTTAGGTTAACAGCAAAATTGAAGAGAAAGTACAAAGAGTTCCCATACACCCCACAGACCCTCCCCACACACAGCCTTCCCCACTATCAACATCCTGCGCCACGGTGTTACATTTTTTAACAACTGCTGAGTCTGTAATTATCACCCAAAGTTCATAGTTCACATTGGGGTTCTTTCTTGGTGTTGTGCATTCCAAGTGTTTGGATAAATGTATAATGATATTTATCCATCATTATAGTATCATAGAGAGTATTTTCACTGCCACAAATCCTCTGTGATCCACCTATTCATCCCTACCTCCCTGCTACTTCCTGGAAGCTACTAATCTTTTTCTTGTCTCCATAGTTTTGGAGACTATTTTCCAGAATATTGAATTGTTGGAATCATATAGTATGTAGCTTTTTCAGATTTCCTTCTTTCACATACTAATATGCATTTAAATTTCCTCCATGTTTTTTCATGGCTTGGTAATTATATGCACCACAGTTTATGCACCCATTCACCTACTGAAGGAATCTTGTTTACTTCTAAGTTTTGGCAGTTATGACTAAAGCTGCTATAAACATCCACGTGCAGGTTTTTATGTGGACGTAATTTTTAAAACTTTTTTTGGGTAAATACCAAGGAGCAGAATTGCTGGATCATATGGTAAGAGTATGTTTAGTATGTTGCCAGACTGCCTTCCAAAGTAGCTACACCAGTTTTCATTCCCATCAGCAAAGAAGAGTTCCCATTGCTGCACATTCTCACCAGCATTTGGCATTGTCAGTGTTTTGAATTTTGGTCATTTGAATAGGTGGGTAGTGGTATCTCATTGTATTAATTTGCAATTACCTAATGACATGATGTGGAGCATCTTTTCATATGCCTATTTTCCATCTATACATCTTTTTTTTTTTTAAAGATTTTATTTATTTATTTGACAGAGAGAGAGACAGCCAGCGAGAGAGGGAACACAAGCAGGGGGAGTGGGAGAGGAAGAAGCAGGCTCATAGCGGAGGAGCCTGATGTGGGGCTCGATCCCATAACGCAGGGATCACACCCTGAGCCGAAGGCAGACGCTCAACCACTGTGCCACCCAGGCGCCCCATCGCAAAGAACATCTATACATCTTTGATGAGTTGTTTAAGGTCTTTTGCCCATTTTTAAAAAAAAAAAATTTATTTGAGAGAGAGATCACAAGCAGGGGGAAGGGCAGAGGGAGAGGGAGAAGCAGAAGCAGACTCCCCACTGAGCAGGGAGCTCAACGTGGGGCTCAATCCCAGAACCCCAAGATAATGACCCCAGCTGAAGGCAGACACTTAACTGACTAAGCCACCCAGGTATCCCTCCCCATTTTTAAAAATTAAATTAAATTGAATTATTTAAATTTAAATTCAGTTAGCCAACATATAGTAGTATATCATTAGTTTTTGGTGCAGTGTTCAATGATTCATTAGTTGCATTTAACACCCAGTGCTCATCACATCACATGCCCTCCTTAATGCCCATCACCCAGTTACCCCATCCCCCCAACCTACCTCCGTTTCCACAACCCTCAGTTTGGTTCCCAGAGTCAAGAGTCTCTCATGGTTTGTCTCCCTCTCTGATTTCTTCCCATTCAGTTTTCCCTGATCAAGCGGAGAAGAACTGACATCTTGCCAATATTGAGTCTTTCCATCCATGAACGTGGAATATCTATCCTTTAATTTGCTTCTTTGATTTCTTTTATCAGAGTTTGGTAGTTTTCCTCATACAGATTTTGTATATATTTTGTTAGATTTATATGTCACCATTTCACTTTTGGGGTGCTAATTAAATGATTTTGAGTTTAATTTAATATAAATGATTTGAATGTGTTTCTAAAATTTCAACTTCCATTTGTAAATTGCTGGTATATAGGAAAGCAAATGATATTTATATATTAACCTTGTATCTTACAAACTAGTTATACTTGTTTACTAGCTCCAGTAGAGCTTTTTTTTTTTTGTCAATTCTTTTGGATCTTCTACATAGACAATCATGTCATCTATAAAATCAGTTTTATTTTTTTCTTTTCAATCTGTATGCCTTTTATTTCCTTTTCTTGTCTTATTGTATTATCTAGGACTCCCACTACAGTGTTGAAAAGGAGTGGTGAGAGGTAAAAGATCCTTGCAAGTTCTTGATCTTAACCGAGAAGCTTTTAATTTCTTACCATTAAGTATGATGTTAACTGTAGGGTTTTTATAGATGTTCTTCATTGAGTTTGGAAGTTTCCTTCTAGTCCTACTAGGCTGAGTGTTTTTATCATGAACGGGGGCTGGATTTTTTCAAACGCTTTTTCTGTATCTTGATATGATAATATAATTTGTCTTCTTTAGCCTGATTTTTTAAAAGATTTTATTCATTTATTTGAGAGAGAGAGAGACAGACAGACAGAGAGAGCAAGCACAGAGGGAGAGGGAGAGGGAGAAGCAGACTCCCCTCTGAGCAAAGAGCCCAGTGTGGGGCTCGATCCCAGGACTCTGAGATCATGACCTGAGCTGAAGGCAGACACTTAACTGACTGAGCCACCCAGGTGTCCTTCTTTAGCCTGTTGATGTGATAGATTACATTAATTGATTTTCAAATGTTGAGCCATCCTTGCATGCATGGGATAAATTTCACTTCATAGTGGTATATAATTCCTTTTATACATTATTGGATTTGATTTTATAATATTACTGATTTTTGCATCTGTGTTCATGAGAGATATTGGTCTTTAGTTTTCTTATACCGTATTTGTTTGGTTTTGGTGTTAGGGTAATACCTAATACCTGGCCTCATAGAATGGGTTAGGAAGTATTCTCTGTGCTTCTATCTTCTCAAGGAGATTGTAGAGAAGTGGTATAATTTCTTCCTTAAATATTTGGTACAATTTTCTGATGAAACTATCTTGGCCTCATATTTTCTGTTTTGGAAGGTCTTTAATTGCTGACTCAATATCTTTAATAGATATAGGCCTTTGCATATTTTCTATGTCTTCTTGTGTAACTCTTGGGAGATTGTGTCCTTCAAGAAATTAGTCTGTTTCATCTAGTTTATCAAATAGAATTGTTCATAGTATTCCATTAAGATCCTTTTAATGACCATGGGATCTGTAGTCTGTAGTGATGTCCTCTCTTTCATTTCTGATATTAGTAATTTGTGTCTTTTTAAAGTTTAAGTTAGCCTTGCTAGAGGCTTATCATTTTTTCCCTTCATTAGCCTGGCTTGAGGCTTATAGATTTTACTGATCTTTTCAACCAGCTTTTGGTTTTGTTGATCTTTTCTATTTCCTGTTTTCAATTGCATTGAGTTCTGCTCTAATTCTTATAATTTTTTTTCTTTTGCCTACTTTGGATTTAATTTACTCTTCTTCTCCTACTCTCCTAAGGAGGAAACTCAGATTGATTTTAGATCTTTCTTTTGAAATGTATGAATTCAATGATTTATATTTTCCTCTAGGCATGATTTTCCTGCATTCCACAAATTTAATAAGTTGTATTTTTATTTTCATTTAGTTAAAAGTATTTTTACATTTCTTTTGAGATTTGTTTTTTTGACCTATATGTTTTTTAGATGTCATTTAATCTCCAAGTATAAAGGGATTTTTACTATTATCTTTCTGTTTTTGACTTCTAGTTTTTTTTTTTTTAATGATTTTTTATTATATTATGTTAGTCACCATACAGTACATCCCCGGTTTCCGATGTAAGGCTCGATGATTCATTAGTTGTGTATAACACCCAGTGCACCATGCAATACGTGCCCTCCTTATTACCCATCACCGGTCTATCCCATTCCCCCACCCCCCTCCCCTCTGAAGTCCTCAGTTTGTTTATCATAGTCCATAGTCTCTCATGTTTCATTCCCCCTTCTGATTACCCCCCCCTTTCTTTATCCCTCTCTTCCCCTACCGATCATCCTAGTTCTTATGTTCCATAGATGAGAGAAATCATATGATAGTTGTCTTTCTCTGCTTGACTTATTTCACTTAGCATAATCTCCTCCAGAAAAACTGGATTATTTGTTATTTTGGCTTTGAGTTGTATAACTTCTTTTTATATTTTGGATATTAACCCCTTATTGGATATATCAGTGGCAAATATCTTCTCCCATTTGTACATTTTCTTTTTGTTTTGTTGATGGTTTCCTTTGCTCTGCAAAAGCTTTTTACTTTTACTCCCAATAGTTAAATTTTGTTTTCGGTGGATTTATTCCCAGGTGCAAGGGTCATTCACTATTCATAAATCAATCACTGTGATACATCACATTAGCAAGAGAAAGGATAAAAACCATATGATCATTTTCATAGATGCAGGGAAAGCATTTGATGAAGTACTACATTCAGTCAAAATAAAAACTCTCAACAAAGGTTTAGAGGGACCATAGCTCAACATAATGAAGACTCCACCAAAAAGTAGAACTGACAAAGGAATTCAGTAAAGTCATAGGATATGAAGTTAATATACAGAAATGTCTTACATTTCTATAGACTAATAATGAAGTAGCAGAAAAAGAAATTAAGAAAACAATGTCACTTACAATTGCACCAGAAAAAATAGAATACCTAGGAATAAACTTAAGCAAGGAGGTGAAAGACCTGTACTCTGAAAACTATAAAACATTGATGAAAGGAATTGAAGATGACACAAACAAATGGAAAGATATTCCAGGCTCATGGACTGGGAGAACCAGTATTGTTAAAATGTCCATACTACCCCAAGCAATCTACAGATATAATGCAATCCCTATCAAAATAGCACTGCTTTTCTCACATAACTGAACAAATTATCCTAAAATTTGTATGGAACTATAAAAGACCCTGAGTAGCCAAAGCAATCTTGAAAAAGAAGAACAAACCTGGAGATATCACAATCCCAGATTTTAAGATATGCTACAAAGATGTAGTAATCAAAACAGTATGGTACTGATATAAAAATACACATGTAGATCAATAGAACAGAATAGACTGTTCAGAAATAAACCCATGACATTATGGTCAACTAATCTATGACAACAAATGGTGCTTGGAAAACTGGACAGCTGCATGCAAATGACTGAAATTGGACCACTTTCTTACAGCACTGACAAAACAAACAAAATGGATTAAAGATCTAAATGTGAGGGGTGCTTGGGTGGGTCAGTCGGTTAAGCATCCAACTCAATTTCTGCTCAGGTCATAATCTCTGGGTTGTGGAATTGAGCCCCGTGTGGGGCTCCATGCTAGGTACAGAGCCTGCTTAAGATCCTTTCTCTCCCTCTCCTTCTGCCCTTCCTTCCTCCTCTCTATCTCTCTAAAAAAAATCTAAACGTGAGACCTGAAGTCATAAAATTCCAAGAGTGATTTTTTTTAAGTGGGAGGGAATATGGGGCAGGAGAACAGCCCTGGGAGAGGCACACTGTCTACCTCCTACCCTGAGGTGTATGGGGTTGAGAAGAAAGGAAAGCCTCCTGAGGAGAGGGCAGTGAGAAAACAGTGTCCTCCAGGATAGAGCCAAACCTCCTTGAGGGCTGAGGTTAGATGAATGCTTTGAGTAGAGACTGAGTACAGTTATGAGTTCCAGAGAGACAGGGTGGGAGGGGAGACATATGGGTGAGGTGGCTTGCTCACGGAAAGGACATCCAGACTCTGCTGTTTGAAATTAGGCTTTGGTTCCAGTCCCACGAAGGGTTTTCAGTGTCAGGTGGGGAAATTGGATTTTACAAGTGCCATTTTAGCATCATTTGAATGTATAGAATAGTGTCTCTCCTTTCACCAGCTGATGTTATGAATTTCATTAGTAGGTGTCACAACATCATTCTCATATTCCTATTCTCCTCAGCTGGAGAAAGGTCTGGCTTGGTCACAGCAACTTCACTTCTGAGCAAAGATGCCTTGTCTTCTCCTCCCCTTCGAGTAGGAGGAAATGGCAGGTGTCCAGCTCAGCCTCAGCCCAGAATTTCTGCTGTAACCACTTCCATTTGCTCGTTCAACCAACACTCCCTGACTGACTCCGTGTGCCAGACATTTGTCAAATTAAATCCAGGCTGCAGTCCTTCACAGTGAAGCTGGCACATGCCTGATGCTTTGGGATGAATCCAGTCACTTAGGAGTTTGAAATTTAGTGTAGACCAGGGAGTCGGGGAGCACCTGGCTGGCTCAGTCGGTAGAGCATGCGACGTTTATTTTTTTAAAATAGGCTCCATGCCCAATACGGGGCTTGAACTCATGACCCAAGATCAAGAGTCGCATGCTCCAAGGACTGAGCCATCCAGAGGCCCTGAGCATGCAACTCGATCTTGGGTGTTCAGGCCCCATGTTGTATGTAGCGCTTACGTTAAAAAATAAAAAAGAAAAGAAAAGAAAAGAAATTTAGTGTAGATGGTCCATTTGGTGAAAGCTATATTGTGTGCCAGATTTTTCCCCATTCCAGCAAAGATCGAATATTTTTGTTGCGTTTTTGGTTATAAAATGTTGTGGGGGGCGCCTGGGTGGCACAGCGGTTAAGCGTCTGCCTTCAGCTCAGGGCGTGATCCCGGCGTTCTGGGATCGAGCCCCACATCAGGCTCCTATGCTATGGGCCTGCTTCTTCCTCTCCCACTCCCCCTGCTTGTGTTCCCTCTCTCGCTGGCTGTCTCTCTCTCTGTCAAATAAATAAATAAATAAAATCTTTAAAAAAATGTTGTGGGGTTTTTTTGGATATTAGTTTGAGTTTATAGAAGCAAAACATGGTCATTGGACATAGTTGCAGAATTACAGAAACTTATAGAATGATCAAAAAATACCCTCCACAATCTCACCACCTAGAGAGAACCACTGTGAACGTTTTAATGGTTTCCCTCAGGTTTCTTTTTGAACTACAAATGTATGTCCATGCATATTTAAAGCAGGGAAACAAACCTGGAATCATAATATATTTACAATTCTGTATTTAACTATACGTTTAACCTTTCTTTCAAGGGTAATATATGCTTAATATAAAAGACATACGGCCTTTACACAAACCTGTAAGTTAGAAGGCAAATATTTCTAATGGTCTCAGTTCCTGCACTAGGCACCATGAGCAAGTGCCAGTGTATTCTTCCGGATTTTTCCTTAGGATGTGTTTATTAACATAAACAGGATCATACCATGTACCAAATCACTATTTAAAATTCTTATTCCAGAAACGCCATTTTCCTGTCATTTGTACAATTTTCCGCTGGGTTGTTGTCTTTTGTGTATTGATTTCTAAGAGTTATTGCATTGTAGTGATAGTAGCCTTAGTTTATTATTTAGGTTACAAATCTTGTCCTAATTGGTTGTTTGTCTTTTCATCTTATTCGATATTTTATTCCATAATGGAATCCAACATTTTTATGTAGAGATTGATTTGGGGGGGGTGAGGATCCTGGATTTTTTATAGTACTTTGTTAACTATTTGACTTACAAATAATTTCCCCAATTGTTCCCAATGTGATGTTTTTAGTGATATTTTCTGCCATGAATAAATTTAACATTTCTTTATAATCAGATATTGAATACTTTTTATTCATTCATGGGCTTCTGGGTTTTGTGTTGTACCCAAAAATCCTTCATCGGTGTTTTCTCTTTTTATTTTTATGGTTTCATATTTTCTATTTAATTATATGCTTTATCTCTGACCATTTAAACTTTGATTCTTTTGGAAATTTAGTTTTGTGTAATAAGTAAGGTCAAGACCAGCTTTCTTTTTCTTCTCACTTGAGTAACCCAAATAATTTCACCATTGTTCTTTTTTAAAATTTTATTTTTAAAGATTTTATTTATTAAATGAGAGAGGGAGCAAGAGTGGGGGGGGGAGCAGAGGAAGAGGGAAAAGCAGGCTCCCCGCTGAGCAGGGAGCCCAATGCGGGGTTCAATCCCAGGACCCTGGGATCAAGACCTGAGCCGAAGGCAGATGCTTAACCTACTGAGCCACCCAGGCATCCCTCACCATTGTTTTTTGACGTACTCGTTCCAGTTTGGTTTAAATCTGGCTTCTGACTCTTAATTTTAAACTTTTTCTCCAGTCACATCTCTGGGTTGGGCTGGTCCCTTACAACACAATTGCTGGTGTCCTGGCCAATGAACCCTACCCTCCCATGAGGACACGGAACTTGTGTTTGATTTTGGACATCAACTTTGCAGCCACATATCTTGGCATTTTTTGCCATATCCTCTACTCTACTACATGGTAGAGTAATTTTCCCTATTCCCTAACCATGTAATGTGCTATAATTACAGAGACATGGATAAATGTGTCATAGGGGGATCTTGTGGTTCCAGCAAAATTATGAATAAGATAACTTGAAAACTCCTTCACCAGCAATACCAGAACTGTGTATTTGTACATATATGCAGGTGTATAAAATTTTTAAAACAAAAAATTCATAGAGACATTACTTAGGGGCACCTGGGTGGCTTAGTTGTTAAGTGTCTGCCTTCAGCTCAGGCCGTGATCCCAGGGTCCTGGGATCGAGCCCCACATCGGGCTCCCTGCTCTGCTACGAGCCTGCTTCTTCCTCTCCCACTCCCCCTGCTTGTGTTCCCTCTCTCGCTGTCTCTCTCTGTCAAATAAATAAATAAAATCTTTTAAAAAAATAGAGACATTACTTATAATGTCAAAAATAGAAAAATTCCAGAAGCACTAGAATGGATGCAAAAAGCTGTGGTACAATCACATAATGGAATATTATACATCAGTGAAGATGTAAAACCTAGTGCTACGTGCAGCAACATACATGTATCTTCAAAACGTAATATGAGCAGAAGAGACCAGACACAAAAGAATACATGCTATACAAGTCCATTTTTATAACATTCAAAAACAAGCAAAAATGTTCTATGGCGTTAAGGGTCAGGATGGCCACTTCTGGGGAGGAGAGAGGGAGCAGGTATTGGGGAAGTGGCACAGGTGGGCTCTGGGGTACTGGTATTGATTTGAATGGTTTGGTTTCTTGATTTCTGTGGAGGTTACATGGCTATATAGAGCTCTATATATAGGATTTGTGCACTTTTCTATATAAATGTTATGTTACCAAAAAAGTGTATTAAGAGTAAAACTAGCACAAGTGTAAGAATTATACTTATAAAGTAGCACGTAAGTGTTATTTTGCCTAACAGTGTGGAAATGATATAACCAAAATAATTGAGAGGGGAAAGTGGAAAGAATGCGGAGTGTATTATAAATATCCTGATTTCCTCATATTTTGTAGCCCAGAGGAAAATTTTGCTATAATTTAAAGCCATTTCATCAAGTAATTGAGGTATAGGTATATTTAATTATACAAAGATAAATATTCAAACAATAATATAATGCGATTGATTTGAATGGTTGTGGAAAGGGAAGGAGGGACAGTTGATGCTCGTACTAGGGACTGAAGACACTGTCCAGAGCTGCACTGTCCTATATGGTGGCCACTAGTCTCATGTGGCTATTTAACGGTAATTAATTGAAATTAAAAATTCACTTCCTTACCTACACTAGCTACGTTTCAAATGCTCAATAGCCACATGTGGCCAGTGGCTTCTTTATTTTATAGTACACATATAGAACATTTCCATCATCACAGGAAGTTTTATTGTACAGGTTAGTATAAACAAAGACAGGATTAAATGTATTATATAAAGCCATAGTTATAAATGTAACCCCTAGAAAAAAATTCACTGTCCAAATTTCCAGAAGAGACACAAAATAAAATGTTGAAAACAGAAATCTTTTAGCAAAAGATTTAAAAATTAAATGAGCATGAAAAACTGAGGGAATAACATAAAATACAATGATAAAACTACAACCAAACCCACCTATTGGATCAACAAGTGTGAATTGGCCAAACTCATCTATTAAAAGATGGACATAGAATTTGTGTTTTGCAAGCAAGATGAAAAAGTTCTAGAGGTCTGTTGCACAACAATGTGCATATAGTTAACACTGCTATACTGTCCATTCAAAGCGGTTAAGATGAAGAGGAAGGCCAACCATAAGAGACTCATAACGATAGAGAACACACTGAGGGTTACTGGGGGGGGGCGGTTACATGTGTGGTGGGCATTCAGGAGGGCACTTGTTGTGATGAGCACTGTTGCTGTACGGAAGTGATGGATCACTGAATTCTACCCCTGAAACTGATATTACGGTATATGTTAACTAACTAGAATTTAAACAAAAACTTAAAAAAGATAAAAATTAAAAATGGTTATGACAATAAATTTTATATGTGTTTTTTATTGTAATTTTTTTAAAAAAGAAAAGGATGCTTCAATTGGATCACAATGCATAACCCAATTTTATACTCCATACAAGAGAGCTACCTAAAGTTATTTTCAACTTGTCTGAATCAAAGAATGGTCACAGACACATGAGGTGAATGAAAACAAAGGTAATACATTCAAGGAATCAAGAACTTAATTGTGTACATGGCAGCATTCATTCAAAAAGCATTAAAAGTGGAAGGGTGAAAGAAAAACTTAAAAGAATAAAGGGCTCAAGCCTCAATGAAAATCTAGCAGTTTTGAATATATATGGAAAATAAAAAGCTTCAACATTCAAAACCAAAAACAAGAAGAAAGACAACCATAGAAGCAATTTTTTTCTCATAAAAGGTTTATTTTATTACGCTCCCCTTTAATTCAGTCATCTGATCTAATTGAAATTTTATGATCAGTCTTTTGTTTCTTGTCCTTGCAATGTCCACAGAAGCAAATTTGCAATTATTTGTCAGCCTGTGACAGACCAAATGGACACATGAACCTACAGAGTGGCAGCTTTTATCAAACACTTAGACCCAGATGCACTCTTCTAAATGCCTTCAGTATTAACTATACCCATGTGATCCTCTCAATAATCCTTTGAGGTAGGGTCTATCATTGTCCCATCTTACCAATGAAGAAACAAGCCTAGAGAATGCAACATGAGGAGACAGGAGAACTAAATAACATAATGGATGAGGCATATCAAATTGGTGTATTTAAATCTCTACCCTGAAAATAACGAGTGCACCTTCTTTTCAACTATTCACAGAGCATTTGTAAAAAGTGACCATATATCAGACCACGACCTTAATTTCCAAAAGTAAAAATACATACATAAATCCAATAATGCTAAAAATTAATTGAAAAAGTGAAAACCACCATCTTATCTGGAAAATTTTATTTTATTATTTTTTAAAATTTTATTATGTTATGTTAGTCACCATACAGTACATCATTAGTTTTTGCTGTAGTGTTCCATGATTCATTATTTGTGTATAATACCCAGTGCTCCATGCAATACATGCCCTCCTTAATACCCCTCCCCGGGCTAGCCTATCCCCCCACTCCCCTCCCCTCTAAAACCCTCAGTTTGTTTCCCGAAGTCCATAGTCTTTCATGGTTCGTCTCCCCCTCTGATTTCCCCCCTTCATTTCCCCCTTCCTTCTCCTAATGTCCTCTTGTTGGTGGGAATGCAAGTTGGTGCAGCCACTTTGGAAAACCATGTGGAGGTTCCTCAAAAAGTTAAAAATAGAGCTACCCTATGACCCAGCAATGCACTACTAGGTATTTATCCCAAAGATACAAATGTATTGATCTGAAGGGGCATCTGCACCCCAATGTTTATAGCAGTGATGTTCACAATAGCCAAACTGTAGAAAGAGCCCAGACGTCCAACAGCAGATGACTGGATAAAGAAGATGTGGTTCATATATACAATGGAATATTACTCAGCCATCAGAAAGGATGGATACCCACCATTTACATTGACGTGAATGGAACTGGAGGGTATAATGCTGAGTGAGATAAGTCAAGCAGAGAAAAACAATTATCATACGGTTTCACTTATATATGGAACATAAGGAATAGCATGGAAGTCATCTGGAAATTTTTTAAATACTGCCTTAAATCTCGATTCAAAGACTATATCCAGAATAAACTTTAAGAGTATCTAGAAAATAACAATGAAAACACGATGGATTCAAAGGATGTGGTAAAGTTAATATAGGGCTAGGAGGAAAATGTATAGCCTTAAATACTTGTGTGAAGGAGCCAGAAAATATGAAAATAAAAAAATAAGTATCCACTGCAAATAATTATAAAACAAACCAAAAATAAACCTAAGAAAAACAGAGTGAAGGAAAAATTAAATATAAATGCAGAAGTCAGTTAATTAGAAAAATAACAGAACTAATAAATCCCAGAAGTGTTTCTTCGGAAAAAAAAAAAGGTAAACTGTCAGCTAACATAGTCAATGAGAAAGGGGAGAGAGCCGAAATACGCAAAACAAGACAAGAAAGTGTGTAGACAACCACAGATTTAGAGGAAATTGTGTGAAATATGACAGTATTTACTCAACTCCACCAAAATGTTTGTTTTTCTATGAAAGCATAAATTACCAAAACTGACACTAGAAAAAAAAAACTGTAAGAAAAAGTCATCTGTTATTATAAAAGAATTAGGAAATGTTCAAAAGCAACTCCTATAAAAAGTACTAGGTCAACTGACTTTAGAAGGGAATTCAACCAAACCTTTAAGGTGCAGACCACTCCAGTGCTATTTTAAAGTATTCAAGGCATGAAAAAGTAAAAGTTCCATATTCTGGTTATGGAGGATTGATGCCAATAAAGACAGTACAACATATGAAACTATGGATGATTCTTACTTGGGAATATAATGCAAAACTGCTAAACGAAATGATGCCAAACAGAACGTAGTAGCTCATTTTGAGGTGGGAATGCAAACTGGTGCAGCTGCTGTGGAAAATAGTATGGAGGTTCCTCAAGAAATTAAAAATAGAACTGCCCTATGATCCAGCCATTCCACTTCTGGGTACTTACGTAAGAAAATTAAAACACTAATTCAGGAGCACCTGGCTGGCTCAGTTGGTGGAGCCTGCAACTCTTGATCTCAAGGTTGTGGGTTCAAGCCCCACGTTAGGTGTAGAGATTACTTAAAAAAATAAAATCATTTTTTAAAAACCACTAATTCAAAAAGATGTATGCACTCTTGTGTTCATTGAAGCTTTATTTACAGTAATAACCAAGACATGGAAACAACCTAAGTGTCCACCAATAGATGAATGGATAAAGATGTCACATACACATACACACACAGACACACAGACACACACACACACACACACACACACACACACACAGAGGAGTATTAGCCACAAAAAAAGAGAATGAGATCTTTTTGAATTCGCAGCAACGGGTGGATCTACAGGGTATTGTGGTAAGTGAAATAAGTCACACAAAGAAAGAAAAATACTATGTGGAATCACTTAAATGTGGAATCTAAAAAAACAAAATAAATCAGAAACAGACTCATAGATACAGAACAATCTGGTGGTTCACAGAAGGGAAGGTGTGGGGGGATGGACAAAATAGGGTAAGTGGATTAAGAGTATAAGACTTCCAGTTATAAAATAAATAAGACACAGGGATGCAATGTACAACATAGGGAATGTAGTTAATAATGTTGTAACAACTTTGTGTGGTGACAGATTGTAGCTAGACTTATCATGGTAATCACTTCCTAATGTATATAAATGTTGAATTACTATGTTGTACATCTGAAACTAATATAATGTATGTCAACTACACCTCAATAAAAAAATTAAAACATGACTAAGTGGGATTTATTTGGGGAATGTAATGGTTCCATACCAGAAAATCAATGGAAATAATACACCATATTAATTGGTCAAAAGTGAAAGTCATATGATCATTTTCCCACAGATACTATAGAGGTATCTAACAAGATCAAATACCCTTTTTGCTTTATAAAAAACCTGGGTATAATCAGACGAGGGGGATTCTTCCTTTACATTACATATTTCTTTTTTTTTAAGATTTTATTTATTTATTTGACAGAGAGAGAGGCAGCGAGAGAGGGAACACAAGTAGGGGGAGTGGGAGAGGGAGAAGCAGGCTCACAGCAGAGCAGGGAGCCTGACTCGGGGCTGATCCCAGAACGCCGGGATCAGGACCTGAGCCGAAGGCAGATGCTTAACGACTGAGTCACCCAGATGCCCCTACATTACATATTTCTATCAATAACTTAAAATCCAAAGAACACTAGAAGCATCCCCATTAAAGTCTGGACCAAAACAGAGACATTCTTTATTATCACTATAATTTTACATTATTGTGTAAGTAGACAATAAAACCAGACAAGTAAAAAAGATGTAAGTATAAATATCTAAAAGAAGGAGGTAAACTTTTCATTATTTGATGATGATATAGCTGTTTACCTGAAAAACACAAGGTGATCCAACTGAAAAACTATTACAAATAAGAGCATTCAGTAAAGTGGTCCCGTGCATAATGGATAATATACAAAAACAGAGCCTTCATAAGTAAAGCAATAACTTGTAAGGGTCAACAAAGCACCATTTACAATAACAGTAAAGACTATGAGATACTCAGGAATAAGCTTAACAAGAAGATGTGCGGGAGAAAAACTTGGGGAACTTATTAAGGGAGACAAAGAGAAGACTTGAACAAAATAATTTCAATACGTTTTATTGAACCAGTCGTATCCAAAATGTTATCATTGTAACATGTAGTCAATAAAAACGTATTAACGAGATAGTTTGCTTTCTAGTCACACCGTTTTCAAAATTCCCTGTGTATTTGACACTTGCATCTCAGCCAGCACAGTTCATGTGCTCAAGGGCCACACGCGGTTCGTGACTACCGCCTGGGACGGCGCAGATGTTGGGGGTGCGGTGACCACTACGCAATGCTGATGGGCTGGTGAATTTGTATACCTATGTGATGTTGACATTATCTACCAATACTTAAATGTGTGTCTTATTAGAACACAAATTACACTTGTACGAATTTATCCCAGGGAGTTTATGACAGGCCATTCAGTATTAAGTCTTTATGCTTTTAGCAATTGTGTGTAGAAAGGTTTATTGATCGCACCTCATCCTACAGTATAGGAAGACTCACTGTATCATATTGCTGTTTTGATCAATGAAAGTGGTAATTTGGTTGTTTCGCTTCACGTTTGTTTATTAACGACGCTGATTTTTTTCATATATTTATTAGTCATTTTTTTTCTTCCGCTGTGAATCTCCCTCCTTCTTTTAGATATTTATACGTACATCTTTTCATCTTTTTGGTTCATTTTGTTTTATATCTTCATGGGTCGGATGTTTTAACCTTTTATAATAAGCTTTTAAAATTAATGGGATATTAATATTTTGTTATACAGATGACAAATGTTTCTTCAATTGTCTTTTTATTATGTCAATAAATCTATCAGTTTTCATGTGTGATCTTTTCCATTGCCTTTTTGATGCAGAAGTTTCACTTCATCTTGAGCATATATTATCAATATAATATTTTAAAATAGTTTCATGTTTTATATTTAACCCTTCTTACCCATCTAAGAATTATTTTGCTGTGAAGAGCTGACGTTATTTTTGCCTTTTTCTGCAGCACCATTAGATATTAGATATTAGATAACATTTGCCTGCCGATTTTTTATACATGAGGTATGTTTATGAACTTTCTATTCTGTTTTGTGAATTGTAATCTGTATGTTGATTTGTCTGTCAATACCCCCTGTTTAAATTATCTTACTTTTTAAAAAGATTTCTTAGAGAGAGAGAGAGACAGAGAGAACACGCTCATGCAAGGGGGAGGGGCAGAGGGAGAGAGAATCTCAAGCAGACTCCCTGTGGAGCACAGAGCCCCATGAGGGGCTTAATCTCACAACCCTGAGATCATGACCTGAGCTGAAATCATGAGTTGGACATTTAACTGACTGAGCCACCCAGCCACCCAGGCACCCCTAAATTATTTTACTTTTAATGTGTGGTGGGGTAATCCTCACTGATCACAGTTCTTTTTCAGTTTTCTTTGCTCTTCTCACTTTCTTTTTCTTCCAAATGAGCAGTAGAAGCTATTTTTCTCGATTACAAACTGTTATAGTATGTCTCTAATTGCCTTGAATAAGTAGGTTAATTTGAAAAGAACTGACTTTTTCATAATGCTGAGTCTTCCCATCCAGAAAGTTGTTATGTCTCCTCCTTTGTCCGTGTTTTCATTTGTGTCGCTCAGAGGAGCTCTGCAGTTTGCTCACATGGGCTCCTCCCCTTTCTTGTTAAGGCAATTTTATGTTCTTGTCCTTATTAAGTATGGATATTTTTCTATTAACACTTCCAACTGGATCTTGTTTATCCTGTAATGGAGTAATATTATTGATTTTTTCATTACCTATTTTGATAAATTTATTGCATGCTCCTCTTAGCACTAGTATTCAGTTGATTCTTATGAATTTTCTAGAAAGACAGTCATATTTACAAATAATGATACTTTTTGACCTTTCCTTTCTGAAACTAATAACTGCTACATCTATCTCCTGCTTTATTATTAGCTAGGATTTTGACAAACTGTTGAATGACAATTGTGGTAGTGGGGGTCCGTGTCTCATTCCTGATCTTACTAGAATGCCTCTAGTGCTTCCACATTACGTACAAAGTTGCCCAGATTATTTTTAAATAGGTGTCCTTATCACTTTAAAAAAAGTTTTCCCTTTGTATACCACCTTGCACTCAGGTTTTGGTATGACAGCGGTAATGCTAGCCTTATAGAATGTGTTGAGAAGCTTTCTTTTTTTATCCTCTGCAACCGTTTAAATAGCAGAGGAATTATTGTTTGCTTAAAGGGTTGATAGAATGAGCTACACCTACTGCCTTCTGGCAAAGCAGATCTTTGATTCTATTTCTTCTTTGTTTATTGAGTAATCTATTTGGTTTTCTATCTCCTCCTGAGTTAAACTTACTATGTTTCATTCTCTTCTAGAAAATTGTCTATCATCTCTAAATTTTATAACTTATTATCATAAAGCTATACAGAATATTTTTGTGGATTTTAACATTTTCCTCCATATGTGTGTGTGTGTGTGTGTATTTTATTTACTTATTTATTTAGAGAGAGAGCTTGCGAATGGGCGAGGGGCAGAAGGAGAGAGAGAGAGAATCACAAGGAGACTCAGTGCTAAGTGCAGAGCCTCATGCGGGGCTTGATCCCACGACCCCGAGATCATGACCTCAGTCAAAATCAAGAGTCAGACACCCAAATGACAGAGCCATCAAGGTGCCCCTCCTCCATATATTTAAATCTGTTGCTAGATATTCTTTTTTTTCTTTTTCTTTTTTTTTTAAGATTTTATTTATTTATTCGACAGAGATAGAGACAGCCAGCGAGAGAGGGAACACAAGCAGGGGGAGTGGGAGAGGAAGAAGCAGGCTCATAGCAGAAGAGCCTGATGTGGGGCTCAATCCCAGATCGCCGGGATCACGCCCTGAGCCGAAGGCAGACGCCCAACCGCTGTGCCACCCAGGCGACCCTGTTGCTAGATATTCTTATCATCCATAATGTTGTCTATTTGTGTTTTCCTTTTCCTTTTTTTTTTTTTAAATCTATACTGTTGGTGTTTTCAGAGAACCAGCTCTTGGTTCGATTGACTTATTCTACATGGGTTATGAATGCTTACTGCTTTTATTGTTTAGTTTTTTCCCCCTTCTTTGTTTTGTGTTTGTGTTGCTGCTGTTGTTTTCCTACTCTCTTGAGTTAAATGCTTGGTTCATATATTTTCAATATTTTCTACAAATGAAATATTTAAGGTTGTTATTTGTCTGATGAATATAATTTTGCCCAGCACCTTTGATATAGTGGCAGAGGTGAAGCAGATGCTGGTGCAGGACAGCCAAACGTGCAAGATTAAATCAAAGTGGGGGTTTAGATTTTGGTAAAGATGACGTTTTAACTCAGTGGGGGAAATATGGATTATTCAGTAAATGATATTGGGACACCTGGCTAATCTTTGGAGTTAGATCCCAATGTCATCCTTCGCACCAAAATAAATTTCCAGTAGATGAAAATTTTTAAGTTGGGGCGCCTGGGTGGCTCAGTCGTCAAGCGTCTGCCTTCGGCTCAGGGCGTGATCCCGGCGTTCTGGGATGGAGCCCCACGTCAGGCTCTTCCGCTGGGAGCCTGCTTCTTCCTCTCCCGCTCCCTCTGCTTGTGTTCCCTCTCTCGCTAGCTGTCTTTCTCTCTGTTGAATGAATAAATAAAATCTTTAAGAAAAAAAAAGAAAAATTTTAAGTTGTAGAGGCTATTGTGAGCGAATATTTCTATAATGTTATCGTGGGTGGAGCTTTTCATAGGGCACAAAGCCCAGAAATCACAATGAAAAAAAACTGATCACTTAAATGCATTTACTTTTTTTTTAACTTATGCTTCTGAGCAAAGTTGAAATGAAGCAAGGAGGAGGAAAAGTATTTTCCATTATGATAAGGATTTGATATTCTGAACACATAAAGAACACTTAGCGATCAGTATGCGAAATGTGACTGTCCCGAATAGAAAACAGGCAGAGGATATGAATGGACAGTTCTCAGAAGAGATGCCACTGGCCAAACGTCCCACACGTTATTGTCTAGTTACATTAACATCAAAAGGAAAGTGGAGCAACACTGAGATGTGATTTTGGTTACTACATGTGTTTGGTTTTACAAAGATGTACAAGATTGAGCACATTCTGTTTGAGGAGGGAAGTAGGGAAATGGACACTTTTCTATACAACTGGCACAACCTTTGGGGTGCAATTTGGTAACGTGTGTCAAACAGGTTAAAGACGGCTTACTCTTTGACCCAACAATTCCCCTTCTAAAACTCTATTGGGGGGCGCCTGGGTGGCACAGAGGTTGGGCGTCTGCCTTCGGCTCAGGGCGTGATCCCGGCGTTATGGGATCGAGCCCCACATCAGGCTCCTCCGCTAGGAGCCTGCGTCTTCCTCTCCCACTCCCCCTGCTTGTGTTCCCTCTCTCGCTGGCTGTCTCTATCTCTGTCGAATAAATAAATAAAATCTTTAAAAAAATAAAACTCTATTGGACAAAAACAAATATTACGTGATATTCATTGCCGCACCATTTATAGTACGGAAGGATGAGAAACAGTGAAAAGGTCTGTGTAGAGGGGACTGGTTAAAGTAGCTGAGGAATAGGGGCACCTGGGTGGCTCAGTTGGTTGGGCGTCCAACTCTTGATCTCAGCTTGGGTCATGATCGTAGGGTTGTGGGATTGAGCACCGTGTTGGGCTCCATGCTCAGTGTGGAGTCTGTTTGGGATTCTCTCTCTCCCTCTCCCTCTGCCCCTCCCCACCGCTTGTGCTGGGGAATATACATTTGTGGATTATTATATAGCCCCCACTGCCCACACCCTGTGTCCTCTGCGTTTGGGTAAAGAAGCTTTAGAAGCACAAACAGGTGTTGGAGGCCATCAGAATGAAGCTCCTCTGAAGAAGGGGAGAAGGCAGTGGGAGCAGCAGCGGAGGCAGAAGCAGCCGCCAGCAGGCCTGTTTCCTCTGTGAAGGGGGAGGAGGGGCAGATCTCTGGAGGTCGAAAGTCAGCTGAACTGGCTGGACCCCTGAGGCCCAGGGTCTGTTAAACCCTCTATGTCCCCTGCACAATAGGTTCAACCAGATGCAAGAACTCTAAAATAAGAAGATGACAGGTTTGCCAGAACCAGCCCTCCCTCCCCACAAATAGAGCTCATATGTTAAATAAATTTACAATCCGTGGAAAAATTTAATTCTAAACTCACAAATTACACATTTTATGTTATCGTTATACATTTAATATATAAGTACAACTACAATACTGAGGAAATATTACAAAATGTTTATAGTAGTTAATTTGCAAATGACTGAGCATAATTGATTTTCATTTTCTCCATTTCCTAAATTTTCTCAATTACCTTGTGAATATCTGAATCCCCGAACCTTCCTTGCATCCCTAGGAGAAGGGTGAGAACATCTGATGGTGTGGGAGCTGAACAGAAACTTGAACTTGGAATTGTAGCTCAGTGTTATTTTCTGCAGGAACAATATTTAAGCGCTCTCCTTCTTTAGCAAAAGGGAAGCAAGTGGATCCTGAACCCCCACAGCCCAATACTGGCAGACAATTTGGCTCAAGCACTCCTCAGCTCCCGTGCAGTCATTGGCGCCCAGGCGGAGGCGTGCTGCCGAGGCTGGTGCACAAGGTTAGGACTCAGATCCCCTTGAGCTGCTGAGACCCAGTGAAAACACGGGCCCACCGCGCTGCATGGCTCCCAGAACCAGGGGAAACTGATCCAGCAAGGAGGCTGTGGGGATTTGAAGGAGACATGGGTCTTCAGTAGTCAATATGTTAAAAGTGAAGGGAAATAACATCAGAAGTGTGAAGAACTGGGCCTGTGTTTCTCCACCTGTTAGGTGGCCATTAGACCTAATCCTCCTGTGTCTCCCCTAGAGAGGGGGCAGCAGTCCCAGGGTACCACATCCCATACTGGAGATCTAATCCTTAGGGTCTCCATTACAGTGACACCAAGGCAGAGATCTAGCCTTTTGCTGCCGCCCTCACTCCAGCCCTTTGTAGAACTTACATAACCAGGTCACTGCCAGTAGCTGTTAGCTCTTTCTGATTCACCTGCAGGTGGGGTTCAACATCTGAGGCCAGAAACCAGCAGGTCATCTCCATCTCCAGTGGGGGAAGGAAAGGTACAGTGAGGGTGCTGGCAGAGATAGGGCTAAGAGACCATGTACTACTGACTTTGCCCTTGTCGCAGGCCTCCTTGTTCTGCCAAAGACTGTCTTTTGATGAGCCGTCAATCCCCCTACCACCTCTTCCGCTCAGGCCACTCTGACCTGCCTGTCTCCCTTCAGGACTTTCCCCTGCCCCACCCAATAGGCTGTTCCTGGCATGTGTCTCCAGGCTGTCTCCTTCTGTGGTCCTGTTCTCCCCAGTGCCCTTTCCCTCCCTTCCAGACTGGCCAACCCACTTGGGGACAGCCCTCTCAAGCTGCTCCTGGCCACTCTCCCTCCACCTCTTCCAGGCCACCCTGCCAGTACTGCACCTCCCTGCCAGCCTTGGCTCCAGTACTTTCCTGGGATAGGATACCATCCCAGCAGTTTGCTTCCTGGCCATATGACAACTGGCTCAGCTTCTCTGAATGACCTATTGAGCATCACGAGCTATGAGGCCCACCATCAGTCTATGTCAGTCTGTGCTACCAAAGCCACTAGGGTCACCCTGGAATTCCCAGCTGTAGGGATTGTAGGGGGTACCCTGGCCTTGTGTGATATCCCACATCTTCCTGACCAGCTGTGATGTCTGCAAAGTCATCTGGGGCCTGCATGGCTGCTGTGCTTTTCCCCCAGGAGTCCAGGCACAACAGATTACCCCCTTCTTGGACTGTTAAGAGACTGAAGTTCCTACATAAATCTCCCCTGCTTTGAGCACAAGGATTTCTCGTATGGCTCTGCAGACCCGTGCTTATAACTAGTTCCTTCCACGTTGGCCCTGCCGAGTTCTCAGACACCCCATAATTTTACCTCTATTAACCTATCTTAAGGAAGTATCATTCCTGCAAAGATTTATACACAAGAGTTCCACCAAATCACTACCTCTAATCAGGCAAAAAGCTACAGAGAATTTAAATGTTCAGTAATTACATTATAATGCATCTTTCATCCATTCGAGAATGTTTTCAGAGTTTTTACAGTAAAGGAAAAGTTCACATTTGATGGGGAAAATATCAGATGTGCAAAACATGCAAAATATTACACCTTACTTATTATTGTCCATATAGTAACATAAACACAAGGATAAAACTAAGGACACATTCCGACATGCCACGAGCCGTTGATAGTGAAGGACAGAACCTGCGTTCTTCCACTTCCTAAACTGTCTTCAGTCACCTTCCAGCCCTTGAGTATCTACATCCCAGAAACTCCCCTGCCACCTGAGGACAAACGGAAGATTCTCCGGACGTGGTGCCACAATGGAAAAGAAACTCAGGCAGGGAATAGCAAAGCTCAGTTTTATTTTCTGCAGTAACAAACACTTAAGCAGCAAACAAAACAAATGGACCCTGAGTGCCCTAGGGCCAGTACCGGCAAAAGAATAGGCCCCCCTAACACAATGGCAGCTGCTACTACAGGAATCACTGCCCTGGGAAGGACGCGCTGCGCTGCTTAGGAAGGGACACGAGGTTAGACCTTAGCCCCCTAACCTTAGCCCCGTTTCCCCAGCCCAGGCTTAGCGGGAAACGGGGGGCCCAAAGCGCCACATGGTCCGCATCACCAGGGAAAGCTGGTCAAGAAAGCTGATGATGGAAATTCGGAGGAGGCGAGGATCTTCAGCTCTCCAGCGGCTGAGAGTGAGCAGAAAAGACAACCAAGTTGGAGGTGGAAGCTTCTCCCCTTCCTTGCTCCGCCACCTCCCCCAAATCCAGGACACCAATCCTGACATGCCCATGTGCGCCCCCCCCACCCTATACCCCAGCCCAGGCTGCAGGCTCAGGCCGAGACTGCACCCTACCGTCCCTGGAAGTAACCCTTTATGGAGGGGTCTGTGTGTCTCCAGCAGAGCGCCCCTCCCCGGAGACCGGGCCTGTCACCTGCTGCCACCCCGCCGCCCCCCCCCCCCCGCCCCTTCCAGAACTTACATGTCCAGGACGCTGCCACTCACTGTGAGCTGCTTCTCAACAGCCCCTCTGTGGGGTTCGGCATCTGGGGCCAGGGACCCACAGGCGATCTCCGCCTCCAAGCGGGACGGGAAAGGCACGCAGAGGGCACTGGAGAAGATTCGCTTAAGGCACCATCCAAACGACTTTGTGCCTGCGCCCCCCTTCTCAGGGCCCCCTGACTAGCCCCGACCCCTTCAGGACAGCTCCCACCCCCTCCCGGCCCTAATCACGCCCAGCCACCCCGCGACCTAACCCCCTCCCCCGCTCTCATTTCTTAACCTCCCCGGCCCCTCGAGGCCAACCTGGCCCATACCCGCCCCCCCTCACCCCCAGCAACCCGGTCATCCCCCAGCTCTCCCTCCTTCCTCCCCCGACCCATCCCTCTGAAGCCACCCCGTTCGCACCCTCCTCGCATCTCTTTGCCGCCCCCCCTCTGTGCTTGTTTCTCTCCCCCCCACACCAGCTCCGGGCCGCCCCCAGCCGCCGCCGGTTACCGCTGCCCCTCTCCCTGTCCGCCCCCTGGATGCCCGACCCTGCCGTCCCTCTGCACCCGCCGGCGCCGACATCCAGCCGCCGGCCCAGGCCCCGCTGTCCGCTCGGGTAGGATACAATACGTGTATTCGGCTTTCCGGCCTTCCCGCCGCCTCCGCGGCGTCTCTCCCTGGCCCCGGGACGTGCTGTGGGCGCGAGACAGGCCGGGGCCTGCGGGCGGCACAAGCAGCCGCCGCGCCCGCGCCGCCGCGGCCACCCTGGCCGTCATCGTCCGCACCTTCCGTCCCGCCGCCGCCGCCGCCGCCGCCGCCGCCGCCGGCGCCGGCGCCTGCCGCCGGCATGGCAGTCGCGCCCCGCCCCGCCTCCGACCCCGCCCTCTGAGCGCAGCTCCATCCGCACTTCCTCTCCGACTGCGAAGGCGGCGGGGGAACTGTCGCTTCCTCCCGAAGCTCCGCCCCTCGCGCGGACCCCGCCCTCCCCGCGCACGCGCAAACTGGCCCGTGGCGGGGAGGCTGCCGGGCGCGTGGCCGCTTCTCGCCAAACCGACCCTGAGGACCCGCCGGGAAACCTCGGCTCCCTCCAGCTGCGTTGCCACTCAGAGCTCGGCGCGACCCCAGGGCGCCTGCGCAAACGGGCTCTTCGTGAGGCCGCCAGGCCTGTGGTCGCTTCCCGCCCAGTCGGCCTTTCCGCCCTTGGGCCCTGGGAGACCCCATGGCTGCCTAGGCAATGAGCGCTTCCTCGCAAAGCTCAGCTCCTTCGCACGCCATGCACCTCGGGCTCCCCCGGAGTGCCTGCGCTAACAGCGCGCATCGCCCCCCTACTGCTCGCCCCCCCCCCCCCGCCACCGTGATTCTGCAGGGCCTGTGACTGGTCGCCCGCCGCCACCGCCGCCGCATTCTATAATACTATGATTAGGTCAGTCCTTGGTGAACCTATGTTCTAGGGGTGTGAACTTCATGCCTGCGTCTCAGTCCTCCCTCCTTTAGGTGGTTCAGGATGGCTAGAGGGGGCTGGAGTTGTGTATTTCCCTTCCCCCAGGCCACTAGGCTCTGCTAAAACCCAGGCAGGTCAGGCTGTGGTCAAATAGTTTCTCTGGTGAGCAGACCTTATTAAGATCAGAATAGTATGGTCTATGTCACAGTGGTTACCTTTTTCATTCCCCTGCTAGAAGCATGAGAGGATCTTTCTCCAATATTCACTGTAAGGACCTGGTAGAGCTCCTTGAGGTAAAGCTCACAAAAATGTGGGTGTGCCCTATGACTGGGTGCCCCTCAGACCTGTCCACACTGAGCCTCCAGGAATTGGTCAACTACAATTCAGGTTTTTCTCCCTTGGTGCTGGTTCTCATAGAGGTGTCTGCTTGTGGGTTAGTTGTGATTTTCTTTATCTGTCTCTTCAGTTTTGGGGGCAGCGGTTTGCCTGGTGACTTCAGTTCTCTGAGAGATCTAGAAAGAGTTGTTGATTTTGTTTGTTCAGCTTTTGGCTAATTGTTAGGACAGAATGAGAACTTCCAATCTTCTATATGCTGAACTGGAAATCAGAAGTCCATTTTCGTTTTTTGTTTTATGTTTGTTTTTGTTTTTTTAAATCTGGTTTCTATTAGCTGAGTATGCAACAATAGCTACCCTAGATTTTTCTCAATATGAACAACTTTATCATTTGCTTATTTCTCCCAGTTTCTTTGTAGCTTCTTCCATGGAAGGAGAAAGATATTCTCCTTGACTAGAGTATAATGCTTATAATGAAGGAAATGCCGGAAAGACTCTTGAGATGATTAGGATCCTTGGGCTGTTTTGTTTTTCATGTAGGGCAGAATGTCTGTGTATTCCTCAGCCATGTGTTGTCATTTTCAGTGCATTTGGAGAAGGTGATTGAAACATCTAGGTGAAACTTCTGATGCTCCTCCGGGCATCATTGGGCTCTTAGCTCCTCTGTGCCTGATAATTATTTTTCCTCAACAAGATTTCAAAATTCATCCTGTATCCATCCAGCTCTAAATCATCCTGGAACATTCTTTGTGTTAGTGTAAACATACAATACAATAGTATATTCTCACTGCATTTAGTGTTGGTATACATTTTGATGGATCAATTAGCTAGTCTCTGGTCATTACTGTTCTTTTTCAACAGGTTCCTGGTTACTTTTTCATTACGTTGTTCCAGATAAGCTTTAGAATTATTTCCATTTAAAAAGAATATCCCAGGGGCAACCGGATGGCTCAGTCGGTTAAGCATCTGCCTTTGGCTAAGGTCATGATTACAGGGTCCTGGGATCGAGCCCCATATCGGGCTCCCTGCTCAGCCAGGAGTCTGCTTCTCCCTCTTTTTCTGCCCCTCTCTCCCCCTCATGCTCCCTCTCTCTCTCTCAAATAAATAAATTTAAAAAAATAAAATAAAATAAGAATATTCTGGATAAAGTTAGGATCAATCAATTTCATGACATTAAAAGTTTGCATGTCAAAACATCCCTCCAGAAGCAAAATAAAAAGAGAAGTGGCAAACAGGAAAAAGACTTTTGCAACTTATGTCACATCCAAAGAGTTAATATCCCTAACATATTAAAAAAAACTTCAAAATATTGATAGGAGTAAGAGAAAAATGGGGAAAGGGATATGAGCAGATGGTTCACAGAAAAGGAAGTGCAAATGGTCCCTAAACATATAAAAAGATGTTCAGGCTGAGTCCTAAGAGAAATATGATTTAAAATACACTGATATACCATTTGTCACTTATTGAATTGCCAAAGTCAAACTCTTGACAATATACTCTGCTGGCAAGACTATGGAGATAGGACACTTTCAAACATTGTGGGAATGCAAATGTACTGCACCTGTGGAGGAGAGCTTAGCAATATTTGTTTAATCTCATGTACATTTGCTCATGTACAATACTACCCAGTTGGCTAATATAGTCTTATTGATGTGTATTAGTTGTCGGTTGCTGCATAGCAAATTACTTCAAAATTTAGTAGCTTAAAGTAACAGACATTTGTTGTTTCTGAGAGTCAGGATTCCAGGAGTAGTCTAGCAGGGTAATTTTGGCACACGGTGTATCATGAGGTCACAGTCAAGTTGCTGGTCAGTGCTACAGCCTTCATCTGAAGGCTGGGCTGGTCTAGCAAATCTGCTTCCAAAGTAACTCACAGTAGCCATGCACTTGGCCATTGGCTGGAGGCTTCAGTTTCCTACCACCCGGATCTCATCTCCTGATACACTTCCCTTGTTAGAGTGAGCTAAGAGAAAGCAACTGAAGCTGGAAAGCCTTTTATGATCTACTTTCCAAATTTCCACACTGTCACTTCATCCATATGCTATTTGTGAGAAACAAATTACCAAGCCCACACTGAAGGGGAGTAAAAGAAAAACTGAAATGTGACGTAAGGTCACTGTCAGCCTTTTGGGGGAAGAAACCCCCCCCCCAAAGGAAATAAAAATGCCCCACAATGCCGCCACACGGCGATAATGGGTATTTACACTTCGGGGTATTGTTGCAGGATTTCTGTGCATCTACACAGTAGCTCACTAAGTTGGGATTTTAGTGACTTCCGTGTTGCATTCTGGTTTTTCATCTAGGACACGAGTCCCGTTTTCCACGGCCACTACTTGAATTCCAGTGGCTATCATGTCTCTCCCGGCCTCCGCGCAGCTCCGCCGGCTGGCAGGCTTGCCCTCCCACAGGAGCCATTTCGTGATCTTTCCAAAACGCAGATCTGATCCGCTCATCTCGGGGGGCGCCCCCTGTGAAGGCCACTTTGGGTTCTCCACCTGTACTGGCGATGGGGGCGGGGGGCAGCCCAGTATCCCTCGTGGGCTCTCTCCCATCTCCCATCCCCGAACCGCTGCCAGGACGTCGAGCCGCGCGCGCGTCTTGGGGGCATTGAACCCAAGGAAGAGACACGGCGGGCAACAGGCCACGAGTCTGGTGGCCTCACACGACGTCTTGGACAGTGGTAGAGGGCGGGGGCGGGGTCGAGCTGAGGCACGACGGGTTTGCGGAGGTGCGATGGGGTCATATGTCGCTGTACGGGGCAGTGTTTCGTGAGGACGTGAAACCATAAAAATAAAAAGAGAAAACACAAAACCCAGAAGCCCATGAATGAATAAAAAGTATTCAATATCTGATTATAAAGAAATGTTAAATTTATTCATGGCAGAAAATATCACTAAAAACATCACATTGGGAACAATTGGGGAAATTATTTGTAAGTCAAATAGTTAACAAAGTACTATAAAAAATCCAGGATCCTCACCCCCCCCAAATCAATCTCTACATTATGGAATAAAATATCGAATAAGATGAAAAGACAAACAACCAATTAGGACAAGATTTGTAACCTAAATAATAAACTAAGGCTACTATCACTACAATGCAATAACTCTTAGAAATCAATACACAAAAGACAACAACCCAGCGGAAAATTGTACAAATGACAGGAAAATGGCATTTCTGGAATAAGAATTTTAAATAGTGATTTGGTACATGGTATGATCCTGTTTATGTTAATAAACACATCCTAAGGAAAAATCCGGAAGAATACACTGGCACTTGCTCATGGTGCCTAGTGCAGGAACTGAGACCATTAGAAATATTTGCCTTCTAACTTACAGGTTTGTGTAAAGGCCGTATGTCTTTTATATTAAGCATATATTACCCTTGAAAGAAAGGTTAAACGTATAGTTAAATACAGAATTGTAAATATATTATGATTCCAGGTTTGTTTCCCTGCTTTAAATATGCATGGACATACATTTGTAGTTCAAAAAGAAACCTGAGGGAAACCATTAAAACGTTCACAGTGGTTCTCTCTAGGTGGTGAGATTGTGGAGGGTATTTTTTGATCATTCTATAAGTTTCTGTAATTCTGCAACTATGTCCAATGACCATGTTTTGCTTCTATAAACTCAAACTAATATCCAAAAAAACCCCACAACATTTTTTTAAAGATTTTATTTATTTATTTATTTGACAGAGAGAGAGACAGCCAGCGAGAGAGGGAACACAAGCAGGGGGAGTGGGAGAGGAAGAAGCAGGCCCATAGCATAGGAGCCTGATGTGGGGCTCGATCCCAGAACGCCGGGATCACGCCCTGAGCTGAAGGCAGACGCTTAACCGCTGTGCCACCCAGGCGCCCCCCACAACATTTTATAACCAAAAACGCAACAAAAATATTCGATCTTTGCTGGAATGGGGAAAAATCTGGCACACAATATAGCTTTCACCAAATGGACCATCTACACTAAATTTCTTTTCTTTTCTTTTCTTTTTTATTTTTTAACGTAAGCGCTACATACAACATGGGGCCTGAACACCCAAGATCGAGTTGCATGCTCAGGGCCTCTGGATGGCTCAGTCCTTGGAGCATGCGACTCTTGATCTTGGGTCATGAGTTCAAGCCCCGTATTGGGCATGGAGCCTATTTTAAAAAAATAAACGTCGCATGCTCTACCGACTGAGCCAGCCAGGTGCTCCCCGACTCCCTGGTCTACACTAAATTTCAAACTCCTAAGTGACTGGATTCATCCCAAAGCATCAGGCATGTGCCAGCTTCACTGTGAAGGACTGCAGCCTGGATTTAATTTGACAAATGTCTGGCACACGGAGTCAGTCAGGGAGTGTTGGTTGAACGAGCAAATGGAAGTGGTTACAGCAGAAATTCTGGGCTGAGGCTGAGCTGGACACCTGCCATTTCCTCCTACTCGAAGGGGAGGAGAAGACAAGGCATCTTTGCTCAGAAGTGAAGTTGCTGTGACCAAGCCAGACCTTTCTCCAGCTGAGGAGAATAGGAATATGAGAATGATGTTGTGACACCTACTAATGAAATTCATAACATCAGCTGGTGAAAGGAGAGACACTATTCTATACATTCAAATGATGCTAAAATGGCACTTGTAAAATCCAATTTCCCCACCTGACACTGAAAACCCTTCGTGGGACTGGAACCAAAGCCTAATTTCAAACAGCAGAGTCTGGATGTCCTTTCCGTGAGCAAGCCACCTCACCCATATGTCTCCCCTCCCACCCTGTCTCTCTGGAACTCATAACTGTACTCAGTCTCTACTCAAAGCATTCATCTAACCTCAGCCCTCAAGGAGGTTTGGCTCTATCCTGGAGGACACTGTTTTCTCACTGCCCTCTCCTCAGGAGGCTTTCCTTTCTTCTCAACCCCATACACCTCAGGGTAGGAGGTAGACAGTGTGCCTCTCCCAGGGCTGTTCTCCTGCCCCATATTCCCTCCCACTTAAAAAAAATCACTCTTGGAATTTTATGACTTCAGGTCTCACGTTTAGATTTTTTTTAGAGAGATAGAGAGGAGGAAGGAAGGGCAGAAGGAGAGGGAGAGAAAGGATCTTAAGCAGGCTCTGTACCTAGCATGGAGCCCCACACGGGGCTCAATTCCACAACCCAGAGATTATGACCTGAGCAGAAATTGAGTTGGATGCTTAACCGACTGACCCACCCAAGCACCCCTCACATTTAGATCTTTAATCCATTTTGTTTGTTTTGTCAGTGCTGTAAGAAAGTGGTCCAATTTCAGTCATTTGCATGCAGCTGTCCAGTTTTCCAAGCACCATTTGTTGTCATAGATTAGTTGACCATAATGTCATGGGTTTATTTCTGAACAGTCTATTCTGTTCTATTGATCTACATGTGTATTTTTATATCAGTACCATACTGTTTTGATTACTACATCTTTGTAGCATATCTTAAAATCTGGGATTGTGATATCTCCAGGTTTGTTCTTCTTTTTCAAGATTGCTTTGGCTACTCAGGGTCTTTTATAGTTCCATACAAATTTTAGGATAATTTGTTCAGTTATGTGAGAAAAGCAGTGCTATTTTGATAGGGATTGCATTATATCTGTAGATTGCTTGGGGTAGTATGGACATTTTAACAATACTGGTTCTCCCAGTCCATGAGCCTGGAATATCTTTCCATTTGTTTGTGTCATCTTCAATTCCTTTCATCAATGTTTTATAGTTTTCAGAGTACAGGTCTTTCACCTCCTTGCTTAAGTTTATTCCTAGGTATTCTATTTTTTCTGGTGCAATTGTAAGTGACATTGTTTTCTTAATTTCTTTTTCTGCTACTTCATTATTAGTCTATAGAAATGTAAGACATTTCTGTATATTAACTTCATATCCTATGACTTTACTGAATTCCTTTGTCAGTTCTACTTTTTGGTGGAGTCTTCATTATGTTGAGCTATGGTCCCTCTAAACCTTTGTTGAGAGTTTTTATTTTGACTGAATGTAGTACTTCATCAAATGCTTTCCCTGCATCTATGAAAATGATCATATGGTTTTTATCCTTTCTCTTGCTAATGTGATGTATCACAGTGATTGATTTATGAATAGTGAATGACCCTTGCACCTGGGAATAAATCCACCGAAAACAAAATTTAACTATTGGGAGTAAAAGTAAAAAGCTTTTGCAGAGCAAAGGAAACCATCAACAAAACAAAAAGAAAATGTACAAATGGGAGAAGATATTTGCCACTGATATATCCAATAAGGGGTTAATATCCAAAATATAAAAAGAAGTTATACAACTCAAAGCCAAAATAACAAATAATCCAGTTTTTCTGGAGGAGATTATGCTAAGTGAAATAAGTCAAGCAGAGAAAGACAACTATCATATGATTTCTCTCATCTATGGAACATAAGAACTAGGATGATCGGTAGGGGAAGAGAGGGATAAAGAAAGGGGGGGGTAATCAGAAGGGGGAATGAAACATGAGAGACTATGGACTATGATAAACAAACTGAGGACTTCAGAGGGGAGGGGGGTGGGGGAATGGGATAGACCGGTGATGGGTAATAAGGAGGGCACGTATTGCATGGTGCACTGGGTGTTATACACAACTAATGAATCATCGAGCCTTACATCGGAAACCGGGGATGTACTGTATGGTGACTAACATAATATAATAAAAAATCATTAAAAAAAAAAAAACTAGAAGTCAAAAACAGAAAGATAATAGTAAAAATCCCTTTATACTTGGAGATTAAATGACATCTAAAAAACATATAGGTCAAAAAAACAAATCTCAAAAGAAATGTAAAAATACTTTTAACTAAATGAAAATAAAAATACAACTTATTAAATTTGTGGAATGCAGGAAAATCATGCCTAGAGGAAAATATAAATCATTGAATTCATACATTTCAAAAGAAAGATCTAAAATCAATCTGAGTTTCCTCCTTAGGAGAGTAGGAGAAGAAGAGTAAATTAAATCCAAAGTAGGCAAAAGAAAAAAAATTATAAGAATTAGAGCAGAACTCAATGCAATTGAAAACAGGAAATAGAAAAGATCAACAAAACCAAAAGCTGGTTGAAAAGATCAGTAAAATCTATAAGCCTCAAGCCAGGCTAATGAAGGGAAAAAATGATAAGCCTCTAGCAAGGCTAACTTAAACTTTAAAAAGACACAAATTACTAATATCAGAAATGAAAGAGAGGACATCACTACAGACTACAGATCCCATGGTCATTAAAAGGATCTTAATGGAATACTATGAACAATTCTATTTGATAAACTAGATGAAACAGACTAATTTCTTGAAGGACACAATCTCCCAAGAGTTACACAAGAAGACATAGAAAATATGCAAAGGCCTATATCTATTAAAGATATTGAGTCAGCAATTAAAGACCTTCCAAAACAGAAAATATGAGGCCAAGATAGTTTCATCAGAAAATTGTACCAAATATTTAAGGAAGAAATTATACCACTTCTCTACAATCTCCTTGAGAAGATAGAAGCACAGAGAATACTTCCTAACCCATTCTATGAGGCCAGGTATTAGGTATTACCCTAACACCAAAACCAAACAAATACGGTATAAGAAAACTAAAGACCAATATCTCTCATGAACACAGATGCAAAAATCAGTAATATTATAAAATCAAATCCAATAATGTATAAAAGGAATTATATACCACTATGAAGTGAAATTTATCCCATGCATGCAAGGATGGCTCAACATTTGAAAATCAATTAATGTAATCTATCACATCAACAGGCTAAAGAAGGACACCTGGGTGGCTCAGTCAGTTAAGTGTCTGCCTTCAGCTCAGGTCATGATCTCAGAGTCCTGGGATCGAGCCCCACACTGGGCTCTTTGCTCAGAGGGGAGTCTGCTTCTCCCTCTCCCTCTCCCTCTGTGCTTGCTCTCTCTGTCTGTCTGTCTCTCTCTCTCTCAAATAAATGAATAAAATCTTTTAAAAAATCAGGCTAAAGAAGACAAATTATATTATCATATCAAGATACAGAAAAAGCGTTTGAAAAAATCCAGCCCCCGTTCATGATAAAAACACTCAGCCTAGTAGGACTAGAAGGAAACTTCCAAACTCAATGAAGAACATCTATAAAAACCCTACAGTTAACATCATACTTAATGGTAAGAAATTAAAAGCTTCTCGGTTAAGATCAAGAACTTGCAAGGATCTTTTACCTCTCACCACTCCTTTTCAACACTGTAGTGGGAGTCCTAGATAATACAATAAGACAAGAAAAGGAAATAAAAGGCATACAGATTGAAAAGAAAAAAATAAAACTGATTTTATAGATGACATGATTGTCTATGTAGAAGATCCAAAAGAATTGACAAAAAAAAAAAAGCTCTACTGGAGCTAGTAAACAAGTATAACTAGTTTGTAAGATACAAGGTTAATATATAAATATCATTTGCTTTCCTATATACCAGCAATTTACAAATGGAAGTTGAAATTTTAGAAACACATTCAAATCATTTATATTAAATTAAACTCAAAATCATTTAATTAGCACCCCAAAAGTGAAATGGTGACATATAAATCTAACAAAATATATACAAAATCTGTATGAGGAAAACTACCAAACTCTGATAAAAGAAATCAAAGAAGCAAATTAAAGGATAGATATTCCACGTTCATGGATGGAAAGACTCAATATTGGCAAGATGTCAGTTCTTCTCCGCTTGATCAGGGAAAACTGAATGGGAAGAAATCAGAGAGGGAGACAAACCATGAGAGACTCTTGACTCTGGGAACCAAACTGAGGGTTGTGGAAACGGAGGTAGGTTGGGGGGATGGGGTAACTGGGTGATGGGCATTAAGGAGGGCATGTGATGTGATGAGCACTGGGTGTTAAATGCAACTAATGAATCATTGAACACTGCACCAAAAACTAATGATATACTACTATATGTTGGCTAACTGAATTTAAATTTAAATAATTCAATTTAATTTAATTTTTAAAAATGGGGAGGGATACCTGGGTGGCTTAGTCAGTTAAGTGTCTGCCTTCAGCTGGGGTCATTATCTTGGGGTTCTGGGATTGAGCCCCACGTTGAGCTCCCTGCTCAGTGGGGAGTCTGCTTCTGCTTCTCCCTCTCCCTCTGCCCTTCCCCCTGCTTGTGATCTCTCTCTCAAATAAATTTTTTTTTTTTAAAAATGGGCAAAAGACCTTAAACAACTCATCAAAGATGTATAGATGTTCTTTGCGATGGGGCGCCTGGGTGGCACAGTGGTTGAGCGTCTGCCTTCGGCTCAGGGTGTGATCCCTGCGTTATGGGATCGAGCCCCACATCAGGCTCCTCCGCTATGAGCCTGCTTCTTCCTCTCCCACTCCCCCTGCTTGTGTTCCCTCTCTCGCTGGCTGTCTCTCTCTCTGTCAAATAAATAAATAAAATCTTTAAAAAAAAAAAAGATGTATAGATGGAAAATAGGCATATGAAAAGATGCTCCACATCATGTCATTAGGTAATTGCAAATTAATACAATGAGATACCACTACCCACCTATTCAAATGACCAAAATTCAAAACACTGACAATGCCAAATGCTGGTGAGAATGTGCAGCAATGGGAACTCTTCTTTGCTGATGGGAATGAAAACTGGTGTAGCTACTTTGGAAGGCAGTCTGGCAACATACTAAACATACTCTTACCATATGATCCAGCAATTCTGCTCCTTGGTATTTACCCAAAAAAAGTTTTAAAAATTACGTCCACATAAAAACCTGCACGTGGATGTTTATAGCAGCTTTAGTCATAACTGCCAAAACTTAGAAGTAAACAAGATTCCTTCAGTAGGTGAATGGGTGCATAAACTGTGGTGCATATAATTACCAAGCCATGAAAAAACATGGAGGAAATTTAAATGCATATTAGTATGTGAAAGAAGGAAATCTGAAAAAGCTACATACTATATGATTCCAACAATTCAATATTCTGGAAAATAGTCTCCAAAACTATGGAGACAAGAAAAAGATTAGTAGCTTCCAGGAAGTAGCAGGGAGGTAGGGATGAATAGGTGGATCACAGAGGATTTGTGGCAGTGAAAATACTCTCTATGATACTATAATGATGGATAAATATCATTATACATTTATCCAAACACTTGGAATGCACAACACCAAGAAAGAACCCCAATGTGAACTATGAACTTTGGGTGATAATTACAGACTCAGCAGTTGTTAAAAAATGTAACACCGTGGCGCAGGATGTTGATAGTGGGGAAGGCTGTGTGTGGGGAGGGTCTGTGGGGTGTATGGGAACTCTTTGTACTTTCTCTTCAATTTTGCTGTTAACCTAAAACTGCTTCAAAAATAAAGTCTATTTTTTTAAAATTGAGTCATAAAGACTGCAAAAGCAAGAAAACTAAGAAAGAGAAGACAAAGATGATAATGAAAATAAAGAGGCTGAAGATAAACTATAATTTTGTTTAAAAAGATGGTCTTAACAAAGATTTTTGTCTATAAATCATTGAACTCCCATTATAAATTTCACTAACGTTGAGCTTTGAACAACACAGGCTTGAATTTGATGAGTCTACTTACATGCAGATTTTTTCAATAAATACAGTACAGTACTATAAATGTTTTTTCTCTTGCTTATGATTTTCTCATTAACATTTTCTTTTCCCTAGCTGACTTTAAGAATGCAGTACATACTATATATAGCATACAAAATATGTGTCAATCAACTATCAGTAAGGCTTCCACCCAAGAATAGGCTATTAGTAGTTAAGTCTTGAAGGAATTAAGAGTTCTTTGTATTTTTCAATTGTGTGTGGGGGTCAGCAACCCTAACCCCTGTGCGGTTCAAGGGTCAAATGTACTTCTAAATTTTGTTAAAGAAGGAACTTCAGTATGCTAGATTTGTTTTCAGCTTTAGACTGTTATTGTATATTCAGTACCATATTATATGTGTCTTTAGACAGTCTTGTCTTTTCATGTAGTTTTCAGTAGCTACTGACTTTTTCCACAAGGGCTAAACCTGGGCTGGAAACATATAGGAGGTTCTCCTTGGTCTCTGATGATGACAGATTGTTCTGGTTCACACATATATGATGCAGCCTCAATGAAATAATCATTGTTCTGTTCACAAACTATCACCCTGTGTTTGAAAAATCCTGCAACTGTTTTGAAAGATAACGTGGGTCGAAGCATCTATCCACACCTGGGGATGGGCCAGGCAAGGGAGGATGTGAAGGGCCCTGCTGGCCTGGCCCGCCCCCTCATCCCGTCCGCCCCCCACCTCCCCCTCACCTGAGGGGACCCCAGCTTCGACCAGTCAGGCTTGAGATAGTAGATGATGCCATCCAAGGCGCCAGGCAGCAGCACTCCACGCACCAACAGCACAACCAGGACCACGTAGGGGAATGTAGCGGTGAAGTACACGATCTGGGGGTGGGGGGTGGGGGCGGCTGCTCAGAGGGGCCCTGACGCACCCGCCTCCCCCTTAGGGGCCCCCAGCTCGGCAAGACGGCCAAGTGGGCCACGCTGCCCCCACGACAGCATGGTGTGTTCTGAGGTCTAGAGGGAGGCCAGCCAGCAGCCCCCCTTCTACTCCTCAAAGCCTAGGCTCCTCCCAAGGGAAGCTCAGGCTCACTGGAGCATCAGCAGCCGGAGCATGGCAAACAGGTCAGCTGCAGCGGGAGGGGAGAGCCAGGGCCTTCCCCAGGCAGGGAGCGGGAGGGACATCAGACCGGGGGCAGGTCCCGCGCCCCCCCCCCCCCCGACAATAGGTCATTCTCTGCAGAGAGGCAGAGTCTTTAGTAGTCAGAATTAGACGGGACCAGCCAGAGACAGTGGCAACAGCAACATGGACCCCAAAGACTTCTGCCTCCTGTCCACGCTGAGCAGGGCAGGGCAGGCGGGCAAGGGAGAGCCATAGCCCAGATCCCCCCAGGCCAGCAAAAGAGAGAGTGAGTGAGGAATAGAAAGTGGGGCAGTCAGGGATGGCCCGACACGGGCAAGGGGCGGCTGCTGCCTGGGCTTCTCCCCACCTCAGGAGGGAAGGCTCCTGGGTTTGAGTCTGGTGGGGGCGTGGAGGGCTATCCAGGCAAGGGTGGGGGAGTTTGCAGGCGGGGGAGGACTATCCAGGCATGGGTGGGGATCGAATGGTCTGGATTCAAGGACCTGCTCCCTGCTCTGGCCCCGGCACTGGTCACCTCCCGTTGCATCAGTGGTCCTTGGCGGAGACGTCCCTTCTCTCCCCCAGGCCCTATCACGGCCGTGCTGCCCCCAGCCCTGCCATCACCCCCAGCCCTGCCAGCCTCCAGCCGTACCTTTCCTGTCGACTTGACCCCCTTCCAGACACAGAAGTAGACCAGCACCCAGCAGGCCAGCAGACACAGGGTCACCTCCCAGTTGAGGGCCCGTGGCACCTCCAGCCCCCCGGAGAGCTGCAGGACATTGTTCCTGGGGGAGGGTGAGCCCAGGAGGGCTGTCCCAGCAGAGGGTTAAGTGACTGTTCCCCGCCCTTCCGCTCTCGAGTCCGGCCGGGCCCTCGTGGACCCAGCACATGCAGACTTCAGCCACATGTGAAGCCCAGAGAGAGGGACAGGCAGTGAGCGGCTAAGAGTTGTCAGACCGCGTCCCAGAAGTCAGTAACAGGGGATACACCGTCAGCAGGTTCGTCACACCCACATGTAGGGGAGGTGAGCCCGGCCGGTATATGCGCAGGCTGGATGGGGAGGCAGTCACGTGCCAGCGGCCTCAGAAGAAGGCTCTGCAGGGGACGGTGCGTGCTCCCTCGGGAGCCCAAGTGACGTCAGGTGCCGAGAGGCGGAGCTTCCTGAAGTAGGCTCCATCTCCTCAGGGTCGACTGGATCCGGGAATCTCTGCCGCCACAGCAAGGCCGCCTTGGCGGGAAGCAGCCCCATGGGGGCTGTCTGCGCAGGCGCCCTGGGCACCCCCAGCAGCCTTGCGCGCGGAAGGGCGGAGCTTCGTGAAGGCGCCTCAGAGTCTGAGCCATTGGCGGAGAGTGCGGGCGGCTTAGCTGCAGGCTCTGGGGAGGCGGGCTCAGCCGCCATGCAGGCCCCAGACGACGCCGAGGGCGGCAGCGAGGGCGGCAGCGAGGGCGGCAGCGAGGGCGGCAGCGAGGGCGGCAGCGAGGGCGGCAGCGAGGGCGGTGCGGCTGGCGGAGCGGGCGGCCCGGACCGCCAGCCTAGCCCCGGCGCTCCTGGTTGCCAGGGGAGCTCCGGCAGCCGTGAAGGCGACGGTGGCCCTGGCAGCGAGGGAGCAGAGGGCGAGGCGGCCGGTGCCCCTCCTCAGGCCGGGCAGGCACCGCAGGCCCTCGGACCTGGTGGGGACGCAGCGCCCGTGGCTGTGGCAGCCGCCAGCCGACTGCTGGAGTTGTATCCTTTCCATGGAGCGTCCCTGGGCAGGGGCCATGGTGGGGTGGCCGGGGAGCACGGTGGCAGCCTGGGGAAGGGACCGAAGGGGGGGTGGTGCCCAGGGGGCAGCAGGGGCGCGCAGCCTGGCGGGATGGGGCGGTTGGTGCCCAAGGGCCTGCAGGGGGTGGGGGCGGTGGGAGGAAGGAGGCCTGAGGGGTCAAGGAAGCGGCTGAAGGGGCGCGGAGGGGGCGGGAGGGAGCGCGGGCGTCCTGGGGTAGAAGCGAGCCTCTGAGGGATAAGGAGGCCTCAGGGAAGGGGAGATTCAGGAGCGGATGGTGCCTTAACCGTGTCTCCCCCAGCACGCTCACTGTGCCTTTCCGGTCGCCCCTGGAGGCAGAGATGGCCTGCAGGTCCCTGGCCCCACATGCCCAACGCCACCGAGGGGTAGTTCAGAAGGAGCTGACAGTGAACGGCAGCACCCTGGCTGTGTCAGTTCTGGAAGAGTATGAGGTGGGGAGGGGTGGGGGGCGGTGGCGGCAGGTGCTGGGTTCCCGTCGCTGCCTTAGAGCGCCGCGGTGGAGGCACTGACGCGTTAGGTATAAAGAGGGGGCTGGTGCTCTGCACTTCCACCACAGTTCTCACCTGTAACCTCATTTTCCTTTTCCCTCACTTTTAGTAGATGGACTGCCGAAGACCCTGTTTTCTTCCGAATTTCCATCAACTCCTTCCTCGACCAGCTTTCCCTGGTGATTCGAAACATTCGGGGTTTGGGTCCCCGCCTCCGCGAAGCCTAGGCCCAGGAAAGGGAGCTAAGGACTAACCTTGTGCCCCCTACTAGGCAAGGCACAGGGACTTGATACTTGGAGTAATTGCCACTTTATTATCAGGGTCGAATTTGTTGCTTGGTCCACTTGATTTCTTTCCCTGTTGCTGGAGGAACGGGCGCTTAAATGTTTGTTACTGCAGAAAATAAAACTGAGCTACTATTTTGTGTCTGAGTTTCTTTCCAGCTACCGTGTCTCCAGATTTTCTTGCCTTTGTTCTGGTGTTGGAAGGGAGGTTCTGGGAGACAGATTCCAATAGCACAAGGTTATTGAAGACAACTTAGGGAAAGGAAAATCAAGTTCCATATTCAGCACTAAATACTGTCGACATTTTGGAGTATCTTCTTAGTTGTATGTACACATTAAACGCATAACAACATATAATGTATAAATTTTCAAGTTTACCATTGACTTTTTCCTGTTTTTTCCCCCCATTTAACATACTAGCTTTTCCACTCCCTAAACACTCTTCAGGAAATGTTACTGAATAGATACATAAAATGCATTATAACGTAATGTTGAACGGTTAAATCATTCCCAGTTTTTCCCCTATTATGGGTAGTGATTCAGTGGAATTCTTGGGCATAAGTCTTTGTATGAATGGTTATTTCCTTAAGATCGATTCCAGGAGGTAGAATTACGGAGTTTTTACTTTTCATGTTCTTCAGCTTTTTGACCTGCAGTACACAATTGCTCTCCAGAAAATATACCCTCCCGCCAGAATTCTGGTCTCCCCACATCACCACTAGGTTGGCTTGCTGCCAGAATAAAAAAACTTAAACTTCAAACGAGGGAAATAAACACAGAAACACAACAATAGGAATTTTGTGGCTTACTGGCCTTGTTTCAGATGAGCAAAGAAGCGCTGCGACAACCGGCTGAGGGTTTTCGGGGGCGGGGGTGGGTGTTGGTTGGTGAGCTCTCTCTAAATAGCTTGTATCTTGGAACCTCGTTGAAACTTACTAGTAACATGTAGAGTCCGTTGGACTTTCTACATACATGGTCATGATATCTGTAAGCAAAAGCAGTTTTAGATCTTCCTTTACAGTTGGCATGCCTTTTACTGGAAAATAAATAAATATGTGATTGAGGGATTCCTCCTCATCATGGGGTTGTATTTCCGTGCTTCTTTGCATGCCTCGTAATTTTAGATCGGATGCCAGGCACTGTGTATTTGACCTTCGGTGCTGTGTCTTTTTTCTTTTTATTCCTAAACATAAGCTTTGTTCTGGGATGCTGTTATTTGGAAGCAGATTGTTTCTTTTGAGTCTTGCTTTTGAGAATTAGTGGGACCAGGGGCGCCTGGGTGGCTCAGTCGGGTTAAGCATCCAACTCTTGGTTTCGGCTCAGGTCGTGATCTCAGGGTCCTGGGATTGAGCCCCGTGTTGGGCTTCGTGCTCAGTGGGGACTCTGCTTGAGGATTCTCTCTCCCTCTGCCCCCCACCCCGAGTAAATAAATAAATCTTAAGGAGAAAAAAAAAAAAGAAGAAGAATTAGCGGGACCAGAACAGCTTTTGGTGTAGAATCCGTTTTTTCCACACTACTGAGGCAAGACATTTCTGAGTACCCTACCTGATGCCTCCTGAATTGTGAGGTTTCCCATTCTGGCTACTAGTCCCTGTCCTGCATAAGCGCTGGGCATAGTTACCTTTCATCCTTGCAAGTGGTCCTTTCCTCGGCCTCACCTAGTTTCCTCACAGGCTTGTGCCGATCAGGGGTGTGCTGCTTACGCCAGCAGGACCGTCTGCGGATATGCAGCATTCTGTCCCTCTGCAGCTCTCTGGTCTCTGGTCCTCTGCCCTGCCAACTCAATCTCCTGGACTCTCCCCGTTCTGTCTCCTCACTCAGGGATTCTGCTGGGCTCCATTTGGAGACACTCTCTCCAGACAGTAAGCTGCGGCAATTTCAGGGTTCATCTCGTTTCTTTTCCTTCTCCCAGATCATCGCCCTTGATTATCTGATAGCCAGTGCCTTCAGAGCTTTTGTTTCCTGTATTTCACGTGTGTTTCTTGGGGGGTGTTTCAAGTTTTTTATTCCATATGGCTAGGCAGACAGAGTCTTCCTTTGAGGAACTTAAAGATCTCTGATGGGGGCTGAGAGGGGAGAGACGATGCCCATCATGATGGTGGTGGTGATGACGGTGTTGACAATGGAGTTAATGAAAATGATGATACTCTCTCCTGACTGGATGCAGCGGCTGTAGTGGCTACAGAGAGGATCTGTGTCTCTCTTTCTGTGTCTCTCTGACTTTCTCTCATTCTCTCCCTCCTTTCTTTTTTTTTTTTTCCTTTCATTCCCTTCCTTTCTTTCTTTCATCATTTTTAGACATTACTTACCCATGAAGAGATGAAAATTTAGCTCCTTTACACCACTACTTACAACACTTCTTCACCTTATGCTCTCAAAAATGGTTCTATTACATTCTACTCATTTTATTTTATTTTTAAAAAGATTTTATTTATTTATTTGACACAGAGAGAGAGACAGCCAGCGAGAGAGGGAACACAAGCAGGGGGAGTGGGAGAGGGAGAGAAGCAGGCTTTCCGCCGAGCAGGGAGCTCGATGTGGGGCTCGATCCCAGGACCCTGGGATCACGCCCTGGGACGAAGGCAGATGCGCTTAATGACTGAGCCACCCGGGCACCCCATCATTTTATTTTTTGAAAGATTTTATTTATTTGAGAGAGAGAGAGAGCGTGCGCAAGAGCAGGGGTGGGTGGGGCAGAGGGATAAGCAGACTCCGGGCTGAGTGCCCAGCTCGACTCGGGGCTCAATTCCAGGACCCCAGGATCGTGACCTGAACCGAAGGCAGGCACTTCACTGACTGAGCCACCCAGGCGCCCCTCATTCTACTCATTTTGGGTATTATTCCCCCTGACGTTAAAGGTCACCTTGACGACAATGGTAAATTTACAAACCCTCTCCCTAAATGTCTTTTCTCTTCTTTCTGCCTGGACTGGTTTCTCTCTAGGCTGGCTGACTGACTGCACAGCTGTCATCCTGGACATCCCCTCACCTTTTCCTGGGGTGCAGTTACTATCCTGGAACATACGTCTTTCTCCTTTTACTGTCTCTTACTGTTTTGCCCCTTTTTGTTTATATCCTTGTTTGTTTGTTTAAGTCAGATTTATTGAGGCATAATTTATATACTACAGTATTCACCCCTTCTAGGTGTAAGTCTCTATGCATTTTGGAAAAACCATACAGTCACATATCTACCACCGCAATTGAGATAGAGAATATCTACATCACCCCAAAAGTTCCTTCATTTCCCTGTGTAGCAAAACTCTCCCCCAGCTCCTGGCCACCACCGATCTGATTTCTCTACCTAGAGTTCTACCTTTTCCAGAATGTCAAATAAATGGACTCCTACAGAATGCATCCTTTGGGTCCGGGTGTTTTTCACCCAAGTGTTAGCATGTATCAGTCGTCCCATTTTTGTTGCTGAGTAGTATGCATCCATTGATGGTTATTTTGGTTGTTTTGAGGTTTTATTCATCATTAATAAAGAACATAGAAAACATGGCAAATGATATTAGCAACTCACTCACTATTATATATATTAAACTATTCACTTGATGAAGTTTTAAACATTGACAGTCTCCAATGTCAATGTTTGGTGAGGGTTAGTTGGAAGCAAAGTCTCTTACACACTCTCAGTTGGAGTGTTTATAAAACCTACTTGGAAATTTACTTGACATTATTTGTTAAAGAGGGGCATACACCTTGACCCAACCTTGGGAATCTATCCTAGAGAAACTCTTGCATATGTGACAAGGCAATATGGAGCACGGTATTAATTGCAGCATCATTTGTCATAGTGAAAAACTGGAAAGAAGGCAAATGCACATCAACTGAGAAAGGTTCAGTAAGTCAAGGTACAACCGTCCTGGTGGAACATCACACAGCAGTTAAAGAGCAAAGGAGATAGATCCCTGGGTACTAACATAGAAAGAGATTAAAACAAGCCAAGGAACTCTGCACAAGGCACGTTCCTGCTTCTGCAGTATGCTCTCACCACGCGAACATGTGTAACTATACCTGGAACAAGCCGCCGCCACTCCAAGAATGTTCATCACTAACAATCACATTATGGAAGGAAACGTTCACCTTTTAAATTTCAGACTTGCATGTTATTTAAATATGTCCCTTGAGTATGTATTACATTAGAAATAAATATTTTTGGGGCGCCTGGCTGGCTCAGTCAGTGAAGCGTCCGACTGTTGATTTCGGCTCAGGTCATGATATCAGGGTCCTGGGATCGAGCCCCACGTCGAGCTCCATGCTCAGCCCAGAGTCTTTTTGTCCCTCTCCCTCTGCTCTTCCTCCTCCTCCCTCTCCCTCTCTGTCTCAAATAGCTAAATAAAATCTTAAAGAAAAAATATTTTCATTTTGCACAATAATCATGTGTTGTATTAAGTTAAGGAATAATCTTTCCTAGATTCACTCTTTAAAAACATTGGGGAAAGATTTTGAATTTGATGAAATACCTGTCACCACCGTAGAGGACATCTGTTGGTTTTGTCACCCAGCATCCTTTCCCCTTCTCCTCGTACCAGTATCCTTATCCCCTCCCCCCCCCAGAAGACCCCCATTTTCCTTCCCCTCAGCAGTTATGATTCTGAGAGAGTTGACTTCACCCTTGATTCCAGGGGTGGGCATGTGGCTCAGGCCTGGCCCATCAGAGTGCTGCTCTCCTGTGGCCACGGTGACCCCATACAAGCCAGTGACACTTTGGGGGCTGCGGCAGGGGGGACAGGCTGACACTGGACAGAGGCGAAGCAGGAGCAGGAAGGCACATCTCAGAGAACCAAATCCTGGATCCAGCCATGCCTGAAGACAGGAATTACCCCCAGACCGTTCAGTTACACCGATCCAGGATTTCTCCCTTTGGCTTAAGCCAACCTGAATACTTTTTATTGTGTCTCTTTGTTTCTTTCTTCACTTTGCAGTAGGAAAATCTTGACCATTATTGAATCGAGGAACCATAGTTTTACTTTTTATTTAACCTGAGAATGTGGCTCTCCTTTCTTTTAACAGAGAAACTGGCCTATTTTATTCTACTAAGGCATTGGCTCTTTGCTGATAAGTCATCGAGACATATTATGGTAGAAAAGGAGAAAAATGAGTCTTCTGTAAGAATCCAGAGAGGGAGGGGAAGGACTGCAAAGGGCAGCTGGAGGAAAGGGACAAGAAGGAGGGGCACTGGGGCCCACCCTTTCCAGATAGGGCTCCCAAGACTGCCCCAGAACTGTGGGGCTGGATCATCAAGAGATCAGAACATAGTCTGAGCCTCCCTCCCTCACCCAGCAAAGCCCAGAGTTAGTCCACCGCCTTGGCCCCACAGATGGACTGCTGAAGTTGCCGGGCTGCGCTAACACCCAAGTCAGGTCACAAAACTCCTCTATTCCAAACCCTCCGTGGGCTCCCCTCTCACTCAGAGACCAAGACAAAGCCCTTTACAGTGGCCTACAAAGTGGGACGTGACCCGGGCCTCCCCCCCCCCACCCCCCATCTTCTCTGGCCTCCTCCCCTCTCCTCTCCACCTTGCTCCCTCTGAGCCAGCCATGCTGGCCTCCTCCCCTTTCTGAAACACGCCAGGCCCACACTTGCCTCAGGGCCCTCTCACTGGCTCTTTCCTGTCTGGAACCCTCTTCCCCCGGGGCTCCACCTGGCTCCCTCACATATCATTCCTGGCCACCCCATTTAAAATTGCATCCCACTTCCTCCCCACCTGCGTGCGTGACTTTAACAGGTGTGTGTGTGGGGGGGGGGGTTGGGGGTAAGAAGTAGGTAGGTGCATCAGGATGGAGATGCAGCTGGGGCAGTAAAGAGTTGTCAGATAGGAAGGAGTTTGGGTGCCTCTGATGACACTGGGGAGTTCTGCACAGAGTGGGACAAGATCCACCTTTCCGCTTCTCAGGTTCCCAGTGCCTGCTGCGTTGAGAAGAGGATGAGGGCAGGTGGAACAGAAGTGGGGAGACTGGCATCCAGGCGAGAGCCGGGGGTAGCTGGGACCAGGCTGGGGGCAGCGGGGGTGGGGAGAAGGGAACAGATTCGGATTGTATCTTGAAGGCTGAGCCACCAGCGTTTGCTGAGGACGGACGGACTGGACACCGCCCCGGGAGCTCCTCAGATCCTCAGGACCCCTGCAGCGAGTTACTCTTCCTCCCGCTCATCCAGAGTCCTGAGCCCGACAGCCTGTCCCCCAGCAGCTTCCCTGTTCACCCACGGCCCACCTGCCCCAAGGACAAAGCCACGCCCGCACTCCACGTTCCCAACATTTAATGAGGAAAAAAACTACATGAACAACGACAACAAAAAGCTCATGCCGAAAGAAGAGGAGAGAAGTGGGTTTTCGGGACCACGAGGCGGGGCCAGATCCCTCCGAGGAGGAAGAAGAACAAAGGAGTAAGGCACGGCCGCCTTGGCCAGGCCACTCAGGGCAGGCGCAGGGCAGGGCAGCGGAGGGTGAGGGGTCCGGGGCAAGTGCAGACAACACGGAGGAAGTCTGGCCGTAGGGCCGGGAGGAGGAGAGTTCCAGAGTCCCCAGGCCCAGGTCAGGCCCTGGCACGAGCCTGGTTAGAGTTCTCCAGGCGCTCAGAACAGGGCCCTGGGAAAAGGGACAGTCCGACTCCCGAGACGCTTGGAGGGGATGCTGTGGCCCAGCTGCGGGGAGACCCCTCGGCACAGCCACAGTCCGAGGGCGGCTTGGGGAGCGTCACCCTCCCTCCATCCCACCCACAAGCGCTGCTGCTGGTGCCGAGACCCCCTCCTCGGAATGGGCGGGGCCAGCCGCGGCATGGGGGAGGTGCCAGAGGCTAGGCCAAGGCTGGCGATGTCACAGAGGAGCCGGGACGACCCCAGGAGAGAAGGAGCGCGGGGCCGACAACATCCCAGAGAAGGGACACACAGTTACAGACGGAGAGGCCGAGGTGGAGATAAATTAAATAAATACGTGGTTGGGGGTATAAATAGCAAGGAGGGCAGGGGCTGCCACAACACCTGGGCAGGAGGGCAGGAGGGCAGGAGGCCAGGGCTATTGCTGCTGCCGGGGGTCGGGGGCTTGCTCCTGTCACCCCTGCCCCCAGGCAGGGCCCAGAGGAAGGCACTAATGAAGGGGGCCCAGGTGTGCCGGGGGCAGACTGGCCCGGTGACCCCCGCCCCGCCCCGCCCCCGCGCCCTCCCCCTCCCCCTCCCCCTCCCCGGATCCAGGGCTCAGCCGGGAGGACAGCTCAGGACTGAGACGCCCTCTCCTCCTCACCGGTTCCGCCACACTTAGCTGTTGCTGGACACGAGGCTGATGATCTGTTCCAGTTTTTGTCGCAACTTATGCTTCCGACAAGAGGCATCTCGGTCCAGAGCGGTGAGAACCTGGGGGAGGAGGGTTCCCCCCCCCACCGGGAGCGGGGTTGGCGAGGAGGGGCCGGTTCCTTCTGGGCAAAGCCCTCCTCCCCAGCTTGAGCTCTTCCCTCCCTGGCGCCTCAGCGCACCCCTTCCTCCCTGGGGGCCCTGGGCACGTGGGAGGAGCCGCAGTCCCTCCCCTGGGACCCCGCCCAGGCCAGCTTCTCCTCCACCCCTTCGCTCCCTCCTCCCCAGGGCCAGAGGGCAGCCCCTCCCGAGAGCGGCCGGCCTGGACTTGCCGTCCCCGAGTTCCCCATCCCCTCCGAACCCCCAACACCCGCACCCCCACACGCGCACCTCTCTTGTGCGGGTGTCCAGGAGCTCGTTGCCAAGCGCAGCGAGCCTGCTGGGGCCTCCCCTCCTCCCTCGGCGGTCAACAGCACCCGGCGGAGCCCATCACTCCCTCCTCCCTGACCACCCCCTCCCCGGTGTGCGCGCATGCGTGCGTGTGCGCGTGCGGCTTATTCCGGTCCCAGGAGGTCGCCCCGCACCTGCGCTCTTGGGGGTCCCTCCCAGCCCTCTGGCCGCCCCTCCTCAGTCTCCGCTGCCGGCTCCCTCTCTTCCCTGCCACCTCCGAGTGTCCCAGGGCCCCAGGGCTCGGTGCCGTGGGCCGCTTCTCCCCCTGCACCCGCTCTCGGCCGCCCTTGGTGAGCTCATGCAGGCCCAGGGCTTTCAGGGCCCTGTCCTGGCTCACAGATTGGTATCTCCGTCCCAGACATTTCCCCCTACTCCAGACTCCTATATCCACCTGCCAAATAGACATCTCTATTTGGATGTGAAATAGAAAATGCGAAAAATAACCGGGGATGTACTGTATGGTGACTAAGATAATATAATAAAAAATCATTAAAAAAAAAGAAAGAAAATGCGAAAAATGATACCTGCTACTGCAATGTTAAGCAACAACAATAACAGTATTGAGTCAAATAGCCTAAGGCAAACAACAGAAACCTAAAAAGAAAACTTAAATATGCAAGTGTTTTTAATAAATACTTCCGCGTTTGTTACATGTTTAGAGTATCACATCTTTGTCGTAACTGGAAAATACTTTTCTTCCTCATTTTTCATTGTATCTTTGTTCACGGTCCTTTTCTATGTAGTGGTTTAAATTTTTTAATGTGTTTATGTGATCCATTGTTTTCATTATAATTTCCAGGTCTTGTTTCCTACGAAAAGCCCTCCTCTGTGTAAAATTACAGAAGTGTTCACTTAACCTCTTCTGGTACTCTAAAATTTTTATCAACTGGTAATTAATTTTGTTGAGAAAGGAACATTGGATTCTAACTTTGTTTTCTCTCCAAAGTCTTAGTCAGGTGTCCCCAAACCATTTATTGAATAATTCTTATTTGCCCCCTAAGTCGAAATGTCATCTTCACCAAATTCTAAATCCCCGTCTGGGTTTCTTCTTGCGCATTTGTTCAAATGGCTAATATAGGTTCGGTGATTCCAGGATGGCCTCTCTGAGGAAATTGTTTGAAGAATACAATAGGGGTGGTGGGGAGCAGGGTGAGGAGAAAGAGAGACAGAGACACTCTTACAGAAGAAACCTTTTGGAATGCCAGGAGGAAAGCTCACAGAAGCATCAGCCAGGTGACATTTCAGAGGGATCGGTGGTTCTCCAAGTCTTCCAAACCATCTCCGATACTCTCATGACAACTGTGAGGACACCACTCTTTGGTGCTCTTGCGTTAAGGACAGAGACCCAGGGAGGCTGGAGATCCAGCTGCCACTGCAGTGTAATAACTCTCAGAATCCTTTTCTCAGTTGGGTTTTCTTGACATCTCCACACTTTGGCTCCATGCACTAAGGGATCCCCCACTTTGCCCATTGCAAGGTAGGAGAGAGGCCAGAAGTTTCCTTCTGGGTCTGGAGGCAAAAATGTCAAGATTGGAGTAGTGGTTCCCAGGCTCTAGGTTACCCGAGCCCATCAGAAGTGACCGTCTACCCCGTGGTCACCTTTCAAAATGGTTTCACGGCAGCATGTACCCAAACCCTAGAGTCTGCCTTCAGAAAACATATGGTCCTAGTTGCCTGCAGGGGATAGCTGGGTTCTCTACTTCCTTCTCCCATGATGTGAATGGGAGCCTCTTGGCCTTCCCCAACTTTAGCCAATCAGTAATGGCAAATCACCCAAACCACCCTGCACTCCCTGAGTTTGTTGCTTGAAATCTACTGACTATTCTTATCTATGAGTTGGAGCATTTTGGTTGTAAGCGGCAAAATGCAGCTCTGACTAATTGGCGGGGGGAGGGGGTGGGGGGGAGGTGGAGGGTTCATTGGAGAGTGGACTGCACATCCCCAGAGGGTCCCACTGGAGTAAGCAGCAGACCACTGATCAGCACAAGTGCGTGAAGAAACTACCCAAGGCCAGGGAAAGGACCATCTTCAAGGATGAAAGGTAGCTATGCCCAGCACTCAAGCCAGACAGCAAATAGTGTCTAACTCCAGCAACCAGGAGGGCAAACCTCATAGTTTGGGAGGCATTTAGCAGGGCACTCAGAAAGGTCTTGCCTCAGTTGTGTGTGTGTGGCGGGGGGAAATGAATCCTACACTGAGCTCCTCTGGTCCCATGTAGCAAATCTTCAAAGCACGGCTCAAAAGGATCAAACTGTTTCCATTCACTGTTTTTAAAAAGATTTTATTTAATTTGAGAGAAACAGGGCACGCATGAACGGGGGGGGGGGAGGAGGGGCAGTGAGAGAGGGAGAAGCAGACTCCCCACTGAGCAGGGAGCCCTATGCGGGGCTCGATCCCAGGACCCTGGGATCATGACCTGAGCCGAAGGCAGATGCTTAAGTGACTGAGCCAGCCAGGCGCCCCAAACTGTTTCCACTCACTTAACAACATCCTTGAACAAAGCTCATGAATGTGTCTAGGAATACAAACATATCCAGAACCTAAGGCAAAATCATAATGTCTGGCAATCCAATCCAAAAGTACCAGGCATGCAGAGAAGCAGGAAAATCCAACCCATAATGAGGACAGAAATCAAGCAATAAAAGGCATTCGGACTGGAAAGAAAGAAGAAAAACTGCCTTTATTTGCAGACACGATCACCTACATAGAAAATCTACTGGAGTCTACAAAAGAGCTACTAGACTAGTTAGGGAGCTTAGCGAGTTTTCAAGATACAGCATATTTCAGAGAGAGCTACTTAGAGAACACGTACAAATTAAAAATAAGGGGCTTAGGGGTAGAGCACCTGGGTGGCTCAGTGGGTTAAAGAGCCTGCTTTCAGCTCAGGTCATGATCTCGGGGTCCTGGGATGGAGCCCCGCGTCCAGCTGTATCAGGCCCCCTGCTCAGTGGGGAGTCTGCTTCTTCCTCGCGCTCCCTGTCCCTCCACCCCATGCTCACCCTACCCTCGTGCTCACACTCATGCTCACCCTCGTGCTCTCGCTCTCTCTCAAATAAATAAATGAAATCAAAAAAAAAAAGAAAGAAAGAAAGAAAGAAAGAAAGAAAGAAAGAAAGAAAGAAAGAGAAAGAAAGAAAGAAAGGTAGGTTTCGGGGCCCCTGGCTGGCTCAGTCAGTAGAACATAGGACTCTTGACCTTGGCTGTGAGTTGGAGCCCCACACTGGGCATAGAGTGTGTTTAAAAAAAAATAAAATAAGAGGCTTAATTCTCCCTCTTGAAGATATGGGAAGAGATGACCCCTTTCTTAATGCATTTACTTTAGAAAACATAAATTATTTCTCTGTCTCTTTGAAAGTATGTAAATGTTTTTAGAGACTAGAACAGCCCCTCGCCAGGTTTATGACCCAGGAATGTCTTTTTCATTGACCTAGGAAACATCTCTTTGGAATGTAAACATCAAGCAAGATTGTGTCTCTATCTCCAGTTTCTGCGGGAGGGTAGAAGCCTAACTCCATTGGGCACCTGGCTCCAAGTTGTAAAATTAGCTCTGGTCATGAAAATATGAAAAGCTTGTTTTTCCCTTGGATAAAGCCAATTGTATTAGTCTGCTCAATCTGCTATAGCAAAGTACCTCACACTAGGGGCTTAAACAACAGAAATTTATTTTCTCACACTTATGAAGGCTAGAAGTCCACAATCAAGGTACCAGCAAATTGGGCTTCTGGTGAGAATTCTCTCCCTTGCTTATAGAGGGCCACCTTCTCCTAGGTCTTCACAGGGCCTTACCTCAGTGCAGTTGAAAAGGGTGGGGAGGGGGGGGAGGAGGGGTGGGCAGGAGCACTCTCTGGTGTCTCTCTTATTAAGATACTTATCAGACCAGAGCACCATTCTTATGACCTCATTTAACCTTACTTACTTCCTTTAAGATCCTATCTCCAAATACGGCCACACTGGGGTTTAGGGCTTCAATATAGTAATGTGGGGGAGGGAACACAAACGTGCAGTCCAAAACACCCAATAACTACTACATATGGTCACCCCAGTTACCACGTAAATTCAGGATGAACTATGTGTGGGACATGGTGGCATCAAGTCCTCTTACTTGAGGTCTAGTTATGGTAGATCTTGAGAACATGTAATGAATTATATCTGCTTAGCTATCAAACGGTGAAATTTCTTTGTCTTTGGACTCTCTTAGCAGATTGCCTGTGATGTGCGTCACATTCTGGTACAATGCTTATTCAATAATAAAATTGTTTTTCTTCTACCTTTATAGAGACACTTTCTGGATTGGCAGAAGATTTTGTTCTATTTTTTCTCAGCTCCTGAAAGTACCTGGAAAGAGCTCTTTTCATAGTTGAGGAGAGAGGGTGGGGGGGAACAGGTACCACCATTGTACCCTCTATTGCAGAGGGTCAAAGGAAGGTTTCAAGATACAAAAGGGCCTGGGAGTATAGGGAAGCCACTGGAAAGCCAGGACTGCGATTCTTTTTTTTTTTTTTTTTTTAATATTATATTATGTTAGTCACCATACAGTACATCCCCGGTTTCCGAACTAAGGCTCAATGATTCCTTAGTTGTGTATAACACCCAGTGCACCATGCAATACGTGCCCTCCTTACTACCCATCACCAGCCTATCCCATTCCCCCACCCCCCTCCCCTCTGAGGCCCTCAGTTTGTTTCTCAGAGTCCATAGTCTCTTATGTTTCATTCCCCCTTCTGATTACCCCCCCTTTCTTTATCCCTTTCTTCACCTACCAATCATCCTAGTTCTTATGTTCCATAGATGAGAGCAATCATATGATAGTTGTCTTTCTCTGCTTGACTTATTTCACTTAGCATTATCTCTTCCAGTGCCATCCATGTTGCAGCAAATGTTGAGAACTCGTTCTTTCTCATAGCTGAGTAATATTCCATTGTATATATGGACCACAACTTCTTAATCCAGTCATCTGTTGAAGGGCATCTCGGCTCCTTCCACGATTGAGCTATTGTGGACATTGCTGCTATGAACATTGGGGTGCATATGGCCCTTCTCTTCACTACGTCTGTATCTTTGGGGTAAATACCCAGTAGTGCAATGGCTGGGTCATAGGGTAGCTCAATTTTTAACTTTTTAAGGGACCTCCACACTGTTTTCCAGAGTGGCTGTACCAACTTGCATTCCCACCAACAATGGAGGAGGGATCCCCTTTCTCCACATCCTCTCCAACAATTGTTGTTTCTTGCCTTGTCAATTTTTGCCATTCTAACTGGCGTAAGGTGGTATCTCAGTGTGGTTTTGATTTGAATTTCCTTGATGGCTAATGATTTTGAACATTTTTTCATGTGTCTGTTAGCCATTTGTATGTCTTCATTGGAAAAGTGTCTGTTCATATCTTCTGCCCATTTTTTGATTTGTTTATTTGTTTCTCGTGTATTGAGTTTGAGAAGTTCTTTGTAGATCTTGGATACCAGTCCTTTATCTGTAGTGTCATTTGCAAATATATTCTCCCATTCCATGGGCTGCCTCTTAGTTTTTCTGACTGTTTCCTTGGCTGTGCAGAAACTTTTAATCTTGATGAAGTCCCATAAATTCATTTTATCTTTTGTTTCTCTTGCCTTTGGGGATGTATCATGAAAAAGGTTGCTTTGGCCGATGTCGTAGAGGTTGCTGCCTATGTTCTCCTCTAGGATTTTGATGGATTCCTGTCTCACATCGAGGTCTTTCATCCATTTGGAGTTTATTTTGGTGTATGGTGTGAGAGAGTGGTCAAGTTTCATTCTCTTGCATGTAGCTGTCCAATTTTCCCAGCACCATTTATTGAAGAGACTGTCTTTTTCCCACCGGATGTTTTTTCCTGCTTTATCAAATATTAGTTGCCCAAAGAGCCGAGGGTCCATTTCTGGGCTCTCTATTCTGTTCCATTGGTCTATGTGTCTGTTTTTGTGCCAGTACCATGCTGTCTTTGTGATCACAGCTTTGTAGTACAGCTCGAAATCCGGCATTGTGATGCCCCCAGCTTTGTTTTTCCTTTTCAACAGTTCCTTAGAGATTCGGGGCCTTTTCTGTTTCCATACAAATTTAAGGACTACTTGTTCCAGTTCTTTGAAAAATGTCCTTGGTATTTTGATCGGGATAGCATTGAAAGTGTAGATTGCTCTGGGTAGCATGGACATTTTAACTATGTTAATTCTTCCGATCCATGAGCATGGAATATCTTTCCATCTTTTTATGTCTTCCTCGATGTCTTTCAAGAGTGATTTATAGTTTCTAGAATATAGGTCCTTTACGTCTCTGGTTAAGTTAATTCCAAGGTAACGTATGGTTTTTGGTGCTATTGTAAATGGGATGGATTCCCTAATTTCTCTTTCTTCGGTCTCATTATTCGTGTATAGAAATGCAACTGATTCCTGAGCATTGATTTTGTATCCCGCCACGTTACTGAATTGCTCTATAACTTCTAATAGTTTGGGAGTGGATTCTTTTGGGTTTTCCATATAGAGTATCATGTCATCTGCGAAGAGAGACATTTTGACTTCTTCTTTGCCGATTTGAATACCTTTGATCCCTTTTTGTCGTCTGATTGCTGTTGCAAGGACTTCTAGTACTATGTTGAATAATAGTGGCGAGAGTGGGCATCCTTGTCGAGTTCCTGATCTTAAGGGAAAGGCTTCCAGCTTTTCCCCATTGAGAATAATATTTGCAGTAGGCTTTTCATAGATGGATTTTATGAGATTGAGAAATGTACCTTCTATTCCTACACTCTGAAGGGTTTTAATCAGGAAAGGATGCTGTATTTTGTCAAATGCTTTTTCGGCATCGATTGAGAGGATCATATGGTTCCTGAGTCTTTTCTTGTTGATATGATGTATCACGCTGATTGATTTGCGAATATTGAACCACGCTTGCATCCCAGGTATGAATCCCACTTGATCGTGATGGATAATCCTTTTAATGTACTGTTGGATTCTATTAGCAAGTATCTTGTTGAGGATTTTGGTGTCCATATTCATTAGGGAGATCGGTCTGTAATTCTCCTTTTTGAGGGGGTCTTTGCCTGGTTTGGGGATCAAGGTAATATTGGCCTCATAGAATGAGTTTGGTAACTTTCCTTCTGTTTCTATTTTTTGAAATAGCTTTAGGAGAATAGGTATTATTTCTTCTTTGAATGTTTGGTAGAATTCCCCAGGAAAACCATCCGGGCCTGGAGTTTTCTTGTTTGGAAGGTTGTTTATCACTGACTCAATTTCTTCATAATTAATTGGCCTGTTTAAGAAATCAATTTCTTCCGGTTTCAATCTTGGTAGTTTATAGGTTTCCAGGAAGGATTCCATCTCTTCCAGATTGCTTAGTTTATTGGCATATAGCTGTTGATAAAAATTTCTAATAATCCTTCCAATTTCAATACTGTTCGTCGTGACCTCTCCCTTTTCATTCATAATTTTAATAATCTGGGTCCTTTCTCTTTTCTTTTGGATAAGTCTTGCCAGTGGTCTGTCAATTTTATTGATTCTCTCAAAGAACCAGCTTCTAGTCCTGTTGATCTGCTCTACTGTACTTCTGGTTTCTGCTTGATTGATTTCAGCTCTAATTTTGGTCAACTGCTTCCTCGTGCATGGATTAGGCCTGTCCCTCTGTTGCTGTTCCAGCTTCTTGAGGTGAGAATATAAAAACTGCATTTTAGATTTTTCTATTCTTTTGAGTGAGGCTTGGATGGCTATGTATTTCCCCCTTAGGACTGCCTTTGCAGTATCCCATAGGTTTTGGACTGTTGTATTTTCATTCTCATTGGTCTCCATAAATTGTTTAATTTGATTTTTGATTTCCTGGTTTATCGAGTCATTCCTGAGCAGGATGGTTCTTAGTCTCCAAGTGTTTGAGTTTCTTCCAAATTTTTCCTTGTGGTTGAGTTCCAATTTCAGAGCGTTGTGGTCTGAGAATATGCAGGGGATAATTTCAATCTTTTGGTATCGGTTGAGACCTGTTTTGTGTCCCAGAACATGGTCTATTCCTGAGAATGTTCCATGGGCATTAGAATAGAATGAGTATTCTTTGGTTCTGGGGTGTAGTGTTCTATATATATCTATGAGGTCCAACTCGTCGAGTATGGCATTCAAAGCCTTTGATTCTTTGCTTAGTTTTTGCCAGGGTGTTCTGTCTATTTCTGATAGTGGAGTGTTGAGGTCCCCTACTATTAATGTATTTTTATTTATATGTCTCTTTATTCTGGTTAAGAGTTGGCTTGTGTATCTTGCTGCGCCCCTGTTGGGGGCATATATATTTATAATTGTCATATCCAGTTGTTGAATGCTTCCTTTAAGAATAATATAGTGCCCTTCTGCATCTCTAACTATAGTCTGTAGTTTAAAATCCAATTTATCTCATATGAGAGTTGCTACCCCAGCTTTCTTTTGAGGTCCATTTGCGTGAAAGATGGTACTCCATCCCCTTACTCTCAGTCTGAATGCATCTTTGGGTTCGAAATGAGTCTCTTGTAGACAGCAAATGGATGGGTCATTTCTTTTTATCCAATCTGCAACCCTGTGGCACTTTATGGGATGGTTCAAACCATTTACATTAAGACTGATTACTGAGAGATATGATTTTAATGATGCCATGTTGCCAGTAAAGTCTTTGTTTGTATTGGCTGTGACTTTCTGTTCTGTATCACTCTTGGGGCCTTTTTACTTTTATAGAACCCCCCGTAATATCTCCTGTAGGGCTGGTTTCGTGGTTACGAAATTGGTTAGTGACTGGCGATTCTGAAATGTCTTTATTTCTCCATCAATTCTGAATGACAGCCTTGCTGGATAAAGGATCCTTGGCTGCATGTTTTTCTCTGAAAGAGCTTTAAAGATGCTCCCCCAACCCTTTCTCTCATTCCAGGTCTGTGTAGACAGGTCTGACATAATTCTGATGCCTTTGCCTTGGTACGTGAGAAATTTCTTTGCCCTGGCCGCTTTCAATACTGTATCCTTGGATCTAATATTTGCGAAATGCACTATGACGTGACGTGGCGTAGGTTTGTCGTGGTTGAGCTTGGGAGGGGTCCTCTCTGCCTCTTGGACATGAATGTTTGTTTCCCTCGCTAGATTAGGGAAGTTTTCAGCTACAATTTGTTCAAATATCTCTTCTAGACCTCTGTTTTTCTCCACCCCCTCGGGGAGGCCGATGATTCTAACATTGGATCGTTTCACTGAGTCAGTAATCTCCCGTAACCTACATTCGTGGGCGTGGATTTTTTTAAGACCAGCTTCTATTTTCATTTTTTCCTCTATTAACCCATCCTCCAATTCACTAACCCGTTCCTCTGCTTCTGTGACCCTGGCCGTCAGAGCCTCTAGTTTTGCCTGCATTTGGCTCATAGAATTTTTAATTTCTGTCAGATTCGCTCTCATTTCTGTCCTTAGGGATTCTATATTCTCAGTAACCTTTTCGTTAATAGTTTTTTCAATTCTACTCATCATTTTGACCATCGTTACTCTGAATTCCATTTCTGATACTTTGGTTACATCCATATCCATTATTTCTGTGGCAGAGGCCACAGACTCACTGTCTTTTCTTTGCTGGGGGGGGCTTCTCCTTCTTGTCATTCTGATGAGGAGAGGCTGCGGGGCTGTCCAGAGCCCAAATTATTGACTGGGTCCCAGGCCGTGCCCCTTGTTTTATAGGGATCTTAGGGATGTGGGCTTCTTCTTTAAAGATTTTATTTATTTATTTATGTGGCAGCCAACCAGCGAGAGAGGGAACAGAAGCAGGGGAGTGGGAGAGGAAGAAGCAGGCTCCCAGCGGAGGAGCCCGATGAGGGACTCCTTTCCGGAACGTTGGGATCACGCCCTAAGCTGAAGACAGGCGCTCAATGACTGCGCCACCCAGGCGCCTCGGGTTGTGGGCTTCTTGATTTTTCAGCCTGCCTTCTGTGTTCTGGGGGAGGGGCCTGCCGCGCCGATACTCAGGCAGCCCTGTTTGGGTAGAGTCTCCGTGTCCCCTGCGAGGGGGGATGGGGATGGGCACTCCCTGAGCCGGTATTGCCAGGCTTTTGCTCTCTGGCGGCTTTCCCTGGCGGTTTGCTGTGCCTCTTCTGAGAGTCAGAGCAGCAGCGGCCGAATTTCAGCCTCTGTCACAGAACAGAGGGATTGCGGCCCGTTCTCTACTAATGTTCTGGCCACTTTAACTCTGTTTCTGTTGGTGCTGCTCAACCCTGCAGCGTCCCGGGATGTGCGCCCCACACCCGGCGTCCCAGCCCTCACTTCCCGGGCCCGCTCGTCTCTGTCCTTTGTGTTTCTAACGCCGCCAGCCGCCAGCTGCCCCGCGCGCGCGCTCCGGAAGCTCCCGGTCTCAGTCTGGATCCAGTGAGCGCACCGGGATTCCGGTGTTCCGCGAGATGCCTGGTGGCATGCGCACCCGGCTCACGGTCTCAGTCTGCTGTTTTGCGGGTGCCGACCACGAGCCCGCCCGCTCCCCCGTGCAAGTGGCTACCGCTTCCCCGCGCCCGAACGCGGCGGCTCCCTCCCCCTTCCGTTTATCTTCCGATATCTGTGCACAGTTTCATGGCTCCCCGCTTTGTACCTCAATACTCAGCGCTGGAGATGTTCATTTGTAGAGATCCAGATGCATCTTCCTGCGTCTCAGGCTGGTTCCGTGGTTGTTTAGGCTGGTGTGGTACCTATCCAGCTCGACTCGGGGGACCGGCTGAAAAAGGTGTCTCCTACTCCTCCGCCATCTTAACCGGAAGTCCAGGACTGCGATTCTGATCAACCTTGTCTTCTCCTCAATTCTCATCTACTTTCCCTGCATTTATCCATTTCTGCATTTTTCATTAGTCACATGAATGTTCCCTGGAGCCAGCAGAAGGAAAAGCACGATCCCAACCTCCCAGTGCTGAGGCCGATGTGATACCTTGGCTAAGAGACTGGTGCTTGAATCAAATACACCCAGCCTCTCTGAGCCTCAATTCTTCACCTGTGAAAGGTGTAGGAATGATAGAATTGAGATCACCAGGTTGTCGTGAGAATTACATACGATAGTGTGGGTCAAGAGCATGGCATAGTACCTGCACACAGAGGATTTTGTTTTTAATTATGTTTTCCCAGAGTGGTCACGGCGGTCACAGCAGGCAGCAGCGGCAGAACGTTGGCTAGAGTGTTTAGCCTAATTGGCAAGCAAGCAACTTCCAACTCAGTGTTTGTGTGAGCACATAGAAGTGTCGCGAAGACTGAAGGATATGCCTCCTGAGTTCTGTCGACTGGCGTGACTATCCACTGCCTGATGCGGCCCATGTCAAGAACTGCTGCCGACCAGAAGTCCTTGAAAGAGAAGAAGTCTCCCCAGAGCAGCCTCTCCATTGATGAAAACGTTGAACTGCACCACATTCAGTTCAACGAGAGCTTTGCTGAAATGAACAGGAGCATGAACAAGTGGCAGAAGGTTGCGGGCGCCACCATGCTCTTTGGCAGCTTTACCGCTCTCATTTTGATCTGGGAGAAGCACTACGTGTACTTCCCCGCCCCGCACACCTCTGAAGAGGAGTGGGCGGCCAAGCAGACCAAGAGGATGCTTGACGTGAAGGTCAGCCCGATCCAGGGCTTCTCAGCCAAGTGGGACTACGACAAGAACGAGTGGAAGAAAGAGGAGCCCGCCACTCACCCGTCTGAGCCCTGCCTGTTGTGCCATCTCCATGCAGCTCCGGCAACTGTCGTGCTGCAGTGCCAAAGCTAGTAAGTGAGCAGTTCACGGGAAAAAACCTGTGTGCCCAAGACTACACTCCACTGCCTCTGTCTGCCCCTCACCCACCCCAAGCAACAAATTGTCCCGGCATTTTCCTTCTGTGATCTGAAACAAGGCCAGTAAAGCACAAAATTCTTATTCTAGTGTTTCCAAATTCTTTGCTCGTGCAAACTGAGTTTTGTTTTTTGTTTTGTTTTGTGGCAGGAAACAGATCCAGCCGTGACAGGGATGTGGGGGACCCAGCATTCTAATGGGGGTGGGCACATTTTCTGGAGAGCAATTTTCTATTATAGATCTACTTCTTGGAATCTATGTTAAGAAAACCACCATTCATACAGAGACTTACATACAAGAATCCCACTGAAACATTATGTATAATAGGAAAAAAATTGAGAAAAATGTAAGTATTGAACCAATCCATTATAACACATCATGTATGTATCCATTTGATAAGATGTTTTTGAAGTTTTAGAGAGAGGTAAAGTCCAAATTTCAGATGAAAAAAACATGTCAGGAAACAAATGATGCTAAATTTGAAAAACCTTACTCATTTATATGATTGTCATACATTTATTGTATTATTCCTACAATCTTAAAACTACAGAAGTATTCCAAAATGCTGACATTAGTCAATGCTGAATGACAGGACCCAAGCAACTTTCATTCTCTCATTTTTTCAATTGTCTTCAACTGCCTTTTACAAGTTGAATATCTGAATCCCAGAAACTCCCCTCCAACCTGAGGACAAAGGGGAGAAAATCTGGATACTGACACATAACACTGGCTCACTTTTATCTGTGGTAACCAGTATTTAAGCACCAATGAAAACAAGTGAGCAGAGAGTACCCCAGGGCCAGTACAGGCAAACAAAGTGGCAACTACTGCAAAAATCATGGCCCTAGGGAAGGACACCCTGCCTAAAATGGGACTCTCTTGTGGACTCAGCCCTCTTTTCTAGGCCGAGGCTTAACAAAAAAGGGGGGCACAAAGTGCTGCATGGTTTGCAGTACCATGGAAAGCTGGTTGAGAAGGAGGCAGTGGAAATTTGCAGGAGGGCAGAGTCTTCAGCAGTTACTTTGCTAAACGTGAGGGGAAAGGAAGTAACTAAGATTTGATTAACTCCCAGTCCTCCTCAGTCCACTGCCCCCCCCAAGGTGACTCCTTCATGTCTCCCTTAGAGCAACCCTTGAGGCTGTGACAGACCCTGTGCCCCATGTATCTCCTTAGACCAAGCCTTCGGTGTCTGCACATCTCCAAAAGAGTGTCCCTCAGGCAGAGATTGGCTCACGTTCCCACTTGCTCCCACGAGCCCCTTCTAGAACTTACATCAGCAGGTCATTGTCAATCACTGTGAGTTCCGTCTGAATGGCCCCGTGGAATGGTTCGGCACCTGAGGTCAGGTACTGGCGGGCCACCTCCGCATCCATGTGGCACAGGAAAGGCACCATAAGGGTGCTGGTGGAGATACAGTTAAGGCACCATCTATGTGGACTTCATGGCTGAGTCTCCCTTGCCCACTGGAGGCTTGCCTTCCCCCAGACCGCCTCTCGGGCACCCAAGATCACCTTGGCTGCCGCTTCAGGAAATATGCATCACAACCCCCCTCAGACCACCCCGACTGTTTCCTTCAGCCCCCCCTCACTCCCCCTACTCCCCTACTCCCCTTCTGTGTCCCTGCAAGTCCCCTGCTCCCTGAAACCTCTCCTACCCATCCTCCTGCCCCTCCTGTCTCCCCACCACCCTCCTAACCCTGGATCTCCTTGGAAAGGATACAACTCTAACACTTGGTTTCCTGTGTTCCAAGGCTGAAGCCTTTTCACCCTACCTTGGAGAAGGCGATGCCCCCTCAACCTGGGGAGCTTCCCCAGCCACTGCGCCCTCTGCTGCGGTGCCGCCCCAGCCTCCAGGTTCTCTGGGGCTTCCAGGGCCAGCGGGTGCTCCAGCACCACCCTCTGCACCACGAGCGCCGTCGTCTGGGGACTGCATGGCCGATGGACCTGCCTCCTTGGAGCCCACCCCTGCGACACTGAGGCTCCCTCAAGAAGCTCCACTCCTCTGCGCACAAGATTGCTGGGGATGCCCAGGGCGCCTGTGCGAACAGACCTCAGGTATGACTCCTGGTATGTGATTGGTTCCCACCAAGCCAGCCCGCTGCCCTCAGGTCGCCAGGGAGACCCTGTTGGTGCTGGACAGCTGGGCCCACTCACAAAGCCCAGCCCCTAGTACACGAGGCAACTCCGTTTCCCTAGTGCGCCTGTGCAAACAGGCCCCTCCTATCTTGGATGGAGAGGTTGGAGTGGAAGCGTGTGGTTGGAGGAAGGTGGAGTGAGTCCAGACAAAAGGACACAGAAAAAAAGGGACAAATGTGGCAGGGCGAATGGGGTCAAGACATGGCTGATTAAGCTTTGTAGGGACACTCGACACCATGGTTAGGACTTGGAGAGATGTGCACTGAGGGAACGAGACTGTCAATGCCCCTGTGGTCACTCTGTGTATCTAAGTTGCCCCATCAGTAAATGGCAAGGGGAGGGTGGCAAGCTGGGGGAAAGTGGATCATATTAAAAAGTCTCTGTCAGTCTCAAACTTTTAAGATTCTAAGAATAACAGCATTTCTAAGTTGTAAGAGCTATTTATATGTTCTGGACAAAAGTATCTTATCAAACATATGATTTTAAAATATATCCATCCATTTTGTGAGTTGTCTTCTCGCTTTCCTGATTGGTATTGTTTGCAGAGCAAAAGTTTTTAATTTTGATGTAGTCAATTATATATTTTTCTTTGTCACTTATATTTTTGACCCCCATTCTACAGAAAAAGACTGATACTCTGTGCAATATACAGTCCCACTGAGCAGTCACTTGTGTGGAAGAACAATCACTATGTGCTTGCTGAGGTCACACTCTTAAGAGCAGATGGCTCACTAGGGGTGATAGCTAATTCTATGCATCAACTTGCCTGGTCACTAGGGTACCCCTAGTGCACATTATTTCTGGGTGTGTCTGTGAGGGTGTTTCCATATGGGATTGGCATTTGAATCTGTGGATTCAGTAAAGTAGATCCCCAGTGTTGGGTGGGCATCATCCAATCATTGAGAGCCTGAATAAAAACAAAAGGTGGAGATGGGGCGCCTGGGTGGCACAGCGGTTAAGCATCTGCCTTCGGCTCAGGGCGTGATCCCGGCATTGTGGGATCGAGCCCCACATCAGGCTCCTCTGCTATGAGCCTGCTTCTCCCTCTCCCACTCCCCCTGCTTGTGTTCCCTCTCTCGCTGGCTGTCTCTATCTCTGTCGAATAAATAAATAAAATAAAAATCTTAAAAAAAAAAAAAAGGTGGAGGAAGGAGGAATTTGCCCTCACCCCACTTTCCTCTGTCTCACTGTTGAGCTGTGACATTTCATCTCATTTTCTCCTGTCCCCCTTGGACTGGGATTTACACCACTTCCCCCTTCCTTGGTCCTCAGACCTTCGGACTCAGGCTGAATTATACCACCAGCTTTCCTGGGTCTCCAGCTTGCAGGCTGCAGGTCATGGGACCCCTCAGCTTCCATAATCTATCTATCTGTCTATCTATGAATGAATGAATTGGCTGTTGGTTCTCTTGGCCCTACTTCTCTGGAGAATCCTGACTAATACAGATTTGGTACCAGTAGTAGTTCTAGAGGAACAGAATTTTAGAGCTGAGTTCTCTGAATTGGTTCTCAGGCTTCTGGAATTGGATTTCCGATCTGATTAGCTTTAAGGATGCTCATGTCTGTTTCTAATAGTAAAGAGAACACGGATAACCCATGGCATGAGCTGATACAGATAAGCAAAATATCTGCATTGGATACCCCTAATCAACTGCTTATAAGAAACAAGGAGCTAGGTGACTCTATATGATACTTTTGAACATTTTTTTGGAAAACTAACAAATACAATGACATTGGTTGGTAGTTTCTAATGTGGCTGGACAATGTGGTGAAAGGAAAGGATGAGATCAGGGATTTGAATTCCTGGTTCGAACACCACATAAATGGCTTAAGAGCTTCTATGGGTGCCCTGAAAGAAAACCTTATGTTCTATAGCCACAGAGCCAAAACTGCTGAAAATTCAAATGCAGAACCTCATGCACAACTACCTGAATTACAATGCAAGCTGAACCTCCAAAAACTTGAAGTCTGTCTACTGTTAAACCAAGGCCATTGATTAGGAAAGAATGGGATCCTATAAATTAAGATGGAAAGGACATGTGGGAATACACGACTGAAGCTGGGGGCATTGAGCCCCTAAACTGTGATGAGTCTTTACTGGTAGAAGTGGCCTCCCCATCCCCAGTGGCAGCAGGCTCTAAACTCACAGTGGTATTGGCCTCTCCACCTCCATGTGAGGGGATTAACTACACATGGCCGAAGGAAAGCATAATGGCCTCTCTTAGGCAGTTGCCATGCAAGATAGTGCTGATTGTCTTCAGGACCTACCTCCACCACCCCTCTTTGCATCTAGACATATAAGTAGACTCAAATCCCAGCAGGCAAGGTACAAAGTGTGACCTGTGAGGAGGTATGTTCCACTCCAAAAGAATGACTTGAGTTTTCCAATTTATCCAGACAGAAATTCAGGGAACATGGGTGGGAATGAATACTAAGGGTGTGGGATAATGGTGGAAGGGACATAAAGTTGGATCAGGCCAAATTTATTGACATGGGCTCACTAAGCAGAGATTTTGCATTTAATTGCATCTCTAGGAATTAGAAAGGTCTCTAATGGTTTGATTGTTTGGACCTAAAAGTGGCTCACCAAGAACAAATTAGAAATGCTGAACCTGCCTTGGTTTGATATAGAAGAAGGGATCAAAAGGCTTAGCAGGGCTGGAATGTTAGAGTGTATTTGTCATTTAAGACCTGCTCTACACTTATTGGTAAGCATATGTATACACTGTATGTCAGAGGTTGGGAAATAAATTCAACAATAATTCAGGGTGCTTCGTAGTGAAATTCCTACAGGTCCAGTGGTGTGGGGCCCGTCAAGATAGCCCTTCTAGGGTGAAGAATAAGTTGTTGCATCTGGCCCCTCTTATACCAAAAAAAAGAGTCACAACACCTACTGGGCCTCTTTGGATTTTAGAGGCAACATATTCCTCATTTCTCCGACATACTCCTCCCGCCCATTTACTGAGTGACCTGAAAAGCTGCTAATTTTGAGTGGGGCCCAGAACAAGAGAAAGCTCCAGCTTGCTATGCAGTCTACTCTGCCACGTGACCCAGCAGATACAGTGGTGCGTGAGGTATCACAATGGCAGGTAAGGATGCTGTTTGGAGCCTTCAGCAAGCCCCTATAGATGAATCACAGCATAGGCCTTTAGGATTTTGGAGCAAGGCCTAGCACCATCTGTTCTCCTTTGGAGAAACAACTCTTGGCCTGCTACTGGGCCTTAGTAGAGACTGAACACCTGACACCAGGTCACTGAGTCACCATGCGATTAGAGCCGCCCATCATAAATTGGGTGTTATCTGACCTACCAAGCCATAAATTTGAGCATGGACACCATCAAATGGAAGTGTTATATACGTCATCAGGCTTGAGCAGATCTTGAAGGCACAAGGAAGTTAAAAATGAAAAAGTGGCCAGCAGCTGGCTGGCTCAGTTGGAAGAGCATGAGACTCTTGATCTCGGGGTTATGAGTCTCACCCTTATGTGGCATGTAGAGATCATTTAAATTAAATAAATAAATAAATTTAAAAAAATTTTTAAGTGAAAAAGTGGCCCAAATGCCATGGTCCCCACCCCTGCTACACTTCTCCTTTCTCCCAGCCTGCACCTATAGCCTCATGAGGAGTTCCCTATGATCAGTTGACAGAGGGAGAGAAGACTTGAGCCTGGCTTACAGATGGTTCTGCACAACATGCTGGCACCACCCAGAAGTGGACAGCTATAGCACCACAGCTCCACTCTGGGGCGTCCTCTGAGACAGTGGTGAAGGGGGATCCTCCCAGTGGGCAGAGATCTCAGCAGTGCACCTGGTTGTTCACTGTTCTTGGAAGGAGAAACAGCCAGACGTGCAATTATATAGCAATCAATGGGCTCTGGCCAATGGTTTGGCTTGATGGTGAGGGATTTGGAAGGAGCATAATTGGAAAATTGAGGGCAAAGAAGCCTAGGAGAGACCTTTCCGAATGAGCAAAAAGCATGAAGGTATCTTGTCCCGTATGAATGCTCACCAAGGAGCAACCTCAGCAGAGGAGGATTTTCATAATCAAGTGGGTGGGATGACCCATTCTGTGGATTCCAGTCAACCACTTCCCTGAGCCAGTCCTGTGTTTGTGCAGTGGCCTCATGAACAAAGTGGCCACAGTAGCAGGGATGGAGGTGATGCATGGACTCAGCAACACGGACTTCCCCTCACCGAAGCTGACCTGGCTACAGCCACTGAGCACCCAACCTGCCAGCAGCAGAGGCCAACACTGAACTCCTGAAATGGCACCAACCTCCAGAGTGAGCAGCCGGCTACCTAGTGGCAGCTTGATGACACAGGCCACTTCTGTTGTGGAAAGGGCAGCATTTTGTCCTTGCCAGAATATGCACTTACTCAGGACTTGGACTTGCCTTCCCTGCACACAATGCTTCTATCCAAACCACCGTCTGTGGACTTACAGAGTGCCTTATCCACCCTCATGGCATTCCACACGGCATTGCTTCTTTTTTTTTTTAAGATTTTATTTATTTATTTGACAGAGATAGAGAACACAAGCAGAGGGAGTGGGAGAGGAAGAAGCAGGCTCATAGGGGAGGACCCTGATGTGGGGCTCGATCCCATAACGCCGGGATCACGCCCTGAGCCGAAGGCAGACGCTCAACCGCTGTGCCACCCAGGCGCCCCCACACGGCATTGCTTCTGATCCGGGAACTCACTTTACAGCAAAAGAAGTGTGTCAACGGGCCCGTGCTCACAGAATTCACTGGTCTTACCATGTCTGTTCCCCACATCCTGAAGCAGTTGCCCTGATAGAACAGTGGAATGGCCTTCTGAGGACTCAGTTACAGTGCTGGCTAGGTGGCGATTCCTTGCAGGGCTGGAGCAAGGTTCGCCAGAAAGCTGTATATGCTCTGAGTCAACGTCCAGCAAATGGTGCTCTTTCTCCCATAGCCGGGATTCATGGGTTCAGGAATCAAGGGGTGGAAATGGCACCAACTCCCCAAGACGCCTAGTGACCCACCAGCAACATTCCTGCTTCTTGTTCCTGCGACCTTATGTTCTGCTGTCCTAGAGGCCTTAGTTCCAAAGGGAGGCAAGTCTTTCCAGCAGGAAGTACAACACTGATTCCACTGAACTGGAAGTTAAGACTGCCACCTGGCCACGTTAGACTCCTCATGCCTGTGAATCAACAGGCAAAGAAGGGGGTTCCTGTGCTGGCTGGCGTGATTGATCCTGACTACCAAGGGGAAATTGGACTGCTGCTCCACAGTGAAGGTAAGGAAGACTGTCTGGAGTGCAGGAGATATAAGGGCGTCTCTTATTATTAAATCTCTTAGCATTATGCCCTGTGATTAAGGTCAATGGAAAACTACAACAATCCAATCCAGGCAGGACTACTAATGACCTAGAGCCTTCAGGAATGAAGGTTGAGACCACCCCAGCTGAGGTGTCTGCTAAAGGCAAAGAATACAAAATGGGTAGTGAAAGAAGGTACATGTAAATACTAGCTATAACCATGTTACCAGTTACAGAAACAAGGACTGTAACTGTCATGAATATTTCCTCCTTAGAATGTGTGTGTGTGTGAGTGTTTTATTTCCTCTCTTATTCCCCTACCATGTAACATAAGATACATTGATTTTATAACATAGTATTTAAGTTTTGTCACTTTTATTTTATTTTTTAAAAGATTTTTTATTTATTTATATGACAGAGAGTGAGAGAGAGCGAGAGAATGAGCAGGGGGAGGGGCAGTGGGGGGAGAGGAGAAGCATGCTCGATCCCAGGACTCCAGGATCATGACCTGAGCCGAAAACAAATGCTTGACCTACTGAGTCCGCCAAGCACCCCAAGTTTTGTTACTTTTAAATCATAGTACTTAAGTTACCGGGTATCAAGAAGAGTAAATACCATCACTCAAGGACTGTAACTCCTCTTCTGGGGAAGGAGTTAGTGCATTTTTTATTTTATCCAGGATAGTTGTATCATGTTAGTGGGAATTATGACCTTGTTATTGTCTTTATTTGAGATTGAGTATGGTTTAAGGATACGTGTATGGGTGTCAATTTGACACCAACTTGTGATGACCCTTGTGATGTGTGACCCCTCTTGTGATGGTTAATTTTGTATCACCTTGACTGGCAATGGGCTGTCCAGATTAAAAGTTATTTCTGAGTGTGTCTGTGAGGGTATTTTCAGATGAGATTAGCATTTGAATTAGTGGACTCAGTAAAGTAGATTGCCCTCCGCAGTGTGGGTGGGCATTATCCTATCTCTTGAGAGCCTGAATAGAACAAAAGGCAGAGGGAAGAGAAACTTGCACACCTTTTTTCTGTCTCACTGCTGGAGCTGAGACCTCTCATCACACATTCTCCTGCCTTTGGACCTGGATTTACATCATCAGTTCTCCTGGTTCTCAGGCCTTCAGACTTGAACTGAATCATACCACTGGCTTTCCTGGGCCTCCAGGATGCAAATAGCATATTGTGGGGCTTCTCAGCTTCCATAATCACATGAGCCAATTCCTCATACATTGTTTCTGTCTCTCTTTTTTCTGTTTCCTCATTCATTGTTTGTGTTTCTCTGAAGAACCCTGATTAATGCACTAGGACACTTACAAAATGCTGCTGCTGCTGCCTCTATGACCAAACAAGATCCTAATCCTCATTTGTAGGGCACCCCTGTGACACAGCCAAGGGATTAATTCAACTATGGCCATGGGAGAGGCCTGTAACACTAATGACACTAATCTGAGGCTTCCTGGAAGAAGAAACTTACAAATATGAGCAGGGTATATAGGCCTCCCTAAAGTATATCCAGTAAACACATACACACAGATAAACACACACACACACACACACACACACACACACGTGCACACACATGTACATGCACACACACACCCTGGGGAAGTTGCCTGATTGTTGCCAAGTAGTGAATGGTCTTAAGGCCATTGTTGGTGGGAAGTGGGATGATAAACATCTCTGCTGAGACTTATACAGAACCTCATTTGCTTGGAGGAATTTTAGGTAAGACAAAAACAAGGTAGTTATGGAGGGCTGGGGAGAACAGAACAAACCACTCAATAGGGTGGTCATGGGGAGGAGCTTGGAGGAAACACCCTCTCTCTGCCATATGATCCACCACAAATGAACCAAGGGAGATAAGGAAAAGTGAAAGGTCACTTTGGGAAGACTCTTTAGGCGGAGGTGAGGTAACTCCCCCTTAATCCAACAAGATAATTTGGAACTCGCTCACATTTTACTCCCCTCTCCCTTCCCCCAGATGGAGTGGGATGGTGCATTGTGATGTCACTCTGAGTCTCCCCAAGGCTACCACTAGCTGGGAGGAGTTTCTTGCTGACTAAAGAAAGCTGAAGGGTATACCTCTTCATTGTCCTAGGGAGAGTATATATAGGGAGATCAGGAGAACTGTTGGTCAAGCTACTGTTGACTTAGACATGGCAGAGGTGAATGGGAAACCACAAGAGCCCAGCACAGACTCAGAACCACCAATCACAAGCATTAACCAACCAACTACAAGCAACAGACAGAGGATGAATCTGAAGAACTGCTGTCAACCCAACATCAAAGACACTGAAAAGGTCAGATCACACAACCCATGGTCCTTCTCTACATCCTCACCTACCACACCCCCAAGACTCCTACCTGTCCTTGTCTGGGACAAACCACCTCCTCAGCCCACACCCCTTTTATAAATCCACCCTTCCCATGCACCTCCCCATCCACTGCTTCCAAACTAATATCCTCTCTTTCCTTACCAGTTGAAGCAGATCGTCAAGAGGATAAAATTAGCTCTTCAACAGAGTTCAGGAAATCCAAAGAAAACAAAAATGCTGAACATAGGAGCCTGTTACCACAGGGCACATAAAAAGAAGAATCTAAATAAGGCGGTCCAAGAGCAAAAGAACCTGGACAACTCTGCCTCTGCGAGTAATGCCTCATGCATAGTAGAGCCCAATGAACTACAAGTTTTCTCGGCATCCCCAGTGGAAGTTCTAAAAAAACGTTCAACCCGTAAAGACTAAACCTCCCACCAGAAGGTACACGAATGGTGACAATTAATAAAAGCAACATGTTTCGAAAATGATGTGTGTATGTGTCTTTGTGAATTCTCTGATGGTAGGGAGGTTGGAAGAAAGGGAAGAGGCAGGTTGTGAGGAGAGAGGTATGTAAAGTCCAGGAGGGCTGGGGGTCAGACTGGCAGATCAATACTTACAGTCATTTGGTACAAAGACTGGGTCATGGCTGAGCACTGAAGACAAATTCCCCTCCTTGATACTTTAACCCACAGGCAAGGAATTAAAAAAAAAAACAACTTCGTGTTTCTGTATGGGGGAAGGAGGGAATAGGGCAGGATGGGAAAAACAGAGGGGGGTGACATCAAGGTTTAGACTGCCAGAACCCAGATGGGGTGACATGTGATGTAAGGGAGAGGGTAGAAGTGTGTGATAAAAAGTCTGATGCTGTTTTTTGATATTTGATTGCTGACAGCTTTCAAGCTCCACTCCTCCCCCTTCTTTTGCCCCACATTTAAGCAAGTTGATAAGGAACTCTGAAATTTGAGCCGCACAAGCCCCTAGCCCATGTACAGGAACCCTTACCCCAGGCCCAGCCCCTAACCACCATAAAATCCCAAGCCAGTCTCCTTTCCCAGCTCTCTCAAACCAGTCTTGGTCCTGCTTGCGAGCCAGCCTGGGTCTCCCCAGAAAGCCTCATTACATGAGTAACAAAGCATTCATTCCCTGTTGGTGCTCATACAGCAACATCAGACACGGCATCCAAACCAAATTTGGGATGTGTGGGAAACTCTATCTTACTCCTGTGGGGTGACTACAGTGAACTTCACAGAAGCTTAAGTAATAGACGATATATGGCACTTTACCAAAAATACCAGTATTTCAGGAAGTAAGTCTTCAGTGCCTAGTTAGTGTCAGATATAGTTGTAGGCCCTGGGCTTACAGTGAAGAACAAGAAGTCAAAAGTTCCTGCCATCAGGAATTTATGTTTTCATGGGTCAGCAGGTAGTCAAAAGGGGGGAGAAAGGGGAGGAGCAAGGGGACAGCTGCTATAGCTGTGGGCTGTGGAGAAACCTCAGAGGAGTTGACATTTGAATTGAGACTTGAACAACAAGATGGAGTGGGTAGTGTGGAGATTTCAAAGAAGAGTATTTTAGGAAGAAGAAACAGCAAGTAGCAATATCATGAGGTAAGTACAAGGAAGCATGTTGAACAGCAAAAAGGCCAGTGTAACTAGAGCCCAGTGAGAGGGGAGCAGAATGGAGACAAATGACTGAAACTTGAGGGGTCATCAAAGATGAAGTTGCATAGGGCTTTGCTGATAAATGTTCACTTTATTATTAAGGAGAAAGTTTAAAATGGAGTTACAAAATAAACAAAAAGAAACATTGGTCTGGATTCAACCCAGCTCTGAAACTTCCTATCTACCTGTTGTCTTAAGAAAGTCCCTCAGTTTATGTGAGCCTATGTTTCCACATTTGTGAAAAGTGGATAACGTCAACATCACAAAACTTTTAGGAGAACTAAATTAGATACAGTGATTGGCATATAGTCAGAAGTCAGCAAATGATAGTTATGATGGTTATTAATTACCACTCTCTGAAATGCTTTCGCCTTGAACACTCTTGCGAATGCTCATAGCCAAATTGCCTTGTGCATCATGGCTAACTTTGGTCTTGTGTCTTTGAAAGGTTTAAAACTACCTTTCCAGGAAGTAGATATTATCAATCAGATTCTGAGGAGAGCATCAGAGGACAGGCTAAGGTGGCTTAGATACAGCTCAGGCAAAAACTCTTCCTTTTGCAGGCAGGGCAAACAAGGACATCTGCTAGAAGTTCCTGCTTCTAGAAAACATGACAAAGATATTAATTAAGTGTGATGATTTAGGGACAAGCATGGTTGAGGCTCTGATTCTCCAGTGAGTATATGGGACAAATATTTTGCTCAATGCAGCCCAGGGAAAATAACCCAGAGGGCCCCAACTTGGGTCTCCTTCATGCCCCAAATCCTTTCAATGGCAGAATTGGTAACCTCCCACTTAAAACTTGCAGTCAATGCTAACTGCCCTTACAGATCATTTCCTATTTGATAGGAAGGGGTAATAACATGCCAGGTGGTTCTTTTATTTGACAAATGCCATTGCTTTTATGCTGTGCCTGTAAAGTTCCTAAGGGATTTCCACATATCAATACTTTTAATCTACACTTTAGCTTGAGTCAAAGGTACTAATATAAACACTGTTCTATAAAGGAGGAATCTGAATTTCTATGTTTTATACATTATTTTAGAGTCTACAGAAATGATGGAAATATCTCCATCTCACTCTGAAGAATTGGGTCAGCTATTTCAAGATTCATGCCTTTATTCAGTTCTCTGACTTTTTGTTAATGTGCTCCCTTATCTTTCCTCTATGATCATCAGTAAAGGATAGATGCTGACAATTCTGGATCTGTCTTAAATGTTTCATTTTCCTCACATGCTTTCCCTTCATTCACCCTTTTGTATTGCATGTTTGGAAAATCGCATGGTTTCGTTTTTTGGTTCAACTGAGTATGTGTCAGATAAATACTTTGCCACTTATCCCACTTAAATATTTGGTTTTTTATTTCAACTCTGGTATTTTTTTTTAAAGATTTTATTTATTTATGTGACAGAGAGACAGCCAGTGAGAGAGGGAACACAAGCAGGGGGAGTGGGAGAGGAAGAAGCAGGCTCCTAGCGGAGGAGCCCGATGTGGGACTCGATCCCGGAACACCGGGATCACGCCCTGAGCCGAAGGCAGACGCTTTAACGACTGCGCTACCCAGGCGCCCCTCAACTCTGGTATTTTTAAGTTCAGATTGGGACTTGTTCTTTCCTATACCAACCTATTTTTGTTTCATGGATATAGCATCCCCCAACCCCTGTTAATAATACCTCTATTTTCTATGGAATACTATCTCTTTGCTCCTAATAAACCCTAAGCTGTACACTTCCCTTCTGGAAATTGGTTTAAATCAGATTTTTAAAAAGTTTTTTTTTAATTTATGAATATATTTCTCTGTATAGGAGAAAGTAGAAAGAATCCACTTTTCAGCTGTGACAAAGCATTCAAGATAATGAAAATCAAACAGGATTATTAAGAAGAAGATAGATAGGGGCGCCTGGGTGGCACAGCAGTTAAGCCTCTGCCTTCGGCTCAGGGCGTGATCCCGGCGTTATGGGATCGAGCCCCACATCAGGCTCCTCTGCTATGAGCCTGCTTCTTCCTCTCCCACTCCCCCTGCTTGTGTTCCCTCCTCGCTGGCTGTCTCTATCTCTGTCGTATAAATAAATAAAATCTTTAAAAAAAAAAGAAGAAGAAGATAGATAACCTAAATAAAACACAGGTTCTTTGTATATAACATCAATGCATCAAATCTTTGTATACCTAATCAATTGCTCACTTTAATCTAGATAAAATTATTTCTGAAACAGGCAATTTACACATAAAATTTTTAAATGGTAAAGGGCAAAATGGTTTTGTGAGAGGAAGTGAGGGAGGGAACGTGGTTTTAAAGGAAGGTGAGAAATAGAAGGTATTTTTTAGGTGAGATGAGGGAGGGAAGTACTTTGTAGGGAAAGGTGAGAGAAATTAGTACTTTCTGAGGGGACATGAAAGAGGGAAGGCCTTTCTGAGTGGAGATGAGGGAGGTTAGTACTTTGTGAAAGGCCTTGAAAAAATGGGGGAACTTTGAGAGAGGAGATGAATGAGGGAAAACTTTTGTGAAGGAATGTGATGGAGTGACATCAATTGTGAGAGTAAGTGAGGCAGGGATGCACTGCTGAGGGAAGAGAAGGTCTTTGTGAGAGCACGTAGGAGACAAGTTGACAAGTGGCGTTTATGAGGGAAGGGAATGCCTTAGTGAATGGAGATAAGAGTGGAAAGGGCTTTGTGAGATGAGGTGAGGAAGGTTAGTACTTTGTCTGCAGAGGTGAGGAATGCTAGTCCTTTCTAAGGGGAGTTGAGGGAAAGAAGGCCTTTGCGAGGGGAAGTGAGTGAGGGAAGACCTTACTGAGAGAAGGAAAAGCTTCCGTGAGAGAACATGAAGGAGTGTTGCACCTTGTGAAAGGAGGTGAGGGAGGGAAGGCTTTTGTGAGGGACGATGAGGGAGGTTAATGCCTTGTGAGTGTAGGGAAGGAAGAAAAGACCTTGCAAGGAAGGTGAGGCAGAAAACGCATTAGTGATGGTTGTAAGGAAAGAAAGACCTTTTTTGAGGGAGATGAGAAATTAGTATTTTGTGAAGGAATGTGAGGGAGTGGAAGACTTTTTGAGGCAGGGTAAGGGAAGGAATGTCTTCGTGAGGGAACATGTGAGAGGTTTGTACTTTGTTAGGGGAGGTAAGAGAGGGAATGACTTCATGATGGGAGGTGAGGCAAAGAAGGCCTTAGTGAAGGAAAGGAAGGCCTTTATATAGGGAAAAGAGAGAGAGAGAAGGAGTTTTTGTGCGTTCAAGAGGGAGGCCTATGAGAGAGGAGAAGAGGGACAGTAGGCCTTTCCAAGGAAGATGTGAGTGGGAAAGACTATGGGGAGGTGAGTCAGAGAACTTTGTTTAAGGAAGGCGAGGGAAGGAAGGACTTTGTGACCAGAAGCAAGGGAGATTAGAACTTTGTGAGGGAAAATGATCAAAGGAAGGTCTTTTTGAGGATAGATGAGGAAGATTAGCACTTTGAGAGAGGAAGGAATTGAGAGGGTAGAGAAGGGAGGGAAGGCCTTTGTGATGTCAGGTGATGGAGGTAAACCAATTCTGAGAGCAAGTCCAACAGTGAAGGCATTAGTGAGAAAAGGAACAAGCCCTGTGAAGAGAGGTAAAGGAAGTTAATACTTTAAGGGAGCCTGAAGGAGAGAAGGCCTTTGACACAGGATTAGAAGATTTTAGTACTTTTAGAGGGAGGTGAAGGAAGTTAGATCTTTGTTTGAGGAAACAACAAAGGGAATGCTTTAGTGAGGGTTGTGAGTGAAAGTGAGAGAGGTAAGGACTTTGTGAGAGGAAGTGAAGGAAGTTAGTACTTCTGGAGGTGAGGTAAGGAAGTGAAGATCTTTGTTAGGGAAGTGAGGGAGGGAAGTCCTTTATGAGGGAAAGCGAGGGAAGAAAAGGTCTTCCTGAGGATAGATGATGGAGGGAAGTCCATTGTCACAGGACGTGAAGCAGTAAAATCCTTTGTGAAGGAGGTTAGGAAGGGAAGTGTTTCGTGAGGGGAGGTAAGGGATGTAAGGCATTTGTGAGGGGAGGTGATGGAGGGAAGTTCTCTGTGAGGGAGGTGGGAGAGACTAGTAGTTTGTGCTGGGGAGGTGGTGAAAGCATTTATGAAGGAAAGAAATGCCTTTATGAGTGGAGGTGTGAGAGGGAAGGTCTTTTTGAAGTGAGGTGAATAAATGAATCAAAAGCTTAGTAGCATAGCAGTGCCTGGGTGGCTCAGTTGATGAAGCATCTGCCTTCAGCTCAGGTCATGATCCCAGGCTCCTGGAATCGAGCTCCCCGTGGGGTTCCCTGCTCAGCAGGGAGTCTGCTTCTCCCTCTCCCTCTGACACTCCCCCTGCTTGTGCTTGCTCTCTCTCTCTCTCTAATAAATAAATAAAGTCTTTTAAAAAATTAAGTCTAGGGTGCCTGGCTGGCTCAGTTGGTTAAGCGACTGCCTTTGGCTCAGGTCATGATCCTGGAGCCCCAGAATTGAGTCCCACATCGGGCTCCCTGCTCAGTGGGGAATCTGCTTCTCCCTCTAACCCTCCCCTCTCTCGTGGGTGTGCTCTCTCTCTCTCATTCTCTCTCTCTCAAATAAATAAATTAAATCTTTTTAAAAATTAAGTCTATGAACCACAACTTCTTAATCCAGTCATCTGTTGAAGGGCATCTCGGCTCCTTCCATGATTTAGCTATTGTGGACATTGCTGCTATGAACATTGGGGTGCATATGGCTCTTCTCTTCACTACGTCTGTATCTTTGGGGTAAACACCCAGTAGTGCAATGGCTGGATCATAGGGTAGCTCAATTTTTAACTTTTTAAGGGACCTCCACACTGTTTTCCAGAGTGGCTGTACCAACCTGCATTCCCACCAACAATGGAGGAGGGATCCCCTTTCTCCACATCCTCTCCAACAATTGTTGTTTCCTGCCTTGTCGATTTTTGCCATTCTAACTGGCGTAAGGTGGTATCTCAGTGTGGTTTTGATTTGAATTTCCCTGATGGCTAATGCTTTTGAACATTTTTTCATGTGTCTGTTAGCCATTTGTATGTCTTCATTGGAAAAGTGTCTGTTCATATCTTCTGCCCATTTTTTGATTTGTTTATTTGTTTCTCGTGTATTGAGTTTGAGAAGTTCTTTGTAGATCTTGGATACCAGTCCTTTATCTGTAGTGTCATTTGCAAATATATTCTCCCATTCCGTGGGCTGCCTCTTAGTTTTTCTGACTGTTTCCTTGGCTGTGCAGAAACTTTTAATCTTGGGGCGCCTGGGTGACACAGCGGTTAATCGTCTGCCTTCGGCTCAGGGCGTAATCCTGGCGTTCCGGGATCGAGTCCCACATCAGGCTCTTCCGCTATGAGCCTGCTTCTTCCTCTCCCACTCCCCCTGCTTGTGTTCCCTCTCTCGCTGGCTGTCTCTCTCTGTCGAATAAATAAATAAAATCTTTAAAAAAAAAAGAAACTTTTAATCTTGATGAAGTCCCATAAATTCATTTTATCTTTTGTTTCTCTTGCCTTTGGGGATGTGTCATGAAAAAGGTTGCTTTGGCCGATGTTGTAGAGGTTGCTGCCTATGCTCTCCTCTAGGATTTTGATGGATTCCTGTCTCACATCGAGGTCTTTCATCCATTTGGAGTTTATTTTTGTGTATGGTGTGAGAGAGTGGTCAAGTTTCATTCTTTTGCATGTAGCTGTCCAATTTTCCCAGCACCATTTATTGAAGAGACTGTCTTTTTCCCACCGGATGTTTTTTCCTGCTTTATCAAATATTAGTTGCCCAAAGAGCCGAGGGTCCATTTCTGGGCTCTCTATTCTGTTCCATTGGTCTATGTGTCTGTTTTTGTGCCAGTACCATGCTGTCTTTGTGATCACAGCTTTGTAGTACAGCTCGAAATCCGGCATTGTGATGCCCCCAGCTTTGTTTTTCCTTTTCAACAGTTCCTTGGAGATTCGGGGCCTTTTCTGTTTCCATACAAATTTAAGGACTGTTTGTTCCATATTACTCAGCTATCCGAAAGAACAAGTTCTCAACATTTGCTACAACGTGGATGGCACTGGAGGAGATAATGCTAAGTGAAATAAGTCAAGCAGAGAAAGACAACTATCATATGATTTCTCTCATCTATGGAACACAAGAACTAGAATGATCAGTAGGGGAAGAAAGGGATAAAGAAAGGGGGGGTAATCAGAAGGAGGAATGAAACATGAGAGACTATGGACTATGAGAAACAAACTGAGGGCTACAGAGGGGAGGGGGGTGGGGGAATGGGATAGGCCGGTGATGGGTAGTAAGGAGGGCACGTATTGCATGGTGCACTGGGTGTTATACACAACTAATGAATCATCGAGCCTTACATCGGAAACCGGGGATGTACTGTATGGTGACTAACATAATATAATAAAAAATCATTATAAAAAAAATAAATAAAATAAAATAAAATGTATGGTTTAACGGCAAAAAAAAAAATCAAGTCTATGAAAGCTTAATAGCATGCAAGGTTGAATTCATCCAGAAGGCATTAAGTGAGGAGGTGGGAAAAACACGTTATAAGGAGAAAAGGTGCAGTCCTCAATGAAGAGCTAATGGTCTTGAATGCAGTATGTGCAAAATAAAGAGTTTCAACATTCAAAGGCAAAAAAGAAGAAAAAAGGGGGAGAAAAGACAGGAAATTCAAGAAAACTAAGGCAGAAGATATACATGGAAGTAAATTTGTATTCTCTTATCTCAGCCTGTGACAGGTCAAGTGGATGAGTTAATCCCCAAACTGGCAGCATTTATTGAACACACAGGCCCAGAAGCACTCTTCTGGGTGCCTTTCCTAGATTAACTCATGTGGGCCTTTGACGTATGGTCTATCATTATCCCATTTTACCAATGAATACACTCAAGCATAAACAGGGCAAAGTGAGGATACAGAAGAAGTAAATAACATAATGGATGAAGCATATCAAATTAATGTATCTAGATCTCTACCCTGAAACAATGAAAGCAACTTCTCTTTTCAACTGTCCATGGAGTATTCATAGAAACTGACTATATATTAGACCTGCGATGTTGTGATTTATAATAAGAAGTATATAATTTATCTTCAACCAGTTCCTGGCACAGAGCCCCTAAAATCCTTGGAATTTCCTGTGATGAGTGTCTTTTGTAATGCTAACAAAGGAACCTTTGGAAAGCCTTTAGGAAACTTAAGGACCGGGGCTGGTTTCCAGGGGAACCAACCAAGTGATTAGAGGGCTGGAGCCTTCACTAAGCCGCCACCAACCTCTGAAGAGGGAAGAGGGGCTGGAGGTTGAATCAATAGCCAATGGCCAATGTTTGAGTCCATCATGCCATTGTAATGAAGCCGCCATAAAACCCCAAAATGACGGGGGGGGGGGGGGCTCGGAGATCTTCCAGGTTGGTGAACACAAGTCAGAGTGGCATGCTGCTCAGAGAGAGCACGGAAGCTCCGCATCCTTTCCCCATACCTTGCCCTATGCATGTCTTCCATCTGCTCTTCCTTATTTATATCTGTAACCAAAGGAATGTGAGTTCGCTCCTTGGGGAATTACAGATACACAGGTGGAGTTGTTGCACAAAGTAAACTTTATTGGCAGCAAATAAAGAGATCACAGGGAATAGCTTCCAGAGCTGTGACTCCCTAAGAGGGCGAATGGGTACCTTTTGTTTAGGGTTAGAATGAATATTTAGATAGGGAAGCCTTGTCGTGGCACAAATTCGTGCAAGTGCCTTAAGGAAACATGCCTATACATACATTGTGTGTTACGTAAATGAGGCCGAGGCTCCTCCTGGGGCAGAGATTTTAGTATTATAATGAGGTGAAGATAATTGCTGGCCATTCCAAGGGTCACTCCCTGGTCTATCTGCGCAGGCACGAGTGGGGGGGTTAGCCCAAGCGGTCTGGTGGTCTGGGCCAGAGGGAAGTCTTGTCAGGGCAGTCACCATCACCTGAAGGGTGTTTTGGGGGTTTCATTTGCCTGAGTTAAGAGGTAAGCCAGAAAGAAGAGCTGAAAGAAAAATGTGAGACAAAGGTTAGTGAGTACAAGCAGGTGGGCAGTAAAGGTCAGGTCTTGAGGTCTAGCTGGTGACATAAACTTTTATAATAAACCAGTAATCTAGCAAGTAAAATGTTTCTCTGAGTCCCGTGAGTTACTCCAGCAAATTAATCGATGCTGAGGAAGGGAACTTGGCAACCTCTGACTTATAGCCAGTTGGTCAGAAGAACAGGTATCAATCTGGACTTTTAAGACTGGCATCTAAAGTGCAAGGAGGAGGTAATGAGAACCTCCCATCTGCAGCACACAGGTAACAACCTGGGTTTGCAACTGGACTCTAAAGTCAGGGTTGAGGGGTGGTCTTATAGGACTGAACTGTTAACCTGTGGAATCTGATGCTATCTCTGGGTAGATAGCATCAGGATTGAGTTGAACTGTGGGACACCCAACTGGTGTCCCAAGAATTGCTTGTTGACACACACACATACATTGGGATTGGTATCAACCTATTTAAAACTACAGAGACAACCTTAATATATTCCAAAAAGTAAAAATATATACATTAAGTAAAAAATAATTTTAAAAGTAATAACCTCTTTTATCATCTGGAAGATTTTAAATGCTGCCTTAAACAGCTCTTGATCCAAAGAAGATAACCAAACCAAAATTGAAGGTTATCTATAAAATAGTGACAATACAAGCATTAGGTATTCAGACTCCTGTAAGCAGGGTTTAAGCAGGGCTGAGAAAAGATACTTGTATTAATAAACATGAAAATAAAGGAATAAAGTATCCAACTCAAAAAGTTAGAAAAGAAACCAAAAATAAACCTAGGAAAATCAGGGGAAAAAAGGAAAAAGGAAAGATAAAAGCAGAAATCAATTAACTAGAAAATAATAGATCTAATAAATCCAAGACAAGGCTCTTCCAAAGAATAAAATAGATATGTTAACTGTCATAATCAAAAGGAGAAGAAAGCACAAACACACAAAACAAGAAAAGAAAATGGGTAGATAACCACAGATTGAGAGCAAATAATAGGAAATATAAGACAATATTTTTCAACTCTATGCAAATAAGTTTAGGGACCTAGAGGAAATGTTTGATTCTCTAGGAATAATATATGAGTAACTAAATCTCACTCTAGAAAAGAGAAACTCTATAAAATAAAATTTATAAAAACTATTCCTAGAAAAGAAATAGGGAATGTTGTTCAAAAGCAACCTCCATTGAGCTCAAATAAATTAATTTCTTAAAAATTTTTCTTTAAAAAGCAACCCTTATAAAAAGCATCAGGTCAACTGAATTCACAGGAGAATTCAACCAAACCTTTAAGGTGCAGGCAACTCCAATGCTGTGTAAATGATTCCAAGGCATAAAAAAAGTAAAATTTGCAAATTTTGGTTATGAAAGATTGATACCAGCAAAGCATAAAAAATATGCAATCATAGATGAATCTCACCTAAGAAAACCATTACAAAAAAACTAAATAAAATATAGCCAAACATAATCTAGTGACTCATTTAAGAATCAAAACATAACCAACCAAGTGGGATTTGTTTTTAGGGATGTAAAGATGGTTCAGTATTAGAAAAGCTATGAATGTATTTCAAATTTTCATAGACCAACAGTAAAAAATCATACGATCATCCCTACAGATGTTGAAGAGGCATTTGACAAAACTTCATATCTGTTCTTTTTTTTTTTATATCCATTCTTGTTTTGCAAAAATCTCTAAATAAAATCAGATTAGGGGTATACTTCCTTAACATGACATTTGTCAATCAACCAAAATCCAACACCATGTTTAGTGAAAAAAATACTAGAAGTGTCCCCACTAAGACATGGAAAAACACTAATCCTCTTGCACCCCAGTAATTTAACATTATTCTGAAGATAGACAATAAAATCAGACAAGAAAAAGATATAGGTATACAAATTTAAAGGAGAAGGTAAATGTATCATTATTTGAGGATGATACAACTACTTACCTGGAAAACACAACAGAATCCAAGAGAAAAACTTTTACAAATAAGAGAATTTAGTAAGGTGGCCCAGCACACAACTGATATACAAAAACCAGGTTCTTCATTAACAAAGGCAATAACTAATAAATAAAACACCATTTACAATGACAATAAAAACTGTGAAATACCCAGGAATAAGCTTAACATGAAGCAGGCAAGAGAAAAACTTCAGGAACTTGTTAAGAGAGACAGAAATAAGACTTGGACAAAATAATTTTAATGATGTATTTTATTGAACCCAACAATGTCCAAAACATTATCATTTCAACATGTAATCAATATAAAAAATGTTAATGAGATATTTTGCATTCTTTATTCATACTAAGTCTTTGAGTTTCATTGTATTTCATACTTATACTTTATAGCTCAATTAAGCCATTTCATATACTCAGGAGCTGCAAGTGGTTTGTGGCTATCATATTGGACAGTCCATATGGAGAGGATGAGGGGAGAAACAATCATGCTCTCAAAATGCTGATGGGCAGATAAATGGGTAGATATCTCTTTTTGTATACCCATAGGCAGAGGAATTTCACATGATCTATCAAAATTTACATATATATGTCATTTGACCCCATATCCCACTTCTAGGAATTTATCCCAGAGAGTTTATCACAGGGCATTCAGTATTTTTAAGTTTCTTTGTTCATTTAGGCAACTTGCACGCAGAAAGGTTGTAGATTGTACTTTACCCTGCAGTATAGGAATATCCACTTTATCACATTGCTGTTTTGGTCAATGAAAATGGTAACTTGACTGTTCTAAATCCACATTTCTTTGATTATTAATCCGGCTGATTTTTTCCCATATTTTTATTATTCATTTTGTTTCTTCTGATGTGAATTGTCTCTTCATGTTCTCCATTCATTCCGTTTTTATGTCCTAATGGATCGTATTTTTTTATTATTTTTATAAGATTTTTAATTAGAAGAATTAAAAGACTCTCTGAACACCAACTGAGTGTTCAACAATTTGATTCAACTCTGACACCAATTATTGGAGTTAGCACAGTCACCCACAAATTAAGGGCTCAGTCTCACAAGACTGTCCCCTACTTAAGGTGCCACTTGCAAGTCCTAGGGGCCTCCTATACTTCAACCAACTGGCTAGAATTCGGAAGTTCCCACACCTCCTCCTCTGGCTCAATAATTTTCTAGAATGGTTCACAGAACTCAGGAATGCTTTACTCATGGCTACTGGTTTATTATAAAGGACATTGTAAAGGATATAGATGAGAAGCTAAGTGAAGAGGTACATAGGGCAAGGTCTGAAAGAGTCCCAAGCACAGGAGCTTCTGTCCCATGGATTGTGGGTACTCCACCCTCCCAGCACGTTGATGTGCTCACCAACCTGGAAGCTCTCTGAACCCACTGTTTTGGGGTTTTTATGGAGGTCTCATCATGTAGGCATGATCAATTAACTCAGTCTCCAGAGATTGGGAGAGGGGGTAAGGGTGAAAGTTCCAGGCTCCTAATAAAGGCTTGGTCTTCTGGTGACAAACCCCATTCTGAAGCTGTCTAGGGGCTCAACAAGAGTCACCATAATAGAACAAAGATGCTCTTATCACCCAGGAAATTCCAAGGGTTTTAGGAGCTCTGTGTCAGGAACTGGGTACAAAAACCAACGATATGTTTGTATTATATCACAAAAGATACTAGTGTTTGTCACACAAATGGCAACTATTTTCCCTAGTTAATTTGCTTTTCATGTGGATAAATCTATCCATTTTCCTTTGCAATCTCTTCCATTGCTTTTGTGCTCCAAGAGTAGCATGAGAATACCTATATATTCACACGATCTGTATGTTAATTCATCTGCCAATAGCAGTCTGTTTAAATTATCTTACCTTTTAATGTCTGGTAGAAAAAAATCCTCACTGATCACATTTTGGGTTTTTTGTTGTTGGGTTTTTTTTTTTCCATTTATTCTTCCAAATGAGCAGTAAAAGCCTGTTCTCAAATTGAATTAAAAAATATATATATTGTGTTCAGGTTGTAAATGCCTGAAACCTATAGATTAATCTGAGTCTTCCCATTCAAAAAGATGGTATATCTTTTCCTTTGACCAGGTTCTCTCAAGAGAATATCTGCAGTCTCCTCATATAGGCTCCTTTCATTTCTTGTTAAGGCAATATTTTATCCTTGTTGCTATTCTGTTTGGGATATTTTTCCAGTGCCACTTCTAAGTAGTTTTTTCTCCCTGGACTGGAAGAACTTTACTGATTTTTGCATTACTTATTTTACACTTTGTAAATTTGTTCCACTAGCTCTAGTAGTTTTTCAGTTTGATTGTCTTAGGTTTTCCAAAAAGATACTCATATTTACATATGATCATAAATTTCCCCCTTTCCTTTCTGACATTAGTACCTAATACATCTATTTTCTGACTTATTGCTATGCTAGAATTTTGACAAAAATGTCAAATGATAGTCATGATAGGGAGAATCCCTGTTGTTGCCCTGATCCTAATGGGAATAGTGTTTCAACAGTAAGTACTAAGTTGGCCAAATTGTTTTAAGACGGGGTTTTTGTTTTGTTTTGTTTTGTTTTGTTTATCACTTTAAGAAAGTTTGCACTTTGTTTTCTAGCTTGATGTCAGGTTTAGGTATGTCAGGAGTAATGCCCTATGGAGTAAATTGGGAAGCTTTCTTTCTGATGCTCTGCAACAGATTAAATGACATTAGAACATCTCTGGTCAAAAGTTTAACAGAATGAGTAGGACTAGTGTCTATTGGAAAAGCAGATCTTTGATTCTGTTTCTTCTTTGTTTATTGATTGATCATTTTCATTATTCTACCTCCTCTTGAGTTGCATGTATTCTTTTCCATACTCTCCTAGAAAATTGTCCAACCCATTCTCACAAAGCCATATAGAGTATTATTGTGAATTTTAAAAATATCCTCCATACTTTTATATCTGTTGCTAGATTTTCTTCTCAGTCGTAATGTTATCTACCTGAATTTTTCTTCTTTGTCTATATTTTTGGTCCCTTCAAAGAACCAGATCTTGGTTTCCTTGCCCTATTCTACCTGGACTCTTCATGCTAATGCTTTAATCTTTATTAGTTTCCCCCTTCTGTTTTGTTTTTGTGTTTCTGTTATCGTTTTTATAGCTCTTGGACTTGAATGATTAAACAATTTATACTGAGTCTTTTTTTTATTAATTAATTAAACAATTTAAGGTTGCTATTTATCCTATGACTATGACTTTGGCCACATCTCACAGATTTCTTCTCTGTTTAGTGATTTGATACTAGGGTCATGGTAGCTTCTTAAAAATTAGTTATTTTTCATCATCAGAATATGTCACATTATGGTACTTGTATATTCCATGAACATTAAAAAGTAAACCTTGTCCATAAAACACAGCGTGTCTGGAGTCTCTACAGGAAATTATTTTTCTATCTTTTTGGACTTGGGCATCTGAGAGTTGAAAAAAGAAATTTCAGTGTGAGTTTAATTTGTATTTCTCAAGTTATGAGTGAAATCGATTGTCTCTTCTTATGTTTAAAAAAACCACTTGTAGTTCTCTTTCTGTGAATTTATGTTCACTTCTTGGTTCATTTTTCTATTCCATTGTTGTTGATAATCTACAAGAAGCATTGGTTACATTAACAACGAAAAAACAGTTAAAATAGATGTATACACCCTTCACATACTTATTTATCAATCTACCAATGGAGTGAATTATAATGTGTAAATTACATTCATTCAGTCCTTCATTCAACCCATATTACCTGAGCACCTACTAATGTCACATGAATAAGACAGACAAAATCTCTGACCTCATGGAGACAGGGGAAAAGGAACTAAAAATTTTCTCTATATGTACTTTCAAGTAGTGATAAGTGTTAAGGGAAAAAAAGGCACAGTGAGTGGTAAGTCACAGGGTGATATTCTTTTAATAGGTGTTTTGTGTCTTTGTTTGTTTTCTCTCTGTATGTGTATGTGTGTGCATGCTCATATGAGCTGGTCTTTTCCAGGTTGATGTCAGCTATCTTGATTTTAAAGAATGAATTGGTACACTTGCCATCTTTTTCTGTGCTCTTTAACCTTTTTAATAACATGGCAATATTCTGTTTCTTCAAGTTTTGATGAAATAATCTGGACCTGATTTCTCCTTCTCTTTGGACTGAATCTTTGGCCACCATTTGAATTTCCCCTTTGGTTTCAATGTAAACAGATTTTCTATTTCCTCTTAGTTTTGGAAATTAACATAGTGCTAGAAAATTGCCCATTTTATCTGGATTCAACATTTCTTTGCATTTTAAAAATTTATTTTTCATCCTCTCTGTCCTTCCTAATCTTATCTACTTGCATTGTATCTTTGTATCTTAATTGAACTACCAATTAATTCACCGTGCACGCAAATTCTGTGGGACTTGGGAATTGGGGCAGGACACAGTGGGAACGTGTTGTCTTTGCTCTATGATGTCTTCAGCTTCTGCTGGGAAAACTCAGGCAAGTGGGGGCCAGAATCCTCTGAGGGGTTCACTTACTCTCATGTCTCCAGTCTGTCTGGGGTGACTGGAAGGCTGGGCTCTGTAGACCAGAGCACCTCCATATGGCCCCTCCAAGCAGCTTAGCTTTCTCACAGCATGGCAGCCTCAAGGCAGTCCATCTTCTTACAGGCAGCTCAGAGATTCCAGAGCACATGGTCCAAGGAACAATCCAGAAGCTGCACCACCTTCCATGACTTAGCCTTGGAAGTCACACAGCATCACTTACGCTGTACTCCGTTGGTACAAACAGTCACAAGCCAGCCCAGATTCAAGGGTTGGGGGCACAGACCCCACCTCTCAAGAGGAGGCTACAAAGCAGAGCACAATGGGTTGGACTACTGTTACATCCATCACTGGAAAAGACATTCAGCCACACTGTTGTGATTATTGTTATATGCACATGTTGAGAAATGTGGTGAATCCACTCTTTTCACTTCATCTAGGAATGTTCTTTGTGAGGTCAGCAAGTAAGTCTATGGTTTGGGAAGTGTGTTGACAAACCACGATCCACGCAGGAGTTCAAAGGGGTACCCATCTCTTTCTCCATTTGCTTACAAACTCTGTGAGTGTCATGAAGTCACAATCCATGCATCTACTGTCATCTACTGGCAAGGGCCTCCATTGCAGATTTTGTTCTTTTGAGAAGTGAAAGGTGGCTTTATTTCCATCCAACAAATTATTCCTACATACGCAGAAGGTGAGAATTCCATTGCTTCTCTGATGACATCCCTCGCCTAGAAAATGTGGATAATAACAGCATCTCCATCACAAGATTGTCTGGTGATTAAGTGAGTAAATACATGCACTCCCTCAAAACGGTGCCCAGCACAAAACAAGAAGCCCCATGGCTTATTATGATTCACTCCATTAATGGGGGCCTGTAGTAAAAACTCATGAAGCAGACAAGGTTTGAGGAGGGGCCACAAAGGAGAAATAGAATGAATTGAAAATTAAATCCTCACACAAATAAGGTGTCCACCTGGAGCCTGACACGAGTCACTCAAGGAGGGTTGGTTGAAGGAGTGAGTGAACATGATGACAGCAGAAATCTGGGCTAAGCTGGACACCTATCAGATCCATCATGTGGACTGTCCCTTCCCACATCAATGGGAGGAGAAGACAAGACAACACCATAGTTCAGAAGCAGGAGATGCTGTCACCAAGGCCAGACCTTTCTCCAACTGCAGAGGTTCCTCAAGGCCCCCTTCATGTCCTTATTCCTAAGACTATAAATGAAGGGGTTGAGCATGGGAGCCACCACTGCATATAGCACAGTGGCCACTGAGTCTTCAGTGGTATAGGAAGAAGAAGGTCGCAGATACACCCCAAATAAAGTTCCATAGAACAATGACACCACAGCAAGGTGGGAACTGCAAGTAGAAAAGGCTTTCAGCTTGCTCTGAGAAGAATGAAGTCTTAGGATGGCTGAGAAAATGTGCATGTAGGAAAGGGAAATAAAGAGGAAAGGAGCAACAAAAATAAGGCTCCCCAGGGTGTAAACAACCAACTCATTGATGTGGATATTTGAACAGGAAAGCTTTAGCAATGCGTAAAGTTCACAGAAAATATGGTGAATTTTGACACTTGCACAGAATGACAGTGTATCCATCAAGAGGGTGTGGATCAAAGGATAAATGTTTGTGATAATCAGAGCCACAGACACCAATGTGATACAGAATTTGGGGCTCATGGTTATGGTATAATGAAGAGGGTGACATATGGCTACAAATCTGTCATATGCCATCACTGCCAAGAGGAAATTGTCCAGTTCTAGAAACAAGATTAGAAAATACATCTGAGTAAGGCATCCAACGTAGGGGATGGACTGGCTCTGGGTTTGGATATTGAGCAGCATCTTTGGTATAGTGACAGAGGTGAAGCAGATGTCAACGCAGGACAGGTTGGCTATGAAGAAGTACATGGGGGTGTGGAGATCAGAAGTAGAGCCAATGGCCAGGATGATGAGCAGGTTCCCCACCACAGCAACCAGGTACATGGATAGGAACAGACTGAAGAGGAGGGGCTGATGCTCGGGCACCTCTGACAGTCCAAGGAGGAAGAATTCTGAGATGATGGTTAGGTTGCCTCTTGCCATGCCTTCTGGTTTCTATAAATATGCATTGAAAATACATCTGTCAATAAAAGCAGAGGCAATCTGGGAAAGCATGCACAGCAACCTTCATCACTGGCTGAAATCATACTTTGTGACACTTTGGGAAGGAACTCTAACCTGGGCTAGTAAGAGCAAGAAAGTGTGGGGCTGTCTGGTTATCAGAGAATGCGGGGCAGGTGAGCTGAGGCCCTTCTTGTGACTTACCTCAATCAGGAGCTCCTCTTCTTTCTTGAGAAGGAAAGAAAGACCAGGCAGAGAAGACAGAACCGAAAGTAAGGCCTGGTTTGGGGAGAGTGGGTGGAGGCAACTAAAGCAGTTGAGTTGTCACAATAGGTGCATTGGTTGGATCCTTGTGGGCCTTTTAATTTTACCCACGTAGGGGTTTGGGTGATGACCATAAAGCAAAATTCTGTGTTTGCATGTGTGTGTGTATACTTAGACACAGATGTATATACTCTATAAATATATACATAGACATATATTCATATGTATGTATTAACAGAAAAATGCATTGAAAGCGTATTCACCAAAATACTAATAGTGGTTATCTCTGGGGTGTGAGATTTTAACTTGCATCTTTTTCCAACAAAGAACATGTATCAGTTTTCTAAACTATGCTCCATGGATGTTCATATGCCTTTCAAAATGTTTCACTGATGGACTAAGTTTGAAGCACAAGCACAATTAGGGGCTCAGGGCTCATGAAGCCTTGTAATACATAAGGGCATATCAAAGAAGTTATGTTTTTGTATCTTTGTCTCTCCTTTCAAGTTCATGTTGTGGAATCCACAAAGACTAAATGCTTATGTGATGTAATTCCACTAGATAGATCTACATTCATAAATCAGAAAATCAAATAAAATGGAAAACTTGGTAAAATCTGATCTTAAAATATTGACTCAAAAACAGTCAGATCATAAGTAAGCAAATAGCCATGGAAGAAACTGAAAAATATTTCATGGATCTCCACCTAAAAATAAACCACATCCTTTTAATCCAGGTGCATTTAAGAAAGAATCATTTTAATTCATCAGATTTTCAGCCCACTAATGCCCTCTTCAAATATTAAACATTTACAAGGGAAAGAATGACATCTGGCTGCTTCACCACTGAATCACCATGGCCTCAAGCCAGCATAACGCTGAAATCAAAACCTGGCAACAACAAGCATATGCACAAAAGAATAACGAGGCAAATATCTTCAATACATGCAAATCCAGTCTAGAGGTATATTGGAGGGATAAAGCATCAAATAGGAATATAAGAATGATTGATATTATGACATCTACTAATGCAGAATTGATGGAAGGAAAAAACTACATTATAAATCTAATGGATGCTAAAATGGCACTTGTAAAACCTCACATTATTTCTTGATTTTTAAAACCCTTAGTGGGACTGGAATGAAAGCGTCATCTCAAAGCACCAGAGTCTGGATGTCCTTTCCTTCGACCCAGCTGCCTCACCCAAAGCTCTCCTTCAGACTCCAACCTTCACTGGGCCCTCTGGAACTCCTAATTTATAATCAACGTCTTCTCAAAACATCCCCTCTACTCTCTGCCTTAAAGGAGGCTTGGCTCCGTACCTACAGACACTGCTTTCTGGCAGCTCTCTCCGAGGTAGACTATCTTTTCTTCTCACACCCCGTTTACCTCAGGGTTAGGAGGTAGGGTCAGTGACCTTTCCTCCCTCCCAGTGCTACTTTTCAGCCCAGTATTTCTTCTCCTTTAAAAAAAGCCCAAGTGTGGGGCACCTAAGTGGCTCAGTCGGTTAAGCGTCTGCCTTTGGCTCAGGTCATGCTCCTAGGGTCCTGAGATGGAGCCCTGTGTCAGGGTCCCTGCTCAGTGGGGAGTCTGCTTCTCCCTCTCCCTCTGTCCCTCCCCCCTTGTGCTTCTCTCTCTCTTTCTGTCTCAAATAAGTAAAATATCGTTTTAAAAATCCCAAGAGTGACATCAGCAAAAACAGCAGAAGTAGGAGCTCTAAGGGCCTATTCCTCCACAGAAACAGTGAAAAAATTAGCAAAAATGGTCAGAATCAATGTTGTCAGAACTCACAAAAATAGCCAAATAAATAAAGCAAATGTTGAATCAAGAAAAGGGCAACTTAAACACAGAACTTTCTGGTGTTTTAACTTAAGCCTTGCACAGCAGCAGTCTTGAAGATGGCAGCCTACAATCTCAGTGTAATACTAGGCTCAGAAGAGAGGAAAGCAGACTTTGTTCCCAAGGAATTGTGTTTGTCTTTTGGACCTATATGGAAATTCCCTGAAGGACTGACACCAGGCGTTGGCGTTTGTTTCACCTAACCCAGAACTCTCTCAGGACAGAAAAGTAGCTAAGAAGGTATCCCTTAAGAATAATGAACAAGCCACTGCCTCTGAGGGCAAAAGATTACAGCTGGGACAAACAATAGACACACCAAATGCCACGGAGGAAAAAGTGGGGAAAGTTACTTGTGGGAAGATTGGCTTTGAAAAGCTTCTGCTTATAATGGAAAAATATAGACAGTCATATGCATGCCCAGGGCTTGATGCATGCTCAAAAAAGACCTGATAATGCTATAAGCTTTTACTTCCAACTGATATTTAGACTCAGAAAAACATAGAAAATGAAGACTAAAGCACAGTTATAAACAGACCAGTTAAACATTGAAAAAGTGCCCCAACACAGAGCCAAATTTCAAAGACCAGGAGACTATTTTATTTTTTTAATTTATTTCCTTTTTCTCCCCTTCCAGTGTTTAAGGGAATCTCTGGAAAACCATTATCTGACTAAAAGCTAAAAAAACAGAGACTTCAGAGACCACACATGATAAAGCATAGTTTTTGGAAAATAGTTTAGAAAAGCCATCAAACCAACAAGCAACTACAAATGATAGAAAGCAACAAAAACAAACAAACAAAGAAACAAGTATATAGGGCCCATTCACAGGATGAAAAGAAATTAGCAAAAACTGTTTGTGAAGAGGCACAGATATTGGACTTACTACAGAAAGACTTTAAATTAATTTTCTTCAATATGTTCAAAAAGCTAAAGGAAGCCAGAACAATATATCAACAAATAGAGAATATCAACAAAGTGATAAAAATTATAAAAAGGAACCAAATAGAAAATGTGGAACTGAAAAAGTACAAAAATTGAAAGGAATATTTCATGATAAGGTTTCAATAGCAGGTTTGAACAGGCAGAAAAAAACGATCCATGAACTTGAAGATACATAAACTGAAATTAGTCTGAGAAGCAGAAAGGAAAAAAATTAAGAAAAATGAACTGTCTATTTCTATTTCTATTTAAAGAAATAATAGCTGAAAATTGCCCAAATTTGAAGAAAACATGAATCTATACATTCAAAAAGTTCAATGAATTCTGAGCAGGATAAAAACAAAGAGACCCACACCAGGCACATTATAATTGAACTGTCAAAAGCCACAAAGAGAGAATCTTGAAAGCAGCAAAAGAGGAGCAACTTGTCATGTATAAGGGATCCTCAATAAGATTGATAATTTCTTATTAAATTCATGGAGACCAGAAGGCACTGGGGTGACATATTTAATGTAATGAAAGGGGAGAAAAAGTCAACCAAGAATTCTACATCCAGCAAAGCTATCCTTCAAACAATAATGAAAAAATTAAGACATTTCCTAATAAACTAAGTCTGGGAGAATTCATTGCTAGGAGATCTACCCTACGGGCAGTGCTAAAGGGAGTATTTCAGGGTGAAATGAAAGGACACTAGACAGTAACTTGAAGTCATACAAAGAAATAAAGAGCATCATTAAAAATAAATATATAGGGAATTATAAACATCAATATTAATGTAATTTGGGGTTTTAACTCCTCCTTTTTCATATATCATTTTAAAAATCTATAAAACAATAATTACAAAACAACATTAATGGGTATACAATGTGTAAAGATATAAGTTGTGTCGATAACAACATAAAAAGGGAAAGGTGGAGCTGTATAAAAGCAGCCTTTTGTATACTCCTGAAGCAAAGTTGGCTTTAATACAAACTAGATCGTTGTAAGTAAAGATGTTAATTGTGATCCCCAGGGTAAGAACTAAGAAAATATATAGTGAAAGAAATTACAAGGGAATCAAGAGGGTAACTAGAAAATACATACCTAACGTAAAAGTAGATGGTAATGGAGGAATTGAGAAACAAAAAAGATATAAGACATATAGGGGAAGAAAGCAAAATAGTAAAAGGAAGATCTTATCAGTAACTACTTTAAATGTAAGTGGATTACATGGTTCAATTAAAAACAGAGAGTAGCCGGGGGCCTGGGTGGCTCAGTCTGTTAAGTCTGACTCTTGATCTCAGCTCAGGTCTTGAGTTCAGGTCTTGATCTCAGAATCATGAGTTCAAGCCCTGCATTGGGCTCCATGCTGGGCATGGAGCCTACTTAAAAAAAAAAACAGTGAGTGGCAAAAAGGATTTTAAAAAAATATTATTTAGAGAGAGAAAGCGTGCATGAGTGGGAGGAGGGGCAGAGGGAGAGAAAGAGAGAGAGAAGCAGACTACCCACTGAGGGTGGAGCCCAACACAGGGCTTGATCTCACAACGCTGAGATCATGACCTGAGCTGAAACCAAGAGTTGGATGCTCAACTGACTGAGCCACCCAGGCATCCCTACAAGATACTTAAGATCCAAAACACAAACAGGTTGAAAGTGAAGGAATAAAAACGATATTCCATGCAAATAATAAGCAAAAGAGAGCTGGGGGAGCCATACTAACATTAGATAAAATAGACTTTAAGTCAAAAATTGTTATAAGAGACCAAAGAAGAACATTATATAATGATAAAAGAGTCAACTCATCAAGAAGATATAACAATTGTAAACATACACACACCTAGCAGCAAATTGCAAAATATGTGAGGCAAACATTGACAGAATTGAAAGGAGAGATAGTCAGTTCCACAATAATAGTCAGAGACTTCAAAACTCTGCTTTCAATAGTGAAAAGAACAACCAGTTAGAAGATCAATAAGGTAACATAGGATGTGAACATATAAACCAACTAGACCTAACATACCTATGCAGAATACACCACACAGTGACAGCAGAATACACATTCTAACCAAGTGTACAATAAACATTTCTCAGGATAGACCATGCATTAGGCCACAAAACAAATCTCAGTAAAATTTAAAAGATTGAAATCACGCAGTATAGTCCACAACCACAACAGAATGAAACTAGAAATCAATAACAAAAGGAAAACTGGAAAATTTACAAATATGTAAAAATTAAGTAACACATTTTTAAATAAGCAATGGATCAAAAAAGAAATCACAAGAGAAATTAGAAAGTACATTGAGATGAATTAAAATGAAAAAACAAAAAGAAAAAAAAGAAAATGAAGAAACAACATACCAAAACTAATGGGATGCAGTGAAAGCCATGTTCAAAGAGAAATACCTAGTTGTAAACACATACCTTAAAAAGACCAGGGATAAAACAAGGATACTCACTTTCATCATTTGGGTTTTTTTTTTAAGATTTTATTTATTTACTTGAGAGAGAGGGAGAGAGAGCGTGCACAAGTAGGGGGGAGGGGCAGAAGGAGAGGGAGAAGCGGGCTTCCTACTCAGGGCTGGATCCCAGGACCCTGGGATCAGACCTGAGCCAAAGGCAGACACTTAACCAACTGAGCCACCCAGGCACCCCAATCACTTTCATCATTTCTATTCAACATTGTACGAGAATTCTAGCAAGAGCAATTAGGCAAGAAAAAAAAAGAAACAGCATCTAAATTGGAATGTAAGAAGCACAATTATCTTTATTTACAGATTATTTAATCTTATATATAAAATCCTAAGGAATTCATTAAAAAGAAATCTACACCTAATCCAATTCAGCAAAGTTGCAGGATACAAGAGCAACACACAAAAATCAGCTGTGATACTATACGCTAGCAATGAACAATGCAAAAATGAAATTAGGAAAATAATAGCATCTATAATAACAACAAAAAGATGAAAATACTTAGGAATAAATGTAACCAAGAGGTTCTAAGACTTGTACATTGAAAACTACAAAACATTGTTCAAAGAAATTAAAGAATATCTAAGTAAATGGAAAGACTTCCCATGTATGTGGATTGGAAGATATTAAGATGGAAATACTCCAAAAGTGGTCTACATACTCAATGCACTCCCAATGGCCTTTTTTACAGAAAATGGAAAAAGTTATCCAAAAATTCATAGGGGAAATGCAAGGGACCCCAAATACCAAATGATCTCAAAAGAGATAGAGAAGTTGTACACTTCATTTAGTTAGACACTTATGGTTAAGATTGTAGCAAAGATTTGGCATCAAATATAATGTTGATTTTTTTAATAAGTTAAACAGAACATTAGTATATGAACCAGGAATTCCACTCCTGGGTATATAACCAAAAGAATTAACAAGTGTTCAAATAAAAACTTGCACATAAATGTTCATAGCAGTACTATTCATAATAGCCAAAAGGTGAAGATAACTCAGGTATATATCAACTGATGAATGGATGAACAAAATGTGGTATAGCCACAAGATGGAATATTATTCAGGCATGTAAATTAATGAACTAATATGTCCTGCAACATGGATGAAAATATTGAAAACATTATGCTAAGTGAAAGAAGCCAAACACAAAAGGCCATATATTATATGATTCCAAACATAATACCCAGAAGAGGCAAATCTACAGAAACAGAAAGCAGATTAATGGCTTCCAGAAGTGGGGGAGAGGGTGAATGCAAAGCGACTGCTTAATGGGTACAAGTTCTCCTTCAGAACTGATGAAGATGTTTGGAACTATATATAGGCACTGAATTTTATACTTTAAAATGGTCAATTCGTGTTATATAAATTTTACCACAGTAAAAAAAGTCATAGAAAAAATTTAAAAAGAACACTTTGCCACTTGAGGCCCCTGCTGTCCAGCCCCCTTGCCCATTGCCATCTCTCAAAGGAACCATTCTCTCCCCATGCATTTACGAGGACTCTGCTGCAAGCTCACTGTCCCTTCTATATCCCATTCCTGCCTCATTCCGAGACCTCAGTGTCCACGTGACAGACCACTGTAATCCATTAACCTCAACCTCCTTTGTCATCCCCGCACGGTTGGGAAGGTAACCCAGACTACACCCATCACAGTCTCTCTCTCTCTCTCTCTCTCTCAGGGAATTTGAAAGTGGAACAGAGATACACAGAGATGGAAAGTGGTTGCAGCTGAGTCGCTGAGAGCAGCTCCTTGGAGAGAGCCAGTCTGAATTCCTGCCAACGAGATTCCTCAGAGATGCTCTGGTTCCCGCCCTTCCCAACACTTTGATATTCAGCTCCTAACTTCCATTCTGTGAGCTCCTCCATGCCCCTCCAGTGAGCCTCCTCATTCAGCCAGAGCTGTGTTTTGTCACTTACAACCAAAGTGCTCCAACTCCTATTAATGAGAACAGTCGGTGGGTTTCAAGCAACAGACTCAAGAAATGTGGGGTGATTTGATGATCTGCAATTTATTGGCCAAGAGTCTCCCATTCACATTGCAGGAGAGGGAAGCAGAGAACCCAGCTGTCCCCAGCGGACAACTGGGACCATGGTGTTCTCTGAAAGCAAACTCTAGGGTTTGGGTACACGCTGCTGTGAAACAATTTATACATACATACACGCACACACACATATAATTTTATATACATAAATTATATATGTATTATTTTTAAGTAGACTCCATGCCTATACAAGTGTATATATATTATTTTTTGCTTAAGTATATGTATACATATTTTTTTTAAAGTAGACTCCACCCCCAGCATGGAGCCCAACATGGGGCTTGAATTCATGACCCTGAGATCAAGACCTGAGCTGAGATGAAGAGTCAGATGCTCAACCGACTGAGTCACGCAGGGCACCCCACCATGAAACCATTTTGAAAGGTGACCATAGGGTAGACAGTCACTTCTGATGGTCTCAGGTAACCTAGAGCTTGGGAACCACTACTCCAATCTTGACATTTTTGCCTCCAGACCCAGAAGGAAACTTCTGGCCTCTCTCCTACCTTGCAATGGGCAAAGTGGGGGATCCCTTAGTGCATGGAGCCAAAGAGTGGAGATGTCAAGAAAACCCAACTGAGAAAAGGATTCTGAGAGTTATTACACTGCAGTGGCAGCTGGATCTCCAGCCTCCCTGGGTCTCTGTCCTTAACGCAAGAGCACCAAAGAGTGGTGTCCTCACAGTTGTCATGAGAGTATCAGAGATGGTTTGGAAGACTTGGAGAACCACCGATCCCTCTGAAATGTCACCTGGCTGGTGCTTCTGTGAGCTTTCCTCCAGCATTTCCGAAGAAACCAGTCTCCTCTGCTTAGGAGAGTTTCTCTATCTCTCCTCTGTCCCTTTTCCTCTCCTCCTCCCTCCCTTCTCTTCCTTTCACTTTCCTCCTCCCTCTTTCTCCCCCGTCTCTCTCTCTGTATCTCTTTCCCCATCTCATTCCCAACTTTCCCTACCATATCCTTCAGATCATTGCTCCAGACAGGCCATCCTATACCACCCAGCCTAAATTAGCTGGAAGAACAAACGTGCAAGATTAAATCAAAGTGGGGGTTTAGATTTTGGTAAAGATGACGTTTTAACTCAGTGGGGGAAATATGGATTATTCAGTAAATGATATTGGGACACCTGGCTAATCTTTGGAGTTAGATCCCAATGTCATCCTTCGCACCAAAATAAATTTCCAGTAGATGAAAATTTTTAAGTTGGGGCGCCTGGGTGGCTCAGTCGTCAAGCGTCTGCCTTCGGCTCAGGGCGTGATCCCGGCGTTCTGGGATGGAGCCCCACGTCAGGCTCTTCCGCTGGGAGCCTGCTTCTTCCTCTCCCGCTCCCTCTGCTTGTGTTCCCTCTCTCGCTAGCTGTCTTTCTCTCTGTTGAATGAATAAATAAAATCTTTAAGAAAAAAAAAGAAAAATTTTAAGTTGTAGAGGCTATTGTGAGCGAATATTTCTATAATGTTATCGTGGGTGGAGCTTTTCATAGGGCACAAAGCCCAGAAATCACAATGAAAAAAAACTGATCACTTAAATGCATTTACTTTTTTTTTAACTTATGCTTCTGAGCAAAGTTGAAATGAAGCAAGGAGGAGGAAAAGTATTTTCCATTATGATAAGGATTTGATATTCTGAACACATAAAGAACACTTAGCGATCAGTATGCGAAATGTGACTGTCCCGAATAGAAAACAGGCAGAGGATATGAATGGACAGTTCTCAGAAGAGATGCCACTGGCCAAACGTCCCACACGTTATTGTCTAGTTACATTAACATCAAAAGGAAAGTGGAGCAACACTGAGATGTGATTTTGGTTACTACATGTGTTTGGTTTTACAAAGATGTACAAGATTGAGCACATTCTGTTTGAGGAGGGAAGTAGGGAAATGGACACTTTTCTATACAACTGGCACAACCTTTGGGGTGCAATTTGGTAACGTGTGTCAAACAGGTTAAAGACGGCTTACTCTTTGACCCAACAATTCCCCTTCTAAAACTCTATTGGGGGGCGCCTGGGTGGCACAGAGGTTGGGCGTCTGCCTTCGGCTCAGGGCGTGATCCCGGCGTTATGGGATCGAGCCCCACATCAGGCTCCTCCGCTAGGAGCCTGCGTCTTCCTCTCCCACTCCCCCTGCTTGTGTTCCCTCTCTCGCTGGCTGTCTCTATCTCTGTCGAATAAATAAATAAAATCTTTAAAAAAATAAAACTCTATTGGACAAAAACAAATATTACGTGATATTCATTGCCGCACCATTTATAGTACGGAAGGATGAGAAACAGTGAAAAGGTCTGTGTAGAGGGGACTGGTTAAAGTAGCTGAGGAATAGGGGCACCTGGGTGGCTCAGTTGGTTGGGCGTCCAACTCTTGATCTCAGCTTGGGTCATGATCGTAGGGTTGTGGGATTGAGCACCGTGTTGGGCTCCATGCTCAGTGTGGAGTCTGTTTGGGATTCTCTCTCTCCCTCTCCCTCTGCCCCTCCCCACCGCTTGTGCTGGGGAATATACATTTGTGGATTATTATATAGCCCCCACTGCCCACACCCTGTGTCCTCTGCGTTTGGGTAAAGAAGCTTTAGAAGCACAAACAGGTGTTGGAGGCCATCAGAATGAAGCTCCTCTGAAGAAGGGGAGAAGGCAGTGGGAGCAGCAGCGGAGGCAGAAGCAGCCGCCAGCAGGCCTGTTTCCTCTGTGAAGGGGGAGGAGGGGCAGATCTCTGGAGGTCGAAAGTCAGCTGAACTGGCTGGACCCCTGAGGCCCAGGGTCTGTTAAACCCTCTATGTCCCCTGCACAATAGGTTCAACCAGATGCAAGAACTCTAAAATAAGAAGATGACAGGTTTGCCAGAACCAACCCTTTTCCCTTCCCCTCGACCCCCACCTGGAGCTGTCCACTCTGGCACCAACCCACTAAGTCCCCAATGCCAAGTCCACCCAACGACATATCTTCTTCTATCATACCATGGCCTTGGTATGGTGGGGTCTGTGAGCTTGGTCACAGCAGTCAGTTGCTCAGAGCTTGACTAACCCTGTCTGGGTACTACAGACACAGTTGGACTTGGGACCTGACACAGGGTGGATCAGGCCTCAGGTCCCAGTGACCTTACCAGGTGCCCCCTTCCTAGACGCCAGGCTCCTCCTGAACTTGTGGTTAGCTTTGACCCAGCCTCCACTCCTTCCATCCTGTGCTTTTCACTTGGCTGCTGCCAGGGCCTTATCACTGAGATGGAGACCTAGAAGCTCGGCCTTGACATACTCTGGCCAGGGCTCCTCCTTCGGGCTCATCTGGAAAGCTTGACCAGCTTGACCAGCTGTGCAGGGAACACAAGACCACTCCTGCTCATGGCCCTGGCATCCTGGGACAGACCCCAAACCCTGCTGCGTGCCACAGAGTGACCAAGGCCAGCTCAGCAGCCTGGGGCATACATATGGGCTTCTTTCTTCAGTGCCAACCCTACCCTGTTCCTCTGCCAGGAAAGCAGTTTTGCTCAGTCCCCAGTCCCTGAGGAAACACCAGCTGGCATTCCTAGTGCAAGTTAAAGCCCCCACCCAGAAGCCTTTCTTCACTTCCTTCCTGAGCACCTCATGCCTGTGCCAAAAGTCTCCCGTTCTTGGAGCTGCCACCCCACACATAGGTCTCCCTCCCTCCTGCATTATCCCAGGAAGGGGCTGCTGTCCTACTCAAAGATACTCCAAGTCCCTCTCCATTCTCATCAACTGCTGGGATGGAGAGCAGTCCACTCTCTCTCAGAGAGATATTCATCTACTGTTCACACACAAAATTCTCTGTACTGTTGAAAACTCAGTTGGAAGCTGCTGGTATGGAACAAAGAAAGGCCAGTCTCCTGCATGGCACAAGGTTACTGAGAGTGTGATCTTCACATACACATATGTGTGTGTATCTGTGTGCACGTGCTAATATCTACACACACATGATACATATGTCCCCCCGCACTGCACATACACACACGCATGCTAGTGAAACTAGAAGTGTACACCATTGACACAGCATTCAGCTTTGCCTGTGTGATCCCAGATGCCTCCAGAGTTCTGTCATTTCCTGACCCAGGTCACTTCCCACCTGTGGATATCAATTCAACTCTATTCAACTCCTATGGATACTCCTGAAAGTGTTCATGAGCTCTCTGACACCTCAGCTCCTAGCCAGCTCTTGGTTCAGGTTAGGTAAACAGTACACATAGACAGTATGGATGAATGGAATTGATAGAATGGCAGCTGTCTCTGCTGTGCTCTGTCTGGGACCATGCCTGGCTTGGACGGCAGCATTGGTCCCCAGACCAGTTCTCCCGGCTCACCTGCAGCAGGAATCCCATAACTGCCTTATGCATCCTGTCTGTCTCTTCTTCATGCTTGATCAACTGTAGCTCCCCAGTATGCTTCTTTCCCCTAGTGTCCAATGGACCTCGGCACCCCTCTCCAAGCTCAGGTGCCTCAAACACACATGTTTTCATAATACACATGAGGCAGCATCCCAGGCATAAGTCTGTAGACCAAGGGAAATGGGGATGGCCCATTTCATCAACCCAGCAGGAAAAGGGAGACAGAATGTCCCTTGATTCCAGGGAAAGCAAACTGCTAAGACTTAAGTCTTCATAGCTAGGTATGCACCCAGCCTCCTCACCTGGCCCCACTGCCACCTTTTTTCATGCACGTCTCACCACAAAGTTCCTGACAAGCAACCCAAGGAACTCTCTGGAACCTTGATCCACAAAAGCAAGAGAGCAGAAGCTATGGGCATGAGACAGGGTGAAATCAGCAAGAAGAGACCGGGAGCACTGTTGGAAGAGTGAAAACCAAGAAGCTTCAGGGACTCCTAGAACCTTGGGAGAACAATTCCCAGAAGTACTTGTTAGTGACAAATTGGTGTAATTGCCCTTGGGAAGAAGAAATATTTTTATATTTTCTAGTGTACTCCTTCCATACCATAGGGCAAGCAGGGCTTTAAAAAAATTATATTTAGAAAAGGTGTTCCCCATTATAGGCACTGGGTGAAAAGATGCTGAGAAATCCCCCGGAACAGGCCCATCCTTCACCATCTGACAAAGACAGAAAACACTCTTCTTTCTCATACACCCATTGGCTTGGTGGTTAGAACTTAGTAAAGAAGAAAAAGGAGGCGAATTTATGTTTGTATCATAGTTGAGGACAGTCAATCTCACTCTGTTCCTCATTCATATACCTCATCTCCATTGGTTCTCAAAGTGATTCACAGTCCAGCACTACAGCATCATCAGCTGAATCTCAGTAAGAACAGTGATCTCTGTGGCATTTTAACTTGTCCCATTTCTATCCTCTTCTTCCCAGCTCTGCAGTAGCCTTGAAAACCAAAAATCTGCTATCATGATGAAAACCAGAAGCCTAGCAGCCACTGGATAGGGTAGAATGGGACTGGAGATCCTTCAAAGTTCCATTCTGAGATAATTATAATTATTTTACTTAACTGGTGGTTCCCTGGAAGACACCACTCAAAAGCTGTCTGTATTTTATTATATTTTTAGAGGTGGGGCAGGAGGGAGAGAGAGAGAGAGAGGGAGAGAGAGAGAATCTTAAGCAGGCTCCATGCTGCTCAACCTCACAACCCTGAGATGATGACCTGAGCTGAAATCAAGTCAAACGCTTAAACAACTGAGCTACCCAGATGGACCCAAAGCTATCTTTCTTTGACCTGAATTGGAGCTCACCCTATGCAAACAGCCTTTCAGGGAGGGGGTGTGTCAGAAACAATCAGAAGCAATGGTTTAACATTGTGGCCCCCTGAGGCAGTAGATAACAGTTGGGGAAAACAATTGGCTAACCAAAAAAGCATAAAAGGAAAAAGCTAGGGGATGAGATATGCATAGGACACTTTTATTTATTTTTTTTAAAGATTTTATTTATTTGTTTGTCAGAGAGAGAAAGAGCGAGAGAGACTGAGAACAAGAGAGAGAGAGAGCGCGAGCACAAGCACAAGTAAGGGGAGTGGCAGGCAAAAGCAGAGGGAGAAGCAGGCTCCCTGCTGAGCAAGGAGCATCATGTGGGACTCAATCCCAGAACCCTGGGATCATGACCTGAGCCGGGTGGCTTCACCAACTGAGCCACCCGGGCATCCCCCATAGGGAACTTTTAAAAGTTCTGTCATATTCATGAGAATCCTAAGGGCCATAAACATGCATATGGCTATGTGCATGCCCAGCGCTGAGCAGAAGCTCAGGAGAGACCTGAGAAGGCCCTAAACTCTCAACTCTGGCTAAAGAAGAGGCTATTTCTGCCAGATCCTGCTCTCTGACTAAGCAACTCTAACAAAGAAATTATAAAATACACTAAGAAGACAGAAGTTAATTTCTCACACAGAGGTAAGGAGGAAGGTGGTCCTTGGCAGATGGGACTCTCTACTGAATGAGATCATCCAGGGAACCTGGTTGGTGAATTCACTGTGTCATACCTAACATGTGACTTCCATCTCTAGCTCCCAAAACAGTTCAGCTGTTCCAGCTGTTCCCACAGCTCCAGCTGTCGCTATTTCCCCACCAGTGACAAGGAGCAAGGGGGAGGTAGGTGTAGCAGACAGGAAATACAAATTTAAAAAGCATTTTCCTTTTTACAACATATGAGCCAATAATTGCACACATTGTTTATGTTCCTAACCGTTTGGCGGAACTTAATCACATTCAGGGCTGGCAACATAACTTGTAGGGCCCAGTGCAAAGTGAAATTATGTGACTTCTTTTTTTTTAAGATTTTATTTATTTATTTGACAGAGAGAGACAGCGAGAGAGGGAACACAAGCAGGGGGAGTGGGAGAGGAAGAAGCAGGCTTCCTGCCGAGCAGAGAGCCCGATGGAGGGCTCGATCCCAGGACCCTGGGATCATGACCTGAGCCGAAGGCAGATGCTTAATGACTGAGCCACCCAGGCACCCCAAAATTGTATGACTTCTTATTCAAGCAGAAAAAAAGTACAGTTAGGGGTACTAAAATGTAAACTTTTTTCTTTTAGTTATCTTACCATCTGTAAAATATTATAGGAGCAAAAATGAAATCGTAGAGTTACAAATTACAAAAAAAGTTATATTATAATTTTATATTACACAGTAAATAATAATAGCCTCACTTGAGAAGATGTGCTTGATTCCTTAGGCTAGGGCTTTGATGCTTTCTCAAACGGTTCTTTTTTGGTGGGTAGTACAACAGGATGCTTTCTGAGTGGATAAGTTTTAGCAGATAATTTCCAACTGAAGTTTCTGGCAGCTGAAATGTCTAGGCAAGTTCTAACTAGGGAGAAAAGTCTAGCACAGGAGCACTGTCCTGAGGGGCATGGGGGCACTGGTGACCAGGGTGGGAAAAGAGAGAAGTATGTTGAGAAGAGAAGCAGGAGGGCACAAACACAACTTTAGTGACTGGCTTTGCCAACCCTGCTTCCAGCCTCACAGGACCAACCCTTGCACAATGATATTGCTGTAAACATGTACCCTGATTTTCTAGTTTTGGCTGGGGGGGGAGAATGTGGAAGATACTGGGGCTTAGTTGAAAGAAATATATTCACACCCCAGGGAAAGGAACAGGTCAGGCCCATCCCCAATTCAGTGTCTCCTTTTTCCTATGTCCTCAAGCCTTGCCCCAGCCAAAGCGGAAGTGGTAGGCAGCCAAGGAGAGCCCTGGGCTCTATCTTGCTTGTTCCACTACCAGCCCAGCTCCTGGGCAAATGCTAAAGCTGGTGTGTGCTGCTCCTTCCCCCATCCCACTTTCATCACCTGCTACACCAGACCTGGCATCATTTGTTGTCAGGAAAATGCATATTAAACCCACAATAAGAAACTACTACATACTTATTAGAATGGCTAAGATGAAAAAGACTGATCATACCAAGCATTGACAAGGATGTGGAGGAACTAGAACTCTCATACATTGCTTGTCAGGGTGCAAAATGGTATGGCCTGTTTGTTTCTTTCTCTTGGTTTGTTTGTTTAAAGATTGTATTTCTTTTAGAAAGAGAGAGAGAGTGCAAGCATGCACATGAGCAGGGGGAGGAGCAGAGAGAGGGGGAGAGAGAATCCCAAGCAGGCTCCATGCTGAGTGCAGAGCCCCCTATGTGGAGCTCAATCTTACAACCCTGAGATCATACCATGAGCTAAAATCAAGAGTCAGACACTTAACCAACTGAGCCACCCAAGTGCCTCCCTATTTGTTTCTTAAAAGGTTAAACATACACTTACTTAAAAAGTCAGCCATTCCACTCTTAGATAATTATCCAAGATAAATGAAAACTGTACATCCACACAAAAACATGATTGTTCATAGCAGCTTTATTCACAATAGCCCAAACTGGACATAGTATGGCAGGTCCACGTGGTACCCTGTGATAAAGAGAACAGCCTAATGACAAATACTATGACAGGAATGAATGTTAAAGTCATTGTGCCAAATGAATGTAGTCAGACACATAAGACTACATACTGCATGAATCCATTTATATAAAATGCAAACAAATCTAGAGTGAAAGACAGAAAATCAGTGGTGGCCATGGGATGGGGGAGTGGCAAAGAACAACTGCAAAGGTCACACAGAATCTTTTGGGGATGAGGAGTATGTTCTGTATGTTATTCTGGTGGTGGTTCTATGGGCATGCACAATTCTCAGGAGTCATCAAAGTGTACACTTTAAATGGATGCAGTTTGTTTTATGTGAAGTATTTATTGGTAAAGTTGATAAGATATAGCAGTTGCCTCTTGGAGGACCTTGGGAGGCAGATGGCAAGTCGTCCAAGGCTGAAGTGTTGGGGGTAATGATGAAAAGAATTAAAGCGGGGACACCTGGGTGACTCAGTCAGTGAAGCGTCTACGTTCAGCTCAGGTCATGTTCCCGGGGTCCTGGGATGGAGCCCCACATCAAGGTCCTTGCTCAGCGGGAAGCCCGCTTCTCCCTCTCCCTCTGCTGCTCCTCCTGCTCCTTCTGTCTCTCTTTCTCTCTCTCTCTCTGTCAAATAAATGAATAAATTTTTTCAAAAATTATTAAAAACATGAAAGAATTAAAGTGTTAGGGACATGTCAGTGGCTTCTTGTTGCTTTCAGAAAAACTACAAGGGAAGGAACAAGCCCAATAATGTAGAACCTTACAGGTGGAGAAAGCTGACCACTTCTGCTTCTAATGGCAGCAATTTGTAAAGGTAGCTTGGAATCAGCCTACTGAGGAGGAGATAAGACTGTAAGCCAACCGAACAGTTAAGACCAACTTAAGACTGTTTTATTCCCATCTGAGCACACTGTTTTGGATAACCTCGACACAGCTTACAGTTATTGTCAGAAAAGGGCACAGGCCAGCATGCGTAGACCAATAAATAAAAGACTTCAGGATTAAGAACCAAGTCTAGATTAGCGATTTGTGTGTGTTGAACTGGCTGGAAGCCGACCAATCTTTAGAGGGAATTGTATTCAAAGAAACTACAAGCTGGGCCTCCCGAAGCCAGTGATTGTTCAGACACTAAAGCAAACATCTGGGGGTCCCCAGATCTGCACTAGTTGGTGGCAGCCTCCGAATACCATGTAACCTCCAAGAAGGTCATACTGTCCATACTCTTCAGGGGTGACTCTAGGGGACAAATGGATAAGGAAAGACCCCCAGATAGAAAAGTCAGTGACTACACAGGACAATGAGAGGACAAGTAAATCTTTTCTAGAGGAGAGATCCAGGGGCTGCCTGATGGGCTGACCAAGGAGTTGGCTCCACTGCTGTGGGAGAGTGCTTGTATTATTTCTGCCCAGAGGGCTTCATCCTATTGCTGTGTTGTGAACCCCATTCTCCCCTTCTGAATGACTTTAAATTACCCTCCAATATCTAGTCTTCCCTCTTCCTTTTAAAAATAAAACTCATTGAGTTTTACCTGTACATATTACCATCCAGCTAGAGACTTGTATCTAGTCTCCCTTGTTGCTAGATGTCATTAGATGTGACCAAGGCTGGCTTCCTGGGTGTGTGACCTTTGCACAGGACCCTGCTGTCAAAAGCAACCCCCTCCATGCTGGGTGCAATGCTCTACTGTTGCTATCTGAAATTCTTGATTATTTTATGCTTGAGCTTGTGTTATATAAGTGAAGTCTGGTGGGACAATGGAGCATGTGTGTGAGCAAAGGAGATATACTGGTGTAAGCATGCCGATTGTGGACCTGGGCCCACAGGCACAGGCACAGGGACAGTGGGCAGCATAGCTGTCATTCCTGGGGCAGTTTGGGGTGACATAGGGCCCTGACAGGGTGTCAGGGTGAGCCCTGGGCCCAAATTAGCTGTGTCAGTGGTGACTGGGACACAAAGGGTATGAAACCCTTGACCCCTTAACCATCCATTTCTCACTGCCTGTGGGCAGTTCCCCCAAGTTGGCCCAGAGTGAGCAGAACACTCAATATCCCTCTGTTTGCTCTATATCTCATTATGCTAGAACATCTGCCTCCACCCTTCTACTGAAACTAAGGAGAGAGAAGTGGCAGGTGAAGGCAAAGAGGAAATGAGGATGTGAGGAGGTTCTGGCTGAGCTGCCCGTACATGTAGTGGTACCAGGGGGAGACACAGAATCCAGAAAGAAGACCGGACCTGGGAAGGGGGAAGACAAGTAAACTGTGTTGTGCAGGAGCTGCTGAAACGGCCACAGAGGAGATGCCATTCAACACAGTGTCTCGCCCTGGTACCACTACATGCTCGGGCAGCTCAGCCAGAACCAAGACAAAGATCCAAATGGGGGGTCGGGGTGGAGCCTTGGAAAAGAGCAGTTGGTTCCTGCTGAGGAGGAGGTGAGGGTGGTGATGAGACCCCATACAGAGGGAATGAGGAAGAACAGCATAGTGCATGTAGAGTCAGGCGACTATGGCCTACCCAGGCTCCCCCACAGAGAGAAGGCAGACCACAGAATCAGAGAAGTAATTTTGTTTCAAACTGCAGTGAACAGGGGACACTTTGCTAACCCTTGGGAAAGAGGGCAGCACAGCAGGGCCTTCTGATGAGAAGTGGGTGAGAACAGGGAAAACCAGTGTGGCTATAGCTCCTGGATTAAAAAGATACCAGCTGTTTCTGGGTAGGGGGATGTTGCGTTCAACCCACAACAGAGAGCAGAGTCAGGAAGGAGCCTCCAGCTGGGGCTAGCCCCCAGCCCTCCCACACAAAGACTGTAGGAAGGAGTATAGAAAGAGTTACCACTCACGTCAAAGGATCTGGAACTGATCAATGAAGCACTGCATGGTCACCGAAACAGAAAGGCATAACCAGGCACTGCCTCCTTATCCCCATAGGATAGGTCCAACCCTGCAAGCTGAACCCCCATCCAAACCTGGAATGACCCACCCGCCACCACTTGAGGTAAAGGTAGACATGTTTTCTAATGGAAAACACAATGTATGAGTAGTTCTCACACTTTTGATGTGTATCAGAATCCTTCAGAACCTGTAAAAACATGTATAGTCTCTACAAAGCAGTAGTTAAAGAGAAAATAAACATGGTATCTCCAAATAAACTAAAATAAGATCTCTAGGACTTATTACCAAAGTGTACATGGGGTTCAAACAATATATTTCTACATGGAGATAGATCAATGAGAGAGGGAGAGGGCTGTAAATTCACAGAAGGCTCCAGGGCTAAGCCTGCTAAGTCTCCTTCCCACACAAATGTTGATCCCTGGGTGGCTGCCTGCACCCTGGCTCCTCACCACCCCCACATGCTGCACTAAGATGCCCTGGTCAGTTTTACTGATTTTTGCATTACTTATTTTACACTTTGACAGTTGTGGCAGGAAAGCCTCCCCAGCCAGTATGTATACTAATCTGCTCCAATACAGCTTTGCTGGCCTGCTGCATTCCCACCACAGGCCATAGCTTACTGATCCCTGAGTTAATTCAAAAGGGAAGGAATTATAATGATCACCATCAATAATCAGGAGATACAAACTAAAACCACAAATCAGAGTGCCTGTGTGGCTCAGTCCATTAAGCATCTGCCTTGGCTCAGGTCATGATCCCAGGGTCCTGGGATGGAGTTCCGCCTGGGGCTCCCTGCTCAGCGGGGAGTCTGCTTCTCCCTCAGCTCCACCCCTGCACTCATGCTCTTTTGCACACTCTCTCTCTCTCAAAAAATAAACAAAATTTTTTAAAAAAGGATACGGGGATGTACTGTATGGTGACTAACATAATATAATAAAAAATCATTATTAAAAAAAAAAGGATAAAACCACAAATCATTTTTCATTCATCAGATTTGCAAAATTTTCCAAGGTTATGAGAAAACTAGGGTTTTGCACACTGCTGATGGGCATGAAAATTAGGACAGCCACTTGACAGAGTAATCTGGCAGAATCTGCAAATAGCAAATTATATAACATCCTCTTAGACTCTTAGCACTCTTCTAAACGCTGTGGATAAATATTAACTAAACGCCAAAACAATCCTATGCTTGAAGTATGTACTATTATCTCCATCTATAGGTGAGGAAACAGGGACAGAGAGAGCCTGCAGCTTGCCCATGATCATTCAGTTTGTGGGTCATAGTAGCAGCAGGATTGAATCAAGGCAATCTGGCTCCAGAGCCTTGCCTTGAACTGAAAATATTACAACTCAAAATCCCATTCTCTATGACCCAGCAGGTGCACTGCCAAGTGTATCTCTCCTAGTGAAGCATCAGCACGTAATGTGTATAATGATACATGCCTGGGGATATTGGTGATAGGAAAAACTAGGACCAATCTAAATTGCCATCAGTAAGGAAATGGATAAATGCAATGGAGCATATCCATCCAGTAGATTAAAATGGGGCAGTGAAAAGAATGAATGAGACTGTGTTAACTACATCTCAAAAGCATTCTGTGAGAGCAAATATTATACAGGCATTAAAAAGAATGAACCAGGGGCGCCTGGGTAGCGCAGTGGTTAAGCATCTGCCTTCGGCTCAGGGCGTGATCCCAGCGTTCTGGGTTCGAGCTCCACATCAGGCTCCTCTGCTGGGAGCCTGCTTCTTCCTCTCCCACTCCCCCTGCTTGTGTTCCCTCTCTCGCTGGCTGTCTCTGTCAAATAAATAAATAAAATCTTTAAAAAAATAAAAAGAAAAAGAAAAAGAAAAAGAATGAACCAGAACTATAAAAACTGATTTGGAGAGATATATATTAGTTACTAAGTGAGAAAAAAATGTGCCCAAAATGTACATAGTGTGAGCCCAATTTTGTGAAACCCAAAGAACAGAAATACCTATATTTTTATATAAGTCTATATAGACACATGTGTGTATTTGGTTATATTGAAGGACAGGCACTAGGTTGTTATCATAAGTTACCTGAGGACGAGGGTTGGAGGGGTGATATGGAGGTGGAGTGGAGGTGATCACAGTAGTGGTGCAAGGAGGAGGCAAAACAAAACAGAAACTGAAAAAACTGCACCGTCCACCCAGGATGCTTAGTATGACTCACTGACAAGAAAAAATGCTAATCATAGTACATTTAACCCACCTCTACCAGAAACAGAAAGATCATGCACCAAATATTGGGAAGGACATAGAAAATCCAAACAACCTGAAAGACACACAGGAACCCTGCACTCACTACATAGAGAATATGGGGGCTTGCAATTATAAAAACTGACCACATACTAAATCACAAAAGAAGTTTCAGCACACTTCAAAAATCAACATCATATGGACTACATTCTCTGACCACTATGCAATTATATTTGAAACAATTTTAAAACAATCAAGTCAAACACATATGTTTGGAAACTTAAAACGCACTTTTGAATAACTCATTGGTAAAAGAGCCACTAATTGTAGACATTGTGAAATATATAAAACTGAATGACAGTAAAAGTACTACACAACAAATATACAGGAAGCAGTGGGTATGAGAGAGAAAGTCGTAGCCTTAAATACATGTATTTAAGATCATGAAAGATTGGAATACAAGAATTAGAAAATCACCAATAGAACACCAGGATAATAATGGCTGCCAGTAAGGTCCACCAATGAATGCTAAAATTAGTGACTGAAACTTTAAGGAGAAACCAGGTAATTGCATATCCTCAAATATTTCCCCTTAAATGTTTATTAGTAATTGTAGTGGTTATAACATATGCCCACAAATTCTTTGATACTCCTCACTCCAAGAGATTGAGCTTAGTTTTCTTCCCTTTGAAGGTGGGCTGGACTTAGTTACTCCCTTCTGAGGATTTGTTGAATGGGAAAATAATAACTTGACAGCAGGGAAACCTGGAAGGCACCCACTAAACCAAGTAATCTAAGTGAACTTCACCATTGGCAAGGCATGTTGACATCACGTTCCCCTGGCGAAATGTGATGAGAAGGACACTTTCCGTCTGTGTTGTTCTTCCCAAAATTCCATAACTCAGTCTAACCATGAGAAAACCATCAGGAAAACCCAAACAGGGAAATTCTACAAAATGTCTGGCCAATGCTCTTCAAAAAATGTCAACGTCAGGACACTTGGGTGGCTCAGTTGGTTAAGCGTCTGCTTTCGGCTCAGGTCCTGATCCCAAGATCCTGGGATTGAGCCCCACATTGGGGGGGGGGGTTCCCCTGCTCAGCAGGGAGTCTGCTTCTCCCTCTCCCTCCATCCCTCCTTTCCTCCTCCTCCCACCCCCGCTTGTGCTCTCTGTCAAATAAATAAATGAAATCTTTTAAAAAATGTCAAGGTCATGAAAACAAGGAGAGATAGAGAAACCATCACAGATCAGAGACTAAGGAGACGTGATGACTAAATGCAGTGTGGTACCCCAGGTTAGATCCTGGAAGAGAAAAAAAGACATTAGTAGAAAAGCTGGGAAGTCTATGGCTTAGTTAATAGTATTGACCCAATGTTAATTTCTTCATTTTAATAAATGTGCCATTGTTGTGTAAGATGCTAATTTTAGGGGAAGCTGATTGAAGAGTATATGGAAATTTTCTGTACTATCTTTGCAGCTCTTCTGTAAGTCTAAAATTATTTCACAATAAAAAGCTTTCATTTCTTAAAGGTCTAAAATGTCATGAAAATAAATTGTGTTCAAGTCAAAAACCTAGTAAAACATCTACAGAATAAACCTAAAGCAAGTGTAAGAAAGGAAACATAAAGACAAGAGCAGATATTAATGAAGTAGAAAACAAAGAAACAAAAGAAAGTGTTTTTTAAAAACATGATCATTCTCCAATAAGTGAGTTAGAAACCTTAGCAAGATGTGACAGAGACTGTAGCCATCATTCAATCTCTATTCTCTTCTTGTTTCATGTCTGGATCATGGCAGCCCAGAAAAAAGACAATATTTCCTTGTATCTCTTGCCACTAGGAGTGGTCATGTGATTAAGTTCTGGTCAATGGGCAGTTAGCAGGGGAGCCTTTTGGAAAACACAAATTCTTTATATTCTAGAATATAGCTACTAATGCTTGGTCAGTTTGACACATAACATATATCTTCTTCCAGTTTGTGGCTCACCTTTCAATTTTTTTGTGGTGACTTTTTGGTACATTGGCTATTCATTTTCAAGTAAAATCAGAGAATTCTATTCTGGAGGATGTTCCTTGTGTACTTGAAAAGAATGTGTATTCTGCTGCTTGAGGATGAAATGTACTGTTTGTATCTGTTAAGTCCATGTGGTCCAGTGTATAATTCAAATTCATTGTTTCCTTGTTGATCTTCTGCTTAGATGATCTGTCCATTGCTGTAAGTGGGGTGTTAAAGTCCCCTACTCTTACTGTATTAATATCAATGAGTTTCTTTAAGTTTGTTATTAATTGATTTATATATTTTGGGTGCTCCCAAGTTGGGGGCATATATATTTACAATTATTAGATCTTCTTGTTGGATAGACAAGTATTAGGATATAGTGCCCTTCTTCATCTCTTGTTACAGTCTTTGGTTTAAAATCTAGTTTGTCTGAGGTAAGTATGGCTACTCTGGCTTTCTTTTGATGTCCATTAGCATGATAAATAGTTCTCCATCTCCTCACTTTCAGTCTGTAGCTGTCTTTAAGTCTGAAGTGAGTCTCCTGGGATGCCTGGATGGCTCAGTTGATTAAGCATCTGCCTTCAGCTCAGATCATGATCCCAGGGTCCTGGGATCAAGTCCCACTTCAGGTTCTTTGCTCAGCAAGGAGCCCTCTCCCTGTGCCTGCTACTCCCCCTGCTTGTACATGTGCTCTCTCTCTCTCTTTCTGACAAATAAATGAATGAATGAATGAATCTGTAAAAAAATAAAGTGAGTCTCTTATAGGCAGCATATAGATGGGTCTTGGTTTTTTATCCATTCCGATACTCTTTTGACTGGAGCATTTAGTCCATTTACATTCAGAGTGATTATTGATAGATATGAATTTAGTGTCATTGTATTACCTGTAAAATCATTGTTTCTAGAAATTTTCTCTTTTCTTTTCATCCTTGTTGCTTTTGGTCTTTCTTTACCACTCAAAGAGTCCCCTTTAATATTCCTTGGAGGGGTGGTTTAGTGGTCATGAACTCCTTCCGTTTTTGTTTGTCTGGCAAACTCTTTCTTTCTCCTTCTATTATGAATGACAGCCTTGCTGGATAAAGTATTCTTGGCTGCAGATTTTCCCATCATGTCACTGTCACTGTCTTCTGACCTGCCAAGTTTCTGTGAATAAGCCTGCTGTTAACCTTTTTTTTGTCTTCCCTTGTAAGTTAGGGATTTCTTTTCCCTTGGCGCTCTCAGGATTTTTTTCTTTATCTCTGTATTTTGCAAATTTTGCTATGATATGTCTTGGTGTTGGCCTGCTTTTGTTGATTTTGATGGGAGTTCTCTGTGCCTCCTGGATTTAGATGTCTGTTTTCTTCCCCAGATTAGGTAAGTTTTCAGCTATAACTTGCTCAAATAAACCTTCTGCCCCCTTTCCCCTCTCTTCTTCTGGGACTTCTATGATACAAATGTTATTATGCTTTATGGAGTCACTAAGTTCCCTAAGTCTACACTCATGATCCATTTTTTTTTGTTTTCTTCTTTTCAACTTCATTACAATTCTAAAGCAAAATATTGTAAAGTTTAAAGATTATTAAAGTTGTGTAGTGGATACATGAGTGTTTGTTACACTATTCTTTAAAACTTTTCTGTATGTTTGAAGTATCTTACACACACAAATTAAAAAGGAAGAAAAGAAGGAAGGAAGGAAGGAAGGAAGGAAGGAAGGAAGGAAGGAAGGGAGGGAGGGAGGGAGGAAGGAAAGAAGGAAGGAAAGAAGGAAGGAAAGAAGGAAGGAAAGAAGGAAGGAAAGAAGGAAGGAAACGAAGGAAGGAAACGAAGGAAGGAAACGAAGGAAGGAAGCCAAATGAAGGTCTGGGGCCAGAGGGTTCCACATAGAAGAAACATCAATTGCAATGATCCTAAAGTGAAAATGAGCTTGGCATGTCCAAGGGACAGAATGACTGAGTAGTTCACAATAAGAAGAGTGGAGAAAGATGACAGCGGAGAGGTTTATGTATATGTATAGATGTGTAGGCAAAACCTGTGGGAAGATAAATATTAACATATTCTCAGTGTATTTGGACAATGGGAATGTATGTGCTGGATATTCAAAGCTCTTTCCAGTGTACCTTCCCAGACTCCTTTGCAGGTAGGTTTCCAGATGTGATTTAGGTTCCTCCAATCAGATTCACTCCACGAGACCTTAATTTGAGACTGAGTTAATGGGGAGAGAATCAGGGTGTGAACCATTTTACCAGTGAAGATCATAATAGACCCACTGGTTGTAGAGCTGGCAGCTGCCTGGATGCAGCATGACCAGCATCTCACCTTGATAGCCCCACTCTGTTTGGTAATTTGTTTCTGGAAGATCAGCCTGAAGTTTGTTTCTTCAGCTCTCCCAACAATCATATAAGCTTATTTAATACCTCTGCAATTATACCTCTTTCTCCTTAAACTTGCCAAAATGTTTTTTCCTCTGCAACAAAACAATCCTTACAGAAATTTTGTGGGTTTTTCCCCCCTCTTTGTCTTTAATTATTTTTCTACTATGTTCAAAACATGTTGTGTTACTCATGGTTTCTTCTGGGCAAAAGTGACAATGTGCTACTTTGGTCCTAGGCCTTAGGAAGCATCATGGTTACCCCTCTTGCACTTCTGCCACGGTCATGAAAAGCACACATCCCAATAGCCAGGTAACCTTCTGGTTCCAGAAGAATAAGAGACCTGTAGAGTAGAGCTATTCTTATATACAGAATGTTCCATAGTATGGATGTACTGAAATTTATTTAAATATTATTCTGTTGATGGACACTTAGGGCTTTTATTCAAAAGTCTCACAAGTCCAAACAGTGCTTTAACAAGCATTCTTGCATAAACATGTTACAAACACATATCAGTATTTCTGTGACATACATACATCAAGGTGGCATGGTGACATGAGACACCAAGGCCATGTCTCAGTCTGCTCAGGCTGCTAAAACAAAATACCATAGACAGTTCTTAAAGAGCAGACATTTATTTCTCCTAGTTCTGGAGGCTGGAAGTCCAAGATCAAGGCACTAGCTGATTCAGTTTCTGGTAAGAGCTTTCATCCTGGCTTATACATGACTGCCTTCTCTCAGTGCCTTCACATGGCGAGAGAGAGAGAGAGTGAGCTCTGCTGTCACCTCCTCTTCTTATAAGGGCACTAATCCCATCAGACGAGGGCCCCATCTCCAAATACCATCACGTTGGAGTTTGGGCTTCAATATTTGAATTGCGGGTAGGGGGACTCAAATGCTCAGTCCTCAGCAGTGGATCTTTTCTATTTTCTTGGAATTGATGACTAAAGTAAACAGCTATGAAAAAAAAAAGATTCTCAAGATAGAATTCTATGGACGGGACTGGAGGAGATTATGCTGAGTGAAATAAGTCAAGCAGAGAAAAACAATTATTATATGGTTTCACTCATTTACAGAACATAAGGAATAGCAGGGAGATCGGTAGGAGAAGGAAGGGAAGAATGAAGGGGGGGGTAAACCGAAGGGGGAATGAAGCATGAGAGACTATGGACTCTGGGAAACAAACTGAGGGCTTCAGAGGGGAGGGGGGTGGGGGATTGGGATAGGCCGGTGATGGGTAGTAAGGAGGGCACGTATTGCATGGTGCACTGGGTATTATACACAAGTAATGAATCATGGAACACTACAGCAAAAACTAAGGATGTACTGTATGGTGACTAACATAACAAAATAAAAAATTTTTTAAAAAAGAATTCTCCCATTCTAAATAATGAAGACCACCTGCTCAGGACCAACCATTTCCCCACAGAGATTGCTGAAGGGCTCCATTTCAAAGGTGGAGGAGTTGCCTTTAGGGAGAAACTATCCTCCACCTCCCCAGCGTTCTCCCAATGTTGGGAAGGATGTAGGGGCTCAAGTGTACAGTCTGTGGGAGTCTGCAAAAAATGGAGATTGATATCTTGCTCCTGTGTGGATATTTTCAGAGCCACTGGGCTTGTAGACCCACCCCAGTGCTCTCAGAGCAGTACATGCAAAGGGCAAGGCCACTTCTAGCTGAGAGCCACCTCCCCAACCAAATGGGTTACCCAAATGTTTGCTTTTTATAGCTGATGAAATTGCCTTCCAAAAGTCTATAGCAATTTACATGCCCCCAGTGGTATTTCCCCAAACTCTCACCAATACCATATACTATAAACATCATTCATTTTTGCTAATATGAAAAATGAAAAGTGATATTTTGTTATTGCTTAATTGTGATTTTATTTTTTAATGAATTGAATGTCTGTGTCCTTTGGCCATTTTCTTACTGGAGTATTTATCTTCTGTCTTAATGAATTGCAAAAAGTTTTATATATAAAGACTACTGATAATGTTTCTGTTATGTATGTTGCAAACCTTGCTTCTCATGTGTAACTTGCCCTTCATTTTTATTTAAGATGCATGTGACATCAGTAGTTTTATATCTTTATGCTATTAAATGTCTGTTCTCTTGTGATTTCTTCCATTATTCAGATGTTTTGCAAGTCCTTTCTTATTTCAGAAGTGTTTTTGCCTCATGGTTGCAAAGTTGCGAGGGCAACTAAAGCCTTGGTGCTGTCCTACCACCCAGCACACTGTTGTGTGATTGAAGCATCAGGACTTGGTCCCACAAGTTACTCTCCCAAGAGCAGCTTCATATCCTTATTTCTCAATGTGTAGATGAGGGGCTTTAGCAATGGGGTCACTGCTTCATAGAACACAGAGACAATTTTGTCTCCATCTTGAGACTTTTTGGTCTGGAGTCTCACATAAATATATATTAATGTTCCAAAGTAGATGGTGACCATGACCAGGTGAGGGACACATGTGGAAAAGTCTTTAACCCTGACCTCAGTTGGGTGGGTTCTTAAGACCACCCTGAGGAAGGTAAGAGAAAAGGATGAAAATTAAAGGGACTGGCATTGAAATGACAGTGCACACCATCATCATAACCTCTAGGAAAATGGTATTGGAACAGAACAATTTAAAGATGGCTTGGTCTTCACAGAAGTGATCGACCGAGTTATGCCCACAAAAACTGATGGGAAAGAGCATAATGGGCATAATAGTGAGCAAGAAAGCCATTATCCATGCAAGTACAGCCATTGAGATGCATATGGGAGAAGACATGACCAGGTTGTACCTGAGTGGGTCTGAGACAGCCACAAATCTGTCATAAGCAGATGGCAAGAAGGAAATATTCAGCCAGCAACAAGAAGGCTCAAATGGTGAGCTGGGCAAAATGGGAACTGTAGGAAATGGTGGGAAAGTTCTGCAGAGAGTTGGCAAATCAGTGGTACCACAGTGGTTGAAAACAGAAGATCCAGTAAAGACAAGTTGTTGAGAAAGAAATACATTGGCATGTGGAGCTGAGAATTTACTCCTACCTGGAAAATGATCATGCTGTTTCTTGCCAAAGTTACTGTGTAGAGAAACATCACTGACCAGAAGAGAACACTATGGGATATGGGGTGCTTGGACAGTCCCACAAGAATGAATTCAGTCACTTTGGTGTGGTATCCAATCTCCTGGTAATTTATTTCTTCTATTCTCAGTTACAAGTGGGGAGAGAAAACACATCAGTTCTTTGTCAACAAGGAATGCATAAGGGTCCCTGGATGGCTCAGTTGGTTAAGTGTCTGCCTTCACCTCAGGTCATGATGTCAGGGTCCTGGGATTGAGCCCTGCATCCAGCATCTGGCTCTCTGCTCAGGGAGCAGCCTTCTCCTCCCTCTCCCGCTCCCCTGCTCTCCCTCTCTCTCTGTTAAATAAATAGATAAATAAATATTTTTTTAAAAGGAATGCATTAATTATACTGTCAGGTTGGTTAAAGTACAGCAGATTGTAACTCTTCAGAGTAGAGAAGAGAGAAGGAAGAAAGGGAAGGTTGGAAGCTCAGTATATGCAGGGGAGGGACCCTAAGGACTGCCTTGCTGGGTGTCTTTGTTCCCTTCTGACTTATATACATATGTGGGGGCGGGTTGGGCAGCAGGTCAAGCCAGCACTGCTCTGGGCTTTTTTGTAAATAGTCTCGTTGGTTGGCAAGGTCTGGACTAACCTCTTTGGCACTAGAATGATAAGATCTGAGATCTTGGTGTGGCCACCAGCATATGTGTAATTCCCATGTTTGTCCTCTTGAATGCACTGCTAACTACTGTGCTGTAACTTATAATCAATAATTTCCAGATGTACATCTCTATTTGGGCATTTACCACCACCCTAAATGCAACTTGACCAATGTCAAACTCATTCATTTGTCCTAATCCCCTCTAAGTCCATGCCATTTTCAACTTTGCTATCTCTATTGGTGTCTGGCACATATTATGGGCTCACCAAATGTTAGATCCCTTCTCCAGCTTACCCTCCATAAAGCATCAGTCAGCAAGCTCTTTTAATGTGTACATTTAATTAAATAAGCATTTACATACACTTACTGTGGAGGAGGCACTGGGAAGAACATTTCTTTACAATATCTCTCATATCCATCCCTTCTTCTCTAGTCTCATGTTTTTAAATTTTAAGAATTCATTATCTCACAACAAGACTCACTATTAGCAATCTCTTGGGCACAGTCCCTGCCCTCAAGGGGTCCACAATCTGGTAAGAGTGATAGAAAAGAAAACAGACAACGATAATATAATGTGACATGTAGTATATTGGGGGAGGTTCAAGGCCTTATCAAAGCACCCAGGAAGGGTACCTAACCAATTCTGATCCAGGAAAAAGTGACATCTTAGCCAGATGTAAAGAATGAGTAGGAACTAGCCCATCAGTTTCTTTTAAAGCCAGAGGGAAGGAGGGGAGAAAGAAGAAACAAAAGTGAATACATCAGTCTTCACTCACCATCAGTGGAGTGAGAAAATCCAACTATCCCAATCCCAAATGAGGAAGGTTAGACAGAAGGAGGCACCAAAGTGGAAAAAGGGCTAACTTGATTCATGACTAGCTCATCTCACTCACTACAGACACACATGTTGTTAGAGCAGCACTTCTCAAAGCGGGGTCTGTGGACCAGCAGCATCAGCATCCTCCGGGTCTTGCTAAAGATGCGGATTTTCAGTTCCCACCCTAAGCCTACTGTGTCAAAATCTCTGGGGCTGGAGCCCAGCAATCTGTGTTTTAATGAACCCTGCCGGTGGTTCTGACGCCTCCAGAGTTTGAGAACCACTGGCTGTGAGTACAGCTTACTCATTTCCTGGTGGCTTCCAACTTTTGTCCCAAAGCAGGAATGAGAGAAAAAAGAGACATAGGCAGTTTTTCGGATGTTTAACAACTGTAAGATCCCAATGTCAGAATGAGAGAGAAAAGTATTCACCCCAGTCCTAGAGAAACCAGCCTGCTTCTTCACCTTCTTCTATACATCCCCACAGTCTTCCAAAAGCCAGGTTTGGTCAAGGAAAGCAGCCCCTTTTGCTGTCCTGCAGCTCTTCGTATTTCTCATTTTCAGTTCCCATGTGAAGGCTTTGGATTCTAAAAACACCAAGGAGTTTGGGAGGCAGTTTCCATTTTTGCCCCTGGGAGCCAAAATACCACCTGAACAAAGCAGAAGCTCATAGGAAAGGTGGGAAAGTGAATTAACTTTCCTGTGATGCACTCTAGGATGAATTGTCATATTCATTTGCTGTGCTCCAGTCACAAAGTGGACAACTAAGAGTCTAGTTCTGGTTAGGACTTCAAAGGCCAGGCCCAATGTTTTGTTTACAACATTAGCGGACTTCAAACAGTTTTGCCAATTTCCCTTCAAAATAATTTTGTGAAACTATGTCACACACACACACACGTTTTTAAACTAGCATTTGAATTTTTCATAAGTTTAAATAGTTGTAAAGATAATATTTCTGCCTTACTCTAAATAGGCATAATTTAAAACTACCCCCTTGAGAAACATTCCTTGGGAAAGTTTTATTTACCCCCAGCGATGTGCACACCTGGGTTTGAAGAGCATTCACTAAGACTACACAACCTTTCAGGGGTGCCTGGGTGTCTCAGTGGTTAAGCGTCTGCCTTCGGCTCAGGGTGTGATCCCAGCGTTGTGGGATCGAGCCCCACGTCAGGCTCCTCCGCTATGAGCCTGCTTCTTCCTCTCCCACTCCCCCTGCTTGTGTTCCCTCTCTCGCTGGCTGTCTCTCTCTGTCAAATAAATAAAGACTACACAACCTTTCATAAACCACCAATGGGGCTTATTCCACAACAAGCTCCCAGTGTTCTGTGTGCATGTCCTAGGGCACAGAACGAGCTAGTCATTTTGGAAGGACCAACTCCAACTTAGGCAGCTGTGCTGGTGTGAGTGGACGGAGCCTTTTGTTCTGGGGACTCCATCTGGAGTGCTAAGGAAAGTGGCCTCTTTGCTCTCAAAAGTATTCTGTACCACTGAGACATTGGCAACATCATCCTCATACCTAAGGAAAAAGGTCCCAGCATACTCTTCACTGATAACTCCATAGGGGTGTGTGTTTCCAAAAACGGGATTCCAGGCCTGATTTCAACAATGCTTTGGACAATTATGATGTCTTCACTTACCTAAAGCATTGACTTCTAGTTCAGCTGGGAGATGGAAAGAGCTATGGTCTCTGCTCAGTGAGTGCTTTCCTTCAGACACAGGCCAACAGCCAGTCAGTAGTGATTTGAGAAGCTCAATACTAAGGTATTAAAATAGACTTAAGAGTCCAAAGTAATGAATCATGGAACTTTACATCAAAAACTAGGGATGTACTGTATGGTGGCTAACATAATATAATAAAAATTATTTTAAAAAAAGAGTCCAAGAACTGTATATATCAGTAGTCAATAAATTATTTCCTGATAGCTTCTTCAGGATCTGGATGCTTGGTAGGTAATTCCCTTGTACTTCTGAAAAGCAGGCAGTCTAGTAGAGAATGAACATGTGAGCAGAGATGAGTACTTCTTCTTTTTCAGGGTTGTAGCTTAAATTTCACTTTTTTCCCCTATAACTATCAACCTTTCTTAACTAGCTGGTTCTTAGATTCTGAGGCACACTTGGGACAGGTGTGAAGGACATCCCCATAATGGTGCAGGCTTTCCAAGGACTTCAGAGTCCTCTGAATCTGAATTCTACAGCCGTCAGTTGCTATCCCATTGCCCACAGTTCAGGGCTGCAATGAAGTCAGAACAGGTAATAAAAAAGTCCAGTCCTCTTGCTAGGGATGCACAAAGGCCAACTATACCTGGTACACTTCCAACCAGACTCACACTCTAGGAAGAGAAAGACATGTCCTAGAGTCATGTGGTTCCCAAAATGGCTCAGGAAAGTAATCCTGACTTTCTAATCTGCAGTCAGACTGGGAAAGGGAGAGCTAATCTGAGGGTTACCTCTGCTGGCCTTATCAAGCAGAGAGAGACAGGAAATACAAAAATATCTTGGCAAGAGAACCTCAGGGGAAACAATTAGAGGTGTATGCCAACCACATTAATGAAGTTGGGAATAGCCTCTATGGGCAGCCACAATTGTAACTGTGGTCCAGGTGGAGCAAACAGACTGACTCTTTGAGCCAAAAAAACAACAAATAACAAGTTCATGCTGCAACCTCAGAGCCCAACACAAGGGACTTCTGTACTCCTTGTCCAAAGCTGCATTTCAGGAATGAGTGATTCTTGTCCAGGCCCCAGAATTTCTTTTTTTTTAAGTAGGCTCCACACTCAATGTGGAACTTGAACTCATGACCCTGAGCTCAAGAGTCCCATGCTCTACCAACTGAGCCATCCAGGTGCCCCCCCTTTTTTTAGACCCCAGAATTATTAGGCTGATAGCCAACCTTTAACTATGCACCTCTTCTGTTCCAATGTCTGTGCAAGAGTTGATAGACTAATAAGGTCCAAACACAAACACTTGAAGTGGACAGTAGAGCATTCATCTACTTAGCATGGAAACTTAGGGGTAGGCTTGACCACCAGAGTCCCAAGCTTGACTCCACCCTTCCTTGCTGTGTGATTTGGAGTGAGCTGTATGATATGTAATCTCCCTCAGCTTTAGACATTTCCTCTTTGACATGGAGCAAATAATGGTAGCTATCTCACTATCGTTTGGAAGAATAACTGAGAGAGTACATGTGTACCTAGTCTGTAAGTACAGGTGTCCCATCAGGAAAAAGACCAACCTCCCCCCACCCCAGGAGTGAGGTATTGCCCTAGGGGTCCCAGCAGTTCATTTACATCAGAACACAATGGTTTCATACCAGCACCAACACACAAAGCATCAGGGATCTAGGCCAGTGCAACTCCTTTGTCTTTCCCCCAGTACAGAGGTGGAGACAGGGTTCAGACATGTTCCCAAAGGGGTAGAGAGATGGCTGAGCGAGAGCCCAAACTGCACAGCCCTTGTGCTTGGGAGTCAGAAATGACACCGTGTTTGTTGGGGACTAGATATGATGATGTACAAGAGCAAAGTCATAACGCAAAAGGCCGAGGTGCCCTTCTTTCCAACCTGAGGAGCTTCTCTTCAGTTGAGTTCTTGAGCATGATTAGTTTTTTTGGATGCACGGTGGTAATAGAGCTGGGGCAACAAAAGGAATATTTTCACTGAAGTTGACACAGGATGCTAGAAGTCAGGTGATAGTGCAGAGTCAGCAGTTAGAGATGCTGGCACTCAAAGGTTTTTAATTAATTATACTTCAATATATCACCTAAAATCAAACAAAAGTTATCAGCTCTAAGTAAAATCTGCCATTGCTCAATATTTATACAGGCTTGGGAAGATTTCTTCATGGCAACTCGAGTGTAAGATTGCCAAGGAATGCCTGAGAAACGCATTTTAAGTATTCACATAGTAATTATAATGTAAATGTTGATTTTTGTTATAAAATTATGATATTACTATCCTGAGAAGATGAGAAAGAGGAAGCATGTATATGTGCAGGGTGGTTGTAAGGGGTGTGGTGAAACAGGGTTAGATTCTTAACTTTCAGAGTAGTAAATTGGTAGACAATGCCAAAGCTCAAAGTCAAGGAGCAGAAGTATAACAATATAATAATATTATGTAATACAATAATAGCTATATGTAGTGGTTATCTCTGAGAAAAAGAAAATGAGGGGAAGGGGTATAGGAGGTTGTGGAATTATTTGACTTCTGAAACATTTGTGTATAACTTAGATTTTTTTAACTAAATAAAAATGAAGACAAAAGGGGAATCCCACAGAACAAGTTGTAAATAGATTACACAACTAAGCAATGAAACCAAGACCATACCACTGTCTACAAATAAGTAAGCAAAAACTAATGTCCCTTTTTCAATAGGGCCTACTTACTTCCCTGTGTAAACTTGCCCCCTGAGGCCCACCTGCAGGCACCCCAACCTTCTTTGCTTTCATAGCATGAGTCACCTGATAATACTACATCACTTACTTCTTGATATTTTGCTTCTCTTTCTTCCCCACTAGGATGTCCGCTGAGCAAGAGCAGGCATCTCTGCCTGTTCGGTTCACTGCGGCATCCTAAACATCAAAAACATAGCAGGCACTCAATAAACATTTGTTGAATTAATATATTTAAAAAACTGTAAAATTCTACTGAAGTACATCAAAGAAGGCCTAGTATATAGAATTCTCTACCACTTTTTAGTATAAAAGAAACAATACTGTAGATAGCGACTCTTGCTAGTTTAATGGGTAAACTCATTACAACATCAGTTAAGGATATCAACATAATGCTACTAATGTCCAAATGGAAAAATTTGCATGGAGAATAGGCAGGAATATATAGCCAAAGATATGCCATTAGGTAGAATAAGTCCTAGGAAATATTAATTAAATAATAACTAAATACAATAACACAAATACTTTGGTACTAAAGAAGAAACAGGAAGGCTGATCAATGAAACAGAACTTTAAAAGTCCATGTGAAAATTTAATATATGATAAAAGAGAAATTTAATAAGCAATAAAGGCAGCACTCAATAAATAGCATTTTAGACAATTGTCTTCTCACTTTACATACACACACATATACCCACCCATCTTTATTTTTCAAAATAAATCCCAGGTGGGTCAAAGAGTAAACATATAAAAATGAAACACTAAAGCTACTAGAAAAATACACAGGTGGATATTTTATCTTCTGAGAGTACTGAAAATGTGTCCGAGCTCAGAAATCACAGAGAAGAAAAACAATAAATTGGCTATATAAAATTCGAAATGTCTGTATATGCACTTGAAACCAATGTAATATTTATATCACTATACTTCAGATAAATAAATAAATAAAGTTGAATAAAATCTTATATTCGAATATTTTAAAACTGCATATATTTTTATAGTTGAAATATTCTGTACTTAAGAAATGTATAAGATATAAAAGATTTCCCATGAACAAAAGAAAATGTGTAGCAAAAGACAAATGGGAAAATATATCAATTTGAAGGGGCTAATTTTGTTAACATAGTTTTTTTAAATTCCAGTATAGTTAACATCCAGTGTTATATTAGTTTCAGGTGTACAATATAGTGAGCCATCACTTCCATACAGCACCCACTGCTCATCACAAGTGCCCTCCTTCATCTCCATCATCTATTTAACCCTTCCCCCCACTTACCTCCCCTCTGGTAACCATCAGTGTGTTCTCCATAGTTAAGAGTCTGTTTCTTGGTTTGCCTCTCTCTCTCTTTTTTTCCCTTTGCTCTTTGTTTTGTTTCTTAAATCCTACATATGAGTGAAATCATATGCTATTTGTCTTTCTCTGATTTATTTTACATAACATTATACTGTCTAGCTCCATTTATTTTACATAGCATTATACTGTCTAGCTATATATATATATATTTATATACCACATCTTCTTTATCCATTCATCTATCCATGGACACTTGGGCTGCTTCCATAATTTGGCTATAGTAAATAATGTTGCAATAAACATAGAGGTGCATGTACCTTTTTGAATTAGTGTTTTCATATTCTTTATGTAAATACCCAGTAGTGGAATTACTGGATTATATTATAGTTCTATTTTTAATTTTTTGAGGAACCTCCATACTGTTTTCCATGGTGGCTGCACCAGTTTGCATTCCCACCAACAGTGCAAGAGGGTCCCTTTTTCTCCACATCTTCCCCAACACATTTTTTTCTTGTGTTTTTTATTTTAGCCATTCTGACAGGTGTGAGGTGATATTTCATTGTTATTTTGATTTGTATTTCCCCAATGATAAGTGATTTTGAACATCGTTTCATGTGTCTGTTAGCCATCTGAATGTCTTCTTTGGAGAAATGTCTGTTCATGTTTTCTGCCCATTTTTAAATCAGATTGTTTGTTTTTTGGATGTTGAGTTGTGTAACTTCTTCACAGATTTTGGATACTAACCCTTTATCAGATATGTCATTTGCGGATATTGTCTCCCATTCAGTAGTTGTCTTTTATGTTAATATGCATTTTTTAAGGCAAAGTAAACAACTCAATATAAAAATAGGCTATGAAGGCAAACAAAGAGGTCTTTTTTTTTTTTAAGATTTTATTTATTTATTTGACAGAGATAGAGACAGCCAGCGGGAGAGGGAACACAAGCAGGGGGAGTGGGAGAGGAAGAAGCAGGCTCATAGCGGAGGAGCCCGATGTGGGACTCGATCCCAGAACACTGGGATCACGCCCTGAGCCGAAGGCAGATGCTTAACCGCTGTGCCACCCAGGCGCCCCCAAACAAAGAGGTCTTAAGAAAAATACAAAGGCAAATGAACACAAAAGAAGATGCTCAGCCTCACCAATAATTTTTTAAAACAAATTAAAACAAAGGTATTTTTTGCCCACTGGACTGGCAGAAATTTAAACAATTTGCATCAGTTTGAGTGAGGATATGAGGCTAGAGGTACTGTCATATGCTGTTGATGATGGTGTATATTTGAGCAGCGTCTTTGGAGGGCAAGTTGGCAGCATCATTCTGATTTAAAATGTGCACACCAAGCTCAACAGTGGGGACACAAGGAGGGTCCAGATGGCCAAAGGAGCAAGTACTTGAAGGAAATCAAAAAACAGGCAGGAGTGCTGGGCAACTCTGTCTGCATCTCAATGGAGGGGCTTCCTGTTGGTCTTGCCCTGTGCACTGCAGAGAAAATAAGTTAAGACTGTGGAACAGCCTGAGCTGCAGGGAACATGAAGATGCTTTAGCCTCTCTTCCAAACCCATGCTCAGTGTCTGTCCTATTTGGAAATTCTTTCCTGGAGATAGATGTTCAGATCTGGAAGACACCATCTTTCAATCTCAAGGCCATCTTTCATCTTAGCACCTTTTGCTCTCTTTACTCATTCAGTGACTGAATGTTGAAACTGATTACAGAGACTCCTAGTGACACCAGGGGTGCAGTTGCCACTAGGTAGAGATGGAAGAACGCTCAATGAATGTTCATTCTAGAATTGGGAGTTCATGGTCTAGAGAGGAAACATGGAAAAAGTAAGTGGAAGAAAGATATTATATGTTTGCTGGTCAACCTTGAGTAGGTAATTTCCTTATTCTTGGGCTGCTTTTCCATTCCATGACCCTCCCTTGTTTCTCCTGCTGGTGGCCTGAGATGTGACCTGGACTGAGAGTGTAGTGGAAATGAGGCAGCTTTCACCACTAGATGACACCATGGGGGAAGGTGGAACAAGGAGTCAAACAAACAAGGTCTCTGTTGACTGATGCCTCTGGGATCAATGTCATGCACAATGCACATGAGCGTGTGCTTCACATGAGCTGGCTGACGTCTGTATTCCCAACATCTCCTGCTACCACGTTAATTAGCATGCTCCTCTTTCTGACCTGTTGGTGGACATTTGAGACAGAGTCCTGAGGATGTTTTTTTTTAAAGATTTTATTTATTTATTTGACAGAGACAGACAGCCAGAGAGAGAGGGAACACAAGCAGGGGGAGTGGGAGAGGAAGAAGCAGGCTTCTAGCGGAGGAGCCTGATGTGGGGCTTGATCCCAGGACTCCGGGATCACGCCCTGAGCCGAAGGCAGACGCTTAACGACTGAGCCACCCAGGCGCCCCGAGTCCTGAGGATGTTTTATAACAGGAAGGTTTTGAAGTCATCCCACACTGAGACTGTCACCTGTTAATTTGGTAGCTGTTGGTTTGCCGCCATTCAGATAAGAGATGAAGGAGAAACTTGTCTTTAGAGAAAAAAGAAGAATGAAGCAGATCCACAAGGATGAGAAGTGGAAAGAGAGAGGGAGGCCTAATGATGTTTGAGCCTCTGGTTCCAGTTTGCTCCTGAGGCCTGGTGGCAGTCCTGTCCTGGATTTCTGGGACACAGCTTCCCACCCCCAATTCTTATAATAAATTTCCGTGGTTTCCTGGGCTAGTTGAAGTTGGTATCTGCTGCTTTTGACCAATGGAATCCTAACAGGTGCATCTGCTTGCTCATCTTTCAGAAGGAAGTCTATGTCTACCAGAACTGGGGATTAAGAGGGCTACATCAGACGCTATGTTCCAGCCTTTCAGGCAGGGTGAAGAAAGATGGAAGAAGTTTAGAGTGTGTGTGGTTCTACTCTGCCAGCTAAGAGACCGAGAAGTGAGGGAGGTGAGACTGGAGCCCAAGACAATGGCAGCAGTTTCTTTTATGATCTTGATGTGGCAGCCAGCAGGCAGGTTAGGCACATTTCCCCTCAGAAAGCCACTCAATGGTAGTGCCTGGTTCTTTCCCTGGCATTGCCAAATGTAATCAGTATCAGGTGGCAATAAAGATTCCCATAGGCTTCTTCTCAGAAGGTTGGGCTTCCAGAGGTTCTGCTGCGGCCAGATGTGTCTCCTTCCTGCAGCTGCCACATATCCCAAACTTACCTCCAACCCTGGCCCTTCTCAGTGAGTGGATGTGATTCACCAAGAAGCTCTTCTGACTCTGCCTTTAAAATACTCTTGTACCCTCTGCACAAGAGTTACTAAAAGTGAGCTTCACAAAACAATCATGCTCCATGCAGTAGGTTGAATAATGTACGCCCAAAATTCATGTCCATCTGGAACCTATGGCAGGCCTAGGAAACAAGTACAGTCTGCAAGTTGATGGTGGTCTACAAAATGTTCCTGGCCTGTGATAAGTACAGAAATCAAGTGTATATGCAGACAAAGTGAATTTATGTCTATTGAATCTAATATTAAAAATATGCTTTTGTATTTAGTATGTCTTTTTTCAGTTAATTTTACTAACAAATTCTACTGTATTTTACAAAAGTATCAATCCATTACAGACTGGAAATATTATTTTAAAAGAAAAAAAAAAGAAAGGTCCTTCACCAAAAAGAGTTTCTGATAAAAGGCTGCTGCTATTTGCTGCTGAACCCTCTCCCCCTTATAATTTGTATTTCATTTTTCATGTCAGGACACATCTGGAGCAAGGATTCCATGCCCTCAAGTTACTGTATTGCCCAGAACTTCTAATTGTTTTTGTGTTTCGTTGTGTCAAAGTTAAAACATCTTTATTAATTATTCTGATACAGAAGTAATATAATTTCTAGATTTGGGGAAGGTGGCAACAGTGGCAATAATATCATTTTGGAATCTTCACAACCATCCCAACCCCCCCCCAAAAAAGAGACAGAGAATAAAATGGCAAAACCAAAAGTCCAAGGCAACATCTCCAACAAAATTAGGTGACAAGTGGTCCCCATAAATTCTAAAATCTGGACTAGCTGTGATCAAACTTACCTACTTTCAGGTAATTCCAACTATGAAATACTTTGTGGTTGCCCAAATACAAGGTGAGAAAATAAAGAAAACCTATCAATCTGTAACTAACCTTCTCAAAACATGAAGAGAGACTGTTGAGGAAAAAACAATCATCCAATATGGTTGACGCAAAATGCTTCATAACATTCTAACCAAATACATGCATATAGTTCCATGGAGAAGAGCACTAGTGTCCCAGCTGAGGGGCCAAAAGTGTGTGGTTTCCTCATGGTCCCAGGCAGGCATGGGACCCACAACCAGTATAGTGAAGAAAGGGGACTGGAGTTCACTCTGGGGACCAGAAGTGCTAGCTAAGAAACCAACAGAATTCTGAGGCCCTTAATCAGAACTACATTCCTGCATACTTAGCACCACAATTTGTGAGAAATTCAAATACAAATATTAGCACTCAAGTTGAGAATTTGAAGGAGTAAAGAAGGGCCAGAATTCTGAACCAACTGAGAGATACACTGGTAAAGGCTGGTTGGTGGGTACAGCCTGCTATAGGGGCTGCCTGAGCTTGCTAATTCCCCATACCTCCCTCCCAGTCTAGACTTGGAACAACCCACTGGAGGGAGGTTTTGGGTCTGCAGAGCGATTCACATCTCCAATATTGCTGTCTCCCACCCAGGTGGATGGAAAGAGAGGAAAAAGAGACCACATCTCTCATACTCAGAACCTTTGTCAAAATGACCACTCAAAGAAATGCAAACCAATGGATGCTGCCTACCAACAGTGTATTTCACTGCATCTGCACGTGTCATCTTATTCCTTGAGGAAACCAGGGGAGAAAAGTGTTATCCCCCAACACACACACCTGACATTGCACAGATTCCTTTAATCTCTTTACCCATTGGGCTTAACTATGAAGTCAAAAGTTTACTCCTTACTCTATTTTCTCATTCTAATTATTTCTAGCCACCATTGTGTAACATATCTCATCAGAGGTTCAACAACAGCAAACGACAACCATAAGATACTCTAATAATAAAAGCCCAATATACAAGATACCCCAGATATAAAGCCATAATGAATTTCCTGGGAAGACAAGACAGTTCAAAACTGTCTTTGCAAATTGAATTTTAAGGACATTAGAGAAAAGCCCAAAATAAAAGTCTTTTGAGCCTATGAGCTAACGTTGAAAGAAACTGAATTCCCAAATCATGTTCTCCAGCCTCCCTTTCGCTCAAACTGAGTGGTTCTGGATGATTAGCGGAGAGTTTTGCAGGAATGGGTGCTGTTCACTCAGGGTCCCAGCAATGAGATTATTTCAGTGCCAACTCACCCAGGATGTTCCCTTTTACAGAGTATTAACAGTTAACAGAATGCACACAAATATCCACTTCTGGCCCTATCACTACCAAATTTGGAAGTCAAGCCAATGTCCAGTCCCAGCAGAATGATGCTCCCAGAATTCGATGCTGTGTTGCCCAAAATCCTATCAGAATCTGTAATGTCTAACTGGAAGTGTTCAGTTTAAGTTTCAAACCTCTTTACTTTCCATTCCTCCCTGGGTAATCCTGGTAATCCTGGTGAAAGAGCAGGTACTGTCAGCCCTGGGCCACAGTGTTGTGTCCACAGGCCCTGCCAAAGATTTTTTGCGGCCTTGACCTCTGTCTCCAGGCTAGGTCTCTCTCTTGCGCTCCTACTGGTTTCTCCTGAGTCAGCTCAGCTGAGGAAGACTCAGTGACTTTGTTTTCCAGGTCCTTTTCATTCCCCTTACAATACGTGCAGGGCAAGATCACATCAAGAAGGTGTTCCCAAAGTTACATGGCCTTTGTCTCCATTAGGAAGCAGAAGAGCTCTTGTATTAGAAACTGTGGCCTAGAGGAGTGAGGAGCCAGAGAGGAGGAAGAAGACAGTGGAGGTGCTGAAAGAGTATCACACACCCACCTTGGAGTATTGGGAGGGCCTCTGGGGGCAGAATCACAGACAGAAACCACGGGGATGATTGGGGGGGTTGATTCTAAGCACAAACAGGGCTTCATTGGGGTCCTGTTTCCTGTTTCAGGGTGTGGCAAAGTGCTGGAGAGAGGGCTTTCTCCTTGCTGCTGCTCAGAACCCAGCACAATGCTGGCCCTCTAAGGAATGGAAGATTCTGAGACATGGCAATGGCTTTGTCTTGGGCACTGGTATTCCTAAAAGGGGCAGTGGTGGTAAGGAGACTTTTTCTGGGCAGTGGAAGTGAACGACAGGAAGAGCTGTGGTCAGCATCCCAGAGCAGCTGCAGCATGTAGACTGCTTGAGGAATGCAGGTGAAGCTTTGGGGGAACCCCAGAAGTAAATTGGATCCTGCTTTGCTAAGATGCAGACTGTGATACACGTTGGACATTGGGCCTGGGAATGGGGAAATGAAGGTATTAGACAGAAGGTCAAGTCAGCTGAGTAGTAGTGTTCTCAAGAGCTCACAACTCTTTTTTACCCACATCATTCAGATAAGCTACTCTGACAGCTCACGTTTTGCACATCAAAAATGGAGGCCCTGGTAGCCCAGATGATGTCCCTTTGTAGTCATTACAAAGAATCACAGATTCTCGGCATTGTAGATTGGGGGACTTAAAAAGCCACCAATCTTGGGTTCCATTGCCCACTTTATGCTCCTCCCTAGCAAGTCTTGATCTCTTAATTCTAATCCAGGCCATTCACATACTGTATTTTTTGCAAAGAAAACATAAGTCTTTGGGTTTGGGTTTGGCTTTAGGTTCAGCTATATGACCTAGGGAAAACACTCCCCTTGGTGGGGGACCCCAGGGACAGCCTCTTTCCTGACCTGTCCTCCAGGACTTCCAGAGTCCTGCCTTCACTACTATTTAACTCAAGTGACAGAACGTGACAACTCCTCTAGAGACACTCCCTTCTTAACAGCCATCAGGCAACACTTCCGACGGCTTGCTCCCCGTGGTCTAGACACACAAGAAAGCCACCTTCTGGGTTCTGGGAAGCTGTGCTGCCAGACCAAGGCCACCCATCCCTGCCATTGCTCCCCTGAAGATGGGCTGTTCCTCCTCCTCAAGTTTCCTCACCAACAGCCAGGGCTTCTCCCGGATTTCCATTCCATACACTGATCTGCCCCTCCCAGGTAACAGGTGTTCATGGGACATGGGAAAAGAGCAGAAAGGCTACCCTAGCTGGGTAGCAGGGCAGCTGCTCTATGCTCTGTGTGAGGAGATGCTTGGTACCATGGAGTGTGATTAGAAAGATAGAAAGCACTTCAACGCAAAAGTAATAAAAGACTAATTAAATTATCATTTATTTAATGCTTTATTTACTTTTGTTTATAGATTATATTTGTTATTATGTGTTATCATTATTTAATTACAATTAATTACATTATAGTGTATCCATGCCGTAGAATGCAGCAGTTAAAAAGAATGAGGTAAATAAATATACACTGACTGAAAGATTATCCCAGACATATTATTAGGTGAGAACACTAAGGGCATTAAGTTTGTATACTATGATCCCATTTGAGCTTTTTAATGTGGGAGTGTGATGAATGTTTATGTATATTTGTGTGTGAATGTGTGTTAGTGTATGTGTGTGTATTGTGCGTGTCTTTATATGTGTGTATGTATACGTGTGTGACTGTACGTGTTTGTGTGTGTAGGTGAGACTGTATGTGTGTACGTGTGAGGCTATGTTTGTTCTGTATATGTATGTGGACACATCTGTGAGTGTGTGTGTGTGTGTGTGTGCACCTGTGTGTGAGCTATGTGTGTTTATACACACAGGACAAAGCAAGGAAGGGACTGAACCTCACTGCTAGGAATGGCTTTCTCAGGGAAAGTGGGAGTAGGATTGGAAGAACAGACACTTTTGCATTAACTTTCAATTCTCACTTTTTAAGTGTTAGGATTATGTGTGACTTCTACTTTCATTTGTGTGTTTTTCAGTATTTTCAAGGTTTAAGGCCCAAATAAAACAAACCAATCCCCATATTTCCACAGCACTGCCACAAAGAAAAAGAGTAGAAGTGATCTGGTGTGGCAAAGCTAAAGCCAAGGGTCCTAGACCACACCTGGAAAATGTGCTCTCACTCATAGACAGTTATCCAGGGACAAACGGGCTCCAGGGAGGCTGAGAGCAGAGCAGCTAGGCTGGACTGTGTGCTTTGTCAGCACAGGGGACTGCAGGTGGGAACTTATTGTGATTTCTAGTGGGGGCTGATGGTTGGGAGTGGGAGCAGAGCATGGGTCACAAGGGAAAAAGACTTCATGACCATGTGCTCTGAAGTGAGGAGTGGGCAAGTTGCCCTCTAGGGACCCATACAGCTCTAAGAATCCAAGTGTCAATTCGGTCAATAAAAACCAAAATAATAGTGTAACACGCAAGTGACTGGAAAACTGGAATCACAACCATTGTCTACACCAAGCAAAGCTATCATCAGACTGGGTTTTAAGGGGTGCCTAAGTGGCTCAGTCAGTTAAGTGTACGACTCTTGGTTTTGGCTCAGGTCATGATCTCAGGTTCATGGGATCGAGCCCCATGTTGTGCTCTGCGCTCAGCAGGGAGTTTGCTTGAAGATTATCTGTCCCCATCTCCCTCTGCCCCTCCCCCCCATCATGCTCTCCCTCCATCTAAAATAAATAAATAAATAAATAAATAAATAAATAAATAAATAAATAAAGTCATAAAAAAAAAACCAGAATGGGTTTCTAAGTTTCACTGAACCCACTTTGAGTCTCAGTGGCCCCAGTAGAAATGGTTTGTACCTAAGCGAGTTTCTGTCCTTTAGGTGAAAATCCCACCTCCATGGGACCCTTAACTTCTGTTGATTCTAGATTTGTTACATCTCTAGAATGTTTAGAAATCTTCTCTCTTCTGCTGCAAGGGAGAGATGCACAGGAAGAAATCTCAGGGTAAACATAACTTGTAATTTGGGTCCTGCCAAGTGAAGAAAGAAGCAAACATGTCCCCCAAAGTCCAGGAAGCTGCCGGGTCTTGTTCCCTCTCTCCTGCACTCTGGACGCAGACCAGCCAAAGCCATTGTCCCACCAAGGACTCAAACCCCCATTGTCCTGAAAGTTCTCACTCCTACCTGAACTCTTTCCTAGATCCTTCCTGTTCACTCCCACCCTGTGACCTGGCTCACCCTTTGCCCTCTGCTTTTCTCACTCTACACCCTCCTTGGATGACCACGAACTCAGCCATCCTCAGTACTTCACTCAACCATTCATTCAAGCATATGTTAGGCACCTACTCAATGCCTGACCCTGTACTAACTGTAGAGGATGCAACAAGCATTTATTTAATAGTTATTGATACTCCCAATACGTGTAAGCCAATGTTTGAGAAGCTAAACAAGACACCATTTTTGCTATAATGGAACTCACAGGCTGCTGGGTTACACAGAGAAATAATAATGAAAAAATAATCACAGGAGTCAGTGGTAAATAATATGGTTGGGGAAGCCCAGAGTGCCGTGGGAACCTAAGGAAGGGACTAACTCAGTACAGAGGTCAGAGTAGTTTTCTGGAAGGAGGTGACACACATAATCCAGGGTCTCCCTGGCACTGAGGACCACAAAAACAGGAGAGGCAACAATGACTGCAGGTTATACTCTTTCCTCTCCTGGGATTCCCAGGAATCCTGGGAGTTTTGAGGAGGTGGTAAAGGAGGGATAATACAGCTGATGCACAAGTCAAAAGTGTCTTTAAAATCAACTCACCAGACCCTACATTCTACAAGAATTCCCTACAGTTGGGGCACCTGGGTGGCTCAGTCGTTAAGCATCTGCCTTCGGCTCAGGGTGTGATCCCGGGGTTCTGGGATCGATCCCCGCATCGGGCTCCCTCCTCTGCTGGGAGCCTGCTTCTTCTTCTCCCACTCCCCCTGCCTGTGTTCTCTCTCTCGCTGTCTCTCTCTGTCAAATAAACACATAAAATTAAAAAAAAAAAAAGAATTCCCTACAGCATCAATGACCCTGAAGGCCCAGCCTCTGTTTAAAACTATTTAACAACATCAAGCTCAGCCCCTCCATCCCCACTCAAAGACAACTCTTCAAAATGTAAAAGAAAGACTGTCATTAAAGTCTATGAAAAACAACCTCATATATAGACTTTACTCATCCCACTTCATTTTTTATAATAACTCAACAGGTAAACTAAAGTGACATCACAGTGAACAGTTCATTCTCAGTGAACAGAGGGCAGAATTCAAAAAGCTAATAGAACGAAGACAAGGGCCAAACCTGGCAAAGGGAGGTGAAGGTCCTACAGAGCTGGCTACACTCCCATCTCTAGAAAAGGCTCTAGGGTCTTCCACGACTTGGAGAATTGCTAGAAAACTGCCTTTTCCAGCCTAGGAGTTCCACAGAGGAAAATGTAGGATGGCCCTGTTGCAGAAAAACCACACCTTAAGCTCTGAGTTTATTATCTTGGGCTTTGGGGACCTGGCCGAACTGCAAATCTTCTTTTTTGGACTCTTTCTAATCATGCATCTTGTCACCCTAGCAGGGCACACAGCTATTGTGCTCATCACCCTCATTGACTCCTGCCTCCAGACCCCCATGTATTTCTTCCTTCGCAATCTGTCCACCATTGAAATTTGCTATATATTGGTGATTGTCCCCAACATGCTGGCCAATTTCCTGTCCAGGAGCCAGCGGATGCCTTTCCTGGGCTGTGCCTTGCAAATGCACCTCTTCATCGCCCTGGGTGGTGCAGAGTGTTTCCTCCTGGCCGTGATGGCCTATGATCGTTTCGTGGCCATCTGCAACCCACTGCGCTACACGGTCATCATCACTAGGGCCCTCTGTCTGCAGATGCTGACTCTGGCATGCATCAGTGGCTTTGCACTCTCACTCACCCTTACTACAGTGATATTTCTCCTGCCCTTTTGTCAGTCGCATGAGATCAATCATTTCTTCTGTGACATCCCTGCTGTGCTATTTCTGGCCTGCTCAGACACAAGAGCCAATGAGATTGCAGTCTTCCTTGTCTGCATGCTCATCCTGTTGATTCCCTTCTTGCTGATTCTGCTCTCCTATGCATTCATTATTGCTGCCATCCTCAGAATCCACTCGGCTGAGGGAAGGAGCAAAGCCTTTTCCACGTGCGCTGGGCACCTGCTGGTCTCTGTTCTGCACTATGGCTGTGCAATATTCATCTATATTCGCCCTAAGTCCTGCTACACCCCAGAACAGGACAAAATTGTGTCCTTAATCTACACCAATGTAACTCCCATGCTGTACCCTATGATCTATAGTCTGAGGAACAAGGAAGTCAAGGGTGCCCTCAGAAGACTTCTGCAGAGCTATAACCAAATGAGGCAGCAACCCAATGCAAGGTGAAGGGAAAGATGGGGTCCACTAGAACTAATCTGGCCCCCTTTCAAGAATCCAGTTGGTCATCCCACAGCACACCTTGTGGCTCCACTCCTCCCTCTGAGGACTACTTCATGGTTCTGTGCACCTGTGCCTTACAGCCCCATTTCCTGTGGTCAGAGACATAGAATGAATCCTAAGGCTTTCTAAGCTGTGGCAGTTCTGGGGTGTTTGTGGATGTTTCACTGTCTGTTCATGGACAATTACATCTATCATCTGGAGGACTGTCAGAGACAAAGACACTGACAGGAAGAAGGTCATGAGCTGACCCAAACAAAACAGTAAGATGACCACTTCTCTGGCCAAAGAGCTAGCAGGAATAAAAATACAAAGAGCTCCTAAGACAGAACTAGGTAAAGTGGAAAGGCAGAGCCAACCCTGAAACTGAATCCCACATCATCAGAAAATAACCGGGAGATCACCTGAGACACAACACCACCAACTGAATCAGCAATACCTTGTGTGTACCAGACACTGGTCATGGGACTTGGGATACAGAAAAGCATAAGGCACTGTCTCTGCCCTCAAGAAGCTCACAAATTAGCCTGAGAGGGCAGTTAGACACAAAGACAACTTGTTTTAATGCAATGGTTATGAAGTATTCATTCATAGAAACGAGTAACTAGTCCCAGCACCATACCTATGAATAGCCACATGCTGTTAAAAGGGTCAGGAAGGAAGGGGCCTAGGACCTTGATGAGCCTTCATTTGACAACTAAACCAACACCATGACCATCTCCCTCTAGACTCCATGTTCGGCCAAAAATACATTTCCTTATACTTTAAGCCCATAAAGCATTCTTAAGTGATGCATGGAAAAACATCATGAGCATCAGTTATTTCCAACCTTGCTTACTCTCCTCACTTCACGGCTCTTACCGTCTTGCTTATCATGCTAGGCAATGACTCCATTTTCTACCACAAAGAGGCCCTCAGAGCCATCAGAGGGGGCATCCCTCAATGGGAGTGGCAGATCTTGGAGGGCAGGAGCCATGTGGATCATTTCTCTAGTGTTCAGCCCTACTTGCTCTTTGGTCAGTGCAACTGCAAGTCACTAAGAGAATATGGTGACAACAGAGAAGAATCCCCTAAAGTCTCTGCCCTGAAGCATGCAGACCAGCAAATTCCTGGTGACAGTCCAGACCTAACAATGTTATGCTGAAAGATAGGTCCACGTTGCTATCAAATGGGACAATCCTATTACACACCTCCTGGGATTGTGGTGAGGATTGCAAGGCACAAGGCTTGGAAAGTGATGCCTAGCCCTGCTCCTGGCATGCGAAGTGCTGAATCCACGGCAGAAGGGATTAGCCACAGCTTGGTGCAGTACCAGGTCCCTCCACACTGCCACCTTGCTAAACTACATCCGTGTAGCCCCAGAGAGAGGGAGAGAGACTGTTGCTGATGTCACCCGCTTTAACCCCACCCAGGCCCTGGGCTTCAGGGCCGTGCGATGCCCTTATAAAAGGGTGCGTGGGCACCCCTGTATTTAGACAACCTTAGGTGGGTGTCTCTTCTTTTATCACTTCAAGAAACATTAGCTCCCACTGCTCTTTCCCCTAAATCCTTCCCTACTTCCAAAATAAACTAGTGAATGTTGACCAGTGTGGGAGCTGGGTGAGGGGAGGGTGGGGTTTTTTAATACTATTCTCTCTCCTGTGTGTAGATGTGTAATTTCCATAATAAAGATTTTTGAAAGGTAAAGGTACTGATGAGCCTCCTTCGCCCAAGCCCAAGCAGTCCCCTTGCGTGGATGCCCTCTTGCATCGTTGCCGTTTATCTAACCTCCACTCTTCCTTTGAGGCACAGCTCAAGTACCATTTAGTCCATGACCCCTTTTTGATTACTGCCTTGGTCCAGTTCTCATTGAAGGAAACTCTAATGAGAATGTTGCTGACAGGAGTGCAGCCTCAGGTTCCCATCCACCATGGCCCTGCTATCTGTGAGAGAAGGAAGTGACAGTGCCAACCCAAGCAGCCCTGTGCTTGCACATACACACTCATGCGCACATGCACATGCGCAAACGGCCTTGGAGGGGAGGGGGAGGGGCAAAAGCCGAAAGCCCCACCACTCAAAGCAACACAGAGTGCCTTAGGGAGGAGGGAGACCTCTGGAGATCACAGGGCCCCTGCAGGGCTGTGGGGCAGGGAATGGTCAGAGGTGAAATGACGATAGCCCACTACTCTCCTCAGATGTCTGGGGGTGGGGGTGGGGGGTGTTCCCAGAGGGAAAGAGCCAAGGAATCTGTAAGGTAAGAGAAAATGCCAACTTGGCCTAAGGTGTCCCAAGAAGGGTGGCAAGGCACATTTAGGGGGATTGACTGGATAGGAGATGACATTAGAACATGAGTGGCTGTGGAATAGGATAAGGAAGTTTTTGGGGAGTGAGGGAAATATAGTGACGTTAGTCAGGGGCTGGTTGGGTGCCAGGTGCCTATAGGACATCCTAGTTTGGGTGGCTAACTGACTCGAAGCTCAGGAATTCAAGAAAAATGTTGAGTAGCTGGCAACCGGTAAAGAGATCCATGTTGATTTAACTATCACCTTCTTTGAATTTATACACCCTGGCCCTGTTACCTCTTAACCATAGTCATTACAGATTATACCTAATGTGTTTTTAAATATATTTACTACAAAAAAAGGGGGGGTGCCTGTGTGTCTCAGTCGGTTGAGCATCTGCGTTTGGCTCACGTCATAATCCCAGGGTCCTGGGATCGAGCCCCTCATCGGGCTCCCTGTTCAGCAGGGAGTCTGCTTCTTCCATTCCCCCTGCTTGTGCTCTTTCTCTCCCTGTCAAATAAATAAATCAAATCTTAAATAAATAAATGAATGAATGAACAAATGAATGAATATATTTACTACATTCCAAGCGAGTTTTCTCTGATTCGGAAACACGAAGGCTGTGACTCCTACACAGGCTGTGAGGTGCTGAGCCCTCCTGAGTACCTAGCCACCTGTGTTTGCTGTGTTCACACACAAATGTGCATGTGTACGGGAGTATTGGAAGGGGGAGAAAAGCAAAATAGTTCTTCATGTAACAATGATGAAATGCTGATGAAGCAAACTATCAGTTGCCCTCCGGAGGAATAACTTTCCAGGTAGGATAGGCATTTTGTGCGAAATTTAGCAATGGGTGCTTTTTGGAAGCAGCTTAAAATCTGGAAGACAGACGAGGCTGTGCCACACTGGCCCTGAGGTGGTTAGCCTGGGACTGAGGTTTGGTGACTTCGGGGACTTCATCACAATCCTCATAACTGTATTAAGAAAAAGTGCCAATTAAAAGCACTTTCAAAGGGAAGATTGGCCTCCAATGAATTGAACAAAACTATTAAAACCTCAGCAAAGTAGTTCACTTGGGAACCAATTAGAAGTTTTTCTGAACTACAGTTGCTGAATAACTTTCCTAATTTGTGTTTTGCTTACAAAGGTAATTGATGCTCACTGTCAAAAATAAAGAAAATATGGGTGAGTTTGGAAAAGAAAACAAAGATCAATCATCTCACTTACTAAAGACAACCCAATGAAAATGTCGGTGTCTCAGGATGAGATGAGCTTTCGTATTCAGCGCTTAGAACACTGACTGGAATGTGGTAATCACCCAATGAATGGTACTACTTAGTATTATACCATTGTTGGTAGTCTTGGAAAAGTCTTCCCCCTCCAAAAATCAAATAAAGCTCATCTACATTTTCTTCTAGTATTTCATATTGATTCTATTGTGTATATAATACACAAATACTTTCTCATTATAAACAATTTGTATGATACAGAAATATGCGGCGTAAATGTGGATGTAGTCCTTCACTCAGTCCTCTCCCATGCTTCCCTGAAGTACATCACAACAGTCAAACATGTCCACTCCTATCTCATTGCATTCATTCAAACAGCACCTTCACCGCAAAATTAATCCCTCCAAAGGATAAGAGAAGGAGGCATTTATTCAGTGACTCTTGGCTGCACCAGCAGAGAACTCTCTCCAGGAGTGCAAACCCCCTGCACTTCCAGGCCCACCTTGTGCACAGGCTGAATGAAGGGAGAAAAAGTTAGATGTTCAGGGAGCTGCATGGGAGCGCTGGCACCAGGTCCAGAGGTGTCAGCTACAGGAGCAAAAAGTCAGAGGCCTCGAAGGGGGTACAGGGGCCCCAGGACACAGCACAATCTAAGGTGTGAAAAGATGTCTATGGAAACAAAAGGCACAGGAATAAGCAGCCTGCACGTGATGGTGACCAGAAGGAGATTCCACGGGACATGGAAGAGGCTTTCTGCCGGCTTCGGTGCCTGCTCTATTCCCAGGTCCTGGCACAAGGCCGGGTGCAGGGACCCTCAGAACAAATGCTTGCCCGAGGAAGCAGCTCGAGGTGGGAGGCCTCCCCACCACCCCTGCAGCCCCAACACCTTCCCTCCCCCCACCACCCCTCCCTCATGACAATCAGAGATGGAGCAGGAGCCAGCTTTGGAAAATGACATGTTTTTATTGCTATGTTTGCAGTGGCTTTTTAGCACAGTAAGAATGTCCCCGCTGGACCCCCGCCCTCACCCAGTCCCACCTCTCCGACCGATGTCGGGGTGGTGTGGGGGGAGCCTTTCTAGGGTCCACTCGGCTGTCTCGGGATCGGACGTGACACACACGTGGGTTAATTAAAGCTGCTACATGGAAGACTTGAGATGTGGGAAGTGCATCAGCTTTAAGCTCACAGGTGGGAGCCATGCCTGGGATCCCTTCCCTGGCTGGTGCCCACCTCAGATCCCTGCAGTCATGCCCAGCCCGGGGGGAGGAGGGGCAGGGTGTGGGCGAGCCTGAGCATGCCAGGTGAGCAGCCCCAGATCCCCGGGGTCACAACACTGCATCTGCTCACCCCGCGGACTTGTCGGCGGAGGGGGTGTGGGGATGCTCCTGGAAGCCTCCCCCTCCGCCCCCCGCCCCCGGCCGTGCACTCTTTCCACCCCAGTCTGGGGCCAGGGACTACACATGCATACCCACACGACAGATTCGCACGCTCAACAGCTTGAAGCTTTTTGCCTATGAAAATTAGATCTATAAATTCACACTCCTTGGCTGGGGCAGAGGACTAGGGGGCTGCTGAAAGGGACAGGGAGTGGCAGGGAGAGGGATGTTGGGCTGTTTCCTCTTTAGAAATATACAAGCAGAAATCTCTTTCCTCAAGTTTTTATAAAATGTGCAAAATACAAGCCTCATTTGCCCACAGGCACAGTTTACACCTGGTATTCACCTTTGCTAAGAGAGATCTAGGTTGACCCTACATACTCACGCACACATGCATTCGTACACAAGCTCACACAATTGATATTGGTGGCGATTGGCGCAGGAACCGGAAGGTCCCATTGCTGGCTGGCTCTCTAAGCTTCTAGAATAGGGACGGTGGGGGGTGGGGTGTCTAGCCCAGCTGAAGTAGTCGCCTTGGTTCTGCTGCCCCTCCCTCGCCTTCCTGCTCCCCTCTCCTGCCCAGTTCCCCCAGCTGCCACTGCTGCCTCTAGGGTGGAGGGGCCACCCGAGGGTGCACGGGGCAGAACCGGGAGAGGCAGGCGTGGTGGGGCTGGGGAAGACACATCTGCAGCGGGCACGAGGGGGAGGGTGGTCGGCAGGGCCTGGGAAGCAGCCTGTGTACCAGCTTGGGGGGTGGGGGGTGGGGAGGCATCTATTTTTGGTGGGTTGTGGTATTTTTGGCGTTTTATTAAAAATGGAAGAAAAAAGATATTTTAGTTAGCACTCGTGGTGCTTCCTCCCCCCCTCCCCAGGCAGACCCCAAAAGTGTCAGGGAAAGGCAAGCCCCCTGGAGGGGTGAGGGGGCTAAAGCAGGGGCTGCTATGGCTACAAGAGGGTGAGCTGGTGATGGGAGCCAGGGTGCCTGTCACATGACGCTCTCTACCACCACCACCTTGCTGCTCTCGGACACCGGGGTCAGGGTGGTCAGGCCCCTGACATCTGAGTCCTGAGCTCTATACTCCAAGTGGTGGAGACCCCACACAGGCTGCGTCAGGTGCTGCCAGCGCTGCAGGAGAGAGGGACACGTTGAGTCCCTGGGCGATGGACGGGAGGGGAGGCCCCTCGGCCTCTCCACTTCCCACCACCTGCCGCCTGCTGGAGACCAGGGCCCCTCCTCCCGTGGGTACTGACCACACCCCACTCGAGGAGGGAAAGGGGTGAGAGGCTACCTCCCCCCATGACCTCAGGCCCTGGAGGGTCGGCATTCCTTCCCTTCCGTCCACCCCCCCCCCCCGTTGCCGAGCTGGCCCAAGACTCCTAGCACGGGGGTCCGTCCTAGTGGGTGGGAGAATGGGCCCTTTGGAGGTGATGCCTTGACCCGGTGCAAGGGAGGAGGGAGTACGTAGTGGAGAGGCGGTACGGGCGACTGACCTCAGCCATGGTCCCCTTGGCCCTGAGGAGGCAGCCCAGGAGGTGGAGGGGCACACACAGCATGGAGGAGAGAGCGAAGCCCCAGCCCATGGCCTCGCCCCACCACGGATACACGTAGGTGTTGTTGTAGACCAGCGGCTTGTAGTACACCACGTTGAAGATGAAGATGCCCTGTGGGTGAGAACCCCTGCTCTCAGCCGGTGGTGGGCCCGCGGCGTCCCTCCCCCTGCTCAGCCTCCCCTGGCCCTTACCATGCAGACCAGTGGGGTGAAGAAGGACCAGCACCATTTCATCCAGGGGCAAGGTCGGTACCCGATCATGCAGGCGACGTCGTCCATGAACCGGTCAGCTCCTGGGGCGGGAGGGCTGGAGCTAGAGACCCCCGCTACCCCTGCACCGGGCCACGCCCCCAGCTCGCCCCTCGACCCAGACCTACCGTACACCCAGGCAACCACCACGCACTCCCAGAAGGCCTGCCAGAGTAGGGTCGTGCCGCTGGCCGAGTAGTAGTCAAATAGCTGGAAGACATACATCCCGCCCTGGGGACAGAGCCGGGTCAGGGAAGGTGGCAGGCGGGTCAGGGAAGGTGGCAGGCGGCTGGAGGCCCGGGGCAGCCCCCACCCCGCCCCCACTCACATCAGTCACCATGGAGAGGTCGATGACAAAGCAGAGGGCACAGCAGAGGGCCACAGAGATCTCCCTTTGGAAACGGAAGTAGTAGGAGGCCGGGAGGAGGTCGAGCAGGCCAGTGATGAAGCCTTCCACACCTACAAACTGTGGCCAGGCGCTGAGGCCACGCCCCTCCCCCTACCCACCGGCCATCTCCCCTCACCCAATGCCCCCTCCCACCCTCTCAGCCCCCTCTGTTCTGTCACCCCCTGCAAACCTGGCTGTCCAGGCCGAGTAGCAGCAGCATGAAGAAAAACAGGGCAGCCCAGAGCGGGGCCACAGGCATCAGCGTGACGGCCCGGGGGTAGGCGATGAAGGCCAGGCCAGGGCCTGAGGGGGGAGGGGCAGGGTTTAGACACAGGCGTGCCCCACCCACGTTCTACTGTCGTCATTGCTTGCCCCCCTCGTCCTCCCCCTCCCAAACGGATGGAGGACACCGGGCCATCCTGTGGCCCAGGGCCCTTCCACTTGGGTCAAGGTGGTGCCGGTGTCACTCAAGCCCGGACGAGTCGGGTGTCTAACTCGGATTCCTGGTCTCTTACTCCATCTGCTGTTGCAGTCACAGGTCACTGGGAACCTCGGCAAGGCCCTGCTTTCCCTCTGCAACCCTCTGGCAAACGTGAGGGGTATACGCCAAGGCCCTGGGGATGGATGGACTGGAGTTCAAAGCTCCTTGTGGCCTGGCCCACGAGGCTCCCAGCTCTGAGCTGGCTGGAACAGCTGTGCCTTGCAGCCGCTCAGCAGGCCTTCCTCTGGCCCAGAGTGACGTGACGAGTTCAGTGAAAGGTTTCTCTCATCTCCCAGAATGTCTGTGTGCGTGTGTGTTCATGAACATGGTACCTCAGGATGGCAGCTGCGGTCTGGGGCCCGGGCTAAGGGGCGGGGTCTTTACCTGATTCCGCCACCTTGGAGATGTGCACACCCTGCTCTGCGGCCATGAAGCCCAAGATGGAGAAGACCACAAAGCCAGCAAAAAAGCTGGTCCCGCTGTTGATGAGTGCCAGGATGATGGCGTCCCTGGGGGCAGAAGGGCCGCGCGGGCCGGTCAGGCTGCCTGTTGCCCACGGGCCGGCGGGCGGGCGGGCGGGCGGGCAGCGGCACCTACTTGTAGCAGTTGTTGTTGAAGCGGTTGTAGCTGCCCAGCGCCGTGAGGGCCCCCAGGCCGATGGCGTAGGAAAAGAAAATCTGGGTCCCAGCATCTATCCACACCTGGGGATGGGCCAGGCAAGGGAGGATGTGAAGGGCCCTGCTGGCCTGGCCCGCCCCCTCATCCCGTCCGCCCCCCACCTCCCCCTCACCTGAGGGGACCCCAGCTTCGACCAGTCAGGCTTGAGATAGTAGATGATGCCATCCAAGGCGCCAGGCAGCAGCACTCCACGCACCAACAGCACAACCAGGACCACGTAGGGGAATGTAGCGGTGAAGTACACGATCTGGGGGTGGGGGGTGGGGGCGGCTGCTCAGAGGGGCCCTGACGCACCCGCCTCCCCCTTAGGGGCCCCCAGCTCGGCAAGACGGCCAAGTGGGCCACGCTGCCCCCACGACAGCATGGTGTGTTCTGAGGTCTAGAGGGAGGCCAGCCAGCAGCCCCCCTTCTACTCCTCAAAGCCTAGGCTCCTCCCAAGGGAAGCTCAGGCTCACTGGAGCATCAGCAGCCGGAGCATGGCAAACAGGTCAGCTGCAGCGGGAGGGGAGAGCCAGGGCCTTCCCCAGGCAGGGAGCGGGAGGGACATCAGACCGGGGGCAGGTCCCGCGCCCCCCCCCCCCGACAATAGGTCATTCTCTGCAGAGAGGCAGAGTCTTTAGTAGTCAGAATTAGACGGGACCAGCCAGAGACAGTGGCAACAGCAACATGGACCCCAAAGACTTCTGCCTCCTGTCCACGCTGAGCAGGGCAGGGCAGGCGGGCAAGGGAGAGCCATAGCCCAGATCCCCCCAGGCCAGCAAAAGAGAGAGTGAGTGAGGAATAGAAAGTGGGGCAGTCAGGGATGGCCCGACACGGGCAAGGGGCGGCTGCTGCCTGGGCTTCTCCCCACCTCAGGAGGGAAGGCTCCTGGGTTTGAGTCTGGTGGGGGCGTGGAGGGCTATCCAGGCAAGGGTGGGGGAGTTTGGAGGCGGGGGAGGACTATCCAGGCATGGGTGGGGATCAAATGGTCTGGATTCAAGGACCTGCTCCCTGCTCTGGCCCCGGCACTGGTCACCTCCCGTTGCATCAGTGGTCCTTGGCGGAGACGTCCCTTCTCTCCCCCAGGCCCTATCACGGCCGTGCTGCCCCCAGCCCTGCCATCACCCCCAGCCCTGCCAGCCTCCAGCCGTACCTTTCCTGTCGACTTGACCCCCTTCCAGACACAGAAGTAGACCAGCACCCAGCAGGCCAGCAGACACAGGGTCACCTCCCAGTTGAGGGCCCCTGGCACCTCCAGCCCCCCGGAGAGCCGCAGGACTTTGTTCCTGGGGGAGGGAGAGCCCATGAGGGCTGCGCCAGCAGAGGGTTAAGTGACTGGGAGCTGCCCCAGGGGTGGTGTTCCCCGCCCTGCAGCTCTCAAGTCCAGTTGGGCCCTCCCGGGCACCTGGGCCCAAAGCAAGCCTGCGGCCTGGAGGTATTACCGTGTGTGAGCCTGAAGCCCAGGAGCCCCTGGCCAGAGGCAGTAGGGCTGGTAGCCGGGCCGGGCCCCACGGCACCCCCAGCATGCACAGTGACGATCCCCCCTCCCCGGCTGGCAGGCACAATGGAGTGACAATGCCTGGGACTGAGACACGGTGAAGGAGCAAGGCCCGTCCATTCCAGCTCCTCTAGGGACTGTGCTGGGGGCTCCCTGAAGACAGGCAGGGCCTGGGAGTGACTTCTCCTCTGTGTCCCCTAGGGGCCGGGCCCCAGCACACACAGACTTGCAGACTTGGGCCATGTGGGGAGCCCAGAGAGAGGGACAGGCAGAGACTGGCCCAGAGGTGCCCGACTTACTCCCAGAACTCGATGACAGGGGACCGGCGGTCAGCAAGCTGGTCATATGTGGGGTGGGCCCGGCTGGCACCTGCACAGACACACACTTGGGGGCTGGACAGGCTTGGCGGGAAACAGTCACATGCCAGCGGCCTCACAAGAGGAGTCTCTGGGGAATGACATTGGGGATGGTTTGTGCAGGCGTGCCCAGGAGTCCAGGTGATGTCATCCGCTAAGGGACAGAGTTTCCTGAGGGAGCCTCGTTCACTCAGCAGTTCAGAGAGGGCTTGGAAGCCTGAAGTAAAAGCTGAGGAGCCATGCAGGCCACAGATCAAGGTGCAGGCAGTGTGGCCGGTGGTGCTGAAGGTCAGGGTGTCCCAGGTGACCCTGGTGGTCCAGATGGCCCCAGAGGCCATGAGAGCCCCGGTGAAGGTAATGAGGGAGAGGTGAGTGCTGCAGCCAGTGGAGCTCCGCAGGTCACACAGGTACCACAAGCTCCCGGCCAGGGAGAAGACGCCATGCCAGGACCTGGTGGCCATGCTGTGCCGTGGCCAGGTGGACACGCGGGGTCATGGCCCAGTCCATGTGCTGCATCAGGGCTGGGTGTGCATGCCGGGCCCACAGCCAGAGGGCCAGGAAACCAGCTGCTCCTGTTGTATCCTGTTTGAGGAATGGCTAGGTGGCCAGGAGAATGGACCTAGGGGAGGCAATGAGACAGGGAGCAGAGGGGGTCAGCCTGGGGGGACAGAGGAAGGAGGGGTAAGGGTGGACCAGGGGGTATTGGAGGGGCTGGCCTGGGGCAAAGGGGCCAGTGGTGGCCAGGGGAGATGTGGGGAGAGATGGTCTGAGGGACCAGGAAGGAGGGGAGCAGACCTGGGGGTACTGCAAGGGGTGAGAGTGGCTAGAGGGGAAGCAGGCCTTGGAGTGATAAGGAAGCCTGAGGCACAGACAAAATTGGTATTGGATGGTGCCTTAATCGAATCTCCACCAGCTCCCTTACTGTGCCTTTCCCATCACCCATGGAGGCAGAGGTGGCCCGCCAGGCCCTGGCTCCAAATCCCCAACCCTACCAAGGGGCAATTTGAAAGGAGCTCATGGTATCCAGCAACATCCTAGCTATGTTAGTTCTCAAAGGGGCCCAGATTGGGGGGGGTGGAAGGTGGCTGGGGTCAATCACTATTCTAATACTGAATTGGAGACACCCACAGGTAAGGTCTAAGGAGGTACATGCGGCATACTGGGCCTGTCACTACCTGAGAGGGCAGAGAGAGATAAGGGCAGAATTATCACATTTAATTTGATTTTCTTTTTCCCCCACTTCTATCTGACTGACTGCTGAAGACCCCGGCCAACTCCAAATTTCCATCACCTTCTGTCTTGACCAGCTTTCCCTGTTGGTTTGGACCATACAGCACTTTGTGCCCCCCTTTTTCGCTAAGCCCAAGCCAGGGAAAGGGGGCTAAGACTAACCTAGTGTCCCCTCCTAGGCATTGATTCCTAAGCTAGTTGCCACTTTATTATGGGGGTTTAATTATTTGTACTGAACTTTGGGCACTCTGGGCCTTATTGATTCTCTATTGTTGCCCCAAAGGGGGGTTCTTTTTTTTTTTTTAGAGAGTGATGGGGGGGGGAGTGGGCACCACACAACCCAACACAAGGCTCAATCTCACAACCCTGAGATCATGACCTGCACTGAAATCATGAGTCGGATGTTTAACCAACTGAGCCATCAGCTGGTGCCCCTGGAGGAGAGGGGCTCTTAATGTTTGTTACAGCAGAAAATAAAACTGTTATTCTGCATCTGAGTTTGTTTTCAGCTACTGCATCTCCACATTTTCTTTCCTTTGTCCTCATGTTGGAGGGGAGGTCTGGAATTCAGATATTCTACTAGTGCTAGATAATTGAAGATAGTTTAGCAAATGGAAGAAAATGAATTGTGCCCTATCATTCAGCATTAACTACCATCAATATTTTGGAATATTTTCTTAGCTTTACAGGTGCATTTCTATATTAAGTGCATACCAATAATATCTAATGTATAATCTTTGCAAGTTCACAATTAAATTTTTTCTGAATTATTTTCATTTAACACATGAACGTTTCCTCTTTCTGAAAACTCTTCAAAAATATGTAATTTGATGCATAAAAGAAGTACTATGATGTAACTGTTGAACATTTAATATGTTTCCATTTTTTCTCTATCATAAGTAATGATTCAGTGGAATTCTTTCATGTAAGTCTTTGCCTCAAAGGTTACTTCCTCAAGACAGGCTCCAAAAAATACAATCACTGAGTTTAAAATGTACTTTTCTGGGGCACCTGGGTGGCTCAGTCATTAAGTGTCTGCCTTCGGCTCAGGGCGTGATCCCGGAGTTCTGGGATCAAGCCCCGCATCCGGCTCCTCCGCTGGGAGCCTGCTTCTTCCTCTCCCACTCCCCCTGCTTGTGTTCCCTCTCTCGCTGGCTCTGTCTCTCTCTCTGTCAAAGAAATAAATAAAATCTTTAAAAAGAAATGTACTTTTCTATTTATTTTTTAAGGCCGTTGTTGGTCTACAGTACACAATCGTTGTCCAGAAAGTGTGTCCTACCATTGGAATTCTAGTTTTCCCACTTCCTTGTATCAGCAGTTTTATTCTTGCCAAAATAAAAGACTTAATTTGCACGAGAAGATCACACAACCCAGAAGCACTGTAATTGGAATTTTGTGGCTTACTGAGCTTGTTTCAGATCAGTGAAGAAAACTGTTGAGACAATTAGTTAAGTGTTTGGGGTGGGGGGAGGAGTTAGCTCACTCTACTGTATCTTGTTTGCTGCAACCTTGCCAAACTCACCTACAGTTTAAGTAGCTTTTCTGTGGATTACATCAGTTTTTCTCCATGGATGATCAGGTTGTCTACAAATAAGTTAGTTTTACCTTCTCCTTTCCAATCTGGATGCCTATTTGTGGTTAATTTCTCACCTCATAATAGGATTGGATTTTCTTGCTTCTTCACCTGCCTCATAATTTTAGATTGGATGCCAGACATTGTGAAATTTTGCCTTGGGTGCTAGAAATTTGTGTTCCCAAATATATTCTTGAGCTTTGTTCTGGGATTCTGTTCAGTTACTTGGAAACAGTTTGATCCTTTCAAGTCTTTCTTTTAGGATTTGCTCAGTGAGACCAAAGCAGATTTTACTGTAGGATTCATTTTAGTAGTTTACAACCTCCAATATTAGACAAGGCTGTAGTTAGAAACAGACTCTTATCAGTTGAAGAAGTAGTAAAATGCATGTGGATGTTTATTTGGCACTTTCTGTTAATATTTAAGATGTTCATACACTTCAACCCACCTTTAGGAATCTATCATAGAGAAATGCTTTCATATGCGAATAAGGCAGAATCAATCAGGATGTTAATTATAGCATCCTGTAAAAAATTGGAAGAATGTAACTGTACATTGACTGAGTAAAGATTCAGTAAGTTACAGTAACTTCATCCTGATGGAATAGCATATGGCAGTTAGAGAAAGAGTAAGGCAGATGGCTGGATACTAACAAAGAGATTAAAACAAGTCACAAATCTCTGTTTATGCAAGATGCTCCTGCCATGTGAACGTGGGCGGATATGCATAGTAACTACCTGGAATGAGCCACCTCCACTGTCAAGAATGCTCATCTCTGGACAATAGCATTAGGGGAAAGAAACTTTCACCTTGTGGATTTCACATTCCAGCTTGTTTCAATATTTTCATCAAGTATGTATGTATTACTTTTGAAGTAAATATTTTTATTTTGGGGAAATAATAGTCTGCTCCATTAGATTAAGGAATAACCTTTCCAAGTCTTGTTCTTTTGAAACATTGGAAATGGGTTTTGAATTTGGTGACATGTCTGCACCACTGTTGGTTTTGTCACCCAATGTCCACTCCCCTTCTCCTGGTACCGGTATTCTTATTTCCTCCTAGACATGCCCCCTTCCTTCCCCTCAGCAGTTATGCTTCTGATGGAGTTGACTTCACCTCTGATTTCAGGGGTGGGCATGTGTCTCAGGTCTGGCCAATCAGAACACTGCTTTCCTCCAGCTATGGCAATCCCATCCAACCCAGTGACACTGTGGGGGCTGCAGAGGGGCTGCAGAGGGGCAGGCTGGCAATGAACAGAGTGGAAGCTGGAGCAAGAAAGGCAAATTTCAGAGAACCAAAGGTTGGCTCCAGCCATGCCTGAAGACAGAAACTACCTCTATACCTTTCAGTTACACAGACCCAGAAATTCTCCCTTTGGCTTAAGCCAATGTGGATGTTTTTAATTGCTTTTGTTTCTTTTTTTTCTCACTTGCAATAGGAATGTCTCAACTATTATTGAATTGAGGAGCCATAGTTTTATTCATTATTTAACCCACTATCATGATTTAAGAACTTGACCCTCCTTTACTTCAAGGGAGAAATGGGCCTATTTTCTTGCTAAGGAATTGGCTCCTTGATGATCCAGCCATATTATGGTAAAAAAAGAGAAAAATTAGTCTTTTGTGGGTAAGACTCCAAAGAAGGAGGGGAGGGACTGCAAGAGACAGGTGAAGGAGAGGGACAAGAAGGACCATCCCTTTCCAGATAGTGCTTCCAAAATTGGGCTAGAAGTGGGCCATACGGTAGAGTTGGAGAAGCCTGTGGCTTCCACATTATTTTCAGTGGCTGTATAATATTCCACAGGATGTATATACCATAGTTATTTTAACCAGTCTCTTACATATATGCCTCTAGGTTGTTTCTAATTTTTCGGTATTATAAACAATGCTGAAATGAATAACTGGTACATTTGTTTTTGTGTAATGTATTGTGTACAATAGATTTTTAGAAGGGGAACTGTTGGGTCAAGGAATAAGCCCTTTTATTTTATTTTCTCCTTCTCCTTCTTCTCCTCTTAAATAAGCTCAATACCCAATAGGGAGCTTGAACTCACAACCTTGAGATCAAGAGTCACATGTTCTACCCACTGATACATATTACCAAATTGTCCTCCAAAAAGGTTGTACCAATTAAACTCCAACCAATTGTGTATGAAAGTGTCTGTTTTTTTTACCTCTCACCTTGTATTTGTCAGCTCGGGCTGCCATAACAAAAGACCACATACTAAGTGGCTTAAACAACAAAAATTTATTTTCTCACAGTTCTGGGGACCCAACATCCAAGATCAAGATGCCAGCAGCATTGGTTTCTGGTGAGGCCGTCCCCTTGAGTGTGTGAAGAGAAAGAAAGAGATCTCTGGTGTCTGTTTCTCTTCTTGTAAGAACACCAGTCCTATTGGATTAGGGGCCTACACTTATGACCCCATTTAACCTTAATTACCTCCTTAAAGTCCGTATCTCTAAATACAGTCCCATTAAGGATTAGGATTTCAATGTATGAATTTGCAGAGGTGGAGGGATACAGTTCAGCCCATAACATACCCCAAACAGAACATTTTTAATCTTTTAAGTCTTTGCCCATATAGTAACTAAAATCATATCTCAATATTGCTTCACTTTCTTTTTATTTTTAACATAGCTTGAAAACAATTCATATGACATTTAGCCAGTGGTATCTCCTCTTCTGAGAACTGTCCATTCATACCATTTATCTATGTTTTAATTGGAATAGTCATGTTTTACTTATTGATTGGTGAATGCTCTTTATATATTAAAGATATCAAATCTTTGTCATAATTTGAAAACACTTTCCTTCCTCATTGCTTCACTTTATCCCTGTTCACAGTTCTTTTCTATAAAGAAGGATTGTTAAAAATTTAAATGTATTTAAGTGATATCTTTTTCATTATGATTTCTGCAGTTTATGTCCAAAGGAAAGACTTCCCTACTGTAAAATTATAAAATTTGTCACTCGTAACATCTTCTGGTACTTTAAAATGTTAATACACTAGGAATTTATTTTGGTGTGAAAAACGACATTGATCTAATTTTGTCCCTCCCCCGCCCAAGATTAGTTAGGTGTCTCAACATCATTTATTGAATAATCCACATATCTCTACTGAATTGAAATGTCATCTTCACCAAAGTCTAAACCCACATCTTCATTTATTCTTGCACATTTGTTTCTCCAGCAAATTTAGGTTGAGTGATCTGGGATGGCCTCTCTGAGGAAATGACCTGAAGGATACAGTAAAGAAAGTTGGGATTGGTGTGGAAAAGGAGAGAGACAGAGACAGAGGAAGATAGACAGACAGAGAGTTTTGATTGGCTCAGCTTGGATTGCCTTCCCAAGGGTGCAGGGAGAAACATGAGGAGAAGAACGGGATGAAAGAGAGAAGGTCCGGGCGTCAGTGGATTAGGGGACTGTTGCATTGGGGATGCTTGAGAACTTGGGAGTTTTTTCTTTTAAAAAACTATTAAAATTATGCTGTTATGAATATTTTGTTTAAAAAGATTGTATACACACACATACGTAAATATACACAGTCCTAGTTTTAGTGTTGATAAAGTCTTCAGGTTATTGAGTTCATAATTTTGTAGGAACTATAAATTCCCCCATGGCATTTTACCCAGGTTTCTATAATTATAGCACATTACCTGGTTAGGGAATGAGGGAACATTAGTCTACTGTATAGTAAAGTGAAGGATATGGGGAGAAAGGCCAAGACATGTGGCTGCAAAGTTGATATCCAGAATCAAACACAAGTCCCATGTTCTCATGGGAAGGTAAGGTTTATCAGCCAGGACACGAGCAGTGTTCTAAGAGACCAAGCCAGAGATGTGACTGGAGAAAAAGATGTAAAATTAAGAGTCAGAAACCATAGTGAAACCAAACTTGAAAGGGTACATAAGGGGCATCTGGGTGGCTCAGTCAGTTAAGAGTCTAACTCTTGGTTTCGGCTCAGGTCATGGTTTCAGGGTTGTGGAATCAAGCACCCACATCAGACTCTGCACTCAGTGGGGAGTCTGCTTAAAGATACTCTCCTTCTGCCCTCTCTCTCTCTCTGTCTGTCTCTAATAAATAAATAAATCTTTTTTTAAAAAGAAAGAGTATATAAAGAACAATGGTGAAATTATTTGGATTACTCAAGGCAGAAGAAAGAGAAAGTTGGTCTTGACCTAGCCTTTTACAGAAAGATAAATTTCCAAAAGAATCAAGTGGGGAAAACATACAATTAAATAAAAAATATGAAACCATTAAATAAAAGGAGAAAGCACTGATGAAGAAGTGTATGCATGATACAAAACCCAGAAGCCATGCATGAATAAAAATGAATCAGTGTCTAAATACAAGGAAATGTTAAGTTATTTGTGGTAGAGAACACCATAAAAGCATCAAATTGGGACTCAATTGAGAAAATTATTTATAAGTCAAGTAGTAAACAAAGCACGATGCAAAATCCAGAAGCAAAAATCCAAAAAACAAACAAATAAACACCAATGTCTAATTACACAAAGATGTTAAGCTCTGTTATGGAAGAAAACATCATAAATAAAATGAAAACACAAACAAGTTAGGAAAACATTAGTAACCCAAATGGTAAACTAAAGCTAATATCTTTAGGGGCGCCTGGGTGGCACAGCGGTTAAGCGTCTGCCTTCAGCTCAGGGCGTGATCCCGGTGTTATGGGATCAAGCCCCACATCAGGCTCCTCCGCTATGAGCCTGCTTCTTCCTCTCCCACTCCCCCTGCTTGTGTTCCCTCTCTCACTGGCTGTCTCTATCTCTGTCGAATAAATGAATAAAATCTTTAAAAAAAAAAAAGCTAATATCTTTAAAATGCAAATAACTCTTAGAAATAAATACATAAAACACAAACAGCCCAGTAGAAAATTGTACAAATGACAAGAACATGGAATTTATGGAATAAGGATTATAAACAGCCCATTTGGTACACAGTATTGTTACCGGTGGGAGAGTCTGCATTGTGTGAATGGAGGTCTCGGTTCTTGGATCCCCCACCAGAGTTACGTGAGGACCCGGGCTCAAAGACAGGCAGAATTAAGGTAGCTAGCACAAGACAGTTTTTTAAGGACAGTACACTCTCAAGGTGGGAGAGCAGGCAGGCCCAGAGGTGGCAACTGCACTGGGGCTAGGGGTCTCTTTTCTTTTTGTTTGCATAGGCTATGGGTCATAGCTAGGGGGGTCTCCGACTGAGGTTGTTTCCAATCATCTAAGGGACTCCTACTGGTTGGGAAGGGGAGTTTTTGGCCCTACAAGTTTCTTGCCAGAACTGTCAGGGCCATCTTCTCTCCTGGGCGGGAGTGGGGGTTGGGGGCACTGGGTTGAAACTGCAATGTAAATATATTATAATGAAGTTATAGGTTACCCTGGGGCTAAGATGGAAGAGGCGAGCACATGGTCTGCACTTGTGGCTCTTGGTCTGTCAGCACCCACCCCCACCCTCCCATCCCCTGCCTTGGGGTGTTGGAAGCCCTAAGGCCAAGATGTTAAAAGCCACAGTCAGGATGTTGTGCCCTCAGGTTTCTAATGTGTCACCTATTTATCACCACCTTTGCCTCCAGCTCATGTCTAACTAACTACCTACTTTAACAGTATGATCCTATTTATGTAAAAAGAGAATCATGAATGCAGGTTAATATATCCTAGGAAAAAAACTGGAAGAACACACATAAAACTGTTCAAAGTGGTTATTACAGACACTGAGATCATGAGAAATTTTTACTTTCTAACAACACATCTTTGTGTAAGGCATGAATGATTTTATAGTAAGCATATATTATAGTGGAAAATTTTTTAAAATATCTAAGCATCTGGAACTGTAAATACATTATGATTCCAGTTTCGTTTTCCTACTTTAAATATGCATGCACATACATTTGTAGTTCAGAAAGAAACCTGAAAGAAACTATCAAAATATTCACAGTGGTTCTCTCTGGGTGGTGAGATTGTAGAGGGCATTTTTTGGGGCATCACTTTATAAGTTTCTGTAACTGCACAACTTATCCAATGACCATGTTTTACTTCCATAAATAGAAAACAATGTATTAGAATCAAAAACCACAACAGAAATATTTATCTTTGCTGAAAATGAGGGGAAACCTGGCACACAGAATAGGATTCACCAAATGGATCATCTACATGAAATTTCAAACTCCTATGTGATCGGGTTCACCCCCAAAGCATCAGGCATGTGCCAGCCTCACCATGGAGAAGTATGGCCTTGAGTTGATGTGACTAGTGCCTAGGAAGCACTTTCTTTCCCAAGGGCCTTGAACAAAGCCCTCTTCACCTCCTTGTTTCGCATGCTGTAGACGATGGGGTTGAGCATGGGAGTGAGGACCACATACAGCACAGAGAGCACCCGGTCCTGCAAGCCAGAGTATGCAGAGCTGGGGAGGATGTAGCAGAGAACTGAAGTGATGTAGAAAACACAGACCATAGTGATGGGAGCACCACAGGTAGAAAAGGCTTTTCTTCGGCCCTCAGCAGAGCAAATCCTGAGAATAGCAGCCACGACGTGTATATAAGAGATCACAACCATGGCACAGGGTGCAAGAGCCACCACAAAATTGAAGAAGAACAGGGCAAGTTCATTGGCCTGCGTGCTTGAGCAAGAGAGTTTGATCAGTGGCGGAAGCTCACAGAAGTGGGTGATAAGGCAAGGCCCACAGAACTTGAGTAGAGATGCAAGGATGGTGTGAGTGAGTGCATTGGCCAAGGCAAGCAGGCAGGAGATTGAAGCTTGTCTTGTCCGGGTCCGTTGGCCCATGAGGACTAGGTAGTGCAGTGGCTGACAGATGGCTGCATAGCGGTCGTAGGCCATGGCTGTGAGCAGGAAGCACTCCCAGGGAGCCAGGAAGTGGAGAAAGAATATCTGGGTAGGACAAGCATGATAGGGCATGGTCTGCACTGGTACCAGCAGGTGTACCAGCACTTGCGGCACTGTGTTGGAGATATAGGCAGTGTCCAGCAGTGAAAGGTTGGCTAAGAAGAAGTACATGGGGGTGTGAAGTCGGGAGTCCATTACAATAAAGCTGACAATGCCCAGGTTCCCAACCACAGCCACTATGTAGACCAGCAGAAAAATCGCAAAGAGCAAGGGCCTCAACTCCTCTGTGTCAGTCAGCCCTTCCAGAAGAAACTGGGACACCAGGGTCTCATTCCCCAACTTCATGGAACCACACACAGAAACCTGTAGAGTCCAACTCAGAGTCAGATGAGGATTTAAGTTTGGAAGTTCCAATTTACAAAAGGGAGTGGGGGCGAGGGAAGGTCCAGAGACAAAGACAGGTTTCAAGCTTAAGAAAGTAAGACTCAGAATTGGAGGATCAGGAAGCCAGTGGTAAGGAAGAGACCAGGAGAATGGAAACAGTAACCCCACACCAAGAGGAGCTGCACAGACCTTGAAGCCAGTGGTAAGGAAGAGACCAGGAGAATGGAAACAGTAACCCCACACCAAGAGGAGCTGCACAGACCTTGAAGCCACAGAGCATGCACCTCCTGTAAGGATATCAAAGTCAATCCTTCAGAAACTTCTACCTGAATAAGTACCCTAGATCTTGTAATTATCTACAACGGTCTCCTTATTTCACCATCACCAACCCAAAAGAGCCCCAACTCAGAATCAGTAGGAAGACATTAGTCAGGTCCCTCCTTCTCCCGCTCTGAACTTTCAGTGCCTCCCATCTCACTCAGAGCCAAAGCCAAAGTCTTCCCCATGGCCTACCAGGCCCTCTGTGACACACTCTCTCCTCTCCTCTCTGATCATCAGACAAAAAGTCTGTCAGCTCCGTGCCCCATATCACATCTTCAGACTTGCCCACAGCAGCAGACACCCTTGTCTATTTCCCAACTCGGCAGAAGAGGGCTCTGCCCTCCTATCCGAGGTTAACTTTTCCAGTTTCTCTGGCTGCTCTCTTCATTGTGCCAGCCCTGCTCGACAATCTTTTTACATGTGAATGTACTAAATGCCACTGAATTGGTCCCTTTAAAATGGTTTATTTTATGTTATGTCAATTTTACCTCAATAAAAAAAAAAGGCAAAATAAAGACTTTTTCAGATCTACAAAAGCTGAGATAATTTGGTGTCAGCAGAAAGCCTGCACTATGAGAAATGTTAAAGACAGTCCTCCACAAGGAAGGGTGATACCAAATGGGAACTTGGATTTACATGAAGTAATGAAGAGTTCCAGCACTGGGTGTTATACGCAACTAATAAATTGTTGAACACTACATCAAAAACTAATGATGTACTATATGTCAGCTAATTGAATGTAATAAAAAAAAAGAGTTCCAGAAAAGGAAAGTATGTAGGTAAATATAAAAAATTTTTTCTCATTTTTAAAATTTCTTTCTATCATAGCAAACCATTTAAAGCAAAAATAGTAACAACATGGTGTGGGGTTTATAACCACTATAAGAAATAAAATGTATAACAACAATAGCACAAAGGACATGAGTGGGTAATTGGAAGCATATTGTAGTAATGTTCTTACATATGAAATGATTTTGAATTATTTGAAGATAGTCTATAATAATGTAAAATACATATTAAAAACCCTAGAACCCTAGACATAAAATATATAAACATATAGTGAAATTCTAAAAATTACTCAATCTGAAACAAGTCATGAAAAGATGGAAAGGGGAACATAGAACACATGGGGCAAATAGAAAATAGATAGCAGGATGGTAGATTTAAACTCAACCATATCACTACTTACAATTTTTGTAAATGGTCCAAACAGTGCAACTAAAAAGCAGAGACTGCTATACTGGATAAAAAGGCAAAGGAAAACTATATGCTAAGCATAAGAAATCCACCTCAAATATGAATACGTGAAGGTATGGTAAAAGTAAAAAATGGATAAAGACATACCATGCAAACTCTAATCATAAAGTTTGAGTGCCTATATCAATAGGCAGAGTAGACTTCAGGACAAGGAAGGTGATGGGATGGAGGATGTTTGCTAATGATAAAAGGGTCACTTCATGAAGAAGACTTAAAACTCTAAATACGGATGCACTACAAATAACAGGGTTTCAAAATACATGAAACAAAACTCACAGAACAGGGGGAAACAGAATGGGAAGTCATCAGAGACGGAGAAAAACCACAAGAGACTCTTAACTCTAGGAATAAAACTGAGGGTTGCTGGAGGGGAAGTGGGGGGATGGGCATTTAGGAGGGCACGTAATGAGATGAGCACTGGGTGTTATACACAGCTGATAAATTACTGAACACTACATCTGAAATTAATGATGTACTATAAGTTGGCTAATTGAATTTAAATTAAAACTCACAGAAAAGAAAGCAGAAATAGATAAATCTGCAATCAGAGGTAAACATTTTAACAGTCTTCTTTTAGTAAATGATAGAAGAATATCACAGAAAATCAGACACAGAAGAGCAAATTAAAATCTAAATACATGGTAGGAAATAAATAATGAAGATAAGAGCAGATATGAATAAAATGTTAAATGGGCAAACAATAGAGGAAAATCTATGAAACTGAAAGCTTTAAAAAAAATACCAAGAAAACTGATTTTTTTAAAGATTTTACTTATTTATTTGACAGAGATAGAGACAGCCAGCGAGAGAGGGAACACAAGCAGGGGGAGTGGGAGAGGAAGAAGCAGGCTCATAGCGGAGGAGCCTGATGTGGGGCTTGATCCCAGAACGCCAGGATCACGCCCTGAGCCGAAGGCAGACGCCTAACCGCTGTGCCACCCAGGCGCCCCAGAAAACTGATTTTTTTTTAAGTGTAACCAGGGAATATTAGGAACATTATTTGTGGATAAGTTTCCCAGTTTAGATGAAATGGACAAATTCCTTGAATAACACAAATTACCAAAACTGACTCAAGAAGAAACAGAAAACCTGAATATCCCCAATCTTTGAAAGAAATGAAACAGAAAACTCCAGGCCCACATGGCTTTACTAGTGAATACTACCAAATACTTAAAGGAGAAATATTACCAATCTTTTACAAATTCTTTCAGAAAGCAGAGGGGGGAAACACTTCCCAAATCATTTTATGAGGCCAGCATTCTACAATACCAAAACCAGGTGAAGATATTTCAAGAAAAGAAAACCATAGACCAATATCCTTCATGAAGTTACACACAAAAAACTTCATTAAATATTAGCAAATTCAGTCCAGCAACATATAAAGAGGATGATACAATTGTGACCAAGTCGGGTTTATTCCAAGAATGAAAGATTGGTTTTCACTAAAAAAAAAAAAAAATCAGTGTCATTTATCACCCACCTCCACCCCCACCCCCAAAGTTTGAGAAACAAGGTATGGGTGTTCACCACTTCTATTCAACATTGTCCTGGAAATCCTAGGCAGTGCACTAGGCAAGAAAAAGAAATAAAAGTGATACAGATTGAAAAAAAAAAGAAATAGAATTATCTCTATTCAGAGATGATATGTTTGTGTATGCAGAAAATCCTAAGTAATCTACAAAAGAAGAGGAGTGAAATTTTTAAAAAATCACCTTCATTTATAATATTATCCCAAAAAGTGAAATACTTAGTGACACATTTAATAACATATGTGCAAAACCTTTACAGTGAAAACTAAAAGCTATTGGTAAAAGAAATTAAAGAAAACCTACATAAATGGAGAAATATATCATGTGCATGGATCAGAAGACCCAGTATTCTTTTTTTTTTCTTAAAGATTTTATTTATTTATTTGCTAGAAAGAGAGAGTGTGAATGCAAGTAGGCAGAGCCGCAGGCAGAGGGAGAAGAGAAGCAGGCTCCCCGCTGAGCAGAGACCGCCCCCCGCCATGCAGGGCTCGATCCCAGGACCACAGGATCATGACCTGAGCTGAAGGCAGATGCTTAACCCACTGAGCCACCCAAGTGCCCCAAGACCCCGTATTCTCAAGATGTACATTCCCACCACACCATTCTATAAATTCAATGCAACCCCAATAAAAATCCTGACTTTGCAGAAATTGACAAGCTGATTTCAAAGTGTGTATGGAAGTGCAAAGTACCTAGAATAGGCAAATCAAACTTGAAAAAGAGGAATAAAGTTGAAAGACGTAAAGATGACTAAAAGAGGATATAGATGGAATGGAAAGCTCATATGTCACTGGTGGGAATGTAAATTGATACAATCATATTGGAAAACAGTTCTTCAGTTTCTTATAAAGGTAAACTTACACTTGCCACAGGAGAGAATATCCAATGGAAAAAAAGACAGTCTCCTCAACAAATGGTGTTGGGAAAATTGGACAACCACATGCAGAAGAATGAAACTGGACCATTTCCTTACACCATACACAAAAGTAGACTTATAATGGTTGAAAGACCTAAATGTGAGACAGGAATCCATCAAAATCCTTGAGGAGAACACAGGCAGCAACCTCTTCAACTTTGGCCCCAGCAACTTCTGGCTAGATGCATCTCCAAAGGAAGGGAAACAAAGGCAAAAAGGAACTAATGGGACTTCATGAAGTTAAAGAGCTTCTGCACAGCAAAGGAAACAGTTGACAAAACCAAAAGACAACTGACAGAATGGGAGAACATATTTGCAAGTGTCTTTTCAGATAAAGGGCTAGTATCCAAAATTTATAAAGAACTTACCAAAACCAACACCCAAAGAACAAATAATCCAATCAAGAAATGGGCAGGAGACATGAACAGACATTTCTCCAAGGGAGACCTACAAATAGTCAACAGACACATGAGAAAATGCTCAGCATCACTTGGCATCAGGGAAATACAAATCAAGACCACAATGAGGTACCACCTCACACCAGTCAGAATGGCTAAAATTAACAAGTCAGGGAATGACAGATGTTGCTGAGGATGCGGAGAAAGGGGAGCCTTCTTACACTGTTTTTGGTGGGAATGCAAGCCAGTGCAGCTACTCTGGAAGCAGTATGGAGGTCCCCTAAAAAGTTAAAAATTGAGCTACCCTATGACCCAGCAATTGCACTACTGGGTATTTACCCCAAAGACACAAATGTAGTGATCCAAAGGGCACCTGCACCCCAGTGTTCATAGCGGCAATGTCCACAATAGCCAAACTATGGAAAGAGCCCAGCTGTCCATCGACAGACAAATGGATAAAGAAGATGTGGTATACACATACACACACACACACACACACACACACACACACACACACACACACAGAATGGAATACTACTCAGCCATCAACAAAATGACATCTTGCCATTTGCAACCACATGGACAGAACAAGAGGGTATCATGCTGAGCGAAATAAGTCAATTAGAGAGAGATAATTATCATATGATCTCACTCATATGTGGAATTTAAGAAACAAGGTAGAGGATCATAGGGAAAAAGAGGAAAAAATGAAACAAGATGAAATCAAAACACGAGAGACTCTTAATCTTAGAAAATGAGAGAATGAGATAACACAATCTGTTAAGACATAGAACAGGGATTGGCAGACTATAGCCTCTTGGCCAAATTCACCTGAAGGCCTCTTTTTTAATAACCCATGAGCTGAGGACTTGATCTGGGGACATGCGGTCAGCCAGCTGGTCATGTGTGGTTGGTCGGGCTGACAGAAGCACAGGTTTTAAAGTGTACTGGGCATTACCTGGCGGGGCAGGCTTAGCAGGAACAGTCCTGTGTTCAGAGGCTTTTGGAGTTGCGCCGTGGCAATCTGAGCATGCTGTGGCAGGCCAGCTCAGAAGACCCCGACCTTGTGGGTTCCTGTTTGGGCAGCCTGCACTAAGGTCATACAGCACTGTAGGGGGTGGGACTTCATAAGCAAGCGGAGCAATGATTGGGTACAGAAAGAATCTACGGGGTCTCTAGGGCTGTTTGGTGGGAACCAATTACGAGTCAGGAGGCATTAGCAGGGGTGCGTTTGCGCAGGCGCCCTGGGTATCCCAAGTTGCACTGCGCGCTAAGGGGTGCAGTTTTGTAAGGAAGTGCTTTGTCCTTCCGTGCCTCGTGAGGAGTGAGGGAGGATTCAAGATGGGGTCTGAGGCGGATGGTGGAGGAGCCATAAGGGCAGTACACGGAGGCACAGGTGCTGTGCGCATTGTGGTGGGTGCGCCAGGTGGTCCTGGTGAACCCCGTGACCCTGGAGTCCCTAGCGGTCCAGGTGGTCCCCGCGAATCTGGTGATCCCAGCAACCCCGGCATTGAGAGAGAGGCAGGCGCCGCATCTGGTGGCGTTCCGCAGGTGGAGCAGGCCCCCCACGCACCAGGGCCAGATGGAGATGCAGCACCTGCGGCTGGAGGTCCTGGGAACCAACTGCTCCAGTTGTATCCTATTCATGGAGCCCCTGTGTGCGGGATGGCACGGGGACGGGCTGAAGGCTGTTTGGTGGGGGACACAAGCAAGTGGGGTTGAAAGGGGAGCAGGAAGGAACTCTGGACCTCTGGAAGGTATCGGCTAGGATTTGGCCTGTGCTGCCGGACGATGGTGGGAGGTCGGGAAAACCAGCCTGAGGGGAATGAGACGGTAGGGCAGTGCTGTCCAGGGTGGCGTATGTGTACAGAGTGGAAGGTTGTGGACAGCCTGAGGGTCAGCCTGGCGGGGAAAGACCTCCCTCATGGAGAAGGAGCCTGTGGCAGGGGCAAAATTGATACCGTGGATGGTGCCTTAACCATATCTCCCCAGTACCCTCACCGTACCTTTCCCATCGCCCATGGAGGCAGAGATTGCCCACCGGTTCCTGACTCCAAACGCTCAACTCCGAGGGCCAGTTCAGAAGGAGCTCAGTGTGGACGGCAGCGTCCTGACCGTGTTAGTTCTAGAATGGTCAGGAGAGAGGGTGTTGGGAAGTGGCTGGGGACCATGTGAGTTCAGGAGGAGCTGTAATGGAAACAGGAAGGAGCATGAAGCTCTCGGGTTGTTGCTGTGTGAAGAGGCAGGTGGGGGAATGTTCTGCTCCTCCTCTCTAACTTGAGTTCTATTCTTTCTTCCCTGTTAGTCGATTGACTGCTGAAGACCCTGGCCAACTCCGCATTTCCATCACCTCCTGTCTTGACCAGGTTTCCCTGGTGATTCGGACCATACAGCGCATTGTGCCTCCTTTTTTTGCTAAACCGCAGCAGGATAAAGGGGGCTAAACCCAACTGCATGTCCCATCCTAGGCAGCCCTCGCTAGGGCACTGATTCCTGCAGTACTTGCCACTTTATTACTGGGGCCTCACCTTTGCCCGTACTGGCCCTTGGGCGCTTAGGATCCATGTGTTTTGTTTGGTAATTAAATGTTTATTAAATACAGAAAATAAAACATAATTTTAGCTTCTCCACCTCCTAATATTCTTGCCTTTGTTCTCACGTTGGAGGGGAGGTTCTGGGATTCAGATATTCAAGTAGTATAAGGCAATTGAAGACAATTTAGGAAATGGGAGAAATACTTGTGTCCTGTTATTCAACATTAACTACTGTCAGCATGTGTGAACATTTCCTTAGTTTTATAGTTCTATTTATATATTAATGTAGAACACCAGAATACTAAGATTTGGTGGCTTATTGGCCTTAATTCAGATCTGTGAAGAAAAGCGCTGGGACAATTGGTAAAGTGGGTCCCACTCCACCTTCTATACTCCCCTACCATCTGAGGCCTCATTCCCTAAGGTTCCCTGGAATTTCCAGAGCTCCTTCCTTTGTGTAGCTCTCAGTTGCATCATCTCTCCCCAAAGTGTTTTTCCAGTTTATTATGCTGCTGCTTTCTTCCCTAAAGTCATGACAAGGGTCCTTGAGGAAAACAAAAAGGGAAAGTGGCCTCCCTCAGGTGGGCAGGAGAGATGAAGTAGATTATTCTCTGCCTTCCCCTGAAAGATGTCCTTATTTAACATCACAGTGGGGCTGCTTACAGGCCGCCAGAGTAGCGGAGCAGGGGAATGGGCGAGCCACCCCGCCTCCCAGCACAAGAGGTGAGTCTCTGGGATGGAGAGAGGAGAAACAAAACATTGCTTGGGGGAGAATCAACACTGTTTGCAGAGAGAGACTGAGCTGTGTAGAGCTCTGTGACTACATATTTATGAATTTGTACCTGGATGTCTACAAATAGGTCTGCAAGAAGAAGTTGGGAAAATAAAGGCAAACCTGTCTTATCTGTGAGGAAGGTGTCAAAGCAACAGGGTGACCAGTGTCTAGAATGTCTTCCGGCTTGAGGAAGCATTTCATTGAGCAATGTCACCAAAGAGAGCCCTCAAATGTCTCTGTCAGTCCTGTTCTTTCTTACTTTCTACTGGGCAGGCACCTTTTTAAAAAAGCTTTTGTTTATTTATTTGACAGAGAGAGAGAAAGAGAGAAAGCACAAGCAGGCAGAGTGACAGGCAGAAGCAGGCTTCCAGCTGAGCAGGGAGCCTGACATGGGACTCAATATCATCACCTGAGCTGAAGGCAGAGGCTTAACAGACTGAGCCACCCAGGCACCCGGGGACAGGCACCTTTAATCTCTGAAGCATGTAGAGAGGGAACCTGAAGCCAGAGAACAACGATGTTCCAACATATGCACATGTATAAATGGGAAACAGCGCACTGCTACGATGAAAGGTAAAAATCATATGATCATCTCCATAGATGCAGAAAAAGCATTTGACAAAATACAACATATTTTCATCATAAAAACCTTTACTAAATTGGGCATAGAATTAATATACCCCAATATAATAAAGGCCATATATGACAAACCCTGCAGCTAACATCATACCTCACAGTGAAAAGTTGAAAGCTTTTTCTCTAAAATCAAGAACAAGGCATGGCTGGTCAGGGGCATACTCAGTTAAAGTTTAATCCTTAAATTTTAAATTTATTGAGAATTGGTTTTCGGCCCAGCAAATGCATACAAAATATATTTGTACTTGAAAAGAATGTGCAGTGTACACACATCTGAAATATGAGAAACAAACTGAGGGCGTCAGAGGGGAGGGGGTGGGGGAATGGGATAGACTGGTGATGGGTAGTAAGGAGGGCACGTATTGCATGGTGCACTGGGTGTTATACGCAACTAATGAATCATCGAGCCTTACATCGGAAACCGGGGATGTACTGTATGGTGACTAACATAATATAATAAAAAAAAACATTAAAAAAATGAAATTTAGATTTCGAATTCAGTGTTCTAACAACATCAGTCAAGGTAGTTGATACTACTGATCAGATGTTCTGTGTCAGGGCCAATAGACCAAAGAGACGCTGAGCTGGATTTGGCCAGGAGGCTGTAGTTTGCCAATCCCCGTCCTATGTCTTAAAAGATTGTTGTCTCATTCTCTCACTTGCTAAGAGTGGATGTTAACATCTCTGAGTGTGATTTTGGACTTGTCCCTTTCACCTATTAATCCCATTAATTCTTGCATCATGTATTTTGAAGGTACGCTATTGGCACAGGCATATTTATGATTGTTTTCTCTTCCAGATGGATTATTTGCTACTTTTGCTATTATGAAATGTACAGTTTTCCTTGAAGTCTGATTTATCTAATACTGATATAACCACGTCAGCCTTCTTCTTTTCCATCCTCTTACTTCCAACCTACCTGTGTCTTTTTATTTTAATGTGGCTCATGTAGACAGCACGTAGTTCGGTCTTTAAAAAAAAAAAATCTAACAACATCAGCTTTTATTTTTTTTTTAAGATTTTTTTTTATTTATTTATTCGACAGAGAGAGAGACAGCCAGTGAGAGAGGGAACACAAGCAGGGGCAGTGGGAGAGGAAGAAGCAGACTCTCCAGCAAGCAGGGAGCCTGATGCGGGGCTCAATCCCAGATCCCCGGGATCATGGCCTGAGCTGAAGGCAGACACTTAACCAACTGAGGCACCCAGGCACCCTTGTGTGTAATCCTTTAATATATTTCTGGATTCAGTTTGTTAGTTTTGTGTTGAGGATTTTTGCATCTATATTCATAAGGGATATTGATCTGTAGTTCTTTTGTGGTCTTTGTTTGGTTTTGGTATCAGGGTAATGTTAGCCTCGTAGAATGAGTTACCTGTTCCCTCCTCTTCTGTTTTTTGAGTTTGAGAAGGATCAATGTTAATTCTCCTTTAAATCTTTGGTAGAATTCTCCAGTGAGGGCATCTGGTCATGGGTTTTCCTTCAATGGGGAATTTTTTTATTGTCAATTCAATCTCTTTACTTATTACAGATCTGTTCATATTTTCTTACCCAACTATCCATGTGGTTTGCTCCTTTATTTCTTTCCAGTTTTTCCTCAAATGCCTACTTCTCAACAAGGTTTTCCCTGGCCACCATATCTAAAATGAACCCCCACTTCCATCTCCTATCTCTCTTCCATGCTCTTTTTCCCTTAGTAATCATTGTCATTTAACATACTATTTATTTATCTTACTTATTGTCTGCCCCCTCTACAGGAATATAAGCTCCATGAGGCAGCAATTTCTGCCTGGATTGTTCACCACTGCAGGCCTAGTGCCTAGCAATAGTAGATATTCAATTAATATTTGTGGAATAAATGCATGAATAAATCAATATAGCTGGAACTCAGAGAACAGATGAGGTAGAACATTGTAGGCCACAGTAATGAATATGGATTTAGTTTGAAGTGCAATGGAAGGCATAGGAGGGTATCAAAAAAGGCAATAAGATTATCTTATTTATGTTTTAAGATCAAACTGGAAAATATATTTGAGGGGGACTATGCCGAAGTCAGAAGCCAGTAACATTATTGTCAATAGCTTTCAGGAGACAGATGATGATGCCTTGAACTAGGATTTCAGCAGTGGAAATGGAGAAAAGTTGATGAATTCGAGAGATATTTTGAATATAAATGAGACAGAACTGGTAAATGGATTAGATATGGAGGGGAGAAAAAAAAGATAGGTGACAATGATCATCATTAAAGTAAGATCTTCTTAGATCTTCTAGACAAGATCAGCCAGCAGATGAATATCACCAACTCACCACAGTTGTTATCACAAGAAACGGAATTGGTCAGGTGAGCTTTGCGCAAATTTCTGACCCAAAATATTGTAAAATATAATACAATGATTATTGGGTTTTTTAAGGTTTCTTTTTTTAAATATTTATTTATTTATTTATTTATTTATCAGAAAAAAAGAAATAGCACAAGCAGGGGGAGTGGCAGGCAGAGGGAAAAGCTGGCTCCCCACTGAGGCAGGAGCCTGATGCAGGACTCGATCCCAGGGTCTGGGATCATGACCTGAACTGAAGGCAGACGCTTCACCAACTGAGCCACCCAGGCGTCCCTCACTGATTATTGTTTTAAGCCAGAATAATTTCAGGTAGTTTATTACACAGATCAGATCATTAAAACAACACTCTAAGAGCAATTAGAAAAACTGATAAATTGGGGTGCCTGGGTGGCTCAGTCGGTTAAGTGTCTGCCTTTGGCTTGGGTCATGATCCCAGGGTCCTGGAATTGGGCCCCACGTTGGACTCCCTGCTCAGCGGGGAGTCTGTTTCTCCCTCTGACCCTCCCCCACCATGCTCTCTCACTCTCTGTCTCTGTCTCTCTCTGTCTGAAATAAATAAATAAATTATTTTTTAAAAGAAAAAGAAAAGCTGATAAATTATAAAAATCATATTTTTAAAGGCATGTAACTACAAAAGCAACAAGGAAGAAGGGGGCTAAAATTCCAGAGAGGGGAGTACTATATATTGAATATTTGTCTCCCCCAAAACTCATATGTTGGAACCTAATTCCCGATGTGATGATATTTGGAGGTGGGGCCTTTGGGAGGTCATCAAGTCATAAGGATAACTCTCATGAATGGGATTAGTGCCCTTATAAATGAGACCATACAGAGCTCCCTCATCCCCTCCACTATGTGAGGACACAGCAAGAAGATGGCCATCTGTGAACCAGGAAGCAGGCTCGCTCTCACCAGATACCAAACCTTCCAGCACTTTGATCATGGATTTCCAGCCTTCAAAACTATGAGAAATAAATGTCTGTTATTATAAATCACCTAGACTGTGGCATTTTGTTATAGCAGCCTGAATGGACTAAGGCAGAAATTAGTACTGAGAAGTGCTGCTATAGCAAATATCTCAAAATATGGAAGCAGCTTTGGAACTGGGAAATGGGTAGAGGCTGGAAGAGTTTTGAAGTGCATACTAGAAAAAGCCTATATTGACATGAGCAGACCATCAAGGACAATACTGGTAAGAGCTCAGAAAGAAAAGAGGAGAGCTGTAGAGAAAGCCACAATCTTCTTGGAGATTATCTACATAATCATGAACAGGATATCAATAGAATATGGATAATAAAGGTCATTCTGATATGGTCTCAGAAATGAGCAACATATTATTGGACACTGGAGGAAAGGCCATCCTTGTTATAAAGTGGCAAAGAACTTGGCTGAATCATGTTTGTGTCCTAGTGTTTTGTGGAAGACAGAAATTACAAGCAATAAACTGGATATTTAGCTAAAGAAATTTCTAAGCGAAGTGTTAAAGGTGCAGCTTGGCTCCTCCTGATTATAGTAAAACTTGAGAGGAAAGAAGTGATTTAAAGACAGAATTGTTAAGCAAAAAAGGAAGCGTAACTTAAAGATTTGGATAATCTTCGGCCTATCCATATTGCGAAAAATGATAAGAATGTGGCCAAATGACCATTTGATTGGGAGATTAGTATGGATTAGCTATCTCAACAGAAGCCAGGCACTATTCCTTAAGACAATGGAAGAATGACCTCAAAACTGATTCAGAAATCATCAGGGCTGACACTCCCATCACAAGCCCAGAGTACATGGGGGGGTTGAGGGGCATAGCTGTCTCCGCCTAGGTTTTAAAAGATAAGGTTAGTCAGCACAGCATCAGGCATGCAATCCGAGCCCAAGAGAGCTTCAGAGCCCCAGCAGAGAGCAGATGCGAGGCCATCCCACTAAGCCATGTGGTGACATTGCCACCCCAGTGGGCCTGGAACACAGAGCATCAAGCCAAAGATTATTCTTGAGTGTTAAGGTCTACTGGAATTTGCCCTGTTATGTTTTGGACTTACTTAGGACCTGTCACTCTTCTTCTTTCCTATTTATCCCACTTGGAATGAGAATGTCTATCCTATGCCTATCCCACCGTTGTATTTTGGAAGCACACAACATGTATGGTTTCACAGGTTCACAGATGGAGAGGAATTTGCCTGAGCTCATACTTTTGAGTCTTACCCACATCTGATTTAGGTGATACCTACATGAGACTTGGCCTTAGACTTTAGAGTTCATGCTGTAACTGGTTTAAGACTTTTGGGACTACTGCAATATAATGAATGCATTTTGTGTGCAAGAAGGACATGAATTTTGAGGAGTCAGGGTAGAATGTTATGGTCTGAATGTTTGTGTCCTCCCAGAAGTCATATATTGAACCCTAACTCCCAATGTGACAGTATTAGGAGGTGAGGCCTCTGAGAGATGATAAGGTCATGAGGTGGAGCCCTCATGAATGAGATTAGTGCCCTTATGAAAGGGACTCCAGAGAGCACCCTTGTCCCTGCTGCCATGTGAGGACATGAGAAGATGGTTATCTATGAACCAGGAAGTGGGCCTTCAAACAACCAGACACTGAATCTGCTAGCACTTGATCTTGGACTTCCAGCCTCCAGAACTCTGAGAAATAAATGTATTGTTGTTTACAAACCACCCAGTCTGTGAGATTTTTGTTATAGCTGCCTGAACAGACTAAGACAGGGAGAAACTCTTAGCCATGAGCTGAGGAACTGAAGCTGCTTTTTGTTTAAAGGAATATGCTGGCTCTAGTCGAAGGGTAGATGCTGAGAATCTGAACTTAACCCATACAGAAAGCTACTGCTAAGGTTCAGAAAAAACACGAGACTTTTAACAGTTATGTGGGGCTATAGTGACAAAATTGAAGACTGTAGGGTCCTCAAAGCAACAGCTGCTCTCCCCCAAGACATGTGCATGGTTCTGAAGCTGCACAGGGTTGGACACTATAGACCTAAGCTGAGCAGTGGGGCATTTTCTGTAGTCTCACTGTGCTTGGGAAATAAAGACCTGCTAAAGGAGACAGGCCCTGAAAACACAACAAACAAAAGTGGAAACCCTGGAGGGAGTGATGAATTTGATCATCTGCAACCACTTCTCCCCTGGGAATAATAATAATAATAATTTCAGAACTCAATGCAGATAGAGGCTGAGGGTTGCTGTTAGGGGGTAGAGAAATCAGCAGAACGTTAAGTGGTCAAGTGGAACTGAAGTGACAAAATTGGAGACTTGGGGATATACTAGTTTGCGAAGGCTGCCATTACAAAGTACAGCAAACTTACTGTCTTAAAACAATAGGAACAACAGAAAGTGATTCTCTCACATTTCACAAGACCAGAAGCCTAGAATCAAGATGTTGCCAGACCATACTCTCTATGAAAGCTCTTGGAAACAACCTGTCCCACACCTCTCACATAGTTTCAGTTGCTTGCCAGCAATCCTTGACATTCCTTGGCTTATAGGCGCATCACTTCAATCTTTGCCTCCATCTTCACGTGGCATTCTTCTTTCCGTGTCCATGTCTATGCCTCTTCTTCTCTTCCTTTTTTAAGATATATTTATTTATTTCAGAGAGAGCACATGCAGGGGGAGGGGCAGAGGGAGAGGGAGAGAGAGAATCCCAAGCAGTCTCCCTGTTGTGTGCAGAGCCTAACATGGGGGTCAATCTCGTGACCCCAAGAGCACGACCTGAGCCAAACCAAGAGCTGGACGCTCAACCAACTGTGCCACCCAGGTGCCCCTCTTCTTCTCTTCTAAGGATATCAGTCATATTGGATTTAGGGCCCACCCTACTCCAGTATGAGCTCATCTTTACTTGATTACATCTGTTAAGACCCTATTTCTAAGTAAGGTCATACTCACAGGTATCAGGGGTTAGAACTTGAACATATCTTTTTGGAGTCACAATTCAGTTCACAACAGGGGACCTCAAACACTCAGCTGGTCCTCAGCTCAAGACATATTTACTACATATTGATAGAATGGAGGACAGAAATCACATGATGATCTCAGTAAACACAAGAAAAAGCATTTGACAAAATCCAACACCCTTCATGATAAAAATATTCACCAAGCTAAAAATAAGGGTGCCTGGCTGGCTCAGTGCATGGAGCATGTGACTCTTGATCTCAGGGTCATGAGTTCACACCCCACATTAGGTGTAGAGATTACTTTAAAATAAAATGTTTAGGGGTGCCTGGCTGGTTCAGTTGGTTAAGCGGCTGCCTTTGGCTCAGTTCATGATCCCAGGGTCCTGGGATTGAGCTGCACATCAGGCTCCTTGCTCAGTGGGGAGCCTGCTTCTCCCTCTCCCTCTGCCTGCCACTCCCCCTGCTTGTACTCTCTCTTTCTCTCTCTCTCTCTCTGTCAAATAAATAAATAAAATCTTTAAAAAATAATAAAATAAAATGTTTTAAAAAAAAATAGAAGGGGAGGAGTTAAGATGGCGGAGGAGTAGGAGACACCGTTTTCAGCCGGTCCCCCGAGTCGAGCTGGATAGGTACCACACCAGCCTAAACAACCACGGAACCAGCCTGAGACGCAGGAAGATGCATCTGGATCTCTACAAATGAACATCTCCAGCGCTGAGTATTGAGGTACGAAGCGGGGAGCCATGAAACTGTGCACAGATATCGGAAGATAAACGGAAGGGGGAGGGAGCCGCCGCGTTTGGGCACCGGGAAACGGTAGCCACTTGCACGGGAGAGCGGGCGGGCTCGCGGTCGGCACCCGCAAAACAGCAGACTGAGACCGTGAGCTGGGTGCGCGCGCCACCAGGCATCTCGCGGAACACCGGAATCCCGGTGCGCTCACTGGATCCAGACTGAGACCGGGAGCTTCCGGAGCGCGCGCGGGGCAGCTGGCGGCTGGCGGCATTAGAAACACAAAGGACAGAGACGCCGGCCCTGGAAGTGAGGGCTGGACGCCGGGTGTGGGGCGCACATCCCGGGACGCTGCAGGGTTGAGCAGCACCAACAGAAACAGAGTTAAAGTGGCCAGGACATTAGTAGAGAACGGGCCGCAATCCCTCTGTTCTGTGACAGAGGCTGAAATTCGGCCGCTGCTGCTCTGACTCTCAGAAGAGGCACAGCAAACCGCCAGGGAAAGCCGCCAGAGAACAAAAGCCTGGAAATACCAGCTCAGAGAGTGCCCATCCCCATCCCCCCTCGCAGGGGACACGATGACTCTACCCAAACAGGGTTGCCTGAGTATCGGCGCGGCAGGCCCCTCCCCCAGAACACAGAAGGCAGGCTGAAAAATCAAGAAGCCCACAACCCGGGTGCCTGGGTGGCGCAGTCATTGAGCGCCTGCCTTCGGCTTAGGGCGTGATCCCGGTGTTCCGGAAAGGAGTCCCTCATCGGGCTCCTCCGCTGGGAGCCTGCTTCTTCCTCTCCCACTCCCCTGCTTCTGTTCCCTCTCTCGCTGGTTGGCTGCCACATAAATAAATAAATAAAATCTTTAAAGAAGAAGCCCACATCCCTAAGATCCCTATAAAACAAGGGGCACGGCCTGGGACCCTGTCAATAATTTGGGCTCTGGAAACCCCGCAACCTCTCTTCATCAGAATGACAAGAAGGAGAAGCCCCCCCCCCCCAGCAAAGAAAAGACAGTGATTCTGTGGCCTCTGCCACAGAAATAATGGATATGGATGTAACCAAATTATCAGAAATGGAATTCAGAGTAACGATGGTCAAAATGATGAGTAGAATTGAAAAAACTATTAACGAAAAGGTTACTGAGAATATAGAATCCCTAAGGACAGAAATGAGAGCGAATCTGACAGAAATTAAAAATTCTATGAGCCAAATGCAGGCAAAACTAGAGGCTCTGACGGCCAGGGTCGCAGAAGCAGAGGAACGGGTTAGTGAATTGGAGGATGGGTTAATAGAGGAAAAAATGAAAATAGAAGTGGTCTTAAAAAAATCCACGCCCACGAATGTAGGTTACGGGAGATTACTGACTCAATGAAACGATCCAATGTTAGAATCATCGGCATCCCCGAGGGGGTGGAGAAAAACAGAGGTCTAGAAGAGATATTTGAACAAATTGTAGCTGAAAACTTCCCTAATCTAGCAAGGGAAACAAACATTCGTGTCCAAGAGGCAGAGAGGACCCCTCCCAAGCTCAACCATGACAAACCTACGCCACGTCACGTCATAGTGCATTTCGCAAATATTAGATGCAAGGATACAGTATTGAAAGCGGCCAGGGCAAAGAAATTTCTCACGTACCAAGGCAAAAGCATCAGAATTACGTCAGACCTGTCTACACAGACCTGGAATGAGAGAAAGGGTTGGGGGAGCATATTTAAAGCTCTTTCAGAGAAAAACATGCAGCCAAGGATCCTTTATCCAGCAAGGCTGTCATTCAGAATTGATGGAGAAATAAAGACATTTCAGAATCGCCAGTCACTAACCAATTTCGTAACGACGAAACCAGCCCTACAGGAGATATTACGGGGGGTTCTATAAAAGTAAAAAGGCCCCAAGAGTGATACAGAACAGAAAGTCACAGCCAATACAAACAAAGACTTTACTGGCAACATGGCAACATTAAAATCATATCTCTCAGTAATCAGTCTTAATGTAAATGGTTTGAACCATCCCATAAAGTGCCACAGGGTTGCAGATTGGATAAAAAGAAATGACCCATCCATTTGCTGTCTACAAGAGACTCATTTCAAACCCAAAGATGCATTCAGACTGAGAGTAAGGGGATGGAGTACCATCTTTCACGCAAATGGACCTCAAAAGAAAGCTGGGGTAGCAATTCTCATATCAGATAAATTGGATTTTAAACTACAGACTATAGTTAGAGATGCAGAAGGGCACTATATTATTCTTAAGGGAAGTATTCAACAAGTGGATATGACAATTATAAATATATATGCCCCCAACAGGGGAGCAGCAAGATACACAAGTCAACTCTTAACCAGAATAAAGAGACATATAAATAAAAATACATTAATAGTAGGGGACCTCAACACTCCACTATCAGAAATAGACAGAACACCCTGGCAAAAACTAAGCAAAGAATCAAAGGCTTTGAATGCCATACTCGACGAGTTGGACCTCATAGATATATATAGAACACTACACCCCAGAACCAAAGAATACTCATTCTATTCTAATGCCCATGGAACATTCTCAAGAATAGACCATGTTCTGGGACACAAAACAGGTCTCAACCGATACCAAAAGATTGAAATTATCCCCTGCATATTCTCAGACCACAACGCTCTGAAATTGGAACTCAACCATAAGGAAAAATTTGGAAGAAACTCAAACACTTGGAGACTAAGAACCATCCTGCTCAGGAATGACTCGATAAACCAGGAAATCAAAAATCAAATTAAACAATTTATGGAGACCAATGAGAATGAAAATACAACAGTCCAAAACCTATGGAATACTGCAAAGGCAGTCCTAAGGGGGAAATACATAGCCATCCAAGCCTCACTCAAAAGAATAGAAAAATCTAAAATGCAGTTTTTATATTCTCACCTCAAGAAGCTGGAACAGCAACAGAGGGACAGGCCTAATCCACGCACGAGGAAGCAGTTGACCAAAATTAGAGCTGAAATCAATCAAGCAGAAACCAGAAGTACAGTAGAGCAGATCAACAGGACTAGAAGCTGGTTCTTTGAGAGAATCAATAAAATTGACAGACCCCTGGCAAGACTTATCCAAAAGAAAAGAGAAAGGACCCAGATTATTAAAATTATGAATGAAAAAGGAGAGGTCACGACGAGCACCATTGAAATTGGAAGGATTATTAGAAATTTTTATCAACAGCTATATGCCAATAAACTAAGCAATCTGGAAGAGATGGAATCCTTCCTGGAAACCTATAAACTACCAAGATTGAAACCGGAAGAAATTGATTCCTTAAACAGGCCAATTAATTATGAAGAAATTGAGTCAGTGATAAACAACCTTCCAAATAACAAAACTCCAGGCCCAGACGGTTTTCCTGGGGAATTCTACCAAACATTCAAAGAAGAAATAATACCTATTCTCCTAAAGCTATTTCAAAAAATAGAATCAGAAGGAAAGCTACCAAACTCATTTTATGAGGCCAATATTACCTTGATCCCCAAACCAGGCAAAGACCCCATCAAAAAGGAGAATTACAGACCGATTTCCCTAATGAATATGGACGCCAAAATCCTCAACAAGATACTTGCTAATAGAATCCAACAATACATTAAAAGGATTATCCATCACGATCAAGTGGGATTCATACCTGGGATGCAAGCGTGGTTCAATATTCGCAAATCAATCAGCGTGATACATCATATCAACAAGAAAAGACTCAGGAACCATATGATCCTCTCAATCGATGCCGAAAAAGCATTTGACAAAATACAGCATCCTTTCCTGATTAAAACCCTTCAGAGTGTAGGAATAGAAGGTACATTTCTCAATCTCATAAAAGCCATCTATGAAAAGCCTACTGCAAATATTATTCTCAATGGGGAAAAGCTGGAAGCCTTTCCCTTAAGATCAGGAACTCGACAAGGATGCCCACTCTCGCCACTATTATTCAACATAGTACTAGAAGTCCTTGCAACAGCAATCAGACGACAAAAAGGGATCAAAGGTATTCAAATTGGCAAAGAAGAAGTCAAAATGTCTCTCTTTGCAGATGACATGATACTCTATATGGAAAACCCAAAAGAAGCCACTCCCAAACTATTAGAAGTTATAGAGCAATTCAGTAACGTGGCAGGATACAAAATCAATGCTCAGAAATCAGTTGCATTTCTATACACGAATAACGAGACCGAAGAAAGAGAAATTAGGGAATCCATCCCATTTACAATAGCACCAAAAACCATACGTTACCTTGGAATTAACTTAACCAGAGACGTAAAGGACCTATATTCTAGAAACTATAAATCACTCTTAAAAGACATTGAGGAAGACATAAAAAGATGGAAAGATATTCCATGCTCATGGATCGGAAGAATTAACATAGTTAAAATGTCCATGCTACCCAGAGCAATCTACACTTTCAATGCTATCCCGATCAAAATACCAAGGACATTTTTCAAAGAACTGGAACAAACAGTCCTTAAATTTGTATGGAACCAGAAAAGGCCCCGAATCTCCAAGGAACTGTTGAAAAGGAAAAACAAAGCTGGGGGCATCACAATGCCAGATTTCGAGCTGTACTACAAAGCTGTGATCACAAAGACAGCATGGTACTGGCACAAAAACAGACACATAGACCAATGGAACAGAATAGAGAGCCCAGAAATGGACCCTCGGCTCTTTGGGCAACTAATATTTGATAAAGCAGGAAAAAACATCCGGTGGGAAAAAGACAGTCTCTTCAATAAATGGTGCTGGGAAAATTGGACAGCTACATGCAAGAGAATGAAACTTGACCACTATCTCACACCATACACAAAAATAAACTCCAAATGGATGAAAGACCTCGATGTGAGACAGGAATCCATCAAAATTCTAGAGGAGAACATAGGCAACAACCTCTACGACATCGGCCAAAGCAACCTTTTTCATGACACATCCCCAAAGGCAAGAGAAACGAAAGATAAAATGAATTTATGGGACTTCATCAAGATTAAAAGTTTCTGCACATCCAAGGAAACAGTCAGAAAAACTAAGAGGCAGCCCACGGAATGGGAGAATATATTTGCAAATGACACTACAGATAAAGGACTGGTATCCAAGATCTACAAAGAACTTCTCAAACTCAATACACGAGAAACAAATAAACAAATCAAAAAATGGGCAGAAGATATGAACAGACACTTTTCCAATGAAGACATACAAATGGCTAACAGACACATGAAAAAATGTTCAAAATCATTAGCCATCAAGGAAATTCAAATCAAAACCACACTGAGATACCACCTTACACCAGTTAGAATGGCAAAAATAGACAAGGCAAGAAACAACAATTGTTGGAGAGGATGTGGAGAAAGGGGATCCCTCCTACATTGTTGGTGGGAATGCAAGTTGGTACAGCCACTCTGGAAAACAGTGTGGAGGTCCCTTAAAAAGTTAAAAATTGAGCTACCCTATGATCCAGCCATTGCACTACTGGGTATTTACCCCAAAGATACAGACGTAGTGAAGAGAAGGGCCATATGCACCCCAATGTTCATAGCAGCAATGTCCACAATAGCTAAATTGTGGAAGGAGCCGAGATGCCCTTCAACAGATGACTGGATTAAGAAGTTGTGGTCCATATATACAATGGAATATTACTCAGCTATCAGAAAGAACGAGTTCTTAACATTTGCTACAACATGGACAGCACTGGAGGAGATAATGCTAAGTGAAATAAGTCAAGCAGAGAAAGACAACTATCGTATGATTTCTCTCATCTATGGAACATAAGAACTAGGATGATCGGTAGGGGAAGAAAGGGATAAAGAAAGGGGGGTAATCAGAAGGGGGAATGAAACATGAGAGACTATGGACTATGAGAAACAAACTGAGGACTTCAGAGGGGAGGGGAGTGGGGGAATGGGATAGACCGGTGATGGGTAGTAAGGAGGGCACGTATTGCATGGTGCACTGGGTGTTATACACAACTATGAATCATCGAGCCTTACATCGGAAACCGGGGATGTACTGTATGGTGACTAACATAATATAATAAAAAATCATTAAAAAAAAAATAGAAGGGAAGTTCCTCACATAAAGTAAATGAACGAAAAACCCAAAGCTAACATCATACTTAACAATGAAAGACTGAAATCTTTTTCCTTAAGATCGGGAAAAAACGAAGGATGTCAGTACTTGTTTTCTATTCAGCATTTACTGGAGGTTCCAGCCAGTGTATTCAGGCTAGGAAAAAAAGTCAGCCATAATGGAAAGGAAGATAAAAATTCTCTCTATTGGCAGATGACATCATCCATCATGTGGAAAATTCTAAGGAAAACACTATATTAGAGCTAATAAATGAGTTCAGCAAGGTAGCAGGATACAAAATCAATATACAAAAATCAATTGTATTTCTATACACTTGCAATGAACAATCTGAAAATTATATGGGAAATCTATTCCATCCACATAGCATCAAAAACAATAAAATATTTATTAGCAATTGAGGCACCTGCGTGGCTCACTTGGTTAAGCATCCAACTCCTGATTTCAGCTCAGGTCATGATCTCAGGGTCATGAGATCAAGCCCCACATCAGGCTCCATGCTGGGAGCCTGCTTCTTCCTCTCCCGCTCCCCCTGCTTGTGTTCCCTCTCTCGCTGGCTGTCTCTCTCTGTCAAACAAATAAATAAAATCTTTAAAAATAATAATAATAAAATAAAATTAGGTTGTTTAGGGTGCCTGGCTGGTTCAGTCAGTGGAGCACGTGACCCTTGATCTGGGGGTTGTGAGTTCAAGCCCCATGTTGGGAGTCAAGTTTATTTAAGAAAATAGATCAATTTTTTTAAAAGACAATAACAAACGTTAGCTAGGATAAGGATCAACTGGAACCCTCATACATTGCTGATAGGAATATAAAATAGTTCAGCCACTACAGAAGACAGTTTGTCAGTTTCTCAATAAGTTGAACATAGAATTACCATATGACCCAAAAATTTCACTCCTAGGTATACACCCAAAATAATTGGAAACAGGTGTTCAAACAAAAACTTGTACAAGAATATTCATAGCAGCACTATTTACAATAGCCAAAAGATAAAAATACCTCAAATGTCATTAACTGATGAATGGATAAGCAAAATATAGTATACCATACAACAGAGTGTTCTTCAGCCTTAAAAAAGAATAAAGTATTGATACATGCTACAATATAGATGGATTTTGAAAACATTATGGTAAGTGAAAGAAGCCAGACACAAAAGGCCACATATTGGGGCACCTGGGTGGCTCAGTCATTAAGCGTCTGCCTTCGGCTCAGGGCATGATCCCAGAGTCCTGGGATCGAGCCCCACATCAGGTGCCTCCTCTGGGAGCCTGCTTCTTCCTCTCCCACTCCCCCTGCTTCTGTTCCCTCTCTCGCTGGCTGTCTCTCTCTGTCAAATCAATAAATAAAATCTTTAAGAAAAAAGAGGCCACATATTATATGATTCCATTTATATGAAATATCCAGAACAGATAAATCCATAGAGATAGAAAGCAGATTAGTGGTTGCTAGGGACTGCAGGGGAATGGGGAATGGAAAGTAACTGCTTAATGGATATGGGGTTCCATTTAGAGTGATGAAGAAATTCTGGAACTAGAGAGTGATAATTGTTGCACAGTATTGTGAATGTACTAAATGACACTGAATTGTACACTGTAAAATGGCTAAATTTTTAAAAATAGCAGAGTAGAAATTTCTGCAGTCTTGTCAGTGCTATGTAGACAAAGACCCATACCCACTAGACCCACGAAGGCTGTCAATCAAAAGCCCTAGTGAACCAGAAGTAGTCTGCAACCTGGTATCAACATAGACCAGTCCTTGATAGAGTATGGTGATCAGCCCCCAAATTCTATCTACCTTGCAGAAAAATGCTTAATCCTCTCTGGTGAAAGATAAGCTCATTTTGAGCATCTACAGTATTTTTAAACATGCTTGAGACTCAGTTATAATTACTAGGCATGAGAATTGACAAAACAATATGGCCAGATAACCAAAAGGAAAAACAGATAACCAAGAGAAGCAGACTGAGGGGTGACCCAGATACTACATAGAATGAGCAGAAAAATGACTTTAAAATAACTATCACTAAATTTGTTCAGAAAAATAGAGAAGATGGAAATTTTCATAGAGAATTGGAGCCATAAAAAATTAAATGGACACCTAGAACTGAAAATTCCAATACTTGAAATTAAGAAGTCAATGGATTGGGGTGCCTGGGTGGCTCAGTCGGTTGAGTGTCTGGCTTTTGATTTCGGCTCAGGTTGTGATCTCAGGGCCCTGGGATCAAGCCATATGTCAGCTCTGCACTCAGTGGGAAGTGTTCTTGAGGATTCTCTCTCTCCCTCTCCCTCTATCCCTCCCCCGCTCATTCTCTCTCTCTAAAATAAACAAATATTTTTTAAAGAGAAGTCAATGGATGACTGGCCGAAAGAAAACATCTAAACTGAAACACAAAGAATCGATTTTGGAAAAACTGAACAGTGTAAAAGGCATGTAGGACATGGTTAAGAGGTCTAATATACATGTAAATGGAGTCCCAGAGGAAGAGAAAGATACTGGAGCAGCATCAATATTAGAATTCAAATTTTGCAAATTAATAAAAGACATCAAGCCACAGATTTAAGAAAGGTCAGTAAAGGTCAAGCAAGATAGGGGCTCCTGGGTGGCTCTGTTGGTTAAGCATCTGCCTTTGGCTCAGGTCTTGATCTCAGGTCCTGGGATTGAGCCCCACGTTGGACTCCTTGCTCAGCAAGGAGTCTGCTCCTCCCTCTCCCTCCACCCCTCCTCTTGGCTCGTGCTTTCACTCTCTTTCTCTAATAAATGAATAAAATCTTTTTAAAAAAAAAGGTCAAGCAAGATACATTCAAAGAATGTGGTATCTAGGCACATTGTAGTAAGACTGCTAAAATACAAAGACAGAGAAAAATCTTAATAGCCAGAGGAAAAATGGAGGGGAAAGAACACTAAAATGAACAGCTGGATTCTGCACAGAAATAGTAGAAGCCAAAAAACAAGAAAATCATACAAAGTGCTGAAAGAAAATCATGTCCAATCCAGAATTCTATAGACCCAGTGAAAATAGCCTTCAAAAATAAAGGTGATGTAGGCACCTGGGTGGTTCAGTTGGTTAAGCGACTGCCTTTGGCTCAGGTCATTATCCCAGAGTCCTGGGATCGAGTCCAGCATCAGGCTCCCTGCTCAGCGGAGAGTCTGCTTCTCCCCCTGACCCTCTCCCCTCTCATGCTCTCTCACTCACTCTCTCTTTCAAATAAATAAATAAAATATTTTTTAAAAATAAAATAAAGGTGATGTATGTGGAATTCCCAGTATGATAAAGAGGTTGACAAATCCTATCCACAAAAAATCAAATACAAAACTAGACAACTTATCAAAAACAACCATTGCAGGGTTCTGGAAAGTAACCAAAGGTAGACAACAGTTACAACTTCAGTTAAGGGCAGCAGAAGTCTGGAGCCTTCTTTCCCAAGGCCACTTTCAATCTTCCATTCCTTTAATTAGGCAGCTAGCTATACTGTCACAAGAGGTGGTCTTAATTTGGGGAAGGGAGAAAAAGTCAAAGTTTTGTTGGCTGAAAGTGGAGAATTTGATAGGAAACAAAGGGGAAAACCCACAGTTTAAATAACCTTGTGATCACGGTTAAGATGAGCAGTGAGCTCCAGAAATTTAACAGTCATAAAAGGTCAAAATAAGATTTCCACTCATGCCTAGCTGACTAGGGAATTACATGCATGAGCAGGGAAGATCCAAGAGAGCCCAGCAGAAAGCGAAAGCTAAGGGTGATTTGAAAGCTGTCTAAGGGGTGCCTGGGTGGCTCAGTCAGTTAAGCATCTGACTCTTTATCTCAGCTCAGGTCTCGATCTCAGGTCGTAAGTTCAAGCCCCTCTTTGGTTGGGTGTCTCTCTTGATCGGATGGGGACCCCCAAATGTGGGGTAATGATCAGGTGGAAGCTGGTGGTCAGATGGTGAAAAGAATTCACCTGAAGCAGAGCAAAGGAGAGGCTGTCTGTAACAAGGCAGTGGTGGGTGGAGGCTGTTTTTAAAGGGGGAAGGTGAGGAGGTATGGCAACATATGGAATTTTCCCTTTTTGGTAGCTGTGCCTGGTTGTAAGTAGCCCATTGGTTAGTTAGGGCTTATGGGTATATCTTGAGATGGGTCGCCTAATGGACCTGTCTGATCAGCCAGATGGTTGCTGTGGGCTTTATTTATTTATTTATTTGTTTGTTTGTTTGTTTGTTTGTTTATTATTTTCTTCCAAGTTTTTATTTAAATTCAAGTTAGTTAACATATAGTATAGCATTGGTTTCAGGAGTAGAATTTAGTGATTCATCAATTACATATAACACCCAGTGCTCATCACAAGTGCCCTCCTTAACGCCCATCGCCCATTTAGCCCATCCCCTCACCCACCTCCCCTCCAGCAACCCTCAGGTTTTTCTCTATAGTTAAAAGTCTCTTATGGTTTGCTCTTTCTACATTCCATTGCTCAAGGTTGTTTGCCTAAAAGTGGTCTCTACAGGGAGTGCATTCTAAATTTAGACAGCTTTCACAAGAGAATCTGACTTTGAGAGAGCTTAGATACTCAATTTAGTAGTCAAACGCTTCAAAGCACCTATTATGAATATGTTCAAAGAATTATAGGAAACTATGTTCAAATAATTAAAGGAAAATATGACAATTTATCAAATATACAGAGTTTCAATACAGAAGCAAAAACTACATAAAATAACCAAATAGGAATTCTAGAGTTTAAAAAGAACTGACATGAAAACTTCACCAGATGGGCTCAACAGCAGATATGAGATGAAAGAAGAAAGAATCAGAAAACTCAAAGATAAAGCAATAGAAAGAACCAAATCCAAATAATAGAAAGAAAAACAAATTGAAGAAAAATTAACATAGCTGCATATACTGGTAGATGCTATCAAGTGTAATAAGTTAAGTGTAATGAGACTCCCAGAAAGAAAAGAGTTGAAGAAAGAGGAAGAAAAAAATAACCAAAAAAAAAAATAATGGCTGAAATATTCCCATATTTGATGAAAAATATTAATCTACAGAAGCTCAACAAACTCCAAACAGGACACACCATAGTCAAACTGTTGAAAGCCACAGACAAAAAAAAAATCTTGAAAGCAGCAAGAGAAAAGCAATTTGTCATGTACAAGGGAACAACAATTCACTTAATGGCGACATCTCATCAGACTTAATGGAAAGCCAGAAGGCAATAGATGACATTTTCAAAGTGTTGAAAGAAAAAAACTGTCAACCAGTGATTCTGTTTCCAGAAAAACTAAAGTTGAAATAAAGCTGAAAATAAAGTTAAAATGAAGACATTCTTACATGTATTTACTTCTTAGTTTCCTCAAACATTGGTGTGTTTTAAAGAACTTTGAGGCCAGAGTAAGAAGAATGAAAGGATATTCCAGGAAAATAAGCATATCCACGTGGAGATCTGGAGGACAATTTGATCAAAGGATTTCTTTCTTTTTAGAGTATACTGTGTTCACATTGCAGATACTTCCACATTGTGACATTTAAAAGACTCATTGAGTTTCTGGGGCACTCCCAAGGTTGGGGTGGGTAGTAAAGGGAATGTAATTCTATGCATTGTGAATATATATATGTTTTCAAGTTAAAAAAAAAACTAAAGACATTCTCAGATAAAGAGTGAGAGAATTTGTTCCTAGTGGACCCGACTTAACAAGAAATACTAATGGAAAACATTCAGGCTAAAATGAAATAACTCAAATCCACAAGAAGAAATGAAGAATGAAGGAAATCAAAATGCAAAAATGGATTTCAATATTCCACTTTAATTTTTATTTTGAGAGAGAGAGAGCACATGGGGGTGGGGAGGGGCAGAGGGAGAGGGAGGGAGATAGAATTGTAAGCAGGCTCCACACCCAGCATGAGTCTGACATAGGTCCAATCTCATAATCTTAAGACCATGACCTGAGTGGGAATCAGGAGTTGGATACTTGACCAACCGAGCCACCCAGGCACTCCTCAATACTCCATTTTAAATAATGGATAATCATCTAGATATAAAATCAGTAAGGAAACATTGGATTTGAACTATACTTTAGACCAAATGGACCCAACAGACATATACAGAACATTCTATCCAACGGCAGCAAAATACACATTCCTCTCAAGCATACAGGGAACATTCTCTAAGATAGATCATGTTACATACAAAACAAGTCTTAGCAAATTTAAGAAGATTGAAATTACATCAATATCTTTTCCAACCACAATGGTATGAAACTAGAAAACAATAATAGGAAGAAATTTGGAAAATTTATATGTTCATACTGGAAATTAAGCAACGCACTCCTGAACAACCAATGGGTCAAAGAAGAAATCAGAAAAATCTCTTGATGGGTGCCTGGCTGGCTCAGTCAGGACAGCATGCAACTCTTGATCTTGGGATTATAAGTTCAAGCCCCACACTGGGTGTAGAGATTACCTACAAATAAAATTTTTTAAAGGGGTGCCTGTGTGGCTCAGTTGTTAGGTGTCTGCTTTTGGCTCAGGGCGTGATCCCGGAGTCCTGGGATTGAGCCCCACATCAGGCTTCTCCACTGGAAGCCTGCTTCTTCCTCTCCCACTCCCCCTGCCTGTGTTCCCTCTCTTGCTAGTTGTCTCTCTCTGTGTCAAATAAATAAATAAATTCTTTTAAAAAAATTTTTTTTAATACCTTGAGGGGCACCTGGGTGGCACAGTCAGTTAAGCGTCTAACTCTTGGTTTTGGCTCAGGTCACGGTCTCGTGGTTGTGGGATCAAGACCCACATCAGGCTCTATGCTCAGCACAGAGTCTGCTTGAGACTCTCTCCCCCTCTCCATCTGCCCTTCTCATTCATGTTCGCTCTCTCCCACTTTCTCTCTCTCTCAAATAAATAAATCTTTTAAAAAATATCTTGAGACACACAAAAGTGGAAACACAGTGTAAAAAAAAAACCTACTGGATGCAACAAAAGCAGTTCTAAGAAGGAAGCGTTTAGCAATAAATACCTACATTAAGAAAAAGGAAAGATCTCAAATAAACAACCTAACTCTGTACCTCAAGGTACTATAGAAAGAAATAAGTCCAAAGTTAGCATCAGGAAAGAAGTAATAAAGATTATAACAGAAATAAATGAAAGCAAGACTAGGGGCACCTGGGTGTCTGCCTTCGGCTCAGGTCATGATCCCAGGGTCATGTGGAGCTTGCTTCTCCCTCTCCCTCTGCTGCTCCCTCTGTTTGTGCACTTTCTCTCTCTCTCTCTCTCTCTCTCTCTCTCTCTCTCAGGTAAATAAATAAAATTTAAAAAAAAAGAAACCAAGACTAAAAAAAAACACAAAAAATCAACAAAACTAAGCTGTTTTTTTGAAAAGATAAACAAAAATGATAAACACTTAGCTAAGACTCAGAAAAAAAGAGAGAAGACTCAAAAAAATAGAAATGAAAGAGGAGGCATTACAACTGATATCACAGAAATACAAAGGATCATTAAGAGACTACTATGAACAATTATATGTCAACAAATTGGATAACCTAGAAGAAAGAGAAAAATTCCTAGTAACCCACAACCTAACAAGACTGAATCAGAAAGAAAAAGTCTGAACAGATCAATAATGGGTAAGGAGATTGAATCTGTAACCAAAAACCTCCCGAAACAGAAAAGCTCTGAACCAGATAGTTTCACTGGTGAATTTCACCAAATATTTGAAGAATTAATGTCAATCCTACTTGAACTCTTCAAAAAATTGAATAGGAAGGAATGATCCCAAACTGTTTTAGGAAGTAAGCATTCTCCTGATACCAAAGCCAGGTAAGAACACTACAAGAAAAAGAAAATTACAGGCCAATATCTCTAATGAACATAGGTGCAAAAATCCTCAACAAAATACTGGCAAACTGAATTCAACAGCACACTAAAAGGATCATACACCATGATCAAGTGGGATTTACCCCTGAGATGCAAGGATGGTTCAACATCTGCAAATCAATCAATGTGATACACCGCACCGACAGAATGAAGGATTAAAATCATATGATAATCTCAATAGATGCATAAAAAGCATTTGACAAAAATCAGCACCCTTTCATGACAAAAAAAAATCTTAACAAATTATGTTATAGGAATGCACCCCAACATAATAAAGGTGATCTATGACAAGCCCACAGCTAGTATCATGCTCAATGGTGAAAGGTTGAAAGCTTTTCCTCTAAAATCAAAAACAAAACAAAACAAAACAAAAAGACAAAGATGCCCACTCTTAACATTTCTTTTAAGATTTCATTTATTTATTTGAGAGAGAGAGAGAGCGAGAGAGAGAGCATGCAGGAGCAGGGGGAGGGACAGAGGGAGAGGGAGAAAGAGAAGCTGACTCCCTGGTGAGTGCAAAGCCCAATGTGGGGCTCAATCCCAGGACCCTGAGCTGAAGTCAGACGCTTCACCAACTGAGCCACCCAGGCACCCCCCACACTCTTACCATTTCTATTCAACATATTACTGAAAGTCCAGAGCAATTAGGGAAGAAAAAGAAATAAAACGCATCCAAATCATAGAAGAAGAAGTAAAATTATCCCCTAAAGAATCCACCAAAAACTGTTAGAACTAATAAATGCATTCAGTGATGTTGCAGGATACAAAATTAACACTAAAAAATCTGTTGCATCTCTATACACTAACAACATACTAGCCAAGAAAAAAAAATTACATAAAGAATGCCAGTTACAATCACATCAAAACAATAAAATACTTAGGATTAAATTTAAGGAGGTGAAAGATCTGTACAGTGAAAACTATAAAACATTAAAGAAATTGAGATGATACAAATAAATGGAAAGATAATCCATATTCATGGATTGGAAGAATTAATATTGTTAAAATGTCCATACTACCCGAAGCAATCGTTAGATTTAAAGCAATCTCTATCAAAATTTCACTGGTATTTTTCACAGAATTAGAAAAACCACTCCTAAAATTCACATGGACAAAAGACCCCAAATAACCATAGCCATCTTGAGCAAGAAGAACAAAAATGAAGGCATAACACTTCTGATTTCAAATTATTACAAAGCTGCAGCAATCAGGAGTCCCCACACAAGCCAAGTGTGTCAGAGGCAGAAGCAGAAGCAACAAAGTTCCTGGAGCTTCTCCGAAGTTGCTGTCTGGGTTGCCTGTTTGGCCGTCCCCTCCCTGCCTGGCAAAAGCAATGGCTTCCAATCTCCTGCGCGTGGTCATCCTTGGGCCGCCTGGCTTGGCCAAAGGCACTATGTGCCTGAGGATCACTCAGAACTTTGGCCTCCAGCATCTCTTGCGGAACTTGTGGAAGAACAAGAAGGGTCACCTACACAAGTCTAAGATGCCTCTGCACATTTTAAGCCCTTCACAAGAAAGCAAGTGCAGGCTGGATTTCGAACGGCATCTAACCCAAATCTTAGCTGATTTCTGAGCAGCATGTTGTTGCCATAGTAACCTTTTCACACCCGCTGGTGTTGGCCTCTGGTTCCCCCCATCCTGAAAGGCTGTCGAACCACAGCAGCAGGAGGCCTGAGAAGGCCCAGGCAGTAGCCTTGTCCCAAGTTCTCTGCTATGTGCCCTTCCTGGTGACCATGTGATTGAAGCCAGTTGCTCTTTGTGGTTGCATCTTTGGCCTTGAGTGACTGTCCACAGTTTATTTTTTCTGTTAAGAGTGAGACCTTTTCTGCATCCATGCTCCATAGAATCTCTCCTTTGCGGACATCCTGGAATGAAAGTATTTGGCTTCTACTATTTTTACAAGACTGTATTTTTTACATTTGTTTTCTCCCTTGTTAGGCTATGAAATAATACAGATAGTTACTGCTTTTATCCCTCTGAGATCCCTTTCTAAGAGTTGAGGGCGAGGGGAGGGTGCCAAATAGCTTCCTGCACCAGTAACTGAGTTCTGCAGAGGGTCTACTTACCCGGCTGAGCTGACCCTCGTGAGTTGACACTGCCCTTTTCTTTTATTGTGAAAAAATAAAATCCTCAGGGCGCCTGGGTGGCTCAGTCATCTGCCTTCGGCTCAGGTCATGATCCTGGGGTCCTGGGGTTGAGCCCCGACTCAGGCTCCCTGCTCAGCGGGGAATCTGCTTCTCTCTCTCCCGCTGCCCCTCCCCCTGGCTCATGCTCTCTCATGCTCTCTCTCTCTCTCAAAAGAATAAATAAAATCTTTTTTTAAAAATTAAAATAAAATAAATTCCTCAAAGTCTTTGGGAGTCTTCAAAAAAAAACCGTGAGAGACTTACCTACATAAATGTTAAAGGATCATGTCTTGTGTGTAGAAGTAATAAGACCGTATGAAATTACTGCACTAAAAGAAAAGTTTAGCTTTTTATTCAAGACAAAAAAAGTGTATTTTGAAATGCTGCTAAACATTGATGCTGACAGTGTTTTTCTCCTGTGAGTGTCTGAAGTATATTATAAATAGTTGGGAAAGAGAATGGAGCCGGTGGGTTGAGGAAAATGTTGCACCAGCTGTGCCCAGACTAAGTATGACAGCTTTATGATTGTAGGAAAACAAATTCTTAAAACTTTTTTCTATTCCAAAGATGCTTTCTATGGGGTGGCCATTAAGTCTAGAAATATAGATAATACAATTTTGTCATTCTTTGTAATGTAATATCAATAAACCATGTATTAGAGGGAAAAAAAGCTACAACAACCAAAACAGTGTGTAGTTCTGACATAAAAATAAACACATACATCAATGGAACAGAATAGTCCAGACATAAACTCATGTACATATGGTCAATCTTTGACAAGGGTGCCAAGAATGGTCTCTTCAATCAGTGGTGTTGGGAACTGGAGATCTACAATCAAAAGAATGAAATTGGATCTTTATTGGGCCCACCATACACAAAAATCAACTCAAAATGGATTAAAGACTCAATCATAAAACCTGAAAACATAAAACTATGAGAAGGAAACATAGGGGGAATGCTCCTGACATTGGTCTTGGCAACAATTTTTTTAATGTGACACCAAAAGCACAGGCAACAAAAGCAGAAATAGACAAGTGGGGCCACATCAAGCTAAAACACTTCTGTGCAGCAAAGGAAACAATCACCAAAATGAAAATCTAACCTACAGAATGGGAGAAGATATTTGCAAACCATGTATCTGATAAAGGGTTAATATCCAGAATATGTAAGGAACTCATACAACTCAATAACAAATAATTAAACCAATTTTAAAATTGGCAAAGGACCTGAATAGGCATTTCTCCAAAGAAGACATACATATGGCCAATAGGTACATGAAAATGTGTTCAACATCACTAATCATCAGGGAAATGCAAATAAAAATCATAATGAGATATCAACTCATACCTGTTAGGATGGCTATTATTTGGTGAGAATGTAAATTGGTACAGCCAATATGGGGAAAAGTATGAGATTCCTCAAAGTATTAAAAATAGAACCACCATATGATCTAGGAATCCCACTTCTGGTTATTTATCCAAAGGTATTGAAATCGGGATCCCAAAGAGATATCCACACTCCCTTGTTCACTGCAGCATCAGTCACAATAGCCAAGACACAGAAATAACTAAATGTCCATCGACAGATGAATGCATAAAGAAAATATGGTATATACATACAATGGAATATCATTTGGCCTAAAAAAGATGGAAATCTTGCCATGTGCAACAACATGGGTGGACCTGGAGAACATTATGCTAAGGGAAATAAGCCACATACAGAAAGACTAATACTGTATGATTTCATATGTTGATCTAAAATAGTCAAGCTCATAGAAGCAGAGAATAGAATGGTGGTTGCCAGGGTCTGGTTGGAAGGGGAAATAGGGAAACAGTGGTTAAAGGATACAAAGTTTTAGTTATGTAAGAAAAATTCTCAAGATACCTACAGCATAGTGTCTCTAGCTAACAATACTGTATTGTATACTTAACATTTGCTCAGAGAGTAGATCATATGTTAAGTGTTCTCAACACATCATTATCATCATCATCATCATAAATAATAAAAATAATAATAATAATAATAATAACGGCAGGAGGAAACTTTATGGCATAGATTGGGGTGATGGTTTCACATGTAAACTTATCCCCAAACTCATCGATGTGTATACATTAAATATGTACAGCTTTTCATATGTCAATCATACCTCAATAAGTGGGTTTTTTAAAGGCAATAGAAGGAAGAGGAGAAAATGAAGAATTATTACATAATAACAGATAACTGAAACAGTAGCAAAACTATAAAGCAAAAAAGAGTAACATAAAAGTCAGGGTGGTGGTTATCTCTAGGGAGAAGTAGAGTCATGATTTGGACAAGGTACAAGGGGCTTTCTGGAGTTATGGCAATGTTTTATTTCTTGCCTTGGGTGAGGGTTACACTGATGTTATTATAATGTATTAAGCTGTACATTTCTATTCTGTGCACCTGGTTTTATGTGTGTTATATTTCACAATAAAAGGCTTAAGAAAATTTGGCCAAGCTGGTGTGTAGATATACACACCTAGTTTATTATTTTCACTGCCATATAATACTCCAATAAATGATAGATAGCACAAGAATATAAACAGGAAACACAACCTGATAACACATTTAGACCTGAAATAGCTGAAAATCAGACATAACCCAGTTGGTTATTGCCTCCCTTCCCCTGCCCAGCCTCCATTTTCAAACAGAGGCAGACTAAGGTTTTTACTTTTAGCATGAGGTCATAGAAGGGAGGGTAAAGCCGGGAAGGAGAGGCACATAACCTTGTCTCAGGAAGCAAGATGGAGGGAGGGTCGGCCTGGTATTCTCCCATCCAATATCCCCAGATCAAGAAAATAAAACAAGTCCCAACTAACTGGGAGATTCCCATAGTCACTACCCAGGTCCTGGAAGTCCCAGCCACGGGACCCAAAATCTTCATCAGCGCTTTATGCCAGAGCAACACCTGCCACTAGATGGCACCAAACTCCAGTCAGGATCAGAACAGATTTGGATTCTCCAATAGATTTGCCCCATTCATTTCCTTAATCCCACAACGACACAATTTCACATTTTATGTGACTGAATTTCTTGTAAGCTATCTATTACATTATGGCAGGGTTTTATATTGCTCCAATTTATCTGTTCTACTGTTGGATGGGCACTTGGATAGTTTCCAACCCATTGGCTAATTACAAACAAAGCTGCTATTTATTTAATTAGATCATCTTTAATTTCTTTCAGCAATGTTTTTTCATTTTCAGCAGACAAGTTTGTACCTCCTTGGTTAAGTTTATTCTTAAGTATTTTGCTCTTTTTGGTGCTATTTTAAGTAGAATTGTTTTCTTAATTTCATTTCAAACTGTTCATTGCTAGGGGATACAAACCCAACTAATTTTTGCATGTTGATCTTATATCCTGAACTTTGCTGAATGTTTATTACCTTTAACAGTTTTTTGTGGATTCCTTAAGATTTCCTATATATAAGATGATGCCATCTGCAAATAGAGATAGTTCCACCTCTTCCCTTCCAGTATAGAGGTCTTACATTTCTTTTTGTTGCCTAATTGGATGTCTTTTTTTTTTTTCTTGTCTCACTGCTGTGGCTAGAACCTCTAGTACAATATTGAGTAGAAGTGGTAAAAGTGGGCATCCTTATCTTATTCCTGTTCTTAGGGAGAAAGTCATTGAGTACAATGTTAGTCATGGGTTCCAAATGCCCTTTATCATGTTGAGAAAGTTCCCTTCCATTCCCAGATTTCCAAGTGTTCTATCATGAAAGAGGTTTGGGTTTTGTCAAAAGCTTTTTCCGTCAAGAACTTTTGGATCCACATTCATAAGGGATATTGGTCTAGTTTTCTCGTGATGTCTTTGTCCTGCTCTGATATCAAGGCAATTCTCATGGGATGAAGGTAAGGAAAGGCCTCATAGAATGGATTAGGAAGTATTTCCTCCTCTTGTTATTTGAATGAGTTTAGGAAAGACTGGCGTCAATTCTTCTTTAAATGAAGCCATCTGGTCCAGGACTTTTCTTTTGGGAGGTTTTTGATTACTGATTTCCTTGGTCCATTTGGGCTGCTTTCACAAAATGCCACAGACAGGTGGCTTGTAAACAGCAGAAATTTGTTTCTCATTTGTTCTGGAAGCTAGAAATCTGAGATCACAGTGACAGCATGGTCGGGCATCTGTTCCTGACTGCAGACTTCTGGCATCCTCATGTGATGGAAGGGGAAAGCAAGCTCACTGGGGCCTCTTTTATAAAGGCACTAATCCCATTCATGGATCCCATCCCAATCACCTCCCAAATACCCTACCTCCTAATACCATCCTTGGGGGGGGTCAGGATTTTAACATATGAATTTTAGGGGAACACAAACAACGATTCAATCTCTTTACTCATGATAGGTCTGTTGAGATTTTCTATTCCTGCTTGAATCAGTTTTGGTAGTTTGTGTTTCTAGGAATTTGTCCATTCCATCTAAGTTACCTAATTTGTTGGCATACAATTGTTCATAGTATTCTCTTAGGATCTTTATTTTAATGGGGGAATTCAAGCTAATTTTATTAATAATCACATTGTTCATAGCTTACCAATAAAGATATTTTAAGGATGACAATTTAATACCACCCCAGATGTAAACAAAAATACATATTCTCAAAAGAAAGAAAAGGCTTGAGAGAGGGCTCAAGATATCAATAATAAAAGATGTGCATTCTGTAGAGGCAATAATATTCTCACGGCTTTTCTTTTCTTTTTTTAGTGATCGCTACAGCCAACATGGGGCTCAAACGCATGACCCCAAGAGCAAGAGTCACATGCTCTTCTGAATGAGCCAGCCAGGTGCCCCTCTCACAGCTTTTCTTTATCAGGTATAACAGGGTTGGAGTCTGCAGTGATGTCTTCTCCATTTTCCAACATCTGCATCACTCAGGTGGCTCCACATAGACCAGAGTGCACCCCTAACAGATACTCATCTCCTCTGGGACAGAGCAGCATGTGGACTTCCATCTCCCGTCATTAGGTCCCAAAGCCCTAGGAACCATGTCTCAAATTAAGTTTTGTCACCATGAAATATCTGGTTTGAAATATAAGCATTCCAACTGGATTTCAGGTGAAGCGACAGCAAATTGGAAAGAGATGCAAAGATAATTCAAGAGTCTTGGAAATTCACAAAGTCATTTGAGAAGAAAACACACTTGGGGTGCCTGGGTGGCTCAGCTGGTGAAGCGTCTGTCTTCAGCTCAGGTCATGATCTCAGGGTCCTGGGATGGAGCCCCCATCGGGCTCCCTGCTCAGTGGGGAGTCTGCTTCTCCCTCTCCCACTGCCCCTCACCCCTGCTTGTGCTCTCTCAAATAAATAAAATCTTTTTTTAAAAAAAGAAGAAAATACACTTCACTAGATTTCAGAAAAAAATCCCAGACTCCTCTTACTCCTGGTCCAGGCACCTATAGTCAGTCTCCTAAGACATTTCCTTTGTTGAAAGAGGAACACTGAAGCTTAGGAAGGAACATTTGATAGGGAAAGATTTCAAGTATTTTCCTAGCTTTTCAGTTCCTCTTTTATATAGACTTCAATTAAATGTTAAACAGTAGTCATTCAGAAGCACATATACATTTGTTGACTGCATCTTCAAAATCACAAGTAAAAATTTACTGCTGAAAATGTAAACTCGTTGGTAAAAATTGATCTTTCAAATAGATCATGGAAATATCATTTCATTCCTAAATGCCAAGATAATAGATACTAAAGAATTAGGGGCTATTTTTATTTTTATTTATGTATTTGTTTTTGAGAAAGGAGGGGAGGGGCAGAGGGAGAGAGAGAATCCTAAGTGGGCTCCAGGCTGGATGGGAAGGCAGATGTGGGGCTCCATCTCATGTCCCATGAGATCATGACCTGAGCCGAAACCAAGGGTCAGATGCCCAACTGACTGAGCCAACCAGATGCTCCAAGATTTTATTTTTAAGTAATCTCCACGCCCAACGTGGGGCTCAAACCTACAACCCCAAGACCAAGAGTCCCATGCTCTTCTGACTGAACTGGCCAGGTGACCCAAGAACCAGTTTTAAAGAAGCATTTTTGAACAGCCTTCACTTAAATTCACAGTGGATTCTGATCTTATTCCACCACACTTATTTTAGCAATTCAAATCTACTTGCTCAGATACCCAGGGCTGCTTATTACTAGCGAGAACTATAGGACAGCTTGTTTTCTTCTTCCACAAGGACTTCCAACAGATGAAAGAGAAAGAATGAAGAAAAAAGGAAAAGAAGAAAATGAGAAGAAAGTAAAGCAGGTGGAACCCTGATGATGTGAATTAATAGACATAATATTTACTACATAAGGTACCTGTTATATAAAATGGAGCTCTAGAAATGCAGAGTAACTTCTTAAAAAAATGCTCAAAAACAAAAAACACTGCTCAGCTACTTATTATTCAGCTGTTACATGGCTTTGGAGGAGGTACAAAATGAATCTTGGGGAATCGCGGAAACCGTGAGGCAGCCATACCCCCGTCCTGAAAAGGACCGCTACTGAAACCTGTCTCATTTCCTCCGCCCTGTCCATCGTCGTGGAAAAGCACGCAGACTACATCCGGCTCTCAGTAGCTACTCAAATGGAAGCCAAAGCTCTGATGTTATTTTATGGGTGTGGAGGCTGAGGCTCCAGAAGGCCCAGTCGGCAGGCCACCGTCAGACGGGCCCAGGGAGGCCTCCTCGGGTGCCCGGGTGCCCGTGTCCTCTCCCGAAGTGCTGCCTGCTGCTCACCCCACCTCACAGAAGCACGAGTGTGAGAACATGGCAGCTCTGTTCAGACTGTTGCTATCCCGTGGCAGGACCCAGTCCTCAGTCAGGGAAGCCAGCTCAGCCCTGTCACCTTTGTAACATGTCAATGGTCAGCAGGCAACTGAAGGCCTCCTACTCATAATGCAGGCTAGGGCTGCAGACTCATGGCCGCAAAAAACGGGGCTAGGCTACCCACAGGTTATGGGTTGAAACACGTCCCCCTACCCCACAAGGAATGTGGGCATCCTAGGCCCTAGGGCCTCAGAACGTGACTTTATTTGGAGACACGGCCTTTAGAGAGGGGCAGTTATCACGAGGTCACGAGGGTGGGCCCCAATCCAACAGGACTGTGTCCTAATGTCAAGGGCAAAACTGGAAACAGACGCACACAGAGGGAAGGCCACATGAAGACACAGGGAGAAGGCTGCCATCTACATGCCAAGGAGACAGGCCTGGAGCAGCTCCTTCCCTCGTGGCCCTCAGAAGGGACCGACCCTGCCAACTCCTGGCTCTTGCACTTCCCGCCTCCAGAACAGGGACACAAGACATTTCTGTTGCTTGAGCTGCCCAGCCTGTGGCACTCTGTCACAGCAGCCCCAGCAAATACACCCCAGAAGCATCAAGTCGACCCCCGAGATGATTCCTTGACAGTCCTGCAACGGTGCATTCTTTTCTCAGCTGCTAGCAGACAACACCTCAGTGCTACGCTAACGTCAGGCCAACTCTGGCGTAACATGGATGTTCTACGTATCCAAGTAATACATGCAAATTACAGCCATTTAGAAACCACGGAAATACAAAAGGAAAACTGAATTACCAGCAACCCTACCACCCCCATCCATCCCAACGGTAGCAGGGTGTGCAGAGGCTGCTTTCACTGTTTTATTGTGGTCACACGTCATACATCATTGTCTACTGGCTTCTTCCCGTCAACATGCTATAGAGCGTGCTCCACATGAGCAGATGCTTGCAACACCGGCTGCGCAGGTCAGCATAATCCAGGAGCCCAGACCCGTGTTCAGCCCAGTCTTTGGCAGCCACCGGCGACGGTGCAGCGAGCCCCTCTCCGATGCGAGTCACCATGTTCCATCCTGCTAAACCGGCCCCCACGCGGGGGGTGCCAGCTCAGGCCCGTCCCCCTGCACCTTGCTGGCAGGGCGCCGTAAGTCTTCATTTGTTCCTTGTTTCACATCACTTTTCGTCTAGTTGGAGTCTGTGTTTTAGCTACTAGCGAGGGAGAAATGCTTTCTTATTGTGCTTCTTTTATTGGTCACCGGATTTCTCTTAAGCATTGGCCAGCGGGTAACAGAGGGCGTACAGTGTTGTATGCGCAACTAGAAATGCTGTTGTATGAGCAACAAATGACACGGGTTTCAGCGGGATGTGCTTCTAGCTGTCTCTGCCTCCCAAACCCAGGGTTGTGAAGGTCAAGGGGCCACAGGTCATTAGGTAGGCAGGCTGCTTCCCTCACAGAAGGGATCCAACCACTTATTCTGGAAGCCCAATCTAAGTCAAGTCAGAAGGGGCGAAAGCAGAATCCCTCACTTCTAAGTGAATGGCCTGGTTTAAAGTCCTTGGTGTCTCGTGTACAGTTGGTCCTACAGGGTGCTATAAGGAGGTAGGGAGCAAGAGCACCCCAGGAAGGGAAGCTTCAAAAGAGCAATGGTTCCCAGCCAACGCTTGGTCCTGCACGCAGACCCTGACTCAGCCGGCCCGGGGCCCAGGCACGAACATCTGGAAAAGCTCCCGGCTACTGTCGCCAGAACCCGAGGAAAGCTCCCCAGGAAGAGAACGCCTGCCTCTTACTACTCCTGGGTCTCATCTCCTTCCTTTCACCTCCCTTTCAGAAGAGGAAGCCAGTCAGAGAAGGGCTCCCACAGGACTTTGTCCACTTCCCTAATAAAGCACGAAGCCCATTCCTACACAGCTGGTGGCTGTCAGCCAGGGCATCGATGAGCTGAACAGTTCTGGCCCATCGCAGCCTACAGCCTTCTTTCTCCTGGCGCTGGTGGCCAGCTGGAGACAAGATGTCCTATGGAGCAGCAGTCCCCACGCCTGCAAGGGCCTGACCCCCAACAAACCAGCTTTCCTTACCACAGAGCACCCAGTGCCTCTACAGGGGCCACCATCACCCCAGGGGACAAGCCCCTCCGACGGAGCTGCTGGTCCTGGAGACACCGGTCTTGAACTGAATTTGTTCTAGTCTGTGTGCTCCAGAAGATGGCCCTGTGCTGGGCTGAATGGTGGCCCAAAAGATATGGCACGTCCTAATGCCCAGAATTTGTGATTATGACCTGAGTTGGAAAAAGAGTCTGTGGATCTAATGAAGATAAGGATCTCAAAAGGAGCTCATCCTGGACGATGCAGGTGGGCCCTAAATCCAGTGACTGGTGTCCTTATAAGCAACAAGAAGAGAAGACACAGTCAGGAAGAGGAAAACACCATGTAACCATGGAGGCAGAGAATGGGGTGACGCATCCAGCCAAGAACACCAAGGGCCACCCCCAGAGGCTGGGAGAGAGGCCTGGAACGAATGCTCCCTCAGTACCTCCAGAAGAAACCAACCCTGCCACCGATTTCACAACCACGAAAGAATGAATTCCTGTTGTTTTAAGCCACCAAGTCGATCATCTGTTACAGTGGCTGCGGGAAATTCATACATCCCCCCAAAACTAAAAGTGCTCTTGCAGAAAAACTACAGGATCAGGATTGGGGCACAGCACCCAGAAGTGAGGAGCCTGTCTGTGCCTTTAACACCTTCCCAAAGGACAACCATCTGCGTAGACATCTGACCTCCAGGAACTGGAGAAGCTGCTCCCACTCCCGCACATGCCAGGCAAGCCATCGGCCCAGACTCTTCAGAATGGGCTGCCAGCCAGGCTGTATTCAGCGACATCCCATTCCCAACCATGGGAGGACGGAGGAGGGCCAGGGGAGGCCAGGGCATTCTTCCTCCACTTCCAACGACCTTTCCTGACAATCGCAGGCTTAAGGCCTTTGACTTTGACAACAAGGAAACATCCAGAATCTTGCAAAACAACAGTAAGGAGCCCTCTACTGTTCATAATCTGCCAATCGTCACCAAGAGGCTTCCCTTCACAAGGCTGGGTGGGGCATTTGGGGTTGGTGCAGGGAACAGCATCACAAGCTTCTGGAACGTGATGAAACACAGCCACCACCACTGCGGCAGGAAAACGCTCGGGGAGGGCAAGAGCATGCTGTGGTGTTAGGAAAAGGAAAGAGCTTCTAAGAATCTGACCCAAAGATACACGTAAGTGATGCGCAAGAATGTTTGCTGCAGCCTCCTTTGTGACAATAAAAGAGTGGCAACAACCCAAATGTTCCGCACAAGTAGACGGCTTACACCTACTGGCGGCACAGCCTCCGCACGGAATAGTACACGGCCCCCGAGGGCACTGGCACCACGATGCATGGGAGCTCGCATGAGAGGAAAGGCTTCTGCCCACGTTGGCTTGAGCAGTTCTCAAAGAGCCCTGGCCTTGATTCTTGACTTTGCCCGTGGAGGCACAAAGAGAGGGAGCCCCAGAGGCAAGCGGTTCAAGCAGACGGAACAAACAAGAAGAGCAGAGCATGAGGCCGAGTGGGTTCCATGTACCCTAACAGAGGCAGACCAGCGGATGGGGGAACTGAAGCATAGGTCCTAGAGCTAGCTCGTGGAGCTCACAGAAGTAGCCCGTTCTGTCACCTAGCCCATAAGTCAGGAGTGGGCAGGCGGCAAAGCACAGAGCGCGCTGTCCTGTGCCGGTCCCCCGCAGGCAGCCCCTACTCGATGCACTCCATGACATGTATCTGCAGGGTGTCCATATCAGGAGCCTGATACTGGCACTTGGGGCAACAGAAGTCAGGTGGCTCCTCGGGCGGGCTTCTCCTCTGGCTGGGCAGGGCCAGGTGAAAGGAAGGGTGAGCTGGAGAAAGAGGGCAGGTGGCAGAAAGTACTGAGACTTGATAGGACTGTCGGGTCCGACCACGGGTCACCACCACTAGGTCCTCCCCTCTGCTCCCCCTGCCCCCCCGCCCCGAGGGAGTACTACACTCTGGAGGGCAGCCCTGGGGAGTTGAGATGGGACTTTCTCTAACACCCTGCTCTCTTCACCCCTCCTCCCACAGCTCACTCACCTGGGGTGGGGGGTAAGGGGGCCTGGGAGACCTCCACATGCCGCTTCCTAAGATCTTCAATCCTTTGAGAAGAGAAACTGTCCAATTAACAAGCGTACACAGAGCCAGCGGAAGGACAGGGCAGGAGGAGGGGAGAGGGAGAGCCAGCTCACGGTAACCCGACAGCCCCATGTGATCGCTACTGGAGACCCCCGGCACCCACTCCCACTCCTCGTGGGTATGGACTCCAAGGCCCACCTGGCTGACTCCTGACAGCTGGCCTTCAGCCTGCTGTACTCCCTCTGCAGCTGCTCCAGCTGCTCCTGCAGGAACTCCTTCTTCTCAGCCAGTTTCTCCCGGGCCTGCCTCTCGGCCTGGAAGTCTGCCTTGTAGATATCCGCCTGGCAAACAAAGCCAAGAGAGGGGCGCGCCCGCCATCTTTTGGCCATTCATTGGATATTCCGTGCTGGGGGATGAGGAAGAGCCAGCTCCTGCCCTCCCAAACCCCGTGGCACAGAGAAAGTCACCCCCAAGTGCACTGAGAGATCAAGGACCAGCACAGGGGGCTCAAAGGGCCTCCGAGAAGCCACCGCAAACTGACACCCCAGACACAGCAGGTGCCAGTGCCAGCAGCAGGCCACAGATGAGGACCCTCACCTGAGCCTTTAGCACCGGGACAGTCTCCATCACCATCTTGTGCTGCTCAGCCTCTTCCTTCAGCTTGTCAATCACTTCCTGCTTGGCCACCAGGGCCTCCTCGGCCTGCTGGAGCTGCAGCTTGAGATCCTCCAGCTGCATTCCCTAGAAATGGGCAAGGGGGACTGAGGGAGCCCAAGCTAGCCCAGGGCAGACGCCAGGCCACCACCAGGCCAGTTGCTGCACCAGGTGAGAAGAACCAAAAGCGATGAAAGACAGGCCCCGCTGGCCACTGCTGGAGTGACGCTGACCGCAAGATGTCAACATGGCAGGGCACAGGAAAGGCAGAGGGTAGAGGGGACCTCTGAGGTCAAGTGGCACACCTTCCCACCCAAGCCAACACTCCCTTCCCAGATTCCCCAGCCAGACAGCCCGCCTCCAACCCTTCAAGGGATAGGGCCATACTCCCTCCTGAGGCCATCCCCTCCACACTGAGCTGGTCTCCCGCACTAACACTCCACCCTTACAAGTCTCCTCTGGGTACACTCATGTCTGACAGCATCCTTCTTAAAATATGATCACTAGAAGCTGCACGCAGTATAGGCCTGATAAGAACAAACCAGAAAAAGGCTCCCAGCCACCTTCAACAGTGTGATAGAAGCATTCTGGGCCTTACCTTGGCTCTGAGAAATCTGAGCCAGGAGCCGAGCTGGCAGGAGGGACTGGCCATGGAGACAGGCATGTTCCCAGGCCACAGAGAGAGCATCCAGAGGCCCAGCCCAGTCGACTGCAGGCCGCAAGCAGCACGGCCCAAGGATCCCGGTCTCCGCACATTGTGCCCTGAGCTGTCACACTGCGACCTTGACGAAGCTCTAGGACAAGTCAAGCATCCCTCCCCAAATCCAATTCTGTCAAGTCTTCAGATAAGAACTCGAGCTCCAATAGTCCTAAATTTGGGGAAGTAGGACCCATACTCTTCTGTTTCTAGGCCGCAAGGAGAGGAACCAAGGCAAAGTCAGTCCTAGACAGTCTCAGGGACATGCCCACCATACTCACTCGGTTTCGCTCACTGCTCACCATGCTGCTCTTGATGTGGTTGTCATACTCTTGGAAGAGCTGGTGATAGGCCACCTGTAGCTGGGCCAGCTTCCGCCTAAGGAAAAGGAGCCTTTGCTGGAGAAACTACACTGCTCCAGCCACAGTGTTTCTGCTTGCAACCCCACCCCCTTCAGGGGTGGTCTGTGGTCAGGTCCACAGACCAGAAAGGGGCTTCCTGGGGGCATTTGTGCCTTAGAGGCCATCAGCTCCGAGGCAGGCTTCACGACATGCTTAGCATCCTTTTTCTGAAGGCGAACATTTTTAAAAATAAAAAATGTCTGTAGTAAGGTGGAACCGTCCTGTGCTCTTCAAAAAAAGTCAACTTCATGAAAAACAGAGACAGGAGAACTGTTCTCAAGTAAAGGAGACTCAAAGGCATGCCAACGAAAGCAATGCAGGGTCCGGGAGCGGACAACACGTGGGCCAAACGGGGGATCCAAATGTGGGCCAGAGAGCACGCACTATCGTATCAAAGATGGATCATCTCGGTGTCATAATGGTAAGGGAGAGTCCGCGGAAGGGCTCCCTGACGGAGAGCAGGCCGCGGCCGGCTCTCCGGTCTCTGCCCCTCCTGCGGGCACAAAGCCACTCACTTCTCCTCCGAGGCAGCCTGGCGCTCCATGCGCAGGGCCGCCTCCACGCTCTGGCTCTGCATGCGCAGCTGGTCCACCTGCACGCTGTGCTGCTGCTGCAGCGCCTCCCGCTCGCTCTCCAGCTGCCGGGCCTGCTCGCTGGCAGCCCGGGCCCTGGCACGGGGGAAGGCGGAGGTCACGGTGGGGTCCCCGGCAGAAGCGGGGTCGCCGGGGTGCTCGCGGGATGCCCGCCCGCTGCCCGATGGCTGAAGGGAGGCGGAAGTCAGGGGAGGGGGCTCTAGAAGCTCGAGAAGCTCTGCGGTCTGTGGGGAGAGCGCGGGCACGGGAGGGGCTCCGAAGGTCCCGCTAACCCAGAGCCAATTCAGTGTGAGAAAGGAGGAGGCTGTCGGGTGTCAGGGCGGAAGCACTGTTACCAGACATGGGACAACCACAGAGAGCCACCTTGAGGGCACTCTTTCCCTCCCAGTCTGCATTCTAGAAGTGGCAAGAAGGCAGCTGACCCATCTCAACAGCTCACACCTAGAAGAGGAGCCTCCCGCCTGCCTGGCTGGCTGACGGCCACGGCTGCCACAGCTCGCCTCTGCCCACCTGGAGCCCCCACAGCCCCCAGGCTCTGAGCCCTGCTCTCCTATCTTCCCACAGCTCCCCAGGTCTCCAGTCCCAGGCTCCAGCCAGGTCATCCTGCTGGCCCAAGGCCCTCCGTGGTCTCCACTGCAGAGGCGACGCGGGCTGCTTCTGGGGGGTGGGGGCTGCTGGGGATGGTCACTGCTCTCACTGTTTCTCCACACCTGTCCAAATACACTGAGCACATTTCCATCTGTGATCTGACGTCGTCATCACCAGATGGGGCTGCTGCCTGCCCGGGGCCTTGGAACAAGGGGGAGTGCCATTCCGACAGGACAGGCCCAAGGCTCAGGGGGCCTCCATGTGTATGAAGTGGGAAGCTCTTCGAATGGCCACACTGAATGCCCTCAGAGGCAAGCAAGGCTTTTGTGTCCAAGCTCTTCGGCTCAGCATTTATGTGGCCAACCACAAGGGGGAGGCTTACAAAAGGCCGCTGCCCTAGAGCCCAAAGATGCCGATGTAAACGTCCATGCAGGGTCTCAAACGGACCAAAGTGGCCTCCAGCGGTTTCTTTCATGTACACAAAAAAAGACACGCAGAAAAGATACCGGATGGTCCTAAAAATGATGCACGTGATTTAGGAAGCTGGAGGCACAGAAGAGTACACAGGGGAAAACAGGAGAATGCGGCGAGCCCATCGCAAAAGCGATGCCTTTCCTCACACTCCGTTTTCTAGACGGAAGCGCGTCCACATGGTCTCTGGTATCTCTGACGACGGAGAACTCCTGCCTGCTCCCCTCCTCCTCCCCTCCTGCAGGCAGGCAGCCGTGGCGCCGCCCAACGCCCCCTCACCACCTACCACGCCGGGAGGGCTGCACCCGCTGTCGGGGGGGGGGGGCTCGCCTTTCTCCCTGGAGGGCAGCACCCCGGCGGCACGGGAGCCCAGGAGACATCTGTGTCCTCTGACCCAAGCATCCCACCTACGGAAACCCCACTTTGCAGAAAAGAGCCCGTCTAGCCACTAGCTTCAGCAGACCACTTGCGAACTTGGCCCTTGGATGGCACTTGGGCAGCAGGCTGGCACGAGTCCCCTACGCCAACATGACAGTTTCCTGACTGAGGGTGGTCCCTGTGCCTGGACTGTTGGCACAACAAGGCGCTTTATGCAGAGCACCTGCTTTCCTCTGGGAGGCAGGAAACCCTTCCCTGCGATCGCCACAGCCAACCTCTCACAGAGGAAGCCGCCGGAGGCTGCTAAGGTGCCTCACTCTTCTCAGGTACCTGAATGGCAGCCCCCGGGGGGCTTTCCCTTCCCACTCACCTGCCCTCCAAAGCCTGCCGCTCCTTGGTGGCAGCCTCCAAACGACTCTGGCTCTCTTGGAGCTCCCCCAGCAAGGATGTCACCTGGGCTTTCACGGAGGCCTTGTCCTCAGCCATCTGCTGCGAGAAAAAAAACCACTTCCTGTCAGTGATGCTGCCCCAGGACAGAGGGCAGGGACTAAGACATGCCACCGGAGGGCTTCTCTCCTGCCTCCGGCACCACTACTCACCTCACCGCTCACTTCCAGAAGCTTCAGCAAGGCAACTGTTCCATGACCCCACTTTCCCAAACCCCTTCTCATCCCTGCAGACACAGGGGCACAGAGTTGCCTCGAGTCTCATGAGGCAGACAAGCAGACTGTAAGGACTGAGGCCAGCAGGACGCAGTGCCAAGGGAGGTCAGACCTGAAGACCCTGTCAAAATACGTGCTCCCCTCCACAAGCCAAGGCCACCAGAAGTAGAGATGAAATGGACTGCCACTTTCCAGAAGGCCTCTCTACCACTGACAAAACTCAAGAGTTGTCTGAACTTCCTGATGCCCGGTCTCCCTTATCCAACTGTCCAGACCAGGTCCCCTGCGACATTAGGCCGCTCAAGCCCAGAGTCAGCGCCTCAGTCCTCCACAGCTGGACCCCCCCACAGCAACTGCCACTCCTGTCCTCCACGCCCCTGCCCTGGCCTCCTGTGCACACGCACACACCACGCCCGCCACTCCTTCCCTTTGCCTCTGCATCTCCACACGTGGGTCTGGTCTCCAGGCCTGCCATACCCCTGCAGGCCAGCGGCTTCCAAATTCACACGTCCAAGACAGACTCTTCTCAGGAGCCCCAGCTTAGCTATCCAGCTACCTGCCCCACACCTCCACATCACCTATGCCTGTCAACAGACCCCATGGGCTAGTGCCCACTCTGGTCAGAAGCCCTCGCTGGGGGCTGCAATGACTTCCACCTGGGCTCCTCCTCCACTCCTGCACCTGTGGGAGTTTCCTGGGTCTTCTACAAAGAATCACAAAGTGGGGAGCTTAAGACAACAGTAATGTACTGCCTCCCAGTTCTGGAGACCAGAAGTCTGACAGCAAGGTGTGGGCAGGGTCAGTGCCTTCTGAGGAGCCTGCGGGGAAAACTGTGCCAGCAGGCCTTGGCACTCCTCAGCCCGTAGATGCATCACCCCAATCTCTGCCTCTATCATCAGATGGCTGTCTTCCCTGGACGTCTTTGTGTCCTTTTCTCTTCTGATAAAGACAGCAATCATTGGATTTAGACACATCCTAATCCAGTATGACCACGTCTTAACTTTATTACTCCTGCAAAGACCCTGTTTCCAAATAAGATCATGTTCTGAGATACAGGGTTTAGAATGTGGACATTTCTCTTGGGAAGACACAATTCAACCTCATAATACCCCCCCCATACTCTACAGTCAACAGGAAACCAGATAATGTCTCACACTAGCACAGCAGCCCCCACGGTCCCTGTGACACTTGGGTCAAAGCCCCAATCCTTCCACTGGCCCTACTAAGCCCACATAGCCAGGCCCTACCATGACTCTCCCCTTCCACTCCTCATCCACTTCCACACATCTTCAGCCATGTTTGCCTCTTTGGTGCTCCCTGAAAATGACAGGCATGTTCCTGGCTCAGAACCTTTGCACACACTTTCCCCCCCACTCTAAAGCATGCTTTCCCCAGATATCTCATGTGGCTCAGCCCCTCACTGTGTTCTGGACCTTCCTAGAATGCACCTCAGCGAAGGTCTTCCCACTGAACAGTGCAAATACCCCCACCACCACTTGGATATTTAGCAGCACTCTCAGAACGGCACGCCTGACAGCCCCCAAAAGCCGGCTCCACCCACAGCCCTCCTTCTTGTCAGCTGGTGGCAAGTCCATCTTCCAGCTACCAGGACAAAAACCTTGGAGTTCCTCTTGACTCCTCTCTGTGTCTCACAGCTCACATCTAACACATCAGGAAACTCTGCTAAAATATCTTGATGGCACAATGTATTGTGTCTATTCGATGACACTGAAAGATTTGATGACACTAAACGATTAATGTTAACTATTTTAAGTGTGATAGCGGTATTGTGGTTAGGTCTTTTTTAAGCCCTTTCTTAGAGATGCACACTGAAATATTTACAGACGAAATCCTACAGTGTCTAGAATTTGTTTCAAATTAACAGGGAAACTCTTAGGTACATACCCGATAACAAAAACACACATCCACACACAAACATTCATAGCAGCATTGCTGGGGGCACCTGGCTGGCTCAGTCGGAAAGGTATGTGAATCTTCATCTCGGGGTCGTGAGTTCAAGCTCCACACTGGGTGTAGAGATTACTTAAATAAATAAAACTTAAAAAAAAAGAAACACCTAGTAGCATTACTCACAACAACTGAAGAGTGGAAATGACCCAAATGTCCATCAACTGATGAACAGATAAGTGAAACGTGCTACCTCCATACACCAGACTATCAGTCAGCCATAAAAGGAAACGACGTGCCCATACACACTACAATATGCATGAACCTCAAAACATTTATGCTGAGTGAGAGAAACCAGATGTGAGGGGCACATACCGTATGATTCCATTTGTATGAAATGTCCAGAATAGGCAAACCCACAGACAGAAAGCAGACTGGAGAGTGCCGGGGCTGAGGGAGAGGATGCAGAGTGACGGCCAATGTCAGATGAGGTTTCTTTTGCAGGGGGGTGGGATAAAAATGTTTTGGAACCAGAGAGTAGTAATGGTTATACAAGACTATGAATATACTAAAAAGCCACGGATTCTGTACTTTAAAAGGGTGAATCTTACAGTGTGTGAATTTTATCTTCATAAAGCTGTTAAAAAACTTCCAACCTATGGTTCTACTGGCTTCTCCAGTGATGGGCACTTGAGTTGTGCCCAGGTTTTGGTGCCAGTCAATGAAGAAGAGCTTCTCTTGGATGCGTGCCTGGGGTGAGCCTGCTGAGTTGGGTACAACCTGAATTTACAACTTGAAGAGGAAATGCTGAATAGTTTTTCAAAGTAGTGGCTCCGATATACACTTCTGTCGGACTTGTCAGCTGCAAAACAGCACTGCCCTGCTGTGAAACCAGCATCCCACCACGTGAGCCAGGGCAAGCGGAAAGTAGCTCCCAGGGCATGGACAGATGCTCTGAAGGCATTTAGCAAAGAGCACTGAGTCCACCTGTTCAAGATTGGGATGGGTTGAATGGCAGCCCCCAAAAGATATGCCCACATCCTAACCCCCAGTACCTGTGGATGGGACCTAATCTGGAGACAAGGGCTTTGCAAATGCAATCAAGTCATGATCAAGTCATGCTAGAAGAGGTGGGGGTGGGAGATCCAGGGACTGTGGAGAAGTACAAATGAAATCAGCACAAAATGACTCTGACTCCATCCAAACCCCTGCACTCAGCAACCCGACCAAACTTGAACATGGCTTCTAGCAGCCAAGGGCTGCGATCCTGGGAGACCCAGCCACCCACTGGCACGCCTACCTAGGAAAGTTCAATGCTGCCAAATTTGACCGTTTCAGCCAACCACGGACAGAGGTGCCCGCCTCCCTTCCTTAGATCATTTGCTAACAGGGCTCCCAATTGTGAACCCTTCCTCTGTCCCTTTGAAATGTCTATGTACCTCCTATACCCAGGAAAGTCTATCTCAAGGACCTGAGAACGATGCCTTTGAACAGGAATCCTCATGAAGGAAAGGGCCCCAGAATCCCAGTCCCTGTGCAGGAGAGAGCCCCGACTTCCATAATTGCCAGCTCGCCTCCTGCGTTTACACCGACTGACCCTTTGTGAGTTTCCGCTTGAGCCCCTGCTCACGACTCACTCTCCCTCCTCCTCCTCCTTCACTCTGGAAAGTTCCAGGCACCTCCGCTCAGCTCTTTCCCTGCTGTCACTACCTACCAAATAAAACCTCTTCTCACCACCTGACCTAACGTCCAGCTGTACTTCTCTTCAACACTGGCATCCTTCTAAGAGGAGGAGGAGAGACATACAGACACACATGGAGGTGATGTGACAATGGAGAGGGACATGGAGTGATTTATCTACAAGCCAAAGGAGGCCAAGAACTGAAGGCACAAACCAAGGCTGGGAAAGCAGCCCGGAACAGGTTCTCCCTCAGAGCCTCCAGAACGCACCAACCTTGCCCATATCTTGCTCTTGGACTTCTGGCTTCCAGAACTGGGAGACAATACATTTCTCTTTCTTCAATCCACCCAGTTTGTGGTCCTTTGTTATGGCTGCCCCAGGAACCTGGCACACTCTTCCCTGAGGGACCTGGCAGGTAGTCTGTACTGACAGTGTGATTCCTGGTGGGGCCCTGGGCCACACCTCTCAGCTTCACATCTGCAAAGCTTCCCTGGTGGCAGGGCCCCGGGCAGGCTGTCACACAAGGCTGCGGGAGAAACAGCACTGCGGTACGCCTCCCCTGGCAAAGAACCTGGAAGCTCACGCCTGGTCTCTCATGGACCCGGCCCTGTGCTCCTTTTGTCCTTGCTGATTCCGACCTGTGTGCTTCCACTGTAAAGAAGCGTAAGAACTGTAACAAGGAGCCCTTATACGGCTCTTCTGAGTTCTGCGAGCCCTCTTAGTGAACCATCAAGTCTGAGGGTGCTCTCGGGGACCCCTGACCACAGGTCCCCTCTGGGAACAATGGCATCCCTATGGTTTTCAGAATACAGGTGAGAGGTGTCACAGGTGGCGAGAGCCCCTGGCCCCCCAGCTCCTGGGAAAGGACCTGCCCCACCCCTCTGGCTACCTGCTGGCATCTCTTCAGATGTTCCACCTCCTGCAGGGCCTGCTCCCTCTGCCTCCTCAGGTCGAGTTTCTCCAGGCTCAGTCTTTCTACCAGTTTCCTGGCTTCTTGGAATTTCTGCATGAGGAACTCCTTCTCCTTCCTCTGGCTGCCTTGGAAACGCTGCAGTTCCTCACAGCGCTCCCGAAGCATCTGGTTGCTCTGCCGGATGGCATCTGGTGGCAGAGGAGACAGCAGAGAGGTGAGACTTAGCAGGCGGCCTGCCAGCCCCTCCCCGGGCCCATCATGGCACAGAGATGGCTTTGAAACACTTCCTCTTATTTTGTGTAACACTTTCAAAATTATTTACGCTACTGATAAAGCCCCTAAATTTCTCCAAAGAGATACCAAACACACCAGCTTCGCTTAAAACTATGTGCTAAGTGCCACTTTCTCTGTAAGCACCTCGGACTCGTTTGTATTCTGGCCACGGGTCAAAGCCGAGCCTGCCTGCCCTGGGGTACTCTGTCATTATCTTCAGAATCAGGAAACCCTAAACTACCTGCACTCTTGGGGAAGGCCACCAGGGCAAAGTGCCCTGTGGCACGGCTGGCGGCAGCCTGGGATGGCCAGAAGGCTTCGAGGGGCCCAATGAGTGGCCTCTCTGAGCCTCCCCATCCTCATCTGCCTGTTCAACAGGGATAAATACAGCCACCTCACAGGGTGAGAGCACAGTGAGCAGTCACGAAACAGCCAGTCCCCCCTCACCAGGCTGAAGGATGAGCGTGCACCAAGGCCAGGCAGTCGGAAGGCTGAGGAAAGGAGAGCCCCACACCCAGGGACACCCCAGGCAGTAGAAGAATATGGAGGGGTGACAAAACTGCTCGGTGACACACAAAGGTTCTTGCAAATATAGAACTCTGTAAGATCACAACAGGCAATAGCTTTGGGTCACTCTCTGGTCAAAATCCTGATGACAGAGCATTCTTTTACTAGAACCGCAGTGGCTTCTGAGCCCAGCTCCATAGACACGTTCTGCACTCTACTGTCCCCATGTGACTCCTCCCCTGCAGGGGAGCAAAGCTGAGTGTGGCCCTTGTACCGGGCCCTCTTGCCTCACGCACACCTCCCTCACCCACCTCCGCCCTCTACCTGTTGCAATCCTGCCCAGCCCCCCACCTAAGCCTCAACTCATTTATTTTTTTTAAGATTTTATTATTTATTTGACAGAGAGAGACAGCGAGAGAGGGAACACCAGCAGGGGTAGTGGGAGAGGGAGAAGCAGGCTTCCTGCTGAGCAGGGAGCCCGATGCAGGGCTCGATCCCAGGACCCGGGGATCATGACCTGAGCTGAAGGCAGACACTTAATGAGCCATCCAGGCACCCCTAAGCCTCAAGTCATATGCAACTTCCTTTTCTATTGAGATAAAACTCACATCACATCAAACTCATCATTTTAACTATTTTAAAGTACACAGTCATTCAGTGGTTTCTATGTATTCACAAAGCTATGCACCTACACCTCTAGCTAGTTCCAGAACATTTGCACCACCCACCCCAAAAAACCTGATACTGCTCCCAGTCACTTTCTCATCACTCCCAGCCTCTGGCATCCACTCATCTGCTTCTCTCTCTGGATCCCCCTCTCCTGGACATGTTGCACAAATGCACTCCCACCCTACACACACACAACTTCTTCCATGACGCTCCCCCCGCAAATACTCCAAGCAAAGTCTATGTCCTCTCCCCTGCGCCCTCCTCCTTAGGCATAATCCTGAGCGTCGTTGGGGGCAGACACCTTCAAGTGCCCTGGGAGTTTGACCCAGGGTCTGACATACAGCAGCCATTTGACAGAGATGTGCAGAGCCAACACTGTGAGGAGCCAACACGCCGCACGACCGCGGCTCAGGCAGCGGAGGTGGAGGGCGCGCAGCTTCAAGGCCTCCACCTGCCACTAAAGCCTGAGCTCCCTGGGCGGGCAGCTGGTGATGCCGTGATCCCTCTACAGCCAGCCTGGCACACTCTTGCCCCCAAGTCCCTCTTGCCAGAGCACCCCCCTGGGGATCAGCAGAGGCCACACACATAGTTGTGGAAGGTGAGCTGTCTCCCCAGCCCCAACCTGGCTGCCAACTCTTGTGTGACCCCATCAAAGCAAGACATTCGACAACATTAGCGACATTGCTGGTTGTCATAACTGCAAGAGTGGGTAGAGGCCAGGGCTGCTCAACACCAAGCAGTGGCAGGACAACCCCTAGATTTCTAAGCATGATTACGAGGCGGGGGGTGGGGGCGGGGAGACGACAGGGTGCTGTCACACGCAGGGCGGGCATAAATGTGCCCTACCCAAGGGCAGCGAGCCGCCTGAGGGGCATGGTGCAGGCCACTGGGAGCTGAAGAAGCTGCCCCCTCCCAAACAAGTGAGGACATGGCAGGTGAGTGGGTGGAGGTCGTGGTGAAGACAGAAATGGGATGGTTCTGGGAGCCACCGCCTGGCCCGCACTCACGCCCGCACCACCAGCACCAGAAACTGCCCCCCCCACCTCTTTCCCAAAGCATCCCTTCCCCTACAGGTCCTTCCCAGGGCAGGCCACGCCACCCTCCCAGGAGCCGCAGGGCCTGCTCCCACGGTAGCCACGCCCGGGATAGCCTGGCGCTTAAGGACGGATCAGGATGGAGACAGAAAAGCCCCACCACAGTTGGCCCGACGTGGGACAACTCAGAACGGTCACTCCAGCTCCAGAGCTCCCTGTAGGGTCGGACTGCACTGCTGTCCAGCTTCTCCCTGTGCCCACCCACCCCCACTTCTTCCCTGTCCTCCCCTTCTCCTTCCCTTCCCTTCCCCAGTGTTGGTCCTGAGAGCTCTCTAAATAAACTTCCTGCACATCAATCTATATCTCAGACTCCATGTCCAGGGAACCCAACCTGAAATAAAAAGGGAGGGTGGCTGAGTTTGAATCACTAGCTGGCTCTCAGGTGCACCCCCACTCCAGACCCAGTAAAAACAGAGGCACAGATAAGTGGAAGAAGTCTCCCCCACCAACAGGGCTAGGACCTCTGACGTTTTACTCTGCACACCTGCTGCCCTCCTCACCTCGGAGCTCTTGATTCTCCTCCAGACAGCGTTGGAAGGTCTCAGGAGTGCCCTGCTCAGAAGGTAGGTGGAGCATAGCTGGCTTCCCCAGAGAAGATTCTTCACCCAGCACTTCCTGGTCCCCTGCCGGGCCACCACTGGGCTGCACCATCTCACACAGCTGACTCTTCCAGGGGGGCCTGCTCATCCAACAAATCAGGGTCTGGAGGAGAAAGGCAGCACAGGTGTCCCATGAGACCCTCGCAGAATTCTCTTACCTTGCAGGACAAGGAGTGTAGTCTGGGCAGGGGTTCTGGAGCCACGCTTTAAGCAGAGCACTGAGCACTTTATCAAGTGTAACAGGAACTTAAAACAGGCTTTTCAACCTATGAGGTGGCATATCCTCTCATTCCAAAAGGAGTTGCAGGCCCATACGTGGGATCAGAAAGGCCATGGTTCAGCACTTGTTATAAACTCTGCTTAGGACCTATCTTCAGGCTGTAAACTGAAGTTAAGAATTTCACAAAAGAGGGGGAAATTACGGAGAGGATTATTTTTGGAGGGAGGTGTCAGTGTGCAGGAGTGAAGATGCTGGCCCCTTACCTCACGTAGTGTGTTGAATGATGACCGCAGCAGGATATGTCCACATCCTGACCCCCATAACCCATGAATGTGACCTTATATGGAAAAAGGGTTTTTTTACAGGTGTAAGTGAAGGATCTTGAGATGAGATCATCCTGGATTAGAATGGCCTTAAATCCAATGACAATTGTCCCTATAAGAGACATAGACACGGAGAAGGCCACGTGATGACAGAGACGAGAATGACATGGCCACAAGCCAAGGAAGGCCTGAAGCCACCAGCAGCTGGAAGAGGCAGGAAGGATCCTCCCCTAAAGCCTGAGAGGGAGCATGGCCCTGAAGACACCTTGATTCCAGACTTCTGGCCTCCAGTACTGGGGGAGGATAAAGGCCTATTGCCTTAGCCACTTGGCTTGTGGTCATCTGTCACAGCAGCTCTAGGAAATTAATCCACCTAGTAAGAGGGGCTTCAAGGACACCACTCAGACCCTGACGAGCGTTCACTGGAACTGAGGGCCTGAAGGGGCTATCTAGTATCTGACATGTGCTGAGGAATCTGAAAGTGGGAGGTGGGCTTGCAGCCTAAGACAGCACGGCAGAGAGACAGGCAGAGCTGTTTGCGTTCTCTTATGAACTACAGAAGTCGGCCATGTGGGACAGCACTAGCCTGGAGCCCTTTTAAATTCTGCCCAAGAAGACTGACTACCTGGAGGAGGAGGCCGATCCCAACAGAAGTTTGCAGGAGCAGGCCTGAGCTGAGAGGACAGCTTTAATGCTGAATAAACTGTTACTGCTCCACCGGAAGCCCCCACGAACCCATCAGCAGTACCTGATGAGCCACTGATCCTTCCCTGAGCTTCCAGAAAAGCCCACTCTCCTGGTTCTCTTCCCACCTCAATGGCTGCTCTGGCTCAGGCCCTTTCATTGGATCCTCCTCACCAACCCACCCCATCATGTTGTGGTGCCCCAGGGCTCTGTTCTGGGGTCTCTTCTCTACCTCCAGTCACTCCAGTACAGAGTTCATGCAGCCTCACAGCTTTACCCCCTCATCGTCATGGCAACAATGCCCCAAATTAGACCTCTTTCCCGAACTCCAGACACATAGCAAACTCCACATCTCCACATGGATATCGGGTAGTGCTCTCAAAACTAAGCTTAAAATTGCACTCCTGACAGCCCCCAAAAGCCAGCTCCACCTACAGCCCTTCTTCTTGTCAGCTGATGTCCAGCTACCAGGACAAAAATCTTGGAGTCCCTCTTGACCTCTCTCTATGTCTCACAGCTCACATCTAATGCATCAGGAAATCCTGTCGTAATGTATCCCAGAATCTATTTGATGACACTAAGCAATTAATGTTAACTCTTTTAAGTGTGATAGTGGTGTTGTGGTTCTTAATCCTTTCTTAGAGATGCATGCTGAAGTATTTACAGGTGAAATGATACGGTGTCAGGAATCTGCTTCAAAATAATGCGGGAAACTGCTAGGTATCTATCTGAGAGAAACAAAAACACATGTGCACACACAAATGCTCATAGCAGCATTATTCACACCAGCCAAAGTGTGGAAATGATCCAAATGTCCATCAACTGATGAGTAAAACCAAAGCTAGTACGTTCACATGCCACAAGATGGATGAGTCTTGCAAACATTATGCTAAAAGAAAAAAACAACTCACAAAAGACCACATACTGTATGATTCCATTTATATGAAATGTCCAGAAGAGGCAAATCCATAGAGACAGAAAGACTGGTGGATGCTTAACAGCTAGGAGAGATGGGGTAATGGCGTGATAGCTAAGGAGGCAAGTGGTTTTTTGGAGTCATGAAAACGTTCTGGAATGAGATAGTGGTGATGGCTACACAACTCTGAATATACTAAAAACCAATGACCTGTACACTTTAAATGGGTGAATTGTATGGTATGAAAATTGTATCACAATAAAGCTGTTATTGAAAATAATAAAGGAAGAGGACTGTCAGGAGCATGAATTTAAAAAAATTAGCCATGAGTTGACAACTGTCAAAGCTGGGCAGTAAGGACATGGGATTTACTATACTGTTTTTTCTACTTTTTACGTCTTTGAAATTTTTCATAGTAAAACGCCCAAAGCACCACTCATCTGGATTACTGCAATAACCTCCTACCCTTGTCCCCTAGAGGTTGCTCTTCCCACAGGGGCCAGATCACCCTAAAAGGTAATTCCGATTATATCCGTCCTCTACACTGTTCCCTACCAGTTCCTCATTGCCCTGCGTGTAAAAGCCAAAGGCCCTAAAACGGCCTGCAAAGCCCTGAACTATCTGGCCCCTCATTGCTTCCTCTCCAAGTATTCTCCCCTCACTCACTCTGCTCCAGCTATAATGGCCTCCTCGCTGTTCCTCGAACAGTGTCAGGATGGCTCATCCATCCTCGAGTCACAGAAACGGTTTGAGGTCGGGTAGATATTAATCGTTTTTGCAGAGCGAGTAAACTGAGGCAAATGAAGATACGTTGCTGCCAAACTATATTTGGGGCCTTTTTAAAGAATTTAACAACCTCAAATTCAGTCAACTTTGATGAACAGAAAATGTCTCGGAACATCGAGTCATCCACGAAGCAGGGGTGTGGTCAGACTCCGCGGCGGCGGCGGAGAGGAAGAGGCGGAAACTCCCGCTCGCCGCCAAGGTAACCCGCCTCCTGCATCGGGCCTCCTTGGCCGGTACTCTATAAGCAGGCGGCAGAAATGGGCCACGGCCCAACGGGAGGGGGAAGCCTGGACGTCCGGGGGAGTCTCGGAAGCGGCGGAACGCCCACCAATAGTACCCTGTCTTCGGGAAGAGGACCACACCTGTCAGCAGAGTTGGTCCGACGTGAGAAGGGCAGGAACGGCGAGCCGCGAGCACTCCTCGGGGCCTGGCGCTCCGAGAAAGTCCGGGTTCTGCGGTCACCCTTCTCTTCTCCCGCTGCCGAAACTCACACTTCCGGCTTCCGCTGTCGTAGCTGTAGGATCCGGAAGTAAAACACCCAAGCCCCGCCCCCACCTTGGAGCTAGCCGAGGTGTGCTAGAGGCTGTTCCAGAGGGGAACCCGAGTCCTCTAGCCTTGGCCGGCCCACAGGACGTTCCTAGTGATAATGCAGCACCTGCTACTTTTCGGGGTGTCGAGACTCACTCTCCCCCTCGTCTCTCGGGTGTTGGGTCGCCCCGCCCCCGCCAGGGGAGAAGCTAATAAGGAACCCCCCCCCCCCGGGCTGCAGAAGGCCCCGCCCAGGAACAGGGTCGAGGAGGCGTGGCCACACTGCCGGCGGAAGTGGAGCCCTCCGCGAGGGCGCAGGACCGCCCGGCACGGGCGAGAAAACTGGACTGTAGGGTTGGGCCGAGCCAGTGATGGGTACGCGAGCGAACGGTGCAAAGCTGCATGCAGACGCGCGTGGCACCGAGGACGTGGCGCAGCAGCGGCGGGGAGAGAAGGCGCCCGGCAGCCGGGCCGTCCGCGCAGGTGCCCAAGGGGCGGGGCGGGCCAAGGGTGGGAGCCTTACGCGGCTGGAGGGCGGGGGGGAGGGAGGGCCAGCGTGGGATGCGCGCGCACCTTTGGCGCCCTGGTTCCGCCCCGCCCACGGGGGAGGGGCTCGCTGAGGCTCCGCCCACACGCCTCGCCTGAGGCAGGTCAGCTCAGCCCAGGAGCCCGCCCCCGCCGGTTAAATGAGCCGGCGGGGCGCAACCCCCGGAAACAATCGGGAATTCCGGGGCTTTGAGCAGGGTGTTCGACGGCAGCGAGGCGCAGGTAACGTAGTGGCTAGGCGCCGCGCCAGCGGATGAGCGCGCTGTGCCGCGAGGCCGTTTCATTTGCCATGCTTGGGAGCGGGGCAAAATCGGGAGGGTTTAACCGATCCCGATGTCCCTTGCATCCCTCCATTGGCCTTCTGAGGAGGCTGGGACCCTGAGAGGGGCGGTGACTCGCCGGCGTCTCCCAGCTTGGCAGGAGGAGCGCTGGAGCTGCACTCCGTCATCAGCACGGTCTAACGTGCTCCAGCTCATTGTGGAGTTTCCGCTTGAGTGTGGGGTGAGATGGTCCTGGGCAGGTTGTGCAGTGTTCCAGCAGCTTTACTTGGCCCCGCAGAATTGAGGCTCTAGCTGGAATCCACTGGTACTTTGAGTAATTCTGTAAAGTACGCCGTGAAATAAAGCCGCCTGGATAGTGTGGTGGGAGCCCAGAGCCTGCGGTTTTCTAAGCCCCCAACCATCCTGTTCCCCGGCCATTCGGTGAGTGGTTTCAATAATCAGGCTTCATTGGGTGAGACCCCAAAGGACTCCTCCAGAAAGTGGCCAACTTCCCCATGCTCTTCTCTTCTCCTGTTTTGTCAACGAGCCTTTCTTTAAGCAGAGAGCATCATGGCAGAGCAGGTGGCCCTGAGCCGGACCCAGGTTTGCGGGATCCTTCGGGAAGAGCTGTACCAGGGCAATGCCTTCCATCAATCCGATACACATATCTTCATCATCATGGGTGCATCGGTGAGTCTCCCCCAGGCCCCACACCTTAAAAACCAAGCTCAGGGTTTGACATTGCCTCGGCTCCCTTCCTGCTGGGTGCCTGGGCTTTCCCAGCTGATTGCCTTGGGGCCCCAGGGGCTCTGCTCAGTTGGGCTCTCCCTCTTGGTCCTGCCTGTGCACCACTATCATCCCAGCACCACCCAGTATACATGCACTGCCAGGCTGTTCTGAAATCTGTGCGTGGTCATTGACCGTAGACCCGTGTCCTGGAGCTGGGGGGCTTTAGAGACTGTTGGACGTCTTTCTCCACAGGGAAAACTGCAAACAGGGCAGGCTATTCATTCTGTATCTTTTTCAAACCTGTTTGTGACGTGGTATATGTAACACAGTCAGTGAGTTCCAAAGGCAGGATCTGAGGCCCGAGCTCCGCCTTGGCTGTCTCTATAGCAAGTTCCCTGGGAACAAACACTCGACCTTCCTTTGAATACCATGTCATTACCCCAACTTCCAAGGCCTGCTGAGGAGCTATGACCTGCCCCACCCCACCCCGTTATTTAGCCTGTGGAGCTATCATTTTATTCTAAAGATCAAAGGGTAGAAGCAAACACAGAGTTATAGCACATGGACTGTATGTGATTGGGGTTGGGGGGACAGGAGAGGGAGGGTGGGTCCTAGTGGAGCCATGACCCCGGGACTAAAGCGCTCTGCCGGTGTGCTGTGTGGGAACGAGATCTGCTGGGCGGCAAGACGAGCTGCCAGGGTTTTGTCTCCAACTTAAAAGCAGTCTCACTTCGTTTTTACCCTAAGCATGACCAAGAACGTGCTAACCATCCTGTGACCATTTCTGCCAGTAACTTGCCGTATAATCTTAAGGAAGAATTGCACCCAAACTAGCTAGCTCTTGACAGGGTAGGCGTTGTCTCTCTGCCCCTTCCATGTCAGGGTCCCCGTAACTCTTTGTTCATGTATCATAAGGTGCTGCTGAGCTCTGCAGAGCCTGTTGCCTGCCAGCTTTTGTGATTCTTGATCAGAATTCAGCAAAGGAGAGCAGGAAGCAGGAGGCAGTGCTGGGTGTGGGAGTAGGGCTCTGCCAGAGGGACGGGGGGAGAGAAGGTGGGCCACCCGAAGCACTGTCCTCTGACTCCATAACTCCTAGGGTAGGGGGGACCCAGGGACATGGGGTGGGGGGGAGCAGGCTTAGTCTCTACCTTGGCCCCAGCATGTTTTCCTTAGAGGAGCCAAACCTGTGTTGGCCACAAACTCTCACACCTAGGACTCTGACCGTTAGGCAGGCCCTGGTCCAAGAAACAGGTTGGAGGAGAAAGTTACTCAGGATTATTCCTCCTCCTTCCCCCACCCCTGTACCAGGCTATGATAGGAAGCTCCACCAGCGGGTCCCAGGCCACAAGAAATGGCTTAGGACTCCAGGCTCTCAACTCTTAGATGCTTTGTTGAGAGCACCCAAGCTTGCTGTATGACTGGCAAGTGTCTTTCGTTCTCTGCACCTCAAGTGTTTCTGCGGAGCAAATGAGGGCTTTTGAAACAAATGTCAAGGGACTTCGGGCTGAGCTGATTCTGTGACTGCTCACTGCCTTCGCCTGTGGCCAGCTTGGGGTTGAGCAACTCTTCTTTGCAATTGGTAGGGTTCCCCTTTGCTCTCCTCTGCTCCGAAAGTGACAACCAGATGCTTCCAGAGCAGCAATGGGAAGTGCTACTACAGCAGAGTGGGGTGGGGGAGGACCCCTTGTCCTGGGTTATTTGCTCAAGGGGACTGGGGCCAGGTAGGTGGGCCTCCCATGCTCAGGCAGCATCTAGAACAGCTCCCGCTATCCAGCCTCCGATGCCTGCTCCCTCCTTATAAGAGGCAGGCAGAGTGGTGCTGAGGGCGCACTCTCCCAGAACCTGCTCTTCTGGGAAACCAGCAAGTTCACTGCTCATTCATCCAACAAACAGTGATCAAGTACCTTCTCTACAGTATAGTGAGCACCGGCCCTGCCTTCCCCGTGTGATCTGTGTGCTGGGGGGAAGGGACCCAAGGAGAGTTAGTAGCCCCATCAGAGCTCCTAGTGGCACATGTGACAGAAAACACAAACGGGCCCTTGTGTCCCCAGCCACCTCCAGCACACAGGTCCCATGAGGAGGGCCTGCAGAGCCAGGGTCAGGGAGTGTTCCATGCAAAGAGAAGAACAGACACAGAGCCCCCAGTGGCGGATGCCCCAGGGCAAGCTGAACCCACATGGCCATCCTCTGCCCCTTCCTCCTTCCTCACCTGCTTACCCAACCTTTGCTCTCACGCCCAGCTTCCTTCCTGAGAGCGTCCTGATGGCGGCTCACAGTTACCCAATAGGCTTTGAGCTGCTCTCTGTTCCTCCCATGTGGCCACTTACCCCCTTCTCAGGACTCCCACCCCCAGCCAGGAAGGGAGTGGAGATACTAACTGTCCCTGTCTGGAAAGCTCTGGAATGAAAAAAACCAGTTTCTCCTTACAGACCAGTGTTGGGGAGAGGGGAACCTTGGGCCTGGCAGATCATGTCCTCCCCCACCTGATAGGACCTCGGACAGGCTAGAGGACTCTCCCCCACAGGGGATGGAGGAAGGAGCGGAGGAGCGGGGAGAGAACAGGACAGGGAGTCTGCGTGGGCAGGATTGGCTCACTCCAGGGTTCTCAGCAAGCCCTTCACCTCTCTGGACCTGAGTCTCCCCACGTGGACCATAAGGACCATGGACTTGATGGGTGTTCGGGCCTTATCCCAACATGTGCCTAGGCAAGGGGTTCCCTGGTAGTCCTGGCCCCTCTCTCTTTTGGGGACATTTCTGGGCTGTTTCTCCCCCTGGGGTTGGTAAGATTCTTGCTGTGTCATGATGACCTTGGCACTTCCCCAAAGGCCTGATGATTCATGAGCCCCAGGGTGGAGGAGGGAGCCTACCTCAGCAGCCCCCAGGTTCTATCTCCCCAGTTCCCAGGAACCAGCTGGGCGCCAGCGAGGGCCCAGGCTCCACCCCATGAGGACAGGCAGATCCTTGACCCAGGTGACCCTTGGGGACCGGGGATGGCCCATCCCTCTCAGGCCTCCAGCTGGCAGCCGGCCTGTGAAGCTCTGCGCTGCGCCCTCCACTCTCAGATCCTCACGCAAAGATGTCGGCAGTGGTTTGGGCTTATAAAACTAGACGCTGAGGTCAAACCTAGGTGGCAATAGGCAAGTGGTTTGCCCCAACTGGGACAGATATTGGTAGCTGGAGGTCTTAGTGAGGTCCTGCTTCTCCTGCTAAAGTCACCACATGTCCCCGGCAGCTCTTTCCTCACTGTGGTCCTCAGACAAAATTGAGGGCGTTGGGAAAGACAAGAAGCCTCCAACTCGCATCTCCCCGAGAGACCCTGTCATCACCCCCACGCACGGTGTGCTTCGGTTTGGTCGGTGTCTTCCCTTGTTCATTCTTGCAAAGGAGTGTGATCTAGGCTGGCGGGGAGGGCAGGCCACCTCACTTCCCCGTGAGGAGAGCAGCCAGCAGGACCCCACCACCGTTCCAGGTCATACCTCACCTCTCCCTTGAACGGACGTGGAGCCCAGCAGGCCTCCGGTTGCTGGGTCTGAGCTGAACAAGGCAAGCAGGTTCTGTCGGAAGTTAATCCCAAGGGGAGCCGCAAGAGCAAACAGCCTGGGGTGTTGGGCACTGTGACTCAGCAGACAGGAGACTAGTCCCCTACTACCAGGCCACTGCCCACAGCCTGTCCCAATTCCTCTCAGCCCATTGGAATTTGATCGTAAACAAACATTACCTGCCGCAGGGAAGGTTGGGCGGTATTTGCGGGCCGTGCTTCTGCTTCTCCCGGAGCACGGAGCACTCAGGGCTGAAGTTACCTGAGCAGGGTCTCCCTCCAGTCCCGCGGACGGGAGAAGCCAGAGGCGGGTACTGACGATTGGTGGTGAGGAGTGCCGTAGTAGGGCCCTTGGCTGGGGGTTGGAGTCGGACCATGAAGGACCAGTGAGAGCAGCCCTCCGAAGGTGGCGTTACAACAGAGACCCGCTCCAGAATGCTCGGGAGATCAGTTGTGAACAGTTAGCAGATGTGAGCAGGGACACCAACACAGGGAACCCTGGTTTGGGAAGCACCCGCTTTGGGAGTTTGGGGTCCCAGTGGAGGCTGGAGATGACCAGTAGACACTTGACTATGTGGGTTCAATGCTCACTAAAGTCTGGGCAGGGACACACACGTGGAGGGGTCCACATGCAGGTCCTCACCTAAAGCCCCAGGGGGACATCAGGTCACCCAAAGAGACTTGAGGTGGAACAAAGAACAGGAGGAAACGCAAGCATTCAAGGCACAGGGCGCCCCTGAGCCTATACCCGCCCCCACCCAGAGGAGGGATTTCCTGCCCAGGAGCCCCCTGGGTGCCTTCCTAACTGCTTATCTCTGGGGGGATTGAGCCAGATCGAAATTTCTTTGGTTCTGGTCATGTGGCTTCCGTTTTGCGGGTTCATAACTTCATAGAAATGAACTTATCCAATGGTTACGTGACTTCTAAAAGGTAATTTTGCATTGAATTTTCAGGTCCTTATCCCTGGAGTTCATTTTTCTGCCTACGGCAAGTCCAGTCCACCCCAGCCTGGCTTATTCTCTCCCCACTGATTAACAAGACTCAGTGGAGCGTGAGTTTGTGCCCCAGGCCCATCCCACGCTCTAATTACAGGGTGGGCAGATGAAAGGGCGCTCTGCTCTTCTGTTCTTCAGAAGCCTGTAACCACTCTTTCCCCTTCCTCTTCCACCTGGAGTAGAGAATTCCTTTGTCAGGTTCCAAAATTAAAGCATATTGGGATGGCTCACATCCACACAGTTGACACAGCAGTGCAACACAGAGCGCCTTGGTGGCTCTATTGGTTGAGCGGCCGACTCTCGATTTTGGCTCAGGTCATGATCTCAGGGTCGAGAGATCCAGTCCGACATCGGGCTCCGTGCAGGGCTCTGAGTCAGCCTCAGAATGGAGTTCCCTGTTTCTGGCATTTTGGTAGAATCCGCTGGTGAAACATTCTAGCGCCAGGGTCAGTGTTGGCGTTGCCTTGGTGGAAAGGTTTCCGTAATGACCATTGCCCACTTAGGTCCCTGTCTCTGTTTTGGTGGATTGGACTTTTCTAGAAATTTGGTCCATTTCATCTAAGCTGTCAGACATGGCACAGGGTTGTTCATAAAATCCCCTTCTGTGTTTTCCTGATTGTACTTTTGTCCTGTTGCTCTCCTAATTTTTGGTACCTTTTAAAAAAGTAGTCTTGCCCCAGAGGGTTGCTTGTTTTTATTAGTCTTTTTCAAACACCAGCTTTTGGCTTTCTTGATATTTTCTTTTGGTTTCCCTGCCTTGTAATTTGCTTGGCTTTAAAATTCTACTCTTTTGTCTGACTTCTAAAATCAGGCCCTGAGCTCATTAGTCCCGAGTTAAGGGCAGCATCTCAGGCCACATCCCATAGGTGTTGCTACTTCTGTTGCCATTCAGTTCTAGAGTTTTCAGGTTTTCTTCAGCCTGTGGGCCGTTCAGAAGCGGGCCGTTGGCCTGGGTGTGGTTCCACTTGCTTGCACTATGACCAGAGATTGTGGTCTGTGTGATCGCAGGGCAGGCTGGGTGGTCGAGGTACCTCCTGGCATGAGGTCCCTTCCCCTCAGGGTGCCTACTGAAATACATGGGCGCCGTCAGCTCAGGGTCAGGGTAAAGGGCTAGCACAGGCTCCAATCCGAGTTCCTCTTGCTATACATACAGGGGCAAGATAGGTATGCTTGCGGCTGAGTGGTGACCCTGAGCAAGTGCCCAGGTTGAAAGGGAGGAGACCATGTAGGTCATGCCCCCAGCTTCTCCTGACCATGCCTGTTCCCTCTGCCGCAGGGCGACCTGGCCAAGAAGAAGATTTACCCCACCATCTGGTAAGCATGTCCCCCCACTGTCCTACTGTCCCCAGCCCTCCCCACCCTCCCCGTCCTGGCCACAGCCATGCCGTGCCCTCAGGTGGCTGTTCCGGGATGGCCTTCTGCCCGAAGACACCTTCATCGTGGGCTATGCCCGCTCCCGCCTCACAGTGGCTGACATCCGGAAACAGAGCGAGCCCTTCTTCAAAGTGAGTGGCTTCTGGGGGTCTCCAGGAGGGACAGGCCCACCTCCCATCCCATCCCAGGAAGCCCTTCCCTCCTCCCACTCCTGCTCTCTGCTTTTTCTTCCCTGGGACAGGCCCCCTTCTTCCCTGCCATGGTGGAGAGGCAGGGCCACTTTAGGAAAACAGCTTAGAGCCCCTTCTGCCCTAGCACTTCTCGTCCTTGCCTTCCCCGGGGCAGCCCTGCCACACCTGCTCCTGCAGCTGCTCTGATGACAGAAGTAGTGTAGGGCGAGGTGCAGGTACCCTGCCAGCCTGAGACCCCTGTTTCCCAACTCCTCTCCGACCTGGACACACCGGGTCCTCCCTGCTGTGCCACACACACACACACACACACACACACACACACACACACCCCGGTCTGGGGCCAGGAGCTGAAAACGTGTCTTCAGGACAAAAATCTTACACATCTGCCTCTTTCCAACACACCGTAGTTTGGTGTCATGACTTCGGAGAGAGCTCTCTGTCCATTGTGTTTCTGCCAGGTCACAGTTTCCTGAAATCTAACTTCTGTGTCAGGGCATGAGGCCCCCAGAAGTGACTACAGGCTGTGGGCCCAGCCTGGGACTGCTGGGCCCTGTCTCCTGCAGTGTTGTGCTGCCTCGGCCTTCCCCTGTAGGTGTGCAAAGCTGACAAGATGGGGGTGAACCCAGTGTGGAGCTAGGATGACTGACTTCTGAGGGAGCCCACCAGGGCTATGGGATGAGAGAGGGAGGGCCGGGGAGGGGCCAGTGTCCCTGTATCCATCTTTCTCAGGCCACACCAGAGGAGAAGCCCAAGCTGGAGGAGTTCTTTGCCCGCAACTCCTATGTGGCTGGCCAGTATGACGACACGGCCTCCTACGAGCGCCTCAACAGCCACATGAATGCCCTCCACCAGGGGCCACAGACCAACCGCCTCTTTTACCTGGCCTTGCCCCCCACAGTCTACGAGGCGGTCACCAAGAACATCCACGAGACCTGCATGAGCCAGACGTAAGGCTTGTCTTTTGCCCTCCCTGCCTCCTAGGTGTACCCTGTCGTGGTCTGGCCTGCCCTGGCAGTTGTCCAGAATCCCTGGGGCAAACTAGTCTACCGTGTCTGAAAAAGATGGTGACCCCTGTTTGTTCGCTACATGAGTTAGCTTTCCAAAGAAGAAAGTAGGGTATAAATACAGGAGCTTTCTAATAGCATTTACCAAAAATGCTACCGCACTTGTTTACCTTGGAAATCCTCCTGATGACCCTCCTGGCCCATAGAAATCCGACTTTCCCTGGCAGCTGTTCCTGCGAGGACCACAAGGTGGCAGTGTTGCTCCATGAAACTCCTGCTGCTGGTCGCTTGTTCTCTGGTTTCTCAGTTTCCCTAGAGCCCTTTCGTGACCATAAGGTGGTGGTATTGCTCCACAAAAAGTTTGCTTTCTGTTGCGCCCTGGCTCTGCCAGTCTGTCTTTCTGTCAAAGACAAGGTCATCTGTTTCACTTTGTTGTCGTTTTGAACACAAAGTACCACATTAACTGTCCATAGGGAATAGCAAAGAAAGGGATCTTTTTCCATTTTAAAATTTGCAGAGGCAGCTGTGCCCGTGACATGCCCTCCCCCAGTGTGGGGCCCATTCTAGTGACCAGTGGGTCGGGCAGGAAGGCTTCTGAGGAAGTTTTCAGTGTGGCATTGAAGGCTGGGGAGGACAGGAGGTGTCCTCGGGTCTGGGGACTCTGTGCCAAGGTGGGGCAGAAGGGCCCATCCGGCAGAGCTTTGCCAGTCACCTAACAATGCAAACCAGGAGGAAGGGCTCTGCGTCTTCTTGAGGAGGGAGACCTAGGGAAAGACGAGGTTCTGGCCCCTGCTGCCCAGGGAGTGTGTGGGGTGACGCAGCTCCGGGTTCCCACAGAGGCTGGAACCGTGTCATTGTGGAGAAGCCCTTCGGGAGGGACCTGCAGAGCTCCGACAGGCTGTCCAACCACATCTCTTCCTTGTTCCGTGAGGACCAGATCTACCGCATCGACCACTACCTGGGCAAGGAGATGGTCCAGAACCTCATGGTGCTGAGGTGCGGCCAGGCCTGGGCAACGGGGTAGAGGGGGACTGGGTCTGGGGTGGGCCCGCAAGGATACAGGGCCACCCTACCCCTCCTGCAGGTTTGCCAACAGGATCTTCGGCCCCATCTGGAACCGGGACAACATTGCCTGTGTCATCCTCACTTTCAAGGAGCCCTTTGGCACTGAGGGCCGTGGGGGTTACTTCGATGAATTTGGGATCATCCGGTGAGAGCCTGTCTCCCCTTCCTGGGAGGTTAGCACAGGCAAGGGGTGCAGTCCTGCCGTTCTGCAGGGTCACCCCTTCCCTGTTCTGGGGGGCTCTTCCCACCCCAAGATTCAAATTCACGAGTGGGTGTCTGAGTGGTCAGTGGTGGCTGTGAAGGGAGGAGTCACTGTCTCTTTCCTTGCCTGAGGGGACCTCAAGGGGTAGATATGGGTTCAGAAAACAAGTCTCATAGCTTATTGCTTAAAAGCCCTATTTGAGGTGCTGAGTCCCCAGAACCTGGCTGACAGGGAGGGGGCAGAGGTAAGCCCCCTCCTTGCACCTTCCTCCCTGCCCAAATGCCCCCAAGCCAAGTTCCACCTGCTTCTTCCTCTGCAGGGACGTGATGCAGAACCACCTCCTGCAGATGCTCTGTCTGGTGGCCATGGAGAAGCCCGCCTCCACAGACTCGGACGACGTCCGTGACGAGAAGGTGGGTGGAGGTGCCCCCTCCTGGTCCCTGCAGCCAGGACTGGCAGTGCCTGTTGTGTCCCCCAGGCAGACCATTGCCTGTCCTTCAGAAGAAAATGAGGGTGGCTCCAGGTGGTCCCAGGGAGCCCTTGGGTTGGAGGGCCACGGCCATGCCCTCAGCAGGGTGAACAAAACTGACTGCACACCTCCTGCCTGTACTGACCAGTCACACCTCCGGGAAGCCCACCCGGCTAGGTCCCATGGCTTCCTCCTCACACCTACTGCCCTCTGTCCCACGCATGGCCCTCCATCCCCTTACCCAAGGAGCCCCTCTCTCCCGGTTTTCTCCCAGGTCAAGGTGTTAAAATGTATCTCAGAGGTGCAAGCAGATAACGTGGTCCTGGGCCAGTATGTGGGGAACCCCAGCGGAGAGGGGGAGTCCACCAAAGGGTACCTGGATGACCCCACAGTACCCCGTGGGTCCACCACTGCGACCTTTGCAGCCGTCGTCCTTTATGTGGAGAACGAGAGGTGGGACGGTAGGTGACGCCTCAGGGACTGGCAGGCAGGGCCGCCAAAACCGCGCGGAGCCCTTGTCCCCAGAGCCTGACCCAGCAGGAGTGGCACCCAGCCACCGCACGCACCCTGTCGTGCTCGCGCCCACGCTCCCTCCCCTGCTCCCTCAGCCCTGCGCTGGTGGGGCAGGTCCTGAAGCCAGCTGTGCCCCCACCAGGGGTGCCCTTCATCCTGCGCTGCGGGAAAGCACTGAACGAGCGCAAGGCCGAGGTGCGGCTGCAGTTCCGCGACGTGGCCGGCGACATCTTCCAGCAGCAGTGCAAGCGCAATGAGCTGGTGATCCGCGTGCAGCCCAACGAGGCCGTGTACACCAAGATGATGACCAAGAAACCCGGCATGTTCTTCAACCCTGAGGAGTCCGAGCTCGACCTGACGTACGGCAACAGATACAAGGTGGGCACTTGGCCCGGGGGGGCGGTGGCTGGGGGGCTCTGCGTGCACAGGCAGCCTCAGCAAGAGCCCTCCTGCTCTAGAACGTGAAGCTCCCCGATGCCTACGAGCGCCTCATCCTGGACGTCTTCTGCGGGAACCAGATGCACTTCGTGCGCAGGTAAGGGGTGCCCCATGCGCCGCGTGTGCGCTGGGGCTGAGCTGGGCTCCAGGTGATGGGGCTGCCTTCTCCCTCCCTCGCCCCCTCCCTGCCCCCAGAAACCCCCCAAAGCCACACTGTGTCCCTTCAGTGACGAGCTCCGGGAAGCCTGGCGGATCTTTACGCCGCTGTTGCACAAGATTGAGCGTGAGAAGCTCCAGCCTATCCCTTATGTTTACGGCAGGTAAGGGGCCCAGCAGGGAGGGAAGGATGGGGCTGTGCGGGGGTGGCACCGGAGCCCACGGGCTCCCTCACGTCTCCCTCTGCCTGTCACTCTCCCAGCCGAGGCCCCGCGGAGGCAGATGAGCTGATGAAGAGAGTGGGCTTCCAGTACGAGGGCACCTACAAGTGGGTGAACCCCCACAAGCTCTGAGCCCTGAGCCCCAGGTCCCAACCCCACCCCCCTTGGCCCTGTCTGTCTTTGTTCCTCCCACTTGCCTGCCACCCCAACCCCACATCGAGAGGGCTTCAGGACCATAGGCCTTAGCCTCACATTCCTGGCCCCCGGCCACCCCGGGCCTAGCTACATTCCGCAACCACCAAGCACTCGAGACTCGCGCTGTGACCATCTCTAGCTGCCACTGGCCCTTCCTGAGCCAGCTTCTGTCCACTGGACTGAGCCCCAGCAGAAGGAAGTAGAGTGGCTTTTCCACCTGTCCTGGGCTCCTCCACCTAGGACAGGAGTGAGGGATGACGGAGGGGACAGTGGGTGGGTGTCCATGGGCTAGTGGCCACCCCACACTCCTGCTGGCTATGAGCAAGGTCCTCAGAACTGGGGGGAAGGAGTCAAGCGCTTTCACACCAGTCTCAGTGCCACTCAACATTCCTGGTCACCCGCTGGAAGGGACCTCCGTGCTGCCCAGCAGTCCCTGGTGTCTTGGGCCCCCTGAATGCCCCTCTGCTCCCCCCCCCAGTTCTCCCCATTACCCCAACTGTGCACTCCATGGCCCACCCACCTCAATGCACCTACAGGGGGCCCCCTCGCCACTGGAAAAGCAGAAACGGCCAGCGACGCACCCCATCTCAGCCCCTGCCATTAAATCCACAAACACACCCGCCTGCTCCCTGCTTGTTTCCTTCCTGCCACCTGTACCTGTGGAGGAGGGCACCTGCGCCTGAGGCCAGTCCGGCCAGTGGAGGGCCCTCGGCCACCTGACTCCCTGACTACCCAGCCCTCACCTGGTTCTCATCACCCATGTCCCTCCCCAGCATGGGCTTGGCAGTCTGGGCCTTGTTCACCCCTGACCCCACGTCTAGTCATGACTGATCCCTGCACCACAGCTGCCTCCTGAGAGCCCCCCCACACACACGTCTGTGCTCTTCACTCTGCCCCGCTCTGTGGGACTTCATCACCAGACCACATAGGGGTACGAAATTGGGTCACATTCCTTTTTACATGGGCCTCCTCCGCCCTGACCCTGTCCCTGCCGTAGCGAGGTCACGTCACAGAATCACTGAGGGCCATTTAGACACACTGACAGTCCACGGACACAAGAAGTATTTAGGAAGGAGAGGCAATGGGCTTTTGGGACTGACCCCAGATGCTGGGGCAGGGGGGATGGCTGCGATAAGGCACTACAGCCGGGGAGGGGGAGCTTAAGACCGCAGACATCCGTCCTCTCACAGCTCCGAGGCCAGAAGTCAGAAATCCAGGTCTCAGCAGGGGGGAGCTCCCTCCCTCCGAAGGCTCTAGGGGCCCTCCTTGCCTCTTCCAGCTGCTGGTGGTGGCCAGCATCCTTGGCCTGCTTTGGCCGGTAGACGCACCACCCGTTTCAGCCTCTCTCTGTGCACTGCCTTGTCTCTGGGTGTGTGTCTCCTGGTTTCTCTTCTTAGGAGGACACCAGTCATATCAGATTAGGGGCCCACTCTATTCCATGATCTCAGTTTAACTTACCTTGATTATCTCTGTAAACACTCCCATTTCCAAATAAGGCCACATTCCAAGGATCCAGATGAACACGAATTGGGGGGGGGCACTGCTCAACCCAGTAGACTCCCAACAAAGGCAGCAGCCCCTGAGCATCTGTCCTGCTCTCTCTCCCAGCTCTACTCACCTGAGCACCAGGGAGACCGCAGGAACCAACACTGCAGTCCCCACGCTTGTGGCCTGGGTTCTGGGAGATGCAGCCAACTAGGAACGAAAGGACAGAATGATCAGATGGTGGTGCGTTTTATGGAGGGAACAGGCAGCACAGAAAATCGCCAGGGGAGGGAGGCTCCATTACCGGCAAGGGGAAGACCTAGCCCACGGCACTGTGGTTGTCAGGGCTCGGCCTTTCTGTCCCCCAGGCCTGCTTGGGGGCAATTGCCCAGAACTCTTTGCTCCAACCATCCAGGCCTCTCCTGGTCCTGCCACTGAGAACCAGCTGGGCTCACTCCTGCATGGTCCCCCTGGGCTGGGATGGCAACAGTTGGGGGGCCTGGCAAGGGTGAGGAAGACAGGGGCGCAGCCTGACAGAGTGCTGGCTGTGGGGGATGAGCCAAGGTTCCCACCCCGGAGCAATACATAGATGAGGAAGAAACTCTAACGGCGGGTTGTTCCTGCCCCATAAGCTAGGATACTGTGTCACCCCTGTATGTACAAGCTGCACCAATGGGTGCCATCTGCACTCTCCCCATCCCCTCCTGTAACCAGGGGAGGTGGTGCCTTCAGATTAAGGAAGGAGGGAGATCACCAAGGTCACCTAAAGAGGGAAGGAAGGAGCATCATGGGGTTAGAACAGATCACAGACCCTTCAGTGGTGACTTTCCTTGGTGGGATCTGGACCTCAGGATCCCTCCTAGCCCAAGTCCATGCAGACCAGCCAAGAAGACTCCATGTGGACAGGATTGGAGGCCAGGCTTCAGCCAGCGGGCAGTGGCCTTGGTCCTTGCTAGTTCCTGTGGCCTCCTGGAGAGGGAGCGGTGGCAAGGGCCTCCCCGGGAGATAGTGGGGGCCAGCCTAGGAACTCACAGGCTCCCCTGTAACCCTTTGGCTCCCACGTAGCTGCAGAGGGTCTTGCCCTTGACTGGTGCAGTCACATGCCTGGGATGGGCAGATGAGCTGGGGTGACACAGAAGGGATGGTGGCCAGGAATGGGGCAAAATGGGTTCCTGTAGATGCGGCCGCACCTTCCCCCACTTACCACCAGAGGGTTCTGTCCTGCCTACTCTTAAGTTCCCAGCCACTCAGGCCCACCATCCTGGAATACAGACCTGAGGATAACTTCAAACCCTTGAGGGGGGGTCAGGAGAAGCCAAATAAATGAAGATGCGGGAGTCCTTCCTGACCCTGGCAGGGGTCCTCAAGCTCAGAATTCTTTGCAGAGCTCCACAGACATTCATAGACTTTGGGGGACCCAGCAGAGCTGTGTTCTGGGGATAATCTTGAGTCCCCAGGCCCCTTGGGAAACTTGCTGGCATGGCATCACCAGGAAGGATGCTCCCGGAAGTGTGGGAGGATCCACATAAGGGCAGCAGCAGGAGCCCAAAGTAGAAGAGGGACCCAGCTCCTCTGGGGCCCCCAACACATGATGACCAATGTGTGAGTGGGGAGGGCAGGATGTTGGGACCTCCCGATCTCCTGCTCTGTCTCTCCTGTGACAGGCACAAGGACCCAGGTGAGGGCGGTCAACTGACACCTCAGATCTGGGTGCTACACTGTGGCATACACATAAGGGCCCTGGTAATGACACTCAACTGTCACCTGACCCCTGGGTGAGGAACAGAGAGAGGGACCTGATGAGGACAGTCCGCTGTCATCCCAGCTCTAGGAACCTGCAATGGGGAAGAGGCATGAGGGCCCAAGTAAGGACATTAAACTGTCACCTCCATTCTGGGTCCCCACAATGAGGTACAAGTATGAGGGGCCAGGTGAGGACAGTTGCTTGTCACCTCCCTGCTGAGTGAATACAATCTGACAGAATTTAGGGCCTTGCTGAACTGAGACAATGGGGAAGAGAGATGACAGACCCAGTGAGGAGACCCATGTCTCACTTCACATCCATGTGCTTACGCTGGGACAGATGCAAGCAGTCCCAGGTGAGGAAAGACACCTGTCACCTCAGCTCCAGGTGGCAACATTGGTGCTGAGGTATAAGGGCTTTCAACTGGCTCCAGATCTCTACACGGGGACAGAACAGGAGGGTCCATGTGAGGAGAGCCAACAGTCCCCTCAGCTCTGGGTACCTATACTGGGGTAGAAGCACTAGGCCCAAGTTTCAACATTCAACTAACATTTAACTTCTGGATGCTGACACTGGGGCAAGGCTTAAGGGCCAGGAGTGGAGAGTCAGTTTCCCCTCAGCTCCTGGTGCCTAACCTCGGGTGGAGGAATGAGGGACAGGTGATGTCATTCAACTGTTAGGTCAGATCTGGGTCCTTACCCTGAGGGAGAGCGCAAGAACCCAAGACGCGATGCACAAGGAGCGCTGCGGCCGTGCGAGCTGGTGCAAGCTCCGCTGGGGCAGGGACCCAAGCCCCATCAGACGGCTTGAGTGCCGCCTCAGCTCTGTGTGGCTACAGAAGCCTGAGACGTGAGGACCCAGGTGACAGCATTCCAGTGCAACCCCGGATCTTGACCCCCTGTGCTACAAAGAAGAATGAGGCACTAGGTAGAGACATGAGAGCCCAGATGAGAACAGTCAAGTACAAATCTTGGTGCCTGTCCTGGAAAGTGGAATGAGGGGCTGTTGAGGTCATTCCACTGTCCGTTAAGCTGTGGGTTATTAAAGACGCAGGGGCAGGAAGGACTGGGTGGGAGAAATCAATTGTCACCTGAGATCTGATCACCCAATCTAGAGTTGGGGCAAGAGGTCCCAGGTGAGAGGGCCGACTCAGGGGTAGAAGCATGGAGGCCTATATGATTACCGTCAACTGATTACTGCTTCAGTGTCTACACTGAGAGAAGCAAATGAAAGATCTGTTGAGGACATCCACTGGCACCTCAGCCATGGGGATTACACGGGCACAGGTAAGAGCGCCCAGAGGAGACATTCTGTGCCACCTCATGCCCTTGCCCACACTGGGACAGGAGGAGACATGAAGGCCTAGGACATGAGGATGTAATCCTCTCTACGTCCTGACTGAAAAACAGTCCCAGAGAAAATAAGGGAGTTGTGCAAGGCTGCCCCAGAAGGGCCAGAAGACCTGGAACTGGATCCCATCACTTATGTGGTTCCTTTGAGGATGGCGGATGTGCCTCTGGACCCTCAAGGGAACTCATTAAACCAACCTTTTCGAAATGCCTGCTCTGAGCAAGATGTAAACACTGTTGTCTCTCAACTACCAGTCTGGCAGATGCCCCATGCCTGGCTGGCAGTCCGAGTGTGCGTGACCAGGAGCTCCCCCTACTGGGCACCACGACTACAAGCATTGCAGGAAAGACCAGTGGTACCCATGGTCCAGTACGCACAGATCTGTAAGAGTTTGACGGACGGTCAACATTATGTCTGATCCCAAGTTCCATGAAAAAGGAAAAAAAAATATACCAACCCCCGACTGCAGCAATCAGGGGCCTAAACTGATTACCTTGATCTTATACCAACGGAGAAGTTACTGGATTCTAGCCAGAGTTCTCACTGCCTGACGCTACAAGCTTACTCTATTTTGGATTCTTTCCTTAGGAAGGTTTCCGTAAGTGGGATGCTTGGGTCAGAGGACACAGATGTCTCCTGGGCTCCCGTGCCGCCGGGGTGCTGCCCTCCAGGGAGAAAGGCGAGCCCCCCCCCCCCCCCGACAGCGGGTGCAGCCCTCCCGGCGTGGTAGGTGGTGAGGGGGCGTTGGGCGGCGCCACGGCTGCCTGCCTGCAGGAGGGGAGGAGGAGGGGAGCAGGCAGGAGTTCTCCGTCGTCAGAGATACCAGAGACCATGTGGACGCGCTTCCGTCTAGAAAACGGAGTGTGAGGAAAGGCATCGCTTTTGCGATGGGCTCGCCGCATTCTGTTTTCCCCTGTGTACTCTTCTGAGCCTCCAGCTTCCTAAAAGACACACATCTCAATTTTAAAACAACTTCTAATTACGCCTCCAGATCCATCCGCTTCTTCCAGCCTTCAGAAATCCGACTGCAAGCCACGAGCTCAGCCCCAGCCCTCGAAGCCTAAGAAGGCTGGCATCTCCCACCTTGGAGGAGCCTGAGGGAAGATTTCTGCAGCGAAGCTAATGTGGGATCGGGGCCGAGGCCACACGGCTCCTCCCCTGCGAAATCCGAGCGGCACAGTCTCTGCGCGTTCGGAGGCGGTGCCGCTGCGGGCCCCTCCCCCCCGGCAGCCAGAACGAATGGTGGAGGCGGACCTGTGGGCAGGGACTCAGCCTCCTCTCCTTTGACCGCCCGGCGGCAGGGCCCGAGCGCACGGCTGGGGTGGTGCCTGCGGGCCGTGGCCCCGCCCCGGGCCGCCATTGCCGGGCCTGTCGGGCAGAGGTGCGCGCCTTCCTCGCCTCGGCTCGGGGAGCGGAGCCGGGCGGCCGGCCTGACCGGGCTGCCCCCAACCCAGCTAGCATCTCCCCCACGGCCAGGCAAGTCTCCACCAGCCTAGCCCGTGCCCTGACGGGGGGGTGGGGTGCTGAGCTCAGGGCCTCCCACGGAGGAGGCCCGCATCCGGGAGAACCACCTTTACTTCCCGGCCCCAGAATCTCCCGTGGGCACGACCGTGACCGACGGGTTCCTGAGGACCCTCCTGTCCTGACAGGTCTTCACTCCGCGAGCCCGAGGGGCCTGACCAGCTGGTTGGACGCACAAGCCGGTGCACCGATCGCGTCCTCCTGGCAGCAGGGGCTAAGCCCAGGATCATCGTTGAGTCCCACCCAAACCTGCTCTTCTGCTTTATTGCCCCCAGAGGGCACGGTCCCCAAACTGCACCTGCCGGCAGCCCCAACCCAGCGGGAGAAGTGGACATGAGGTTGGCAGGTGGGTGGCTTCCACAGTGAACGGGAGACAGTTGGAAAGGGGACGGGACTGGAGGCCCAGGTGTCCGGAGGTCTGTGTCTGGAGGGGCCCAGGTGCACCACTGAGTGTGGTTTTGCAAACGGAAGGCACTGCACACTCATTCTGTGACCTTGAGCAAATCCTTTCACCTCCCAGGACTTCCAAGAGCTGTGAAATGAGGATCAGGGTAGTCGATTTCTGCGAACTCGGATAACTGGCCGCTGTCTGAAAAAAACGAGTTGTGGGGGAGGCTCCAGGGGGCATGGCGGCTAGGTGAAGAGGGGGGCGGTGTGCAGTAGCGGAGAGGCGTGGTCTTAGAGTAGAAACTGACCAGAGCGGCAATGGGGCTAGATAAAAACTGGTGCCAAACCTGACCTCGGGGGGACAACTTCGATAGATGGCTTGGCTGGGGGAGGAACACATGAGGGTGGGCAGTGGCGAGCAGAACTCAAGAGTTGGAGTTCAGACCTGCTAACGGTTGCAGCCTTGTAAATGTATCCCAGTAAAGCTGGCTGGTGAGGAACTGGCTGGGAGGGTGTGGCCTCAAGATCAGCGACGGCTGGAGTAAAAAATACTCACCGCTCTGTGGATTAATCCGAGACCAGGAGTTGACGCGGCCTGGGACAGAAGATGGGCACGTCCAGCGTTTCAGGGGAGAGTAGAGGAGGACAATCTAAGTAGGGAGGATAAGGAGCATCCAGCTAGGGTTAGGATGTGCTGTCTCAGAAGCCACTGGAGAAATGTTTCCTGAAGGAGGACCCGGGCAGCCAACTGAGAGGTCAGGAAGATTGGGGCCGACAGGTGACCCAGGGAGTTGACCCCAAGAAGGTCATAGGTGGTTTTGGCCACAAGCTGTTTCGGTGGGGTGATGGACACAAAGCCACACTGGAGTAGGCTGGGAGAGAGTGGGTGGTGAGACTGGGGAAGACGAAGGGAGGGAAGAGAGGTCAGTGGCTGGATGAGGATGTGATTTGAAGAAGGGCCTCTCCTGTGCTTTCTTACAACAGGAGGTGTTGCAGATTGAGGAGAAAGAGTGAGAGAGGATGACGATTATTGGGAGGAGAGCTTGGGGTCCAGCTCACAGCAGCTGCAGGAACTGGCCTTCAAAAGGAATAGGGGAGCGCCTGGGTGGCTCAGTTGTTTAAGCGACTGCCTTTGGCTCTAGTCATGATCCTGGCGTCCGGGGATCGAGTCCTGCGCCAGGCTCCCTGCTCAGCCGGGAGTCTGCTTCTTCCTCTGACCCTCCCCCATCTCGTGCACGCACACACACACACACACACACACACACACACACACACACATGCCTGCACGTGCGCGCTCTTTCTAATAAATAAGTAAAATCTTTAAAAATTGAAGAAAAAAGGAGTAGGGACCCCCTCCTCCATCATGACAGGAGAAAAATAGGACAGGGCGGATGGGATATAAATATGTCGGTAGCCTCAGAGGCAGAAAGTTAGGGGGCTCCTGGGGAAGGCTTGGAGCCTCTTGACCAGTAAGGTCTGCAAGGCTCCTCCACACCTGCCACCGAGAACCAAGCTGGGAGCCCTGGATTCAGTGTCCTCCTTCTACCTACCAGGAGCTCAAGTCCCCCTCTCAGGCCTGGTGGATGGCAGCAGGTCCCCACCTTCCTGTCCTCTGCTCACTTCTTCCCAAGTGGCGGGGAGATTCAGTCCTGAGAGGCCCCAGGGTCATTCAGGACCTCACTGACAACCAAGGTGGCCTTGCCCCTGTCTGTCCTGCCTCTAGGCCCCCTCCGCATTGTGGCCCTGGTTGTCACCGTGGGCCTTACCTGGATCGTGGTCAGCATCCTCCTGGGTGGGCCTGGCAGTGGCTTTCCTCGCATCCAGCAACTCTTCACCAGTGAGTATGGGATTCTTCCTTGCTCTGCTGTGGAGGGCACTCTGGTGGGCACTCTGGGCCTGTGGGCAGAGGCTTAGGGTGGGGTGGGGGCAGTGGGTTTTCTGTCTCTTCCTGGCAGGCCACCTCTAGCTGCCCTTGGTCTGTCTCCTGGCACCCAGCGCAGTGTTCCCCATACCACCCAGTTGCTTCAGCTGGGAACTCCAATCCCTACTAATTAGAACTCTGTGCCCTGTTGGAGTCAGCAGAATCAGTGAGGGGCAGGGGGATTGCGCTGAACTTTGGGGACGACACCCCAGCTGCTCCCTGCAGGCTCAAACCGTGGCCTCTGGAATGGGGAGGGCGCTCTATACCTTATTATTAGTAGCGCTTCATCCAAGGACTGTTTACAATTGCAGTTTACCCTTTTCCCAGAGCAGGGGGTTTGCATCTGGCTCAGCCCTGACCCCTGAGCCTGACCAACGCTCCACCTTGAGTTCATGGTATAGGGCCAGAACGCCCTGCTGCCGGCCCCTGGAGGCCTCCACCCTAACACAAACAACTCTCTGTACCCACAGGCCCAGAGAACTCCGTGACCACAGGTAAGGCTCCTGTCACCTCCCCGCTCCTCCCCCGTACCCAGCCCTCATAGCACCGCCTGCCTCAAGTCCTCCCAGGTCTCTGTTCTCCATCCATCCCTCCCCAAACTAGCCATCACAGCCCACTGGAACTGCTTGCATGAACCTAGAAAACCAGTTACCTGTTTCCAGATTACACTGGTGAGATAAACATAGGATAGATGTTCCCATTTCAAAAGGGAGAAACTGGAAGGAATAAAGGGGTCACCAGTCCCAGCCAGTCTGAAACCCAGCAGGGAAAATGCCATCAGGATTCAAGGCCTGAGAAGAATCCTCTGTGGCCCAATGCTCTGTCCTTTGTCCCCACCAGAGCCAGGGGAGACACCCTCTGGTGGGGGCAGTCCTACCGTGTGGGCCTGTGCCGTCTCTGCCCTCTGCAGCCACCGCTCTGCCTTCAGAGCCATCCTTACTTCCTTTTCTGTCCCTTTCAGCCCAGGATGGCAGTGTTTCTGCTGGTATAAAATTCTCAAAAACCTTGGTGTCTTGTGCAATTCATGAGACACTAAGGTAAGAGACAGGAGCGCCACGCAGATGTCTCCTGGATAACCCCACCTCAGTTCCTGGCTTCTGCTGACAGAATTGAGTGGAACCCCAAGTCACATGCCTCAGCTCTTTAGTATCCAGAGCTTGCTTTCTCGTATTTCGCAATATGATTAGACTGTTTTCCAAATTTTCACATTCTGGTTCCTTGGTGCTTAACAATTCCGTTTTCAATTTATCTTTCTCTCCTCGTGTCTTACTGTGAACAACAAGGAGAAACCAGGCTGTGCCCTCAAACACTGTGTTTGGAAATGTCCTTAGCTAAATATCCCAGTTCAGTGTTTACAAGTTCTGCTCTCCACAAAACATTAGAACCAAATTTGGCCAAGTTCTTTGCCACTTTATGACGAGGACCACCTTTCCTCCGGTGTCCAGTAACACGTTCCCCATTTCCATCCGAGATGACCCCAGAAGCGTCTCTAACACGCCCATTGCTGGTACCACTCCAGTCACTATGTGCTCTCCGCTCCCTGCCTTCTGGGCTTTCACCAGCCTTTAACATCCATATTTCTCCCAACACTTTCATGAGTCGATCTAGGCCATGTCTCGCTGCACCTCGGAATTCTACAGCCTCCCTTCATTACCCAGTTCCAAAGCCATTTCTACTTTGTGGGGGACTTGTAACAGCAGCACCCCACCTCCCACCTCCGGCTATCAAAGTCTGTATCAGTTTCCCTGGGCAGCTGGAATAAAATACCACAAACTGGATGGATTAAGTGACAGAAATTTCTTCCCTCAGTAATGTTTGGGGAGCCGGAAGTCTGAAACCTAGCTGTTGGAGGGCTACAGCCCCTCTGCAGGCTCCAGAGGAGGGTCCTTCCTGCCTCTTCTGGCTTCCGGGGGCCCCAGGTGTTCCTTGACTTGTGGCCATGTCACTCCTATCTCTGCCTGCACACAGTCTTCTCCTCTGTATCTGTGTCTTCTCTTCTGTCTCTTATAAGGACGCTTGTCATTGGATTTAGGGCCACCCTACTCCAGGATGAGCTCATTTTAACAAATCATATCTTCAGTGAGCCTGTTGTCAAATAGGGTTATATTTGAAGGTGCCAGGAGTTAGGACTTCAACACATCTTTTGTGGGTCACAGTTAAAAACCTGTAATGGAAGCCACCCCCCTCCTGTCCTCCCACCTCTGCCCAAGGGAGTCAGGTGCTCTCCTCATCACCACTTTCCTGCAGTCACCCTCCCATCTGCTCCCTCCTTCCCCACCTGTGCTCTGTTCCCAGCAGGGCTGCAGCCAGGGACAGCCCTCCTACCTCTTTTCTCTCCTCCCACCAGTGGCAGAAAAGCCTCCCCAAGGTCCCTGTCACCTGGCCCTGAGGCCAGCCCCAGCAAGACGCAGAATATCTGTGGAAGTGTCCCTGGCCTTGGCCTGAGCCATGTCCTCTCCATCCCCATTGGTCCCCTGTTCTGTGGCCACTCATTCCTCCCTGTGGGCTGGTCCTGACCTTCCCGTCTCAGATCTCAGGTGACCCCAGGGCTAGGCCCGTGGGTCACTCCTGCTGTCCCTGCTCAGAGCCACGAGCCAGGAAGTACAAATGTGGCCTGCCCCAGCCGTGTCCTGAGGAGCACCTGGCCTTCCGCATGGTCAGCGGAGCTGCCAATGTCATCGGACCAAAGATCTGCCTTGAAGATAAGATGTGAGCTCCTTGGGGGTGGATGGTGGGGGGGCATGGGAGACTGGAAGGAGAGTGGAGCAAATGTGCCATTTGAGGGCTCTGCCCCCAACCCTGCTAGGCTCATGAGCAGTGTCAAGGACAACGTGGGCCGTGGACTGAACATCGCCCTGGTGAATGGTGAGTTCCTGTGATGTGGGGTCAAAGTTGAGACCGGAGAAGCAGAGCCATGTCATGACCTACCATCCTCCTTCCCTGTACCTTCCCTATGAGGAGATGCCTGGATATTTGCCTTGGCACTCTCCTCCCCTGCGCTCGCCTCTGGGAATTCCCAGGGAGGCATGGGAAGGGGTCTGTGCAAGCTGAAGGTTCCACAGAAGAAGTGACCCAATAAACAAAAGCAAAATAGCAGTAAAGAAGTTTCCAGGAAGTTGAAGGGGGCTTCCTAGGAATCTCCTAGATGTCCTCAAATGGCGGGCAGAACCTCCACAGCCTTGGATGGGCTGTAGCTGTCTGAACAAGGGGACACAGTGGACATGAATATGGGGGAATAATTGAAGAGCTTCCAGAAGGTCTGCACCCAGTGGCCAGTGCCGCGTCCTTAGCCTTGTCTGGGGGGGCTGTTGGTGGTAGGGTGGAGTTGCCCTGGCGGCTCGCCCAGCAGGACCCCCTCCCTCCCTCTCAACTCAGGGGTCAGTGGCGAGCTCATCGAGGCCCGGGCCTTCGACATGTGGGCAGGAGGTAAGTGGTTGCCATGTGCAGCAGAATGACTGGGCATCTTTCTCCTGAAGCGCCGCCCTCTGTCCATTCACTGTGGCTTGAGCACTTCCTTGGGTTTGGAAAAGGCAGGGAGAGGGACAGGTGTATGGTCATAGGGATGGCCCTGGCTTCTTATACCAGTCTGTCCCTTCACTTACTTGGCAGCCCTTGGTGGGTGTGTCCCTGGCCTGATCCCTACTTTAATTTCCTTGTTTGGAGTACAGGGATCAGTGGGGAATGGGCACTGCATGGTGCCTGATGCTCCATGTTTCATGGGACCTGTCACCGCAGATGTGAACGACCTGCTGAAGTTTATTCGGCCGCTGCATGAAGGCACCCTGGTATTTGTGGCATCCTACGATGACCCAGCCACCAAGTAAGTGATTGCTGCGGCCAGCCTCCGCCTCAGCCTCCCATGGCGACGGCTTATATGTCTTCCTTCTGTGTGGCAGGATGAATGAAGAAACCAGGAAGCTTTTCAGCGATCTGGGCAGCAAGAACGTGAAGGATCTGGCCTTTCGGGACAGCTGGGTGTTTGTAGGGGCCAAGGGCGTGCAGAACAAGAGCCCCTTTGAGCAGGTATGGGTGGAGAGCCTGGCACCTCCACTTCCCAGCCCAGAGCAGTCTGCCCACCCCTTCTGCCTCCGTCTCACCAGTGCGCCTTCAGTGCATGCCTCAGACTTCCCTGAATTCCGCTCTAGCATCAGCACCCTTACCCAGGGTAGCTCCAGACCCCTCACCGTCTGCACAGGGAGGGGCAGTAACTTTGGTCCGTCCAAGGTCTTTAAATGGCAAAGCTTTCAGAATGGCAAGACTCACAATTAAGACTCAGAATTAACATCTTCAAGATGCTCAGTCCCGTCCCAGCCTCCTGCAACCCAGTGCCCCGATTCACACTGCATTTCCTTCTCCCGCCAACGCCTGCTGCCCTCTGGTTGGCTGCTCCTCCAGAGCCACACACGTCAAGCCTCATGTGAGGGGCTGGGAAGCCCCAGACACCGTCCTCATCTTTGCGAGGTTCCTGGCCTGGTGGAAGCCACAGTGCCCTCCAGCCCTGCCCCCCCACACACACACAGCAGGACAAGGCAAATAGGCCGTTCCAGTGGTCTCTGGAAGGCTCTGGCTGCCACAAAAGAGCAACTCAGCACCCCAAGAAGTGCCCCCTCTTGCTTTGTTCTTCCTGAATCTTCCAGCAGCTCCCTGCAGGCCAGGTGAGGGTAGGAACATACACATGTTCCCTCCTTACCTCCCCGGGGTGTGCCACGCCTACATAAGTGCTGAGAAGTTGGCTCCCCACACTCCACCTGTGAGGGAAGCAGGCCTGTGCCGCTATTGCCATTTTGTAGATGAGAACATCAGGACACTGGGGCAGACGGGGAGGGGGTGGTGAGTGCCCTGAGCGCACGCGGGTAGTTGGCACCACCACAGAGGGACTGAAAGCTCTGTGTGTCCCTTATGCATGAGGGCTGAGGCCATGACTTCCTGCTCCCCAAACCCCACAGCACGTGAAGAACAGTAAGCACACCAATAAGTATGAAGGCTGGCCTGAGGCGCTGGAGATGGAAGGCTGCATCCCGAGGAGGACAACAGCCAGCTAGCCGGCCGAGCGCAAGGACCAGGCTGAGGGAGGCTGCGTGTGCCTCGCCGGGAGAAGGCAGTGGCGGCGCCAGTGCAGGGCTGAGGCCTGACCCTGCGCCCAGCCAAGAACGCTCTCTTGCCCCAACACATCGGGGCTCCAAGGCAGTGACCGGGGACCAAGTGTAACTGGTGGTGGGGGCTGCAGGGGCCAGCCCCGGCTCACTTTGACAGGGGAAGTCAGGTACCCATCTCCTTCTTTTTCTAAAGGTGCCTCCCCTGGGTAGCCCCAGCCTGATCCCTAAGCACCTGCAGCTACAAGGGCCCAGGGTGTGCCCGCCCCCTCGCTGCACAAACGTGACAGCAGCCCTGCAGCAGATGGGGGCATCTTCTAGAATCTCTCCATCCCAGAGCCACTCGCTGCTCTTTGGGCTATTCCTGTTTCTGGTGTGATTTCTTCTGCTGAGCCACACCTGGTGGCCACTTCAGGAAGCTGGCTGCCTCCTGCCTTGCTGTCTGCAGGAAGGGGCCTCCTTGGAGCCAGGCTGGCAGGGGTGCTAAAGGGGCACCTGATGACCATCCTTAGTGCAACAGATGGCGGCTTCTGAAGTTTGTCAGGGGGCCCACCTTCTAGATGACTTCTTAATAAATTAGTGGCCCCTAATGGAATCAAGTGCATTCAGTGGGGAGTCGGGTGGCATTGTCCTTGCGGGGAGGGACATGTCCTGGAGGCTTAGTGGACCTGTTCCCACAGGCTTCGTAGACAGCTTTTGTTTCCAGGGCTCCTGCCACTGACAGGCAGCTCCCCAACTGGCATTCCCATAGCCTTGCCCAGGAGAGATGATTCTGCCCTCTGGGAATGCAGGAAACCCACCAACTCCCTCAGATACCTCAAAGGCCAGTAGAGACAGGGATGAGGATTAAAACCAGCCCGGGTGCCTCCCTGCTCCCCACAGCCTCCCAGACACTTGCAGCACTTGACTTTGGATGCCTTTGAGATCAGGGCTTCGAAGCCCAAGTCATGTGAGCTATTTGCCATTTCTTGAAGATTACAGTTCTGTTTCCCTTCATTAAGTGAGAACCAGCAAGAAACTATAAGGAGTATTGCTGGAATGGCACATCCGGGGGCAAAGAAGCAGTCTAAGGTCAGAAAAAGGAGAAAAGGCAGTTTGAACTTCCTAGATTTCGTGAAGCCAGGAGCCAACCAGGCAACCTCAAGGGGGCCAAGGCAGGGGTGAAGGACTTCACGAGTCCTGCTCTGGAGACAGGCTTCCCAAGCCTTCACCTTCTAGGAGTTCAGTGCTGCCAGAATGTGAACAGAGTTTCAAGAAAGGAAAGTATTTAAGGAGCAGGCAAAAGAGGAATGAGAGGCCCGGGAACCACCCAGAGGGAGAGGCTGCCATTGTGATCCTAGGACCTCAGAGGTCAGCGAAGTGGAGACACAAGGAAGGCCCAGATGCTGATCGTTCAAGTCCACTCCCAGCCTGACCCTGAGCTAAGTGCTTTATGTGCATTTATTATTTATAGACTTTCTTTTTTAGAGCAGTTTTAGGTTCACAGCAAAGTTGAGCAGAAAGTACAGAGAGTTCCCACATCCCCAACCTACACTGACACATCATCACCCAAACCCGAGTTGACATTAGGTTCCCTCTTGGTGTTATACAGTCTGTGGGTTTGACAAATGGATAATGACGTGTATCTACGACTGTAGTAGCATACAAGTATTTACTTTTAAATCTCTTATTATAGAAAATTTTGAACGTCCCCTGAAGGAGAGAGAATCGTGAAGCCCTATATACCTACTGGGCTGCCACAGTGATCGCCATGTGGCCAGTGTTCCATCTGCAACCCACCCCCCACGGCCCATCACACCTTAGTTCTTCCACTGGCATTCCAGTTATACACATATTACCCACATGGGCCTCATGACCACTCTAGCAAAAAAGGACTGTCATTATTCCCATTTACAGGAGAGATAAAAGTCCCTGGTGAGTTCAGGAGAGTTTCACTGGAGCCGGGAGTTTAGAAGTCAGGTAAGTGGGGCTCCCCAAGGTTGATAGCTCATCCCAAATGAAACAGAACCTCACTGAAAGTCCACACTGCAAGGCTGGGAGGCACGTAGGCCCCACTGTGCCTCTCATACAACTGCTCTAATGGCCTGACCTTCCCTAAACATCCACCAAGGGCCTACCCTGGACTGGGTTACATGATGGGAACGTAGGAGTGAGCCCTAGTGATGGTCCCTAACTCATCAAGGGGCTATGCCCTCACTGGGAGTCACCAGAATCACACAGATGGAAACAGCAAGCCAGCTTTATCCTCCACTTGGCCCACCCAGGCTAGGAAGCTGATGATGGTATGGAGCACAGGCTGCCCGAATTTCCAAAGTGGAGGTAAAGCTTTATCCTTCAGTCCTCCTCCACCAGGGCACCAGAGTGGTGCCCCCCTCCCCCTCCCCCACCTACCCTTTAGGAATTAGGTTGCCTTTGGTTATAAATGCCAGAATCCCAACTCAATCTGACATAAGCAAAAATAAGTAATGACGGGGGGGGGGCACTTAGTGTTCCCATATTGAACCCCAATGCCCACAGGTGATTCTAGCCCCAATTACGTTATCAGGACATGAGCTCCCTCCATCTCTTGGCTCTACTTTTCTCTGTATTTGCTTCATTTTCAAACATGCTGTCTCCCCTGCGTACAGGGAGCAATAGTAGAGGTCCCAGTTTAGCAATCCCAGCCAAGAAGGAGCCCCCACCTTCCCAGTGGTTCTAGTACAAGTCCCTGGGAACTAGTTCTTGTTGGTCCCGATCGGATTATGGGCTTATCCTTGTATTAATCTGTCTGGCTCCGATTGGCTATACCCAGGCGTGTGCCCACCCAGAGGCCAATGTTGAAGTGATCCGCATCCAGACCTTGTGTAGCAAGTGTGGAGGATGGACAGCTCCCACAGAGAAAATTGAGGTGCTGTTACCTGATGCTGGGCAGGCAAAAATGACAGTTGTCGCCACTTCCCTGTAAATACCAAATGCATGCCATACTTGTGCTTGTAGAGAACATGTCTTCCGTGCATGCTTATTTATCACATAGTATTCCTGGAGACGGCTGCCCGGAGACCAGGAGGTAAGCATACGTCTCGGGGTCACCATTGTGCCCCTATTACATAGTACAGTGCCAGGTCTCCCAGCAGGTCTCCCTGCAGTCACTATCGTTTGTTCTATATGTTCTGTCAGTCCAGATGACTTCTCTTTTGGAACTAGATATCCTTGACTGCTTTGTAGAGCCCTTCCTCCTCTCCTGTGGTAAATTATTAATCCTCTAAACCAACTATGAACATTCTCTTGCCTTTAATTTAGCCGTCCTTTCCTGTAGACACCTCCGAATTCCCTCATGCCAGACACCCCACCAGCCCATTCTGGCTTTTCAGGGAGGGCTGCAGTGATTGACAGTAATGGGGAGCAGCCTTCTAACTACATTTACTCCCCTTGAGCCCTGGCACCGATTCCCATTTAGTTGGATTATTAAAACACAGGTTTCCTCCAGGAAGGACAAGTCTTTTAGGTTTTCATTCCCCAGCTCTTCTGGCTGACCCATTCCCCTTCTCCATCTGGCGGGTAATACCCCATCCGCAGACAGCCCCACCTCCCACTGCCCTTTTGCAAACTGCACTCTTCATTGCAGCATTGTGCCAAATGCAGGCCTCTCACCTGTGCCAGGCTGCTTCCGTCAGGACCCCCTCAACCTCATTTGAGAGGGACAGTATGTGGGATGTTCTGAGACACGGAGTACACACACACATGAGGCTAAAGAATAGCCTAGAGCTAGGGCCTCTGAATGTTTTTGATCACTGACATACATCAAACCCTCTCGAGCATACACCCCCACCATGTGTTTATCTGTTTACATAACACATGCACTACCCATCCGAACTTTATGAAACACAAGTACAATTTTGAAATAAGTAAAATGTATTTAAGTTTAAACTAACACAGTTTTATTATTAAAGTTGTTATGTGCCTGAAAAATTAAAATACAGATGCTGATTTGTTTACATTCTCAATCGTGTCTTCAGCACCTCCTGTGGGCAAGTACCTGTAACTCAGGACCACTAGCCTCCATCACGGCCGTGACAAGTTTTTGCAGAGCAGTGGGAAGCCACTGTCCTGCTGGTGGACTGATTGCAGTTGCCCAGCAGCCTTTCAGAACATGCAAATCCGCTTAGACTTGGCACTTGCGTATTGTCTCCCCATGTCCTTTCTACACTCTCACCACCTCTTTGCCCAACTTATGCCATCTGTTTGCACTCCCTTTCCGTGAAGCCTTCAGACCCTGCTAGTGGCGCCAAATAGTTTTGAAAGGCGGACAGGCCCACTGAGGTCCCGCAGTTTGGAAGCCGACACTCGGTCATTGCTTGAACGAAGGAAGGTGGAACTAGGCGGAGCCTGACCCTGGGCTCCCACCACCACCAGCAGCCCCCCCGGGCGACTGAGCCGTGCTAACGGCTAAGCCTGTGTTCCACTACCCTCAGAGGCCGCAGACTGTTTGGGCATGACCACCGCCCCTACCCAGAGCCTGTCGCGCCATCGGCAACTACAGAAGACTCGGACCCGCGGCTCGAGGGGGACCCAGCGTGGGACAACCACGACCCGGAAGGCATCCAGGTCCGTGTGCGCCCGCGCCGACTCGTCGCTCCCAGATACGTCATATCCGCTCGGAACCGGCCCCGGTCGCGAGAGGCGAGCCGGCCACCGCAGAGGGGTGGGGTGGGCGGAGCCTCGGCGGGGCGGGGGCGGGGCCAGGGCCCCAGCTCGCAGGCGTCCGCCGGCGGGGCAGGCGCTGGCCCCGGCGCCGAGCTCCCGGTCCTCGGCGGCAGGTGAGAGCTTTGGGCCGGAAAGGGCGGGCGGAAGGCGGCCTCTGGCCCCGGCCCGGCTCCGTGCTCGTTCGCTCGCTCGCTCGCTCGGGCGGCCGGGCCGGCCGGGGACGGGCGCGGCCGCAGGGTCTGGGAGGGGCGCGAGGGCCCCTTGCGCGATCCTGGGACCGCCCAGGTGGCTCGCCCGCCTGCCGACTGCAGAACGGCAGCGCGAGCCCGGCGGCGGCGGCGGCGGCGGCGGCGCGCCTCTCCCTCCTCGGTTCGCGCTCGAGCTCTGTGCCCAACCCGGCAACTTCCGCACTCCGAGGTAGAGAGGAGCCCCGGGTCAGCAATGCCAACTACCTCAACACCGAACACACGGCCGGTGTGGAAAAAGCGGTCGGCCCAGGGTTCCCTCCCCTGCCTTGGGGTGCATCTACTCAAACTCCTCCAGCCCCTGAGGCAGAAGTGGTGTGGGATCTGGGCCAGAGCCCTCTTGCAGTGACTCAAAGCTGCCAGCCGTACTGGAAGGACAGGGTGAATGGTCCTTAGCCTCCTCTCCCTTCTGAACTGGTTCACACACCACCCCAGTGGCTTCAGTCCCGGGTGCTGTCATCTTTTCCCTGTGACTCCCCTCCGCTTTGCTTCTCATACTCCCTCTGGTTTTCCTGCCTCCCTCTTCAGCGGTGGGATACAAAGCTGGACCAAGGCCTCCAGGGTAAGTGATCCAAACTCCAAACCAACAGAGGCCATGGCATGCAGGGGTGGGGGGAACTTTCCCAGGGATGAATGAGCTTTTTGCTTAACCTGCCCTTCACCCCCTACTTCCCCTGCTCCCCAGTTTCAGATGAGGGGGAACAGGGCCAAAGACTGATAGGATCTGGAGAGGCAAGGGCCTCTTCTAGGACTGGAACACTGCAGTGAGGCACTGTGAGGAAACCAACAGGAGTGAGGATAACCACTGTGTCCCCACCCTGGTTGCCCCAGGTCCAGCAGGTGATGGTGGCTGCCCAGACTGAGAAGTGGAAGCAGTCAAACCTTTTATCCTGAGGCACCCTCCCCCCACCCAGAAACATTCACAGTCCCACTGGAAGTTCTAGGCTTTGGTAGGGCCTCATGTGGGCATGGGGAGGAGCCCCTGGACTCTGAACAGAGCCTCTCAGGTGTGACAGTGCTTCTAGGAGTTCAAATTCTGGGGACTGCCAGAGCAGTGGGAGCTCTGACAGGAGGAAGAAAAGCATCCAGCAAACACGTGGTCCTATCTGACCCCCTTCTAGCAGTTTCCCTAGGGAGAGAGGACCTGCTCCCTGCCCCCAGGAACCCCACCTCACCACTGTCGGCAGGTAGGGTAGGCCAGGTAGCCACAGCAGCACCATTCACAACTGCATGTCGGTGGTAGATGTCAGCCCCTGAGGCCTTCGGCCAGTTGGTTACCCACTCACTGCACATGCTACTTTGCCAGCTGCTTTCTGCCTGGCCAGTGACACTCAAACACCCTGTTGGCCTCTCAGATCTGACCGAAGCCAGTGTTTCAGCACTAGCTCTCAGCAGGCTTGCCTCCTTACCATCCTCATGCAGCCTTTCAGAGATTTCCTCCTGGGTGCGGTGTCACTCTGGCCCCTCTGTGTCTGTGTCTCGAAGCCCGTGGGGAATAGGTGTTGGGGGTGGCTCTCCCAGATCCCTTGGTATCAGGACATTTCTGCATGTTCACTGTGTTGGAAAAGGCCAGGGAAAGCAGCAGGTATCAGCAATCTGAAAGGGAACTCCTATCTGTAGGTGGCCCCTCTGAGTGAGGGATGGGAAACCTGAGGCAGGTATGCTGGGGAAGGAGACAGCCAAATGGCACTCAGGGGCCAATGCTAGGCATTGCCTTTCTGTTCCTGGGTTTAGGGCCAGGGGCTCTGCTGGGCTTTCAGATCCCCTTTGCTCCTGGACTCACAGCTGCTCACCCTTACCAGCCACCTTTCTGTGTCTCTTCTCTCCTCAGGAAGAGCTCTGCCATCAAGGAGCACAGCATAGGGCCAGGCCCGGCCCATGGGCCCTTCTCCGGACAACCCGACGGCACCAGTGGGGCTGCTCTCCTAAGCCACAGAGGGCGTGGGCACACGGTCCTCTGGGAGGAGCCATGGTGTTTAGGAAGGGCAGGGGCAGCTCCCGGTGGTGGCCTGGACTAGGAGCGGGGGGAGGTTGTCCAGGCCCCCTAGGCATGCTCAGGGCTTCCTTGCTACTTGTCAGCCTACCTTTGGGAGCCCGGGGAAGAGCCAGTGCCAACCTCAGCACAGCTCTGGGCCATACTGTGCCACTGACAGGGGGCCAGTATTTGAGCATTGGGGATGGCTCTGTGATGGAGTTTGAGTTCCCAGAGGAGAGCGAGGGCATCATTGTGATCTCGAGCCAGTACCCAGGCCAGGGCAACAGGACAGGCCCTGGCCCCACGCTGAGAGTCACCTCCTTGGACACAGAGGTGTTGACCATCAAGAATGTGAGTGCCATAACCTGGGGCGGTGGAGGCGGCTTTGTGGTCAGCATCCACTCAGGCCTGCCTGGGCTAGCCCCACTCCACATCCAGCTCATGGACCCCCATGAGGCCCCACCCATGCTAATTGAGGAACGGAGAGATTTCTGCATCAAGGTCTCACCTGCTGAAGACACCCCCACCACCCTTGGCACCAACCTGGTCCACTTCTCGGAGAACCCAATACTCTACTTGCTCCTGCCTCTTATCTTTGTCAACAAGTGTTCATTTGGGTGCAAAGTAGAACTTGAGGTTCTGAAGGGGCTCCTGCAGAGCCCCCAGCCCATGCTGCTGGGCCTCCTAGGCCAGTTCCTGGTCATGCCCTTCTATGCTTTCCTGATGGCCAAGGTCTTCATGCTGCCCAAGGCCCTGGCTCTAGGCCTCATCATCACCTGCTCGTCGCCCGGCGGCGGGGGGAGCTACCTCTTCAGCCTCCTCCTTGGAGGAGACGTTACCCTGGCCATCTCCATGACTTTCATTTCAACAGTGGCTGCCACCGGTTTCCTGCCATTGTCCTCAGCCATCTACAGCCGCCTGCTAAGCATCCATGAAACACTTCACGTGCCCATCTCCAAGATCCTGGGGACCCTGCTGTTCATCGCTATCCCCATAGCAGCAGGCGTGGTGATCAAGTCCAAGCTCCCCAAATTCTCCCAGTTGCTGCTGCAGGTCATCAAGCCCTTCAGCTTTGTGCTTCTCCTGGGTGGCCTCTTCCTGGCCTACCGCATGGGGGTCTTCATCCTGGCAGGCGTCAGGCTGCCCATCGTGCTGGTGGGCCTCACAGTGCCCCTGGTTGGCCTCCTGGTGGGCTACTGCCTGGCCACATGTCTGAAGCTGCCAGTGGCCCAGCGGCGGACAGTCAGCATTGAGGTAGGGGTACAGAACAGCCTGCTGGCCTTGGCCATGCTACAGTTGTCCCTTCGTCGCCTTCAAGCGGACTATGCCTCCCAGGCCCCCTTCATTGTAGCACTAAGTGGCACCTCAGAAATGCTGGCCTTGGTCATTGGCCACTTCATCTATAGCAGCCTGTGCCCAGTCCCCTGAGGCCCCTGGGTCAAGCTTTCACCACCCTTTGCCCCCACCCTCCACCCACTGTCCCCACAGTTTTTGTGTACCAAAGGCCTTCAGCTCTCATGCACTATGCACTCAGAAAAAAATCCAGGCTTATTTTTTTTACTGGTTTTTTATTCTCCAGCTTTCAGTGCCAAAGAGGCCATGCTGAGTTAGGTAGGTGGGCACTGCTCAGAAAATATATTTCAATAAAAGAGAGAAGCAAGCCTGGGTGCCTTCCAGTCTTTGCCCTTAGGGGCCTGGGGGTGGGTAGGAAGGGTGTGGCTGGGTAGATGTGGGCCAGGGTAGAGGACTGGCTTGGGTGACAATGGTGACCTCTGCACAGACTTTCTGTCTCAACCCTCCTTCCCCATGCATCCCCTGTTTGTGAGAGGTGGGCCCTACTGTTCTAGAATGAGAGTGGGAGGATGAGGGCAGAGGCCGGGCTCCCCAGCCAGCTCTCAAGCTCAGTTGACTTTCTGCAGCCAGGCTAGAGAAGAGGAGGCAGAAGGCCCTCGGGCAGCTTGACAGCGCTGGGCCATTACGTGGACTCCTGAGCGAGAGAATAGGGGTTTGCATGACTTGTCCCACCAGTCCGCTGGGGGCGACCGTACTGCCGGCCCTCCCTCCCCCCGAGCCCCAGCTCCCACATGAAGCCAACCTGGCCCAACTCGCTGCTCCTCCCTCTCGTGGCGGGCTTCCAGGTACCGTCGCCATAGGGCAATCTGTCAGTCCGCGCGGTTCCTGTGCGTTCCCGAGGCGGGACTCCAAGGTGACTCCTCCGGGGCCGACGGGGGTGGGCCGGGCCGGGCCGCGCGGGGCGGGGCGGGAAGGGGGCGGGGCCGGGGCGCGCCCCTCTCGCTGCTTCCGGTGGCGGCGGGCGGTTCCGGCGCGCGCCCTGGGCGGTGGCGCGCAGCGGGGGGCCGTTGGGGTGCGCGCCCGCCGCAGTGGACGCCACCGCGGCCGCCATGCAGCTGACAGTGAAAGCGCTCCAGGGCCGCGAGTGCAGCCTGCAGGTAGCGTCGCCGGCCCCCCGCGCACTCACCACCCCCTGGGCACAGGGATGGGCCGGGCCGAGGGCGGGGATGGGGAGGCCGGGAGAGCCGCCCTCGGCGGGGGCCGCGGACTCAGCCCCTGCCTCGTACCCTCGGCCCGGCCAGGTGTCGGAGGACGAGCCGGTGTCCACGCTGAAACATCTGGTCTCTGAGAAGCTCAACGTCCCTGTGCGCCAGCAGCGGCTGCTGTTCAAGGGCAAGGCCCTGGCAGGTACCCGGGAAGAGGAGACGCCCAGGGAGCCCTGCAGGAATTCAGGGGACGGAGTGTCTAGGCCGAGCCCGGGAAGGAGTGTGATGGATGGGGATGCTGGCCACTCTACCCTCAGGGAGGTGACTGAACCCTCCTCAGACAGATGGTGCAGAGCTGCGCTGTGAGTAATGACTCCATCAATCTCTCTTTGGCAGATGGGAAAAGACTCTCCGATTACAGCGTTGGGCCCAATTCCAAGCTCAACCTAGTGGTCAAACCTCTGGAGAAGGTGTTACTGGAAGAAAGCACTGCCCGGAGACTGGCGGAGGCCCCACCACCACCAGCACCAGCCTGGCAGCTGATCTCCAAAGTCTTGGCCCGCCACTTCAGTGCTGCAGACGCCAGCAGAGTCCTGGATCAGCTACAGAGGGTGAGAAGGGTAGCCCAGGACATCCACTCCCAGCCCAGAGGCTCCCATCCCCTGCCTCTGTCATAGGGTAACCCCAACTGGCACCTCCTGAATCCTTTTGGCCTTCTCTCCTTAGGATTATGAGAGGTCCCTGAACCGCCTGACGCTGGATGACATCGAACGCTTGGCTAGCCGCTTTCTGCACCCTGAAGTGACTGAAGCTATGGAGAAGGGGTTCTCCAAATAGGATTCTCAGAGTGTGGGGAGGAGCCCGGCCAGGCTACAAGCTGCATGTAGCATTAAACGTTCTCCTGTTGCAATTTGGCTCATCATCATCATCATCCTCATCATCATCACAGCTGGCAGGTACCTGGGTATCCATACCTGGTTCTTGCTAGGTGCCAGGCACAGCTCACAGCACTTGATATGGGTTTGCTCCCACGCCTCAGACAAAAAGTAAGACAACGAGGCACCTAGGAGTGAAGTGGGAAAGCCAGCATCTGAGTGCAGCCAGCTTCTAGAAATGTCTCAGGGTACAAAGGAAAAAAGGGGCTGTTTGGATGGGCTCCAAGGGATGGACTTTGGCCTATCATGTTTAGCCCACTGAGAATAAACCCTCCAGAAACTCCTCTTTAGGCCTGAAAGGGGAAGCAACTGGCCCCTGCAGCCCAGTCCTGTCACCTGACCTCTGACAGGTTCAGGGCATTGGCAGGAGGCCAAGTGACAGCCAGCCCTGGGGCCCCCTCAGCTGCTGCAGCCAGTGTGCACTTGACAAGGAAAAGCAGGTCGGGGAGTTGGGGACCTCTGCGGTATGCCCTCAGGCAAGTCCCTGTGCCATGTCGGTCACTAGTTGTTAACTCTGCACAATGGGGGCCACTCTTGAAAACTCCATTTCCTTCATCCTGACGCAGCCCCAGCTGCAGCTCTCCCCCTGTGCTCAGAGATGCGATGGCCTGGCCCTTCACGCAGCAGCTCTTTGGGTACTCCCTCTGCTTGTCTCCTCCTGGACATGGGCATGTCTCACTTCTTAGGGATGACAGGTGACTGACTTGAGGTCATTCAGCCTTGGCCCAGCCCCCACACCCTGTGTTCACCCACGGTGTAGAAGTGGATCCTTCCCCTGCCACATGGATACAGGGCCTTTTACTCTGCACACCCCTCACTGCCTGAGAGGAACCCTCAGAGTGCTGGGGAGGGGTAGAAGCATGGGCTGGTGGCACTGATCTCCCACCTTGCCTGGTGTGTGGGCACTAGAGGTCACTAGGCACCTGCTCCTTGGCGGAGGATACCTAGGGCGGTCAAGGCTAGAAGGAAGTTGCCCTCCTGCTTGGACCTCATGGGGTGAATGCTGGGTCCCCAGGCTGGGAAGACAGAGGCCCAATGGGCAAACCCTTTGAAGAGCAGAAAGAAGTCCCTGGCTCCGCCTGAGAGCTGGAAGTATCAAACAGCAGGGCCCGCTCAGGAGCTGGTATGGTCTGGCAGCTCACGTGATACTTACCAATGCTTTCATTTTATTTTGAGTCAGGAAATTTTGTTGAAATTTTGAATCCCATTAAAGGTGAATGTGAGACTGACTCTTATCTAAAAGGAATTATATTAGCCAGGCTGCTTTTGGTTTCCAATAATTGGTTTAACCATAAAAGAAATTGGTTTAAACAATAAAGGAAACACTGGTTTATAAAACTGAGAAGTTCAGGGGTATTGGCAGTAGATGGACAATTTTGCCAAATACCCAGTCTCTTCCTATCTCCCCTTTGCACCCTGAAGTGTCTGCTCTATCCCAGGCCATTGCCTCAGGATCAGAAGGTGGCTGCTTGCAGTTTCCACTGAATTTCTGTTCACAACCAGCAAGGAGCACCTTCTCGCCCTGTAGTGTAGCTTCTTTCTCTGATGCCCCCAGCAAATAAATTCTGTCCTTTTATTGGTCAGAATCAGGTCACGCTCCAATCATTTTGGGCAGCAGTGGGATGGGTGGTGGGAGGCCAGCCCCCTGGATACCCATGGGTGGGAGGGAGAGGGGGATTCTCTACAAAAGTCAGGGCTAAATGGTGGCCCCAAGCAGCAGTTGTCCACTCCAGGGGAGTGACACAGATGTGCATTTCAGACAGACCGTAGAGATGGTCGTTGAGTCCCTTGTGCCAGCGCCTCCTGGCTCAGGAGTGACAAGAACCCTCTGGTGATTAGGAGCCATCCAGTGGACACTTGGACATGGGGATCAGGACCTCAGCCTAGAAAGCAAGATGGACATGGAGGCAGCAATGAGATCTTCAGGGTGTATGGTGGGAGCCTGATGGAAGAGTTGACTGGAACCCTGGCCCAATCTAATTCCAGAGCCCTGTGCAGCCTTCTACCATGACGATCAGGAGTTAGGTGTGGATAGGATATTCTAGAATCTCTGAGGACAGATGAGGTAGCTTCCCAGGGAGTGTAGCATGAACAGAGAAGAGAGGACTGCAACTTGACGCATTTTACCAACTGGAGACATGGTAAAGGCCAAGGAGCTTCCTGACGCTAGACCACAGGGAAAGGTCAGTATGAGAAGCCAAGAACACCCTTCCAGAAAGGGGGGTGTGTCTGGTACTGCTCAGCTGATGAAGTGATGTGCTTCAAGAGGCATTAGTAACAAGAAGGTCGTTGGTGATGTTGGTGAGCAAGAAGTGGCTGTAGGGTGGGGAAGGGAGAAGGTGGTGACAGTGACTGGGGACCCCACATTCTGGAAGCTTGTCTGTGCAGAAGTGTGTAGGTGTGGCTGGGCAGGGATGGGTAGGCAAGGGAGGGAAGACAGGAGGGGAAAGGATGCTGCAAGGCTGGGAGTGGGAGGCCCAGGGGAAAGGGGCCTGTGCTGTCAGGAGAGGAGACCAGGAACTCCACGTGAAGATGGAACAGCCATAGGCTGCATCCTGCCTTTGCCCCTAGAGTCTAGGTGCAGTCCCTCGTACGCCTGCAGGCTCCGAATGCTGTGATTTTCAACAGGGGCTGGAATATTTAACCTCTCTGAACCAAGTGTCCACCCAGGAGGTAGGTACTGACCCCCCTGCTACCCTTTGTGCCCTGGCCACTGTGGATCCCTGAGGCCCACTGCCTGCCCCTTGGGGAGGGGCCTCGGGACAGTCCCTACCCCCAGGGACATGGTGCACCTTATGGGCCCTGCTGTTAATTGTAATGATACCAGGAGACAACAGGATGAGTGAAGGGCCCAGCTGAAGGGGCCTCTCAGAAGTGGTCTGGCTCCTGGAATGAGATGCTTGTGGTGCCATTTCCCAAAGGGCACACAGGAGGAGGGGCAGACTCAGAGCAGCATTTGCTTTGGGGTGGGGCTCATTGAATTGGAGGTACCGAAGCAAATAGGCTGTCCCCACAATTTGCTGGCACCTTCAGGCCTGGCTAAAACTGGGCCTTGCCAGCTCTGATAGGTTCAACAGGGGTGCAGCTTAGCCGGGCCAGGCGCTCCCAGGAGTACATAGGACAGTTGTAGCCAGCTCCAGACCTTGGGGCCCTGAAAAGCCTGCAGGAGAGACAACCACCCTTGCTCACCGCCAGGGCTCCTGGGGAACCGTCCTGTCTGCATGCCCCTCTCAGGTATTCACTCCTTCTCTAGCTCCTTTGCTGGTTCTTTGCCCCCACATACCCTACCTCTTAATGTGGGGGGGCTGCAGGGCCCTGTCCCCAGACCACTCCTCTTTCTGTCACTTCCCAAGGGAGCTTGTCCACCTTCATTCCCATCTCTGTGCTTTACTCCTGGCCCTCTTTCCTGAGCTCCAGGCCACATGTCTAGAGCGACTGAGACAGATCCTGGCCTTCCTGCAGACACCTCATTCATGCCTTCAGTACACGTTCACTGAGCGCCCACCGTGTCCCAAATGCTGGCAACGCGGGCACTGGAAGACACACTCCTTCCCTTGCGGAGCTTACATCACCCCCTCAGTGAGCACATTTTCTCCACAGCCTGCCGCAGTGAATGGCTATAGCACTCCCCCGGACTTTTAACAACAGGAAGCAGGAGGCCCCCTGTGTCTCTCAAAACTCTCCCTTCTCCAGGCAATCAGGCAACAATATTTTTATTTATTTATTTACTTATCAGAGAGAGCGCGCACAAGCAGGGGGAGCAGCAGGCAGAGGGGCAGGCAAAGGGAGAAGCAGACTCCCCGCTGAGCAAGGAGCCCGATGTGGGACTTGACCTCAGGACCCTGTGACCGTGACCTGAGTCGAAGGCAGACGCTTCACCGACTGAGCCACCCAGGTGTCCCAAGCAACAATATTTTTTAAAGAATCCAGAGCACTTGCCTTGTAGAATGTTCCAGACTGTAGATTTTCCTGATTCCTTCCTCATTAGTTTCAGCTTAAGTGCTTTGACAAATTGCTATCTCCTTTCCCCTCCCCCCTCCAACAGCCTCAAGAGGCATTGGGATCAGGCTGTCCCACTGTTGGGGAGGCTCAGTTTGGTCACATGGTCAAGGTCGTGTCTGACACGCCTCTAAGTTGCATTTTCCTTTCCTAAAGCACAAGTCGTCTGGGGTAATACCTTGAGACCACGTGACTGTCTTATTCCCCAACAACCTCTGTCTAGTGTTTTACCACACATGTGTGATCCTTGCCTGAACGAATTGCACTGATGGCTTCAAGATGGCGGTTTGCCGATCCTCGCTTGCTTTCTGCAATTATCAGTTGGCAGCATTTCTCTTTAAAGAGCTTTCCTTTTTACCTGCTCTCTTGTCTTGATTATCATGGTAGATGCATCGGGGTTTTTTAGTCAATGACTTAGAATCCAAGAATATTGTTTTGGGGGGTAACATGCATTGATCATCAGTGTACAGCTCAATGGATTTTTAAAGTAAATATACCCATGTATCTGTCCCCTCCACATCGAAATATAGAACACTGCCAGCACTCCAGCACCATCCCTGATGCCCCCCTCCCAGCGATACTCCTCTCTGAAAGGTCTAATATCCTTGCGGATGATCACATTGCTCTAGCTGTGCTGCTTTCTGTGTGGCGCCCATGTCCCGCAGGCATACCTCATCCTTTTGTGTTTCAAGCACTTCCTTACTTTTTGGCACTATAAAATGCTCCAGGTTATCTTGTATTTTATTATTTTTTATTTAGTTTTTTTGTCCTTAGAATGTATCCCATGCAGGGATATACAAGCAGAAAGCTGAGTTAAAAGTCACCTGAATTATTTTCTCTATGTGGTTTTGTTATCATTTGGATGTGCACTTAGGCTCATTTGTTTTGTTTTGTTTGTTTGTTTTCATTTGGTTTTGGTTTTATTCAGTTTCCACACTTGATTTTTTTAACTTTCAAATGTACTTCTTATTCAAAGTCAAAACTACACAAAATGGTATGATCCAAGAAATCCCACACCATCTCAACCCCCTATAGATGACTATTTTCACTAATTTCAGGTTTCTCCTTCCTTTTTTTTCCTAATAAGCATGTGTGTCTGTGAGAGAGAGAGAGTATGTGTGTGTCCTTTGCACTTTGCTTTTTTTTACACAACAATATATCCTGGAAATCATTTCATTTTTCACTGGGGATTTTCCTTCTTTTTTGACTGCTACTTAGGACTATTGTGAGAATGTACCATAGTTGATTTCACCAGTTCCCTGCTGATGAGCATGTATATTGGGTCCAATAGTTTTCTAGGACCAATTATATTACAGTGAATGAGTTTCTGCATATGTTGTTCCATATTTGTGAAGTAACTGCCTATAGGCGGGACTGCTGGGTCCAGAGAGTGATGACTTTTGTACTTACTTAATACTCTCTTTCATTAAACAAGCAGCAAACATCATACTATAGAAATTGCACTGATGGGGGTGCCTGGATGGCTTAGTCGACTGGTCAAGCATCTGACCCTTGACACTGTTGATTTCCGCTCAGATCATGATCTCAGGGTCTTGGCATCAAGCCCCGCATCGGGCTCCCAGCTCAGCAGGGAGTCTGCTTCTCTCTCTCCCTCTGTGGCTCCCTCTGTTCATGCTCTCTCCAAAATAAATAAATAAATCTTAACAAGAAAACTGCAGAGAACCAAAAAAGGGGGGAGGGGGTACCAGAAAGATATACAAATGTTATAAACGTAAAGAAAACAAGATTATCATTTCAGATTATGATAAATGCAATGCAGTAGACTGGGCAAATGTGATGAATGGTGCCTGGGGGTAGTATGTTGGATTGGTGACCCAGAAGGCCTTTCAAAGGTGACACTGGAGCCAAGATCCTAATGGGAAGGAGGAGCCAACCATGGGAAAGTTTGTGGACAGTCTCCCAAACAGAAGAATCAATGCAAAGGGGTGGGGGCAGTCCAGCCTTCGTCAGGAGGAAAGAGAAGGCCCCACAGGCTGCAGAGAATGAGGGAGCAGACAGGCAAGGGTACAGGATGGACAAGCTGGGAGGTCAGGTCACACAATGCTCGGGTTTTTTGAAGATTTATTTATTCATTTTTGAGAGGGCGGAAGGGCAGAGGGAGAGAATCAGAAAATCTCAAGCAGACTTTGCATGGAGCCAGACGCTGGGTTGGATCTCACGATCCTAACCTGAGCTAAAACCAAGAGTTGGCCACTTAACCAACTGAGCCACCCAGATGCCCCCACACAGAGTTTTTATAAGCTACATCAAGGAGTTTAGATATGATTCCAAGGGCAATGGAAAATCATTTTAGGATTTTAAGCAGGGAAGTGATGTGATATGATTTATATAAAAAATTAAGAGGTAATTCTGTTGTGTGGAGAACAAGCTGTAGAGGAACAAGTATAGTAGAAAACCAGTCAGGAAGCTGTTGAAGGAATTGGACAGATGGTGGCTTTCACTCAGAACTAGCAATGGAGAGGGAAAGAAGTCTGATTTAGGATCTGTTTTGAGGGGAGATCCAGCAGGATTTGATGATATAGTTAAGTTTTATGTCCTTCCTTATGATTACCAAAGAAGGAACACAGAAAACTAATACAACATTCCACAATGGAAATCGCATGTCACTTTAAAAACTCCTTTTTGATTATGGGGGTGCCTGGGCTGGCTGGTTCAGTCGGTAGAGCATGCCACTCTTGGTCTGGCGGACATGAGTTTTTGCCCCACGTTGGGTGTAGAGACTACTTAAAAATAAAAGAAAAACTGAAATGTGACGTAAAGTCACTGTCAGCCTTTTGGGGGAAGAAACCCCCCCCCAAAGGAAATAAAAATGCCCCACAATGCCGCCACACGGCGATAATGGGTATTTACACTTCGGGGTATTGTTGCAGGATTTCTGTGCATCTACACAGTAGCTCACTAAGTTGGGATTTTAGTGACTTCCGTGTTGCATTCTGGTTTTTCATCTAGGACACGAGTCCCGTTTTCCACGGCCACTACTTGAATTCCAGTGGCTATCATGTCTCTCCCGGCCTCCGCGCAGCTCCGCCGGCTGGCAGGCTTGCCCTCCCACAGGAGCCATTTCGTGATCTTTCCAAAACGCAGATCTGATCCGCTCATCTCGGGGGGCGCCCCCTGTGAAGGCCACTTTGGGTTCTCCACCTGTACTGGCGATGGGGGCGGGGGGCAGCCCAGTATCCCTCGTGGGCTCTCTCCCATCTCCCATCCCCGAACCGCTGCCAGGACGTCGAGCCGCGCGCGCGTCTTGGGGGCATTGAACCCAAGGAAGAGACACGGCGGGCAACAGGCCACGAGTCTGGTGGCCTCACACGACGTCTTGGACAGTGGTAGAGGGCGGGGGCGGGGTCGAGCTGAGGCACGACGGGTTTGCGGAGGTGCGATGGGGTCATATGTCGCTGTACGGGGCAGTGTTTCGTGAGGACGTGCTCACTTGCCACGCAGCCATGAGGGGTCTCCCGGAAGCCGCGGGCCGGGCCGCAGGGTCGGCTTGGCGGGAACCGAGCACGCTCCCGGCAGCCTCCCTGGGGTTGCGTTTGCGCAGGCGCACTGGGATCACACCGAGTTCTGAGGGGCGGAGCTTCATGAGAGAGGGTTCATTGGCTGGGCATTTATGGGGCGCGGTCTCCAGCACCAAGGGAGAAAAACCTGAAATGTAGTTGACCAATTCCTGGAGGCTCAGTGTGGACAGGTCTGAGGGGCACCCAGTCATAGGGCACACCCACATTTTTGTGAGCTTTACCTCAAGGAGCTCTACCAGGTCCTTACAGTGAATATTGGAGAAAGATCCTCTCATGCTTCTAGCAGGGGAATGAAAAAGGTAACCACTGTGACATAGACCATACTATTCTGATCTTAATAAGGTCTGCTCACCAGAGAAACTATTTGACCACAGCCTGACCTGCCTGGGTTTTAGCAGAGCCTAGTGGCCTGGGGGAAGGGAAATACACAACTCCAGCCCCCTCTAGCCATCCTGAACCACCTAAAGGAGGGAGGACTGAGACGCAGGCATGAAGTTCACACCCCTAGAACATAGGTTCACCAAGGACTGACCTAATCATAGTATTATAGAATGCGGCGGCGGTGGCGGCGGGCGACCAGTCACAGGCCCTGCAGAATCACGGTGGCGGGGGGGGGGGGGCGAGCAGTAGGGGGGCGATGCGCGCTGTTAGCGCAGGCACTCCGGGGGAGCCCGAGGTGCATGGCGTGCGAAGGAGCTGAGCTTTGCGAGGAAGCGCTCATTGCCTAGGCAGCCATGGGGTCTCCCAGGGCCCAAGGGCGGAAAGGCCGACTGGGCGGGAAGCGACCACAGGCCTGGCGGCCTCACGAAGAGCCCGTTTGCGCAGGCGCCCTGGGGTCGCGCCGAGCTCTGAGTGGCAACGCAGCTGGAGGGAGCCGAGGTTTCCCGGCGGGTCCTCAGGGTCGGTTTGGCGAGAAGCGGCCACGCGCCCGGCAGCCTCCCCGCCACGGGCCAGTTTGCGCGTGCGCGGGGAGGGCGGGGTCCGCGCGAGGGGCGGAGCTTCGGGAGGAAGCGACAGTTCCCCCGCCGCCTTCGCAGTCGGAGAGGAAGTGCGGATGGAGCTGCGCTCAGAGGGCGGGGTCGGAGGCGGGGCGGGGCGCGACTGCCATGCCGGCGGCAGGCGCCGGCGCCGGCGGCGGCGGCGGCGGCGGCGGCGGCGGCGGGACGGAAGGTGCGGACGATGACGGCCAGGGTGGCCGCGGCGGCGCGGGCGCGGCGGCTGCTTGTGCCGCCCGCAGGCCCCGGCCTGTCTCGCGCCCACAGCACGTCCCGGGGCCAGGGAGAGACGCCGCGGAGGCGGCGGGAAGGCCGGAAAGCCGAATACACGTATTGTATCCTACCCGAGCGGACAGCGGGGCCTGGGCCGGCGGCTGGATGTCGGCGCCGGCGGGTGCAGAGGGACGGCAGGGTCGGGCATCCAGGGGGCGGACAGGGAGAGGGGCAGCGGTAACCGGCGGCGGCTGGGGGCGGCCCGGAGCTGGTGTGGGGGGGAGAGAAACAAGCACAGAGGGGGGGCGGCAAAGAGATGCGAGGAGGGTGCGAACGGGGTGGCTTCAGAGGGATGGGTCGGGGGAGGAAGGAGGGAGAGCTGGGGGATGACCGGGTTGCTGGGGGTGAGGGGGGGCGGGTATGGGCCAGGTTGGCCTCGAGGGGCCGGGGAGGTTAAGAAATGAGAGCGGGGGAGGGGGTTAGGTCGCGGGGTGGCTGGGCGTGATTAGGGCCGGGAGGGGGTGGGAGCTGTCCTGAAGGGGTCGGGGCTAGTCAGGGGGCCCTGAGAAGGGGGGCGCAGGCACAAAGTCGTTTGGATGGTGCCTTAAGCGAATCTTCTCCAGTGCCCTCTGCGTGCCTTTCCCGTCCCGCTTGGAGGCGGAGATCGCCTGTGGGTCCCTGGCCCCAGATGCCGAACCCCACAGAGGGGCTGTTGAGAAGCAGCTCACAGTGAGTGGCAGCGTCCTGGACATGTAAGTTCTGGAAGGGGCGGGGGGGGGGCGGCGGGGTGGCAGCAGGTGACAGGCCCGGTCTCCGGGGAGGGGCGCTCTGCTGGAGACACACAGACCCCTCCATAAAGGGTTACTTCCAGGGACGGTAGGGTGCAGTCTCGGCCTGAGCCTGCAGCCTGGGCTGGGGTATAGGGTGGGGGGGGCGCACATGGGCATGTCAGGATTGGTGTCCTGGATTTGGGGGAGGTGGCGGAGCAAGGAAGGGGAGAAGCTTCCACCTCCAACTTGGTTGTCTTTTCTGCTCACTCTCAGCCGCTGGAGAGCTGAAGATCCTCGCCTCCTCCGAATTTCCATCATCAGCTTTCTTGACCAGCTTTCCCTGGTGATGCGGACCATGTGGCGCTTTGGGCCCCCCGTTTCCCGCTAAGCCTGGGCTGGGGAAACGGGGCTAAGGTTAGGGGGCTAAGGTCTAACCTCGTGTCCCTTCCTAAGCAGCGCAGCGCGTCCTTCCCAGGGCAGTGATTCCTGTAGTAGCAGCTGCCATTGTGTTAGGGGGGCCTATTCTTTTGCCGGTACTGGCCCTAGGGCACTCAGGGTCCATTTGTTTTGTTTGCTGCTTAAGTGTTTGTTACTGCAGAAAATAAAACTGAGCTTTGCTATTCCCTGCCTGAGTTTCTTTTCCATTGTGGCACCACGTCCGGAGAATCTTCCGTTTGTCCTCAGGTGGCAGGGGAGTTTCTGGGATGTAGATACTCAAGGGCCGGAAGGTGACTGAAGACAGTTTAGGAAGTGGAAGAACGCAGGTTCTGTCCTTCACTATCAACGGCTCGTGGCATGTCGGAATGTGTCCTTAGTTTTATCCTTGTGTTTATGTTACTATATGGACAATAATAAGTAAGGTGTAATATTTTGCATGTTTTGCACATCTGATATTTTCCCCATCAAATGTGAACTTTTCCTTTACTGTAAAAACTCTGAAAACATTCTCGAATGGATGAAAGATGCATTATAATGTAATTACTGAACATTTAAATTCTCTGTAGCTTTTTGCCTGATTAGAGGTAGTGATTCGGTGGAATTCTTGTATATAAATCTTTTCAGGAATGATGTTTCCTTACGATAGGTTGAAAGAGGTAGAATTATTTGGTTAAATATTTACTGTTTTATTTTTTCTATTTCTTTAAAAGATTTTGTTTGTTTATTTGTCAGAGACCACAAGCAGGGGGAGAGGTAGGTAGAGGGAGAAGCAGGCTCCCCGCTGAGCAAGGAAGCCGGATGCGGGACTGTATCCCAGAATCCCAAGATCATGACGTGAGCCCAAGGCAGACTCTTAACCAACTGAGCCACCCTGGCGTCCCTATTTACTATTCTTTTAAAAGATTTTATTTATTTATTTATTTGTTTGTTTATTTATTTATTTATTTCAGAGAGAGCAAGAGAGAGGGGACAGTGTAGTGGCTACACCAAGGGTCTCTCTCTTTCTTTCTTCCTTTTTAAAAATCACTTTGTTAAAGATTTTATTTATTTATTTTGGAGAAAGAACACATGCACAAGTTGGGGGGGGCAGAGGAAGAGGAGAATCTCAAGCAGACTCTGAGCTGAACGCGGAGCCCAACGTGGGGCTTGATCTCTGGATCCTGAGATGACAACCTGAGCCAAAACCAAGAGTTGAACACTCAACAGACAGAGCCACCCAGGCGCCCCTTAAAAATCGTTTTTAAGACTTTCTTGATTGATAGATGAGAATTTCGCTCTTTTATACCACTATCCACTTTGCTTTCCTTCTTCATTCTCTTAAAATGGTTCATTCTATTCACTTGGGGTTTCTTTTTCCCCCAAGGTTAAAAATTGCCCTGTTTGGTCTTTGATTGGCTTAGTTTCTGTAACCTCACAATGGTAATATTCTGAAACCTTCTTCCTCGGCCTCCGTTCTCTCTTCCACCCGCCTGCACAGCACTTATCCCAGCACTCCCCTTTGTCTGGGCTTGAAGCCTTATCCTGGCTCAAGCAGCTTTCTCTTTACTTTTTACCTCTCCTTTTTGTTTACTTGTGTTTGAAGTCAGGTTTAGTGAGATCTAATTTCCACCCTGTAAAGCTCTCCCTTCTTAGGTGTGCAGGTCCAGGAGTTTTGTAACCACCACCACAGTCCACTGACTGCTGAAGTTGCCAGGCTGCGCTAACACCCAAGTCAGGTCACAAAACTCCTCTATTCCAAACCCTCCGTGGGCTCCCCTCTCACTCAGAGACCAAGACAAAGCCCTTTACAGTGGCCTACAAAGTGGGACGTGACCCGGGCCTCCCCCCCCCCCACCCCCCATCTTCTCTGGCCTCCTCCCCTCTCCTCTCCACCTTGCTCCCTCTGAGCCAGCCATGCTGGCCTCCTCCCCTTTCTGAAACACGCCAGGCCCACACTTGCCTCAGGGCCCTCTCACTGGCTCTTTCCTGTCTGGAACCCTCTTCCCCCGGGGCTCCACCTGGCTCCCTCACATATCATTCCTGGCCACCCCATTTAAAATTGCATCCCACTTCCTCCCCACCTGCGTGCGTGACTTTAACAGGTGTGTGTGTGGGGGGGGGGGGTTGGGGGTAAGAAGTAGGTAGGTGCATCAGGATGGAGATGCAGCTGGGGCAGTAAAGAGTTGTCAGATAGGAAGGAGTTTGGGTGCCTCTGATGACACTGGGGAGTTCTGCACAGAGTGGGACAAGATCCACCTTTCCGCTTCTCAGGTTCCCAGTGCCTGCTGCGTTGAGAAGAGGATGAGGGCAGGTGGAACAGAAGTGGGGAGACTGGCATCCAGGCGAGAGCCGGGGGTAGCTGGGACCAGGCTGGGGGCAGCGGGGGTGGGGAGAAGGGAACAGATTCGGATTGTATCTTGAAGGCTGAGCCACCAGCGTTTGCTGAGGACGGACGGACTGGACACCGCCCCGGGAGCTCCTCAGATCCTCAGGACCCCTGCAGCGAGTTACTCTTCCTCCCGCTCATCCAGAGTCCTGAGCCCGACAGCCTGTCCCCCAGCAGCTTCCCTGTTCACCCACGGCCCACCTGCCCCAAGGACAAAGCCACGCCCGCACTCCACGTTCCCAACATTTAATGAGGAAAAAAACTACATGAACAACGACAACAAAAAGCTCATGCCGAAAGAAGAGGAGAGAAGTGGGTTTTCGGGACCACGAGGCGGGGCCAGATCCCTCCGAGGAGGAAGAAGAACAAAGGAGTAAGGCACGGCCGCCTTGGCCAGGCCACTCAGGGCAGGCGCAGGGCAGGGCAGCGGAGGGTGAGGGGTCCGGGGCAAGTGCAGACAACACGGAGGAAGTCTGGCCGTAGGGCCGGGAGGAGGAGAGTTCCAGAGTCCCCAGGCCCAGGTCAGGCCCTGGCACGAGCCTGGTTAGAGTTCTCCAGGCGCTCAGAACAGGGCCCTGGGAAAAGGGACAGTCCGACTCCCGAGACGCTTGGAGGGGATGCTGTGGCCCAGCTGCGGGGAGACCCCTCGGCACAGCCACAGTCCGAGGGCGGCTTGGGGAGCGTCACCCTCCCTCCATCCCACCCACAAGCGCTGCTGCTGGTGCCGAGACCCCCTCCTCGGAATGGGCGGGGCCAGCCGCGGCATGGGGGAGGTGCCAGAGGCTAGGCCAAGGCTGGCGATGTCACAGAGGAGCCGGGACGACCCCAGGAGAGAAGGAGCGCGGGGCCGACAACATCCCAGAGAAGGGACACACAGTTACAGACGGAGAGGCCGAGGTGGAGATAAATTAAATAAATACGTGGTTGGGGGTATAAATAGCAAGGAGGGCAGGGGCTGCCACAACACCTGGGCAGGAGGGCAGGAGGGCAGGAGGCCAGGGCTATTGCTGCTGCCGGGGGTCGGGGGCTTGCTCCTGTCACCCCTGCCCCCAGGCAGGGCCCAGAGGAAGGCACTAATGAAGGGGGCCCAGGTGTGCCGGGGGCAGACTGGCCCGGTGACCCCCGCCCCGCCCCGCCCCCGCGCCCTCCCCCTCCCCCTCCCCCTCCCCGGATCCAGGGCTCAGCCGGGAGGACAGCTCAGGACTGAGACGCCCTCTCCTCCTCACCGGTTCCGCCACACTTAGCTGTTGCTGGACACGAGGCTGATGATCTGTTCCAGTTTTTGTCGCAACTTATGCTTCCGACAAGAGGCATCTCGGTCCAGAGCGGTGAGAACCTGGGGGAGGAGGGTTCCCCCCCCCACCGGGAGCGGGGTTGGCGAGGAGGGGCCGGTTCCTTCTGGGCAAAGCCCTCCTCCCCAGCTTGAGCTCTTCCCTCCCTGGCGCCTCAGCGCACCCCTTCCTCCCTGGGGGCCCTGGGCACGTGGGAGGAGCCGCAGTCCCTCCCCTGGGACCCCGCCCAGGCCAGCTTCTCCTCCACCCCTTCGCTCCCTCCTCCCCAGGGCCAGAGGGCAGCCCCTCCCGAGAGCGGCCGGCCTGGACTTGCCGTCCCCGAGTTCCCCATCCCCTCCGAACCCCCAACACCCGCACCCCCACACGCGCACCTCTCTTGTGCGGGTGTCCAGGAGCTCGTTGCCAAGCGCAGCGAGCCTGCTGGGGCCTCCCCTCCTCCCTCGGCGGTCAACAGCACCCGGCGGAGCCCATCACTCCCTCCTCCCTGACCACCCCCTCCCCGGTGTGCGCGCATGCGTGCGTGTGCGCGTGCGGCTTATTCCGGTCCCAGGAGGTCGCCCCGCACCTGCGCTCTTGGGGGTCCCTCCCAGCCCTCTGGCCGCCCCTCCTCAGTCTCCGCTGCCGGCTCCCTCTCTTCCCTGCCACCTCCGAGTGTCCCAGGGCCCCAGGGCTCGGTGCCGTGGGCCGCTTCTCCCCCTGCACCCGCTCTCGGCTGCCCTTGGTGAGCTCATGCAGGCCCAGGGCTTTCAGGGCCCTGTCCTAGTTCACAGATTCGTATTTCCAGCAATAATACATCATCAAGTCCACCCTTCTATGTTCCCAGCCTCCTGAGGCTACAGTCACAAATACCATGGGCCCTATAAGGCAGGCTAGCTCTGCCTACCTTCTGGCCTCACCACTCTGGGCCCTACCCCACCCCCTTCAGCACATCCCTTCCCTAGACCTTTACTTTTGCCCAACCAGAACTTTGTTCTCTGGCCCCTGGCTTCTGTCCTAGGTCCCTCAAATCCCAGCATTTCCAGAAAGTATCACCTGTGCTAGCCTGGGGGCTGGTTAGGCGAGGCATCATGAGCAATCTAAGAGATAGGCTCCATGTCCCCTCTGTCCCCTCCACCACCCTGTAGCACCCTTCACCATCCCTGAGCCCCGTGCCTTTGCCACCAAGTGCATGGTCAGGGCCTAACAACTGGGGGCCTGTGGGACTGGCACGTACCTCCTGGCGGTACTTGGTGACATAGAAGTAGAGCTCACTGAGCGCGCTTAGGATGTTGAAGTCACTGGCATGGAGACGGGACTGCTCTACCAGGTAGGCATCCATGTCCTGGTCGCTAATGGACGCCATCTTTGCAATGTCCCGGTAGTACCTGTTGGAATCCTGAGTAGGTCACAAAGGCAGGAGCCGCCAAAGCCCCTGCCCTGGCTCTCAGGCCATTCTCTGGGCTTTTCCTAAAGCCGACATGGCCCAGGGAAGGCGAGGGGAAAGCAAGCTCCCTGGGCCACCCAGCGCTGCTTCTCCTCCCCACCGGCATGGGGCAGCAGGGCAGGGCCCACCTCTCCACCCAGCTCTTGTAGTTGGGGATGTCCTTGGCGTAGAGCAGCTTGTTGGAGGGCGAGTCCTTGCCCAGGCGATGCTCAGACGTGGAGCAGGAGTCCATGAAGGTCTGGGCCACCACGGACAGGCAGGCGTCCGTGATGCTGCTCTTGTGGATGTCGAACACGAACTGCGGGTTCTTGATCACATTCACCCAGAAGCGCAGGGGCAGGCTGGACAGAGGAACGAGCACCTGAAGCCCCCTCCTGCCGCTGCTCCCACAGGCAGCCAGGGTGACATACTGAGCTTAGTGGTCTTTAAGTTTCTGCCAGCTTTCATGCAGTGAGAAATATGAATCAACAGCCTTCCGTCCTCACCGCACCTCGCCCCCCGCCACAGCCACCCCATCTGTGGCTCTGTGCGAGCCCCGTGACCAGCATCCCACATGTCCAGCAGAGCCCATGTCCAGACTCACACTCACTCCCCCTCTCTGCGTGGTGGCCCCACTGCAGCCCCCATCAGTCGCCCTCCCCGCGCGGTCCCTTCCATCCGCCCGTCCCCAGCACAAGGCAGTACCAGTTGCTCTTCCAGGTATGGCGCACATCAGGGTCACTGATCTGGCGCTGGTCAGCCTGTTCGTCCAGGAAGTCGAACATGTACTTGATGGCCAGGGGCAGGGCCGATCCCCGGTGGGCCGTGCTGAACACGGTCTCAAAGAGGTCATCCACAAACTTCTGCAGCGTACCCTGCGGGGATTTGGCAAGAGCACAGTCTGTGAGGGGGCCAGGCCGGGATGTCCCCGTAGCAGAACGGGGGGACAGAGGGACTCGGCAATGGGCAGGGCTTCCCTGAAAGGACCTCACTTAAGACAAGCCCAGCCTCAACCTCAGGCTGCGAGTTCCTGAAACAAAGGCCTTGAGAAAGGCCCACTGGATATGAACGATCCCGTGCCCTCCCTGCCACCTCCCCCCCCCCACCGCCACCAACCCAGGGCAGGCCAGGTCAACCACAGGGCCAAGGCCAGGTTACAAGTTGTCTGGATTGAGGCCAGAGTGGCTCACAGCAGGCCCACACCTTGGTGGCCAGCAGTCGCGTCAGGTAGATCTCTGAGACCATCTTGCTGCCACGGTCCCCCTCACGATGGTCGGCGTGGTCGTGGTTTTTCACCAGGTGCCACAGCTTGGTGCCAGTTTCCTGGTCAGGCGTGATCATGGGTGCCCGAGAACGGAGGCTGTCGGGGCTACTGGCTGTGCGCAGCAAGCTCTCTGAGGCCGAGGACAGGTATGCCCCTTAGGGCAGTGGGGCCATGCCGGCCATCGCACGGCTCTTGCCCCCCTATGTTCTGGGAGTCCAATAGGCTAAGGGGAGCCTGCCTGCTCTCACCGGCCCACCCCCACCTCTAGGCTCTACGAAACTGGAGGCCTCCCAAGGGCAAGGCCTGGGGAGGCCACCAGAAGCAAGCTGGCCATTCAGAGAGGGGCTCCCCATGATGGCTGACACAACCTTGAAAGGCAACAGGCCAGCAAAGGCCACAACACTGAAGGCACCTACCGTAGCGGCTGAGGGAGCGAGTAAAGGTGAAGGAGTTGGCCATGTTATAGGCTGACACTTGTTTGGGCACCAGTGCCACCAAGGAACCATCTGTCACCTGGAAACCCCAGAGACAGAGGGAGGCAGTGCAGGAGGCTGAAGAGCCAAGGGGTCTGAGCCACTGCCCACCCCAACCCTGCAGCGCGCACGTGCGGAGGCACCCAGGGCTCGCTGAGGAGGGACCATGGATGCAGGGGCAAGAGAAAGGAGGAGTTAGTGCCCCAGATCCTGTGTTCTCAGGGCAGGGCCATGGCTCCTAGGTGGTCCTGGGGATGAGTGGGCCCCCAGCCCCTCACCTGGTAGTGGGCCAACGAGTTGACCCTCTTCCAGTCACACTCGATCTTGGTGGTGACATCTTCATCCTGGAGGATGATGCGGGCCATGCGGCCCTGACGCCATTCTGCAGGCCACAGACAGCCTTTGAGGTCCTGGTCGGAGTCCCCCAGTCCCTGGACCCGCTCCCCTCAGAGGACAGAGCCCAAGTGGGGGTGTGAATGCCAGCCAATGTAATGTGGCCACAGGGTGGGGAGCAGGAGGAAAGGAATGGGCACGTCACCTAGGTCCATGTCCTCAGCTTTGGGGCGCTGGGAGTATGGGATGCCCTTGTACACAGCATCCAGCAGCTTATCTTTGGCTTGGGTGATGCTGTCACAGTTGAGAACCTTCACTGGGACCTGAACGCTGCCCTCGCTTTCCGGGAACACACAGTGCAGGGTCTGAGGGTGAGGGGAGCCACAGGGTGGGTCCTGGCTGAGGCTTCTTCCCCTCATGCCTGGAGCACTGCCCACCCGGCCCCCAGCTCACCAGTGTCTTATAGTCGATCTGCTGCCGAATGAGCTTGTCCTCGCTCAGGGAGTAGCGGGCCTCGCCTGTGATGGCGTCGATGGGGCCCTTCTCCATCTGTTGCTTGATGGCGCAGTAGAGCAGGAAAAGTGGCTCCCCGGCACACTCCTGCAGCCAGCATCGGGCACACGGCTTGCCGCCCGCCTGACAGGTAGCCGTACCGCCCCCCCACTCTGGGACCCCCCCCCGCGCCCCCCCCCCCGCACCTTCAGAAACTTGTGCAGCAGGAATGTGAACCAGTTGGTAAGCATCTTCTCGGCCACCGACTCGGTCCTAGGGCATAAGGGGTGCTGGGCCAGCGGGCAGAGGGCGGCCCAGGGGGACCTGCTCTGGCAGGGGTGGGGCTGGCAGAGGGCGGGGCTGGGGCCTCGTGGTACCTGCGCAGCAGCAGCTTCGGGTGGTTCTTGCTCTCCAGGTTCTTCTCGATGAGGTCCGCCAGCAGTTGCTTGAGCAGCCCCGTGGCGTAGTCGAGGCGGCTCTGCAGGACCACCATGGTGAGCGAGGCCACCGTGCCGCGGTCTCGCATGGAGAAGCTACTCTGGGCCTCCAGCGTGTGGATGAAGGTAAGCACGAAGGCGCGGCTGTGCAGCAGCTGCCCAAAGAGGCGCAGGGCCTTCTCGACGTTGGGCGGGGTCTGCGAGGGACACGGCGTCTCAGAGAGTGGGGTGGCCCCACAGGGGATGAGGAGTGGGCAGGCAAGGGCGGGGGACTCACATCCAGTTCCCTGAGCACTGGATGGGCCTCAATGCCTGGGAAGAGCACGCGCACAGCGTAGGTCCGGTAGTCCAGGAACGGGATCTGCACGCCGTCCATGTGGTTCGTCAGCTCATTGATATCCGTCTGCAGCTCAGCGAAGGCTGTGCAGGGGTGGGGAGAAAGAGTGAGCAGAGCGGGGGAGAGGCCCCCCGGCCCACCCGCCCTGCACCGCAGCCCCGTCCCAGGCACCTTCCTTGCACTCCAGAGCCACGCGGGACTCCAGACTGTCCATCTGCAGCTGAAGCCGCTTGAGCGTGCGGTCCGCATCCTGGGTCTTGCGCTTATAGGCAACCAGCACGGCAGTGATGGCCAGCAGCAAGAGTCCGCCGCCTGCTGCCAGGCCCACCAAGGCTGGCAGGCTCAGTGCCCGCTCAGCCGTGATGTGCAGGGTACCCAGCCAGAACTCCAGGCCGCCTACCAGTACCTGTGGGGACGAGGCCGCTGTGAGCTCACCCCCATGCCCACCCCCCCACCCCCGGCAGCCCCCCCACCCCCCACCCACCATGACAGGCTGCCGGCCAGTCTGGCTAGGTGAGTCACACAGGAGCTGCGTATCGGAGACAGTGAGAGCGCACGGCTGGCCCCCAATCAGCACTGTGTAGTTGAGGCGGGAGCTGCCAGCCGCCGCAGGGATCAGATTCTTGCCCTGTGGGTGGAGGACACGGTCACAGCCAGGGTTCCCCACCTCCCTACCTCTCTTGGTCCCTGTACCCCACTCGTACCTTCAACACTACATGGGAGCCAGGTTTGACATCCAGGACACCAGCGGGCCCAAGTGGCTCAAAGCTGGGGTCAGGGTAGTAAGTAAAGGAGGACCGGTTGAGGGAGCGGGCTGTCTGTACGTGATCCAGCAGAAAGCCAAACTCGTCGGGGTGTTCGCCCTGGGCCTGAGGCTGGGGCCGTCCCAGGAAGATGCCAGGGGCCTTACATAGCATGGCAGTGTCGTTGATCACCTGGCACGTCTGTGGGGACAATGGGAGGGCAACCTGACACGTGAGGCCACAGGGGGCAGGGGTGGAGCAGGGGCAGGGTCGGGGCAGCTGGGAAGGAGCAAGGCCACAGTGGCTGGCACTCACGTTGGTGGTCTCGATGCCTCGGTACTTGGCCCGGACCCGGGGCTCCTGGACTGTCAGTAGGTGGGTCCCGCTCACAGTGATGGCAGTGCTTCCGCTGGGGGCAGTGGGGGGAGGGGGCCTCAGGCTCCCTCCCCCACTGCCCTCAGCCTGGCCCTGGAGAGTTATCAAGGCTGCTGGGGAGCCGAGGGCCTCCTCCACCTGGGGCACTGGGTGAATGCCAGGGGCTGTGTTGGTGGGAGGACCCTGCCCCCTCTGGCAATGAGGGCTCAGGCTCTCAGGATGTGTAACTTGATGCCCAAGGCTCCAGTGACCAGGCAAGGCCCCCGGATGGGAGCTCAGGGACAGAGTCCCCGACCCTCATCAATGCTGGCCAGGCTCCCCGTTTTTCCTAGGGTCTTACTTGATTATGCTCCAGGTGGGCTCAAGGCGCGTGACAGTGGGGTCCTGGGTATAGGTGTAGAGGACTCCAGGACTGGAGATGTTGGCACGGTCGATGGCCAGGGTGATCGGGGCCTGGCTGGGGCCCAGGGTGGACACGGGTGAGATACACACGATTGCTTCGGCATCTCTCCTACATTGGCAAGCGGGGCGCTTAGGGCAGGCTGCCCAGGGCCATGACCCACCCTGCCCTTGTGGCCCCCTACCCAGTGCCCAGGCTGAGGCTGGCAGGGCCCTGCCCACCTCACAAACTGGCACTCGCCATCTCTCACGGTCACGGTGACCTTGCTGCCGGCATCCAGAGAGCTCCCCGAGATGGTGAGTCTTGTGCCCCCGGACGCTGGGCCCCGACTGGGATTGACACGGTCAAATACTGGCGTCTGTGGGAGAGGCAGACCTGAGGGGAGGGAGGAGGCTGCCCGGGGTGGGGGGCAGCCCTCAGAATGGATGGGAGGGGAAAGGGCAGGCAGCCCACGCACCACGAAGCTGTAGAGCTGCTCGGACTGCGTGCGGAAGTCAGCGGAACAGTCGCCCACACAGAGCTCCGCGGGCCCTGGCGGCGGGCTGGGCACCAGCGACTCCTCCATCTCACACACAATCCTAGGGGTCCGAGAGGGTCAGGGCCAGCGGCAGAGGACCCAGGGCCCAGGCACCCACACAGCCGCACTCACCTCTCAGCGCTGACATACTCAGAGGGGATGGAGTTGCAGCGCACGCCCGCGACCCGCAGGCCCACCTCTCGGTAGCTGAGGCCCAGGTTCTCACCCACGATGGTGACCCGGGTGCCTCCCTCCTTGGGTCCCATGAGTGGGTGGATCTGCAGAGCAGGAGGAGAGGCGACAAGTGAGCCCAGACTTGCGGGTGCCCAGCACACAGAAGGAGACAGGGAAGGCTGACCTGGGCAATGCGGGGGTGGCTGCAGCGGGTGCCCTTCTGGCTCGGGTGCATCCAGTTGGTCTTGGGGGCCGGGCAGTGGGCCCGCAGCTGACACCTGTGCTCCGAGACGCACCAGCCGCAGTTGAAGCGAGGATCAGCCTTGAGGCAGAGGCCGCAGCTAGGCCGCTGCGCCCAGCACTTATACAGGAGAACTGCAGGCAGAACGCACTGTTGGGGGGCAGCTGCAGGGAGCCGGGGGCACGGAGGACCCCGAGGAAGGGTCCCCCCTGCCGGACCTGGCCCCAGCTCATGGCAACTGTGCCCCCGGAGGTGAGCTCATCAGCCCCATCCCACCCCTCACCTCGGAAGGTGGCAGGCTTGTCGATGGGGAAATCTCCATCCCACACCACAGAGAAGTCCAGCTCAGTGTCACCATACTCGTCGCCTTCATAGGAGTACTGGGGGAGAGGGACCCATGTCAGCCCAGAGAAGGTGTGCCGACGCCCAGCTCAGGAATCCCCAGCAAGAGGCCAGAGAGCTGGACGCAGAGCAGCAGCACGCCCGGCCCCGCACAGCCCGGGCCCCGGGGGCACCGCACCGAGGCGTTCTGGCACTGCACGCTGCTGCTGTTGAAGCGGACGGCGGGCACCCGCTGCTGGCGCCCCTGCACCCGGACCACGCACTCGTAGTTCTTCTGGCCCGACTGCGGCTGTGGCAGGTTCTTGGCCCGCAGTGTGAGAGGCTGCATGACACCGACTGGGATCAAGAGGTCCCCGCTGGGCAGGATCTCGGGGCAACCCTGAGGGGAGAACGCCCATAAGCCACACACCCACGGCGGCCGCCCTGTAGTCCAGCTGGGCTGGCCCCGAATTGAAGAGGCTCCAAGAAACCCATGAGATCAAAGGCAGAAAAGCCAGAGGCCAGCCCACAGGGAGCCCAGCCCCCTCGCGCACCGCACCCGCCTCACCTCAGGGCTGTGGACCCTGCCCTCCTGGAAGGAGCACTCGTGGGGGCGGCTGGTACACACGTGGCGGTACTTACACCAGTGGCAGGGGTAAGGGCTGCCAACGCAGGACATGCACCTGGTGGGGAGAGGCTTCAGAAGTAACAGGGAAGACGGGGCCTGCTCTCTTACCACTCTCCTACAGGCCATGCGGGAAACAGAAGGAAGGGGGTGCAAGGGCCCACCTGAGGCCCCCACAACACAGCAAGGGACGAAGACATGTGGGGACAGAGGTCAGAAAGGCCCAGACTCACGACTGGAGTGCGCTGCAGTTGTAGAAGACAAAGTCGACCCCGGCGAACTTCACGCCTGTCTCCCTGGAGAGCAGCTGCAGCCGCACGGTACGGGTGGCCCCTGCAGCGAGCCCAGGGGTGGCCGTGAGCAAGCCTGGGATGGGGAGTCCCCCAGCCCGGAGAGCCCGAGCCCACTGACCATGCCCCCGGGTGAGAGCCCGGAGCTCCTGCAGCGAGGGCGAGGGGCAGTGCAGCTCCCCGGAGGGCAGCAGGACAGCCTCGCTCTCCGTCACCTCCTCAAAGGCACAGCTCACACCAGCGCTGAGGTCTGGCACGTTGCGCATGGCCACAGTCAGCTGGGGGAGGCAGAGCGGTCAGAGCAGAAGGTGCCCCCCCCCTTGCCTCCGTGCATGCACGCACAGGCCCCCGCACCTGCAGTCACCATGCCACTCACCTGCACCCCAGGCGATGTCACCGAAACATTGTTGGGCCGGACCCGCACCTGGACACACTTGCTCAGCTCCTCAGCAAAGCCGTGTGGGGCCGAGGCGCCTGGACAGGACCCTTCACGGCAGCATCTGCATGGGGTCAGGCCAGAGCCCGTTACACAGCTGCCCCACAGGGCCCTGGCCAGGGGTGTCATGGCCATCTGCAGGGAAGGCGGCCAGGCGGCCCAGCCCACAGTGCCAGGTCACAGCGTCAGTGGGGATGCCAGTTCCGCTCGTGAGTGGCATGAAACAGAAGGGGACGGAGGACGCGGCCACAAGGGCACGACGGGGAGAGACAGGCATGTGGGCAGCCCACAGCAGGCCCTCACCTGTGCTGCAGCACACACCAACCACAGTGCGGGTCCCCCGAGCCAAGGCAGGCGGTGCAGCTCACGTACTGCTCGCAGGTCTCCACCGGGAGCTGGCTCACCTGGGGACAGCTGCATCAGTACCCGCCCTGCCCCGACCCTGCCGCCCACCACCGCCTGCCGCGGGCCCACCTGCTTCTCACTCAGGAGGTAGATGTGCCGGTGGTCAGGGCTGAAGAGCAGGTCTCGGAGTATGGGGCTGCCATCCACCACAGGCACTGTCTCGTAGAGGTGGGCGTACTGGGAGCCATCAACCCTGACCTGGGCCACGAGACAAGCCAACCTGATGCCACGGCCATGCCACACACACCCAGGACATCCTTTTATCAAGCTGAAGCCACGGCCTGGCAGGGCTCAGCACTCAACGTGCCTGCCCCCCCTCTCCCCGCCAGGGCCCCACAGGCAGGGGAAAGAGGGTTCAAAGGCCATCCCTGGAGGCCACTGGGGATGACTCAGCCAGTCAAAAAGGCCTCCAAGAACTAGAAATGGAGAGATTCATGTTGCCTAGGCCAGGGGGAGAGGGGTGAGAGCTCCAGGGGGAGGGCATTTTGGGGGGATGACACCATCCTGGAACAAAAGAATGGTGATGCTTGCACAGCTCTGCAAACTTACTGAGAGGTACACCTTAGAGGGACAGCAGGGTGTGGTTTGGGAATGATGCCTCCCCAAAACTGTTACAGACACAAATGAGGGCCCAGGAGGGGAGCAGAGCAGGCCCCCAAGAACTCCACAGTTTCTCTTTACAAACCTCCCCCCACCTACTGTTCCCAGACCTCCTGGGGGCAGCTCTGTACTTGCTCAGTGGGCCAGATGAGTACATGGCAGTCATTCTGACTCCTATCCCTTCGGAGCACACTGGAGCTCCCAGAGTCCATCTCCCCCTGTCCCACCACCCCGTCCCAGAATGGAAGCAGCCCTAGTGCCCATGAGGGGACAAGAGGGCATGGGGGGTTATACCCACATTTCTCCCTCATTTATTCAGCAAAGGAGTTGGCAATGACAGCTCAGCCAGGGCCCTGCTCTCCCAGCAGGGAGGCCCTGAGACGGGTCTGGGCTCTGTCACATGAGCCAGCCATTCAGGCCACAGTGGGCACTAGTGTTGGTGAGCGTGAAATGTGTGCAGGCCTGGGACCCGGCCTGGGAAGTCTGCCTTCCCCCATGGGCAATGCCCTGTCTGGGACTTCAGAGTGTATGTTCTTGCCTCCAGTCCGCACCCTACCTTCTTCAGACTACCAGAGCGAGTGCCGATGAAGACCACGGAGTGCTGGCGGTAGGTGTAGGCAGCCACACTGGCCATGCCGTCACTGCTGTCAGCCAGCAGAGGCAGTCCCTCAATCACATGCAGGCCCCCCAGTGGCTGGTTCAACACCAGCCCGCAGAAGTTTCCATTTATCTGCATGGGCTGGTGAAACAGGAGGGGTACGAGTGAGCTTGGGGGCACCAGCTGGACAGAGGCCACAAGACCCCATATTCTGGAAGCAAGCAGGATCTGGAACTGGCTCTCCACCAGCCAAGACCAACTGTTGGCCCTGGGACCCCACAGGAAGTCAGGGGCCGAGGAGGAAGAGGAGGCAGGAGTAGGGAGAGGTGGGTGAGGCAAGCAAGTGGCCGCCGGCACACCTCCAAGGCCTGCAAGATGGGGCTGCCCGGGAGACGGAGCCCGGAGCAGGCAGCTAGGACGGGCACAGGAGGAGAAAGGGTAGCCCACAAAGACAGCACCCATCCACAGTGAGAAGGCAGGAGTAGCAGAGGCAGGGAGCTCCCTAGCCAGGGGGCCACCACCAAGGCCCCAGGCAGCCTGCGATAGAGCGCACAGCCCCCCGGTGAGAGCTCACGGTGTTAATGCAGGGCAGCTCCTTGTTCAGCAGCCAGGGCAGGGCCAGCGTGCCTTCCCCGCGATAGCAGGACTGGATGCGGCGTCGGATGTGGGCGTTGATGGTGCTGAGGGTAAAGAGGCAGAGGATGGTCTGCCGGGGTGGGCTGACCCGGTTCTTCTGGCCCTGAGAGAAGACGGTGAAGAGGACGTCCTCGTCAGGCGGCACACCCAGGGCCTGGGCCAGCAGCAGGCCAGGCTTGGCCAGGTGGGCACTCTGCACCAAGCGGTATTCCACGCCTCGCCAGGAGCAGCCGATGGGGAACTCCACATACGAGTAGAATTCTGAGTCCCCGGCACACATGCGCACGATCTTGGATGTGAAAAATTTCTCGCCTGCCGTGTCCAGCAGCGTCTGCTGAGTGTCCAGCTGCAGCGTCAGGAAGTACACGAAGGAGGCACTCACAAAACCATAGATGTAGTAGATGTCAAAGGCGGGGTACAAGGACAGTGTGTCTGAGGGGATCTTGATCTGCGAGGACACAAACTCGTCCTGGTACACCTGGGGAGCAGGTTGAGGGGAGCGTGGGACGAGGCCCCCACGACCCCACTGCAGCCCCCCCCAGGGGGCTTCCCTCATGCTCCCACCCTGCCCATATGGTCCTAGAAGCCCAGGCCAGAAAGGCCACAGAGGGCAGGGTGAGCAGCCCCATCCTGTGCCCTCGCCCGTCCTCCTGTCCTCAGCAGCTCTCCTCTTGGATCAGGACAGGGTGAAGGCAAGGAGGGAAATGGGAACTGGCTCTTGAGAGGGGTGAGGAGAGACACCAGGGGAAGAGGGCCTGGCAGCTGGCCTGAGAAGGTGAACAGGCGAGTGGGCTCACCCACCAGACTGAACATGTCGGCACTGTCTTCGTCGCTGATGAGCTTGCGGGAGCTGAGGGTGGGGAAGTACTCAGACTTGCCATCCACGGCGGTGCCCACGAACAGCTTGCTGGGCCCCTGCCCCTGCTCCACAATGACACCGGCCATGGAGTCAGGCTCCTGAGCCCCTGACAGGTAGTGCTCCTTGCGGTGGTGGGGCTCACCCAGCTTGAAGAGGTCGTCCAGGCGCAGGAACTGACAGATGCCCTGCCAGATGCTGCCACAGGCCACCAGGCGGCGGGCCGCATAGTCTATGAGCAGCAGCTTGTTCACATTGTCTACAGGTGCCAGGCGGTGGGCACACACTCGCATGCTGGGGGGTGGGTAACAGCGAGCATTGTCCTCAACAGGCCCCGTGACGTGGGCCCGCAGCTCAGTCAGGTTGGGGGCCAGCTTGAAGACGCGGTTCACTGCACCCACAAACACCTCCCCAGTCACCCGGTGCACCGCCAGGTGGGTGAGCGTAGTGTCTGTCACCAAGAAGGCAGGGAAGGGCCTGCTGCTGCCCACGGCCCCCGCCATGGCAGGGAGGACCAGGAGGAGGAGGCAGGCACCAGGCATGGCCGGCAGCTTCACCCGGGGAACAGGCCTAAGGGGAAAAAGCAAGTGCAAATCAGAGGCTCCGGCCCAGGCTGCCGGCCTTCCTCCTGCCCCACCTGGCCTAGGGCCCCCAGCGGGCTGAGCTCCATGCCCAGAGGGTGGAGGCCGGTCATCCACCCCCAGACCAGAGTCCCAGAGGGTGACCGTGGCTGGGAGAGAAGGGCCGCCACCAGGGCGCATGAGTGAGCAGCAAGTACAGGCAGGCTTGAGGGCCATCAATCATCCCCCCACCCCGCGCTGGAAAGGAGCCAGGAGGCCTCCCCTCAACTGGACCACACCCAAGGGGGCAGCAGAGCCAGATGCTGGGAAAGGCAAGGCAGGAGGCCCTCCCAGAATGAGACCCCAAACACCAGATCCGGGAGCTGAGGGTGGCCAGCCACACACAAGAGCCACTGTAGGCAAGCCCCAGGCCACAGAGACACCCCACGCCCAAGTTGGAGGAAGGGGAAAGGCAGAGAGTGAACAATCACAAGTGTGTGTGTTGGGGAGGGGGGACACCACTCCAGAGTGGCATTGCCACCAGGAGACCCAGGTCAGACATCTGAGGCATCAAGGTCTGAGAACAGACCCAGCGCCATCACATCCCCAGCCCTGGCCCCAGCTGCCTCCTCGCCCCGAGGGCCTCCCTCAGCTGGCTGTCCAGAAGCCTGCTGTCTGGCCTACCCACTGCAACACAAAGCCGAGTCGTGCCTGCCCCCACAGCCACGCGCCAAGACAGACATAAGTCAGGCTCTCCTCAGGCTCAGCCAGACAGATGGCCCAGGCAGCCCTGTGCAGCTCTCCCTCCAAATCCAGAGGTTAGCTGGGGAAGGGGAGAGGTAGAGGGGCACAAGGAGCCCTGTGGAAAGGAAGCAGTGTCCCCAAATACAGCGAGGCCTTGGGGAGATGGGGTGGGGGCCGTGGGGGCAGTGCCCAGCTTGGCCAGGTCTTCGCCCCCAGGCCACACCCAGCTTCCCGGCCAGCTCCAGGCAGCAAAGACAGCAGAGAAGTGTCGTGGCAGCCAGTGGGGCAGGACTCAGTGCTACCCTCTCTGTGCCCAAGCCCCAAGGGGGACACAAGGTACCCAGTTTGGGGGGTGCAGGGAACCAAAGTAAGAAGGCATATAAGATAGAAAGGAGAAAATGCATTTGCTAGAACAAGGAACAGGCCCTGCTTGAAACTGCAGAGTTTTAGCTCAGACTGATCATCTCTCTGGGGCTCTTTTGTCAGGTCTGCATCCTGGACCCCTAATGCAACAGCCAGAGAAGAAAGGGAGGCGGAAAAGAAGGGGGGGGCACATCCCACCCTAACCTCCTCCACACCCTGCAGGAATACAAGCCTAGGAATGGAGATGGAGACAGGGTGGGAGGGAGACCTGGAAAGGCAAGATGTGCAGCCCCCACCCCAACCTCCACCTGTAAGCGGAAGAAGCCTCAAGCATCACAGGCACACCCTGCCGCTCTGCTACAGCGCAGCCAGCAGAGAGCCCGAGGAAAGGGACAGCCCCTCACAGAGATGCGGCTCCAGCGCCCCGCTCTCCAATGCCCCCCACCGTGCTGCTGGCCTGGCTCGCCCTGCTCCCACGGGGGCACCCCTCGGCCGACCCACGAGTACCTAGTGGATGGAGGCGCCGCAGCAGTCCTTGGAGGGGCCGCTCCTCAGCCACAAAGGGTCCCCATAGGGCAGGGGAGCTGGGCTCAGACCGGTCGTCCTTGCTGGCTCTGGGCACGAAGGACCAGTCAGGCCGGCGCCCGAGATGCAAGACAGAGGCAGAGCCCGACCCCCCTCAAGGCCGAGCCCAATCCCCGAGCTGGCCGAGCCCCGGGCCGCGGAGTCGGCTGGCTCCACACAGGCAGCGGGCTATGGAGGCCACCTACCTACCGGTCCCTCCGCCGTCGCTGGCTCCGGGTGGCCGCCTGCCAGCCACGTGGACGCGCCCCCGAGCCCCACACCGGCCCCACTCGCGCGCCCCCGCCGCCTCAACCCGTGCGCGCCCCCGCCGCGCCCACACACTGGGCAGGCCCGCGGCCGCCGGGGCCTTTCAAACCCGGACCGTACCACCTCGCCGGGCGGGGGCACCCAGGGAGAGCCGAGCCACCGGGCGCGCGGGCGGAGGCCGCTCCTGCCCCGGGGCCGCGGGGAGCCCAGGGCGCCGCCCGGGACCCCAGGAGCCGCCTGGGTTCCCGCCCAGCGAGCGGACCCCCCTCGCACAATGGCCGCGTCCGCGGGACGCGCCTCTCCCCCTCCTCCCCGCCCGCCGCCTCCGGCAACCCTGGGACCCGCGCGCGCCCGCGCCACACCCCCTCGGGCCCGGCGCGCAGCTGCGCCGGCGCGCACAGACCCCGCCCCGCCCGAACGCTCAGAAGCGTGTCCTGGGACACCTGCTGCCAGTGCGCAGCCGCCTCTGTGTCGACCCATCAGGCGCGCACCAGCGGAGGACGGTGCGGTCCATGCTCAGGACACTCTCGCCGTCGAGGTCCATAACCCCGAGGGCCCGTGGCTACTACCAGGCAAGTGCCCAGCAGAAGGACTGGAGGCTGTCAGCCGTTTACACCTGGCCCCTCACCCAGCCGACCACCGCGGCCCTGAATCTGGGGGTTTCATTCCCCTGCTTGCTTTTCCCTTTTCTTTTTAAACAGCTTTATTGAGATAGAATGCACCTATCATATAAGTCACTCATTTAATGACTTGTAGTATATTCACAAAGTTGTGCAACCATCTGCACTATCAAATTCCAGGACACTTCATCACCCCCCAAAGGAAACCCCCATACTCCTAAACAGTCACACCCCCACCCCGTCCCCCTCCCCCAGCCATGTTGTAGCACGGCTCAGGAATTCCTTTCTTTTTAGGCCGAAATAATATTCCATTACATGGATATATCACATTTTACTTATCCATTCATCACTTGGTGGGCATCTGGGTTGTTCCTATCTTTTGGCAATTATGAATAATGCTGTTGGAAACATTTGTGTACAAATCTTTATGTGAACACATTTTTATTTCCCTTCCACCTAGGAATGGGATTTCTAGGTCACATAATAACTCTATTTTTAACATTTTGAGAAAACTAGCCAAAGATCTTTCCAAAGTAGCTGCACCATTTTTACATTCGCATAAGCAGTGTATGCGGGTTCCAATTTCTCCACATTCTGGTTACCCTTATCTGATTTTTTGTTTCTAGCCATCCTAGTGGGTGCAAAATGATATCTCATTTAGATTTGCATTTCCCTGATGACTAATGATGTTGAGCATCTTTTCATGAGTTTGTTGGCCATTTGTAGATCTTCGGTATATACAAAGCAATCTGAAACGTCTATTCAAGTTCTGTGCCCATTTTTTAGTTGGGTGTTTGCTTTGTTCCTGTCAACTTGTAGGAGTTCCTTATATATTCTGGATATTAATCCCTTATGATTTGCAAATATTTTCTCTCATTCTGTGGGTTCTCTTTTCACTTTTTTGATAGTGTCCTTAGATGCACAAAAGGTTTTAAAATTTGGAAATTTGGTGACATCTAATTTATCCTTCATTTGTTGCTTGTGCTTTGTTGTCATATCTAAGGAACTGTTGTTTAATCCAAGGTCACAAAGATTTACCCCTATGCTTTGTTCTAAGAGTTTTATAGTTTTCACTCTTAAATTTAGGTCTCTGGGGGCACCTGGGTGCCTCGGTCACTTAAGCATCTTCCTTTGGCTCAGGTCATGATCTTGGGGTCCTGGGATCGAGCCCCACATCGAGCTCCGCATCGTGCTCCCTGCTCAGCAGGGAGCTTGCTTCTCCCTTTGCCTGCAGCTCCCCCTGCTTGTGCTCTCTCTCTCTGTCAAATAAATAAAATCTTTTTTAAAAATTTAGGTGTATGGTCCATTTTGGGTTGCTTTTTGCATATAATGTGAGGTTGTGGTCCAACTTCATTCTTTTGCATGTGGCTGCTATGCCATTTGTTGAAGAGGCTATTCTTTCCCCATTGAACAGTCTTGGCCCCCTCATCAAAAATCAGTTGACAATAGATACATGGGCTTATTTCTGGACTCTTTCAATTCTGTTCTGTTAATCCATATGTCTGTTTTTATGCGGTTATCACACTGTCTTGATCACTGTAGTTCTGTAGTAAGTTTTGAAACTGGGAACTGTTGACCCTCTGCATTTGTTCTTTTCCAAGAGTGTTTCGGCTGTTCAGTGTCCCTTACACTTCCATAGGAATTTTAGGATAAGCTTGTCAGTTTCTGCAATCAATCAATCAATCAATAAAATCCAGTGGGAGTTCAATAGGGATGAAATTGAATCTGCAGATCAATTTGGGGAGTGTTGCCATCTCAATAAGATTAAGTGTTTCCATCCATGAACATGGGATGTTGATTAATTTTAGATGTTTATTGACTTCAACTTGGCTAGGCTGTAGTCCCTAGTTATTTAATCAAACACTCATCTAGGCATTGCTGTGAAGGTATTTTGTGTATGTGGTCAACATCTACAATTGATTGACCTTAATTAAAGAATGTCCTCGTAATTTGTGTGGGTCTCGTTCACTCAATTGAAGGCCTAAAAAGCAAAAATTTAGGTTTCCTGGAGAAGTAGAAATTCTGCCTCAAGATTGTAACAAAAATCCTGCCTGAGTCTCCAGCCTGCTTGCCTGCCCTGAAAATTTTGGACTTGCCAAATTTCCAGCCCCCACAATTACATGAGCTAATTCCTCAAAATAGATCCTCTGTGTGTGTGTCCTGCTATGTTTCTCTGAAGAACCCTGACTAAACAGATGTTTTTCTGTTTATTTAGGTCTTCTTTAATTTCTTTCAATCATATTTTGTAGTTTTCATTGTACAAGCCTTGTACTTCTTTTGTTAAATTTATTCCGAAGTGTTTTATTCTTCCTGATCCTATTCGTAAATGGAATTATATTCTTAATTTCAGTTTAGATTGCTTATTGCTAGGATATAGAAATACACTTGTTTTTTGTCATGATCTTTTGTCCTGCAACTTTGCTGAACTCGTTTGTTACCTCTAATAGGTTTTTAGGGGATTTCTTGGGATTTTGCCGATATGAGATTATGTCATCTGAAAATAGTTTTACTTCTTCCTTTCCAATCTGGATGCCTTTTATTTTCTTTTGTTGCCTGTCATGGCTAGACCCTTCAGTCAAATGTTGGTTGGGATTTGTGGCTTTCCTTTTAATTTTATAATTTGGAATTATTTCAGACTTACAGAAAAGTTGTACGAACAGTTTGGAGAGCTGTCATGTGCCCTTGACCCAGATTTGCCCAGAGTTCATATTTTACCCCATTTGCTTTTCTCACTCATTTGCTCCTGCCCTCCCCCACCTCTCTCCTACATGTGCATATATATATACTATATGCAACACTTATTTTACATAAAAATAATGTTTCTGAACTACATCAAAGTAAGTTGCATACAGCTTGCCCCTCTGTATTCCATAACCATAGTAAAATTACAATGTAACTACACAAAACATCAATGTTTTTTTCTGATCCAGGACCCAGTCTAGGTTCCCACTTTGCATTTAGTCGTCATTTCTCTTTAGTCCCCTTTAATCTGGAACATTCCTCTGCTTTCCCTGGCCTTTCAAGACATGGACATCTTTGCGGAGCGCAGGCCAGGTATTTGGTAGAAGGTCCTTCAGTTTGGGTTTGTCTGATGTTTTCTCATGATGAAATTCAGGCTGTGTGCTGTTGTGAGGAGAACCGTGCTCTCTCCCTTGTGAGGTTGGGCCCTCTCCATGCCTCTTTGCTTTGTCCCTTCAGTGTAGTGTTCACTTTGAGCACTTGGTTAGGGTGGTAGACTGCCAGCTTCTCAAGTGGACAGTTACTGTTTTTCCCTCTGTAATAAAAAAAAAGTAGTTTGTAGGGGGGCGCCTGGCTGGCTCAGTTGGTAGAGCATGCAGCTCTGGGTCTTGGGGTCATGAGTTCGAACCCCACGTGGGGTGTAGAGCTTACTTTGAAAAAAGAAGTAGTTTGTAGGAAGATAGTTTGAAACTAGGTGAATATTCTGTTCCTCATCAAAATGTCACCTAATCACTGATAATTCTTGTCTGCATCACTGGTTACTCTGATGGCTGCAAGAGTGATTTTCTTCCTCCATGATCCCTCCTACATTTATTTGTTAACATTCTGCCCTCAGAAAGAGCTCCTCTGTTTATCTATGTATTCATCAGCAGTATGGACTCGTGGATCTTGATTTTATTCAGTGGATTATAATCCATTATTGTTAATTATTCATTTGGATGCTCAAATTGTGTCAGCTTTGGTGCCTTCTTCTAGCTGGCTCCAGTGCCCTTCTGACATGGTCCCATCATTCTTTAAGTACTTTAGGCTTCTTGTCCTTTCCTCACCCTAATCCTGGAATCAGCCATTCTTCCAAGGAGCCCTGGCTCCTTTAAGGAGAAAAACATTTAGAAACCAAGATATGGTAGTGAGGTGTGCTCATTGCCACTGGGGTGTCATGCTCTTAGGCACTTTCAGTGGGCAGAGCTAGGATGTCTGTCTGTCTGTTTCTCTCTATATATATGTATATATTTCTATTTATGCTTATGTTTATATATATGTGTATACATTCTTGTATCTACATATATATACATATATATATACATATATATAAATCCGGAGGACATACTGATACTTCTCATTCCAATTCCACAATAAAAGTTCTTAGCCTTTCCCCAATCTATATTTGGATCTCCCTTCTCCATTAGTGGGAGACAGAGACCTAGCTCCCAACATCATCAATATGTTGACTCGTTTGCTTGATCCCCAGTACATAGACAGCACTTTCGGAATAGCTGCACCCTTATCCCCTGGACAAATAAACCTACTAAGTGGAGTGGAGTTGGATTTTGTTGTTTGGTGTCTTCTGTCTTAAGACTGAGGGTGTGGGGCGCCTGGGTGGCACAGCGGTTGAGCGTCTGCCTTCGGCTCAGGGCGTGATCCCGGCGTTATGGGATCGAGCCCCACATCAGGCTCTTCTGCTATGAGCCTGCTTCTTCCTCTCCCACTCCCCCTGCTTGTGTTCCCTCTCTCGCTGGCTGTCTCTATCTCTGTCGAATAAATAAATAAAATCTTAAAAAAAAAAAAAGACTGAGGGTGTAACATAAGAATGTTGTATTCAAATTTGCTTGGATAGACTTTTTTTACATTTCCCTTTAATATGGTCATGTTATTCATTTGAAATACTCTTGGGATCATTTCTGTTTATGTTCAATTTTAGCTTTTCCCCCCATTCTGTTCTTATTCTTTTAGTATATAAAATAGCAACATGTGTCCAGAAGTCAAAACTACACAAGATGATACACCCAGGGCAATGTCACTCTCTCCTGCACCCCTGCCACCTGGTTCCCTCCCTCCCTCCTGTAGGTAACCAATTTCAATAATTGCCTCTGTTTTCTTTTTTCCCTTTGAAATGAGCTTTACTGGGGTATAATTTGCAGAAAATAAAATGACCACATTTTAAGTGTATGGTTCAATGAGTTTTAACAAATGTATACCTCTGTGTAACCACCCTTGGGTCAAGATATAGACAGTTCCCATCAGCCCAGAGGCCCCTCCGAGTTCCCTCTACAGCCAGTGGCCCGCCACCCATCCCTACATGGCTACTGACGTGGTCTCTGTCCCCAGACGATGGTGAACACCTTCTCATATGCTTTTGCCATTCTTTTTTTTAAATATTTATTTACTTGAGAGAAAGAGAGAGAGAGGGAAAGAGCAAGCATGAGCAGTGGGAAAGGCAGAGAGAGAAGCAGACTCCCCACTGAGCAGGGAGCCCGCTGGCCTCGGGCCGCAGGACTCGATGCCAGGACATCTCAAGATCATGGCCTGAGCTGGAGGCTGAGATTTAACCGACTGAGCCACCCCGGCGCCTCGCTTTTGCCATTCTTATATCATCTTGTGTGACATGTCTTTCAAATCTTTTGCCCATTTTTTAAAAGGTAGGACGTATTTCTAATTTTTATTGACTTGTAGGAGTTTACATATATATTTCATATTCTGGAGATAAGCCCTTTGTCATATTTCCCTTTTTGTCTCCAAGCCACTGGCTTGTGTTTTATTTTCATAATAGTATCTTTTAAAGAACAAAAGTTTACATTTTTATGAAGTTCAATTTATTAATTTTACCTTTTATGATTAATTTTTTTTATCCTGCCCAAACTTTGCTTAGCCCAAGGTCACAAAGATTTTCTCCTGTGTTTTAATTAGATGTTTGTGGTTGTTTTTTGTTTTTTTGTTTTCAATTTGGGCTTTTACTTTTTGGTCTATAAACCATGTCAAGTTTATTTCTGTGGTCGAAACAAGGTGAGTGTCCTGGGGCTTCCCTAAGAAAGTAGCACATACTGAGGGGTTTAAAAGAAGAGACATTTATCCCCCACCCCCACCCCCTTGCTCCGGAGGCCGGAAGGCAGGAATCCACGTCGGCAGGGCAGCGCTCCCTCCGAAGGCTGCAGGGGCCAAACCTTCCTTGTGTCCTCCAGCTGCTGGTGTTGCCGGCAGCCCTTGGCCTTCCTTGGCTGGTAGACGCGCCACTCCTGTCTCTGTCGTCACGTGGCCTTCTCCCTCTGCACACTCCATCACTGCGTCTCAGAAGGACACCAGTCATCTTGGATTAGGGCCCATTCTCCTCCAGTACGACTTCACCTCAGTTTGATTCCATCTGTAAAAACCGTCTCTCCAAACCAGGTCACATTCAAGGGTCCTGGGGGAGTACTGCAACATTTCTTTCTAGGGACACAGTTCAACCCATGACATTAGGGTTTAAGTTTACTTTTTCCATACAGGTATCTGACTGCTCAAGCATCATTTCTTTTTTTTTTTTTAAGATTTTATTTATTTATCTGAGAGAGGGAACAGGAGCAGGAGGAAGAATCAGACTCCCTGCTGAGCCAGGAGCCAGACATGGGACTCGATCCCAGGAGCCTGGGATCATGACCAGAGCCAAAGGCAGACACTTAACCTACTGAGCCACCCAGGTGCCCCTCCAGCATCATTTCTTAACCATAAATGTAAGTATTTATTTCTGGACTCCTAATTCTGTGTTGTCCCCCTATGCACCTATCCTTGTGCTTATGCCACATTGCCTTGATTACTGTGGCTTCATAGTAAGTTTTGAAATCAGGTAATGTGAGCCCTCCAACTTTGCTCTTCTTTTTCAAAATTGTTTTTTGGATTTCCAGGTCCTCCGCATGTCTATATACTTTGAGGGTAAGCTTGTCAATTTTTACAAAAAAGTATGCTGGGGTTTTGGACAGGGATGGCATTGAATTCATAGATTACCAGGGAAAGTTGTCATCATGGGGCAAAATTCTAAGATGGCCCCAAGCTTCCCACATCCTAGCATACAAGACTGTATAATCCCCTCCTCTGGAGGCAGAGCAGAACCTCTGCACATGGTGGGACATCACTCCCTGTGGTTGTTACTAACTAGCTGACTTTGAGTTCATTAAAAGGGAGATTGTCTGGGTGGGCCTGGCCTAATCAGGTGAGCTCTTAACTAAGAAGGGGCCCTTCCTAAAGGGAGAGATTTGAAGCATGAACAGGGCTATAGAGGGCACCAGGTGGCAAGGAATCTCAGATTGCCTCTGGGAGCTGAGAGCATTCCCTGGCTGACAGCCAAGGAGAGAACAGGGACCTCAGTCCCAGAATCACAGGAAACTGACCTCTACCAAGAACAATGTGAGCTCGGGAGAGGACCCCAAGTCTCCAGTGAGAAGGCAGCCTCGTGAGACCCTGAGCAGAGGATGCAGTGGTGTCACGCCTGGACTCGTGAGCTGCAGAAAGTGCCCAGTAAGAACCTGGTGTTGTTTTAAGCCACTGAGTTCTGAGTCTGCCAGTCTGTGAGCATGAAATGTCTTTCCATCTACATAGAATTATTTGAGTCCATTTATGTGAAATTTCCAGAAGAGGCAAATCCACATAAACGGAAAGTAGATGAGTGGTTGTCAGGAGCTGGGGGGAGGGGATGAGGAGAGACTGTTGAATGGGCACAGGGTCTCCGTTTGAGGTGATGGGAAGGTTCTAGGACCAGATGAGGTGACAGTTGCACAACATTGTGAACATAGGAAATGCCACTTTGAAACGTTCATTTTTAAATGGTTAGTGGTTATTTTTGTTATCTGAATTTTTCCTCAGTTGAAAAACCTTTTTAAAAATTAAGGGGCGCCTGGGTGGCTCAGTCGGTTAAGCGTATGACTTTTGATTTTGGCTCTGGTCCTGATCTCAGGGTCCTGGGATCGATCCCTGAGTTGGGCTCCACGCTTAGCAGGGAGTCTGCTTGAGGATTCTCTCTCCCTCTCCCCTTCCCCACTTCTCGCTCGCTCTCTCTAGAATAAAAAATAAATCTTTAAAAATTAAATAAAACTCTACGCCGAGAGAACATGTGTTCTATCTCAGGTTGCATATGTCCCCTGGTGGGGAGTGATGGTACCCTGTGGGCAGGACACTCTCACCTGCTGGGGGGGGCTGCAAAATGGGAGAGGCCCTAGGGAGAGGAATTTGCCAATGTCTAGAAAATTAATTATGCTGCTTTCAAAGAAAAGAATGAGGAAGCTGTGCATGCACAGACGTGGAGAAATGCATGTGTTGGCAAGTGACAAAAGCAAGCGCTTCTCCGCTAGGGGCCCTGTGGGAACTGGGCAGGGAGGGCTGGGCAGGAGGCAGGGCATCTCCACGTTCACTCTTTTTTGCTGATGTGTGAACCAGGTGAAAACCCGGCCTCTGCAGAACTGTTCAAGGTAAACAAGAAAAGATCAGCATCCACCCCTCTGGCTCATATCCCAGGCTCTACCTCCCTCTCCTTCCCCTCCCTCCTTCCCTCCATTCCAGCCCTGTTCACCTCCAACCTGCCTGCCAGGATCTTCATACTCACTGTTCCCTCTGCCTGGAACACTCCCTCCTCCGCTTTGGAATGGCTAACTTCTTGTCATTCTAGTCAGCTACTATGCCATGACCTTAGAAAGGCCTCTTCATCTTGCTTGTTCATTGTTTGTTTTTGTTTGTTGTTTATATCCACCCACATGTACACTCACCTCCCCACCCCCACCACAAACCAGGAATGAGGCCTGGCCAACCAAGGGAGGGCCGGCCTTCGTCTCTCGATCATGTCCTCAGAACCTAGCCCACCCCTGGCACACACTGGTCCCTGGAAATACCGGTGCCCGTTCACCAAGCTTGGTGACTTCATGTAGTTCCAGAGTCTAACAGGTTCCCAACTTCTGTCTGCAGCCCACCCTCTCTGAGCTCCATATTCATATGGGTCCAAGGTCCCAAGAAGAGGGCTCCCGGAGCTAGACAGGAGAAGGGGCTCCTCTCAGACCCCACCCCCACCATGGCTATGTCCCTTCCCTGGAAGTGGGTCTCCTTCCCTTACAGTCCCCCGTCCCCTGGATCCTGACCCCGAAAAGGCTCCCTCCCTGATCCCCCATCCAACCTCCTATAGATTGTGGTGCTTCCAAACCAGGTCCTTCCCTGCCAAGACCCAAGATTGGGCCTTAAGGAGCTTGTTTTCCAGAAGCTATGGGGCAGAAGGTAGTTCCCTTGGAAACTGTTTCAATCAGGTAAGCTGGCTGAGGGGGGCGCCCTTTCCTTGAGAAGCCTACTCTTCTGGTGGCTTTTCAGAGAGGGCAGGAGGGGGTTGGTGCAGAAGGCCAGATGATCCCCTCTCCAGGGTTCCCAGTGCCAAACAAAAGGCCCCATTGAGGTCCTCAGACTTGTCCCCCACATCCAGGAGCTAGGGTCAGGCTTGGCCACCCACTCCCTGCTGTGCCCCTGAGGTGCTCTAGTCTAGGCTACCTCCCTCCCTCCTCCAAATGACCCCAGATGGCTCTGCCCCAGACACAGGGCCAGGCAGCCCAAGTGAGAGCTCCTAGCTGCCAGCCAGGATCCCCCATGCTGCATCTGAATGGGATACAGGGCCCTGCCTGTGGGAGGAGGAGGGCACAGGAGCTTCTATACCCAGTGGGGTCCCCCACGGTCAGATCCGTGTATTCGCCAAGGAGGTAGGACCAGACCCAGAGCTGGGATGCTCTCTGCCAGCCAGGGGTTGCCCCTGTTCCCTCTGCTCTGCCTCAGGCAAGGGGAAGAATGGAAGCATGGACCAGTCAGGTTGTCTTCCTCAGCCTTCTAGAACAGGGCCTGCCTACCTCAGCTTACCCAAAGGGAACTGGGCAATCTGGCTGCTGATGCAAGGGCAGGGAGCAGGAGCACCCACCCCCAAGCCAGATTTCCCCCCTTGGGGCTATGACAGCAGCAGGAGGGCAAAGGTGGGTTTCCATAGCTGTGGTAGGGATCCAGGGTGGCTGGGAGCCACAGGACAGCCATGTCCCCTATGCAATGGGCAGCTAGGAGACAGAAGAGGAGCCCAAAGGCCTGGGGAGGAGTAGCCCTCCCACTCACCATAAGGAACCACAATGCCACACAGGTGCCCTGGGGAGTGCAGGCTGGCTGCAAGGACAGCTGGGCCTGCCCAGGCCCCAGTGGGTTGCACATGCCCCCTTCCACAGACTCACGTTACTCTTCCACCCTCCCACCCCCACCAAATACATACTTTCTCACCAGATACAAAGACCAGAAATATTGTATGATTTCATTTATGTGAAACTTCCAGAATAGGCAAATCCATACAGATAGAAAGTAGACAAGGGGGTGCCAGGGGCTGGGGGAGAGACTGCTAATGGGCATGGGGTCTCCTTGTGGCGCGACAGAAACGTTCTGGAAGTAGATAGAGATGATGGTTGCACAACACTGTGAATGTACTAAACACCCCTGAATTGTACACTTTCAAATGATCAAAATGGTGAATCTTATCTCAATAAAAAAATGTTTAAACCAAAGCACAATGTAGGTGCTCCAACTCTGAGGTGTGCATTTATTTATCATGAAAGAAAAAGGCAGTTAAGGGACACCACCAGGGGCAGGGGAAGTGGGGATGGGCCGGGGGGTGAGCGCAGTGCCTGGAGACCCCGGGAGGGGGCAGAGGACACAGGGAGCTGGAGGAGCCTCCACGTTCACCGGATCTGGGGTGAGAAGAAGAGGACAGAGAAGGCAAGTGGAGCTGAGTTGGGGTGCAGCCTGGCTCCCCTTCCCCAGCTCAAGCTATCCAGCGCAGTGCCTGGGCCCCGCAGGACGGCCACTCACTGTGTACTTGTCCCACTTCTTCTCGGGGTCATAGGGCTCCCAGCGACTGGCGGGAAAGATGTGCTTGTTCTTCTCGTACCAGCTCCGCAGTACCACCTTGCCTGCGTGTGACTGAGGGAGGAAGACAGGGAGACGGGCCCAGCCCTGCAGCTCATGGCCACGCCATGGGGGGCTGAGTTCTCCTTCCCTCCACCTTTCCTCCCCCTGCCCAGTGCCCCTGGACCACCGCACCTCATCCTTCTCCACAGTAGCATCGCTGAGCAGCCGCACATCATCGTGAACGTCAAAATTAAAGAGCGGCCCTACATGGAGAAAGCAGCTGTCGGAGACCCATCCTGCCGCCTGCCCCTACCCCCCGCCCCAGGGCCGGGCCGGTGCACTCACCACTCTTCCCTCGTGCCTTGGTGACAATGAAGTCATAGAAGCTGTGGTGCTAGGAGCAGAAGGCAGGAAAGCGATGGCCGACGACCCATGTTGCCTTCTCCCAACCACCAGGCCACCCCGCCTGCCCACAGGCCAGACGCAGTCACAGCGACCCACACTGACCACAGCAGCCCAAGCCAAAGACCTGGGCTGGGACAAGGGGGCTCTCTCAAGAAGCCCCCAGGTACCCCAGAGCCCCCTGCCCCCACGCTGCCACCCTGCCCGAGGCCGCACGGAAGAGAAGGGACTCACGTGGGGTATGATTAAGTCCTCCTTGATGTACATGAGCTGTTCCACGCCCGCTGACCTGAGGGAGAAAGGCAGGAGGTGTGGACAAGTGGAAGCAGCCCGCCAAGGAAACCCAGCAGGAAACGGCGGCAGTCCAGAATGCTCGGAAGCAGGCTGCAGGGTCTGGTGAGCCCAGGACTAGCACCCCGCCATCCTCTACCTCCGGGCTAAAGAACAAAAGCCGGCGCCCCACCTAAGCTCTGCTCTCTCAGGAGCGCAGTGCCCAGCATGCCGCCCTCCTCCCTGGGGACCCGTCACCCTGGTGGTCCACGGGCACCAGCCACCACTCAGGGTCCCCGCTACCAGAGCCGCGACAGAGCGCTGTACATGCACGCGCATGCGAGCACGCTCCTGTGCACACACGCTTAGCGCCACGCAGCCTGACCTGAGCTCGCTGAAGTCTTTGCGCAGGATCTCCAGTGCCTTCTGCAGGAACTGCTGCATCGTGTTGCCCTTTTTCATCTACAGGAGCGGCCCGAGCGCCCACGTCCGGGAAAGTGAGCGGTAGGGGACAGAACATGGCAGCCTGCACAGGGGCTCTCAAGAAGGCAGTGGCCTGGAAGTCCTGGCCAGGGACCCTGAAGCCTCTGGCTACCCCCACGAGGGCCCAGAACCTCTTCTCTGCTCCCTCCAGGATCCCCAGGGACCACTCACAGGAAAGGACTGGTGACGTTCTGAGGTCAGGATTGAAAGCTCCTTCCCAAGGAGCTCCAAGGGAGGCCGGGCCACAGTGGCCCGGGGAGCGCAGTGCACAGTCCACACTGCCTACCTTGACTGTCCGCCGGTGCCCAGAACCATCCCAGTAACTGAAGGTGATTTCGATCTCCTCACCTACAAAACAGAATTGCCTCTTGGTCTCTGCAAGTTCCCTGGATCTCAGGGCACTGCCCGAAACCATCGTCAGCAGAGCCGGCGCCCACTCAGCACCGCACGCAGCAGGCACTCACTCTTGATCTTCTCCTGCTTGGCTTCCCACTCCTGCCGCAGCTCTTCTCGGAGCCGGTTCTCCTCTTCCTGTGAGAGGAAAGGGGGAAAGGGGGGAGGCCCAGGGCTGCTCAGGGGACACGCAGCACTCCACACCTTGAGCCGAAGCCTCTGCCAGAGCCAGGGGCAGGCCGCTTTTACCTCTCGGTCTCGGTCAGGCAGGAAGCTGGTGTCCACGTCAGGGTTCTTCCCCAATTTCCTCTTCTTTGTGGTGATCTCTGGAGCAAAAGGAAACACAGGAGTCAGCTGCATCGTGGGCCCCACTTCCAGGGCACCCTGAAGCTGTTTCTCAAGCCCGACACCACCTCCTTGGAGGCTTCCCGGAGCTCCCTGGGACCACCATCTGCTCCTAGCCACAGCGGCCTGAACTGTCACCTTTACAGCACTATGGAGACCTATCCTTGCCAAGGGGCCTTGACCTCGGTCTCCACTGCCAGCAGCTGGACAGGAGATCGGGGACCGTGTTCTCCCACCATCACCTGTGCCCTGAAGTGCCTCGGGGGATTTAAGGCATCAGTGCCAGCACCTGACGAGCCAAGGCTCCTCTGCACGGGAGGAGCAGGGCACCCTCAGAAGGCTGGACACTCGGGGAGCCCCCCTCCATGCCAGGAGCTGTGCTTATCATGCTTGCATATCTGATGTACCATTGAATCCTCACGAAGGCCCCAGGCGAGCCAACTGAAGCCCAAAGTCTCACGGGTACTAACACTGGGGCTAGAAGGGAGGAGGGAAAGAAGAAGCCCCAGTAGGGCTCAGGCCAGGCTCGCCAACATCCTGGACTCTGACGTGGTTTCTGCAATGAGGACATGAATGAACTGGCATGGTGGTTCTTAGCACCCGTGAGCACTCTTACAAGTCACTGAGGACCCCGGAGAGCTCTTGTCTACAGGGGCGGTAGCTATCGATAATCACCAAATTTGAAATTAAGCCCTAGAAACACCAAAGACTCAGAAACAGGAAGGCACACACTCTGTCAGCTGTTGGACTGACGGCATCATCACACTGCAAGCTCAAGAGAGACTGAGATGCCAGAGGCCCAGAATGTTTTAGCACAATTTTGAAAGTGTTTTTGAGCTTGCAGACCCCCTGAAAGGGTCTTACAGACTCCTAAGAGCACTTTTTGAACACTGGGGACCTAGGAGACAAGCCTACACTCCAGCCTGCTGCTCCAGGACCTGCCTGCACGTTAGAATCACCCAGCGAAAAATCCCACATTAGTGCCCCATCACAGGGCCCCCAAAACAAAACCACGGCGGGGAGGGGGAGAACTCATGAAGCTCTGGTGACCCACGGTGACGTTAACAGCCTTCCTCCAGGTCCGTGCTGTCAAAGACAGTGGTCCCCGCCATACAGACACATAGCTCATGTGATGCTACCAAACATTACTAAACAGTCCTAAAACTCACTTCCCTTGTTTCACTGCAGCTCTGGGGACACACAAGACCCCAGGAGGCACAGGCTCTTTCTCCTGCAGCCAGACCGCACAGCACCATCCCCTGCTTCAGTTCTCTGGCCACCATGCTTTTTAACCAGCCCAGGCCCGCAGTCACAACCTCCCAGGTCTTCACATGTGTCCCCTCCTGCCAGCTCTGCTTCTGGGCACACTTGCCACTTGACTTCATATATTTCTCCATCCCCTCTCATGAAATTCTCCTCATCCTAAAGGCCCATCTCAACTGTCCCCACCACAGGCTGTTTTCCCTGGCCCCGAGCTGGCCCCGGACCCTTCAGCAGGACACATACTGACCCATGTGACTCCAAGGCCCTGCCCCTCTCTGTCTGCCTCGGTGCTGGCACACGGGGGAGCCCTGCTGGTTTCATCCTTGCCACCCAGCCTTCCTGAATCATCCCTGTCACCCCTTTGTCCCTTGGCTGAGACCTCTACTGTCTAATTAGTAGCCCTGAATGTCGGTGGCTGTATCAATTTATCCCGAAATTAATCTAACAGAATTAACAATTCAGTGTCCCAGCCACACAAGCACATGCTCAGTGGCCACCTAGCAGCACAGACACAAACAATTTCACGATCACTGGAAGTCCATCCTTCGTGGCACTTCTGAAGGCTTCTTGAGTGGGCAGCAGCCTCCCTCTGGCAGCCTCTTACACTGAAGACACACTCTGCCACTGGGGGCGAGTGCCACCCCCTTGACGTTCTGCACCAGGTGCAGCCTGGGCCCTCTCTCTCCCGCCTGATGCGTGAGATTCAGGGCCACGAACAGAGCGGGCCATCGAGGCTGGGTGCTGGGTACGCGTCTCCATGCTAGAGCCTGGTCCCTAGAACCGGCCTTTACCTTCCCTTTCCAGCTCCTCCTCGTACACAGCCACCTCCTCCTCCTCGTCACCTGCCTCGTCCTCTTCCTCCAGGGTGAAGGACAGGCTGGAGATCTTACGCTTGGCCTCCTTCTTGCGCTCCTTCTCTCGTAGCTTCTCCAGCTTCCTACCAAGGCACAGGCAGCATCATGCACCATGTCCCCACCCTGAGGCTCCTTCCCTGACCCAGAGCTGCCTGTGTGCTCAGTGTGGGGCCCACGAGGCACAGGCCCGGAGCAGTCCTTCCGGCCTGGGGCACTTCAAGCTCATGGGCAGGCCCCCCATGGGGAGCCTGAACAAGGAGCAAGAACAGCCTGGCTGCCCCCGAGCATGAGCTGGCTCCTGAGGGGAGGACTGGCGGCTGAAATGACAGGAACCCACAGCTGTAGCTCCTTTGACTGCTCTTTCTTGGCCAACTGCTTCTCCCTCTCCTTCACCAGTGCCTCCTGCTTGGCCTTCATATCATTCAGGGTCACGAGACCTGCGAGGCGAGGAGAGATGGGAGAAAGAGTCAGTTACCCAGAGTCAGCGAAGCAGCAGGCCTCTGGGTCCAGGAGAGGGTGGCATGCACGTGCTTCACTCACCGACGGTGCTGGACTTGAGCTCTGCCTCCACAGCATCATAGTGTGCAGAGAACTTCTTGTCAATGTTAGATTTCATGATGTTCTCCTGTTGGGGAGGGAGAAGAGCAGTGAGGGCCACCCACCACCCCACCGTGGAAGTGGGGACCTGGGTTCTGGTCCCAGGTCTGTTTCTGGACTCATGATGACATGACCTTAGGAAAGACATGTCCTATTTCCTTGGTCAGTGGAAGGTTCCACAGGGCTATGAGGGGCCCTTCCAGTGCTGAGGATGCCAAATGAGGTGGGTTTTTTGGCAACCTCTGTGCTGTTCTGGCCCTTCCATGTCTCCTGCTGGGGGCCAGAGCTCCCTCAATGGCCTGGGGTCACAGGCTTTACCGGCCTTTGGTGTTTTTCATACCCGGCCTTTAAGCTGAAGGTGGAGACCCAAGCCAAGGGGTGACAGGAGAAGTGAAGAGTGGCCAAGGGACGTAGTCCCCCACTGTGCAATGTTGCTCCCTCTTGGCCCTAGACGTTGCCAACAGCTTCCCATGAGAACTCACTCCCCAGCCCCATCCCACTTGGTATCACACAGGTCCCTCTCTGGCTGGTAGCCTCCAAAGGAGGGGCCAACAGAGAAAAGCAACTGCAGCTGGCCACACAGTTCACACCGAGACAGCAGGGCTGGGCCACCAGCGTGAAGTAAGGTCGAGCCAGGCCTTGGCAATGCAGCTGCTTCTTTGGGCCTGGCTTCCACAGTACCTAAGGTAGCCTGCTCTTTGGACAAGTCTCCCCAAAAGGCCCAAGCAGAGGAATCCTTTCTTCCTGACAGCCCACCACCACCGGCCACTCACTAAAGCCCTTAGTGAACCGCTAGCACCCCAGACACCGAACCCTGCCTTTGTCCCAGTGCAAAGGGCTCTGGAATGAGGCTCAGCATCCCATGGATTGGCCAGGGCCCGTGGAGCCTGACTTTCCTGGCAGCCATTGGATCAGGCCAGAGGGGCCAGGGAGAAGATGCTCTGTGTACAGGAGAGGAGCCCAAATTCCACCAATGGAACCACTGGCTATGGCTCCGTCCTGTTGGAGGCTTGTCACAAGCTCAGCTCGTCTCAGCCTTCTGGGCACATTTTTACAGATGAACAGACTGTCGCCGGGTCGCTTCTGCCCTTTGCTGGAGGTGAGCGAGCAAGGCTCCCGCCCCGGCTCGTCACCAGGGCTCTGCGTTCGCCGCCCCGGCTTTCGCGGGGCCCCAGAGGACCGGGGCGGCGGGCGACGCGCGTGCTGAGACGCCCTGGCCTGGCCCGGCCCGCACCTCCGCGATCCGCTGCTTCATCTGCTCCATTTGCTCACGCTGCTTCTCCCTCTTCTTCATCAGATGCATGGCGCGGCCCGCTTCGCTCGCGGCGCCCTTGTACTGAGCCATGGCGGCGACTGCGGCGACGGCGGCGACGGCGGCAGCAGTGGCGGCGGAGGCGGCAGTGGCGGCGGCGGGAGCGGCAGTGGCGGCGGCGGGAGCGGCGACAACGGCCTGTTGGAGTCTCAGCGGCCGCAGACGGCAGCGGCCGCGCAGTCAGGTGACGCCCGCGCGGTGACGTCGAGCACCGGGGGACGCGCGGTCGCCCCGCCCCGCCGGCCGCCCCGCCCCACCGGCCTCTCCGCCCGGGCCCGCCCCGGCCCGCCCCGCTGGCCTCCGGAGGCGGGACCCGTCCCTGGCTTCCTTGGTTCCCCATCAATTCCTCGACGTTAACCCCTGGCCCGAGACTGGGTCCCCAGGCCTCCTTCATTCTGTTGACCTCAAGCCTGGGCCCCCAAGACCCTCCACTTTCTTAACGTTCAGCCCAGTGCAAGGCCAGATCCATACCCCACCCCAGTGCCCTTGCTGCTTCCCTGCCTGAGGCCACCCTGGTTCCCACGCCTTCCTGACTTTGACTCCCCCGCCCAAAACTGGGCCCCAGTCTCCTGTTTCCCCAGGCCATGAAGCTGGGCCTGGGTGTCCTATGCCGCCTCCTTGACCTGGAGATAAGGACCCTGCCCCCTCCAGTTCCACCCCCACCCTAAGCCAGACCCTCCTCTCCCTATTTCCCCCCACACTGACCCCAAGGGGTTGCAGTCCCAGTGCCGGCATTAATTTGCCAGGTGGCCTTGGGCAAGTCAATGTGACCTATTTCCTCCATACAGGCCCTTTTGGTTCAGGAGCTAATTCCCTGATGAAGGTAGTCACCTTTTACACCCATCCCAAGCAAAAAGCTGAGCTGAAGTCTGAAACTGATACAACGGATCAGCCCAGGGAACCGAGGCCCCGCCCACTGCCCAGTTTTGGGGGAAATAAAACTAAAGATCTGGGCCCAGGTTTCAACACAGTTTTATTGGGAGGTTTTCTGTGAAATACACTAGAGGCTGGGGAAGGGGACACATTCACTTTGCAAGGTAAGGGTTTCCCACCACTAAGGGAAAGGTTGTGGGGTGGGGCAGGGCATACTGGGGTTTGGATCCATTTTCCCACCTCCTCCTGCTTTGCTCACATTTTTTTTTCTCTCTCAGCAAATGCCAGAGAACACAAACACAAAAACAAGAAACAAAAACAGCAAGATCAACCTCCAACTGGGCTGCACCCAAGCCCTCTCCCCTCCCAGGCCGCACCAGAAGGCTGCGGGTGAGAGGCACAGTGCTCCCTTCTCAGATCGGGTGGGCCAAAGTTAATAAATTAGAATAAATTAACGAGGGGGGGGAAGCAACTTTGTGCTGGGAGGGCCCCTTCTCTCCAACACACAAGAGAATTGGTGGGGGGAGGCAGGGGGCATCTCCAAAGGCCACTACAGTAGGGGTAAGAGCAGTGGGGGCAGAAGTCAGCTTTTCCTCCACATTCTTCCCAAATAGAGCAGAAGAATTAGGAGTGGAAGGGGAAGAGACACACACAAGGAAATGAACCCTCTTTTCCCAGAATAAGGAAGGGCCAAGAAAGAGGATGCTATCCAACCCCCCGTCTCCCAAACCATCGCTAAGATTAAGGATTTGGTCAGTGAATCAATGAGGTGGGTGATAGGAATGTAGAATGTGGTGGGGGAAGCGGAGAATGCTGGAAACTGGGGTGCCCAGCCACACCCATCTCCCCAGCCCTCGAGGAGAACAGACTTAGGTCAGGGGAGAGGGCACCAAGGGCTGGGGTGTGTGTGGGGGGTCGTCAATCACTGGTCAGCTTCTCCAAAGACGTCATTCTGTTTGCGCTTCATGTTCTCAAAGTCAAAAGCGGAGCCTGCCATGCGTTTGTAGATATCTTTGATGTCATTGCAGGTTGTCTCGAAGTGTGTGGTAGCATCATAGGAGCAGGAACAGAACACCTGGAAACATCCAGGGCCAGGGTGAGTCGGGCAGGGTCCCTGCCTGGGTGGGCAGCTAGGAGCCAGGGCCAAGACAGCCTGCTTACCTGGCTCTCGGAACCATCGTCAATGGGCTCATATAAGTCACTGATGGCCACAAACCTGAGAGGCAGATAGAAGGGAAGGGGAAGACCTCACAAAACGCCTTACTCTCCCTGGTCTCTGCCCCCCAGCTCCTTGGCTCCCTTCCTTGCCCCCTGCCTCCACCCCAACCCCTCAGCCCCTCACTTCTGGTCAATGGGCTCCAGCAGCTCCAGGGCAGGTTCAACCTCCTTTTCCGGCTCCGTAGTCTCCACTGTGGTGCTGGCAATAGCGATGTACTTGCCCTGTGCAGCCACGTTGTGTGCATAGGAGATCATGCACACGTAGATGTCTGCCCACAAGAAGGGTCTCCGTTAACATGGGCATAGAGGGCTCCTGGAGGCTCGGCTCAATTCTGACCTGCCTGCCCACTCCTCCCCAGCCCTGCACAGCAAGCAGTATCCAAACTCACGCTCACAGAGGAGGGTCCAAGCTACCCAATCGCTAGGGCCCCAAGCCATGGGGATTGCTATGCAGATCCCCATTCTTCCATGCAGGAATCAGGCAGACAGCCCCAGGAATGATGTGGAGGGGCAGAGCCACCCCAAAGAGAACACACTGGAGGAAGTCACACGGGACTCAGCCTACCTGACTTCCTGTTAACTTGGTTCTGGGGGATGATGATTTGGCAGGAATTGGCATCATTGGTGTTCTTGATGGGGTGGCTGAGGATACAGATGATGCGGATAACCTGGCCGGCCTTCCGCACTCGGTCTGGAATGTAGCTGGGGTCACAGATCAGCTGCTTGCAGCGGGCCACCTGTGAGAACACCAGAAGGCCTATCCAAACACTCCGCTAGGTGGCCGTGGGGCTAAGTCCACACTGAGGGCTGGCCCTGCACTCCTCTGTTACCACTGCCCCTCCTGTAGTATACAGCTTCATCTCGTACCTCCGAGAGGTGGGCCCCCATATACATGGCTGGGAAAACCCTTCTGCAGACACACTGTGCTCAAGAATACTCCCTGGACCCCTGACACAGCACGTGGATTTGAGATACCTCTACCAACAGAAATGGCTACGTGGACTTCTTCTGGAGCTCTGGTCCCCAGCCCAAGACTCTGAGACCTGAATAGCAGCAGACCCAGCAGAACCTGAGTCACTGGGTAGAGTGCTTCTAAGAAGGCCAAGCCCCAAGAGACCATCACACTTACACTGTGGAGAAGGCTTACCTCTCCCTCAGACTTCACACCCACCACCTTGCCATTCTCCATGATGATGTCATCCACAGGTTTGTTCAGCATATATGTCCCTCCATAGATGGCACTCAATCTGTGGTGGGGAGAACAATGGTGGAGTCCCCTTCCCAGGAGGAAACAGGGACTGGTGCCACTGAGCCCTCCCCCCACCAGCACTGGGGTACAGAGAAGGCTGCGCTAGGCAGGCAGAGCTCAGGAAACCTGGTGGTTCTTCCCAGCTGTGTCACTGCCACAGACTCAAGACTGAATGTGGAGTGCTCCTTCCTCTCTGGAGCTTCCGCCTAGAATATTCTGCAAAGGGCTAGCACAAGGGTGGCATGAAGGCACAGCTAGCTCCTCACAGGAATGGTCTGGGGGAACAGAACAAAGGGCTCTGGAGAAGCCTTCTGACTTGAGGTTCAAAGGCCCCAGGCCCAGCCCTGGTGTTGCCTGACTCAGGCTGGGAGCCAAGCAAGCCCTGTTGGTGAAGGTCTGGTTCTTCAACCATGCACTTCAACACCCTGTTGCAGCACACCACCCCCACCCCTACCCTGTTACCCAAGCATGGTACGAAGTAAATTAGACCACAATGGGAAAGTACAAATGCTACAGAAATACTCAAGGGTGCCATTTCCATTCTTGGCTTTAGTCCTACTTAATATTGTCAACAGAAAAAAACCACGCCCTCACCTTGCAAACCCCTGGGGCAGCTCACCAAGGCCGTAGAGTGGGTATAAATAAGGACTCTTTCCATACCGAGCCAGGGACTCACTGTACAACTTGATGCGGTTGATGGTCTCAAGACAGGGCTGGTCCAGGTAGCTGGGGGGATGGGGTCAAGAGAAGAGGCTCCAGCAGCAGCACCCCCAGCTTACCCCCACCCAAGCACCAGGCCAGCCTTCCCACCACCCTCTATGGCCTGGGGAAGACTATGGGTCAAATAAATGCACAGAAAAAAAAAAGGCAATGGATGAGCATGTCGCTGAGTACAAGAAATGTGCAGGGTAGGTCAAGGGAGCAGCAGGCAAAAATGGAGAGGGCAGGGTGCAGGCCAGACGAGGGGCAGTCTGCCATGCCAGCTTCCCCTCACTCATCAGTGCGGTAGAGGGCCAGGGCATGGCCAGTGAAGTCGATGACATCCTGGCCCAAGTCAAACTTCCGGTAGACATCACGCATGCTGGTGCTCTGGGGGTCAACACCCTCGAAGGTCTTGGGGTCATTTTCATCAAAGTTTGCCACAAACACCAGGAACTTGCGGAAACGCCGTTTCTCAAACATGCCCATCAGATCTGTGGAGGCAACGTGAGAAGACCCTTCACACCACAGAACGTGAACCTCTCCTTCCCACCAGGCAGACCACAAAGCAGACACCCTAACTGCCAGCTGAGTTTTGTTGCTGAGCACTGTGTAACCTTATATTAACCTCTCTGTCCTTCTTGGCCTCAGTTTCCCCATCTGTATGAAGAGGGGATTGGACTGGACAAGCTCTGAGAACCCTCCCAGCTCTAACACTTGGGGATGTTTCACCAGTCAAGTGCAGTCCCTGTCGAAAGGCTGAAGTCTTTTAAGAGCAACCACCCGTGCATCCCCTCAGCATGTGGACTTCCCTCCTGGCATCCATTGGGAGGCTCAGGGCAGTTGAGGGAGGACAGAGCAAGGGGACTTGTGGTACCGCACGGGGAATGTCACCTTGGGCAAGGGGCACCCTGCTCTGCCCCTCGCCATGATTTTCTGGCTCAGGGAACAGGTACTCACTGGAAGCCAAGGCTTCAGTCTCAGTTGATGGCACTTTATAGATCTTTCCCCCCTTGTAGACAAAGCTGCCCTCCACCACCTTGAAGTCCAGGTAGCGCGTCACCTCCGTATACAGCAGCATCTTTACCAGCTGCCCTGTGGGGCGGTGGGGTGAAAACAACATCAGCACAGTTCCCCCCGCCCAGAAGCTCCGTAGCTGGCATGGCTGACCCTTTTCTGGAGCCTGACCCTACTCTGGTCCTCCTAATCACCCCCCACAATACCTCTTTCACCTCTCTCACCATTGGCCATGAGGAATTTGGGGATCAGGTCAACGTTCCAGTCTCGGCCCCTGCCCATCGCCTCAGGGGGCCCCTCCAGCAACTGAAAACGCTTATACAGCTGCAAGCAGGAGAAAGAGAAAGAGAGGCACCTCAAGGACCACCCTCTCGTGCCCCTGCCCACCTTCCCAGAAAACCTGGGGAGCTACCCTGGCACCCTATGAGAGAGGTTGATAGGGGATGGCCCAGGCCCAGCAGCCTCACCTCCTCCAGTGGTGTGATGGAGGAGCTCTCACCCCCATAGTAGGGGTTCCGGTCCATATGCAGCACTTTCTTGCCGTTCACGGACATGATGCCCGACAGGATACATTCCTGGGGAAGAGGGCAACATTCGCTGCACTCCCACCTGCCCACATTCCCACCAGCAGCCCTGATTTGTTCCCCGCCCTAAACCTGAGAGGAGAGCAAAGCTAGAGATTCTGCTCCAATGAAAGCTCCTTCCACCCCTGGCTGGCCACCTTTCCTAAAATCAGGGATGACAGTTTCATTTGACTAGTCTCTTTTATAACTCTGCTGGGCAAAAGGTTGAACAACAGAGGAGAAATAACGAAGGTGCCGAGAAAAAAAAAAAAAAAAAAGAGCGTTCACCAGACACAGGGATGGTCTTCTGGCAACTACCATGCCAAGAAAGTCATCTACCTACGCAGGGCCATGCTAAAAGGCAGAAAAGACACAAAGAGCTACAGAGGAGATCCAGCTGAACAGTGAAGGGCACCAGAAAGGGAAGTGAAGAAAGGCTGAGCACTGTCCTGCAATCTCAGGCCCCACCCAGGGCTGTTCTTTCCTCAAAGGACAGGAGCCTCTGACCCTGTGCCTGCCCAGCAGCGGGAGGAGCTTCTGCATCCTGACTGAGGAAGAGGAGTCTCTCCAGGGGAGTGGTCCAACAGGGTTTGGGGAAGAGGGAAAATAAACACCCTGACCAGTTACTATCAGCAGGCCAAGGACAAAGGCTGCAAATACTACTCAGCCTGTAATCTCCATGGGAAACCATGGTGGGGTAGCGGGAATGTGCTCATTGGCCGCACTGCTGCTCATTCTGGAACATTCCCTGGGTCCCCGGGCCCCATAAAAAGCCAGGAACGTAGGATGAGGGACCAACCCGGCAAGATCCCCTTACCCAGGGTCCTTGTACTTCATCCCCACCAGAATTAGCGCAGGATTGGGGGGGGATGCTGGGTGCGGGTGATGGGTGGGGGCCGGGTGGGCGGGGTCGGGGGCACGGAGGAGGGGGACCTCAGGCCGACCTGGGGTGCGTCTTCGGGCCCAGAGACAGAGAGACAGACAGACAGACAGGCTGGGGGGGGTCGGGCCCGGGGAGTCGAGGGGGCGGCTAGGTAGAGGGCCTCTTCTCGGAGACGGGGCCACGGCGGTGGAGAAAGACGATGTCGAGGGCGGGGGCGGTGGCGCTGGGCAAGGGGCTGTCTTTTGGGGGACCCGAGCGCCGGGGAGGCAGCGCTGCGGCCGGCAGTGACGGGAGGATGGGGTCGGCGGCCGGGGGCGGCAGCGCAGCGGGGAGGAGGGGGCGATGCGGGGTCCCGGGCGAACGAGGCCGCACTTACGGTGAGGCCGGTCCCGAGCACGATCACATCGTATTCCTCGTCCATGGTCAGGCCTAGCTGCCAGCGTGCGTCGCTCCTCCTCCTCCTCCTCCTTCACCACAGCCGCCGCCGCCGCTGCCGCCGCACTGAACCAAAGATGGCGGCGACCGATGCCGCTTGACCCCTCCGCCGCGTCAAAGAGTCCCAGCCCCTCCCCGCGTCCCGCCGCGCCGGCAGGGGCCACCGCCTCTCCAAGTCGCCTCCCAGGAGGGGAGGCCCGGGCCCGGATCCGGGCCCCAGCACCAGTGCGGTTCCGCTGGCGGCGCCGCCCGCCGAGGGCCCTGAGAGGACCGGAGAGGGGCGGGGCGGGCGGGGCGGCCTGTGGCCGGTGCTGCGGCCCGCGGGGGATCCGTGCGCGGGAGCCGCGCGCGACCCGCCCGCCCCGCCCCCCAGGAGGCCGGGCGCGGCGGGCGCGCGCCGCTGCGGAAGCCGGGGCGGCCCCCTAGGGATGGGAAGCCAGCTATTGTCACCATGGTCTCCCTCCACCCCCAGGCACTGGCCGCCCCGCCCTTCCCGCGCGCGCCGCAGTCCCTCCGTACCCTCGCCAGTTAGGGGTCCAGCTTGCTGAAGACCCTCTGGCTTTCCCTTTGGCCTGGCTCTGCTACAGCTACATCCGGGCGCCTCCTCCCGCAGCCCTTAGCCAAGCGCATCCCCTCGTGCCCAATACAGAAATGAGTGACAAGAGTCCTAAGCATGGCAACCTGTCTTTATTTTATTAGGAAGGAAACCACCGAGAAACCCAGGCTCCTGCCAGGCACCCGGCCGGAACATGCCAGAAAACCAATGATCACACTCAGGTCAGCTGCTATGGAGGTCCCTTCCTTTTCAGGCCACACAGATAAACCCCAGTGTACTGCTTATTATTAGCACAACATCACCAAAAGACAATGACATCAGCCAAGCTGGACAGTTAAATAGTACTTCCACACCCCCCAAATTCAGGAAACCTCCAGCTTCTAGCTGCTACAGGGAGCCCCATAAAGCCTGGGAAGGGAGCATTTGCTACACAAAAGCACTATAAACAGCAAGGGGTGAAGATGCACAGATGAGAATAAATAAGGGGGGGGGCCTAGAACTCATGTCCTCTCCCCCCTACAATGACTGGGCCTGGGATTTGTCTACTATCTATGAAGAATATGTACACCCTGTTGGTAGAGATGGGGGGGTTGGGGAGCCCCTCAGTGGGTTGAACAGGGAACAAGACAGGCTGAGGGGAAGTGGGGGTTCATGCTATGGTAGGAAGAGGGGAAGCCCTTCAGTCCAGTGTGCCTCAAGGTGGGACAGCAACAACCTGGACACCATCACGCCTGCAACCCCCCACAGGAACAGGGTCACACAATCTGGGTCAAAGAGATGGTGGGGCCCTTGTGGTCATCAAAGCGGTCCATGGTCTTGAGACTGAGGATCATGTGTAAGCCATAGGTGAAGATGAACAGCATGAACAGGGAAGTGAGCAGCCCCATCCAGATGCCCGGGGAGAAGAAGCCCGCACAGTCGCTGGCGTAGGAGAACTGCTCGCCGGTCACGTTGAAGGCTTGAATCTGGCAGGGGACACAAAGGACCGTGTGGCCCCACACAGAGGGAGACCCAGTGAGGACTGGGGTTCCCAAGTTAGTGGGCAGTCCAAATCTCATGGGATGGGAGCACTATGGGAGGACTCTCATCTACATTCCCATTCCCCGTTCCCAAGCCCAAGCGCAGACCCAGAGATGCTGAGACTCATCAAGTCTCTGCTCCCTCCCTCTGCCTCTTTCCAGTCTGGACCCCACACTCCCTACCTGGAAGTCCTGAAGAGTCATCTGCCAGAGAGAGGGCTGCAAGTGGGGCACGAGGAGATTGCCATTCTTGCTAAGACTGCTGACATACTCGCAGTGAAAGGAATAGACGCTGGGCCCCGTGACCTGGGAGGCATTGAAGTAAGCGACAGAGCCGTTGCTGTGGATTTCGAGGCGCTCCATGGTAAACCAGTGCCGGGCAGACACTGGGTAGAAGCCGTTGGCCAGAATGAACCTGAGAGAGGCCATGAGGGGTGTCAGGCAGCTGGGAAGGCTGGAGCCATGCCAGCCTGCCCACATGTCAACCATCCCTCAGACTCACCTGAATGTCACTGTGGTACCAAAGAGTTGTTCGTAGGTCAGCGAAAGCCTGCAGGACCAGAGTAAGAGGTGAGCTGTCAGGCTCTGGGAGGGCCTTTAGCATCTAGCAGTAGAGCAAGTTCCTCAGGTCTACTCTACCTACACTGACCCAGGACCTCACAGCCACCTGAAGAGGCAGTGTCCCCACCTGACAAATGGGAAAACTGAGGCCCTATCACATCTAGGTCAGAAACCAGCACCCAGGTTCCCCACCTCCAGATAAAAGCACTTTCTTCCAGTTTCCCTGAGCCCACTGGCCCTCCTTTCAGTTCCCCCTTGGGGTTGCTGAGATGTGTAGATTGGACTCTGGGGATAAAGGTGGTCTCTCTCGCCACACAGGAAGCGTACAGAAGCCCTCGAACTCACTCAGGCCTGGTAGACACCCTTGGGCAGTCACCCTGAGGCTGTTCAAGGGTAGGGAGGGGGAGAGGAGTGTCAGGTTCCCCAGTGATTGAGAAGTGTTAACAACCAAGGTTCCAGGCAAGGACTAGAAGACATGGAGAGGCAAAACTCTGAGCAAGCCCCATCTCAAGAGCCCTCCACCAGCCCCACCCCACAATCCCACCTGCTTCCCACACTGAACAACACCCCCCAACACACACACCCACCTGCAATGACAGGTACTTGCCCTTACCTGGCAAAGGAGTCATTCCAGAAGGAGCCAGTCAGGTTCAGCTCCTGAACCCCAAAGGTGAGGGAGGTCAGGTCCTCCCAATGGTCCTTGTATGCCACCGAGAAGTTTTGCGCCCAGAACAGGATCCGGGGAGCAGTGTCATTGTAACTCACAGGGGGATGGACCACAGCTGACACCGACTGTTTTTGCAGGAGCTGGCGACCTAGCCCCCCAGCCACCATGGCCACATCACGGGCCACCTGCAAAAACAACCCACAAGCCTTCTCCCAGCGGCCCTGAGAGCATGGCCCAGAATCAAGTGACCTGCCCTCACTGTCCCCACCGGGAATCCTCTCCAGCATCTGTAGTTCTACTGGTCATATTCAGAGGCCCTTCCTCCTGGAAGCTTTTCCTGGCTGACCCCTAAGCCCTTGAGAACTTCCTAGTCTCTCCAAATCAGGAACACTTGGGACATATTGTCCGAGTATGCCAGCCCATAAGGACCCCTGGGCAAGATGGAAAGCTGTAGCCTAGACGGAGGAAGCATGACTTTCTGGTTCATCCTCACCACCCCCCCCACAGGCCCAGGGAAGAAACCAGCCCCCCTAAGGCACTCCACTCAGAGCCACACACCCTCCAGGCCCACTCATCATGTGGCCTCTGCCCGCACCTCCCCGAGCCCTGCCGAAGGGTACATTACATACCCTGGAAGGGCGCACCGCTGTGAGGGCTGCTGTGTATGGGACATCTTCAGACTTGAGTGTGCTCAGCACCTGCCCAATGACCTCATCTGAGGAGCAATGGGGAGAGCAGAGAACCAGGTCATAGGCACCTACTTAGAATAACACCCCAACGCCTGCTACAAACCATCTGACCATCCCACGGCAAAAGACAGCAGACATGAGGCTGTGCCTTTCCATGTGCCACATTTGTGGCCTCTCTTGATGGTGTTCAGTGGGATCACCTCGTTGAGGTAGGGACCACCAGATGTCTGTACTGTGAAGTCTCCGACCCCTGGTAACTGACATGTCCTCTGTGGTGGGACACTGAGACCTTCGCAGAGCTGGCTCCCATCCACCTTCACTAGTGTTTTCAGTTTCCATCCAAGATCCCTAAGAGCAGCTGCTTCTTACCCCACCCACCTCCAGCCTCCCCCAGGACACCTACGGCCTCAGCAGTTGGCTCCCTAATGCCAAGCCCTAACTAAATTAAACGAGAAAAGACATAGATATCTAGAAAACTCCAAACTCACTTATAGGTCTTCAATGACCTTTCCATGGGGAATGACTGTTCTTTATAGCAGAAAAGAAGTCCTTAGCACTGTTTTGAAACGTTGCTGGTCTATTAAACCCAAAATTCTAAGATTCGCACTGTTGGAGTGAAGACTAACTCCATGGGCTCTCACATGGAAGGCCCCTAGTTGTCCCAACACCTCTGCCCAGCTGAAGAGGGGTGAGGCCTGGGGGGGTCCACATTTTTCTGCTCAGCTGCCTGTTGTTCTGAGAAGCAGGAGGGCCACCCTGGGAATGAAGAGGGACTTGGGAGCTTCGAGGCAGCTCTCTGCAGCCAAGGGCTGAATGAGGTTAGAAAACGTGTGCCCTCCCTAACCCCACTCACCATTGCCTGTGAGCACTTCCCTCGGTGCCATCAGACCTGAGCTATGGGAGAGAGGCAGAGCATTAGAGGCACTGCAATCTGAACAGCTCCCCACCACCTCGGGACACCTCCCCTTTACTCCTCCAGCATGCCCTCCACTCCAGGCCACCGTCCTTCCCTACTAGCCCCATTCAAGTAGCACACTCTAGCTGGGGGCTCTGGAAGGCATGCTCACTCCTCCTTCTGCACCTTTGCTGACTACATGGCCCTGCCCTTGCCCATTCTGCCCCACCTTCACAGTCCCACTCAAGGCCCTGCCAGCTACTCCATGAACGTGTCCTGGCTAGGGAAGTTAGCTCCCCACCAGCAGGACCCAGGTCTGCCTCATCCCTGGAGGCCCAACAGGCCTCACTCAGTGCTGGGCACTAACTCCTGAGTCACAGCTGACCAGAGGCCCTTCCTGCCTCTTCTGGACATACAAGGCACCTTCTGATACGGCTTCAAGGTACTGAATAGGAGGACTGTTGTCTTTGGCTACCAAGCCCAGAGCCTTGCCACTCTCTGGGCTCCGAGGCTGGGACATACCTGGAAGTGTAGGGCAGGCGGATAAGCAGCAAGGCCGGGAGGCTGGCATTGAGTTTCAGCTCCCGCAGGGTGGCCAGGTCCACATGCAGGGGGCTAGCCCCGAGCTTCTCTTGTAGGTAAGTGGTCAGAGTGCTGACGGCATACCAGTCGACAGCAGGAAGCACCAGAGAGGAAGGGGCCAGGTCCAGGGCATTCTGGGAGCCAGAGAGAGGCAGAAAGATGAGTTAGCAAGGGACCAGTGGGCCTGGGCCAGCCCCCAAACCTCTCTGGCAGCCCTCTCTGACAAGGTGCACCCACACCCACACCTGGGTCTTATTCAAGGTCAGAAAGAAAACACCCCACATTCCTGGCCCCTGACATCTCAGGCCTTTCTATCCCGAAAGCCAGCACCTCTGGTTCCTAAGGGGACAGTATTGGGCAAGGAAGTGCAGGACAGCCCCCATGGTCCTTGGCTGAGAGAGGACTCTTACCTCCAGGTTAGAAAAGGCGCTATCCTGCTTGTTTCCAAACACACCACCATATGCTGTGAAGTCCTCAATGCTCAGCTAGTAAGGAAGCAGAGAAGACGCCTCAGAAGCTGGGCCAGGGCAGGGGCATTTGCAGAGACAACAAAATCTCATTTACAATCGGATATGGTCTGGTTCAAAAGAGTGAACAAAGGCACGTTTGGGGGTAGGAAGTGGAAGAATGGAAGGTTCTCTTTTTTTCTTTCAGCACCCTCCTGGTAGGCTGAGAAAACATGGAAGGTGGTCATGGGGTTGGGAGGAAATCTGAGGGCAGCTGACTTGTGGTAACCTCAGGATTAAGAGTCAGCCACCTGCCTTGAGATGAGGAACTGGGTAGGGAATAGGGAAGCTGGGGGAGGGGTTAGGGGGCAACGAGGAGCATTTACTGCAGCTCCCCCCCTTCCCCAGTGCGGAAGTCAGAGAAAAGGAGAACCTGCATGCCAGCTGCAGCGGCTAGCACCGGCTATGTCCAGTCTGGACAAGACTCTTTTTAAAAGAGGGCAAGAAGTTCCTCCCCTGCCTGCTTTTTGTAGAAGGTGGAAGAGAGGTGAAGATGTTGGAATATGCCGGAGAAAGCACTGAGAGCTCTTCTGAGCACTCCAGACCACAGTAACCATGACTGCATCACTCTTGCTCTGAAACCTAGAGATGTCCTTCAACCCCTGCCCCTCCACCCAGACTCCCAGCTTCCTCTGGTTTTTCCCAGTTAGGCCCAGAAGCAATCTTAATCAGTTTCCCTAACCTTATTCTGTTTAGTATACACACTTGCCCAGCCTCCTCTCCCTTCTAGACAGAAATCCTAACCCTGTTTGGCTGCCTGGGCTCTCATTCTGAAAGCCCAGGAACCACAGCTATGTCCTCTCGGTACTCCTTGCTCAAAACTGCCCAACGCTTCCTGCCACATTTAGACTGCAACTACCCTGTTCCCCACCCCCCTTATCCCCTGGCTACCTGGCTAACCATCTCCTACCCCTTTCTCTCCCGCACTACACTCCAGCCACACCAGCTCTTTCAAGGGCTCACCAAGAGCACTCCTTGCCCAGGGCCTTTGCACCTACTGTTCCCTCTGCCAGGAACGTTCTTTTACCTATACCCACATGGTCCCTTCCTCCATTTAGGTATCTGCCCAGATATCCCTCCTCAGTGAGCCCTTGCCTCATCACCCTTAACTTAAACAGCATTGCCAATCATTCTGTTCCCTTGGCCTGCTTCCTTCTTCTCTTGAGAAGTATAGCATTGATATTATATCACGCGCCAATTTAGCATTTACCTGTTGCCCTCACAAGAATGTCAGCTTCTTCCAGATAAGGGCTTGGGTTATTCTGCTCACTGCTATGTCCCCAACACTTGATACCTGGTACATACTGCCCAGTCCACATTTGGCAAATGAATGAATGGATGAATGCCATAAGGAAACCTCGGATAGATGTTTTACAAGGATTATAAGAATTGCTCCTCAGAGTCTTCTGATATAGGTGGTATCTTTATTTTACAGATGAGGAGACTGGCATTCACAGATGATCTCACACATCCAAAGGCTGGTAAGTCGTAGAACGAGAACTGAGTTCCAGTCTAACTACATTATTTACCACCTCCTGGAAGGACTACAGGCCAACATAACCATCACTATCTGCCCACACAGCAACAGAGCAAGACCATAAGGGGAATGAGCCACACAGGCCACCACTGAGGAAGGAATAAGCAGAGGCTCGATAACCTCTCAAACACCAATTCTACACTGCCGTAGAATCTCCTTGTGGTCCATATGCCTGCTTTGGAGGCAGAGACCTGCGTGGCAGGGAAACTGTGCCAGAGCACAAGTGGGGGGGTTGTCTGACAGAGTCAGGCTGGAATCGACTGTGGTGTGCATAAACCACAGAACATCGGCCAATGGTTGCACCTCTACCAGCCTTAGTTTCCCCAGCAGTAAAACTAAGATGACATCAGCTTAACACAGTGCATATAAAGCACTCAATAAATGATCATTTTTCGATTATCTCTATTATGATCATTATAGTTAGAATCACAACTCTGTCACCCATTAGCTCTGTGACCGTAGGCCAGTCATTCACCGTCCTTGGACGTAAGTCTTCCCATCTGTAAAGAGGGCTGATAATCCCCACCACACAGAGTAGCTCAGGTAGGTGCTTGGTACTCGGTAGACCCGGCTTCAACCCAATCAAATCAGTGCCATTTCAAGGCCCTCACCGTTCCCACTGAACCGTCTCCTGCAGGCCTTCCCAAGAGAGGAGCCACACAGCCCTACAGTCGGGACAAGGTCACTGAAGCTTCCCATGGGGAATCGGCCTCAGTGTGCTGGGGGGAGCGGCCTGACTTCTTCCCGATGACTGAGGGAGAGAGGGCTGGGGCGAGCGCACCTTGTCCTGCAGGAACAGCAGCACATTCCGGGGGCCCAGTTCCAGGGCGGGGTCTAAGTACGTAGAGAGCTGCATGTCGCTGGTGATGTGGCCCTCGTGGGTGCTGGCCGCAGGACCCCACAAGCCCCTGGCAGGGGACAGAAGAGGTGCTGTCAGGTGGGGGAGCATGGCTTGGGATCGGAAGCTCATGGGCTCCCATCGTGATGCGTGGGGCCCCGAGTCCTGACCCGGCTGGCTCACTACGGGCCGCCGAGGAAGGGACAGTTCCCCTCTGCCCCCCTCGGCCGCCGCTCGTTGAGGACAGCCCTGGGACCGGGAGAGGGCACCTCAGCCGCCCCGGCGCGCAGCGCAACCTGCCCCGGCCCCGCCCGCCACGCTCACCGGTCACTCGACCACAGCACCAGCGGCACCTGCTGCTCCGCCGCCGCCACCGCCATGAGCAACAGCGGCAGCCACCGCATCTGCCAGAGCGCTGGGGCCTGCCGCGTCCTTGCCTGCACCCGAGCCACCGCCGTCGCCGCCATCACAGCCTCGGCCGCCGCTGCCTCGGCCGCCGCTGCCGCGGCAGATCAGGTGACCGTCGCCCCCTCCCCCCGCCCGAGATCCGCCCCGCGCCACCATTGGCTCGGGTGCAGGCCTGCTCGCCAAATCCGCAGATGACTGGGCAAACCTCAGGCCACTCAGGACCTCTCCTTTTCACGGATTGGCTGTACGTGTCTCCAGGCGCGTGCGCTCCAAATAGGAAAGGAGGCAGGGCGGAGCTCCGCTGGCTCCCACAGCGCGCCGCGGACAACGCGGGCATCAAAAGGGAGTGGGGCGGGGCTGGACTGTTCCACTCCCTAGGTCCCCCACTCGCGGGGCTTCGCGTCTCCCTGCTTTAATCTTCCTTCCGCTTAAAATTGCAGGAGTGGTTTCTTTTTTCTACAGATGAACTCTCCCTGAGACGGGTGAGGAGAGAAGAAGGCCCAGGATAATGTCCAGAAGAACATACAGCACTGAAAATGGGCAGGGGGGAGGAGGGTCCAGAAGAGAGATCAGAGAAGGAGCATCAAGGGAAAAGCGTGGTTTCAAGGACATCAAGATTAACAATGCCAGTGTCAGCTGCTGCCAGGAAGCAGGTAAGATGAGGACAGAAAACTGTTTCTTGGACTTAGCAACAAATGGAGACTTTGGCAAGAGCAATGTCAATGAGAGGAAGGTGACATGGTTGTAGATTGTCTTTTCTCGAAGTTTGCTTTAAAGAGAGGAAAGAGAGGGGCTCCTGGGTGGCCCAGTCGTTAAGCGTCTGCCTTCGGCTCGGGTCATGATCCCGGCGTTCTGGGATCCAGCCCCGCATCGGGCTCCCTGCTCGGCGGGAAGCCTGCTTCTCCCTCTCCCACTCCCCCTGCTTGTGTTCCCTCTCTCTCTCTGGCTGTCTCTCTCTGTCAAATAAATAAACAAAATCTTTTAAAAAAGAGAGAGAGAGAGAGAGAGGAAAGAGAAAGTGACAGCTAGAGTCAGAAGGTGGGAGACAATGCCTCAAAAGAATTGGAAGACTTTTATCTTTTTCTGTGCCATTTCTGATTTCTCAGATTGGTGACTATTAGAAACAAAAAAACAAAAAGCTGGTAACCATAATCAAATATTGAACTCCCCTTAAGAAAATGTACACTGATTGATTTATGAGGAAGTGAACTGATGCCTGCAACTTAGTTTGAAATGCCCCAAAAACAAAATGTAGGGAAGTGTGACTACAGAGATAGGTTTGTGAGAAAGCAACAATAGTAAAATGTTAATGGCAGAACCTAGGGTGTGGATCTATGGGTGGGCACTGTAAGCTTTTTTTGACCTTGCTATGTGTACTGGATTTAATGGTGTGACCTCCTGAAATTCATTATCCATCCAGACCTTGTAAATGTACCTTATTTGAAAGTAGGATCTTTGCAGATGTGATCAAGATAAGGTCATGCTGGATTCAGGTGGGCCCTAAACCCCATAACTGGTATTCTTATAAGAAGAGGAAAATTTGGACACAGGGAAGAAGGCCACGTGACAATGGAGACAGTGTGTTGCAGCAGCAAGCCTAGGAACCCCTGGACCTGCCAGAAGCTAGAAGAGGCAGGAAGGATTCTTTCCTAGGGCTTTCAGAGGGAGTGTGCACTTACCTGTAGCTTGATTTTGGACTTCTAGCCTCCAGAACTGGGAGAGAAGAGATTTCTGTTGTTTTAAACCTGCTGGTTTGTGGTAATCTGTTACAACAGCCCAAGGAAACTAATATGCTGTATGTTTGACATTTTTCATAATAAAATATTGAGAAGAAAGTTTGATAATGCCCATTGTCAGCAAGGATGTTAGGAAGTAGAGTCTCACCTACACAGTGGTAAGAGGATCAATTAGTAGAACATTTTGGGGGGATAATCTGGCAGCATCTAACAAACTGTATAATATGTATGACCTTTAACCAAGCAGTTTCCCTTTTATGGATCCATTCAACAGAAATATTCAGCTGAGCACAAGATGCACAGAGAGGTCCATGGTGGCGCCATTTTTAGTTGCGGTAAGCTGGGCGCTCCTGATTGGCCACCTGGACGGACACTATGCCCAGCCGCTGCTGCCGCCGCCCCTGCCCCTCAAACACCAGGATATTTGTGACTTAAGCCAGGAGGCTGCTGAAGAAGAGCACCACACCCAGGGCCATGCCTCTCATCAGCAGAACTCAATTTGCGAGCAGAGCCCTCAACGCAGTGCAGGAAGGCCCAGCAGGAGGGCTGGGTGCTGAGAGCCGCCTCACAGTGTACAGCCCCATGCGGCTGACAGCCCACTGATTACCTCTGCTTGTCAGAGAAACTGCTTAAAAGAGTATAGTCGTGGTTGTCACAAGTGTGGCTCAGACCAGGACAGTGGCAGTTGAGCCTGGGGAGAAGAGGTGGGCTTGACAGGACATGGTCGAGGAAGACAGTGTCCAAAGATGGCTCTTGGGTCTCTCTGAGTTGGGGACTGAGAGATAAAGTCAGTTGGAAACAGTTAAATTTGGGGTGTTGTGGGGCCTCCAAGTGGCAATGTCCAGGCCAGTAGTGGGGACAGGTTGGCACTGGAGCTTACTCTGTCCCCAGAAGCCCCAGAGTGGTTTGAAGCCCTAGTGCCATGATCTGATTTTTATTTTATTTATTTATTTTTAAGATTTTATTTATTTATTTGACAGAGACAGCCAGCGAGAGAGGGAACACAAGCAGGGGGAGTGGGAGAGGAAGAAGCAGGCTCCCAGCAGAGAAGCCTGATGTGGGGCTCTATCCCAGGACCCTGGGATCATGCCCTGAGCCGAAGGCAGACGCTTAACGACTGTGCCACCCAGGCGCCCCTGATTTTTATTTTAAAGGACTGATCTGGTTGTGGTAAGCAGAGCAGACTGGAGGGGATAAGAATGCTAGCAGAGACCAGTAGGAGGCTGTCACCTTTCTGGGAGAGAGATGACAGGAGCTTGGCCAGAGTAATGGAGGGGCAGAGAGAGAAGGCTAGAGAAACTAGAGGCTCGCTGTTGGTCTGGGACTGAGGTTTGACCAGGTGGCGTGATGGCAGGATGGGGGCAAGGGCCCTGGGAGCAACTGAACTGAGGACCTGGAGCCAGAGCCAGAGCTGGGGCAGCCAGCGGTGGGGAAAGGAGGCACCAGCCCACCACATGACCCTGGGGCTCAGTTGCACTCCCTCATTCAGTCACTCACCAAAGTCCTGGAGACCCTGCCTGGACTGGTGCCCAATGGGGAAAGAAATAAGGACCCTAAACGGCATCATAGGTGATGTCCTCCAGGCCCAGTACCGACCCAGCAAGGCACACATTTTGGGAGGAAAGTTCTATGACAGTGCCACAGGAAGGAGTAGAAGGGATCAAGGGCAGGGATGGATGCCCTGGGGACCGGAAGAAGGTGACACAGAATGACAAGAGGAGCCAGTGGCCATGGGCAAACTGAAGAACACAAAAAGCACTGTTTAAATCAAGTTTTAAGGCAAAGACTTTCTCGCAAGTGTGATCTTGCTGCCAGCAGTCTCGCCGAAATGCTTTCATCCTTTTTTTTTTTTTTAAAGATTTTATTTATTTATGTGACAGAGAGACAGGCAGCGAGAGAGGGAACACAGCAGGGGGAGTGGGAGAGGAAGAAGCAGGCTCCCAGCGGAGGAGCCCGATGTGGGACTCGATCCCGGTACGCCGGGATCACGCCCTGAGCCGAAGGCAGACGCTTTAACGACTGCGCCACCCAGGCGCCCCGAAATGCTTTCATCCTTAATGGGGAAGCTCACCTGCTTTTATTCCTCTCTGAGTTATCAGAGGTCTTTGGAGTGGTGACCCTCGAGGCTTTCTTAAGCACTTGCTATAGGCCAGGCACTGAGTCGGACTTGGACCCGCCCCCCGCCAGAGTTCACAGTCTGATTTAGACGAGATGCGGGACAGTAGTTCACAACACAGGGTAATGGAGGTTCAAAAGCGGGGAGATAGGGCTGGGAGGGAGGCCGAGAGAGGGGCACCCGCTTGAGGCGGGTCTGACCAGGAGATGACGTCTAAGCTGAGTCATTCACACCAACTGTCGACAGTACCAATGAGCACCTTCTGTCTGTGGACTTCATCTTTAGGGTAAAAGCTTCAGTAATTAATTAAAACCCTTCTGGGCCCTCAGCACCCCCATGTCTTCTTAAACTGTTTTAATATAATACTGAACATATAGCAAAATATGTGTAATATCTGTGTGCTACACAGATGACAGATGTGTTACATGTATGCATGTAATCGGTGTCTTACACACCTGTGTTATCTGTGTATGAAGTATACAATAAAAGGAATCCTCATAAACCTGCCCCAGACTTCAACAGGCCTCTGCCAATTCTTTGGCAGCCATCTGTGTCCCCGAAATCCCATTTTCCTGCCTCCCTCCAGAAGTCATTGCTAGCCTGAATTTGGTTTTTCTTAGTAGGTTGACCACTTAATGTATGTGCCCATAAACAGTCTAATGCTTAGTCTCCTCGTACTTGAGCTCGATAAAATGGCATCGTCCTGCCTATAGTCCTGCGCAGGGACACAGGTAGCTTTGTACTGTTGTTGCATAACCCAGTGTGTTAGTTAGCCTTCCACAACTGATGGTTTCATTCTCTTGTGGGCCCACACTGGGAGTGCTTCCTGTTGTTCCCATTTCTTTGCCGTGAGGCCCTTCATGACCTACTAATGCAAGATGTCTCAGCTGCCCTGATAGACGGCATCAGTGTTCACAATTACTCAGGCTCCTCCTTCCCTGTAAGAGCAATCCTCCTTGCCCATTGCCAGGCAGGAGATGACCTGGAAGTGCCAGATTTAAGGACGCCCCCACCAGAGCTGTGATCCAGGGACCAGAAGACCACCATGGCCACTGTGGGAGCCTTTCAACCCGTGGAAAAGAGCCAGTAGGCACTGAAACATTGCTGCCCAAACCCAGAGCCCCATGCTGAGTTTGCTATGATAATGAGGGGAGGGGGCCGCCACCTCACTCCCAAATTCCAAATCACTGCAAGTGCAGCCCCCCTCCCAGCAGGATGGAATCCACAGCCAGGGCCCACTCACCCTGACCACAGTGCAGCCCTTCCCAGGTGCGCCTTCCCCACACACTCCCCACTACTTGCCCTCAGCTGGCCTGACCCACATGCTGACCAAAAAGGTGGAAAGGGCACAAAACAAACATACAGTGCAATGACATATCAAAGCAAACACTCCCTTGGCATCATCCAGTTCAAGAATTGGAACGTCTATCCTGCAAATCCCCTCTCATTCCTCTCGAATCGCCTCCCTCTCACTTCCACCAAAGTGACCATGAACCTGACTTCTGTGATCAGCACTTTGGTTCTTATTCCTCTCGAATCGCCTCCCTCTCACTTCCACCAAAGTGACCATGAACCTGACTTCTGTGATCAGCACTTTGGTTCTTATGAATTTTACCAGTTACATTCATTTGTTCCAGCTGTTATAACAAAATACCACAGACTGGGTGGCTTAGCAACAGCAGAAATGTTAAAAATAATAACAAAAAGGAAAAAAAAAATTTATTGCTCACAGCTCTGGAGGCTGGAAGTCCGAGATCAGGGTGCTGGCAGGGTGGGGTGAAGGCCCACTTCCAGGTTGCCGACCTTGCATTGTATCCTCACTTGGGGGGAGGTGGGGGAGCTCCCCAGGGCCTGTCAGGAGGCGCTAATCTTGATGATGAGGGCTCCACCCTCAAGATTTAAGCACCTCCCGCAGGCTCCATCTCTCAATACCATTAGCGCATTAGGTTTCCTTTTTTTTAAAAGATTTTATTTTTATTTATTTGACAGCACAAGCAGGGGGAGCAGGGAGAGGGAGAGGGAGAAGCAGGCTCATGGAGCAGGGAACCCGATGGAGGGCCCAATCCTAGGACCCTGGGATCATGACCTGAGGCAAAGACAGATGCTAACAACTGAGCCACCCCGGCACCCTGGGCATTAGGTTTCAACACATTCAGATCGTGGCACCAGTTAGGCATGCATCTCTAAATAGGATGCCTTTGTTTTGTCTATTTGGGGACTTTATATAAATGGAATTATTCAGTATTAGATTTTGCATCTAGATTCTCTACTCAAGAATGGGTGGTTAATGCCAGTCATCGTATAATAGCAATACTGCTGCTTGGCATTCCCCTAGATAAACATTCTGCCAGCCGTTGAGCCCTTCCGCTGGCGAGGGCCATTTGAGTCGTTTCCCACTCTGGTTGGTATGGTTAACAGTGCCGCCAACAATTGTGTATATGTCTTGTGGCACGTATATATGTGCTTTTCAATGGGTATATACCTAGGTGGGGAAATGCTAGGTCATAAGGTATATGTAGTGGATTGAATAATGTCCCAGAAAATTCATGCCCACCTAGAACCTCAGAATGTGACCTTATTTGGAAGTCGGGTCTTGGCAAATGTAATTAGTTAAGATGAGGTCATGCTGGATTTGTTAGAGCAAGCCCTAATCCAATGACGGTTGCCTTTTTATTTATTTTTATCTTTAAAAGATTTATTTATTTGAGAGAGAGACCGTGGGGGCAGGGGGGCAGAGGAGCAGAGGGAGAGGGAGAGATAGCATCAAGCAGACTGCGCTGAGTGCAGAGTCTGACGTGGGGCTCGATCTCACAACCCTGAGGTCAGGACCTGAGCCAAAACCAAGAGGCACCTGGCTGGTGCCTTTTTAAGAAAGAGAAAAAGGTGCTCCTGGGTTGCACAGTCGGTTAAAGCGTCTGCCTTCGGCTCAGGTCATGATCCCAGGGTCCTGGGATTGAGCCCCGCATCAGGCTCCCTGCTTGGCGAGGAGCCTGCTTCTCCCTCTCCCACTCGCCCTGCTCGTGTGCACGTGTGCTCTCTCTCTCTCAAATAAATAAATAAAATCTTAGAAGAAGAAGAAAAAGAGACACATGGAGAGGAGAAGTTCATGTGGAGGTGAAGGCAGAGATCGGGGTGACTTGTCTACAAGCCAAGGAACACCAATGATGACTAGCTACCACCAGAAGCTGGGAGAGAGGCAGGGAACAGATTCACCCTTAGAGCCCTCAGAAGGAGCCAGCCTTGGGGCGCCTGGGTGGCTCAGCAGTTAAGCGTCTGCCTTCGGCTCAGGGCGTGATCCCGGTGTTCTGGGATCGAGCCCCACATCAGGCTCCTCCGCTGCGAGCCTGCTTCTTCCTCTCCCACTCCGCCTGCTTGTGTTCCCTCTCTCGCTGGCTGTCTCTCTCTCTGTCAAATGAATAAATAAAATCTTAAAAAAAAAAAAAAGAAGGAGCCAGCCTTGCCCACACCTTGATCTTGGACTTCTGGCCTCCAGATCTGGGTGAGCATAGATTTCTGTTGGTTTAAGCCCCCAGTTTGTGGGACTTTGTTATTGCAGCTCTGCCATTTGTCATTCCTCTTCTGTGAAATGTCTGCTCTTATCAATCTTCCTATTTTTTTTAAATTGGCTCCAGGCCCAACGTGGGGCTCAAACCCACAACCCTGAGATGAGGAGTCGCGCACTCCACCGACAGAGCCAGTCAGGCTCCCCTCCTTTTCACTCTCTTAATGATGTTTTCTGATGAACACAACTTCTTAATTTTAGTATAATCAAATTTACCATTTTTTCCTTTATGATCAGTATTTTTTATGTCCTGTTTAAGAAACCTTTCCCTGGGGGCGCCTGGGTGGCGCAGTCGTTAAGCGTCTGCCTTCAGCTCAGGGCTTGATCCCGGCGTTCTGGGATCGACTCCCACATCCGGCTCCTCCGCTGGGAGCCTGCTTCTTCCTCTCCCACTCCCCCTGCCTGTGTTCCCTCTCTCGCTGGCTGTCTCTCTCTCTGTCAGATAAATAAATAAAATCTTTAAAAAAAAAAAGACTTAAAAAAAAAAAAAACCTTTCCCTGCTTCCGAGACTATGGAAATACTCTCCTACATTATCTTCTAGAAATTGTCCTGTTTTTCACGTTTTTATGGATGGTGTGAGGGGTAGCGTCAAGTTTCTTTTTTTCCCATAGAGATCTGCCGTTGTCCCAGTACCATCTATTAAGATGAACATCCTTTTACCCACTGTCTGAAAATGCCACTTTTGTTATATACTAAGTGTCCATATAGCTGTGGATCAGTCTGGGGGCTCTCTATTTCATTCCCCTGGTCAGTTTGTCTATCTAATACCACACTGCCCCAATTCCTATAGCTTCGTAATAAGCTTTGATACCTGGTAAGGCAAGTCCTCCCACTTTTTCTTTTTCAACAAGCTCCTCTTGGGCTATTGTGCTTCCATAAAAATTTTAGAATCAACTTGTCAGATTGATTAGATGATTTCTAAAATTTTCAGTATTTAAAATTGTAGTAAAGTATACATAAAATTTGCCATCTTAGCCAATTTTTTATTTTAAAATTTTTTCTTGTAAAATATCCATAATATAAAATTTACCATTTTACCCATTTTTTTTTAAGTGCTCCATGCTCAGCACGAAGCCCAATACGGGGCTTGAACTCATGACCCTGAGATTAAGACCTGAGCTGAGATCAAGAGTCAGATGCTTAGCTGACTGAGCCACCCAGGCCACCCCACCATTTTACCCATTTTTAAGTGTACAGTTCAGTGACATTAAATACATTCACATTGTTGTGCAGCCATCACCACCATGCACTGGCAGGATCACCACCATGCACTGGCAGGACATTGTCATCATCCCAAACTGAAACTCTGTCCCCGCTAAACACTTCCTCTCCATCTCCCCCTTCTCCCAGCCCCTGGCACCCACCATTTTACTTTCTGTCTCTATGACTTGGACTACTCAAGTCTACTCTAAGGACCTCAGAGAAGTGAAATGAATCATACAATATGTGGCTTTTATGTTTAGCTTGCTTCACTTAGCATAACATTTTCAAGGTTTATTCACATTGTAACACATGTCAGAATTTCTTTCCTTTTTGTAGCTGAATCATATTCCACTGTGTGGCCACATTTTGTTTATCCATTCATCGTTGATGGACATTTTAGTTGTTTCCACCTTTTGACTATTGTGAGTGATGTTGCGTTCAACACTGGTGTGCAAATATATCCTTGGACTCTGATTAGCTTTTGATTGCAATTTAGTCTCTCTCTCTATATATATATATATATATATATGTATATGTATATATATATATATTAAGATTTTATTTATTTATTTGACAGAGATAGAGACAGCCAGTGTGAGAGGGAACACAAGCAGGGGGAGTGGGAGAGGAAGAAGCAGGCTCGCAGCGGAGGAGCCTGATGTGGGGCTCGATCCCAGGACCCCGGGATCACGCCCTGAGCCGAAGGCAGATGCTTAATGACTGAGCCACCCAGGCGCCCCTAGTCTATATATATTTTTTAAGATTTTATTTATTTATTGGAGAGAGAGCAAGCGAGCAAGAGAGCATGAGTGGGGGGAGGAGCAGAGGGAGAGGGAGAGTGTGGAGCCTGAAAATGGGCTGGATCCCAGGACCCTGGGATCATGACCTGAGCCAAAGGCAGATGCTTAACCAACTGAGCCACCTAGTCGCCCCTAATCTATATATTTAATAGATCAGTTCTGGAGAACTGACATCTTTACTATTATCAAGTCTTCCTGTTGATGAACATGGGATCTTTATTTACTTAGGTCTTCTTTAATGTCTTTCAACAAAGTTAAGATTTTCTTCATATGGGGTGCCTGGGTGGCTCAGTCGGTTAAGCATTTGACTCTTGATTTCAGCTCAGGTCATGATCTCAGGGTCGTGAGATTGAGCCCCGAGTAGGGCTGCACACTCAGCAAGGAGCCTGCTTAGGATTCTCTCTCTCTCTCCCTCTCCCTCTGCCCCTTCCCACTTGCATGCACGCTCTCTCTCTCTCTAGAAATAAACTAAAATAAAATTTAAAAAGATATTTTCTTTATGTGGGAAGCACCTGGCTGGCTCAGTCAGTAGAGCACGCAATTCTTGATCTTGGGATGGTGAGCTCAAGCCGCACATTGGGGGTAGAGATTACATTTAAAAAAGTAAAATCTTAAAAAAAAGATTTTCCTTATGTGGGTCTTTCACATATTTTGTTAGATTGAGTCCTAAGTACCTTGTAGCTTTTGTAAATGGTGTCTTGTTTTCAGTGATATTTTCTAATTCTTTGTTGCTGGTGTGTGTATAGAAATACAATTGATATTTGCACGTATTGATTTTACAGCTGGGAAACTTTCTAAGCCTTTATTTCAAAAAAATTGTAAATTCTTTTGGGTTTTCTATGTAGACAATCCTATAATCAGCAAGTAATGAATGTTTTCTTTCTTTCTTTACAATCATTATCCCTTTGATTTCCTTTCCTTGTCTGATTGCTCTGTTACCACTAGTACAGTGTTGAGAATTGGCGTCCTCATTTTGTTCCAAATTTTGAAGGGAATGTTTCTAAAATTTCAACATCAAAAATAATCTTTACTCTAGTTATTTTTATAGATAGTTTCCATCAGATTAAGAAAGGGTTTTTTGGGGTTGTTTTGTTTTGTTTTGTCGATAGACTCTTTCAGATTAAGAAAGTTCCCTTTGGGGCACCTGGGTGGCTCAGTCAGTTAAGCAAACGACTCTGGATTTTGGCTCAGGTCGTGATCATACGGTTATGAGATGGAGCCTTGCGTCGGGCTCCGTGCTGGGTATAGAGCCTGCTTAAGATTCTCTCTCCCCCTCTACCTCTGCTCCTTCCCTCTCTCTCTCAAGGATATCTTTTTTAAAAAGTTCCCTCCTATTTATAGCTTGCTAGAATTTTTTAAAATTATGAATATTTTATCAAGTACATCTTCTGTATCAAAATAAACGTACAGGTTTTCTCCTTTATACAGTTGATATGGTGAATGGTATTTGTAGATTTCACAATCCCAGGACAAGCCAAATTTTGCTGTGAATATAGAACATAAAACTACTCTAAAAAATAGTCTATATGAAAAAATCAAATTGCAGCAGCATCTATACAGTAAATATCTGTAGTTGTTTGTTCAAATGGATGTATGTGGGAAAAAAGTGGTATTACATTTGGACCTGCAAATGCAAACTGGCCAACAGTCTGTGTCCCCCTACAAGTCATTTTTTCCCCTTCTGGTTATTTTTTTAAACCTTTGAGATAATTATAGATTTACACACAGTTACAGTCCTGATCGTCTTTGAATCTTTTCCCGCTGGCTCGCTCTTGTGGTTCCATCTTTTCTTTCTTTTCACGTTTCTGTTATTCTCCATGATCTGTCTGACCCTGTCCATTTCAGAAGTTCCTACAGGTTTCAGCCTGTTGTTCCTGCTCATGCTTCATTTCCTTATGTTGAGCTTATGGAGACCTTGTCCCTCCCAGGAACCAGCCTGGGGAGCAAATTGCTATTTGCTACTCCCTACTATATTTGGGTTTTGAAGCAAGTCCGTGGGCCTCTCTCTTCCTCCTTTGTGAAATAAGATTAATCCCTACTTTTGCTTGTTATGGGGATTACAGATAATGACTGATGGTTTTTTTTCCCTCTCTTTTCAAGTAGGCTCCAGGCCCAGCATGAAGCCCAACACAGGGTTTGAACTCACAACCCTGAGATCAAGACCTGAACTGAGATCAAGAGTTGGACAGTTAACCAACTGAGCCACCCAGATGCCCCGATAATGACTGAAATTGAGAGCTTGCTGCCCATCTGCTCAAGTGCCCTTGTTGCTCTAAGGACCCAGCCTTCCTGTCCAGCAGTCACCTCCCATCCCTACCCCTATGAAGAAGCCAGAGGTAAAACACAATACAGATGCTTTATTGGTTAAAAAAACATGAAAACCCAGGCCCCATGGGACTCAAGTGATGCCAGGGAGGTGGAAAAGACAGAGCAGTTGGTGGGCCCTGGGATGTGGGGAAGTGACGGGGTCTCAGGCCCTTGCTGCAGGTTCCGTTTAGCTGGGTTCCACTTCTGGCAAAAGGCTGCCCTTCTGCTTGCAGCCCAGGGCTGGGCCCTGCCTGAGGACCCCATGCCTGTGGGAAGTGTGGGCAGAAGAGAGAGGTGGCTGATGGCCGTCCCTGAGGAGGTGGTGAGCAGCTCCCAGATCAGGGCACGTGGGTAACACCAGGCCAAGGGCCTCATGGACCCCTACCCAAAGTTCTGGCCTGGCCACCTGCCCCCCTTCAAGTACTCTCCGTCCTGATGCCAGCCCTGGAAGAGAACACCTGAAGGCCAGAAAGAAGGAGGCCCCTACCAAAATCTCTTCCTTTCGTGGCCAAGTGGGAGGAGCAGCTGAAACCCTTCCTTCGACTGAAGAAGCTCAGAGCAGAGGGAATGCTCACCAACTAGGACAGGATACCCATAAGGGGTTATGCACAGATCTGTCTAAAAAAATGTATCTGACCTCAAAACGTCAGTCCATCCGCCAGTTCAGCTCTGTGCCAGGCAAGACCCCAAAGGCAGCACTGAGAGCAGGCGGCTGGGGCTTGGGTTGGAGCTGCCTCTTTCTTGGGCCTGGGGGCCAGCTGAGCCCTTCTAAGAGGAAGGGAGAGCAGCATCTGGGTGGGTAACGCCTATCTCCCACGCTGCAGCTGGTTGTGGAGCTGCTCCGCCTGGGTCTTCAAGCGCTGGAATTCTTCCTGAATGAAGTCGGTCAGAGCTTTGCGCATCTCCACCTGAGGGGAAGGACTGGGGCTGGACTGCAGCCCTTGGGGAGCCTGGTCCAGGGGAGCTTGACCCAGGGGCCCTGGGAGGCTGAAGGTGCCGGGAGAGGCTAAGACAGCTACAGGGTAGCCCAGGGAAGGGGGGGTGGTACAGGGGAGAAAGACAACTCACAGCCGACTTGTTCTCTGCCCGGAGCCGTTCAAGTACAGGCAGAGCACTGAAGGGCTTCCCGATCAGCACAGTGATTTTCTATAGGGAGACCAGAGGGTGACAGAAACAGGGAGAGTACCCACAGCCGTGGCCCAACCACCCCAGAGAGCCAGAAGCCAAGTCCTGCCCCTGATTTGCTGCACGCTTCCTCATGGCCATGCTCCCTCTTTAAAATGAGGTGGTCAGGCTCAGTGACATTCAAGTCCTGCAGTCCATGCTCTAGACGTCCTGTCCTGCTTAAACCCCAAGGCTCACCCCCACCCAGCCTGATTTCTTTTGCTTTCCTTCTACCGGCCTTGGTACCAGGAAGTCCCTCTCTCTCTGTTCCACTCGGTCCCCCTGCTGTAGCTTCAAGCTCAGCTCCTCCTGAATGTGGCCTCAGTAGTGCTGAGTGGGAGACACGAGGCAGATGGCAGACAAGACAGATGAAGGTCAGCAGCCCCTACCCACCTGTCCAAAGCGGGGGAAGTAGGGCGGGCTGTTAGGAAGGACATCATTCATTCCTGCAGCACAATGGACAGAGGCCAGGAAGCAGGCATGGAGTGGAGCAGGGTAGCCTGGGAACAGATGAAGCCCCAGCCCCCACCACCCCAGGTGCCCTCTCCCTGCCACCCAGTGGAAACCCCCCCCAAACCTAGGGAAGCCCCCCCACCTCTCCCTGCCCCCATCCTGAGACTGCAGACTTGGCCCAAGACGGATGCTCACCGACATGCCACAGCGGCAGGATGATGGGGTTGAGATGACACTCAGCAATCAGGCGTCCAATTCCTACCCCAGGGAGAGGCAGAAACGTTGGCATGAGCAGAGCTTCGGTGCCAGCCTACAGCAAAGCCACCCCTGCCCGCTTCCAATTAAAACCAACTCCCCTGGTCCAGGTCCTCCGCAAGGCAAGCCCTTGTGTCGGTGCCTGCCTCCGTCCTGCTACCACTGACATACCCATCCCAGCCAGACGGGCAGCAGTGCCTACCCCACTTAAAGCGTAGGAACTCGGAGCTCATGTTCACTTTCCCTGTTGAGAGAGAGGACAGAGGTGAGGCTTGGGAGCTAGGGGTGTGTACAACCCTGCCAACCCTACTGACCTTCTGGGAAGATGTGCACCCAGTCCCCATGGTTGAGTTTTTCCAAAATGAAGTCCATTCCCTTCTGGTAGACGCCGTCTCCTGCCGAGAAAAGGCCTGCACCATCAGTGCCTATTCTCTCAGGGTTTCCTCCTTGCCCTGGGAATGAAGCAGCAGCTCAAGGACTTCCTCATCCCCCACCGCACCAGCCACATGGACACCCCCCCATCACTGTCTCTGGGGACTCAGCCCTGGTTGCACTGTGGCCCCTGACATCCTTTGTTCAATAGTAACCTCTAAACCTCCAAGTACCCATCATGTGCAAGCCAGCAGCATTGTCTCCAACTGAAATCCTGACCTGGCAATTCCTCCACCAGCCTCCAACCCCACCTTCTGTCTGTTGGTCCCACCACAGCCTCACCCACTATGCCACGAACTCCTGCAGTATGCACCCTCACAGACCCCTGGCCCTGCTCACCACTTTCCTTGCCCTCCCTTCCTCTTCAGCTCTTGGAGCTTTCTTTCTCCTTGAAATGCACCACCCCTGGGGCAAGCCTACCATCTGCTGCCCCTGGTCCAGAGGGTACTGCTGGAGCCAACCAGGTCTATTCATGATTTCCAGCCTCACCTGGGCCTCAGATCCTGGACAGCAACCCTTTCCTGAGGTTTCTGCTAGGCCAGTCCCCACAGCCATTCCTCACAGGCCTCCCAGGCCTGCCTGAGCCCTCAGCCTCCACCATCCCTCCCTCCTGCTGACCCCTTCGCCCCCTCACGGGGCTCCCCCTGAAACTAGACTCTCGTTATCAAAGCTTCTTGGGAAAGGGAGAACATTTGATGCAACACAAAGTGTCACTGAGTTGGGAAAAACTCAAACTTGCTAGACTGGAAAAAGGGGGGTTGAACTGCCCCCAAGGCCAACAACACTCACCTTCGAGACACCTGGAGACCATGACACTGGACCCAGGTAGCCTGGCAGTTAGCAACAACACAGATACAGATGCCTAATGCTATGTGCTGGCTTTCGACTGGGAGTCCTGTGGAGACAATCTGTGACCACATGCAGTAAGAATCTCCTCAACCCTGTCCATATACTGGACGGTGACAGACAGACTTATCAAGTAGGAAGAGACATAAAGAGGAGGAGACAGACATTGGGACTATCTCAGGTCAGTGTACCAAAAAATGGACTTTTAACCTAACACTCTGCAAGGCCGAGTGTTTAGAAGGTGCTAGTGAGGCATCCAGGAGTCTCAACCCAACCCAACCCAATGGGAACTTGGCCCAGCAGCTCCCTCAGGGGCTGGAGTTGAGGAGCAATCACTCACTACCATTTCTCAGGGCATCATGAGAACAGTGGCTTCCCTACCTGGGATAGCATTACCTGGTAGGAGGTGGGCTTCAGAGGGGTTGTCTCCATCTCTACTAAACCCTGCTGCTGCAACTGAGCCGTCCAGCTTGAAATCAAAATTACACTCAACTACGATGCTCCTAAATCTTTGGGACACAGCAAAAGCAGTTCTAAGAAGGAAATTTATAGTGATACAGGCCTACTTCAAGAACATGAAAAATCTCAAATAAACAATCTAACCTCACACCTAAAAGAACTAGAAAGGAAGAACAAAGCCCAAAGTTAGTAGAAAGAAGGAAATAATAATTAGACCAGAGTGGAAACAAATGAAATAGACTAAAAAAAAAAAAAATCAATGAAACCAAGAGCTGGTTCTTTGAAAAGATAAACAAAATTGATAAACCTTTAGCTAAACTCATCAAGAAAAAAAGAGAGAGGACCCAAATAAATAAAATCAGAAATGAAAGAGGAAAAATAACTGAAACCACAGATACACAAAGGATTATAAAAGAGTACTATGAAAAATTATATGACAACAAATTGGACAACCTAAAAGAAATAGATACATGCTCAAAACAGAGTCAGGAAGAAAGAGAAAAGCTGAATAGGCTGACTACTAGTAAATGATTATTTGAATTGGTAATCAAAAAACTCCCAACAAACAAAAGTCCAGGACCAGATGGATTCACAGGTGAATTCTGTCAAACATTTAAAGAAGAGTTAATACTTATTCTTCTCAAACTATTCCAAAAAAATAGAAGAGGAAGGAAAGCTTCCAAATACATTCTATGAGGCCATCATTACCCTGATACCAAAACCAGTCAAGGGCATTACAAAAAAAGAGAACTACAGGCCAATATCCCTGATGAACACAGATGCAAAAATCCTCAACAAAATATTAGCAAACTGAATTCAACAACATGTTAAAAGGATCATTCACCACAGTTGGGTGGGATTTATTCCAGGGATGCAAGGATGGTTCAATATCTGCAAATCAATTAATGCTATAGATCCCGTTAACAAAATGAAGGATAACAATCATACAATCATCTCAATAGATGCAGAAAAAGCATTTGACAAAATTCAACATCTGTTCATGATAAAAACGCTCAACAAAGTGGGTTTAGAAAGAACATAACCCAACATAATAAAGGCCATATATGACAAACCCACAGCTAACATCATGCTCAATGGTGAAAAACTGAGAGATTTTCCTCTAAGATTAGGAACAAGATGAGGATGTCCACTCTTGCCATTTTTATTCAACATCGCACTGGAAATCGTAGCCACAGTGATCAGACAGGAAAAAGAAATAAAAGGGGTGCCTGGGTGGCTCAGTCATGACCTCAGGGCCCTGGGATCGAGCCCCAAGCTGGGCTCTCTGCTCAGCAGGGAGTCTGCTTCTCCCTCTCACTCTCCCTCTGTGCGTTCCCTCTCTCTTTCAAATAAATAAATAAATAAAATCTTAAAAAAAAAGAAAAAGAAACAAGAGGCATCCATGTTGGTGAGAAAGGAAAGAGTTAAGCTATCTCTATTTGCAGATGACATGATACTATGCATAGAAAACTCTGAAGACTCCACCAAAAAGCTATTAGAAGTAATAAATGAATTCAGTAAAATTGTTGGATACAAAATTAACATATAGATGGGGTGCCTGGGTGGCTCAGTTGGTTAAGCATCTGCCTTTAGCTCAGGTCATGATCTCAGGGTCCTGGGATCGAGCCCTACATTGGGCTCCCTGCTCAGCCGGGAGTCTGCATCTCCCTCTCACTCTGCCTCTGCCCCTCCCCACTGCTCATGCTCTCTCTCTCTCAACTAAATAAATTTTAAAAAATTAACATATAGAATCTGTTGCATTTCTATACACTAATAACTAAATAGCAAAAAAGAGAAATTAAGAAAACAATTCCATGTACAATTGCACCAAAAAGAACAAAACACCTAGGAATAAACTTAACCAAAGAGGTGAAAGACCTGCACTCTGAAAACTATAAAACACTGATGAAAGAAATTGATGATGACACAAACAAATGGAAAGATATTCCATGCTCATGGACTGGAAGAATTAATATTGTTAAATCATGCACATGACCCAAAGCAATCTACAGATTCAGTGCAATCCCTATCAAAGTACCAACAGCATTTTTCACAGAACTAGAACAAATAATCCTAAAATTCGTATGAAACCACAAAAGACACCAAATAGCCAAAGTAATCTTGAAAAGGAAGAACAAAGCTGGCGGTATCACAATCCCAGATTTCAAGCAATACTGCAAACCTGTAGTAAACACAACAGTATGGTACTGGCACAAAAACAGACACACAGATCGATGGAACAGAATAGAGAATCCAGAAATAAATCCACGCTTCCATGATCAATTAATCTACAACAAAGGAAGCAAGAATATACAATGGGGAAAAGACAGTCTCTTCAACAAATAGTATTGGGAAACCTGGACAGCCACATGCAAAAGAATGAAACGACCACTTTCTATCACCATCACAAAAATATCTCAAAATGGATTAAAGACCTAAACATGAGACCTGAAACCATAAAACTTCTAGAAGAAAACATAGGCAGTAATCTCTTTGACATTGGCCTTAGCAACATTTTTCTAGATATGTCTTCTCAGGCAAGGGAAACAAAAGCAAAAATAAGTATTGGGACTACATCAAAATAAAAAGCTTTTGTGTAGCACAGCAAAGGAAACTATCAACAAAACAGGCAACCTACTGAATGGGAGAAGATACTTGCAAATGATATTTCCAATCAAGGGTTAATATCCAAATATCCAAACTATATAAAGAACTTATACAACTCAACACCAAAAGCCCAAATAATCCAATTAAAAAACCTAAACAGACGTTTCTCCAAAGAAGATATACAGATGGCCAACAGACACATGAGAAGATGCTCAACATCATTCATCATCAGGGAAATGCACATCAAAACTACCCTGAGATATCACCTCACACCTGTCAGAATGGCTAGTATCAAAAAGACAAGAAATAACAAATGTTAGCAAGAATGTGGAGAAAAAGGAACACTTGTGCACTGTCAGTGGGAATGTAAAGTGGTACAGCCACTGTGGAAAACAGTACGGGGTTCCTCAAAAAATTAAAAATAGCATATGATCCAGTAATTCCATTACTGGGTACTTACCCAAAGAAAACAAAAATACTAATTCAAAAAGATATATGCAGGGGCACCTGGGTGGCTCAGTCGGTTCAGCGTCTGCCTTCAGCTCAGGTCATGATCCCAGGGTCCTGGGATCGAGCCCCACATCAGGCTCCCTGCTCATTGGGGAGCCTGCTTCTCCTTCTCCCTCTGCCTATGGCCCTGCTTGTTTCTCTCTCTCAAATAAATAAATTCTTAAAAAAAAAAGATATATGCACCCCTATGTTTATTACAGCTTTACAATAGCCAAGATATGGAACCAAGCCATGTGTCCATCGACAAATGAATGAATAAAGACGTGGTATATACACAGACACACGCAGAAAATTACTCAGCCATAAAAAAGGATGAGATTAGGGGTACCTGGCTGGCTCAATCAGTACAGCATGCAACTCTTGATTTCAGGGTTATGAGTTCAAGCCCCACACTGGGCATGGAGCCTACTTTAAAAAAATGAATGAATGAATGAATGAATGAGGGGTGTCTGGGTGGCTCAGTCAGTTAAGTGTGTGCCTTTGGCTCACGTCATGATCCCGGGGTCCTGGGATGGAGCCCCAAATCGGGCTCCTTGCTCAGCAGGGAGCCTACTTCTCCCTCTTGCCTGCCACTCCCCCTGCTTGTGCACACACTCTCTGACAAATAAATACAATTTTTTAAAAAGATTTTATTTATTTGAGGGGGGTCGCACAAGCAGGGGGAGGGGCAGAGGGAGAAGCAGACTCCCCACTGAGCAGAGAGAGCCCTGAGAGATTCTCTCTCTCCCTTTGGCCCTCTCCACCTTAAAAAAAGTAAAAAAAGAATGAGACATTGCCATCTGCAACAACATGGATGGACCTACAGGGTATTATGCTAAGTGAAATAAATCAGAAAAATACCACATGATTTCACTTATATGTGGAAGAGCAAAATCAAAACAAATGAATAAACGAAAAGCAGAAACAGACCCACAAGTGCAGAGAACAAATTGATGGTTGCCAGAGGAGCAGGGGTTTGGGGATGGGCAAAATGGGTGAAGGAGAGTGGGACATACAGGCTCCCAGTTATGGAATGAATATAAGTCACACGGATGGAAGGTACAGCATAGGGAATATAGTCAATGGTATTGTGATAGTGTTGTACGGTGACAGATGGTAGCCACACTTGTGGTAAGCACAGCATAACATACAGAGTTGTCAATCACTATGTTGTACACCTGAAACCAATGTAACGTTGTGTGCCAACTATACTTCAATTAAAAAAAAAAAGTGGGGCGCCTGGGTGGCTTAGTCCATTAAGCATCTGCCTTTGGCTCAGATCATGATCCCAGGGTCCTGGGATTGAGCCCCACATCGGGCTCTCTGCTCAGCGGCAAGTCCGCTTCTCCCTCTCCCTCTGCCTCTATGATCTCTCTCTCTCAAATAAATAAATAAAATATTTTAAAAAAGAGAAATTTTAAATAAAAGGGAAAAAATACCACTACCATGATTTTGGAACAACACACGAATATTTAGCTTTTGCAAATGCTATTTCTACTCACTTGTACATGTTGTACAAGATCGCTCTGATACTTCACGTCATATCATAAGGCCTATGCTGGTGGGGGAACGGAATATTTTGGAACTCAGAAGCCAAGTATGTCAGATACTTCCTTTGCTTTAACACATGTTGTTAGATCTTTGTTGCCCATCATGTATGTTTGATAAATAGCTTATGCCTGCCCACTTTCTCTCACTGAAAGCGCTTAGAATTAAGATTTTGTTTTCTGGGGTTTTTTTTAAGATTTTATTTATTTGTCAGAGAGTGTATACAGGCAAGGGGAGCAGCAGGCAGAGGGAGAAGCAGACTCCCCACTGAGTAAGAAGGCCAATGTGGGACTTGATCCCAGAACCCAGGGATCATGACCTGAGCCGAGGGCAGACACCTGACTGACTGAGCCACCCAGGTGTCCTTCGTTTTCTGTTTTTAATTGTCGAATAAAACTTAAATGCAGATCAAAAAGAAGAACAAGACAAGAAGTTGACATGGAGGGCGCCTGAGTGGCTCAGTCGGAAGAGCATGTACTCTTGATCTTGGGGTCATGAGTTCGACACCCCACTAAAAAAAAATAAACTTTAAAAATAAATAAAATTTAAGAAAAAAGAAGTAGACATGGAAAGCCTCTGTGTGAGGTTGCAGAAGGAAGGAACTGAGACTCAGGAACCTGAGCAGCGTCCCCATCTCTCAGAGTGAGGCGTGATAAACAATGTCATGGTCCTTAGCCATAACACTTGTAGCTTCTGCTTATGTTTGAGAGAAATGAAGTAGCCTTCAAATGCAGCAAGAAGTGAAAGCATTCAAGGAGTAGATCTGAGGATCTGGAGGGGTAGGCATTGCAGCTTTTCATTAAAAGCCCTTCCTTTTTTGAGGTTACTGTATTGCATTTCACCATGTTTTACTTGGACCAAGTAGAAATAAGAAACTCTCCCTTGACCTCTGACACCCTTTGGTTACCTCCTCTCACAACTGAACCTCTGGGAGGAGTGGACAACCCTACTATCTCCACACCCTCCTGCCCCTGGCAGCTCCTGCGGCTGTCACTTCACAGAAATGGCTTCTCCAGGGTCACCAGAGGCTTCTACAGTGCCAAGGGGCCCTGCTTTGCTTCCTTCCTCTCCGGTCATTGCTTCCTGCTGCCTTGGTGGCCTGTGTCTCTGTTTATGCTCTGAGGTGAGGTGCCGTCCTGGCCCCTGCTCTCCATCCACTGTCCCTCTCTGCAATCTTACCTCTACTTTTGCGACTTTGTTAGTGGTTGAGTCCCTAATACATTCCTGACTGCTCTTTTGAATTTCAGAATTGCACATCTCACTGCCTCTGGGACTGCTCCTTTCCTCAGGTGACAGGCTCCTCAGATGAAACATGTGCAAAATAGAATTCACCTCCCCTTCCAACCCCCACACTGCTTTCCCTTCATCCCACCCTCCCAGTGGCTCAGTGTCATCAGATGTCACCTAGTGTCACCTTCAAGCTATCTTTTCCTTACTCTTTCCTATACCAAATCTATCAACAAGTCCTGTCAACTCTGTCTCCAGAGCAGTATTCTTCTCCAGCTCTCCACAGTGGCCTCCATAGGCCCAGCTACAATCCTCTGCTGCCAGAATTACTGAGACAGCCCCTAACTGGGCTCCCTGCCTCCACTGGGCTCTGCTCCCACCCACCAGCCATGCTGTAGCCAGGATGCTCTCTCTTTCTCTCTGAACCACAGATGGAAGCATATCACTGCCCTGCTGAGAGAAGAGAGTCCAAAATCCTTAAGATGATTATTCCAGAACCTTCACATTTGGCCTGAAACCTACATTTTCTACCTTTATCACTTACCTCTTCAGTGTCTGGCACGTGCTTCTTAGGTCTCGAATGCCTTTCCTTGCGTACTCTGCCTAGAAAATATCGTACTTCCCCAGAGGAAAAAGCAACCTGGATTCAAATCCTGGCTTTGCCACCTCTCACCCCATGACCTTTGGCCAGTGGCTTAATTCCTCCAAAGCCCTCTATCTGGAGAATGGGGATCAAAATGGTCTCTACCTCCTGAGGCTCTCGAGAGGTGCTGAGTAGTCACTGAGCATCACACCCTCAACCCACAAGCCTGTTTTCCCAAACCCTGCATTTTCCAGCACATGCCACCACCACCACCACAAACCGATCATGCCATACTGCCATCAGTGAGTCTCTTAGATGTGGACAATGCCTCCTTGACTTCTAATGCCACAGTCCCAGGAAATGAGTGCTCTCTACAAGGCCCTCACTCTTCCAGCACCCAATGACACCTCTACAGCCAAGCAATGCAACTGGGACTCAACCTAGTAGGGCAGCGGCCCCTGGCTCCCTTTGTGCCCAGGCTCCATGTCCCACCTGGATCCCTCCACTCCCCGTACTGCTAAGCCAGAAGCACTAGCCACCAGTCCAGCTCCGAAGAAAAGCAGAGAAGGCCACAGAAGTGCCTCCCTGCATTCACTAGCCCATGAGCCCCTTCTTGGAGGATCAGCTCACCTCGGCACACAGGCACACACTTGCCCAAGCTGAAGAAGCGGGAGTGCAGCTCTTTGGTGAAGCAGATGTCTGCAGCCGCAGGGGTCCTGAAGTAGGGACAGATGCAGTCAACCCTGCCTCCCCTGCACCCTAATTCCCTGCCCTCCCCCCAACATGAGGCCTGACATCATCAGCAATGTGGAAAGGAGGTACAGGAGGGCCTGTGGAACCCCACCCCGTGCCCTGCCTGTACTGCTGGACGCCGCCTCCTGGGCAGAGCAGGAGGAGGGCAAATCTGGGCAGAGACGGGTGAGGCCTGCCAGGCCCACTGCGAGGGGCCCATTCCTCCTCACCAACGCATCAACTTCAGGTTCCAGATGTGGCGGAGTTTCAGGATCCCTAGAGAAGGAAAGGCTTCATGCCCCAGCTTCCCTTGTCCCTAGGGAGCATCTTTTTCTGTCACCCAGTTTCGGGGAATGAAGAACAGGGCAGCACCACTAACATTTCCCTATGGCTGAAAGTAGCATCTTCCAGTCCCTTGGGCTGGGCCCCGAGTTGTCCCTGGCTCCTCCCTCTCTCCCACCCCCACCCATATCTTATTAGTCACCACATCTGGCCTGCCTACCACCCTGATATCTTTTGCCACTGCCTATTCTTCTACACCTCTCCATCCATTGTTACTGCCTCCACCCTAGTCCAGGTTACTGAATGGCTCTAAAAGCGCTTTCCTGGGGCGCCTGGGTGGCACAGCGGTTAAGCGTCTGCCTTCAGCTCAGGGCGTGATCCCGGCGTTATGGGATCGAGCCCCACATCAGGCTCCTCCGCTGGGAGCCTGCTTCTTCCTCTCCCACTCCCCCTGCTTGTGTTCCCTCTCTCGCTGGCTGTCTCTATCTCTGTCGAATAAATAAATAAAATCTTTAAAAAAAAAAAATAAAAGCGCCTTCCTGGCCTCCTGGTATCTGCCTGTGGCACTCTACAGGCCCTTCTCTGCCCTGTGGCCAGGGTGAGCTTTGAAAGGCTCTGATTTGACCAACTGGCTTCCCATGAGCTCTACGACAGTCTAACCTCCTGAATTCACCAACAAAAGCCCTGGACACCCCTCTACCCAGCCATGTGGTTTACTGGAGCCAAGCAACTTCCTGTGAAGTCAGCAGAACAGGAACTTCTAGGTGGCAAAGTGGGCTCCCAAATGAGGCTGGTTGAAGGGTACAAACTCAGCCTGGGGCAAACGTGGAACCAAAATACAGGTCTCCCAGCCTCCAGCCCAGACCTTCCTTGACAAGATACCCTATGGTTCTCGGATTTGTTCAATATTCTGTGGGACCTTCAACAGTTTAGAGAATGAGGGTTCCACAGGCCTGATGCATCAAAGTAAAGCAGCCATCAGAGTTTGCCCTGCAGCTGTTTCCTCACTTCCTCGCTCCCTCCAAATTTCTGAGACCCTTGCCAAGTCATTTTCTGAGAGGATACTGAAGGAGCCACAAATCATATTTTCATCCTTGGGGCAGGACACCCTAGAAACAGGAGTGCCAGGGATGTGTACAGAGCCCAGTGAAAAGCGAGTTTGTTCTGCTTTTGTTTGGCCCCCTCCCCGGTTCTCTCCATGCCTCCCTGTGCCCAGAACCCTGGTGCTAGGTACCCCAGAGATGAGGGTCATCCATGCAGGACTGGTGATTGGAGACAGTGATGAGAGGCGTGGCTGGGCCTCGGTTCTCGATGAGCTCGTACAGCACCTCCTTGTTGTGGACGGTGAGGTGGTTCATGTACTCTGGAGGGAGAGACAGACTGTGGGGAGAGGTCTTGGCCTCATTCTCCCTGGGTCCCAGGGCTCCCTGCAGCCAAGCTAGCCCCTACCCACGCCCACAACCCCAAATCCCAACTCTGGCTGGGCGCGGAGAGCCGTGACCGACTCTGCCTCGACTTCGGGCCCACTCACTAGTCCAGAAGCAGCTGTAGGTGCCCACCAGGCCCATGACGACGCTGCTGGCCAGAGTCCAGGTGAACGGCGGCACGGCGGGGAACGGCCATTTCACATGTAGGGGCATCTCCCCCACCCAGACCGAGCTCCCCCGCTCCCCCCAGGCGGCCCAGCGCTTCCCCTGCCACGGGGCAGCCTGTGGGGCCGCTCTAAGTCTGTGTCCTCAAACGCTGGAGAACTGGGTCCCTGACAGGCCCGCGCCAGGGACGGGCTCCGCGCGACAGGGGACTCGACCAAGGTCACCTCGCAGGTCAGGCCAGAGCAGGGCCGGCCCCCGCTCTCTCGCCACAGACGAGCCGCCACCGGGGTCAGGAGCCAGCAGTCGCAACGAGAAGCGAGACGAGCCGGTGACGGCTGCCAGGGGCTCCGCACCCCCGCCGGAAACCGAGCCAGCGACGGCGGCCAACTCCCGCTGCCTGTCGCAAAATGCTCTCAGGTCGCTTGACGGCAGCGGGGGCGGGCCCTTGGGCTGTGCGGCCCCGCCCCACCCGTCCCGCCCTGCTGCTCCGCAGAGCCGGTTCTGGGCTCCTGGCGGCTGCGCGTCCCTTTTGTCTCCTTAATTCGTCCCCAGAAAAGTCTCTATAGGTAACTTGGGCTACGCAGTACAAATACCTGACACCGCTAAAAGCTGGAGCTGACGGGGCACTTTTACTTTAGTTTTTTTTTTCCCCTTTATTTTTACTGAGGCAAAATTCATATAACGGAATTAACCGTTTTGTAATATTTTGTAGCATTTTATATTCTATACCATATTTTATGTATATAACATGTTATATGCAACATTATGTAATTTTACTTAATTATCTGCATACAGTTTTACGGTTACAATATTACAGATTTGTACAATATGTATATATATGTAACATGTAATGTGTGATGTATATGTAGCAACATACGCCATATAATAAAGATACTATGTATAATATAGTATTTTCTGTCATTTAGTACATTTCCAGTGTTCTCAACCACCACCTCTATTTCGAAAACATGTTTGTCACCCTAGAAGAAAGCCTTATATCCGCTAAGCAGTCTATCCTTTATTTTTCTTCTTCTTCTTCTCCTCCTCCTCCTCCTTTTTTATTTAAGTAACCTCTATGCCCAATGTGGGGCTTGAACTCAGGACCCTGAATTCAAGGGTCACATGCCCTACTGACTGAGCCAGCCAGGCGACCCTGGAAACATTTTTAAAAATCAATACAACTGTGCTTCAAAAATAAGAAATACGGGCGCCTGGCTGGCTCACTTGGGGTCTCCAGAGAGCGTAGGAGTGTGCAGCCACGCTGCCAACCGGCCTGAACACGGGAGAGGGGGCTCTTGTCCTCGGGGGCCTGGGGCTTGCCTCAGGGCTTCCCTTCGCCAGGCACAAGCTCAAGCTCGGGCTCTCATGCCTTCTGTACCAGATGCCGCCTACAGGCAGGCCACGTCGGGGACTGAGGGCTGGGCCTGGGAGAGCACAGCTCCGGGCTTGCATTTGCGCGCTGGCTCCTCCTTCCCGCGCACCCTTGGCACAGGCAACTACTCATTATGGGAAGGCTGAGGCTACATCTCTCCCTGTGACTCACAGGTCTGTCATCTGCCCACAGCTCCAGGCCTCCGCCGGCGCCAGCTTCCACGTGGGTCACGGAAGGTGGAGTCCAGCGGTCGGCCCTGCAGGGGCAGAGCCCCAGCGCCAGGAAGGGTGGGGCGACGGGCCTGGCCGGACGGGTGGGTCGGGAAGACAGCCTCTTCCTCTTTTCTCCCCTAGGGTTCTTGCCCAGACCGCCGCTGCGATTCTGTGGAGGTGTTGTGATCGGCTTACAGCTGCGGAAGGCGTGGATACGAGCTGGTCTGAGTAGGTATGGGAGGTATGGGAGCCCTCTGAACAGGGGGAGGGAGGAAGTTGCCCCCCCCCTCCTGAGGAGAGGGGTGAGAGGGGAAGGGAGCCCCTCGGAGCCAAGGCTTGGCCTCTAGACCCTGGTCTGGGCTTTGGAGCTGAGGCCAGGAATAGTCAGTGTGGTTCTTCTTGCCCTTGGCCCTTGTGCGGGCCCCTGACCCCAGAGCCTCCAAGTTTTCCCTTGACAGCCCTGGGCTGCTCAAATGTCCACATCCATCCCAGAATAGTAACCAGGGCATGGCACCCAAGCCAGCATGAGTGACAGAGCAGGTGGCCAGGGAGAGATGGGACTGTGAAAGAGATGCAGATACTAGATGACAAAGAGGGGAGAACAGAAGAGAGGGCGAGGAGGGCAGAGGAAGGCAGAGGACGAGGTGACAAAATGTTACCTGGGATGCAGTGGGAAGTTAATCAAATAAGAGTGCTGAAAGGCGCCTGGGTGGCACAGTAGGTTAAGTGTCCTACTCTTGGTTTCAGCTCAGGTTGTGATCTCAGGGTCATGAAATGGAGCTCCGTGTGGGGCTCTGTGCTCAGTGTGCAGTCTGCTCTGGATCCTCTCTCTCCCTCCTGCTCATTCTCTCTCTTTCTCTGTCTCTCCCTCCCTCCCTCAAATAAATAAAATCTTAAAAAAAAAGAGGGCTGAAAGCTATCAGTAGAAGGGAGGGGGGAAGGGACAAAAGCAGGGAAGGAACATGGGTTATTTTGCAGAACCAACAGTTCCAGCCAATGAGACACCCAACTAACTAGGTGTTTCACCTGATAGCCCCTTGGTATGTGTGTCTTGCCTGATAGGCCTCATGTGAACCAGTTTGAGCTGGATTGGAGCTGAGCACAGAAGCCTCCCCTCCCCACCCCCGAGTTGTCCTAAAGTAACTACCTTTAGCTCATTGTAATACTAAAATCTTCTCCTGTAGGCGGAATTGTCCACCATTTTTTGAACATACGTTGTATGCACTAACATGTTGACATGCTAGGCATGCAGAATTGAACCAAAATTGCCTATGTAAGCTCCCTGCCCCCACCCCCTCATACGCGGGATAAAAGCTTCCTGTATTAACCTCATGGGGAGAGAGCGCTTTGAGAGTCATCTCCCTGTCTCCTTACATGTAACAAGAACTAAAACCCTCTTCACTTTCAACACTTCCTTGAGATATGTTCAATTTGGTGCACCCCAAGTGGTGAACCCCTTGAGTTTGGTTACAAAGGTGACAGAGAAAAGCAGGCGGACAGGAGTAGAGGGACTTAAATTGCTTAAATGAGAATGACACAGATAGGGAGCAAGCAAGGGGCTGAACCCAAATGACAGGATAAAGTTTGGGTGCATCTAAAACAAAGATAAACCAAGAGACGCTCAGAAAGAGGGGACTTTAGCTGGTAGGATGAACAAGAAGGGCTGTCGTGGTGGCAGGGGTGCGGGAAAGGGGCCCATCACACTCTGCAGTGGGTGATTTGGCCTGGCTGAGATCATTTTCAATGCATACGCCCTTGAGCCCAGCAATTCCACTGCTGGGAGTTCGTCTTAAAGATAGCATGTCACCAGCGGAGAGATACGTGTGAAGGTGATTCTGCTGTTGCTGATGGTGTTCTTGAAAAGTTGGAATTAACTGTGAGGTTGAAGTCTTGTAACCTGTTGGTGGGAACGTACAAAAAGGTTTAGGCCCTGTGGAAAATAGTACGGCCGCTCCAAAAAAGTAAACCCAGCGTTACCGTAAGATCCAGCAATTCCACTTCTGGGTATACACACAGAAGGACTGAAAGCAGGAACTTGAAGAGAGATTTGTGCACTCAGGTTCACAAGCAGCATGACTCACAGCAGCCAAGAGGTGGAAACAGCCCAAGTGTCCCTCAACAGCTGAACGGATAAATGCAACTGGGTTTGTCCATCTAGTCGAATATTTTATCCATACAGTTCAATACTATTTGGCCTCAAAAATGACAGAAATTCTAGGGGCGCCTGGGTGGCACAGCGGTTAAGCGTCTGCCTTCGGCTCAGGGCGTGATCCCGGCGTTGTGGGATCGAGCCCCACATCAGGCTCCTCCGCTATGAGCCTGCTTCTTCCTCTCCCACTCCCCCTGCTTGTGTTCCCTCTCTCGCTGGCTGTCTCTCTCTCTGTCAGATAAATAAATAAAATCTTTAAAAAAAAATGACAGAAATTCTGACACATGCTACAACATAGATAAAGCTTGAGGACATTATGCTGAGTGAAATCAGCCAGTCACAAAGAGATACTGTATGATTTTTCTTCTATGAAGTGCCTAGAGTAGTCAGATTCATAGAGGCAGAAAGTAGGACGGTGGGCGCCAGGGGCTGGGGGCGAGGGGGATAGGCAACAACTGTCTAATGGGGACAGAGTTTCAGTTTGGGAAGATGGAAAAATTCTGGCAATGGGTGGTGGTAATGGCTGCACAACAATGTGGATGTACTTAATGCCACTGAACTGTACACTTAAAAATGGGTAAGATGGTAAATTCTATGCTATGTGTATTTTACCACAATTAAAAAGAATGAAGTCGAGGGGATCTTGGCTGGCTCAGTCAGTGGAGCATGAGACTTTTGATCTCGGGGTTGTGAGTTCAAGCCCCACGCTGGATTTAGAGATTACTTAAAAATAAAAAATTTTTAAAAGATTTTATTTATTTATTTGAGAGAGAGCGACAGAGCATGAACAGGGGGGAGGAGGGAGAGGGAGAGGGAGAAGCAGACTCCTCACTGAGCAGGGACCCCGCAGATGCAGGGCTCGATCCCCCAGGACTCCGGGATCATGACCTGAGCCAAAATCAAGAGTCAGACGCCCAACTGACTGCACCACCCAGGTGCCCCACTTAAAATCATTAAAAGAAAAAAAGAATGAAGTCAAGCCATATGTGCCCATGTTGGAAGGTGTCCATAGGGGGAAAGGTGGGGAATCTGCGATGCTGGCAGTTCTGGGAGGTTGGTGCTAGGCAGCAGGACGAGCATCACTTCCTCTGTCCCACACTGCCATGTTCTTTCAGAAGTAGAACTGAGCTGAGCTAGGACCGTGCCCTGGGACAGCCTGGATTCCTCTGGAGGGTCCCAGCAACCCCCACACAGCCATGCATTGCCCTGCCGTGCTCCTGCTTCTCCTGCCTGGTGGGGCTGAGGCCTTTCGCATCTGTGCCTTCAATGCCCAGCGTCTGACGCTTTCCAAGGCAGCCAGAGAACATGTGATGGACACCTTTGTTCGGGTAGGTTCATCACTGAACGAAAGCTATGTCCATGACCCAAAGCTCCTGGCACTGCCTGACCAGGGCCATTTCCCAGAGAAGAGGGGACATCAAGAGACATGGGTGTGGGTATGGAGATGCGGAGCACATTCCTTCCCTGTCACTGGCCTCAGTCTCCTCCTCTGTAATATGGGAGCAATGTGGTTGGGGTGGCACTCAGTCTTCTCCCAGTTCCTTTTTGGTCCCAATGCTCTCTGTGGGCCTCAGCCAGAGAGCCATATCACTCTTGGCCACACCAGTGCTAGTTCCCCAGGGACCCCACCTTCCTCCTGGGGTCGCTGGCACTGAACGGGGCCAGCCCTCCTGCTGTCCTGCAGATCCTGGCTCGCTGCGACATCATGGTGCTGCAGGAGGTGGTGGATTCCTCAGGCAGTGCTATCTCCCTCCTGCTTCGAGAACTCAATCGGTGAGGAGGGCTCTGTGGGTCTAATCTGCCCCCTCCCGCCCCGGACCCTCAGGGCCCCTGACCCTGGCTTTCCCTATCCTGGCAGATTTGATGGTTCCGGGTCCTACAGCTTCTTGAGCAGCCCCTCGCTGGGGCGCAGCACATACATGGAGAAGTACGTGTACATCTACCGGTAAGCACGGATGGTGGCCAGGCTGGACTTGGCACTTGGCCTGGTGTGAGATGCCTCTGTAGTCCCAGAACTACAGGCTCCTTCCTCCTGGGGTGGCCCTCATCTTTTCATTGTACTTTTTTTCCCTCAGTAGTTTTATTTTGGGATCTTACTCTCCTCTACCCTAGCCAGCTTTGATGCCCATGTGTCCCTACAGCAGAAGGCCTTTGTTATCCATGCACAGATGTGGGGCCCCTCTGCCTCTCACCTGTAGAAGCCACTGCAGGGGCTCAGGGCAAGGCTGGCCTCCTCTTTGGGAGTGGCCTGGCTGAAGCTTCTGGGAAGAGACTCAACAACAGGGGCTTTTTGTGGGACTTGGGCAGACCCAGTTTGCAGAGACAGCCCTAAGCCCTTAGGACAGCCTGGGGCAGGGGAGCCCTCTGGGGTCAGGATGGAGAGGGCAAGGGGGGTGGTCAGATAAGACCTATTTATACAGATGAAATCATATGTCTAGAATTCACTCCAAAATAACAAGGTGGGGTCCAGAAACACATCCACATGGGAATGCTCATAACAGCCCCAAATTGGAAATACCAATCCGAGTGTGCACCAGCTGCTGACCAGATGAACAAAAGGTGGTCTCTTTATACACTGGAATGTTACCTGGCCACAGGAAGGAATGAAGAAGCTTGGAGCCATGCTGCTGTGTGGATGGACCTTGAAAACCCGTGCTGAGGGGAAGGAGCCAGACACAAAAGACCACATGTTCTTTTGATTCCATCCACACAAAGTGTCCAGAACAGGCAAATCGACAGAGAGGAGACACATCAGTGGCTGCCAGGGGTGGGGGAGGAGGGCAAGGGGGAGCCACTGCTCATGGGTACCAGGTTTCTCTTTCGGGCCGTTAAGAATGTTCCCAAACTGAATGTGGCGATGGTTTCACAACCCTGTGAATGTACTAACCACCAGCAAATTGTGCATTTTAAACAGGCGAATTCCATGGTATGTGAATTATATCTCAATAAAAACAAATTCTAGAAAAGCAGCTAGGAAAGCTGCAGTCACATGAAACGGGGCTGGTAGTGGAGGGCCCCTCGCTGAGTGCCAGCACTAGCAAACCAGAATCAGTGATGTGGGGCCACTGCTTTTCGTCCCTTCATCCCCCAGGTCACACAAGACGCAGGTCCTGGATTCCTACATGTACGAGGACAAGGATGATCTATTTGCCCGGGAGCCGTTTGTGGCCCAGTTCACTTTTCCCAGCAAGGGTAGGAAGGGAAGAAGGGTGGCTCTGCTATGTGGGAGCAGGAAGGAGGGTCTGGCTGGCTGTACTGAGGGCTTGGTTACTGGGAAGAGGCTGGGTGGGGAATGCCCAGGAGTGGGTGGGAGTCCTCCATCCCTGGGGCCTTGTAGTCCTTCCCAGCTTGGTGCTGGTCCCACTGCACACCACTCCGAAGGCTGTAGAGCAAGAACTGAATGCCCTGTACGACGTGTTTCTGGATGTCTCCCAGCGCTGGCAGACTAAGGTAGGGCTGGGCAGATCACACAGGGGGGCTGGAGACAGGAGGGCTGGGTGGCCAGGTCTGACTGCTGCCCCCCTCTCCAGGACATGATCCTGCTTGGGGACTTCAATGCTGACTGTGCCTCACTGACCAAAAAGCGCCTAGGTGAGCTGCTGCTGCGAACTCAGGCAGGCTTCCACTGGGTGATTGCCGATGAGGAGGACACCACAGTTCGGGCCAGCACCCACTGTGCTTATGACCGCATTGTGCTGCACGGGGAGCGCTGCCAGAGTCGGTTGCACTCCGCAGCTGCCTTTAACTTCCCCAGGAGCTTCCAGCTCACCGAGGAGGAGGTAAAGGGGTGAGGCAGGCACGGGTTCACGGGCAAGCCCCTCAGCCCCGACACTGATGCTCTCTCCCACTGCGTACGTCCAGGCCCTCAACATCAGCGACCACTACCCTGTGGAAGTAGAGCTGAACCGGGTGGCACCCAGGGTCCAGCCTCTTGGCCTGGCTGCTCTGTTGCTGCTGCTGCTACTCCTGCTGCCCCAGCTGGGCCTGCTGGCCTGAACCAGCCTGGAGCCTGCTGCCCACAGACGTGAGGACTGTGCTGCCTTCAGGACTCAGATCCTGGTCTCTCCTGTGTGCTCCCGGACTGCTCTGGGGCTGGAGAGACTCCTGCGGGGCTTCAACTGCAGCCCTCCTCCATCTGATTATAGCTCTGCCGTGCTGGACTGCAACCCTTCTCCATCTGCCTTTTCTTTGATTTGGCTTGTGTTCTTTGGTGGGGCCCCTTCCTGGCATTAGAATGTAGAAGGCGGCGGGGGCCCTGAGGCTAGACCCATGCCACTCTGCCCCCAGCTAACGTCAGGAGTGGGGATAGAGCAGGCTCCAGGGCTGGGGGAGGAGAAAAGGGGGCTCAGGTGATTTTGGCTCAACTGCAGGACTTAGAAAAGGGAATCACAACAGACCAAAAGATTTTATTATGACAAAAAGGAAACTTACATACCGAGAACAAAAAAGCTAAATTGCAGGGATACTGCGTATGTGGAGCTGATGTGCCACAGGGCCATTTTTATTGCACACAGGAACTATATGAATCAGTATTAAGATTCTAGCAGATACAAGGATCGATAAGCAGTTCACACATACAAATAGTAACTAGTGAACAGAAAATGTTTAAGCTCCTTGTAATCGAATAAATGAAAATAGCTGCAAACAGGCCTGCTGCCTGTCAGGCCCATGTTCCCAAACACCGTGCAGCCCAGCCTCCAGCCTCCCCCAATCCAGGGTACCGGCAGTCCACACTGGCTGGCATGTGTACAAGGCGTGGCTCAGACTGGTTACCAAGGCTACAGGTGCATACAGAAAATAGATGTACAGCTTATGTAACTAATAGCAACTGCGTGGATAAGCGGTCGTGCAGGTAGAGACTACAGGATAGGATACTTAGCAAAATGTTAACAGTGATTCTGCTGTGTGTGGGTATCATAGAACCCTTCCCCAGTTTCATTTTCCAGAGGACAGAGCTCAGTAAAACCGGCTAGCAGGATATCCAGGCCATTTCAGCACTCAAGTATTTACGGTTTAGAATCATCTCAAGGTCGAAAATAAAGCTAATTTTAAACCTTAGAAATGGCTGCTAGTAATTACAGGCGGCCAGTGGACTCTCAGGGCCACAGGGATTAAATGCAGCACACAGCTGTCTGGGGAAACAGCAGAGGGGCACTGCAACCTCTGCGCCCAACTCTGGAACCAGATCTCTTTAGGACCCTCTTCTGGGTGGAGAGCCACAGGCCATTAGGCCTAGTGGAGACACCCAGGGCTTGTTTTTGCTGCCCTAGGATACTGAGCCTAATGCTACTCCTGTAACCCTGGCACGCAACCGAGGTGCCAGACAGCATGCCAGAATCCCCAGACTAAGGGGATCTGCACAGTGCTTGCCAAAGGTCTTTTTGCCTATGGGCCATTTCAGGTGGGGGGGGGGGTTAAGTCGGGATGGACACTGGCCAGAGTGGTCAAGGACATGAAAAGGAGGCCCCAGAAAGGTGGTGTGTAGTCTGACTGCTGCCTTACAACCTTGAAGTATTCAAGGGTTAACGGGAGGATCCATCTCCTAGAGGGCTGGTTAAAACATGGCTGGAACCATGCCTAGTCTCACTTCTCCCCATTTCCAGTTACGCTGCTGGTCTGGGATCCTCAGGAGAGCTTCCACAGCAGCCACAATAAGCCCTTAGGCCACAAGCCCTTTTTCGTGACTGGGGCAGGGCACTTCACTAAAGCAGCACTCAATGCCTATGGATTCATCACAGACTGAACTTGCAAAGCAAAATTTTGAACTCAACTTCTGATCTAGGAAGGTCCAAGTCAATGTCCCAGCTAGACAACCGAAAGGATGCTGGTCCTGGCCAGCTTATCAGCTGCCGCCTTCTCAAAGGACAGTGACGAGTTTCCAAAGAGCACCCCCCAACTCCATGAATCCAGATGCAAAGACAGACAGGAAGTAGGATTTATTGGTGGGCATGAATAGGGAGGGGGCAGTGCTGAGGTTCTCATGAGTGCAGAGCCCTCCATTTGTCCAAGGGGCCACGATTAGGGATGTATTTGACTCCACAGCCATCTGGGATAAGCCGTTTTTCAGCCACCATGTCTTCAAATTCGTCTGCATTAAACTTAGTAAAGCCCCACTTCTTGGAAATGTGGATCTAGAAAGAGATGAAGAAAATGTCAACAGGAAGCCTGGACGCTGGGGAAAGCAAAGGCAGGACAGTGGTTTCAGCACGACTCACCTTCTGGCGGCCAGGGAACTTGAACTTGGCCCTGCGTAGGGCCTCAATCACATGCTCCTTGTTCTGCAGCTTGGTACGGATGGACATGATGACTTGGCCAATGTGGACCCTGGCTACTGTGCCCTGGGGCTTTCCAAAGGCACCCCGCATACCTGTCTGCAGCCTAGATTGGAGATAGCATGAGGTCAGACCTCAATGTCTACTGGAAAGGGGTGTCTCCAAGGTCCCTTAGGGCAACCCATACATCAACAGGCTGCATACACTACCAAGGAGGCTACTGTTTGCAGCCATTGCACACTGGGCCCCCATGGAGAAAGAGGACAGTCGGCTTAATTGGCTGCAGAGAACAGAAAACTCAAAAACAGACTAGGCAGTCCCTACAAGGTATTGCTGGGCTCATCTGAAAGCCCTGCAACCTGAGACTGCTTCAGCTACCTGATTGCTGGCAGATGGCTGTCATCCAGACTAAAGCTCCTCCCTCAGAAGCACCTCCCTCCACCTGTCAGCAAGAGTCTGTCTTAGTCACAATGCTTTTTATGTTTGTTTCTGCAAGTCAATTCTGTGCGGTGGTATGAGGGGAAAATGGTTCGTTAAAATACATCTGGTAGCCTTTAACCTGGCTTTATTACAGATGGTTGAATTCTGCATTGTGAGGCCATCTCTCTGCCCTGATGAAAAAAGTCAAGGCAAACAAGGGTCTCAAGTTATGGGAAAACACCTGAAGAGGCAGAGACCCAGGACCCAGCTCACCTGTCAGCTCCAGCACAGGACAACATCTTGTTGATACGGATGACATGGAAGGGATGGAGCCGCACTCGGATGTGAAAACCATCTTTGCCACAGCTTTTCACCATGTACTTGTTGGCACAAATACGGGCAGCCTCCAGGGCTAGGTTGGCAACGGGGGGCGGGGAGGCAGCAGAGTGAGACAAGACAGCACAGAAGCATTTACCATACCCTCCCTGGCTCTCACAGTACATCTGTATTGACTATATTGACAAAGGCTCACCATCGGATACTCATGATTAACTGATATATCCAAGGCAGTTTGTTCTGGGTCTGGTGGTGGAGGGGGCAGTCAGAAGGGATGGAATGAGTAACAGGGAATCCTGCCTCACCTTCAGAGGAGAGCTGCTCATATTCATCTGACACCATGTGGCCACATAGAGGGAACTCATCCACTTTTGCCTTCTTCCGCCCCAGGTCAAAGATGCGGATCTTGGCATCTGGAAAGAATTGGGGTGTCTGTGGGGGGGGTGCCGCAGGCAACTGAGTCAGTGCAGCCAAACCAGTTTGGGAACTCTCCCACTACTTACCAGGGACACCTCTGCAGAAGCGAGACTTTGGATACGGCTTGTTCTTACAATACCGGTAACTGCGGAGAAGGGGGGAACCCAAATTTACAGTTCACAAGTGAACCCAACAATAAAACATTGAGGGCTCTCTTAAGACCAAAGGACGGCTGAGAATGGTAGACAACAACGTGTCAATCTCCAGCTGTCTCTACCCCTGGAAACTGGCTCTAAGCAAGACATGGTCAAAACAAGGTGGTCAGAAGCTAGAGGACACCCATGCTAAGAACATAAAAGCAAAAAATCTCACTTGATCACTTATAGTTTCATACTTCACCTAAGGTCAACAGGTCCAAAAGGGCTCTTCCAGTTTAAAAAAACCCTCTCACTTCAAGGCACTGCAAATTTGCTGAATATTAGTAACTCAGTTCATGCCATCCACCAACTTTTGGGCACATGGCATTAAATCGGCCTCCGGACCACGTGTGAAGAGATACTGACGCCCCCTGCAGGGCACTCGAGGCGGCTGAGCCCGCTTTTCGGGACGGCTCTTGGCGTCCGAGAAGGCACGGGCATGTCGCCCGGAAATAAGACCCGGAGAGCACACAAAGGCCCTGAAAGGGTATGGAGCCTAAAAAGGTGGCGAATTTCCAAGACAGGAGGGAAGGAAGGCAGGCATCGCTTCCAACCCGAAAGTGACGGAGCATATATAATCCAGGGTAATTCCGCCATCCCAACAAAATAGAGGAAGCGCTAGAGAGCGGCATTAACTTTTAAAGAAACAGTATAAACGAAGACCCCCCCCCCCAGCGACCCGGAAGGTATTGGGAAAAATGTGGAGTCTGTTCCCAGTACGGAAAAATTGCACTAGAGGCCCCACCCCACGGTTGCTTTTAGTGGCGAAATACAGTTCTCCCTCCTTTTTCACAGCTGCCAAATTGCACGGATTCGGCACTCACCACCGGGCGGGGCGGCGGCCCATGGCGACACCAGGATCTTCAGTGGCTACAACGAAACAAAGTCGGACAGAAGATGAGGACAGGCCTTAATCTAGGCCAGAGAATCAACAAGGCCACCGCATAGATCTAGCACCTCCACTACTCACCGCGCCGAAGGAAAAGAGGCGCTCCCACGCCTGCGCATGCTTTATATAGGCGGACTATCTTCGCGTATAGGTACCATAGAGTCCTGGCCACAGAGGATGGACGCTCTGTCACACTTCCCGGACCATAGACGCAGCGGCGTTCTGCGCCTGCGTACTGGCGTGGACTCCGCACAGGCGTAGAACAGGGGCATACTGAGCGTTAGCATATGGGCAGCCAGCTGGCCAATCTGGCCTCGCCACATCGGCAGGAGAAACCTGTTTCCGGCTGGCCATCTTGGGTGTACAGCTCTTGCCCGAGGCTTTGCCATAACTATGAAAGACATATATTCCTGGAATTGAAAGAAGGAAAGTACCCTCGAGTGGGGCTTACGGTGGCTGCGTGCGTGTTCCTGGAGGTCACGAGGCTGAGACCAGCCCTGTGAGCCTCCCTCTGGGCTCCAGGGCTCCACGCACACGCCATGCTGGAGTCTCGGTCCGCGTTCTTTTGTCGGCGGAGCGGCAGGCTTACCCCGCCCAGGTCTCCCCCGCCCTAACCGAAGAGTCCGGACCTGGCTTTGCTGCGAACTACGCGCTTATCCCCCGGTCACTGGAGACACGGGGCGGGGTTGCGCCCTCTCGCGAGAGAAAGGCCAAGAGAAGCCTCCCCCCCCATGATCCGGGGCCCGAGAGACCCCGTGTGCACCTTAACTCCCGCCCCGCCCACCCTGATCTGGCAGAGATAAGAGACATTATGCTCCCCAGGGTGTCTTCGAGAGGGAGGGCGGCGACCCACCCAGGATGGCAAAGGAATGCTGTCGTTCCTTCCCTGGTTGCGCCCCACCCCTAGCCTCTGAGAGCGGCCTTCCTGGGCGCTCCTGGGCGCTTCCACCCTCCCAGGACCCAGATTGTTGGCCCTGCCACACATACTCTTTTCCCCTCCCACTGCGTGCCAGCGCCTGGAGAGTGTGCCTCTGAAATGGTTCGCAATAAATCGCCCACCACCAAGAACAGTATTCAGAAAGATGGGCAGAATTAGTGTTTGAGTTACCAGCGATCTCAGTAACCGCCGGAAGAGTCCACACTTCTGGTGGTGGGGATAGAAGAAAGGTAACAAAGTCTTTCCCATGTCACTTGATAAGTGTGGCCTATCGAGGAGGGAATCCTGCTCAAGCACACTTGTTCTTCTCCAGGACCACCTGTCACTTGAGTAAGTGCCTGCAGGTCCCTTTGTGGTTTCCACTTAACAGCAATGGTGCAGAGTATTATCCAGGGCACCCAGCTCCCCATCCATCCAGGGACTCTGGTTCTGGAAACTGGGTGAGGGCCTGTGATTCCACTGGAGCAACGAAAGTCAGGTTATATTTTTCCCGTACCTAGAGCATTTAGAGTTAAATATATCAAGCGTGCTGTAGCTCTCTGCCTGCTTAATTCATTCATGGTGATTTTTTTGGAAGTAGGCTCCACACCCAACATGGGACTTGAACTCATGACCCAGGGATCAAGAGTCTCATGCTTTACCGACTGAACCGACCAGGCACCCCCATGGCAATCTTTTCAGAGCTTTTCAAAGATGTAAGTGTTCCCACTCTAAAGATTCTCTCAAAGCTTCACTAAAAAGAACTGCTTCCGGGCATTCCGTGGAACATAGTGGTAGGGTGCTCAGATCGACTGTGATGAATCTAACCTCAAATTCCTCTCGCCCTAACACTGGGTTCCCCCCCAACACTTCGGATTCCCTTCTCTTCCTCATACCAAGACAGTCCCGGCTTTGAAACACATCAAATAAAGGACACCATTAGTCCAAGTTTCAGTCAACCTATAAAGTGTAGTGCTAGATTTCCCACCACCATATGTAGTACCAGATTTAATCTGTAACTTCTACTAATTACACCTCAGTCAGTGACTTCAGCACCACTGAGTGTCTCCATATACCTCCTTAGTCTAACAGCCCGAGAATCCATTACCATAATATTCAAATAGGATTCATTTGTTGGATACCAGTTAAATCTGGGGATTTTTACTGATGTGTGGGCTATTTCCTCATGGTTCAGACTTTGTCCTAATGGGCCATTCTGTGATTGTGCCCTAGTTATGGGCTGAATGGCAAAGGGGCTGTTGCACAGGGTCTCAAACACAACATGAGTTTCCTTGCAAGACACCTACCCCAGATGAGGTAATCACACATAGTCTAGCACACAAATGCGAGTCCTGTAGACACAGGAAAGCAGCTACTTCCACCCACAAATGAGGCACAGAGAGACTGATGGCACCCCCATTCTCAGCTTCACCTGAGGCCAACCAGATGTCCCAGTTCCAGGCTTCAGGGTCCCACTCCTCCAACCAGTGCCCTACCTTTCACATGAGAAACACAGCCTGGGAATTCAGCTGACTTTGGGATTCTGTAACCTGCACAACTAAACCTTGTGTTTGATTTTCAGCCCTGTCAACCCTCGCAGGTAGAGGAAGTAAGAGAATTTTTAGGGCTGTCATGGAAGTTCTCTGGTTGTCATACGGTGACTTGACCTGAGAGGTAAGGAACCTGAACTTGTCCCTTTTTCTCTGTGCACTCTCAGGTGCATCAGGAATGGTCCCACACCACAGTCTTTGTAGCCATCCTTACCGCCTTGACAGTCCAGGGCAGCAGCTGCTCCGCCTCCCCGAGGTGCTTGCTGCGGTTGGCCCCTCACCCCGGGTAACCGCCGCAGGTAAGGGCCTGACGAATTACTAGGTCCCTGCCGGCCACGGGTGCCTCCGGTCCCCCTTCCCGTTGGCGAGGAGCTGAGCCCTGCACTCCAGCCCAAGGGCATGACCAGACCGGTCCCCACATTCCATCTTTTTGGGTCCATCGTCTGGGACCGCTCCCAGTTCCAATCCTGTATCAGTTGGGCATGAGTTAGAATACAAGAAACAAAGTTTTTCAACAGACGTAATTGAATATGAGCAGTCGGTCACTCAGGGATTGGACGACTGGAGTCACAGAGGTAATACAGGAGGAAGCTGCTGCCCCTAGAACAAGGGGAACAGGGGAAGAGGTTGGCGTCACCAGGAGCCTGGAAGCCAGGATGAGGGGGCCTTGAAGAGCCAGAGCCTGGACCTCTGAGGAGGGGCTGCTGCAATTTCTCAGGGAAGGAGGAAGCCGCATTATCCACCAAGAGGGGAAACAGGGCAGGAGATAATCTCTCAGGCACCATCTTCCAGGTCGCTAATGCTTTCTTCAGCGGCACCTATCTGTGGTTTAATCCGTCTGTTGGGATTTTTATTTCAATGACAGTGTTTTTTTACTTCTAAAGTTAGTTTTCAAATCTGCCCGGACGCTTTTCTTGTTTTTATTTTATTATTATGATTTTTTTAAAAGGTTGTATTGATTTATTTGAGAGAGAGAGTATGAAAGAGAAAGCACGAGAGGCGGAAGGGTGAGAGGGAGAAGCAGACTCCCCGCTGAGCCGGGAGCCCCATGCGGGACTCCATCCTGGGAGTCCAGGATCATGACCTGAGCTGAAGGCAGACGCTTAACCGACTGAGCCACCCAGGCGCCCCTGCTTTTCTTGTTTTTAAAGGAAGCTCTACAGCCAACACGGGGCTCGAACTCACAACCCCGAGACAAGGCCAGATGTGCCCAGGTGCGCTGTGCCTGAGCCTTTCACATGATTCTTATCTTCTTGATGCTTTCTCCTGTGTCTTTCTGTTGTATCTCAGAGGCTACCGAAGATCTGGGGAGTCGGAGTAGCTGTCTGTCTCAATAATGCAAACAATGTGTAAATATCTGTGAGCACTGCTCTCTGATCTCATGAGAATTCAAAGGTAATGCCAGTCCCTGTTTTGATGTGTCCCCCCCCCCCCCGGCCGCCTGCCCTGCACCATGAAGCGCAAGAGCAGAAGGCGGTTCTCTTTCTCAGCCTCCTCCCTTTTTCTTCTGTGCTGGCCCAAGGCCCGCCTGGGGGAGATTCACCTGGGCTCACCGCTCATGCCTTCAGGACATACTGCTGTGCCACCACACGTGCCCCAGGAAGCTCCAAGTGAGGGAGCGAGCCAGACTGTAGAGCACAGCCCACAAAAGGGGGTCAGGCTTGAAGCCCCATGCCTCAGCCACCTGCTAGCTAGTGATTCAGAAGAAGCCGCTCAACCCATTTGTGGTGTTTTCCTCATTTCCTCATCTGGACAATGGGGCTAACACCGCTAACAGCCACCAAGGGCTGCCGAGGGCTGCCGGGAAGATGGGATGGGAGGAGTCTAGGCACGCCGCAAACAAACACTCACAGCCATTACCAAAGTTTCTGTTCTCTGGCCTTTGAGAGTTACACCCTGGGAATGTCGGTAGGGCCAGTCCTGTCTTTGACAGACCTGCTGATTGTCAGGAGGGTGGGCACCGTCTTCAACTGGAGATCGCGGACCCATCTTCAGCTGGGCCCCCGGGAGTCCTGAATGAGGGAAGCCTGGGGTGAGATATCCTCTTCCAGGCAGGGTGGGTTTGCTCTGTCAGGAGCCCGGAGGTACTACCACGAGGAGGGGGGGGAGAGGGGGGGCAGTTCCTCTCTCAGCCAGGGATTCGCTGAAGCCCCTCAGCTTGCAGCCAGGAGAAGGCAGCCCCTGTTCATGGATACTAGGACTGGAGTGGGAGGGTTCTTCCCCCGCTCACTCAGACCCACTTCTTTTTATATCCCTGTCCTTCCTTTGCCCCGCCGAGGTGACCCTTCAAGAACACTGGTTTTAGGCGGGATCTCAGTTCTGCCCTCTCACCTTCTGAAAGCCCTTACTCCTCCTCGCACCGCACCCTGGAAACCCAACCCAGCAGCTCCTCCACACAGTCCCTGCCGCGTCCCTGCTCCCTCCTCTGTTTTCATTTGCTCTGCTTCCTTGGGGATTTCTCCTGCTTACCTGCAGGCCCCCTATGCATTTAAACAGCGTAACTAACCTTTTCTCGTTCCATATTTCCTTGTCTTGCTCTCAAACTGGACTGGCATCCCTGGACGGCAGCAGTTGGGTGTCAGAGTGGCACCGCCCCCAACCCCACCCTCCCCCCACCCCCAGACCTGGCCAGGCTGCACTGGATCCTGTGGCCAACTGTCCAGGGCTACAGGGATTGGACCAGCGGGTCAACCCGCCAGCCTGGGTAACGGAGGAATTGGCAACAGGGACTCAAAAATTCTTTTTTTTTTTTTAAGATTTTATTTATTTATTTGACAGAGAGAGACAGCCAGCGAGAGAGGGAACACAAGCAGGGGGAGTGGGAGAGGAAGAAGCAGGCTCCTAGCTGAGGAGCCTGATGTGGTGCTTGATCCCAGAGGAGCCTGATGTGGGGCTCGATCCCAGAGCACCAGGATCACGCCCTGAGCCGAAGGCAGACGCTTAAGGACTGCGCCACCCAGGCGCCCCAGGGACTCAAAATTTCTGCCCCAAGTCTCCTCACTGTCCTCACACACGGGAACGAGGCCTTTTGTGCCCAAGATACACAACTCAGAAATCATCAATTGAGAGTTTAAAACATTTGCTTATATAAAAATATCTAACTTCACGACGCCTAGCCGGCTCGGTTGGTGGAGCCTGCGACTGTTGATCTCGGGGTTGTGAGTTGGAGCCCCACGTTGGGTGTAGAGATCACGTAAGAAGAAAACCTTTTGAAAAAAAATGTGCGACTTCTTGACGGCCCAAACCAACAAGCCTCCTCTTTCAAGACAAAAGACATACTGAGGGAAAATATTTGCAACATACATAACAAAGAACTAACAGCCCTAGTGTAGGTCTTTGGGGGAGGCAATTACTTAGTGTCTATTAACATTTTAAATGCCCGTCGGTTTTGACCTTCCACTTAGAGGTAGTTATCCTAGAGGGAGACTGACACACGCTCACAGTGGGAAGTTGCGGCGCCAAGATGAATTGCGGAGAGAGAGCGTGAGAAGAGAAAAGGTGAAAGTCCATCAGTTGGGGATTCGTTATGTGAATTATGGTACATGTCTGCTATCGAATACCACGTGGCCAGAGAAGAAATGAGCTAGACATTTGTTTACTGACATGGTTTTCAAAGACCTACTGCTAAGGAAAAGAACATCACAATGAAACGTACGGGGTGGAAAAATACATAAATACAACAAAATAAATGTATAGGGTGTAAAACTGTGTGAATAACTACGTTGGCGATTGCATTAGAAGAATATAGTCAGAAGAGAGAAACAAAATTGTTAACAATGTGGCTTAAAATAATGTTGCTTTGTAAAAGTTTTCAATTACGTGCTGTAAAAATATGCAGGGGGGTAGTGGAAAATGGTGGAGCCACCGTGGAAGGCAATTCGGCAGTTGCTTTCAAGAGCAAAGCATCCAGGGGCGCCTGGCTGGCTCAGTCTCAAGAGCATGGGACTCTTGATCTCGGGATTGTGAGTTCAAGCCCCACCTTGGGTGCAGAGATTCCTTAAATGAGATAAAATCTTTAAAGCTAAGCACCCATCTGCACAGGACCCATCGATTGTACCCTTGGGCATTCATGCCAAAGAAACAGAAACTTAGGAACACACGAAAACCTGTACGTGAATGGTCCTGTAGCAGGGGTATTTGTAGAAGCCTGAAACTGGAAACAAGCAAGGCGTCCTTCAGTAGGTGAATGCTTGGGCCGACTGGTTGAGCCACACCAAGGACTGCAGCTAGCAACACCAAGGAAGAACTAACGATGGATACACGCAGCAATGTGGATGGACTGCAAGGGCATTAAGTGAGGGCCGGGGGCGGGGACCGGGAGCCCATCCCAGGTTACTGATACCTACCGCATACTGCATGGTCCCATTTACCCAACAGCGTTCAAATGACAAAATTCTAGACGAGAATGCAAGATTGGTTGCCGTGGGCTGGGAGGGGATGGGAGGAGGCTGTGGTTATGTGAGGTCAACAGGAGGGGTCCTTGTGAGGGAATCGACTGGACACGGACGCCCGTGGGAGTCACGTGAATCTACACGCGTGATGAAACTGCAGAGCTGTGCGCGCGCACGCACGCACACACGGATGCAACTCACACGGAGCAGCTCTCGGATGGCACCGATGCCATTTCCTGGTGTGCAATTGCACTAGACGTGCAACATGCTGGCCCTAGGGGAACTGCGGCAGGCGCCCTGGCGTCTGTCACTTCCCGTGACTTTCTTTACTTCAAGATACAAGTTCAAAGCAAAAGCACACAAGCAGGGCTTGGCGTGGACAGACAGGACGGCTTGCTCGACTCTGCACAGAGAGTCCCTACTCTCCTCCACTCGCCGGGGACGTCAGTCTAGGCGTCCGGCAGTTCCCAGGGCCCGGCCTCTAGCAAGAAGCCCGTGGGAGCTGAGCGGAGAGGGGCGCGTAGGCGACCGGCTTGTTTTGATAGGGCAGAGGAAGTGTCCGTCAGGCCACAGGGGCTGGGCTTCCTCAGGCGGCCTGGGGGCGGGTCCCGTGAGGAGCCGAGCTTGGTCATTGGCGAAGCTAGCCGGAAGGGGACAGGAAGGCGGTGCCCCGCCACATGCGGGGCGGGGCTTCCGGTGGGCGCGCTGAGGGACGCGAGAAGACCGACCCGAGGCGGTCAGGGCGGGGCCCAACACGCCCGGACGACGGCCCCTCCTTCTCGACACCGCCCCCCATCCCTGCGCTCCGCCCTCCGCCCCTCCGGGTCCGGGACCCGACCAGAGGCCCCGTTTCCCGAGACCTGGGGGCCTACCCATTCTCACGCGGAGAGGCCGAGGAGGAGCCTCTATCGAGTCCAGGCCCCGGGAGGCCGTGGCGGGGGCCGGGGGAGGGGAGGGGCGGCTTCGTCGGGCTTCTCTCCCGCTGCCCCTCGCAGGCCCCCGCCATGCCGTCCTGAGGGTGTTTGGCCCCTAGATGGCCAGGGACAGTGTATTGGGGCCCCCAGGGGCCTAGTGACGGGGGGGGGCTGGCAGGGTGGGCGGCGATCCCACCGGGATGACAAAGGGCCCGGTCACTCCGTCTCCAGTCCCTCCCAGTCTTGGCCTCTGAGAGCAGCCTTGCTGTGCGCTCCTGGGCACTTCCACCCTCCCAGGGCCCAGACTGTGGCCCTGCACCCCCCCCTACTCCTTGCCCGGCCCACTGTGTGTTCCAGCGCCCCTGAGCGTGTCTGGGACGGTTCTCTGTAAAGCATAGATCCCAAAATCCCAGCACCACGCGCGCGCGCACACACACACACACACACACACACACACACACGCCTAGTATCCAGGAAAACGTGGGCAGAGCTGGGGCCAGTACCCGGGAAGGGAACGTGGTGTTCGCCAGAGGTATCTGTCCACACTTCTGGGGGCGGGGACAGTAGAAAAGTAACAAAATCTTCCCCGTGTCACTCGACAGGTGCGGCCCCTTGAGAGGGAATCCTGCTCAAGCACACCCGTGTTCCAGGACCACCTGTGGTTGGGACCATCAGCTGTGCCTGCCTGCCTCTCACCTGGGGAGGTCAGTCAAGGTGAGCCTGGCAGAGAAAGCTCGTGGCTTCTCTAGAAGTGGGTGCCATCAGGAACCATCCATCCCTGTGGTTCTCACGCTGGAGGGCTGCCTGGGAACGCCTGGTGGTTCTCACACTGGAGGGCTGCCTGGGAACACCTGGAGGGCTTGTTCAAACTCAGGTCACTGGGCTCCACCCCAGAGTCTCTGATCTTGCAGATCTGAGGTGGGGCCTGAGAATGGGTGCCTCTAACAAGCTCCTGGCTGGTGCTGCTGCTGGTCTGAGACCCCTCCCTCTGCCGCGCTGTGAGAAGCAGGGCCCTGGAGGCCTGAGACTCCTAGGTGTGTGTGTTTGTGTGCTCCCTGCCCTCCCTGGGGCTGGCTCCTTTGCAGGGTCCCCACAGGTCTGGCAAATGCCAGGAGGATGCTAGCCCTCGAGAGGGATCCGGGACTTCCCGTTGAGTGGCAGTCACCCTTTCCTGCCCAGGTGGGCTGGAGGGCACCGTCCATGCCCAGGTGGGAGAAAGGTGTCGGCTTTGTCCAGGTGCTCGGGAATTCCCAGGCTGGGGCTGGTAACGTCTGGCCGTGTAAGAGAGAGGGGCGGAGATCAGATCCGTGCCTGGGAGTGGGGATGGAAAGAACTCTCTGATGAGGCAGAGGAAAGACCCGAATGCTGGGCTTGGGGATGGAAAAGGAACATGGGCCCTGAGATCCAGAGCGTGGATTTGCGGGGGGCAGGGAGCGTGGAGACCACACAGGGGGCTGTCTGCCCAAGAACGGCCCTGAGGGTTGTCTGTGCGTGCGGTCGGCCCTCTAGCTGGTGGGAAGCCGCTGCCTTTCTTCACCAGGGTGGTCTCCCAGCTCCTGGCTGATGCTGCGCAGACCTGCTCAATGCCCGGCACCACCGCCCACCCACTGTGGCCGGTCTTGCTGGTGATTGGTGTTGGTTTGGCTCCATGCTGGCCTGTTGTCTAGTCGAGTGGCAGGCGAAGTGCGAGGCCAGTCACTGGCCACCGTTTGTCCCCAGAAGGAGCAACCCTGGGACCCCAGCACCTGAGCGCATCCTGGCCATGGGACCAGATGGAGTAGCCTTTGGCTTTCGTTTTCCGTGTTCACCTCCTTGACCCCCTTTACCTCCTGGGTCATCGGGCTTTGCCTTGTGGACTGCTTCAAGCTTTCTGGATAATCATGAGATGAGCCCTGAGTCACATCTTGCTTCTATTTTTCCCCCCACTTTGTCACTTGTCCCTTGACTTTGTGGTTTGGGGCTTGTGTTTGGTCAGGCAGACAATTTTAGTTTTTGTGTCATCGGACTTTCCAGGCTTTTCCTTTTTCTTTTCTTTCTTTTTTTTTAAGAGTGATTTGAGAGAGCGGGCATGTACACGCACATGGGGGAAGGGGCGGGGGAAGAGGGAGAGAGAGAATCCTCCAGCAGACTCCCCGCTGAGCACGGAGCCCCACACGGGGCTCTATCCCAGGACCCTGAGATCATGACCTGAGCCGAAACCGTGTCCGACGCTCAACCGACTGAGCCACCCAGGCGCCCCGGCTCTTCCGTCTTGGGAGGGTTGCAAACAAAACATAGAGAAAGCCAGAGAAAGAAAGAAGAATATGCAACAGAGCTCCTGTGTGGCCCACAAAGCCCAAGGAGTGTGCTTTCTGCCCTTTGCATGGGAGTTGCCAGCCCTGGTGTCAGTCCTGGTGCAGGGGCCGGAAGCTCTTTCCCATCCCAGCAGCCCGTTCAGCACCAACACCACTGAGCTGTGAGGCCCCCACCCAGGCCTGAGTGGCAGGAGGCTCCGGACCTCCACTGTCCCCACCCAGTGGCCCCATGCTGCCCCCCCCCCCCCCGTGTCCTCTCCTTCCCCAGGGGTGGGGGCAGCTTGCCCTGCCTGAGGCAGGTAGGGATCACTCTCTGTGCACACAGGCGTGGCCCCTGCTCTCCCCGCCCCTCCCCTCCCCTCCCCTCCCCTGCCCTCCAGCCTCCACCATGCAGCTGGCAGGTGGGTGGGGGTGGGGAGCGGAGAGGGGCAGGCCCCTTTGTGGGGGTGCAGACCAACAGGCCCCTTTTCTTCAATGACGGTGTCAGGTGGCCCCGTGTGCGTGCTGGGCTCTGGTGGCTCAGGTGGTGGCAGGCACCAGCTTGCAGTGGGTAGGGGGCGGGAGGGGGTGCAGGTGGAGGCGCAGCTGTCAGTCCAGCGAAAGAGCTCCCACTGTGGCCACGGGAGCCCAATGGCATCTCCTTTCCCCGGAGAAGTGCCCGCCCCATCTTTCCTGGCTGGGACTCAGAGATGACTTCCCGGTGACACGCTCGGACTCGCTCAGCTCTGAATTTGTCACACAGGTTCTGGGGGTGGTGCTTTTCCCCTTGGCTGTCACTGCCGGGCAATACGGGGGGGGGGGGGGCTTTGGTGACAGCTCCTGGCACCGTCTGGGGCTGCCGTGTGCTTTCTGAACCCGAGGACAGTGGGTCTCGGGGCGGCGGGGGGGGGGGGGGCTGGCTCTGCATCTCCTGGGAGCAGAAGCAGGGAGACCGGGGCGTGGCTTGCTGGGCCTTACCTCGGTGGGGGACTGTGGGGTCGTGGCTCCTGGGGACATCTGTCAGCCAGGGTGTTGGGCCGCATAATCCCGAACACGGCTCCCCTGGAGACACTCAGGCCCGGCCCGGCATAGCCCCACACTCCCGGGTCATCCGACCAGTGTCCTCACCATTCCCCTGGCCTATGCCTGAGCTGAGCCACCTTCCTGTCCCTCGGCCCTGGGCAGGAGGAACAACGAGGAGGGCCCGGCTTCTCTGTAGTCTTCCCTCACAGGCCACCTGCCCAGGAGGGCTCAGGAGGGCTGGATGGGTGCAGTCTTCCCTGACCCAGCTGCACAGGGGCTCCTCCTAGTGGCCTGCTCTGTGGGTGGGGGGGTGGGCACACTCACCAGCAGCCAGATCGTGCCCGCCCCCGCACACCTGCCCACCCACCTGCAGTGCGCAACCCTGGACCTCACCCTCTCTGCCCGGCCTGTCCTCAGCAGGTGTGCTGACCCAAGGGCAACCCCCGACCCCACCCACTGTGCCGGGGTTTCCTCAGCCCTCCTCCCCTGGCGGTGACCTCATGGCGGGCTCAGGGACACCTTCGGAGACAGCCCCATGGGGAGTGGTAGAGGTGGCCAAGCCAGCCCGACCTCTGAGCAGCAGGACAGCAGGCCCCCTGTTGGGTGATGCCCTCTCCTGGAGGTAGTACCTGGCGCCTGAGGAGAAGACCCCGCCCTCTGGGGGGCCCTGTCTGCAGTTGGGATGGGCCCATGGTGGAAGGAGACCGTCCAGAGCTGCAGAGCGCTGAGCGCACCTGAGGTCCCTGTGGCCGGCACCTGTCATCCTGCATGCTCGCGGACCCTGTCTTAGCGGCCACCCCATGCGCATCCCGCTGAGTCCGCCGGGGTTCCGGGGGTGGGGGCTGTCCTGGAGGACCTTGGCCCTATGCCCTGGAGTGGGGTGAGGCCACCTGTGGTGAGTGGCCCCTCGGGGACCCCAAAGGTCCCCAGACTAACGTTCCCCTTGTTGAAGTACTGGGACTCCCTCCCTGTCTGGGGTGAGTGGCAGCCCCACCCACCCTGAAGGGCCACTGCTTCCCTTTCCTGACCCCAGTCCCTTTCCAGCCTCCTGTGGGGCAGGGCGGGGTGTGGGGTGGTGGTGGTGGCGGCGGCTGCGGCGGCAATAAGCAACAGGGAGGGTCAGGTGCAGAGGTGTGGCTGGGCCAGGGGTGGAGGCTGGCTGTGGGGTGGGGGTGGTCAGCTTGGCCATCCACCTGCCCTGCCCTGCCTGGACTCCGACCGGACAGGACCCGCAGGACAGGGGGCTGTTCCGGACTAGGGTGACCAGTGGCCCCCTCCCTAGACTTAGTAGAAGAGAAGATGGGTCCAGCCTGGGGTGGGTGTGTGGCCAGGACCGCTCCTCTGCTCCTGGCACCTGTTGGCGAACAGGGCTCAGGCGTGGGGCCTGGTAGGGCTGAGCCTCCACCACCCCTGCTGGCTCTGGATGGGTCACCAGGCCTTCACAACCTGTGTGTGAGCCTGGCTGAGGGCCCAGATCTTGCACCCCTCCCTGTCTCCTCCTAGCAGCCGGGGTAGAGGGTGGAGGGTGGGGGGTGGGGGGCTAGCGGGGGGTGGCGGAGTCCTCCAGGGATTCTCTCAGTGGGGCCAGGTCCCAGGCCCGTTTTCCCCTAGCAGGATGGAGTCCTGGTGCTCCTTTTCCTGGTGCCATCTGCCTGTCCTTCCCTGGGGCCCTTTGCAGGGATGGCGCCCCAGTCTTGCTCCCTCCTGCCGCCTGCCCGTGCGGGCCTCAGGCTCAGGCCTGGCCTGGCCTGTAGCCTCTGCCCAGCGCTGTCCCCAAGGGCTTGTTCTCCCCCAGGCTGGCATCTTCTGCCCTTGCTGCCCCACGTGTGTCACAGCTGCCTGGGCACGATGTGGTGTCCAGGGAGGGACAGGGACTCCTGGTTAGCTCAGCTGAGCTCTGAAGCTGTGCTTCCGTGGGGGCCCTGGCCAGCATGCCCGGTAGAAGTGGCGGGGCCTGACTTTATTCACCTGTGTCCTACCTGCCTTGAGTGGGATAGTGTCTCCCGGAACTGGCCACTGGGAGCCTAGGGTAGCAGGCCAGACCCAGGTTCAAGAACAGTGTGGACCCAATGCCACTTTGCTGCAGCTCAGCAACTGCCCTTATGTGTTTTCTCATCCCTGCATTTTGGGCAGGGGGTCTGTAGCTTGGGTAGCTGGCCATATCCTGGTTCTCGTTATCCCTTTCTGGGCTCGTGTTCTTTTTTCATTGGATAGTGGCTTAACTGTGCCCTAGGCCCTGTGCTCATGCTGGCCCGAAAGTCCTTCCCAATAGGCGTATTGCCCGCAATCCCGGAGTTGCCCAGTTGGGGTAGGAGGCCTGAAAGCTGAGGCTTGGCTGGGTTTAAAGCCCTTCCCTGTATGAGGGGGGCAAGGCTGCCTTTAGAGGAAAGTGGGTACATGGGGTGGCTGTGAGGGGCCACCGTAAGGACATCAGAGCTTTGTAGATGGCCACAGAACGAGGACTTGGCCAGAGTATTGGAGTTTTGGATTTGGGTTTTAGAGTGAGAGATCGTTGGGTGGGACGTCTGAGGGGATGGACAGGGCTGCAGCACAGGAGTTAAGCGAGGGGCTCTGATCACCCCACTGTGCTGAGAAGAGGGACCCATGGCAAGGCCTTCTCAGGGGAGGAGGGCGTGTTAAGGCATGGCCACCTGGGGCAGAGACGGGAGGAAGGCGAAGTTGAGCCAGTAGGCAGCACCTTGAATGGGGCCACCTTTCCACCGAGGGGCCTTGAGATACTTTGGGCCAAGAGGTCCTCATGACAGTCCCTTATGCCAGGGGATGGTGGCAGATTTAAGAAGCCTGGAAGATGGCCAGGGGTGCTGGGATTTCAAGGCCTGTTTATCTGGCCCTCCCATCCAGCAGTTTACCTCCTGCAGTCTGGTCATGGCCTGGCTTTCCCTTAGGATGGTATCTGTTCCTGGCGTGGCCTGGGAAGAGCACATCAGTGTCAAGTCTGCTGTGCTACACGTCTCTCCCCTTCCATTGGTCTGAACCCAGGAATGCAGAGAAGACCTGAGTGCCAATAACCTGCCTCCGAGAGTTGGGGGAGGCATATATGGGCGGGGAAAAGCAAGAGCCCCTGGTGCCAGGCCTGGAGATCTCGCAGCTTGTGCCTTGAGCCCACACTTTGATCCAGCCCACAGGCACCCTTGCAAGAAAGCTAGAGCCACCCTCAGGAGAATGGAAGCAGAACTTTATTCTTCTTGGCTAGGGAAGAGAACTAGCGGGTGGTTGTGCATAGTACCCCCCATCCCTCAACCCTCCCAGAACCAAAGAAGATAGGCAGAGCCACCAAAGGGCTACCTCTGCTCGCCTCTCTCCTTTTCCCAAGTGGAGGCAGGTGAGTGCAACGCAGGGCTGGGGTGGCTGCAGTGATGGGGTGGCCAGGGCTGGCCAGGGCTCTGGGGCTGAGGAGACCAGGGGGGCTGCTCAGGTTGGGGGGATGGGTGTGGGGCACATTTCATCATGGGAGCTGCCAGCTGGCACGGGCACAGAGCTCAGGGGACCAGGACACGGTAGGGGCTGCCTGGGATGTGCTCATCACCCCACTTGACCACCAGCGTGTACTCTCCCTTGTCCTTGAGCAGGTAAGACACGCTGTAGAGCCGGCTGCCCACATGCTTCACCAGGATCTCCTCGCAGGGTGTCCGGGGGCCGTGCACCCCTACCAGCAGCATGTTGTTGCCTGGTGGAGAAGGGGCCTCAGTTCCAAGCTCCAAGTCTCCTCCCTTCAGCGGAGAATATGCCGACCCCTCTTTCTGTCTTGGTATCCTCCCCCTGCCATCCCCATCTGTTAAGGGGTGACAGCCCTTCCTAAAGAGTTGCCAGCACCCCTGCTCCCCAGGCCAGCATAGGACGCTCCAGCTCCTCCCAAGCCACTTCCCTGAAGGGTAGAAAAGATGGCAGGGAGGCCCATGTGGGAAGTGGCTTTAGAAGTGACAAGCATGCCCCCAAAGGCACTCCTGCCCCACCTAACCCCTTTCTTCCCAATGTTCCCAGGCACTGGTCATCCCGTCTTCTCTCTGGCCTTGTATTTTGGCCAGGCAGGGGTGGGGGCACCCACCTGCTTTGCTGCAGTCCACTGTGAAGCTGCTCTTTTGGCCCACATAGGCCTTGCTCAGCCCCAGGCCCTTGGCCAGCACCTTGCTGGCATCAGTGGAACCTGCACCCAGGGCCCCATGCTGGGGGGCACTGGCAGTCTTGGTCAGGGAGTCCACAAACACGGACGATGTCTCATGGAGGCTGTGGTTGCTGACAAGACGGGGACCTGCAGGGCAAGGCCAGTTAGGGCACTAAGAGGTGGCCAGAGGGCCAGGCATTGGGCTGGGCACCAGCAGTCTGACGCCAGGCTCACCTGTGACTTTGGCCTTGAAGGGGCTGCCCCCAATGTGGTAGGGGCCACCATACTTGATGGAGATGAGGTAGCTGCCAGGTGCCATGGGAGTGTAGGTGACACGGTAGCCCTCAGGGCACTCCTGGCAATCCATCTTCACCTTGGAGGGCCCATCGATGGTTACTGACAGGGCACCCGCTCCTGCATTGCTTGTGTTCACGATAAACTCAGCTGGGCTCCCTGGGGGTGTGGGAGGTCAGGAAGAGCTGGCCTGGACTGTTTCCCCAGCCCCTGACTCCCACCCCCGCCCCCCAACATAGCTTTGTCACCTCTGCACGCCTCCTGCTGTCACTGGGAACTTGGAGGAGGGGCCCCAGCAGCCGTGTCCACACACTGGAAGCGGCATCCACTGACCTACCTGTGACACCACCTTCTAGGCCGGCTCCGTAGGCGGACACCAGGCCTGGGTCCCCTCCATGCCCAGGTTCCCCAACTCGGATCTTGAAGGGGCTTCCAGGAATGTGGGTGCCATTGAACTTGACGTCAATCAGGTAGACACCGTTCTCCCGCGGGATAAAGCGTACGGCATACTTATCTGAGGAACAGAGGGGCATGCTGTAGGCCTGAGGTCCCTCCTCCAAAACCGAGCAAGTGGCATCTGTGAGGAGGTTCCCTTGCCCACTGGTCCAGCAGGTCCATGTGGCCCACTCCACTTCTTCCAGGGACCACACTGGGCACCCACGCCCCGCACCACAGACCTCCTGAAGCCTGAGGACTGAAGCCTTAGATGCCCAAGCAGCCCACTGTTGGTGCTCATTTGGACTGAAACCTACGAGCAAAACACCTGTTTGCCTCCCTAAAAAGGTTACCACGAATGCCATAGACCCTGCATGTGAACAGGGGCAGAGAGGCAACAGGAACTTGAGGTCACGTGGCTGCAGAGTGGCAGGACTAGCCGTGAGACTAGTGAAATTGGCTGAACCAGCTCTTCTCACCTCCAGGCTGCCTTAGACCTATCTGGCAAGTGCCAGGCCCCGGCTAAGGAGTGGGCCAGCCCTGTGGCCAGACTTTGGGTCTCTCCCTCGGGAGACTGCATCGTGCGGCCTGCGGCAGGCTTTCTCCTTCCTAGAAGCTGTGGCTTTGGAGCCGGACCACCCCCCCAAAGGGCTTGGCTCACAAGTGGGGGAAGAGTTGCCTGGCTGAGGGAGCCTCAGCATTTGGACCCTGCTTACAGAATCTGTACCTTCCTTCTGTACTCTCAGTCTGCTTCCAGCCAGCTGGGCAGGCCCACTGCTCCCAGCAGGGCCAGGGAAGATGGATGGGTGGCCCGGGCAGGGACAGGGCCTCACCTTGGTCGATCTCTGTGACATAGCACTCCTCCAGGGCTCCCGAGGGGCTGTGCACCTTAGCATCGATCGCCCCCTTGGCCCCGTTCAGGCTGACTGCAAAAGAGGCTGGCTGGTTGACCTTTAGCCCTGACTCCTGGAAGCATAGCAGATGTGGTTAGACAGGGTGGCTGGGGCACGGAAGAGCAGGGCCCCAGCAGCAGGAAGGCCCCTGGGGTTACACTTACCCATCTGGCGTCCAATTTGGTTTAAAGAGGGAGAGCCACTGATTCTTGGGGGCCAGTAAGCTACATGCACACGCCCCCACCCCCATGATCCACACGCTGCAATCATACACCCAGGCAGCAGGAATGGAGGGCAGCCCTCAGCCCTGGCAGGCTGTCCCTCTTTAAAGCTCAGCCCTGGTGCTCAACGGGCACAGGCTTCTGTTCAAAGCCTTTAGACCTGAGACACGAGAAAAACTCCACACAGCGGGCAGGGGTGCTTCCTGCCAACCCCAAGCATGGGCTGCACCCGGCCAGAGCAGAGGCCCGGCGCCCTGAGCTGGGCTGGGCGGGTCACTTGACACAGGGCCAAGGCCTGCTCTGTGCGGCGGCTCTGGTCTGGCCGGGCCCAGGAGCCCCAGGCAGGCGGTTTCTCTCAGTGCCTCACCTGAAGACTAGAAACAGTAAGGCGGCGGGCATCGCCAGACGGAGAAGCCACAGGTACTACGAAGGGGCTGTCGGGAATGTGCTCCTCGTTGAACTTGACCGAGACCTCGTAGTCACCTGGGCAGGGAGAGAGCACACAGGGCATGCTGGAAGGCCCCTGTTTGTCAGTGTTTACACCTCCCACTTCCCACAAATAGCCTGGATGGCCCCGGGACCTCAGGGTGGAGGGTGGGAACAAGGTGGAGCCGTCCATGTAGACCCAGACCAACACCCACACCCAGGTGCCGCCTCCCCTGACTCCAGCCAAGCTCTCAGTACCTGGCTCCTGGACCACATAAGCCACACCACAGGAGCCGTCCTTTCGGTCCTCAAAGGAGATCTCAGCCTTGCTGGGGCCCTCAACAGCAATGGCCAGGCCCCCAGCGCCAGCTTCCCTGGTCCAGATGCTAAATTCAGCTGTGGGAAAACATGGTGTCTTCAGAGAGGGCTGCTATCCTGGCCTCGGTCCCCTCCAAGCATGGCTGACGTCAACATGGCTGCTAGCTCCTTCCTCGACCCCACCCCAGCCCAGAAGAGCAAAAGCCTTGCCAAGAAGCACGCATACCTGGCACTCCAGCTTCAGCCCTCTCCAGGCCAGGGCCTCCAGCACGGACTTTGTGGGCTCCCCCTTCCCCCAGGGGCCCCACGGTGAACTGGAAGGGGCTCCCAGGCACATGCTGGCCCTTGTACTTGACACTGACTGTGTGCATGCCCATCTCGGCAGGCACGAAGCGGATGCAGTAGGTATGGTTCTCCCCTTCCACAATCTCGGCCTCATGGCTCTTGCCTGATGGGCTGGTTACCTGGGCTGTCATGTCCTGGATGCTAATTTCTGCAGGTAGGGGGACAGCCTGGTGAGCAAGAGTCCTGGGCCCCACCTCTCTGTTTGGGGCCACCTGGGGCTGGGGCCCAGGACTCCCCAGGGCCCCTCCCTGGCTCCCTACAGCTCCTACCAGGGATCTTCAGGCTGAGGTCGCAATGACTGCCAACATTGGCCACCGAAGGGGCCCGTCGCCGACGTGTGATGCTCTCTTTCACCCGGCCCTCTCCTGTTACCTTCACAGAGAAGGGGCTGCCTGCAGGAAGAGAGCACAGCCCGCATATCGTACAGGTTACATTTCCACGGGCAGGCTCTGGTGTGCGGCACGGAGGGCGGCTCAGTCACAGGGGCTGTGTGGGTGTCACACTCACCAGGCACGTGCTGATCAGCAAACTTGATGTTGATGATGTAGTTGCCAGGCTCTGTGGGGCAGTAGGTGACCCTGCATGTGCCATCCTCTAGGTCCTCTGTGTTGATGTCCACCTTGCTGGGGCCCTCAATGGACAAGCTAAGCCCGCCATAGCCTGTGGAAGGGACACCGCTGAGCCAGGGGGGGCCAAGCCCAGGGCTCTTGCCCCAGCTGGTAGGCCACCACCATCTACCTGCATCACGGGTGTCGATGATAAACTCTGCAGGTTCAAAGGTGTGGCCTTCATGGAGGCCCTGGCCTGAGACCCGCACACGGCTGGCATCCCCAATCTCCGACTGGCTGATCACCACTGGGATGGGGCTGCTCGCCACATGCTGGCCATTCTTCTTCACATGCACCAGGTGCTCCCCTGTCTCCTTGGGCACGAACGAGATCCCTGGGCACAGGGCAGGGCTGTCAGCTAGGGAAAGGCATGCCCTCCCCTCACAGCCTCCCTCCTTTCCAGAAGGCCCTGCCCCTCAACCTCTTACCCACGTGGCCATTGCGCAGTCGCTTCAGCAGACAGGGCTCCTCCCGGCCCGAGGGTGGCACGACCGTGGCCGTCAGCAGGCTGAGGTCCGTCTCAGAGATATTGATGGGGATGTCAGCAGCAGAGCCCACCTTCAGGTGGGACATGCGCATTGAGTCATCACCTGCCAGGGGACAGTCACTGCATGTCCAGGTGCGGAGGGAGACCGCACCCACCCTGCCACCTGCCCGCTTTCATCACTGCTCCCAGTGCCACCTACCTGTGACCCTGGCAGTGAAGGGGCTGCCCGGGATGTGCTGTTCGTTGTACTTGACCAGGATGCTGTAATCCCCGGGCAGCACGGGCAGGTAGGAGACACTGCAGGTCCCATCTTGGTTGTCAGTGCAGCTGATTTCTGCTTTGGATGGGCCCTCGATGGCCAGGGACAAGCCCCCTAGAGAGAGTCATGGGTGAGGATGGGAACAACACCCAGGAACGGTGTGCTGAGGGGGGAAGAGCCCCAGCAGGCAAGCAGAGGCCAGGGCGGCAGGGTGGGGGGCTTCATTCAGGGAGCATCTCCCTTGTACCCAGCTTTTGGGCACACTGGATGAGGGGGGCGTCCCTCGGCACACAGGCAGGCTAAGATCAGAGCTGCCGCTCACCCTCTCCTGCATCCTTGGTGTTAACGGTGAAGACAGCAGGCTTGTTCACCACTCCATGGGTGAGGCCAGGCCCATAGGCAGTGACGTGGCCACAGTTGACGTAATCCACATAGAACTGCAGGGGGCTTCCTGAGGCAGGAAAAGGGGCCATGCGGAATGGGGTCTTGTGTCACCTCCCCAGGCTTCCGCCCCCCGAGCCCAGGCCCCTGTGAGGCATACCTGGGATGTGCATGTTATCGTAGCGGATGTCCATCTCATGCAGGCCAGCTTCACTGGGTGCGTAGCGGACGGTCACAGTGCCATCCTTGTTGTCAGTTATGGCTGGCTGCGCCACCTTGCCCGAGGGCATCCTCACCTCCCCTGTGGGGTAGTGAGGCCAGGGTCAGGGTACCTGCTGGCAAATGTTGGCCTCTGTGGCTCCCCAGCTCTTTCCTCTCTCACTCACCCGTGATCTCGCCTTTCTTGATGGTGAAGGGGATGACAAGGTCGAAGGGCCTCAGGCTCGTCACATCCAACCCATTGACACCCATCAGGGGTCTCTCTGGGGCCTGCAGTGGAGACAGAGGGCCCAAGTGAGGGGCCGTAGGAGGGGGCCTCATGGGACACCCCGCTGGCCAGCCCCCAAGTGTCCCCTTGGGCCAGGAGAGCCAGAACGAGGCAGCTGAGGCCGTACCCAGGTCTGCTGGCCACCCTGAGCATAGGTGTAAGGTGGGGCCAGCTGCTGAGGCCGAAGTGGGGGCTGCGCTGTGGGCTGGTCCCCAGCTAGAGCCTGCGGAGCAACACAAAAGAGTTGGGAGAGTCTGGTGTCATAGAGGGCAGGGACAGGGCAGGCTCCACCGAGACCCCTCAACCCCGGCCCCTCCTGACCGTCACTTGGAAAGGGCTGTTGGGCACGTGCTCGCCACCAAAGCGCACGCAGATGACATATTTGCCCGGCTGCGGGGCTGTGTAGAAGATGTCAAAGGTGCCATCCTCGTTCTCTACCACATCCACGTCCACCTCGGAGCCGTCGGGTGTGCACACAGTGCAGGTCACCTTGCCTTTGCCTGCCGCCTTGGTATCGACAGTGATCACCGTCTCCTCCCCAATCTGGATGGTGGGGCCAATGCCAGCACCTGGTGGGGCAGGGCGGGTCCCCAAAGGGGGGGCCAGTGTGTGAGCTCGGCACTTGAGCTGCTCCCATCTGCTTGCCACCCGCCCAGGCCTCTTCTTGCCACCACCAAGCGCAGCCGGGCCTCCCGCCCCCAACCCCTGCCCCAAGCTGGGATGCTGAGTGGTTTCTCAGAAGGCAGGAAAGGTTCCCCTGAGCCGCCTCAAGCCAGGGAGTCCTGTCTTGGGGATAGCCCTACATGGGGAAGGCCTGATGGGTGGCACACAGGTGTCTGGGAGAAAGGAAGGGGCCCAGAGGCCCATGAGGCCACCACTGCCGTCAGGACACGAGTGTTTGCCGCCATCTCCCCCGCCAACTTGACCTCAGCCAGTGCTGTGGACCAACACCAGCACCCTGGCTGGGTCCACAGCCCGGCCCTGGACCCCAGCGCTGTGTGCAGATGCGGTGAGGTGGAGTCCTGCTGCAGCGTGTGTGTGTGTGTGTGTGTGTGTGTGTGTGTGTGTGTGTGTGCGTGCGCGTGTGCGTGTGCGTGTGTGAGACGCTTGCCTCCCGCCCCCCAGGCCTGAAGGTCAAACTGGAGTTTCCTGACAACTGAGAACACTCGCTCAACCGGAGGCTTGTGGTGGGGGTGGCCAGGTGCAGCCCGGCACAGGCAGGGAGCCGGGAGCAGGGAAACAGGGAGGTAGCGGGGGTTAGCGCCCAAGCAGCACAGCATAGCGGGTAGTGGCAGCACCCAGGGGAAAGAGGAACAGGAGGCCCAAGCCACAGCCACCGCCGCTAGGTTGCAAGGGCAGAGCAGCTGAGCAGCCTCTAGGGCCCCAGAGTGCCCGAGGAAAGGGGAGGGACAGTGACGTTATGGTTTGAGCTTAGCCGTGAAGGCCTAGGGGGCTGTGGGCTGCGAGGCCTGGCAGTGAGAGTGCTTCCTGTAGCCCAGCCCCTGCAGGGAAGCAGCCAGGAGCACCGAACCCACTCAAGGGCTGTCTAAGGGGTAGCCCCGGCCAGCCTGCCACGGAGCTTCCCCGCTGGCCGAGGGCTCCTGCTGTGCTAGGCTCCACGCTGGCCTTCCGTGGCTCTCTTAAGCTCCAGACCTGGCCACCTGCTGCCCTCCCTGCCCTGGGAGGCTTCACCTCCCACCCACAGCCGTTCTCCACAGCTTGTGATCTGGACCGCCGCCCAGGCCGCAACTCGGGCCCTGAGCTCACGGTTAGCTCCAGCTGCTCACTTTCCCCGCCCGGTGCCTAGTGCCATCCGTCAGCAGGTCTGGGCTGCTCCATCCTCACACTACACTTCCCAAGTTGGCTCCCCACTTAAAACGCATCGCCACCAACCTGGCCCAAGCCACCACTCTGACTGACCCGAAGGTGACTCTGGCTCCCTTACTAGGCTCTCTGCCTCCGTTCTGCACACAGTGGCCAGGTGAACTGAAACCACTCCTGTGGCCCAGTCTTGGCCCTGCCCCTGCCCCCAAAGTCCTGCTCCCCTGCCTGTCCTCTCAGATCCTGGAGCCTATTCTACCAAACCACTGGGCCCTTGTCCCGAGGCCTTAGCCACCCTCTAAATCTTGTCCTGGCCACCTCACCCAAGCTCCAGGCCTGCAGCCTCCAGAGGCTCCCAGGTAATTGTCACCTCTTACTGGTGTCCCTGGTGCCCCTGGATGGGGCTAGAGCTCCCCTCCCATGCCCAAGCAGGAGAACCTCCATGCCTGGTTGGGCACTATCTGAATAACGTCACTGCTGGGGTTGGGGTTGGGGGACAGAGGGAGGGAAGGAGGCAGGGAGGGCGGGGAGGGCGGGCAGGCCGCCGAGTGCACTTTGGGGCTCTGAGGCTGGGCTGGGCCCTGCCATGCTACCCGCCCAAGCAGTCGACACTGGTGCTATTGCACTACCAGCCCGCCCCACCCACTCATGCAGTCTGTACCTCCCCCGGCCTGGGACACAGAGGCCCCTGGGAGATGGGGATGGAGGTCTGTGGATCTGGCCAGGGCCGCAGCCTCCCACTGGTAAGGGGAGACCCCTTGTCCCCTCAGCCCATGCAGGAGCCCTTGCCACACGGAAGGAGGAAGTGAGAAGGCAGGGCCTGCTGCCCGCCCCTGGGTGCCAAGATCCCCAGACCTCAGAGCCCCCAGGGGGGTGCTTCTCAGGATGCACCTCACCCCAAAGCTCTCAGCTGCAACCCGACATCTCAGATGGGGACACGGAGGCCCAGAGAGAGGGAGGGCCAGAGCACTCATGCTCTGCTCTGGAGGCCTCCCTGGGCACTAACCCTCCAGCTCCCCCTCTGTCCCTGCCAAGAGCTGCAGCTGGAACTGTCCTGGGAATCAGCACGGAAGAGGAAAAGGAAGCTGCCCTCTGGGCAGGAGGGGCATTGGGAGTGGCCCCAGCAAGCAGCTTACCTAGCCCGTGACCTCCGATTGACACTGAGGTGAGAGGGCAGAGAGCAAGGAGAAAGGTCAGGTGAGTCACTCAAGGGGGCGGCCCCCTCTCCCACACGCCGCCCCAAGCAGCGAGCCCTTGCACACAGGCACACCCAAGCCCCGTGCTGAGCGCCACGGCCGCCGGCAGGCTGGCTCACCTGTGACTGTGCACTTGCTGGCGTCTCCGGTGGGCACGGCCCGGACGCGGTACGGGGAGAAGGGGATCTCGTCACCGCCATACTTGATCAGGATGGTGTAGCGGCCTGTCACATCTGGCACATAGGCCACTGTGTACGTGCCATCATGGTTGTCTTGGATGTGCGTCTTCTTGGGCTTGCCCTCGGGGTCCTATGTGGCAGAGCACAGGGGATGCGGTCGGCCCAAGCCCAGCCAGGCCCAGGATTACCTCAGAACTTCTTGAAGGAACAAACACCAAGGACCACTGCTGCAGGGACAGCTTCCGAGTCACTCAACTGCCATGGCTCAAAACTGCTGCCTGTACTCGGTATCGTCCATCCTTTACTTGGCCACGGCCAGGATCCAGAAGGGAAGTCCCAAATGCCCAGTGTGCCCCCACGTGACAGGCAGGGGGCCAGGGAGCTTGGTGCCCATCCTGCTTTATTGCCATGACTGCCTCTTGGCTCCCACCCTCCGCCCCAGGGCCTGCTCCAGCACTAGGAAGAGCTCCCCTGAGGATCTCAAGGTCCTATCCTTCTTCCTGACGCACGAGAATGTTACAGGTGGGCAAGCTGAGGCACCAAGGGCTTTGGTCATGTGCTCAAAGTCGGCGGTGAGTAAGTGTGTGCATGGGGAGGCCTGTGCCTGTCACCACCATCCTAGAGGCAGGGGACCTGGCCTCACTGGTACGGCTCCCAAGGGAGACCACAGCCCCAGACTGGTCCACTCACCCTACTTGCATCCCTATACTGCACAACTCGCTGGCTTAGGCCCCTCTTGTCCCTTGCCTTCTCCGTGCCTGCAGCTGCAATCCGGCAGAGCCAGGCAGCCACCCAGGTAGCCCGCTCACCGTGATCTGGACAGCCAGCAGGCCCTCTCCCGCATCCTTCGCGTCAATGGTGAACTCCACAGGCAGGCTGGCGGGCACACCAGTAGTATTGAGCCCGGGGCCACTGGCCTTCACCTTGCTGGCATCATGTGTAGGCAGCACCTTGACCTTGAAGGGACTGTTGGGCCCGGGTATGACATGAATGGTCAGGAGGGCTCTTGTTGCTCAGCCCAGGCACCTTCCCACAGGCAGTAAGTAGGCCCTGCCTCTTACCTGCGGGGCACCTCTTCCTCCCCATACAGCACTGAGATGCTATAGGGCCCCTCCCGGCTGGGCACGTAGTTTACGGTCTGGGTGCCATCAGCGTTGTCCACGACGTCCACAGGCTCCACCAGGCCTGGTCCCAGTCCCAGAGAGAGACTCAGCCAGTTTCCTGGGTCCTCAGCCCCACCACACTGGACCAGCCAGCTCTGGCTGGGCCTTCAGCTCCCACCCCAGTCTTAGACCTTGCTTTGCTCTCGCCTGCCCATCCCTAGGAATGGTCCTGAGCCCCTGTGACACCAGACACTAATCTGAGTGCCATCTTGGAGCTTTGCCCACCCCCCCTCCTGCCACATCTGCTCAGTGGCCAAGTACTGTCTGTTCTACCTCCTGGTGGCCCTCTGTCCCTGGGCACTGGCATCACTGTCACCTGAGGATCTTCCATGAACTCCTCCTGAAGCCTCTGAGTGCTGGGCCTCTGGTCTCCTTCCCCAGCCTCTTCCAAGAGGACTGTGCTCTCCTGACCACCCACTCCCAGGCATCTGAACACTCACCTTTGGGCCCTTGCACTTTGACCTGCAGTGGGGCCACGCCAGCCTTGCTCGTGTCTACCTGGAAGGACTGAGGGAGGCTGGCACGGACCATGCCAGGGCTCAGGCCAGGCCCAGAGCACTTGACCTTGGATGCATCTGTCACGTCATGCACAGGGACCTTGAAGGGACTGCCTGCGGATGGAAGGAGGACAGCTGTGTGAGAGGGTCGGGGGCTGGCAGCTCGTCCCAGGCCAGCCTTAGCTACCTCGCCCTCTCACCTGGCACTTGGTGGCCACCATAGGTGACGTTAAGGCTGTAGGTGCCAGCCTCGTAGGGGATGTATTCGACCGAACAGCTGCCATCCTTGTTATCCATGCAGGACATCTTGGCCTCGGAGGGGCCCTCTACGGCCAGGCCCAGGCCCCCAGTGCCAGCTCCCCTGGTCCGAATGGATAGCCCATTATTTCCTGGGGTTCCAAGGCCCATCACAGCCCCTGCCTCCCAGACGCTTGCTCACCTAGTCTCCACGGTGAACTTGTTGGGCTTGTTGGTGGTGCCGCTTTGGATACCTGGCCCGTGGACACGCACTCGGGAAGGGTCACAGCCCTCGGTCACAGGCACCTGGAATGGGCTGCTGGGCACGGGGCTGCCATCGTAGGTCACGTCCACAGAGTGGAGTCCTGGAGGAAGACAGGCCGGGTCAGGAGGAGCTGAGGCTGCCCGGTCTCTCAGCCCCCGTCCCCTGGGAGCCCCAGCACCTACCTTCCTCATACGGGGTGTACTCCACTTTGTATGTGCCGTCGCCACAGTCCTGCACATAGGTCTCAGTCAGGTTACCTGAGGGGTTGGCCACACGAGCCTTGACGTGCGGCCCTCCAGTCTGCGTCAGAGCACGGGCATCCACGCTGAACTCGGTGGTAGCCTCTCGGAAGACACCTGCAGAGGCAGGCATGGGGAGGAGGCATGGGGCTCCAGGGACCCTAGGGGCACTGGCTTCCCTCTGCCCTCATGTTCCGCGGTGGGGGGCCTCACCTTGGCCCTCGATCCCAGGCCCGTAGCACTGGACGCCTGAAGTGTCTACCGCAGGCTCCACCTGCAGCTTGCTGGGGAAGTTGGGCACAGGCTGGCCACCGTACTTGATGGTGACAGTATAGGCCCCAGGACAAAGCGGGATGTAGGTGATGGTGTGTGTACCATCACCATGGTCCTGGATGTGCACCTCAGCCGGCAGCCCTGCCTCAGAGCGGATTTCGATGGTTAGTTCCGCACTGCCTGCGCTCGAGCAGTCTACGTGGAACTGGCCCGCCTCACCAGCCGTGGCCCGCTCCAACCCGGGGCCGGAGCACTTGACTTTGGATGCGTCAAAGCAGGGAACCACGTGGGCCTTGAATGGGGAGCCGGGGATGTGGGTGTCGGCGAAGAGGATGTTGATATTGTAGTCTCCGGGTTCGGTGGGCACATAGGACACAGAGCATGTGCCATCCCCATTGTCCAGGCACTCGAGCTGGGCCTCGCAGGGGCCCTCCACTGTCAGGCCCAGGCCGCCCATGCCAGCACCCTTGGTGTCAATAGTGAAACGGGCAGGGGAGCCTGCACTGCCCCCCTGTAGCCCTGGCCCAAACGCCTTCACCTGAGGGAAGAGGGACAGGTCAGGAACCAAACCCGTTATCACCTCCCTGACCCTTGACCCCAGATCCCCAGCCTGACTTTACATCTACCTCCTCTTATTCTGGCTACCCTCCCCCACCAGCTAGGGGCCCAGACAGGGCCACTGGCCATGAGGACAAAAATGAGAAAGGGGGAGGGTGAGCCTGGAGAAGATGAGGTGGGGATACCCCATTACCTTGCTAGGCTTGGTGGGGGGCAGGGCTTCCACAGGAAAGGGGCTGCCAGGCACAGGCACACCGTCGTAAGTCACCTCAACCTCATAGGGCCCCTCCTCTCGGGGCACAAAGCGTACCACGCTGTTGTCAGCCCCCAGGCCCGGCTCCACCTTGCAGGGCACTACTGTGCCCGAGGGGCCCGTGATCTTGGACGCCACTTTGCCTTGGCCGCCAGCACCCTTCGATTTGACTGTGAACTCCTGATCTTTGCCAACATCCACCTCTGTTGAGATGACAGAACCAGGGAGAAAAATATGGCATCCAGCCGAGGCAGCCCCTGGGGCATGCTCAGTGACTGTGACAGGGTCCCGACTACTTACTTTCTCCCAGGCCAGACACCTTGATCTTGCTGAGGTCTAGGCTTGGAGACACCCCCACCGAGAAGGGGCTCTTGGGGATGGGATCCCCTCCATAAGTGACGTTAATGCCCACTGGACCCTGGAAAGGGCACAGAAAGGCAGAGTCATGAGTCAGGACTTTGATTTCCCCGGCCTGTGTCTTTCCCACTTGGGCATGGAGGGAGGGTGAGAGAAACACTGGCTTTGCTCCCCCGCCCCCAGCCTTCTATGCTGGCTCTTTCCCAGGTGGGAATCGAGAGTGGTCGGGAAGCCCTCCGGAGCAGCCCACCTAGCCCGCCACTCGAGGAAGCCCACACGCTTGGCAGGTGTAGCTGGGGAGTGCAGCTGTTGGGAGGTCAGGGTAACTACCTGCTGCACGGGGGTGTACTTGACCGTGTAGGTGTTGTCGTGGTGGTCAATGATGTCCACGTCACGCACCGCATCCCCCTTGGCCAGCCCTGAGAACTGGACGTCCAGCTTGCCTTTGCCAGCAGCTTTGGCATTGATCGTGAAGTGGGTGGGTTTGCCAAGCTCGACACCTGAGGAAACACGGGGGCCATGTAAGGGCGCCTTCCCCCAAGCCTCCTTGGGGCCCCCTGGCTGCTCCACAGGGTGCTGCCCATCCTCACCAGTGCGACTAAGGCCAGGGCCCTCGGCCTTCACCTTGCTGGCATCATGGGAGGGCTCCACCTTGACCCGGATGGGGCTGGTGGGTGTGGCCTGCAGGGGGCAGGAGGAGTAGGGCTCAGGGGACAGCAGCACCCCAACGCGCAGCGCCGTCAGGGGCTGGGAGCGGCAGCACCCACCTGATCGGCGAAGAGGACCATGATGGTATAGCTACCAGCTCCGCGGGGCGTGTACTTCACTGTGAAGGTGTCGTTGTCATTGCGGATGATGTCAAAGTCTATGTCAGCCTCCGCGGGGCCCACCACGCCAGGGGCACACTTGATGCCGATGCTGACATCACCTGCAGTTGGGCGTTGGAGCAGAGGCCGGGGTCACATACACACACCTCACGCACTCGCCCACCCACTCGGGGCAGGGCTTACCCTGGCCGGCCTCGGCGCAGTCCACAGTGAAGTAGGTCGGCTCATGAGCCTTGAGCCCTGTCTTGGCTACTCCGGGGCCATATACCTTGACCTTGTTTGGGTGGCTCCCGGCTCCCACGTTCACCTGCAGGGCACAGGGGCAAGTGCAAGGGCATGAGCAGCCTGGAGGAGAGGCAGGGCTTTTTCACGCCCTGCTGACAGGCACACAAAACAGTACAGCCACCTCAGGAAGCAGCTTAGTGGTTCTTCGAATGATTAAACATGAAGTGACCGTCGGGCACAGCAGTTCTACCCCAAGGCATCAACGTGTTGGAGAAGAGGAGAGCACTCAACCCCACAAACGCTTGTCCTCAAATGTTCACAGTGGCATTATTCACAGCAGCCAAAAGGCAAAAAATCCATGCGGCCCGTCCATATCATGGAATACTACTCGGGCATAAGAAAGCAGGAAGTGCTGATCCAGGCCATGGTCAAGGGGGAACCGTGCTGAAACGGGCTGCGGAGCGACAGCAACCAGATACTGTACGAACGCATCCATAGCAAACGTCTAGAACAGGCAAGCGCACACAGCCAGGGCTGGAGGAGTGGGAGTTGGAGGATAGAGGGGTTTCTTTTTCGGATGATGACCGTGTCCTAACCTTTGGCTGTGATCATGGCTGCATACCTCTGAATGGACTCAAAACCTCCGGGTTGTACACTTGAAATGGGGGAAGTGTACGGTCTTTGCCGTCTATCTAACAGAGCTGGATTAAACACCAAGCAGGCACCCGAGGGAGATGGGCTACGGGGCTGCTTGAGGCCTGCAAAGGCCAGCTCACCCGGAAGGGGCTGCTGGGAATGCTGACGCCACCCCAGGACACCATGGCCGTGTGCTTCACGGGCTTCCTGGGCACATACGAGCAGCTGTAAGTGCCGTTGCCGTTGTCCTTGACTGCCGCCTCCACGGGGCATCCCTCGTTGTCCTAGAAAATGGGCAGGAGTGAGCAGCCCACTGATCGGCGCCCAGGCACCTGCCTACCCCACCACACCACCCCCACTGTGGGTGGGCACCCCACCTGGACTTGGACTCGGAGCGTGGCCTTCCCACCATGCTTGGCATCCACCGTGAACTCGGCCGGCTTATTGACAGCCACACCCGTCTTCTCCAGTCCAGGCCCACGTGCCTTCACCTGATGAGAGCCCCCCCCCCCCGATCTCAGGGGACCAAGTGCAGGCCCCCAAGGACCCAGGGTGGCAGGAACACACCGTCGGGGATACCAGCCCAGCCAGGCCTCCCAAGTCCCCAAGCAGAGGCAGAAGGGGGCCAAGACCCAGGCCAGCAGCACACGCCCTTTACCCTATCTGGGTGGAAGTCCTGGGGCGCCTCACGGATGTCAGCCATGAAGGGGCTGAGGCGGATGTCCTCACTGTTGCACAGCACATGCACGGCATACTCGCCAGCCTCCTGGGGCCAGTAGCGCACATCACAGGAGCCGTCACCCTTGTCGTCGCATTCGATCTTGGCCTGCGATGGGCCCTCCACCGAGAAGCCTGACAACAGCCCCCAGTCCCATCAGCACCCTGCAGCCTTGGTGCGGTGGCCTCATCACCCTCTGCCCCCATATGCCCACACCACAGCCTCCAACGCACCCAAGGTGCCGACGTCGTCCCCGATGGCTTCCACCACGAAGTCTGCTGACTTGCCAACAACACCACCTTCCAGCCCGGGGCCCCAGGCCCTCACCTTCTGGTTGCCACACTCAGTGCCCACCTTCACCTCAAAGGGACTGTGGAAAGAAAGCCACACGGGGGAGTGCTGAGGGCCCAGCAGGGGGAGACGCATGCTGCCTGGGCTCTGAGGGCTCTACCCGGGGCCTCACCTGCGCCCGATGTTCTGGCCACCCCACGTGATGGTGACAGTGTACGTGCCGGGGACCATGGGGTAATACTCAAAGCCATAGACGCCATCCCCTAAGTCCTTCTGCTTCACACGCTCCTCGCCCTCTGCGCAAGACAAGGGAGGGCCTCAGGCTTGCCCAGCAGCAGTCCTGGGGCTGCCAGCACCCCTCCCAGCTGCAGCCCAACTTACTGGGACCCTTCACAGTGACCTTCAGCTCTCCACTGCCAGCACCCTTCGTATACACCTTGAAGTCCGCAGTCTCTTTCACCCGCACACCCTTAGGCTGGAGGCCCCGGCCCACGGCACGGCAGGCACCTGGGTTACAGGCTGCGGGCAGAGGGCCAGCTAAGCCACCGGGAGCTGGCACTGGGTGACCCCACCCTTCCCTCCCACAGGGCTGGACCATCAGAATCTGGGGGTCCCTCAGGACAGTGAAGGACATGCAAGAAAGAACCGTGACCCGAGGACCTGTAGGCCAGGCCTCCTCCCAGCTATTCCACACCAGCCGCCAGCCCCCAGCCCAGCCCGCCCCCTCCCAGAGGAAGACAGATCCAAGTACCGTTGACCCTGTGGGCAGAGCAGAGAGCAGCAGGTTTCTAAACAGCTGGAGCGAGCTCTTCTGAAGGTGAAAGCGTGGAGAAGAGAGATGGAGAAGGGCGACAGGAGGAGTAGGAGGGGCCCCCGCAGGGGAGGAAAGAGAGCCCAGACAGTGGAAGCATAGAGGCCCAGGGTGCCAGGGCAGGGGCCAGAGTGAGTCTCGCCCTAGCTGCCCCCTCCTAAGGGAGACCCAGTCTACAGCGCCCCCACTTGGGGGCGGCTGGGACCGGCCTACCTTGGCCAACAGTGACAGTGTAGGGGCTGCGAGGGATCGGCACACCGGCGAAGGTGACGTGCACCGTGTGGACACCCTCCATAGTGGGCTGGTAGCTGCAGCGGTACGTGCTGTCGCCCCGGGCCTCCAGCTGAGGCTCCACGGTGCCCTTCTGTCCCGCAGGGTCCTGGATCACAACTTCCACCTCACCCGTGCCAGCTCCTGCCACAAGGTACCACACACAGCTCAGCTCCCGGCCCACTCCTGGACCCCTGTCGCTCTCCCCTCAGACCTGCCAGCCTCAGCAACACCCTCCTCACCTGCTGTGAAGATCTCAAAGTAGGTGGTCTTGTTGGCAATGTTGCCACTGGGCTCCAGGCCAGGGCCTTGGGCAGTCACTTTGCTCGCGTCACCCTGGGACTTGTCCACATATACCTCGAAGGGACTCTTGGCGATATGCTGGCCGGCAAAAAGTACAGTGACCTGTCCCCAGGAGGAGCAGACTGTCAGGGCAGGGTCAGGGCCTTCCAGCCACCGCCTGCCCCACCAGCCTCTCCTTGGGCTGAGGGCTCACCTTGTGAGTCCCGGTCACCTCGGGGACGTACCAGACAGAAAAGGTACGGTTCTTGTCATTATTGGCAGTCACCTTCGCCTGTGGCAGGAAGGAACACATGAGCCCCTGCTCTGAATGGAGGCACCACAGTGCCCTGCCCTGCCCGCCTGCTTGATAGTGGCCCTACCTCCTCCTGGTGGCCGGCTGGGTCCTCCACATACACCAGCACCTCTCCCTGGCCAGCACTTCTGGTCTCCACTGTGAATTCTGCCCGCTTCTTCACCATGTTGCCTGTGGGCTCGATGCCTGCCAGGCAGGGTCCGGGAGCTCTGAGCTGGCTCTCAGGACTGCCTTTTCACCCCAGCGCACCTCCCCCCTCAGAAGCACGTCCCCTACACACCCAGCATCCTTCCCGGCCACCACCCTATTGAGAATGCTCTCAACTGGGTGAACTGATTTCACATAAACCCTGGCCCAGCACACAGAGTCTGGCCTTGTGCCCCAGCTGCATGCTTGCTGTGGGACAGGCCTGGGTCTGTTTTCTGGAACTCTCGCTTGGGTTTGCCTGAGCCCTAGCTCTTGTGCGATACCCTGGCTGGGTTTTGTCTCTGTTGACAGTCACGCGGCTGGGCCTTCCCTCCCTGACCACACTCCACCTTGCGCTGCCGACTTAGGGAACTTCTAGCCAAGTGGCCAGTTTTGACCAGCCCTGGCCCATTCATTTGACTCTGAGGGGGCATTTGATAACCTCGCCCCTACGTGACAGAAGCGCTCCCAAGACCTCGAAGTCCTGCAGGGATGAGGTCAGCACTCAGAGCATCCCCGGCCCAACTTCCTCACCTGGCCCATAGGCTCGGGCTTTCTTTGGGTTTAGTTTGGGCCGCAGGGGAGCTCCTGGCTTCAGCTTGGCCTTGGGGAACTGGGACAGGTAGGTCATGACGGAGTGCTCGTCCACGTTGGGGTCCACTATTTCCTCAGGTGTGATCACCTATCACAGATGGCAGACAGAAGCCACTTGACCTCCAAGCCTCGGGTTCCCGGCATGTGCCACATCTCCCCACGGGGACCACAACCCCCTGGATGGCCCATGCAGCCAGGCAGGGGCTACCTGAGGGATGCCCAGCCAGTCATCAGCCTGCTGCATGGCTTCCCTCGCGTTGTTCACGGGCTTGCTGGCATCCCAGGAGTCCCAGTCAGGACACAGGCCTGCGGCGCAAGGAAAGCTATGAGGTGGGAGGAGGGGCGCCCAGGGCCCCCCTCGCAGGCCGCCTCCTCCCCCCCCCGTCCCCCACCTCCTCAGCCCTCACCTGGGGCACAGCTGTCGACGAGGGCGCCCAGGGCCCTGCCGCTCTGCCAGTCGCGGCTGAAGTTGGTGATGGGCAGCTGCGGCAGCTTATTCTGGATCCAGCCGAGGAGCCGCTGCTTAGGCGTCTGCTTCTTGGCTTCCTCATCCTCCTCCTCATCCCACATGGGCATGGAGATGGAGTAGTGCAGGATCAGGGTCCAGATGAGGCCCAAGATCAGCTTCAGGTTCCCGTCCACGATGGCCTTGCTGTCTGTGAGGAAAACGAGAGGCAGCACTGAGCAGGCGGTACGGAGAGCGGTGGCAAGGGGGGGGTGCGGTGTGCAGGTCCTGCCCTCTCTGCTCAGCATCTCTGTGGTGAGCAGAGGAGACTTCTGGGAAGGGAGGAGACCCCCCCCATTGACACATGGTGAAGATACAGCTCAATGAGCGCTGTCGCTGTAAGCCCTCTGGACGTGGGGGCCCAGAGGAAGGACAGACAACAGACCCAGGCTGCAGACAGGGCCCAGGGAGGCCTCTGGAGGAGCCCTTCCCCCAAAGGTGCTTTGCAACTGTCCATCTCCACGAGTCTCCAGGGAATTGGGCAGGAGGAGCAGTGTGGCCCCAGCAGGCCTAGACATGAGACCCCTGACCTGACCCTGGCAGAGGACGGGGGGGGGGGGGTGGAGGAAGAGGAAGGCTGGCCAGTAGGGCAGTTGGGAAAGAAAACTGTTGCCTCAGGGTGGGTGGGTGGGCCGAGGGCTGCAGCAGGCAGGGGGAAGTAGAGGCGTTGGGCAAGGACCCTTTGAGTGGAGGATGTGAGCCCCACCCCCACTTCCTGAGTTCGCCCCCACCCCCCACAGACCCAAACTGGGAGCAGGCCTGGGGAGGGTGGGGGTGAGGACAAAGGAACCAGTGGTCGGGCTATGTGCCACCCAGGATGACAGACAGGACACATTCTAGAGACCCCCTCACCCCGCTCAAGGAGGAGAAAGGCAGAACTGATGAGCCTGGGCGGGGCACCCAGGGCCCCAGCATGGGAGCTGGGGTGGCAGAAGCCATGGGTGGGGTCCCTGAATCCTGCTGCCTCAGCAGGGCTCCACGCCACCGCCTGCCCTCCTCACCACCTAACGGGGCATTGGGCCTCAGGCGGGTGGCTGCCAAGCTCACCACAGGGGAAGTGGTTAGGGCGGGCACCTAGCACCCTGTCACCATGGCAACCCCTCCAGGCTCTGGGCCCCACCCAAGGCACTTCTGGGTCTCAGCTTCCTAAGGGTGGGGCCCTGAAAAGGGGTGGGCTTTCTAAGAGCCACTGGAATCCTGCACACACCACCCCCACCCCCTCACCCCCGTCAAAATCAAGAGAAAATAGTTGTCTGATGAGTCAACTTGAGGGTGGGAAGAAGGGGATGGACAACACCAAAAGGGCTATCAATGGTAGGCAGCCTCTGAATCCAGCAGGCAGGACCTCAAGGACCAGCTGAGCCACTCAAAGCACAGCAGCCTCACTGGTCCCAAACTGAGATTGCTCCCAAGTTCTGCACTACTGCCTTGAGTGGTCCCCAAACAACAGGCGGGGCTGGTGGAGAAGGGGCTTCAGGCTAAGGGTGACTGGAAGGTTCAGAGAAGACCAAGGGCGCAGGCCCAGCCAGAGCTTCCTAGTAAGCCCCCACCTCCAGAGTCCTGCTGTGACTTGGGACACGCAAGGCCAAGCTCATCAGCCTTAGTGGGTTGGGCTGGACCCTCCCCCTGGTCCATAGGAGGCCGGCCTAAGCCCTCCTCATTCCCCTCACAAAAGAGGGAGGGAAGAGAACCAGGGCCTGGGGTTGGGAGACAGCCTGGTTGGATGGCCCCGCCCCATCCCACCCCTTTTCCCCAGCCCCCGGGCTAGCCTGCCCCCTCCCTCCCCTAATCACTGCTGCTTTCCAACATTTTTTTGCCTTATATGGCAAAGCTCTGGGAACTAGGCCTGCTCCAGCCAGCTCACTAGAGGAGGAGGAGAAGGGAGGAGGGAGGAGGAGACCCCCCCCAGACAGCTGGGCTGTGGCCTGCCTCCCCACATCCGGTTGCCCCCCCACCCAAGACTCAGAGATGACTCAGCTTAGCTAGACTGAGGCTGGGACTGAGGGGTGGGCCTCAGCCTCGACTGGCATTCCAAAGAAAGAGGTGGGGCCCTGGAGACCTGCCCTCTGAGTGGCTGGGGGCACCTGAGTCCTGTGTCCCTCAGACTCTCAGGTTCAGCAAGGCTCATGGCCTTAGGGACAACTGGAAGAATTGTAAAGAAAAGAAAGCTCTCCTCCTCCCACTGTAACACACTGCTCCCAGTCACCAGTTCTGCTGCGGGTCCCTGAATGGCCCCCATCTTGAGAAGAGCATGGGATGCTGCAGTAGGTCCAGTCAATGCCAGCCTCATCAGCCCAGTGACACGGACACTGGGTTGGCAGTGAGCCCAGTGTATGCTGAAGTACCTCCCAACCAACTCGTTCATTCTAGATGCACAAAAGCAAGTCCTACATGGAAGCAAGAGTTTGGCCCAAGCTCAACAGTAACTTGATGTTTAAGTGGACTACAAGCCAGCTCCCATCAGCGGCCAACTCATCTCAAGTGCCCTTTTGCTAGCTATGGTCCTCTCTGGCCCCAAGTTGCCTGAGGGGAGATCTAAACCGGGGGTTGGAGCCATCTCCAATGGAAGGACCCATCTCCCAGGGCCAAGAAAAAGCCAAGAGCCCTAGACAATGGGACTCACAAACTCCAACTCCCTGTTCAGGAACTACAGGAGCACCGAAAGGCCAGAGGGCCCTTCCCAAACCACTGAAGGGAGAGGGGATGTGTGCAGAGCCTGGGACTCCCCCTCCTCAGGGATGGGGCACTGGGTACAGGGCCAGAGCCTGGCCAGTGCCCGCCTTCCGCAGGCCCTCTTCCACTGCGGGTGCAGTGGCGGGGGCGCGGCCTGCGGAGGATGTGAGCTCAGCCTGGGCGCGGGCCAGCCGGGGTGCGGCGGGCGGGGGCGCGTAGCGGTCTGCACGCCCGGCCAGTCTGCCAGCGCGCCTTTGTTCTCGAGGCCTGCGTGTTGGAGCCCGGCGGCCCTGGGGGCAGCACTGGGGCTGGGGGGGGGATGTAGCTGGGAGGGGCTGGCCCAGGAGAGAGGGGAGGACGCGTGGAGCCCCCGCCCTCAACCTCGACCTCCCCGTGCCATGGGAGTGACCCGCGCCCTCACCAATGGACACGAGCTTGATGCTCTCGCGGTCCAGGAACTCGAGCGCCACGGACACGTTCTCGAGCTGCATCTGGCGGAAGGTGGGCCTCTGGTTGTGCTTGCGGTGCATCTTCTTCTGGCTGAGCACCTCCAGCAGCGCGATGAGCCGCAGCCCATCGCTCAGGTCCGTCTGCAGGTTCGCGATGCGCTTGCTCACGCACTTCAGGTGCTCGTTGCACCAGCGCGTGAACGTGTTCTGCTGGATCTTCTTCCATGGCGCGTCCTCTGCCAGGTCCTTCTCGGTGGCCGGCATCTCCGCGTCTCGCGTGTCAGTACCGCCACCCGGAGCCGCGCCTGCCGCGCTCTGGCCCGCCCGGGAGTGGGAGCTACTCATTTTGAGGCGCGAGGAGCTGAGGGGCGGTGCTGCAGACTAGGCGAGGGGACGGCCCTTTAATTAAAGTTGCAGGCACCTCCGCACACAAAGGGCGAGTCAGACAGTGGAGATTGTGCTGCGGAAAGAACGAGCCCTTTAAATGCGGGCGGGCGGGAGGGGGCGGTGGGTCCAGTGGGGGCGGAGCCACAGTGGGCGGGGTTGTGGGGTGGGGCTTTGGGCCGCACCCGCCCCACCCCGCCCGTCGGAATGCCCCCTTCAGCCCCCAGTCCCGGCAGTTCGGACCCAACCCCAAGGCTCCGAGGCTCCGGGGAGGGTCGTTGGGCCCTGAATGGGTCAAGGCGCACCCTAGCCCCGTGGCCTTGCACCAGCACTGCAGGAAACGCTGCAGCAAGGAAAGGCTGAGCAGCGTCTGGCGCCGGACCACTTGGCCTCCAGCAGGCACTCCATACAAGGGACTTTCCTTCTCCAAGGCCCCTGCGGAGGAGTGGGGGTGTTGCTCCTGGTCCCTGAGTCACATGGGCTCCGACCCATCCCCGTAGCCCCCACCCCCTCCCTACCCCAGACTCCTGCGCCTGGGGTTCTCCGGCCGCACCCTGGCCGGCCGCCCCTGCCGCAGCACAGCGGGAAGCGACCCGATCCCAAGAGCGGGCCCTTAGAGAGCGCGGGTCCCAGGCCAGGCGCTGCTGCGAGCGCTTTGCGCGCCTGCCCCATGCCAGGGAAGCAGCCGCCTCAGACCCCCGGTGCCAGGCCCGCCTTCCCGCTCTACGCGGCCCTGGCCTGCGCACCTGCGCCCGCCGTCCCGCCGGTCCCCACCGCCTCCCTCCCTCCCCACTCCACCCGGGAGGAAATGGGGCACTGGGCCAGGAGGCCACCAGCACTCCAGGAGCAAGCAGCCTTGCAAGGGACTGGGCGTGCCAATGGGCACTGGCAGAGGGCCGAGTGAGGCATGCAGACAACGAGTGTACGCCTGACCCACCCTGCCATCCACCTGGGGCGCTGGGGGTTTCCTCTCCTGTTGGAATGCCTCTCCCGATGGCCCCAGGAGGCAGCCGGGCAGGGGAGAAGGGGAACCTTCCAGACTCAGAGGGCCTGCTCAGGAGTTCCAGTAAGGCTTGGCAGGCTCTGAGTACTTGGGTCTAGGTGGGCTTCAGCACCAGTGGCAGTGCAGAGGGGGCCCCGAAGGATAGGTACCAGGGTACTGATGTGTGTGAACCATGGAAGGTTGCAAGGGCAATGGGGAGCTATTCACTCAAAATCAAGTTTCTGGTAGATAACTCTGGAAACAGTGGGGAGGCTACTGTGGGGAGACAGACCAGCAAAGGCACAGAGAAGCAATAGGCCTGTTGGGGATGCTCACCGCCACCCTCTTCAGTCAAAAGAAGTCAGCCTACCAGGGCTTCATCCCATGTGGACTCACTCCTCCCAGTCCTATGTACCTCCCCTCCGCAGGATGTTCCCTTCTCTATGTCCTTTGAGGAAGGCACGTCTCTCTTCCTTCTACTTGCTTGTTAGATTGAACTTCGGACTAGTAGTAAGTGGAGGCCCTGGGTCAGCCAGCAGGTCATGCCCAAATATGGCTGACTCTGCAGTAGCACCGGGTGTCTGCATTACCCATGGTGGGGCTGCAGTCCCAGTCAACATCTCCCCTGCTGTCCAGCATGCTTACTTTGGGGCTGCCTGTCACCCCATTGGTTTTTCCAGTCTGAGGCCCACCTCGTGTGCACTATTCCCTCTCCAGACTGCTTTCAGACACACCTGCACAAAACACACCATGGTGTCTGGGAGCTGGGGCGCAAGTAGGAACCCACAACCTCTCCCTAGACAGGACCCATGCAGGACAAGATGAGATTTGTCCTGGTCCATCCCCCTGTCCCACTGGAAAGCAAGTTCCCAAGGAAAGAATTACAGTAAGAATTGATTTTCTCTTCACTAAGTGCCATCGACTGAGTCATCTGTGTTGGTTTCTTAATCTTCAGAGACCAAGGAAACTAAGTCAGAGTAGCTGCTCAGTAGTCAGCCGCAGCAGAAAAGGGGACAGAAGCTGGATATCCTGGCTTCCAGTCCTAGGCTTTTCCTATTTGGGGGGGGGGACAAGGTAAGTGTGTGTAGAGGGTTTTTGTCCCCAGGAACCATAGTATCGCCACCAGATGGCGCCCCATCCCAAAGCCCCCAGATCGGACAGTCCTTGGAAACCAAAATCCAGCTCTTTCATATTTTCCCTTATTTGGAGTAGATTCTTGGATGTTAGACACACCCCGCCCCCACCCCACCCCGGGCCCTCAGACCCCAGGCCAGGCCCTCCTACAGGGGCGCTTCAGCTGGTGAAGAAACCTGCAGAATGGCACGGTGAGAAGAGACCTGGGCTGGAAGGGCAAGCCCACGTGCAGCAGGTGAGGACGCTCATTTCCTGAGCTTCCCACCTTGACTGTATGGCCTGGAGCACATGCAGGTGGACCTATCAGTGGACTTCACCTACTTTTCCGGGACCCAGCTGGCAAGGGAATCTGGGGATGTTGCTGCTCACATCCTGACTGGCGGTGAACATCCAGCTCGGAGCCAACCTGGGACAGGGCCCAGCCAGGGAATCTGGCCCAAAGGAGGAGCCCCTGCCTTCGGTGCCTGGCCACACCCCTGCCCCAGCCCCCATGGAGCGCAGCAGCCCCAGAACCAGCTTCCCCGTACCCAAGGCAGCTTGGTGCCAGCGGGGAACCCACTGTTGCCTTCCCAGGGGCCATATTGGCTGCGAATTGTCCTTCTTCTAGGTGGCCACTCACTCTCAGCCCACACGATGTCTTGCTGTCGGGGGCCCTTCTTCCCCAGACAATAATGCAGTGGCTAGCTCACGAAGTGGCACCCACTTAGCCCATGTCCTACCAAACACTCAAGACACTCTCTCTGTGAGGGACCCCTATGGCCTAGGGCTCCCACAATCCTGGGCACAGATACACACTCCCGGGTAAATTAGGGAAGGCAGCCCCTGGGCACCGCACTTCCAAGTTCATGAATCCCAGCTGCGCCTGGCCTGGGCGCGGTTATGCACCGGCGCCTGCGTTCTTGGCGCCTCTCCGCCCTCCTTCGTCACCCCGGTTCCCGGTCCGCAAGCTGCGCGGTGACCGTCTCGCGCGGAGGCCTCACCTGCTGTCCCTGCCGACGGCCCGCGATCGCGGGGGTGGCGCCGGATTCGCCTTTGTGCCCGCGCCCGGCGCCTCGGGGTTCCGCTGGCGTCCGCTGAGCGCCGCGCGCCTCCACGCGAATGGGCCGCCGCTGCCCGCCTTCTTTTTGGCCGCACCCCCGCCCCGCGCCCGCCCCGCGCCCGGCCCGGCGAGAAAGCCTTAATTGGTAAAATCGCCCAGGAGCCGGCGGGGGGGGGGGCGCCGTGAGCTCAAGCGGCTGGGCCGCCTGGCGACGCCGCCACCCCCCACCCCCGATGAGCTCACCGCCCGGCGAGGTCCGCCTGGGGGTGGGGGTGCTCGCCTCAAGATCCCGCGGGGTCTACGGGGCCCACATCTTAGCTCAGCAGGAAAAGCCACTCCCTCCAGGGAGCCGCCCCCAGTCGCGGCCCCCTGCGTTTGCCCCAAGCCTGAGCTGGCCAGGCAAGCTGGATTCTGCCCTCTGGAGTGGCGGGGGCTGGGGGTGGGGGACGTCCAATAGACCATTGCAGGTGTTCATTGAGCTTTTACCACCGGTAAGACCACAGTGGGGCAGGGACCCGAGCCCCGTGAAGAGCAAGCATCCTGGCTGCCACCGATTTGGCCCCTGCTGGGTGCCAGGCCTGGCCTGGGAGCCCGCAGCAGAAAGATACTGAATTCTCAGGAGCATGGTTAGGTGCAGTGCCGAAGTCTGGGGCTGCGCCGTGGGGTGCAGCCAAGAAGAGCCAAGTACTGGTGGGCTGGCTGGGCACAGTAGCGCTCTGGCACTGCCAGGCACCCTCTTCCTCTCCTACAGGCCTATTTCATGGTAGCATCACATTCAGCTGAAATGTCACTTCCTTGGGGAAGGTCACCAAAAGCAGTGCCGTTTTAACATTCTGCCCACAACCCCCAGTGAGAACTACGTTTTCTTTCCTGAGCCAGTATTGCGTGCTTCCCTGTGGGAGAGCGCCCACGCAGGCACACACAGATTGTGACAAATACCTGAAACATTCACAAAATGAAACTTTTCCTTACTACCTGAAAAGCACTCTGATATATATATTTTTTTATTGTATTCTATTTCATTGGGGCACCTGGGTGGCTCAGTGGGTGAAGCGTCTGCCTTCGACTCAGGTCATGATCTCAGGGTCCTAGAATCAAGCCCCACGTTGGGCTCCCTGCTCAGTGGGGAGTCTGCTTGGGATTCTCTCTCCCTCTGCCCCTCCCCCACTCTCTCGCTCATGCACACACTCTCTCTCAAATAAATAAATCTTAAAAAAATAAAAAAGTAAACAAGTAAAAGAAAAGAAGGAAGGGAGGGAGGGAGGGATGAAGGCAAGAAAAGAGGGAGGGAGGGAGACAGAAGTTGGTCATACCTGCTAAATGAATTTGGCTAGCCATCTACAACGTCAACACTAACAGGAAGGCGCTGATCGAGCTCCAGGCCTTCATGCATTCACTGCTGCCTTTGCTAGCTCTACTGGCAATGACCTTTCCACCTTGACCCACAGTGGGATCTCCTGACAGTCCCAGCATCTCCTGCTGCTCCCTCTGGTGGGAACCCCCCCCCCACACACACACATACTGCTGGGGAGGGCAGTGCCTTCTCGTCATTTGACAGATGAGCACAGATGGTCAGCGTGCATTCAGGCCTGGGAGGCAGCTGAGCTGGAGCTCATGGCCAAGGCTGTCCTTCAAGGATGGAAACACACCCTACCACAGACATTACAATAGGAGCCATTGCAATAGGTGGGGGTCACAAGGAGGCTATGGCCACATGGCTGGATCCTGGGACCTCCACTTCCATTTGAACCCTTTTTACACTACCGCCCCCCTTCCCCACCATACACAACCCAGAAAGGCAGCTCTTGGTCTTTACTTCTCCCAGGCTTAGGGGAAAAAAAGGTTTGTACAGCACCTGCTGTTCTCTGGTGAAGATCAAACTAAATTAGAGAACTTTTCTCCTTGTGTTGAAGGTTCTGGAAAACCACTAGAATCAGCTCCATTCTTGCCACCAAGGCAAGCTGAATCTCCACCTGGTCATGCCAATAGAATCAAGATGATCTGATGTATTCTAGAATTAGAACATAAAGCATTCTCTAAGAGACTTTTAGCTGGCTAACTATTCACTGTTTTATATTGATTGTGACAATTTTCCATATATTAATTTTCACAATAGTCATGATCTTAAGGCTTTTGTTACTCTCTGAGCAATGTTTCAAAGCATTTGAATATCACCAGGTAAAACCCAAAGGATCTTTAACATTCTTGAAAAGTTAAGTTTTTAAAACTTCTTAAATTTATTTTTTTAAGATTTTATTTATTTAAGAGAGAGAGAAAGCATGAGCGGGGGGAGGGGCAGAGGGAGAGGGAGAAGCAGACTTCCTGCTGAGCAGGGAGCCCAATGTGGGGCTCGATTCCAGGACCAGGAATCATGACCTGAGCTGAAGGGAGACGCTTAACCGACTGAGCCACCCAGGTGCCTGTGAAGTTTTGGGACTTTTTAACAAGATTTATTTATTTATTTGAGAGAGCGCATGAGCAGGGGAGGAGGGGCAGAGGGAGAGGGAGAGAGAGAATCTCAAGCAGACTCCCGTTGAGTATGGAGCGCAATTAAGGGCTCAATCCCACAACCCTGAGCATGAGCTGAGCCAAAATCAAGTCCATGAGCCACCCAGTCTTGCTGAAAAGTTAAGTTTTGTATCAAACTAAAGTATTAAGAACATTCTGATCTTAAAGAAAATGTTAATAGCTCAGTGAACAATCTTCTTGGACATGGATGCTGAGAAATGTATTCATGTTGATATCTTTCCTTATAACTTTCAATCCTCCTGGGACTGCAAGTTACACAATGTACTGCTTAGAAGCCATTCCCATCCTTAAAAGAGAAACCGTCTTCTTTTAAGATTTTATTTATTTATTTGAAAGAGAGAATGAGAGAGAGAACACACAAGCAGGGAGAAGGGCAGAGGGAAAGAGAGAAGCAGGCTCCCCACTGAGCAGGGAGGCCAACTTGGGGCTTGATCCCAGGACCCGGGATCATGACCTGAGCCAAAGGCAGGCACTTTTCTGACTGAGCCACCCAGGCGTCCCGAGAGAAACCGTCTTCTTACTCTTGACCTGGAATCAGTGGCTTCCTAGCCCTTCTCACCCTGACTGCAGTTCCAGAAAAATTCCTCCTCTTATTTACCTATGCACACCCTTCCCAGAAAGACTCTGCTGGAGGTTGAAGATTTCCCCCAACAGCCCCTCTAAGGACTCAGAACCCTCACTGGGCCACACTGTCCAGGTCATTGCTCTGAGAACCAAAATCTAGCTGTGGGTATGTCTGTGATAATGAATTGCTGCACTAGAGGTCCTTGGCAAGTCTCCTATCTCTCTAGGCCCCCAATTCCTCCTCTATGTGATGGGTGGTAGCACAGAGTACCTCTTAGCTCCCATGGTCAAGGGCGTGTCTGGTTTCTGGTGTCCTGGAACAAGTCTGCACTGCAGCAGGGCTGGGCTTGGGCTATAGGTGCCCATAGGGTGGGCGCAGGGGACCATCACAGTTCAGCCTCCTGGTGCCATCCGTGGTGGGACCCCCATAGTGGGGCAGTGGGTGGGACATAAAAGGCAGAGTGCCGAGGCAGGTGCTGAAGGAGGGGGTGTTCCTTGGGGAGAAGGCAAACCTAGAATTCCTTGACCTCATAAGGAAACAGCTTAGATCCCTACGGGGAGGGGTGGCATGGGGGAGGACTGAGCCTCTGGGACAGGGGCCAGCATTGCAGAAGAAGGCTTGGAGAGGTGCTGGGGAATCTGATCTTGCCAAAACTCAAAATTCCATGAGACAGCCTCTGAGCGCCCAGAGCCCAAATGCCATCTCCTTCCCTGCTCTGAAAGATAAGCAGCCTGCCCTGCTCAGGGCTGTCCCCCTTTTACTGCATGCACTTGTCTGGAGACTCACACATCTCCCATTTCAGGAGACAGAGCAGGCTTCGCCTGTAGTCTAAAACCCAGCCAGTGGCAACTCTTCTGAGGGTCTTTGTGTGTGGTTCCATCAAGGCCATGTCTCACCACTCCCTGTGTGGCTACCTCTTCTCCACCCCGTGACCCACAGAGAACTGGTCTGTGACCCTCACCAGCTGGACCAACCAGTCTAGGTTGGACCAGAGACCTCCTCTCTTCTGTTAACAGGTGTCATCTGATATCAGAGATAGCACCTCCTCTGTCTATGCTCCCAGTTCTGGGCCTGCCCAGGGAGGGCCGCTTGGGTTGGACCCACACTCCGTGAGTTGGCTTCATTTAGAATATCATTGTCACCTCCTTTCCAATCTCCCCAGGAACAGCTCTTTGCTGACCAAGGCCCTCACCAATTCCTAATGACAGTCTAGGCTCTTCAGCATGCCTTGGCAGCCTTCCATGGTTCACACACATCAGTACCCTGGTACCTATCCTTCGGGGCCCCCTCTGCACTGCCACTGGTGCTGAAGCCCACCTAGACCCAAGTACTCAGAGCCTGCCAAGCCTTACTGGAACTCCTGAGCAGGCCCTCTGAGTCTGGAAGGTTCCCCTTCTCCCCTGCCCGGCTGCCTCCTGGGGCCATCGGGAGAGGCATTCCAACAGGAGAGGAAACCCCCAGCGCCCCAGGTGGATGGCAGGGTGGGTCAGGCGTACACTCGTTGTCTGCATGCCTCACTCGGCCTTCTGCCAGTGCCCATTGGCACGCCCAGTCCCTTGCAAGGCTGCTTGCTCCTGGAGTGCTGGTGGCCTCCTGGCCCAGTGCCCCATTTCCTCCCGGGTGGAGTGGGGAGGGAGGGAGGCGGTGGGGACCGGCGGGACGGCGGGCGCAGGTGCGCAGGCCAGGGCCGCGTAGAGCGGGAAGGCGGGCCTGGCACCGGGGGTCTGAGGCGGCTGCTTCCCTGGCATGGGGCAGGCGCGCAAAGCGCTCGCAGCAGCGCCTGGCCTGGGACCCGCGCTCTCTAAGGGCCCGCTCTTGGGATCGGGTCGCTTCCCGCTGTGTTGCGGCAGGGGCGGCCGGCCAGGGTGCGGCCGGAGAACCCCAGGCGCAGGAGTCCGGGGTAGGGAGGGGGTAGAGGGTGGGGGCTGCGGGGGCTGCAGAGACGGGTCGGCGGCCACGTGACTCAGGGAGCGCGAGCCACGCCCAGCACGTCAGTCCTGCGCCGCTTTCCTGTCCTGGCCGGTTTCTGCCGGTTCGAGTTGCGTAGGCCCCCCCCCCCCACCTCCTCCCTTCCGACCGGCACACGCCAGTCGGTAACGCCTCGGTCGCTGACCCCGCCCCGCTCCCGCGTCCCGGCGAGCCCACGCTCGTACTCCTCCCACGCAGGCCCAGCGCCTCCCTCAAGCCCCGCCCAAACGCGCCAGCAGGTGACGTCTCTCGGCTCGCCAACTGCCCGCTCCCTTCCCGGGGCGCGCAGCCCCGCCCGCTGCAGCGCCTAGTCGGGTCTGCGCAGTTTTGGCTTCCGCGCTCGCCCCGCCCCTCTTTTGCCTCTAGCCTGTCCCGCCCGTTTGTGACGTCTGGGCCTCGTCGGGCCCGCCCCGCCTGCTCCCAAGACCGGACGGATCTACAGCGGCAGCTACTCGCGGCCTGGCCCCGCCCCGCACAGCGCGCGCCGTCCGCAGCGCCCGCGGCCGTGACGCGAGCGTGACGCAGGAGTGACGCAAGTGCTGCCGTTCCCGAGACGCTCGCGCTGCCTCCGCCGTGCTCTGAGGCAGCGGTAGCTCGGCCCGTGTCGCCAGGCCCGGGCCACCCCCAGGTCCCCGCCGCCCGCCACCCGCGCCCGCCGCTCGCCGCCCGCCATGGACGACTACGCAGTCCTGTCGGACGCTGAGCTGGCCGCCGTGCTGCGACAGTACAACATCCCGCACGGGCCTGTTGTGGGTACGCTGTGGCGAGCGGGCCCCCTCCCCGCGCTATCCCTGGGTTTCCGGCCCGCGTCCCTAACCGCCTCGCGTCCCGTGTCTGGCCAGGTTCCACTCGCAAGCTCTACGAAAAGAAAATCTTCGAATACGAGACCCAGAGGCGGAGGCTCTCGCCCCCGAACTCGTCCGCATCTTCTTTCTCCTATCGGTTCTCGGGTGAGGCCCCCGCCCCAGAGCTCCACCTGGCCTCCTATGGGGACAGGGTTTGGGCAATGGGGAGGATAGGGATCCGGAGGGTGTGGCAGGGGCGCTGGCTGGGAGGGGCACGGGGAAAAGGGAGGGGAGCCATGGGGGCAAATGCTCCTGGCCCCTCCCCCATTCAGACTTAGATTCAGCATCCGTGGATTCGGATATGTACGATCTGCCCAAGAAAGAGGACGCTTTACTTTACCAGAGCAAGGGTAAGGCTGAGCTGGGGTGGGGTGGGCACCCTGCCACCTTTATTCCACTCCCTCAGGGACCCTGGTGTCAGGGAGAACCTGAGATCTCAATCCCCATCATCCTCAGCAGCCCTAGAGGGGAGAAACCGTGCCACAGGCCCATAAATGGGATTCACATTAGGGCCATTGGGCCAGGTGGGGGGACACTGCTGTCCTCTTTGCTATCGCTGTCTCCCTTTCTCAAGGCTATAGTGATGACTACTATGAGGAGAGTTACTTGACCACCAGGACTTATGGGGAACCTGAGCCTGTGGGCACCTCCAAGGGATTCCGTCAGCCCTCAACTTCACTGGCAGATACAGACACCTTTCACCACCAGGTGAGCTGGCTGTTGAGCAGTTGGGTACAACCCTTGGGGGTCATAGCTGGGTTTGGACAAAACAAGGGGGCCACTGGGTGCAAATGGTAGGTCCTGTGCCTACAGAGAGGTAAGATGAGCAGACACCTTCCCAGTCAGGGCCGTCTTCTGGGGGTCTGTCGGAACTGTTAAGATTAGAATACGTGGCACATGCCTTGCACCCTGGTCTGGGATCTAGGTTTGAGCTCTTTCTCAGAACCCTGGTGCACAAAGTAAGGTGCAAGCAGCCAGGACAGTGCTTGAGTAAGTGACAAAACCCTACAGACATAAGGCTGGGAACTCAGAGAGTTTTGGAGGGAACAGGGTCTTGCCTTTAAGCAATGGTCAGAATAAGCCAGCTGGGGAAATTTGAACTGAGGGACAGGACAGGCCACACTGACCCTGCCGGCCAGTCCCCTCTCCCGGACTCTTATCTACAGGTGCGCGATGACAGCTTTTTCTCTTCTGAAGAGGAAAGCAAGGATAGGTGAGTAGCAGGAAGGGCCAGGCACTGGGGCTGATTCTGGCTCATCAGGCCCTCCTGGCTCATCTCTCCTCTTTGCCTCAGGGAACGCCCTGCCTATGGCCGGGACAGCGCCTACCAGAACATCGTGCACTACCGCCCTGTTTCCAACGTCTCCAGAAGCTCTCTGGGCATGTCCTATTATCCCACATCCTCTTCCACCTCTCCCATATCCTCATCTTCAGCTTCCCCCACTTCGTGGCTCACCCGTCGTGCTATCCGGCCAGAAAAGCAGGCCCCCGGGGCTGGTCTGGGCCAGGACCGCCAGGTCCCACTCTGGGGCCAGCTGCTCCTGTTCCTGGTCTTTGCTGCCTTCCTGCTCTTTGTTTACTACTCCATGCAGGCTGAGGATGGCAATCCCTTCTGGACGGAGCCCTGAGGGTCTGGCTTCATGGCCAGCTGTTCTCAGAAGTCCTGGCTGACTGCCTTAGTAGTGTTTGCTGGGGGAGGGGGTGGGGGCTTTTCTGTGTGTTCTAGCTTGGGAGTGCTGGGCTTGGCCCAGGTCAGTGCTTGCTCCCCCTGCCTTGTTCTGCCAGGGAGGCAGCAAGCCCAGGCCCTCCGTGGCATGGTGGGCCCGGGCAGGCCTTCCTCTGAGTCTCCTGGTCCTGCTTGCCTCTGACCCTTAGGGCCTAGGAGGGCGAGACCCTTCTCCTGGAGAGAACATGGTTGTTGTCATTGCATGCCTCCTGTCTGTTGTCACCTCTCTGGGGGGATTAACCAAGGCCACCCTGACTTTGTTTTCATGGACACACAATAAAAAGACCATTTATTTTTAATGTGTGGGCTCTTTCTGCTGGCTAGGGATCAGGCTCCCCTGGCTGGGGGCCTCCAGGCCTTGGGTCTCCAGGTTCAACATCTGGCTTTGTTGCTTCTCTCTTTTTGCGTTGGGGTTGGGGTTGGGGTAGAGATCACATGCTACCCGTGGACATGTTTGTGCTTTACTTGTAGGGTTCACTTCCTGACTCGTTACCCAAAGTGCTGTAACTAGGCAAAGAACTGTGCCTCCATGGGATGTGGAGAGCCCACTTGGAAATGCAGGCGAGGGTGCATGCACAATGCTGGCTACAGATGTTTTAACGGAGAAGAGCTGACAACCTGCCGCAGTGTCCAAGGGCAGGGGAATGGGAAGGAAATGAGGCGTGTGTTTGGCGGGGTTTCTCCCGGAAAGCTGCTTGTTTAATGGCATGGAAGAAGGCTCGTAGTACTCTGAAATGCCCCATCACTTGTTGGTCTAATCCAGTCCCTCGCTTGGCTGTATTGTTGCTTACCTCCAGGTTTTCTGTCGGGGAGGGGGGTATTTCATAACCTGAAAAATTTACATATATATTTTTTAAAGCAAGTGCTAAGGATACTCAGGGTAGTATGCCATGTGAGGCCACACATACTGGTTCTGTCCTGCTAGCAGAGGGTGGAAAAGCACAGAGGCGCTGGACCCCACTCCAAGCATGCAGGTGGGAAGCAGAGGCTCCACGAAGACTTGCCTGATGGATGGGGTCCTGGCATCACTTCCTTGCCTCTGACCAGCTCCTTGTTCAGGTGCTAGGACTTGGCCAGACCCAGTCTCACTTGGCACAGCACCCATGGGCTTCTGTTTATGGCTACATGGTGAGCTTGGGTCAGGGATGGAGCTGGGACCCTACCTACCCCTGGCTCCTGGCTGTTTCTTTTTCCTGCATGCTAGTCTTTCTCCCACGTTTGTGTGTGTGTGTGTGTGTGTGTGTTTTCCTAAAAGTAACACATGCATTTAGAATATACAGGGAAAAATGAAAGAAATGAATTGCTTCTGACTTTCTCAGCACCCCCACAGCTTCAGCCTCCCTTGCTTGCTGCAAGTCACTCCCACCTGGCTCATCCCCCAGGGTCCAGCCACCTTTGGTATGGACTTCCCCAGGCTCCCTGCCTCTGCCCCTCACCGTGCCAGCGCAAGGGCAGAGACCTGGATGTTCCGTAGTGTGTGGACACAACATGGTGCCTCCTTATCAATGACAAAAGGGCACGATGGTCAGATCAATGAGCTGGTCTCAGGTCACCAGTGCACCAGGACCTCAGAGAAGGACAGTGATGCAGCTTCTTTCACCAACTGATCCCAAACCAAGTGTGTTGAGAGGAGGGACTGACCCTGTCTGGGAGTGCAGCTGACCCACAAGCACTCAGTACCTGGGCAGGCCATGGGTCCGGGCAGAAAGGCAAGTGGAGCCTAGTGGACCCAACATGGGGCCTGGGAAAGTGGCAAGGTTGACATGGTGACACTCTGGAGTAGCTGGGGCAGAGCAAAGGGGCAGCATGAGAGGAAGGGGAGCTGAGCTTGGGGCACCCCAAAGAAGGGAGAGAGAGGGCACAGCTTCTGGATGGAATGGCCCTCTACAGGCCTCTGTCTGTTGCAGGAAAGGGAGGAAATAGTCCCACCCATTTATTCCCCAAGGACAACCATCTCCATTCATCTCCATGTGCCCCAATCCAAAGGTTGCCGATTGCTCCAGGGGGCTCTGATGGAGCCCCAGGCTTCAAGGTCTCCACTTAGTGCTCTCTAGGACTCTGGGACTACCTCTCTGAAAGCTTGGATGGGCCTCCTTCCCCAAAGCCCTAAACTCTAGGTTTAGAGTTCTGGAGTCATCCCACCAGGGCAGCTTGGGCTCCAGGACTCCCACTCCCAAGGGCTCAGGCCATCCTCCTTCCCCACCAAGGGCTCCTGAGGTGCCCAGGGGCAGAGGAGGGGGGCAGTAGCTGCCCTTGGTCCAGTGGACGGTGGCTCTGCTGGTGCCAGGGTGTCAGCCCCACTGGGGCAGAAGCCCCGGCAGCCCAAGGTAGGGCACCGGGTGTGCAGTGTCGGGCTGCTAGAGTGGGCAGAGCAGCATCCCGGAACAGGGAGGCAGAGAGGAGTGCCCTACAAACATGGCAAGGGGTAGAGTCTGACAGCTGTGCTCCTGACCCTGGCTCTCCAGCTGGGGCTCCTGACAGTCCCAGGGGAAGAGGAGATCCACACACGGCAGACCCAGGAGCCAGCAGCCGCAGCTAGAGAGGATGGCTCGGGACCGCTTGGTCCTAGCACACAGTAGGCACCCTGCAAAGACTCCAGCTCAAGGGGTGCATGGTCAGTGGCTCCATGAGGATAAAATACCCAAGGCCTTAAGGATAGGAAAGTGGCATTGGGTCCACACTGTTCTTGAACCTGGGTCTGGCCTGCTACCCTAGGCTCCCAGTGGCCAGTTCCGGGAGACACTGTCCCACTCAAGGCAGGCAGGACACAGGTGAATAAAGTCAGGCCCCGCCACTTCTACCGGGCATGCTGGCCAGGGCCCCCACGGAAGCACAGCTTCAGAGCTCAGCTGAGCTAACCAGGAGTCCCTGTCCCTCCCTGGACACCACATCGTGCCCAGGCAGCTGTGACACACGTGGGGCAGCAAGGGCAGAAGATGCCAGCCTGGGGGAGAACAAGCCCTTGGGGACAGCGCTGGGCAGAGGCTACAGGCCAGGCCAGGCCTGAGCCTGAGGCCCGCACGGGCAGGCGGCAGGAGGGAGCAAGACTGGGGCGCCATCCCTGCAAAGGGCCCCAGGGAAGGACAGGCAGATGGCACCAGGAAAAGGAGCACCAGGACTCCATCCTGCTAGGGGAAAACGGGCCTGGGACCTGGCCCCACTGAGAGAATCCCTGGAGGACTCCGCCACCCCCCGCTAGCCCCCCACCCCCCACCCTCCACCCTCTACCCCGGCTGCTAGGAGGAGACAGGGAGGGGTGCAAGATCTGGGCCCTCAGCCAGGCTCACACACAGGTTGTGAAGGCCTGGTGACCCATCCAGAGCCAGCAGGGGTGGTGGAGGCTCAGCCCTACCAGGCCCCACGCCTGAGCCCTGTTCGCCAACAGGTGCCAGGAGCAGAGGAGCGGTCCTGGCCACACACCCACCCCAGGCTGGACCCATCTTCTCTTCTACTAAGTCTAGGGAGGGGGCCACTGGTCACCCTAGTCCGGAACAGCCCCCTGTCCTGCGGGTCCTGTCCGGTCGGAGTCCAGGCAGGGCAGGGCAGGTGGATGGCCAAGCTGACCACCCCCACCCCACAGCCAGCCTCCACCCCTGGCCCAGCCACACCTCTGCACCTGACCCTCCCTGTTGCTTATTGCCGCCGCAGCCGCCGCCACCACCACCACCCCACACCCCGCCCTGCCCCACAGGAGGCTGGAAAGGGACTGGGGTCAGGAAAGGGAAGCAGTGGCCCTTCAGGGTGGGTGGGGCTGCCACTCACCCCAGACAGGGAGGGAGTCCCAGTACTTCAACAAGGGGAACGTTAGTCTGGGGACCTTTGGGGTCCCCGAGGGGCCACTCACCACAGGTGGCCTCACCCCACTCCAGGGCATAGGGCCAAGGTCCTCCAGGACAGCCCCCACCCCCGGAACCCCGGCGGACTCAGCGGGATGCGCATGGGGTGGCCGCTAAGACAGGGTCCGCGAGCATGCAGGATGACAGGTGCCGGCCACAGGGACCTCAGGTGCGCTCAGCGCTCTGCAGCTCTGGACGGTCTCCTTCCACCATGGGCCCATCCCAACTGCAGACAGGGCCCCCCAGAGGGCGGGGTCTTCTCCTCAGGCGCCAGGTACTACCTCCAGGAGAGGGCATCACCCAACAGGGGGCCTGCTGTCCTGCTGCTCAGAGGTCGGGCTGGCTTGGCCACCTCTACCACTCCCCATGGGGCTGTCTCCGAAGGTGTCCCTGAGCCCGCCATGAGGTCACCGCCAGGGGAGGAGGGCTGAGGAAACCCCGGCACAGTGGGTGGGGTCGGGGGTTGCCCTTGGGTCAGCACACCTGCTGAGGACAGGCCGGGCAGAGAGGGTGAGGTCCAGGGTTGCGCACTGCAGGTGGGTGGGCAGGTGTGCGGGGGCGGGCACGATCTGGCTGCTGGTGAGTGTGCCCACCCCCCCACCCACAGAGCAGGCCACTAGGAGGAGCCCCTGTGCAGCTGGGTCAGGGAAGACTGCACCCATCCAGCCCTCCTGAGCCCTCCTGGGCAGGTGGCCTGTGAGGGAAGACTACAGAGAAGCCGGGCCCTCCTCGTTGTTCCTCCTGCCCAGGGCCGAGGGACAGGAAGGTGGCTCAGCTCAGGCATAGGCCAGGGGAATGGTGAGGACACTGGTCGGATGACCCGGGAGTGTGGGGCTATGCCGGGCCGGGCCTGAGTGTCTCCAGGGGAGCCGTGTTCGGGATTATGCGGCCCAACACCCTGGCTGACAGATGTCCCCAGGAGCCACGACCCCACAGTCCCCCACCGAGGTAAGGCCCAGCAAGCCACGCCCCGGTCTCCCTGCTTCTGCTCCCAGGAGATGCAGAGCCAGCCCCCCCCCCCCCCCGCCGCCCCGAGACCCACTGTCCTCGGGTTCAGAAAGCACACGGCAGCCCCAGACGGTGCCAGGAGCTGTCACCAAAGCCCCCCCCCCCCCGTATTGCCCGGCAGTGACAGCCAAGGGGAAAAGCACCACCCCCAGAACCTGTGTGACAAATTCAGAGCTGAGCGAGTCCGAGCGTGTCACCGGGAAGTCATCTCTGAGTCCCAGCCAGGAAAGATGGGGCGGGCACTTCTCCGGGGAAAGGAGATGCCATTGGGCTCCCGTGGCCACAGTGGGAGCTCTTTCGCTGGACTGACAGCTGCGCCTCCACCTGCACCCCCTCCCGCCCCCTACCCACTGCAAGCTGGTGCCTGCCACCACCTGAGCCACCAGAGCCCAGCACGCACACGGGGCCACCTGACACCGTCATTGAAGAAAAGGGGCCTGTTGGTCTGCACCCCCACAAAGGGGCCTGCCCCTCTCCGCTCCCCACCCCCACCCACCTGCCAGCTGCATGGTGGAGGCTGGAGGGCAGGGGAGGGGAGGGGAGGGGAGGGGCGGGGAGAGCAGGGGCCACGCCTGTGTGCACAGAGAGTGATCCCTACCTGCCTCAGGCAGGGCAAGCTGCCCCCACCCCTGGGGAAGGAGAGGACACGGGGGGGGGGGGGCAGCATGGGGCCACTGGGTGGGGACAGTGGAGGTCCGGAGCCTCCTGCCACTCAGGCCTGGGTGGGGGCCTCACAGCTCAGTGGTGTTGGTGCTGAACGGGCTGCTGGGATGGGAAAGAGCTTCCGGCCCCTGCACCAGGACTGACACCAGGGCTGGCAACTCCCATGCAAAGGGCAGAAAGCACACTCCTTGGGCTTTGTGGGCCACACAGGAGCTCTGTTGCATATTCTTCTTTCTTTCTCTGGCTTTCTCTATGTTTTGTTTGCAACCCTCCCAAGACGGAAGAGCCGGGGCGCCTGGGTGGCTCAGTCGGTTGAGCGTCGGACACGGTTTCGGCTCAGGTCATGATCTCAGGGTCCTGGGATAGAGCCCCGTGTGGGGCTCCGTGCTCAGCGGGGAGTCTGCTGGAGGATTCTCTCTCTCCCTCTTCCCCCGCCCCTTCCCCCATGTGCGTGTACATGCCCGCTCTCTCAAATCACTCTTAAAAAAAAAGAAAGAAAAGAAAAAGGAAAAGCCTGGAAAGTCCGATGACACAAAAACTAAAATTGTCTGCCTGACCAAACACAAGCCCCAAACCACAAAGTCAAGGGACAAGTGACAAAGTGGGGGGAAAAATAGAAGCAAGATGTGACTCAGGGCTCATCTCATGATTATCCAGAAAGCTTGAAGCAGTCCACAAGGCAAAGCCCGATGACCCAGGAGGTAAAGGGGGTCAAGGAGGTGAACACGGAAAACGAAAGCCAAAGGCTACTCCATCTGGTCCCATGGCCAGGATGCGCTCAGGTGCTGGGGTCCCAGGGTTGCTCCTTCTGGGGACAAACGGTGGCCAGTGACTGGCCTCGCACTTCGCCTGCCACTCGACTAGACAACAGGCCAGCATGGAGCCAAACCAACACCAATCACCAGCAAGACCGGCCACAGTGGGTGGGCGGTGGTGCCGGGCATTGAGCAGGTCTGCGCAGCATCAGCCAGGAGCTGGGAGACCACCCTGGTGAAGAAAGGCAGCGGCTTCCCACCAGCTAGAGGGCCGACCGCACGCACAGACAACCCTCAGGGCCGTTCTTGGGCAGACAGCCCCCTGTGTGGTCTCCACGCTCCCTGCCCCCCGCAAATCCACGCTCTGGATCTCAGGGCCCATGTTCCTTTTCCATCCCCAAGCCCAGCATTCGGGTCTTTCCTCTGCCTCATCAGAGAGTTCTTTCCATCCCCACTCCCAGGCACGGATCTGATCTCCGCCCCTCTCTCTTACACGGCCAGACGTTACCAGCCCCAGCCTGGGAATTCCCGAGCACCTGGACAAAGCCGACACCTTTCTCCCACCTGGGCATGGACGGTGCCCTCCAGCCCACCTGGGCAGGAAAGGGTGACTGCCACTCAACGGGAAGTCCCGGATCCCTCTCGAGGGCTAGCATCCTCCTGGCATTTGCCAGACCTGTGGGGACCCTGCAAAGGAGCCAGCCCCAGGGAGGGCAGGGAGCACACAAACACACACACCTAGGAGTCTCAGGCCTCCAGGGCCCTGCTTCTCACAGCGCGGCAGAGGGAGGGGTCTCAGACCAGCAGCAGCACCAGCCAGGAGCTTGTTAGAGGCACCCATTCTCAGGCCCCACCTCAGATCTGCAAGATCAGAGACTCTGGGGTGGAGCCCAGTGACCTGAGTTTGAACAAGCCCTCCAGGTGTTCCCAGGCAGCCCTCCAGTGTGAGAACCACCAGGCGTTCCCAGGCAGCCCTCCAGCGTGAGAACCACAGGGATGGATGGTTCCTGATGGCACCCACTTCTAGAGAAGCCACGAGCTTTCTCTGCCAGGCTCACCTTGACTGACCTCCCCAGGTGAGAGGCAGGCAGGCACAGCTGATGGTCCCAACCACAGGTGGTCCTGGAACACGGGTGTGCTTGAGCAGGATTCCCTCTCAAGGGGCCGCACCTGTCGAGTGACACGGGGAAGATTTTGTTACTTTTCTACTGTCCCCGCCCCCAGAAGTGTGGACAGATACCTCTGGCGAACACCACGTTCCCTTCCCGGGTACTGGCCCCAGCTCTGCCCACGTTTTCCTGGATACTAGGCGTGTGTGTGTGTGTGTGTGTGTGTGTGTGTGCGCGCGCGCGCGTGGTGCTGGGATTTTGGGATCTATGCTTTACAGAGAACCGTCCCAGACACGCTCAGGGGCGCTGGAACACACAGTGGGCCGGGCAAGGAGTAGGGGGGGGTGCAGGGCCACAGTCTGGGCCCTGGGAGGGTGGAAGTGCCCAGGAGCGCACAGCAAGGCTGCTCTCAGAGGCCAAGACTGGGAGGGACTGGAGACGGAGTGACCGGGCCCTTTGTCATCCCGGTGGGATCGCCGCCCACCCTGCCAGCCCCCCCCCGTCACTAGGCCCCTGGGGGCCCCAATACACTGTCCCTGGCCATCTAGGGGCCAAACACCCTCAGGACGGCATGGCGGGGGCCTGCGAGGGGCAGCGGGAGAGAAGCCCGACGAAGCCGCCCCTCCCCTCCCCCGGCCCCCGCCACGGCCTCCCGGGGCCTGGACTCGATAGAGGCTCCTCCTCGGCCTCTCCGCGTGAGAATGGGTAGGCCCCCAGGTCTCGGGAAACGGGGCCTCTGGTCGGGTCCCGGACCCGGAGGGGCGGAGGGCGGAGCGCAGGGATGGGGGGCGGTGTCGAGAAGGAGGGGCCGTCGTCCGGGCGTGTTGGGCCCCGCCCTGACCGCCTCGGGTCGGTCTTCTCGCGTCCCTCAGCGCGCCCACCGGAAGCCCCGCCCCGCATGTGGCGGGGCACCGCCTTCCTGTCCCCTTCCGGCTAGCTTCGCCAATGACCAAGCTCGGCTCCTCACGGGACCCGCCCCCAGGCCGCCTGAGGAAGCCCAGCCCCTGTGGCCTGACGGACACTTCCTCTGCCCTATCAAAACAAGCCGGTCGCCTACGCGCCCCTCTCCGCTCAGCTCCCACGGGCTTCTTGCTAGAGGCCGGGCCCTGGGAACTGCCGGACGCCTAGACTGACGTCCCCGGCGAGTGGAGGAGAGTAGGGACTCTCTGTGCAGAGTCGAGCAAGCCGTCCTGTCTGTCCACGCCAAGCCCTGCTTGTGTGCTTTTGCTTTGAACTTGTATCTTGAAGTAAAGAAAGTCACGGGAAGTGACAGACGCCAGGGCGCCTGCCGCAGTTCCCCTAGGGCCAGCATGTTGCACGTCTAGTGCAATTGCACACCAGGAAATGGCATCGGTGCCATCCGAGAGCTGCTCCGTGTGAGTTGCATCCGTGTGTGCGTGCGTGCGCGCGCACAGCTCTGCAGTTTCATCACGCGTGTAGATTCACGTGACTCCCACGGGCGTCCGTGTCCAGTCGATTCCCTCACAAGGACCCCTCCTGTTGACCTCACATAACCACAGCCTCCTCCCATCCCCTCCCAGCCCACGGCAACCAATCTTGCATTCTCGTCTAGAATTTTGTCATTTGAACGCTGTTGGGTAAATGGGACCATGCAGTATGCGGTAGGTATCAGTAACCTGGGATGGGCTCCCGGTCCCCGCCCCCGGCCCTCACTTAATGCCCTTGCAGTCCATCCACATTGCTGCGTGTATCCATCGTTAGTTCTTCCTTGGTGTTGCTAGCTGCAGTCCTTGGTGTGGCTCAACCAGTCGGCCCAAGCATTCACCTACTGAAGGACGCCTTGCTTGTTTCCAGTTTCAGGCTTCTACAAATACCCCTGCTACAGGACCATTCACGTACAGGTTTTCGTGTGTTCCTAAGTTTCTGTTTCTTTGGCATGAATGCCCAAGGGTACAATCGATGGGTCCTGTGCAGATGGGTGCTTAGCTTTAAAGATTTTATCTCATTTAAGGAATCTCTGCACCCAAGGTGGGGCTTGAACTCACAATCCCGAGATCAAGAGTCCCATGCTCTTGAGACTGAGCCAGCCAGGCGCCCCTGGATGCTTTGCTCTTGAAAGCAACTGCCGAATTGCCTTCCACGGTGGCTCCACCATTTTCCACTACCCCCCTGCATATTTTTACAGCACGTAATTGAAAACTTTTACAAAGCAACATTATTTTAAGCCACATTGTTAACAATTTTGTTTCTCTCTTCTGACTATATTCTTCTAATGCAATCGCCAACGTAGTTATTCACACAGTTTTACACCCTATACATTTATTTTGTTGTATTTATGTATTTTTCCACCCCGTACGTTTCATTGTGATGTTCTTTTCCTTAGCAGTAGGTCTTTGAAAACCATGTCAGTAAACAAATGTCTAGCTCATTTCTTCTCTGGCCACGTGGTATTCGATAGCAGACATGTACCATAATTCACATAACGAATCCCCAACTGATGGACTTTCACCTTTTCTCTTCTCACGCTCTCTCTCCGCAATTCATCTTGGCGCCGCAACTTCCCACTGTGAGCGTGTGTCAGTCTCCCTCTAGGATAACTACCTCTAAGTGGAAGGTCAAAACCGACGGGCATTTAAAATGTTAATAGACACTAAGTAATTGCCTCCCCCAAAGACCTACACTAGGGCTGTTAGTTCTTTGTTATGTATGTTGCAAATATTTTCCCTCAGTATGTCTTTTGTCTTGAAAGAGGAGGCTTGTTGGTTTGGGCCGTCAAGAAGTCGCACATTTTTTTTCAAAAGGTTTTCTTCTTACGTGATCTCTACACCCAACGTGGGGCTCCAACTCACAACCCCGAGATCAACAGTCGCAGGCTCCACCAACCGAGCCGGCTAGGCGTCGTGAAGTTAGATATTTTTATATAAGCAAATGTTTTAAACTCTCAATTGATGATTTCTGAGTTGTGTATCTTGGGCACAAAAGGCCTCGTTCCCGTGTGTGAGGACAGTGAGGAGACTTGGGGCAGAAATTTTGAGTCCCTGGGGCGCCTGGGTGGCGCAGTCCTTAAGCGTCTGCCTTCGGCTCAGGGCGTGATCCTGGTGCTCTGGGATCGAGCCCCACATCAGGCTCCTCTGGGATCAAGCACCACATCAGGCTCCTCAGCTAGGAGCCTGCTTCTTCCTCTCCCACTCCCCCTGCTTGTGTTCCCTCTCTCGCTGGCTGTCTCTCTCTGTCAAATAAATAAATAAAATCTTAAAAAAAAAAAAAGAATTTTTGAGTCCCTGTTGCCAATTCCTCCGTTACCCAGGCTGGCGGGTTGACCCGCTGGTCCAATCCCTGTAGCCCTGGACAGTTGGCCACAGGATCCAGTGCAGCCTGGCCAGGTCTGGGGGTGGGGGGAGGGTGGGGTTGGGGGCGGTGCCACTCTGACACCCAACTGCTGCCGTCCAGGGATGCCAGTCCAGTTTGAGAGCAAGACAAGGAAATATGGAACGAGAAAAGGTTAGTTACGCTGTTTAAATGCATAGGGGGCCTGCAGGTAAGCAGGAGAAATCCCCAAGGAAGCAGAGCAAATGAAAACAGAGGAGGGAGCAGGGACGCGGCAGGGACTGTGTGGAGGAGCTGCTGGGTTGGGTTTCCAGGGTGCGGTGCGAGGAGGAGTAAGGGCTTTCAGAAGGTGAGAGGGCAGAACTGAGATCCCGCCTAAAACCAGTGTTCTTGAAGGGTCACCTCGGCGGGGCAAAGGAAGGACAGGGATATAAAAAGAAGTGGGTCTGAGTGAGCGGGGGAAGAACCCTCCCACTCCAGTCCTAGTATCCATGAACAGGGGCTGCCTTCTCCTGGCTGCAAGCTGAGGGGCTTCAGCGAATCCCTGGCTGAGAGAGGAACTGCCCCCCCTCTCCCCCCCCTCCTCGTGGTAGTACCTCCGGGCTCCTGACAGAGCAAACCCACCCTGCCTGGAAGAGGATATCTCACCCCAGGCTTCCCTCATTCAGGACTCCCGGGGGCCCAGCTGAAGATGGGTCCGCGATCTCCAGTTGAAGACGGTGCCCACCCTCCTGACAATCAGCAGGTCTGTCAAAGACAGGACTGGCCCTACCGACATTCCCAGGGTGTAACTCTCAAAGGCCAGAGAACAGAAACTTTGGTAATGGCTGTGAGTGTTTGTTTGCGGCGTGCCTAGACTCCTCCCATCCCATCTTCCCGGCAGCCCTCGGCAGCCCTTGGTGGCTGTTAGCGGTGTTAGCCCCATTGTCCAGATGAGGAAATGAGGAAAACACCACAAATGGGTTGAGCGGCTTCTTCTGAATCACTAGCTAGCAGGTGGCTGAGGCATGGGGCTTCAAGCCTGACCCCCTTTTGTGGGCTGTGCTCTACAGTCTGGCTCGCTCCCTCACTTGGAGCTTCCTGGGGCACGTGTGGTGGCACAGCAGTATGTCCTGAAGGCATGAGCGGTGAGCCCAGGTGAATCTCCCCCAGGCGGGCCTTGGGCCAGCACAGAAGAAAAAGGGAGGAGGCTGAGAAAGAGAACCGCCTTCTGCTCTTGCGCTTCATGGTGCAGGGCAGGCGGCCGGGGGGGGGGGGGGGGGACACATCAAAACAGGGACTGGCATTACCTTTGAATTCTCATGAGATCAGAGAGCAGTGCTCACAGATATTTACACATTGTTTGCATTATTGAGACAGACAGCTACTCCGACTCCCCAGATCTTCGGTAGCCTCTGAGATACAACAGAAAGACACAGGAGAAAGCATCAAGAAGATAAGAATCATGTGAAAGGCTCAGGCACAGCGCACCTGGGCACATCTGGCCTTGTCTCGGGGTTGTGAGTTCGAGCCCCGTGTTGGCTGTAGAGCTTCCTTTAAAAACAAGAAAAGCAGGGGCGCCTGGGTGGCTCAGTCGGTTAAGCGTCTGCCTTCAGCTCAGGTCATGATCCTGGACTCCCAGGATGGAGTCCCGCATGGGGCTCCCGGCTCAGCGGGGAGTCTGCTTCTCCCTCTCACCCTTCCGCCTCTCGTGCTTTCTCTTTCATACTCTCTCTCTCAAATAAATCAATACAACCTTTTAAAAAAATCATAATAATAAAATAAAAACAAGAAAAGCGTCCGGGCAGATTTGAAAACTAACTTTAGAAGTAAAAAAACACTGTCATTGAAATAAAAATCCCAACAGACGGATTAAACCACAGATAGGTGCCGCTGAAGAAAGCATTAGCGACCTGGAAGATGGTGCCTGAGAGATTATCTCCTGCCCTGTTTCCCCTCTTGGTGGATAATGCGGCTTCCTCCTTCCCTGAGAAATTGCAGCAGCCCCTCCTCAGAGGTCCAGGCTCTGGCTCTTCAAGGCCCCCTCATCCTGGCTTCCAGGCTCCTGGTGACGCCAACCTCTTCCCCTGTTCCCCTTGTTCTAGGGGCAGCAGCTTCCTCCTGTATTACCTCTGTGACTCCAGTCGTCCAATCCCTGAGTGACCGACTGCTCATATTCAATTACGTCTGTTGAAAAACTTTGTTTCTTGTATTCTAACTCATGCCCAACTGATACAGGATTGGAACTGGGAGCGGTCCCAGACGATGGACCCAAAAAGATGGAATGTGGGGACCGGTCTGGTCATGCCCTTGGGCTGGAGTGCAGGGCTCAGCTCCTCGCCAACGGGAAGGGGGACCGGAGGCACCCGTGGCCGGCAGGGACCTAGTAATTCGTCAGGCCCTTACCTGCGGCGGTTACCCGGGGTGAGGGGCCAACCGCAGCAAGCACCTCGGGGAGGCGGAGCAGCTGCTGCCCTGGACTGTCAAGGCGGTAAGGATGGCTACAAAGACTGTGGTGTGGGACCATTCCTGATGCACCTGAGAGTGCACAGAGAAAAAGGGACAAGTTCAGGTTCCTTACCTCTCAGGTCAAGTCACCGTATGACAACCAGAGAACTTCCATGACAGCCCTAAAAATTCTCTTACTTCCTCTACCTGCGAGGGTTGACAGGGCTGAAAATCAAACACAAGGTTTAGTTGTGCAGGTTACAGAATCCCAAAGTCAGCTGAATTCCCAGGCTGTGTTTCTCATGTGAAAGGTAGGGCACTGGTTGGAGGAGTGGGACCCTGAAGCCTGGAACTGGGACATCTGGTTGGCCTCAGGTGAAGCTGAGAATGGGGGTGCCATCAGTCTCTCTGAGCCTCAGCGTGGTCCAGGAGGACAGGAATATAGTAAGAATGGGAGCATATTTCATCTCTGCCCCTCCTTCCCCTGGTGCACTCCTGGGTTCCTACCTTGAGTGTCCTGTAACTGCTGTTTGTCCTCCTCACCAAATAGGGAATGACTTGTGGGATCTTTTTAGGATTCCTAAATCCAGGCCACTGCTTTTCTCATCCCAGGTATGGCTGGATGGCAGCTCAGTAAGGAGGTAGAAGATACCTGTCTTAGTGTCTTGTGGCAAGCAAGGCCACAGCTGGGCTGGTGTGCCCGTGGATGTACTGCTGTAGCTATAGCAGTCAGCTCCTCGGCCCCATTTGCTGCAGAGGTCTGAGTTGAAGAGGAACACTGTGTCGTGTACCATTTTGCTTTCACTTTGGTAGTGCAGGAGGGCCTGTGCTGCACACCTCTACCACCACCCTACTTGCACCTCCATCCATCTCAGCCCTCCACATCCCCTCACCCCTGCCCCTCCAAGGCCATAACACCCCCACCACCAAGTGTCCCTTTCTCTCTTACCATACCTCTGTCCATCGCCAGTCAGCCCGAGGTTAAGGGCAGGGCCCCTTTGCTGGCTGGTCCCTGAGGACCTGGGTTGTTGCAACCCCTCACAGCGTGGGGGCTCCATCTACGCACCGCAGATGTTTGTCCCGCAGAGTGTTGCCCCCCTCCCGCACCCGCCAGCGCGGGCGATGCTGATTGGCTGGAGCCCAACGAGTGACGGGACAAAACCCAACGACGTGGCCTGGCCGTCGCCAGCTGTCCGATTGACCCGGTACCGAGGGGGGCGCAGGGCCGGCCGGGCTGGGAGGCACGGCTGGAGTAAGGCGGTGTCAAATGGTGGGTAGAGGGAGTCCCAGTAGGGCACAGGCTGTTTGAAGGTGGGTGCGAGCAGCCAGGGCTGCAAAGGAGGGCTGGCCAGGGTCGGGAAAGGCGGGGCCTATTCACTGCGAAGCCCGAGATGTGGCCCAGAGGGGGCTGGAGCTTTCTGGGGGGCGGGCCGAGGCTGGGCCTGGGGAGTAGAAACACACGAGGAAGGAAGAGGCCATCAGTGGGGACATTTCGATGGCACTTCTAAAATTCTGGCCGCAGCACTGGAAGATAGATATTATCACTATCATCAGCATACTCATCCCCTTTTACAGATGAAACAGAGGCAAAAAGGGTTACATCCCCCTCGACATTCAGACGTATTTCAGCACCTACACCATTTGACGCTGTGCTTCCTCCTCCAGTCACATTGGCTACTTTGTATTCAGGAGCTATAGCTGAGCGAAGCTGGTGGCCACAAGTCCATTTCCTTCTATTTGTCTTCATGGCTCCTCTCAGCTCTGTTACCAAATGTGTCCTATGGTTTTTGCCCGGCACCTGTGGGGGCCTGAATTTAGGCTTTTAGAAGGGCACTTTCATCATGGATCTTTATTTACTTTGTTCTATTTTTGTTGTCTCTCACCGGATGGGGCATTTTACACCTGAATCCAAGCAGCTGTGGTGCTCATATACATTCTGGCTGTATTCATAATGGCTTTCCTTAAGAGTATCCAGTGCTTTACAGATGTCAGGACACCTTCATAATCACTGTATCCCACTCCTCACAAAACTGTTTTCTCTCTCACACACAACAAAAAGTAGTGAACAGAAATTACACGTCTGCAGCTCCACTCCTAGATTTATATACACCCAAAAGAACTTAAAATTCACATCCATGAACTCACTTAGGAATGTCTGTAGCATTATTAACAGAGAAAAATTGAAAAGCACCCAAATGTCCATCAACTCATGAATAAAATATGGTCTGTACATAGGAAGGGTTATGTGGCCATAAAAAGGAATGCAGTCCTGGCACATGCTACAGTGTGGATGAACCTCAAATGCATTACATGAAGAAAAGTCAAACCCCAAAAGGCCACATCCTGTACGTTCCATTCATATGAAATGTCCAGAAGAGACAAATCCAGAGACACAGAAAATACATGAATGGTTGCCAGGGGCTGGGAAGGGGAATGGGAGTAACTACTAACGGGTTCAGGGTTTCTTTTTGGAGTGATGCAAAGGTCCTAAAACTAACCATGGTGATAGTTGTACAGCTTGGTGAGTATACTAAAAACCAGTGAATTGTACAGTTTAAAAGGGTGAATGGTATGGAGTGTGAGACGGTTAGTTGAGGTCAAAATTTCTTTTGCTTATTTGTATTTTCTAAATTTTCTACAGTGACCCTATATCAACTGTTATTTTTACCAAGAAAATCCATTTGATATTTTTAGTATTTTTGTATTATGTTGTTTTATCTTCTATCAACTGTCTTACACAAAAATTAATGTTTTTGAAATCTTATGAAACAAGCACAGCAATCACCATGCTAATCTTACAGGCTAGGAAACCAGTTCAGTGATTTTAAAAGCACAGGAGCAGAGTAAGTAGGCTCCTACAAGGACTCCCAAATGCCAGGGTAGTTCTGGGTCTCTACCATATATTCTAGAACAAAGACTTCTGATGACCACTGAATGAGGGCAATAAAAATTAGGACCATGACATATCAGACTTTCTGCTTGTCAGGTCAAGCCATACACTGTCCTCTAGTGGTACACTTCCCGCCACATACCTTTCCCCCGGTCTTCTGTTGTGGGGAATGGGACTATCTTTCCTGGTTTAGATAGAAACTCCTTCCTTAATTGAATTTTATCAAGGAGAAACCAAATCACACATACGAAGTACAAATAGAGTAGAACAGCTGTTTTTTTTTTTTACATGTTTTATTAACATTAACTAAGTATCCTAAGTAGATGAATATACTTGAGCTAACAGTTTGGTCACTGGGCACCTCACAAAGGGGTGCAGTGTGGAGACTAGAACTAGTTGTGTCCTCCCTTCACAGAACAATCACTGCAAGCAGCACAGGACATCCTGAGAGCTTTCGCTGCTGCTCCATAGCCTCTGCACCGTCGAAGGGAGATGAAGGCAAACACCAGACGAGGTTCCAGGGTAACTGCAATCACACTGTCCCCAGGAAGCTGCAGGTAGGATGGCAGCACGCAAACTCTCAAACTAGGACAGCAGTGTGTGGCAGGGTGCTACAGAGCCACAAACCTGAGTGATGCAGTCTACAGTGCAATTTGCCCTTTCTTTACTTACAAGGAAAACATACACATTTAAGAAACTTATCCTATATTGATCCCCAGCCCAGTTACTTGTCTTATCAGAAAGCTTTTATGTAGTTATTTTGTCAGCTATTCTCTTATTTATAATCTTCTAACACATTTTAATGAGTCAAAGATGAGAGTTACACTTGTATATGTAGTTACGGTTTAACAGGAAGGTAGTTAACTTGCTTTACTTTTTAAGAAAAAAACGCAACAGTATAGATTTAAATGATAGTCTGGCAACAAGCATAAATGTAAGGTAGAGAAGCCAGTCTTCTAAGTCTAATGCCAACTAATGTATTTTAGTTCATTAAAATACATTTCACGGCCACTATGATGTGTCTGGCACTGACTCCATACATATCCAGCAGCTCACTCGGCTTCCCACTCCGAGGCACTCCAGGCACCGCCAGCTGATGGACCAAGATGTCAGGCTCCATGGAGACAGCTGCACAGACAGCCTCCCCGATGCCACCTGGGGAAACAAGGGACATGAAGCTCTGTTCTGGTAGTGGCTAGTCAGCCTTAAAGCCCCAAAGTATAGAGACCTTTGAATTTGATGGTTCCTAGAGAAAAAATATTTTTCACTAGCCACTGATTCATGTAACAGTTATCTTCTAACTAGCCAGAAGAGTTCTCATTCAAAACTGTGGGTGTCCAGGGGCGCCTGGGTGGCTCAGTCGGTGAAGTGTCTGCCTTTGGCTCAGGTCATGATCTTAGGGTTCTGGGATCTAGCCTTGAGTCGTCAGGCTCTCAAGTTCAGCGGGGAGTCTGCTTCTCCCTCTCCCTCTTTCAAATAAATAAATAAAATCTTTAAAAAAACCCCACAAAACCTGTGGGTCTCCGAATTGCTCCCAGCCCCACTATAGCAGGAGCTCTCTCAACTGGGGCTCCATAGATGCAGGGGTCTACAAGCTCAGGTTCTTAAAGCTGTCAGCAACCACCAAATGATTAAACCAACCAATAAACTATACAGAAAAGAAAGACCTTCAGGCCTGAAGCTGCAAGCTTCAGCAGGACCACTTGCAAGGCTGGCCCTTGGCTGACACCTGGGCATTGGGCTGATGCAAGGCCCTGGAAGCGCCTGTTTTCCTCTGGGAGTCAGGAAGTTTGGTGTGTGTCTGGCAGAGGGGATCTATGTGACCAGCGCCCAATAAAACCCAGGTGCTGAGTCTTGAGTGGTTCCTTGGGTCTCCACTGATGCAATTTGTCACTACTGGAGAAGGGAGAGCACTCAGTGGGCCCCTCATGGAAGGGAGGGAAGGAACCGAAAGAGTGGGGTTCTCCACCCGACCTTTGTCTTCTGTCCTCATGGGTCCTGGTGTGCGTCCTTTCCCTATAATAAACTTCAGCTGTGAAAGCAGTGGGAATGCTTCTAGAAAATCACTATAGATCACAGGTTGTGCTCTTGGGTCCTTGACACATGAACATGAAACTCCCCACTACCTCATATGCCCTACCTAACCTTCCCAACCCCCTCTCCCTGGCTCATACAGTTTTTCTGCATTTGCTGAGTTCTGTGCTTCCAAGGCACTATTCCCCTTTTGGGAGGGGAGCAAATTATTAATCATTCAAAACCCAAGCACAACTGTGAAGTTTTTCAAGACCCCTCCCTAGGCACAATGCTGAGTTAGACATTCCTTTGTGCTGCCAATGAGCCACCGAGGCACCAGGTGCTGCACCGTGCTGGGGTCACACAAATGAGTATGGGCCATGGCCCCACTCTAAGGAACAAGTGTAGGTGGATAAGAGACCCCTCAAACAATACACTTGAAAAGAGAAGTAATAATGACTATTGGATGAGTGCCTGGCTGGATGATACCCAGGGGCATGTCATGCTTCCAATCATGGAAATCAAAAATAGAAGACTTTCAAAATGATCCTTAAGGCCTGCACATACCTTCTGGGTAGTGATCCTCCACTGTGATAATACGGCCACCTGCGGCTTTGGCATTAGAGACAATGGTGGTAACATCCAGGGGTTTAATGGTAAACAGGTCGATGACACGGATGGAAATATCTAGAGAAAAGCAATAGCTAGCTTTGTATATGAAACAGACTTAGAATAAAAAGACCAATTGGGGCACATGAGGCAGCCCAAGTCCTACCTCTCCCCAGCTTAAACTTCAAAGTCCAGCAACAACCAACTGACCTTCCTTGGAAAGATCTTCTGCAGCTGCTAAGGCTTCATGCAGAGTAACTCCAGCTCCAATAACTGTGACTTTGTCATTGACACTGTGGCGGACGACCTGGTATTGTGCCCATAGAACAAGAAAGTTGTAGTTACTATGCACAGAGTGCATCTCAAAGAGAACAATGCTATGCTGTCTTCCACTATCAATTTCACTTCTTACTAATTCACTATTTAAAAAAAGCTGAATCAGTACACTAACAAGGACACCGTTTTGATAAACCTTACCTTCATGTTCATTTTTACAAATTCATCTATCATGCTTCAATGGATTTACGGTGCCTAATTACTAAGTTCTTATAGAATACCCTTTAGCAAAGACGGTGGATTTCAAACTGGCATCTGAAAGGCAGAGGCTGGAGGCAAGTTGTATGGGCCATGTGCTGCAGACCACAGACTCATTCAGAGGGTCTAGAAAGGCACCATCCCTGGACTACTTGGACATCTTGTTAAGGCATGCACACAGGTTGGACTCTGATAATGAACAAGTTAACGGGGTTAATTTTGGGGCATTTGCAACATGCTCTGTGCCAAGCACCTTGCATGCCCAAGTGCCCCGTAAGGCCCATGCATTGGGGGCTGATTCTGCAGCTGAGGAAAGTCAATCTCAAGAGTGGGAGGAACTCGCCCAGCTTAGCGCTGAGACTAGCAACCAGGCCCATCTGACATCAAAGCCCACTCTCTCACAACCACTCGCTATTCTGCAAGCAAAGACAGGTGCCTAGCCTTTTTTTGTAGAGTTTTATTTTCTCCAAAGCCACCCAACCAAGGGCACCTGAAATTATTCTTCATTTCATCCCTTTGTATAGGTTTCCTTGTAGCTTAAGAACCACTGCTGACAGTACAAATATTCAGGGCTTCTAAGCCACCCTATTCTTTGAGAATGTCCTAGCTTTTTCATCTGCATACATATAAATACACACACACACCCACACCCACCCTATGTCCTCTTTGCAAAACCTAGCTCTTGAATTATCCATGCCATGCACATTATCACACACATTGTAACTCACATCCTTTACCATCAGGAAATTTACTTCATTTTGTCAGGACAAGGCAAATATTAGGAGAAAAAAAAAAAGACAGGATATGAGAAAGCTCTGCAAATCACATGTCACTGAGACCCCTCCAACACCTCCACCCTCAGAGGCAAACATATGGCCTTGAGTTTCAATGTGGGAGTACAGGCGGGAAATAACAAAACCTGTAGTTAACACTGAAGGTGAGTACTGCCACCTTCTCATTCAGTGTTGCCCAGCTACCTAGTAGCAGGTCATGGACTGTTCTGGCTACACCGGCTTTTTTTGTGGCACTAAAGCCAGTCACTGCTCAGACATTCTGAACACTAAAAACAATGAATTCCGCAGCAGCCTAGCTGTTAGCAATTGAGTCAGATGTCACCCGTTGCTCCTTTAAGACTGGCTATTGTTCTTTCACACATTTAAGTATTAATGATATTCTAAAAAAGCTTAAAAGATAAAATCAAGATATAAAACTTTCTGATGCAGCATGCTCTCCATTACATAATATACATATACATATATATACATATATATATACACATATATATATACATATATACATACATATATATATATGTATATATATATATATATATATATATATGCCTAAAAAAAGGCAGGAAGGAAACATGCCCAAACACCTGTAAGCCCTGCTCTCCAGGTGGTGGAGCAGAGCATTTTCTCCAAAGACTCTGCTGGTTTTCTGCACATATGGCCCTGACAGAGCCCAGGTCAATGCCAAGGGTCTGAGTTTTGGTCTTGCTGCTAACTGTGAAGCCTGAGTAAGCTGCTCACCTTCTCTCTCACCTACAACATAGGACTGCTAACAATCTGTGCTTCTAGGGCTCTTATGAGAACACAGAAGATCAGAAGTGCCTTTATCAGGTCTGTGAGCAATGCGTTCATGTTCCCTTTTATTCTTGGCTTGGATCTGCAAAACCGAATCTAACACATCTATTATTAATTTGAAATGGGTTCTATTATTTGTTTGGCTTGAGGCTGTCGTAATTTACACCCAAAAAACTCAAGTACCTTTACAAGTCGTTACCACTTTATCCTTATGAGTTCAACAAAGAGAAACTCCATTTGGAAAAGAGAAAAGTTTACCTCAGACTGACAGTGGTAGAATGTTCCTTTCTGAGGAAAAGCAGGCAAAGATCACAATTGATTTTTTTTTAAACTACAGCAAAGAAAGAATTAAGCCTTGACTGTGGGGATACCTAGTGCTAGCTTTAGACCACTTCTCTCCATGTGAAAGGCTACTAGAAGACACTGGAGAACTTTTAAGGCCTTACCTTGGCCTGTCCGATCGCAAAGCTTTCTTGTGGGGTGTAAATAACTGCAGTTTCCGGTCGGCTGGTCCGAATATAGCACATCCCCTAGGGTGTAAAACCAGAGCCACAGTTTTTAACAAATCAAACTAAATTTCCAACTAACAAACCTGTTTTAAAAAGGGGAGGAGGGATGAAGACTAAACAGTTCTCTTTACTAAAAACAAAGTGCACATTTTGGAGCAAAGAATAAGCATCTACAACCATTGGCAAACAGGTCAGTGTCACCGGATCAGATTACTACCAAGCCAGGCAAAAGCCTATGTGGGACCTGGGCAGATACCCTCAGTGACAAACTTTCTATGCTGTCACATTCAATGGTAAGAAAAACTTTCTTAGGTACACAGACTTGTTCTGTCTCCACAGAACACAAATTCAGGCCACATGTTTAATAGAAAGCCCAGAACACAATGTTAAGTAAGCAACTTATTTTTGCCATAACAACTTATAAAACTTCATTCTTAGAAATACCTTACACACTGGAATATAAAGACTCGCTCTTTTACCAAGGAGAAAATGAAGTAAATACATTTTTATCAACTTGAACACATAGAGCATAAATGAATACTCAAATGTCTAAAGTATTTGGTAATTTACACACATATTTAAACTATACATCATAAATGGATATATTAATTTAGAAACCCTTGTTCTGTTTATTCCTTCATGTTATAAACCAATTCTATTCAGTGTTTTCATGGGAGATAAAATTTACTAAGTGGAATACTCCACAAATTCTGACAAAGACATATACCATGTAACCATCACCCATGTATGAGTAACATTTGCACCTGCCAGAAAGTTTCCTCATGTCCCCTTCCACTCTCCCCACCTGAAAAGCAACCTAATTTCTATCACCACACCTTTGCCTCTTTTGAACTTTCGAGAAATGGAATCTTACAGCACATAGGTCACTTTATATATACACAGACATAGAGCAATTTCCAGGATATAGTAAATAAAAAAGTATAGAACAATACATACACTGTGAACCTACTTGGGTTTTAAAAAAAAAAAAAAGGTCAAAGAATCATAGGTCTCTAATGTGTCAGAAATGCTTAGGAAATTGCATAACCTATTCCAACCATGCCCAGGGCTGTCTATGCAGGGCCATGGCTGAGTGCAGGGAGGGGTGTTGAAGGGAGTCTGGTGACCATTAGTTGGAGCAGATGAAAAGGTATAGACTCGGTCCTCTAGTCTCCCCTGCAGCTGGGTTCTACACAGGAAATAGGTTGAGTCCATCTGCTGCCTTTGTGTGAAACTTGAGGAGGAACAAGTGGGACAGAATCCATACTCTTGCCCTTCTAAGTTGTTCAGGGGGCAGACCAGGGCTTAGGACTCTGAGGTCTGTTTGCAGTGGAGACACTGGCCACTCTTCAGCTTCCTGTATGTCATGAGGTGGTGACAGCATGGGGTGTATCTAAGGCCAGCATTCAATAGCTCCCTGCTGGAGCCCACTCCTGTGGCATTGCTGACAGGCCCCTTCTTGGAGCCTCCAGAGCACCCTCTTTTCTCATGCGGAGCCCTGCCCTGTATAGGCCATCAGATGTTGTTTGGCGTCCTTTTGTGCTTTTACAATGTGACTGTGTTCACGTTTTATGTGTGTAATCACCTTTTTTGGGTAATTGTTCTGTTTTTTTAAAAGAATCCTACAACATTATCTTCCATAATGAATATCTATTATCTTTACATTGAGAAAAAAATGGGAAAAACCCAACCATCAGTATCAAACTAGTAGCAGAGCCCAGAATAATTTTCAGCCTGAACCAATGTCCCCTTAAAAATACCTTAGTATTGGCTGCTAGGAGAACAGCATGCTCTGTTGAGATGGCATCACTTGGATAGAAAATAGTGCAGTTGGGAACGGACCGGAACATGGCCAGATCCTCCAGGGCCATCTGGGAGGGACCATCCTCACCTGAGAAAGCAAAGCCACAGCCCAACAAAAACATGATCAAGGGCCAACTGGGAACCTGCCCTCTGCGGGATAAGCAACACCTTACTGCCATGGGGGGGCCCACACCTGTAGCAGAGCCCTACAAAACTGTCCAATTCTTGTGTCAACATGATGCCTTGTAATTATAATGAGCTGTTACATGTCTATTTATTTTGAGACATCACTGTGACACTGTGGGTTAGGATCCTTACTGACCTTCCACAGATCAAAATACCAGTGGCTTCATCTGGCCCTGACCCTTGCCAATGTCTTGCACTCAGTCATTGGCACTGCTATCCATGGTTGACTTGATGATCTTTTCCCTGAGCACTGGTAGCCAAGTTGGCCCCAGCAAGTCTCTGTGCCTGTCGTCTTCTCCTTAGGGAGGATCCCCTTGAGGCTCTGTCCTTCCTTCTCCCCTCCTCTTCTATATTCTCCATCAAGAGACTGGGGTTTCAAATTGAAGTAGTGGTCTTACTCATTTCTTGAGACCTTCAAAGTAGCTGAGCATACCTTTGGGGTACACTTGGGGGTGTTGTTGTAAATAAAGGGGGCCTTAGGGTATGCTTGGGAAGAGCGCTTCTGGCCAGAAACACTGCAAAGAGAGCCCAATGTACACCACGGCAGCCTAGCTCTTCCAGCTAGGAAAGGGACTGTCACTGTGCACAGTGCCTTGCCTGGGACAACAATCTAACCTTAGGACTCTAGCTCCTCTGGTTGGACCTAGAGCTACTTCGTCACTTAGCTGACTGATTTTAACACTTAGACTACACCTGGCCCCAGGCAAAGACCCTGGACTCTGGGCCAGGCCCTCTGCCTGGCTCAGTCCTGAAATGCTGTTGGCCTTTCTCCCCACTCTGCACCTACCATCTGGCCCATTCAGAGACTTCTCCCAGTAAGTCCCAGAGAGGACTCCCAAACGTGCACTTCCCAGCCCCCCTCCCCTCCAGCACTCTAGCAGTGCCCGCAAACTGTCACATCTACCTAGATGACCTACTCCACCACAGGCACATCAGGTACCTCATCTTTCTCATCATTTCTGTCATTCGTGAACACAACTCCCTGATGTCTCTCAAGCAAGAAATTACTGGACACCGTTTTTTCAAGTTTTTGTGCAATTTTGGACTCCTCCACCTGTCAGCAATATTGACCTCTTTTCTCCAGACTCTCTCAGATTCACCCTTACTTTCTATCTACTGCTAATGCACACCAATCCTTTTTCTGATTTCCATTTCCCATTGTTTCTGTCTAGCCTGTCCTGCCAGGTTAATGCCCCAGACCTATATTTGCCTCAGCCTCACTCCTCCGCATCCCACTCTTCAAGGCTTCTGGTTCCACCTGACCAAGCTGCTCAGCCTAGGCCAAGAGCCCTGGTGATCTGTACTCCTCACTTCCCTGGACCCATGCTGCTTGTCTCCACTTAGACAAAGGGTACCACACTAAGAGCAGAAGGGAAGTCTGTGATGCTGGGGTGGCCTGATTCATATCCAGTATGCGGCTTGACACATAATGGGCACTCAGGACAGATCACTGTTTCTCAATGACTCAAAGAGTGAGCACTTTTGAGTAACACCAAGAAATCCTCTCAAAAATAAGCCAGAGTGTCTGGAACTTTTAAGACACAACATGGCATGAAAGAAAGAGAGATTATAAATAATCAAACATTATGGAACCCCTAAGTACATTGGTGAGTCAACTGCTCACATGCTAATTTTTCTCTGTAAAGGAAGAAGGCTATCAAGATGAGGGCACTGAGAACTCATACCAACGGATACCCCACAGTGGGACCCAATAAGGTTGATGTTGATTTGAGAGATGGCTCCCATCCGGATTTGATCAAACGCTCGGGTCAAGAAGGCAGCGAAGGTGCTAGCAAAAGCAACGGTCCGACCACGGGTGGCGCATCCCAGTGCCACGCTCACCTACAACACAAAGATGAATCAGAACACCCTTGGAACGGTTGCCAGAAAAGCACCATGAATGAATGTGCAGGCTGGTGGAGGCAGGGACATGGCCAGCTGGCTGTGGACACCCATCTAAAGGGGGTCCCTGCTTGGCTCCAGCCAACTGGTAGCAGGAGGGAATGCTGTCTCTGTCCTGACAGATCTTCCTAACACCTAAAGAACACCTAAAGCTGCTGGCAAGCTTGGGATACTTCGGGCCTGGATCCCTGGGGTCATGGCTGTGACTCTTGGCCTGCTGCCCTTCGTGTACCTGGAAATGGTTCTGGGCAGTCTACTTATGCTCCTCCTAGCAGTCCCAGAAGCCACCCCACAAACTGCCTGGCTACTCTCTGCATGTTTCCTCAGAGACATTTTTTTTCTCTAGTTCCTTTGCTTTTATAAATGGAAAGAAAAACTGTAATTTGGGGCTGGCCTCCTATGCCCAGCAGGCCACTGTTAGTCAGGGAGAAGACCTAAGAGGGACACCCATAGCACACGCACCATGTTTTGCTCAGCAATAAAACATTCGATGAACCGCTCAGGGTGCTCTCTCTTGAACATGTCTGAGAACGTGGAGTTCTTGGTGTCACCATCCAGCACAATGACTCTATCATTTGCATGGCCCAGCTTAGCCAGAGCCAAACCACATGCTTTCCGAGTAGCTATCTGGAAAAGTCAAACAGTGGAGTTTCTTAGTGCAGATTTAGAAGGAAGGTGAAATTTTGTGGATTACAAATTGTCTTCTATTTTAAGAAATTCATGATTCACCAATAATCTCCTTTAGGGTCTTAAAAATGGGTTTCTAAGCCAATCTTAAATCCATACTTGACTCACTGGGTACCAATTCTCAAAAATAAGTTTATTCTTCTGCCCCATTCATATAGTTTATAAAAAAATTTAAATGTCACAAAATGCAAATGCCTGTGACTTTTTATTTTTTTATTTTTTTTTATTTTTTTATTATTATTATTTTTTTTAAAGATTTTATTTATTTATTTGACAGAGAGAGACAGCCAGCGAGAGAGGGAACACAAGCAGGGGGAGTGCGAGAGGAAGAAGCAGGCTCGTAGCAGAGGAGCCTGATGTGGGGCTCGATCCCAGAATGCCGGGATCACGCCCTGAGCCGAAGGCAGACGCTTAACGACTGTGCCACCCAGGCGCCCCATAACTATAAAACTAATAAGACTAACTGCAAAAAATAAAATGTAAAACTTTAGAATGATACCAATAATAAAAAATTCCATTAGGATATTATTTGAGATTGGACTGAATTTATGGATTAATTTAAGGGAGAACTACATCTTCACAGTATTGAGTTTTTCTATTAGAAATCAAGGCTTGGCATTTCCTCAAAATGTTAAACAGAGAATTACCATATGACCCAGCAGTTCTACTCCCAGGTATATACCCAAGAGAAAAATATATCTCAACAAAAACTTGTACACAAATGTTCAAAGCAGCAATATTCACAATAGCCAAAAGGTAGAAACAACTGAAATGTCTATCAAGGACTGAATAGGTAAACAAAATGTGTGGTATATTCATAAAATGGAACACTGTACATGCCACAACAGGGATGGACTCAAGAACACTGTGCTAAGGCAAAGAAACCAAAGTTCACATATCATACGACCCCATTTATATGAAATGTCCAGAATAGGCAACTTTACAGAAACAGAACGTAGATGAGTAGTTACTAGGGGCTCGATGGAATGGAGAGTGACTGTTAATGGGGGAGCGGTTTCTTTTTTTTGCTTTGTTTTTTAAAGATTAGAGAGAGAGCACGTGCGTGCACCCGCACATGAGTGGGGGGGTGTGTGGCAGAGGGAGCAGCAGGCTCCCCACTGGCAGGGAGCTCAATATGGGGCTCAATCCCAGGACCCTGGGATCATGATCTGAGCCTAAGACAGATGTTTCACGGACTGAACCACCCAGGCACCCCAGGGGTGTGATTTCTTCTGGGGGTGATGGAAATGCTCTAAGATTGAGTGGGGTGATAGTTGCAAGATTCTGTTAATATGCTTAAACCATTACATTGTACACTTCAAATGGATGATTGTATATATAGGGAATCATTTCTCAATAAAGCCATTATGTAAGAAAAACAAAGCTTGCGTCTTTGTCTTTGCTCCTTCATCTAAAAACACTTAAATGTATTTTTGGGGGGGAGGGGCGGGAGGGACAGAGGGAAAGGGAGAGAGAGAATCTCAAGCAGGCTCCATGCCCAGCTCAGAGCCTGATGTGGGGCTTGATCTCACAACCCTGAGATCATGACTTGAGCCCAAACCAAGAGTCAGATGCTTAACCAACTGAGCCACCAAGTTGCCCCTATTTTTTTAAATAAACAATTCATGTAGACAGTACAAAATTTAAGTTTTGAAAGGCTATGGAGCAAAGAGGCCTTCTCCCTGATCTCCTGTACCCCAGCCACCCAGTGCCCTGTCCAGAGGTAGGCAGAAATGGTAGCATCTTTTTGGGAATGGTCTATGCACAAATATTTGTTGAGCAGCCAGGTGCACCTATGATGCCCCCTTTAAATATTTTCTATACAAAAAAAGAATTATACTCTACGCTGCTTTACAACTTAAAAAAAACTTTTAATAGGGTGCGCATGGGTGGCTCAGTCAGTTACGTGTCTGCTGATGGCTCAGGTCATGATTGCGGGTGGTGTCCCCTGCTCAGCGGGGAGTCTGCTTCTCCCTCTCCCTCTGCTCCTCCCCCCTGCTCATGCTCTAATAAATAAATAAATCTTTAAAAAATTTTTTAAAGGATTTTATTTATTTATGTGACAGCCAGCCAGCCAGCGAGAGAGGGAACACAGCAGGGGAGTGGGAGAGGAAGAAGCAGGCTCCCAGCGGAGGAGCCCGATGCGGGATTCGATCCCGGAACGCCAGGATCACACCCTGAGACGAAGGCAGACGCTTAACGAATGTGCTACCCACGCGCCCCTAAAAAATTTTTAATGATAATTTGGGCAAGCTCTTAGCCTCTAGCTGGGTCATTACTGATTTTGTCAGCATTCAATGCTGCAATCAACATTCATTTTTATAGACACATCTGCGTACTTATGTAGGATAAATTCCTGTGAGTTGTACTATTAGTTTGAACTGTGTGAACAGTTAAAGTGTTGCCAAAGTATCCTTCATTAATATGTGCTTTTTCCTAATTAACATCTTTCTTCTGCTTTGTTTCCTAATTTCTTGAGTAGTCAAAATTCATTTATTTTAACCCATATTACCAGACCAAGAAAACATAAGCAACACTATAAATGTCTCCAAATAAAGGGAAAAAAAAGAAAGAAGGATTAGAAATTATTTCCTTCCTCTTGGGCTTGTCACTTTGTTTCCTTAGGTCCTGAAGACACTGCCTATTTTGGGTCTGCTATAATATACCAAAAGGCAGGATACAAACATGGTAAAAGGCTTTATATTCAGGGTTTCATGCCTAAATTGTTTCCTTTTTAGAGAACTGGTCTTCGATGAACTGCCCTACTTCTTTCTGTAATCTAGGGAATAAGTTCGAAAGCTTGGTGCAGCCATATGCCAACCCTTAGAGTAGACACAGGATAGTGGCAGTTTCATCATGCACAGGACTGCCAGACCACAAACTGAATTTTGCAAGCAAAAGCTGTGCAGTATTAGGTGCTAATAAGTATCAGCTGACTAGTAAGAAAATTCAGACCCAAGTTTGAAATCAAAGAATAAATATCAGAAATAGTAAAAGAGAGGGCGCTTGGGTGGCTTAGTTAAGTGTCTGCTTTGGGCTCAGGTCATGACCCTGGGGTCGAGTCCGGCACTGGACTCCCTGCATTGGGCTCCCTGCTCTGCTCAGTGGGGAGTCTGCTTCTCTCTCTGCCCCCTCCCTCACTCCCTCCCGCTCGTGCTTGCTTGCTCACTCTCTCAAAAATAAATAAATAAAATCTTAAAAAAAAACACAGTAAGAGAGAAACTAAAACCACCTCTATTGCTTACAACCTTTAGTTACAGGTCATGCAATCTAATAACTGGTTCATCTATGGACATCAGAGTACATAGAGTCCTGTATTTAAAAAAAAAAGCAGAGAACAAAACAGTTTGCCTACCTGCTCACCGACTTTGTAAGCAGGTGGAGAGCTCATTTCTATATCCATGATGTTGATTTGAGGCGAGTCTTCAATAGGGGGTTTTGGTTCAAGATTCTTATTAGTCTGTATCTGGCTCTCAATTAGTTTGATAATTGCATCAGCTCTTTCTTTTGGCATTGGCTTTCCATGCCAATTTTCTGCATCTTCAACACCTGCAAACAAATAAAAGAAATTTGTTCCATAAGTATGTAATTGAATGTCTGTTAGGTCATCTGAAAGACATCCTGATGGAAAAGATGTCAGCCAAGGACTCACAGGAGTAAAAACCCAGCACAGGGAGCCTGAGTTGGTACCGCAGCCCCACAGGACAGCCTGAAAAGTCCCAGAGGCTCTTGAGGGGGTGCCACTGGCTCATATACTGGTGAATGGAGGGGAGAATGTGGGAGATAAGCCTGGAGAGACAGGCAGGGTGGACCATGGAAGATCCTATGGGTATAAAGAGTTTGAGTTTCGTCAGAAGCAAGACAGGAAATCACTGAGGAATTTGGAGTGGGGATGTGACTGATCACATCTTAAATGTATAAAGATCAGCACGGTGGCCATGTGGAGACTGGCCTGGAGAGACTATAATTAAGGAGAGATGACACAGGTCTGAGCATAGGAGATGGAGAGCAGTGAGCAGGTCTGAGATATATTTACTGTAGGAGCAGAATCCGTTAGAACTGATTTGAGACTGGATTTGCATGTAGAGGGCACATAAGGGAGAGGTGAAGGCAAAGACAATACTCAGAATTCTCCCAGGAGAAAATTGGTCAAGTGGTCATTTACTGAACTGGGGATACCATAGTAAGAGGAGTCACAGAATGATTTTATTCTAAAGCACTGATATTAAAACACACCAACAATTATACCCTTTGCAACTCTTTATACTTGAATAATTTCAGGTGTCAGCTTTGAAATCTGCAAGAAGTTAAGACTTTCAAAACGGTCTTCCTTCTCTGACCCTCAGTTCCACAGGTACCTTTCCCAGAGGTATTGCTTCACTAGCTACCTATGTGGCCTCCAAGACAGCATTGGCACAAGCAAGGGTGCGTGCATGTATGCAGGCCCTTATTTGCATATCTGTTCATGCACACAGCAGCACTCTTTCTCACTCTGCACTCCTGTGCAGATCACCGTCTGCCAGTTCTCTGATGGACTACCCTCCTAAACACTCCCTTCTGCACACAAAATCATTGCTCACGTTCTGGGGGTCTGAGCTTCCCCTCCGAACCTAATCAGACCTGTTATCTATAAGGGCCAAGGAGAGCAGGAGCCTCCAGCACATATTACAGGCATAATCACTGAGAACTAAGCTAATTTGTCTGCCTTGCCATCCTGAACCTCCTTCTGCCACATCACTATGCAGACAGATGTTTTTAATAACCCTAAGCAGAAAAGAAACATTTGCTTACTTGGAATGCCCCGGCCCTTGAAGGTCTTGGCAACTACAGCAGTGGGCTTGTTCTTCACTTGACTTGCCTGCCAGAACACCTGGCACAGCGCCTCCACATCACGGCCATCCACCACGTAAGTATTCCACCTGTCAACCCAGGAGGAGACCAGGTTACAACAAGGTGAAGGGGGGTTTGGGCAGAAAGAAGGTGACATAAAACAGGACACAGTTACCCAAAGGCTTCACAGCGCTTCTGATAGACATCTATGCAGTGCTCAAGGGGCAAGGCACCACTGTGGCCCAGGCGGTTCACGTCGAAGATGGCCACAAGATTGTCCAGATTGTAGTGGGAAGCAAAAGCCAATGCCTCCCAAACGGAGCCTTCAGAGGACTCACCGTCTCCCATGAGGCAGAACACACGGTAGCTGTGACAAGTCAAGAAAGGTTAAGACTATGCTTAGGGATCTTCTGGGTCACTCAAGCAAATATATTTCATGGAGAGAAACAAAGGAACAGACTGAAAGAGTTGCTTCACATCATTAAGTTCCCAAGACTATTTTCATTGTCAATTCGGTCCAAACTCGACAGCTAAGGAAAACACATCTTTAAAAACTTGGGCCTCACAATATGGACTTCAACTTTGGCTAGTTTTCTCATCCTAGCATTCTTCTGCCCCGTCTCTGGGAGCCACAAACAAGGGAATGGGGAGAAAGTAGGCCCCTTAAACACCCAAATGACATTTTAAATACACGGTTTCTCAGTAAGCTTCGTTTTAAGCATTGCCAACTTCTATTTCTGATCATACAAATTTATTTACAATAATCTTAGAACATTCTACCTCAGGAGCGTATGTTCCATTGTAAATGGTAAATAAACTCCACAAAAACACAAAAATGTTGATACCACATAAAAAACAACCCATACCCCACAAAAATGCAAAATTAAAAAAAAATTAACCACAGGATAGGGACTAATAGAGGCAATAATGAGAGATGAAAGAGCCACTGTAGAAAAAGAACCCTTTGATTATTAACATATAGGGGTCCCTAATGCGAATGTCTCAGCTATTCACTCTATAATGAAGCTCACTGAGAAACAGAAAACAGAAAGCTGTCACTCTTACAAAATAATAGAAATAAACCAGTTTCTACATTGCAGAACCCAACCAGAGAAGCTAGAACAATTTCCAGAAACACCATTTCTTTACTGCTTGAACACTTGGTAGTCTGAACTTTTGAAACAATTACTGTCTTCCCAAACTAATAAGCCATAAATAAAGCCAAAGTGCCTGAGGGGTGGGATGGAAACAAGTAAGCAGTTACTGGGTAAGTGCCTTACCTTGCTTTGTCAAAGTACTTGCCAGTATATGCCATCCCGCAAGCAGCCCCCAGTCCTTGCCCGAGCCATCCGGTTGCCACATCAACAAATGACAGCCTCTGTAAGAGAAGGGACCAAATGAACCAAGACACCCAGGCTGCTCTTTGGAATGGCCCCGCCCACCTTTTGGGGTATCTACTTCTTTACCACACCTACATACACCCCAAGTCTCAGATCAACATCACCAAGACAGGGGAGCCATAGGAAATCCAAGGTCAAATGGACCTGTGGGAAGATATAGAAGGACAGTTTCTCTTCACACAGTAGCCTAAGCAGAGCCCCAGAGCAAAGCAGAAAATGTAAGCATGAGCCTTGCCATTTTCATAAGGTCATTTATCTATTCATGCACAAACCAGATGTTCAATCTTTTTGGAGAATGTGGATTCTTAAATAGAAACCAAGAACACTGAAGAAGATTGCAATTTCCCTGGTTTGTAAAACTTCGGTCAAATGAGATTTCACAAGTGGTCATCTATAAGTGCTAGAAATCAATCACTATACCACTATTCTTCCTCTCTCCTCCTCCTGTGTGTATGCACAGGCTACCTTTATCCCATGGAGAAAATGCCCTCTGGGTGCCACAAGGCAGTGCCAAAGGTCCCAAGCTTCCAAAGACACACTGAACTTATTCAATGCTTCCACTGCCACCAACTTGAACTGGCCATAAACATCTTTTTTGTCACTTCAGTGACCCCCAAACTTCCCCCCCATAGCTATTCTCAACACAGCCACCCAGGGGGAGCCTGTTAAAACCTGTCCACTCATCACCCTTCGGAGACAGGTCCAACGTCTCTCCATCTCCTGCCAAGTAGAGCCCAAGTTCTTGCACCACCCTATCCACTCCAGCCCCCATATGACATGCTGGTTATCTAGGTTTCTTGTCTGACCCTTCCCACCATGCAAATGTCAGCTCCATTCAAGCAAAGAATTAGGTGTTGCTACCAAAGATGGGCTAATGGTACTCATTAGTTTCATCCCTCTCTGGTCCTGCTCGCTCCACGCTACCCCTCTGCTCCTCCCAGGGCTCTTAACCTTCCTGAGCTTTTCTTCACACGCTTTGTGCCATGTGACCTTGATTTGGACTTCCAGCCTCCAGAACTGTTAGAAATAAATTTCTATTGTTTATAAGCCACCCAATGGTTATTTTGTTACAGCAGACTAAATGGACTAAGACACGAAGCAAAGAAAGAAGAACCAAAAAAATAAACAGAGCCCATTTCTGGTCTTATTGCCATATGGTGGTCTTTAAAATAACTTTAAAAAGCAAGCATGTGAGGGCCTCCTGTGCTGGCTCCTGTGCTGGCTTACCTTGGAGAGGATGAAACGGTCATTGTCTGCGTTCTCCGGATCCTCCTGTTTATATCTCATGGTGTGGAAGAACAGCACGGACATTATCTCAGCAGCACTGCTGCAGGATGTGGGGTGGCTTAAAGACAGACATAGCACAGGTCATTCATTTCTCACAGGTAAGTGACTTACCAGGGACACGGTACATGAGGAGACGTTTTAGTACACAGGCTCCTCAGACTGGAAGCAGCAGTCATTTCTCCCAGGCATGGAAGAATCCAGCCAAGGAAAAGGGATGCAGGACCACTGCCTCCCAAGTGCATGGCTTTTAAGGATGCTGTAAGGCCCAGTAACCTCATAATCTCTTTCTCTGTGGAGAGCAAGACCTCCAAGACCAGCCCCCCTCTATCAATGGAGCACCTGTATACTTGGGGCAAGTTCACCTAGTGAGTCTGTAAGCACTTGCGTATTCTCTGTTTGAACTTATCTGTGATATCATTAAACATAAACACCATAAAGCAGAAATAAACCCATGCATACATGAGAAACTAATACTTGACAAGGGAACTAAGAATACTCAATGGAAAAAAAGAATCTCTTCAATAAATGGTGCTGGGAAAATCGGATAATCACATGTGAAAACATGAAACTAGAAATCCTACCTTACACCACTCACAGGAATTAACTTGAAATAAATTAAGACTTAAATGTAAGACAAGAAACCATCAGCCGAGGAGAAGAAAACAGGAAAAAACCTCCTTGACATGGGTCCTCATACTGATTTTTTTTGGATAGGACAATTAAACCACAAGCAACAAAAAAAATAAAGTGGGACTACATCGAACTAAAAGACTTTAAAAAAAATTTATGTTTTTATTATCAGAGAAAGGGAGAGAGAGTGAGCGCACAAGCAGGAGGAGCGGCAGGCTGAGGGAGAGGGAGAGGCAGACTCCCCGCCAAGCAAGGAACCCGACAAGGGACTCGATCCCAGGCCCCTGGGATCATGACCTGAGCCGAAGGCAGACGCTTCACCAGCTGAGCCACCCAGGCGTCCCCAACTAAAAAACTTCTTCACAGCAAAGGAAACCATCAACAAAGTGAAACAACAACCTACAGAATGGGGGAAAATTTTGCAAACCATATATCTGATAAAAAAAAATTAATATCCAAAATATATAAGAACTTATACAACTCAATAGCAAAAAAAAAAAGTTAAAAAATGAGCAAAGAACATGAATAGACATTTCCCCAAGAAAGACATGAATGACGAATGGGCACATGAAATGATGCTTACTATCGCTAATCATCAGAGAAAAGCAAATCAAAACCACAATGAGGTATCACATCTGTTAGAATGGCTATCATAAAAAAGCCAAGAGATAACAAATGCTGGTCAAGATGTGGGCAAAAGGGAATCCTCCTGCACTACTGGTGGGATTGTAAATTGGTGCAACTGCTATGGAAAACAGTGTGGAGAATCCTCATAAAAATAAAAATAAAACTACCATATGATCCAGCAATTCCATCTCAGGGAATATATCTGAAGGAAATGAAAACACCATGTCAAAGAGGTATCTGCACCCTCATGTTCACAGCAGCATTATTTATAATAGTCAAGACATGGGAGCAACCAAAATATCCATTAACATAGATGGATAAAGATGCAGTACATATATACAATGCAATATTATTCTGCCATAAAAAGAGGGAAATCTTAAAAAAAAAAAAGAGGGAAATATTGCTGTTTGTGACAAGGTGGACAGATCTTGAGAGCATTATGCTAAGTGAAGTAAGTTGACAGAGAAAGACAAATACTGGATGACTTCACTTACATGTGGAATCTAAAAACAAAACCACCTCCAAACTCCTAGAGAAAGAGATTCGTGGTTACCAGAGGCAGGGGGTGGTGGAAGGGGTAATTGGATGAAGGCGGTCAAAAGGTACAAATGTCCAATCCTAAGTACCAGAGATGTAACATACAACGTGATGACTACAGCTAACACTGCTATATGGTATATTTTAAAGACAGATCCTAAGCATTCTCATTAAAAGGAAAAAAATTTTCTTTGTATGTATATGAGATGATGTATGTTGACTAAACTTACTGTGGTAATCATTTCATGATCTATATAAATCAAATTATTTAGCTGTATACCTTAAACTCATAGTCCTATATGTCAATTACATCTCAATAAAGCTGGAAAAGAATTAAAAAAAAATAGCACGAAGATCCCATAAAATGATTTTCTTTTAGAAAAAGAATTGTGAGCCACCAAAGTTTCTCATGGCGGAATAACTGGAGGTCCTTACTGAATGCCAAAATTACTGCTGCTCGTAGAAAGCAGCTGACATGGGAGTCCAACCAGTCCCTTGTTAATTCAGGAAGGAAGAGGGGACAGGGCAGGAACAAAACCAACTTCCCAGAGCCCCTGCCTCAACTTTCAGGAGAGATTTTAGGTCCAGCTCGTGTGTTAACAATCTCTTCTTTCAAGGTTCACAATTAGAAAAATGGAAACTTAAATCTTTTGCCTTATAGGTATTCCCTAAGTAGATGATAAAGTTTTAAAAATTATTAGATACCTAAAAAATATAAATAAAAATTGCTTGAGATACCTTGAAAAAATGCAAGCCGTTATTAATTTTGAAGGTGAAAGGAGCAAAATCAAAGAGTAAATAAAAAAAAAATCCTAAAATATGCAGATGTTAAACTCATCTAGACTACTTTTAATGTCATAGCTCAGGATGGAAAACAAGATCTTAAAAGAGAGATACCATGCAAAATATTTTATTCCACTAATACAGAAATTAAAAATCAATAAAAGAAAACTGGAAAACCCACACATTTGTGGAAATTAAGCACCACACTCTTTTTTTTAAAAAAGATTTTATTTATTTATTCGACAGAGGTAGAGACAGACAGCGAGAGAGGGAACACAAGCAGGGGGAGTGGGAGAGAAAGAAGGATCATAGCGGAAGAGCCTGATGTGGGGCTCGATCCCGTAATGCCGGGATCACGCCCTGAGCGAAGGCAGACGCTTAACCGCTGTGCCACCCAGGCACCCCAAGCACCACACTCTTAACCAATGGGTCAAAAAAGAAAACAAGAGAAATCAGAAAATATCCAGAGAAAAATGAGAATAGAAACACATCATACCAAACTTTATGAAATACAGCAAAAGCAGTGCTAAGACAGAAATTTACAGTTGTAAATGCTTACATTAAAAAATTAAGATCTCAAATCAAAACCTAACTTCACAACCTAAGAACTAGAAAAATTAAACCTAAAGCTACCAGAGTGAAGGTTAGAACAGAAATAGAAACCAAGAAAACCCATAAGAAAAAAAAATCAACAAAAGGTTGGTTCTTTGAAAAGATAAAATTAACAAATCTTTCCACTAGACTAAGAACGAAAAAATTTAGTTTTTAAATGTACTAAATCAAATTTGAAATTACTAATTTTAAAAAGATTTGACAAAAAGAGAGAGAGCCTGAGCTCATGCACAAGCAGGGGAGTGGCAGGTAGAGGGAGAGGGAGAAGCAGGCTCCCCACAGAGAAGGGAGCCCGGTGTGGGGCTCGATCCCAGGACCCTGGGCTCATGACCTAAGCCGAAGGCAGCCGCTTAACAGACTGAGCCACCCACGCGCCCCATGAAATTACTTATTTGAGAAATGAAAGGACAGTACTACTACTGTACAGAAATAAAAACAATTACAGGGTACCGTGAAGAACTCTACCTCAACGAATCGGTTAACCTACAAGAAGTTTTTGGGCGCCAGGATGGCTCAGTCGGTTAACCGTCTACAGCTCAGTTCAGGAAGTCTGAATCTTGCGATCGAGCCCCATATTACCCTCCACGCTCAGTGAGGAGGCCGCTTCTCCCTGCCCCTCCCCGCCTGGAGCTTCTCCGAGAGCCCCACCCCGCTTCAAGCACTCCTGCTTCTCCATGCCCCTCCCCACCTCCTGCGCTCGTGCATCTCCGTGCCCCTCCCTGCCTCGAGCACTCGTGCTTCTCCGTCTGCGCCACCCCGCCTGGAGCACTCGTGCATCTCCGTGCCCCTCGCCGCCTCGAGCGCTCGGACTTCACCGTCTGTGCCACCCCGCCTCCTGCACTCCTGCTTCTCCATGCCCCTCCCCGCCTCAAGCGCTCGTGCTTCTCCGTCTGCCCCTTCCCGCCTCGAGCGCTCGTGCTTCTCCGTCTGCCCCTTCCCGCCTCGAGCGCTCGTGCATCTCCGCGCCCCTCGCTGCGTCGAGCGCTCGTGCTTCTCGGTGCCCCTTCCCGCCTCGAGCGCTCGTGCATCTCCGTGCCCCTTCCCGCCTCGAGCGCTCGTGCTTCTCGGTGCCCCTTCCCGCCTCGAGCGCTCGTGCATCTCCGTGCCCCTAGCTACCTCGGGCGCTCGTGCTTCTCGGTGCCCCTTCCCGCCTCGAGCGCTCGTGCATCTCCGTGCCCCTAGCTACCTCGGGCGCTCGTGCTTCTCGGTGCCCCTTCCCGCCTCGAGCGCTCGTGCATCTCCGTGCCCCTAGCTACCTCGGGCGCTCGTGCATCTCCGTGCCCCTCCCCGCCTCGAGCACTCGTGCTTCTCCGTCTGTGCCACCCCGCCTGGCGCACTCGTGCATCTCCGTGCCCCTCGCCGCCTCGAGCGCTCGGACTTCTCCGTCTGTGCCACCCGCCTCCTGCACTCCTGCTTCTCCATGCCCCTCCCCGCCTCAAGCGCTCGTGCTTCTCCGTCTGCCCCTTCCCGCCTCGAGCGCTCGTGCTTCTCCGTCTGCCCTTCCCCGCCTCGAGCGCTCGTGCATCTCCGCGCCCCTCGCTGCGTCGAGCGCTCGTGCATCTCCGCGCCCCTCCCCGCCTCGAGCGCTCGTGCTTCTCCGTCTGCGCCACCCCGCCTGGCGCACTCGTGCATCTCCGTGCCCCTCCCCGCCTCGAGCGCTCGTGCTTCTCCGTCTGCGCCACCCCGCCTGGCGCACTCGTGCATCTCCGTGCCCCTCGCCGCCTCGAGCACTCGTGCTTCTCCGTCTGTGCCACCCCGCCTGGCGCACTCGTGCATCTCCGTGCCCCTCGCCGCCTCGAGCGCTCGGACTTCTCCGTCTGTGCCACCCGCCTCCTGCACTCCTGCTTCTCCATGCCCCTCCCCGCCTCAAGCGCTCGTGCTTCTCCGTCTGCCCCTTCCCGCCTCGAGCGCTCGTGCTTCTCCGTCTGCCCTTCCCCGCCTCGAGCGCTCGTGCATCTCCGCGCCCCTCGCTGCGTCGAGCGCTCGTGCATCTCCGCGCCCCTCCCCGCCTCGAGCGCTCGTGCTTCTCCGTCTGCGCCACCCCGCCTGGCGCACTCGTGCATCTCCGTGCCCCTCCCCGCCTCGAGCGCTCGTGCTTCTCCGTCTGCGCCACCCCGCCTGGCGCACTCGTGCATCTCCGTGGCCCTCGCCGCCTCGAGCGCTCGGACTTCTCCGTCTGTGCCACCCGCCTCCTGCACTCCTGCTTCTCCATGCCCCTCCCCGCCTCAAGCGCTCGTGCTTCTCCGTCTGCCCCTTCCCGCCTCGAGCGCTCGTGCTTCTCCGTCTGCCCCTTCCCGCCTCGAGCGCTCGTGCATCTCCGTCTGCCCCTTCCCGCCTCGAGCGCTCGTGCATCTCCGTCTGCCCCTTCCCGCCTCGAGCGCTCGTGCATCTCCGTCTGCCCCTTCCCGCCTCGAGCGCTCGTGCATCTCCGTCTGCCCCTTCCCGCCTCGAGCGCTCGTGCATCTCCGTCTGTGCCACCCCGCCTGGCGCACTCGTGCATCTCCGCGCCCCCTCGCTGCCTCGAGCGCTCGTGCTTCTCTGTGCCCCTTTCTGGCTCAAGCGCTCCTGCATCTCCGTGCCCCTCCCTGCCTCCGGGCCTCAAGCGCTCGTGCTTCTCCGTCTGCCCCTTCCCGCCACGAGCGCTCGTGCATCTCCGTGCCCCTTCCCGCCTCAAGCGCTCGTACTTCTCCGTCTGCCCTCGCCCCTCGTGCGCTCTGTGCACGCTCTAAAAAATCTTAAACCCTTCAGAGATATAAAAGCTACAAGAAGTTTCTAGAAACAAAGTTCAAGAAGGCTGAATAATAGAAATTTTTAAAAAGTAGTCTCAGTGCCCAATGTGGGGCTCAAACCCACGACCTTGAGATCAAGAATCAAATGCTCTACCCACCGAGCCAGCCAGGGGTCCTAGAAATAAAAATTCTAAATAAACCCGTAACTAGAAAGGATATCGAGTCAGTAGTCAAAAACCTCTCTGCCGAAGGAAAACTCTAGACCTGATGGCTTCGCTGCTAAATCCTACCAAATATCTACAGAATTAACATCAATCCTTCTCAAACTCTTCCCAAAAAACCTGAAGGTAACACCAGAATCATTGAGACTAGAACACTGCCCTTGTACTAAAGCCACACAAGCACCCTACAACAAAGCTAATATACGTTAAATATACTTTTTCAAAAGTGCTCAACAAAATACTAGCTGACCGAAAAGTCTCCTTTTCTCTAATTCTTACTCGCCCATCGTTTTGTTACGATCCACATGCTGGGATTGGGACGCTGGCGTCCAGGGAAACCGCTCACAGAGAAAGCCCCGACCGCGATCCCCCAGACTTATCCCCGCTTGCCCACGCACGTTCCGGGCTCCTCCCTGCTAAATGCGGGAGAGGGCCCCCAGCTTCACTGCCACGGCGCGGCAACAGGCGGACGGGCTGGCGCCCGAGCACCCGAGCCTGTGGCAGGGGCGCCTGGAGGCAGCATCCGCGCCCCAAGGTCCCAAACGGGGCTTCTACGACCAAGCCCGCCCAGCCCCCCGACTCCCTTCACCTCAGGCTTCTGTCGCCGCCAGGCTGGCTACTCGAGGCCACGAGGAATTGGACGAGGGAACCTTACCCGGAGCTCGAAGCGCACGTGGCCCTGATAGAGTGGATGCGCAGGCGATTAGCCATGTCCCGCAGCACTTGCACAGTCTTCGCGTCAGGCTTGGCTTCCTCAGAGGCCGTCGCGGTGCTTGGCTTGGCGTCTGCCATCGCTACCACCGCTTCGGCGTCTGAAGGAGCGAATGCCGCGGAGGGTGTGGGGCGGAGCTTTGTAGTTTCCTCGTGCGGTGCTGTGTGGATCCCTCCGCGCCGTGCTGCGACGCTCCCTCCGCGCCGTGCTGCGACGCTCCCTCCGCGCCGTGCTGCGACGCTCCCTCCGCGCCGTGCTGCGACGCTCCCTCCGCGCCGTGCTGCGACGCTCCCTCCGCGCCGTGCTGCCTCCGCGCCAGGCTTACTCCGCTCAGTGGATTTTGAACACTTGTGTTTCGCGTGTGGGACATTAACGGAAATAATTTAATTTCTTTATATATTTCTTTGTGCTATCAATTCAAAGAGGGCTGCCTCTGCGCGGGGGGGGGGGGCGGTGGTCCAGGATCTACTTTGGGGGTGATAAAACAATTCTGGATCTATATGTTGCTGTCGTTCCGCTCGTGGTGAATGTGGAGAAGGGGACTTTTCCACGCACTTTAAATTGTTAAAATGATGAAGTCGTGTTTTACGCATTTTACCACAATATTTTTTTAAAAACCACGCTAGAAGTTTACCCTTTGTTGGCCTCCGACCCCCACCCTCCAAAGCAGCGCCGTCCCAGTTAGCCTTATCAGCAGATGAGGTATGCTGTCCTGAGACAGCATGGTGTCTTTGCGCTACTTCTTTTTCTCTTTCTAGAACCTTCTGTACAGCAAGCTGCAAGCTTCTTGTGATCACTGAGGTGGCGTTAGCCCAACGCTAGCCTGCAGCTTCCCTGAGGGAGCTTGACCTCTGGGAGCTCCCTGTCTCCTCAAGGTCACAATGTAGTCTTAGAGAGGTGGTCCCTCTGACTTTGAGATGATCTTACAAGAACCAGAATGACTCCCCTAGTGAATGACACCATCTCCACAACACTATATCCTAAGTTCAAATATTGGGGAGCATCTTAATTCGAAACTGCCGAGCTACTGAGAGCCCTTAAGTGTCCCTGAATGCGGATAGGCTCCCACGTTCTTGCTTGGGTAAAGGGCACATGCATTGAAAATTTCATTTGCTATTGCCTAATTGTTCAACAAGAGCTATATGTACTATTGCAGAGTATGTGAGTGCTCATTTCCCCACATCCTTGTCAACACTGGATATTGTTAGTCTTTTTAATGTGTGGCATTCTCTGGATGAGAAAATAGTATTCAATCGTTGCTTTGACTTATGTTTGCCTGATATCTTTGTAGTTGCACATTTTTTGTATGTTTATTGCCATCAGTAGTTTGTCCTTCCTCAATTGTCTATTACTATTCTTTACTGCTTTTATATTGGATTGTTTTTTTAGCTTCCTAATTTGTAGGAATTTTCTGCATATTATGTTGATTAGCCTGTTCTCTATTAGAGATAATTGCAAATCTTTTTTCTCAATGTGTTTTTATTTTTATTTATTTTTAATTTTAGAAAATATTTATTTATTTGAGAAAGGTGGGGAGAGAAGGAGTGGCAGGGGGAGGGACAAGGGAGAGGGACAAGCAAACTCCCGCTCATCAGGGAGCCCCACGCAGGGCTGATCCCAGGACCCTGAGGTCATGACCCTAACCAAAAGCAGACGCTTAACCGACTGAGTCACCCAGGAGCCCCTCAGCCTGTGGCTTTTTAAAAAATTTAAGACATGGGCACCCGGGCGGCTCAGTTGGTTAGGCATCTGCCTTAGGCTCAGGTCATGATTCCAGAGTCCTGGGATCCAGCCCCGTGTCTCACTCCCTGCTCTATGGGGAGCCTGCTTCTTCCTCTCCCTCTGCCCCTCTCCACTGCTGCTGTGTACTCACTCTCTCTCTCTCCCCCTCGCACAAAAATAAGGCAATTTTTTTAAATGTTAAGAGATACTCCTTATTTAAAAAAAAAATTTTATTTATTTGACAGAGAGAGCACAAGAAGGGGGAGCAGCAGGCAGAGGGAGAAGGAGAAGCAGGCTCCCCACGGAATAGGGAGCCTGACATGGGGCTCTGGATCCTAGGACCCTGGGATCATGATTTAAGCCGAAGGCAGCTGCTTAACAGACTGAGCCACCCAGGCGCCCCTAAGAGATACTTCAGTTTTAAGTAGTATTTGAACCCAAACCTAAATGTTGCTTTTTATCTTTATGCTTTTTTTTTCCATAAGAAGATTTGAAAACTTAAAAAAAAAAAAAAGGCTCCACACCCAGCATGGAGCCCAATGCAGGGCTCAAACTCACAACCCTCAGATCAAGACCAAGAGTCATTGTTTGACTGAGCCACCGAGGCACCCCTGAAAACTTTTTTTGATGTAGTAAAATATGTATATCTTTTTCTTTATGGAATTTTGTGTTCAGTCTTGTTTAGAAAGGTCCTCTTCACAAAAAGATTGTGAAAACACTATTATGTCTTTCTAATGGTTTTATTGTTTCATTTTTATGTTTAGTTCTTTATTTATATAAGGTAGCACTTACATCATATACAGGTGCTTAAGGTAACTTAATTTTTTTAATAGCCAATTGTCCCAACACTATACTTATTATTCTTTTTCAAAAATTTCTTTGCTATTCTTTTGCATTTTCTCTTCCAAATTAATTTTGGAAGCAGCTAATTTAAGATTCATAAGACACTTCTGTTGGGTTTTTAATTGGGATTTCATTGAATTTATAGGTTGATGTGTAGAGGGCTGACATATTTATGGTATTTAGTGTTCTCTTCAAGAGCATGGTATAGAGTCATTGATAATCACATCTTATTGGCTTCCTATTTTATATTTTCTATTTACCCTAATATCTTGTTTCTTTCTGTGCCTCCTTTCCTTCCTATTTTTTGAATTAGTAGAGTTCCATTCTTTTTCTCCTCTTGCTTATTTGGATGTTACATACCTGGCTTTTTTTTCGAGTGGTTACCTTTAATTTTCTACCAACATATTCTCTCAATTTTGAGTTTTTAATGATGCCTATATCTATATCTAAATTCCATGATAGAACCAGTCTTTAACAAATTTTTAATTTTCTCTATTTCCTACTTCCTTTATATTTTATTTTTTTAAAGATTTTATTTTTAAGCAATTCCTACACCCAATGTGTGAATTGAACTTACAACCCTGAGATCAAGAGTTGCATGCTGTATGGACTGAGCCAGCCAGGTGACCCCTACTTCCTTTTTTTTTTTTTAAAGATTTTATTTATTTATTTATTTGGCAGAGAGAGAGAGAGAGAGAGAGAGAGCACGCAAGCATAAGCAGGGGGAACGGCAGGCAGAGGGAGAGGGAAAAGCAGGCTCCTGGCTGAGCAGGAGCCCGATGCAGGACTTGATCCCAGGAGGATCATGACCTGAGCTGAAGGAAGCGGCTTAACGACTGCGCCACCCAGGCACCCCACTCCCCACTTCCTTCTTAAACAATTATTTCATTCTTCTACTTATCAGTGGTTTATATGAACATAGTTTATTTTTTAAGCATTTTTATGCACTACCTCGCTTGATTTTTAAAAATATTTTATTTATTTGAGAGGGAGTGAGCGAGCACACAAGCGGGGAGAGGGGCAGAGAGAGGAGCAGACTCCCTGCTGAGCAGGGAGCTCGAGCTCCATCCCAAGACCCCAAGATCATGACCTGAGCCGAAGGCAGCCACTTAACCAACTGAGCCACCTAGTGCTCCTATATGAGCATAGTTAAAATCAGGGGTCAGTAAACTTTTTCTATGAAGGGCCAGATAGTAAGTATTTGAGGCCATGTGGTCTCTGTTGCAGCTACTCAACTAGGCCATTTTTTTGGGGGGCACAAAAACAACCATAGACAACACATAAATGAACAAGTGTGGCTGTGTGCCAATCACACTTTGTTTATGGTCACTGAAATTTGAATCTCCTATGATTTTTACATGTCACAATATACTCTTCTGATTTTTTTCAACCATTTAAAAGTGGAAAAACCGGGGCGCCTGGGTGACTAAGTTGGTTGAGTGTCTGACTCTTGATTTCAGCTTGGTTCATGATCTCAGGGTAGTGGGATTGCCTGAGTAGGACTCTGAGCTCGGTGGGGAGTCTGCTTGGGATTTTCTCTCCCTCTCCCTCTCCCCTTCCCCCGATGCCTGCTTACTTGTCTTTGTGCTCACGTTGAGCCCTCTCTCTCTCTCTCTCAAAATAAATAAATAAATAAATCTTTTTAAAAATTGTGTAAAAAAATAAAAATATAAAAACCAGCTCACACTGGTACAAAAATCAAGCCATAGTTGGCTAACCCCCAGTTCAAAGAGTTAAGTGGTTCTACAAGGTTTATAGCAAAAAAATATCAATCCCTGGTTTCCACCCACTTAATTGTCCATCCCCTAGAACCAGCCACTTTCAACCCTTGTAGCTGTTTCTTTTGGTATTTACCTCCAATTCTCTAAATAAATCATTTTTTGTTTTGTTTTGTTTTTATTTAAAGATTTTATTTATTTATTTGAGAGAGAGAGGGAGTGAGCATGAGTAGGGGGAAGGGCAGAAGGAGAGGGAGAGGGACAAGCAAACTCCCTGATGAGTGGGGAGCCTGATGGAGAACCCTATCCTAGGACCCTGAGATCATGACCTGAGCCGAAGGCAGATGCTTAACTGACTCAGCCACCCAGGTGCCCCTAAATAAATCGTTTATAGTGCTATTTTTAATTTTTATATTTTAGGAATTATTTATTGGTTTTTTTCACTATTGAAGATGAAAATGTAGCTCCCTCTTTCACACCGTATCCAAATCCTTCCAGTATGGTATACAGTGATCTGGGTTAGATCATTGGTGTTCACATTATCAAGTCCATGGAAACACTGGTTATAATTGAGCCATCACTCTGATGACTTTTCTTTTCTCTCCCAATGTTTTGTTTACCTTGGACTTAACACTTGTCTCCCCCCTTCCACGTTGCTTGTTCTCTACTACTTATCATTGGCCAGCACTTCCCCCAACTTTCTATATCTCCTCTCCAGCTGGCCAAAGATGCCCAGCATTCCATGTGCTTCATCCCTTGGAGTGCTCTCTCCTGGAGACTTTAAAAAAAAAAAAGATTTTATTTATTTGTGAGAAAGGGGGTAGCAGAGGGAGAGGGACAAGCAGATTCCGTGCTGAGCCTGAGCCAGATGCTGGGCTTGATACCAGGACCTCAAGATCATGACCTGAGCTGAAACCAAGAGTCAGACACTTAACCGACTGAGCCACCCAGGCGCCCCTCTTCTGGAACCTTTTGCCTTGCCCTCCAGCTGCCAGCCTGGTCACCCTTTCCAACATTCCATCATCCTGGAGATTCTATTTGCTTCCTTTTGACCTGTTTTATAGATCCTATCTCTACCTCGTTCTTAGGTTCCTCTCTGGTTTTGGTGGTGCTCCTTCTCTAGTAGCTTCCAGAGAAAGAATGCGGGCGAGGTAAAGGATTTCAGTTCTTTCATGTCCTTAGGCTGATCTCACAATAGGCAGTTTGGGTGTAGAATTCTAGGTTGTAAAATCATCCCCCCCCCAAATTTGGAGGCATTACTTCATTGCTTTCTTGTTCCCCAGTGCTTTGCTGAAGAGTCTGAAGGCATTGACTTCCAATTATTTGAATATGGACTTTTTTTTTCCCTCTCTGAAAGCTATTCTCTCAGCATATTGAAGATACTACTCAACTCTCTTCTGGATTTCACTGAGGCCATTAAGAAGTCAGCTTTCAGTTTGAAGGCCATGGTTTTAAAGGTAATTAGCTTTTTAAATCTGGCTGTTTTTAAAATCTTGTGTATAAGGGTGGGTCTATTTCTGTTTACCTGCATGGGATTTATTTGGCTTCTTGAATTTGTGGAGTTGTGTCTTTCATCAGTCCTGGAAAGTTCTTTGTGACTATCTCTTAAAATCTTGCCATTCCCTCATTTTCTTAGACTTTCTCATTTTATCTTCCATGTCTTCTGTTTTTCAGTATTTTTTTCAAATTTTCTATTTCTTTGTGCCTCTGTGTTACATTCTGGATGGTTTCTTTTTTAAGATTTTATTTATTTATTTATTTATTTATTTATTTATTTATTTGAGAGAGAGGGAGAGCATGCAAGGGGAGGGGCAGAGGAAGAGGGAGAGAGAGGATCTCAAGGAGACTCCATGCTAAATGTGGAGCCTGATGCAGGGCTTGATCTCACAACCCTGAGATCATGACCTGAGCCAAAATCAAGAGTTGGACCCTTAACCGACTGAGCCACCCAGGTGTCCCTGGATGCTTTTTTTTTTTAAGATTTTTATTTTTTTAAAGATCTTATTTATTTATTTGACACAGAGACAGCCAGTGAGAGAGAGACAAGCAGGGGGAGTGGGAGAGGAAGAAGCAGGCACCCAGCAGAGGAGCCTGATGTGGGGCTCGATCCCAGAATACCAGGATCACGCCCTGAGCCGAAGGCACACGCTCAACGACTGAGCCACCCAGGTGCCCCCCCAGATGCTTTTTAAGCTCTGTTTTACAATTTACTAACTCTCTCTCCAGCTATTTCTAATGTGCTATAAATCCATCTATTGACCATTTAAAAACTTTTAAAAATATGAAATTTGGCAGATGTATATAAGGGTGCAGAAAACATCAACATACATTTTAGGAAATAATGGTAAGATGAACCTACTTGTAACTACTACTTGGGTCAAGCACCTTGGCCTCCACATGTCTCTCCCAATCAATTCGCCTTCTCCCAATTTAGTGGGAGTCACTATCCTGATGTTTATGCTACCAATGCCCACACGTTTCTTCATAGCTTTATTGTCACTTGTACCTAAATAACATCATTTTGTTTTGCCTGCTTTTGAACTTTATCTGAATGAAATCATATAGAGTATGGATTTTTCTGTGTTTCTCTTGTTCAACATTATGCTTGTTCATTCATGTTTTCAAGGCTGTAGTTCATTTTCACTGCTGTCTAGTAGCATATTGTTGAGTATTTTACAGTTCACTTGCACATTTTACTATTGATGGGCAGATGGGTTGTTTCTAGTAGTTAGTTGTTGGGAATATTAGTGTACCTGTTTCCCAAGGCTATACCTATTAATGTAATTGCCGGGCCATTTGGTATGCATGTCTTCAACTTTACAATTTACCAGTGCTTTTCCAAAGTGCTTGTACCAATTACTCTCCCACCTGGAGTGATTTAGAGTTCCTGTTGCTCCATATCCTTGCCAACACTTATTATTATTAGTCTAAGTTTTGCCAATCTGAGAGGTGCATAATGGTATCACGTTTTTTAAATTAAAGTATGATTTGCATACAATAAAATACACAGAACCAAGCTATGTATTATAATATAATCACTCCTGATTTACCACTAGTAAATCATTTGCAGATTGAAAATCATTGTGAAGGCTCTTATAGTTAGAAAGTAGAAACAGAGCAGAGGCTCCACCTGTTCTTTCTTTTTTAAAAAGATTTTATTTTTAATATAAAACAATACCACTTCCACTAATTTTTTGTTTTTAAAAACAGTTGTTTGTCAATAAATGTTCACATGCATTGGGGGAAAAATAAAAGATTTTATTTTTAAGTACTCTACCCCCAACGTGGGGCTCAAACTCCCAAACCCAAGATCAAGAGTTGCATGCTCCACTGACTGAGCCAGCCAGGCAACCCTCCACCTGTTCTGACCTCACCTACCTTTCCTAGCTCATCACCATCCGTTCTGCCCTGGTCCACTGTGTTCCAGCTATGCTGCTATGGGTATCTTTGTTTTAGAGATGAGAAAACTGAGCCTCGGAGTGGTTTATTAATTTGCCCATGCAAGAGACTCATTCATTTGCATTACAAGAGACATTTTCACCCTTGACCATCAGCTCTATATGGGCAAGGAATGTATCTGGCTTCTGTACCACATGGTAGGCCCTCAGGAAATGTGTGTCGAATGAATGATTGAATGAAGGAATGAACCTGTCAGGATGCAAATCTCCTTGCCTACCTCTTCTATCTGCCTGGCAGTAGCAATATAAAAAACCATGTAGGTTGATAAGAATGAGCTTATTCCATACTTTAGAAGAGTAGCTCTTTATGAAATGAGATTTATACCAATACAGTTGTTATTTCTTGGAAGAGAGGAAGTCCAAGAATGGACAGGACAGGTGTGGAGGGAGGATTCTAGCCATCTGGGGGTTCTAGTGAGATATACTCAGAGCAAAAAGTCGGGTGCTGGGGACGCCTGGCTGGTTCAGTTGGAGGAGCATGCAACTCTTGATCTCAGCGTTGTGACATCTTAAAAAAAAAAAGTCAGGTGCTGAAAAGAAGGGAAGAGGGGCCTGGAAGTTGAACTTGACCTCCCCTATCTGTGTTGGGCCCATTTTGAATGCATAAATCTTGCGTAGGTAAGTATCTGTGCTTACACCTAAGTACTTTTACAGAGTGAGGCAATACCATGTCCAGTTCTTCTACTATTTGCAGCTCACAGAAGTACCTGTTAATGATGTCTTGTTTCCCAATGCAGGCAGAATACACCAAGAGCCCAAGTGCTACCGTTCCATCCAATGTGCCCTCATGCAGGTCCCTGTCATCTGCCGAGGATGGCCCCAGTGGCCATTCCAGTCTTTCAGATGGGGAGCTGGCCCGGAACTTACAGGATAGTGTCAAGCACCGCATCCTCTACCTCTCAGAGCAGCTGAGGGTGGAGAAGGCCACTCGGGATGAGAACACTGTGGGCTACCTCAAGCTGGTGTCCAAAGCCGACCGGCACCAGGCCCCCTACATCCGGCAGGCCTTTGAGAAGGTGAACCAGCGTGCCTCTGCCACCATTGCCCAGATTGAGCGAAGGCTCCGCCATTGTCACCAGCAGCTGCAGGAGCTGGAGGAAGGCTGCAGGCCCAAGGGCTTAGTGCTGAAGGCAGAAAGCAGCCTGGACAACTGCAGGCAGCCCAGCAAGAAGGCCCTGTTTTCAGAGCCTCCCAAGCTGGGTGGGGAAGACGGCCTGTCTGCCAACCTGTCTGACATTGTCAGACACTTGCCCCTGGAGAGTCACTTCCCAGCCTCGCAGCAAGGGAAGCCCTCAGAGACAAAGCGTGTGGTCCGGCGGCAAGACCTGCTGTTGCAGAAGGTGCAGGAAGCCCTGAAAGAAGTCAGGGAGCTCCACCTCAGCCTCCAGGTGTCCTATCAGAGCCTACAGGAGAAGCACCGGACAGATCTGCAGCTGTCACTAGAATCCCTTCGGGAAGAGAAATGCAGGTGAGCTGGAGCCCCTTCTTGCTTCCTCGGCCCTGGGGAAAGAAGCCCCCAGGACTGTCTGCAGGAGAGTAAAGGGGAGCAAGGACATGGACGTGGAGGGGAGGGGGAGGGGGGTGCAGCTGCTCAGTGTTTCTCTGGGCGACCGGACCCCACAGTAGAGAGGGCTCATCCCTTGCTCGCTGTTGCACACCTGCCTGGATCCTCTGCTGGCAAAGGAGGCTCCAGCTCAGGGTCCCGCCAGGTGGTCCCAGAAGCCATGGGCTCTGACTGGGGTGGTGAGAGGCAGTTGTGGTCGTGGTGAGCCCAGCAGATGCCCATCATCAGTCAAGGAGGGGTCCTGCATCTGCTAGAATAGAGTAGTGTAGGGAAGCAGGATACCTCACCAGCCATGGTCCCTTCACCTGTGCTCACAACTGAGTTGGAACCAAAGGTCCTCTATGGGATATTTATTCTGGGGAAAGCTTTCCCCCCACTGTGTGGTGGGTCAATTTCATTTTCATCTAAGACAAGACTAGGACCCACAAATAGGGGATAAAAGGCATACTCAATCTCTCAAAGGACCCACACCATTCCTATTTGGACCTTTCGTGGGGTCCTGCCGCCCTTCAGGGGTGCTACAGTCTCCCCTTTGCTGCCCACAGTCTGTTGCATCAGCTACTTGCATTAGCTCTAATCCTTCCAGCCTGGCCATGGAGGGGAGGGATTCACTTACGAACCAAGATTCTCAGTAAAGTAAGAACTTTGCAGTCCCTTAGTACCCCTGTGTATGTGGGGGAAAGGCACTTGGGAATCAATCCTCTTCTGTTTTCACAGGGAAATGTTACCTGCATTTACACTGCTTGACAAATACACAAAGGACAATTAAAAAATATTATGGGGGGTGGTGCGCTTGGGCAGGTGGCACCACCGGTTAAGCGTCCAACTCTGTTTCGGCTCAGGTCATGATCTCAGGGTCGTGGAATGGAGCCCCGTGTCGGGCTCCATGCTCAGTGCGGAGCCTGCTTAAGAGCCTCTCTCCCTCACCCTCTGCCCCTCCTGCTCATGCCATCTCTCTCCCCCCCAAATAATAAATAAATCTTTAAACAAATATTATGGGGCAACCCGTTGTCAAATAAGATAATGAATCAGAATTATAGGTCTCTTTTAGATGTGATTTTTATAGGACATGGCAACCAAGTCTAAAATGTTGGGACTCTTAGTGCCCTTTTGTCAAAATACCATTCATTTCCAAGGTTGAATTTATATAAAGCAAGACTAGAGCTCAGTGGCAGTTACACAAATCCCCGTAAGTTTCCATACTGCCTCAGCCAACAGGACTGTTTTGCTCTCATAAACTCTTAACCCCTTAGCAAATCAGAATTTGCCAGCAGGGGAACAGGGTGACCTACCTCCCCTGGATTCCCTGTGAATTCTATAAGCTTGCACTTCTGAAACAGCTGCCCCCACCGCCATTGGACTGTGATAAGAGTGTGAAGTAAACTTTAATTGTGTTCAGCCAGTGAGATTTTCTGCTCGTTGGCTATAGCAATTAGCCTACCTTGATTAGTACACATGAGAAGCAACAAAACAGGTCTGTATGACTCAGATTTACCAGGGGACAGAGAGAATGGGTGGGAGATGACTTTATATAATAACAGTGACAGCAGGGAGCAAGTAGCATTGTCCCCTGTACCGCTCAGTCACCCACTTTACGGATGGGGAAATGGAGTCTCAGAGAGGCACAAGCATGAGCGCATGTCAACGTGTCCCAGCCACGTGGTTTCCTAATCTAGGTGAAGGGGTCACAGAAATTCGTTGCAGTTTTTAAAACATATGTCTCCTTCAAATCTTTTTAAAAACCTTTATGTGAGCTAGACACAGACATGACATATGTGTTGAAGTCAGTGAAGTGTCACCTGGTGTCCACACTGTGTGGTCACTATCCAGGCCCCTGTGATTGTCACGTCTTGTCTGGTGTGTCACAAACTGCGATTTCAAACTGAAAAGTCCTATGACACTTCTCACAGGTAAATCTGTTTTCAAGAGGGCTTTCTTTTTTATTTTTGAATTTAGATGAAATTCACAAAACAAAACTATCCGTCTTAACGTGTACAATTCAGTGGCATTTAGTACATTCACAGTGTTGTGCAACCACCGCTTCTGTTTGGTTCCAGAACATTTTCATCACTCCAGATGGAGGCCCCATCGCTCCCCATTCACCTTGCCCCAACCCCTGGTAACCACAAATGTGCTTTCTGTCTCTCTGTATTTGGCTTTTCTGGATAGTTCATGTTAATGGAATCATACAGTGTGTACCCCTTTGTGTCTGTTTTCCTTCACCCGGTGTAATAGTTTTGAGATTCATCCAAGGTGTGCATAGGAGTGGTTCACTCTTCTTGCTCATCGGTATTCTGTTGTATGGATGCACCACAGTTAGTTGACCCATGCACCTGCAGCTGGTTGGGGCTGTTATGAATAAAGCTGCTATGAACATTCTTGCACACCAGCTTCTGGTGGCTGCCGGGCTCCTTAGCTTGTGGCCACATCACTGCAATCTTCAACGGCGGTATCTTCACATCTCTCTCTGCTCTGTCTTCATATGGGCCTCTCTTCTGCGTGTAAAAGCTCCCTCTGCTTCCCTCCTCTAAGGGTGCGTGTGATTGCACATTTGCTCCGGAGGGCCGACTCTGTCCCTGCGGCATTATCCCACCCTACCCATAGGGCTTGATCCCTTCCATATGATTCTCCATCTCAGACTTCTTCAAGTTGCAAGCCACTAGCTTCTAGCTCAGTTTGCTGAAAACCATCCTTCAGGTATGATCAAGAGCACGTTCTTCTTCAACAACAGTAAAGTTTAGGACAATTTGTATCGGCAAGGGTAGCCTTCACAGCTTTGGAAGATTTGGGGGTAATTTTGGTTGGCTGGTTGTCATTTTGTCTTTATAAGAGTGTTCTCTCATTCTTTTTAAAAAAGATTTATTTATTTATTTGAGAGAGAGAGAGAGTATGTGTGTGTGTGCGTGTGTGTGTGTGTGTGTGTGTGTGTGTGTGGAGGGGAGGGACAGAGGGAGGGGGCAGAGGGAAAGGGAGAGAGAAACTTTAGCAGACTCTGCACTGAGCACAGAGCCCAGTGCTGGGCTTTGTGGGGCTTTGTGGGGCTCGATCTCATGACTCTGAAATTAGGACCTGAGCTGAAACCGAAAGCCGAACACTTAACCAACTGTGCCACCCAGGCCCCTCTGTAAGGGCATTTTCTAGAGTGTTCCGTTTGCCTCTGCAACTGTAGGAGTGGGACAGATAGGGGTCCATCACTAAGGGAAGGACAGGGAGGAGAGTCAGTACTGCAGCCAGGACACTGCTGCCCAAGGGCAAAGAGGCTGGGGGCCAGAGACGAAGAGAGACTAAGAGAATATCCTTATGACTTAACATTTTGTTACTCAATAATCTATTAAAAATGCATTTAAGAATATATTTGTAAATTCTTATAAATATATTAATGAAGAATCTATTCATTGACTTCATAACCGTGAAGAGTATATTCATGAATATACTTGAGCATAGCCAATATCTTGAACATTCTTGTGTCTGAATCTTTCATGTAAATGTAAAGACAGGCATGGGGAACGTCCTTTTAGTGGACACCGTACTGCCTCCCTCTCTTTGTGGGCATTGTCAGTCTACTCTCTTCTCCACAAGGAGTAGGGCAGAGACTAATGGAATATTCCCTGAAACACTGTCATGAACCAGCTCTTGACAAATTGGCTTTCAACAAATGATTGTTCAGCTCATTAGCTGCCTGGGGGACATCTCCATGTGGGTGTCAGTCAAGTTCTTGAAGCAGTACCAAACTGACCTCCTTGCTTCATATTCCCTGTCTGTGCGACAGCACCCCTAGTTATGCTCTGTGCATGCCAGAGCCCGGTGACCTGATCGGCCACAGCCTCTGTGGCCCTGTATTCCATTCTGTGTCCCCAGGCTCTCCAGTACCTTTCCACTTCTGCAGCATCAGTGCTCACCCTGCACCCATGGGACAAGCCTTCCTTGGCTCTTCCCTAAATGACGATGCTAAAAGCCACATGGCCTCTGGCCTCCAGCCCGTCTTTCCTGGTGCCCAAATGAAGAACCTCAAAGTTTTTCTAAATTATGAAATATTCCAAACCCAGGGAAAATGTAGAGAATAACATGATCAAGACAATGTACCCAACCGCAGGCTTCTCAAATCTTCACATTTACCATATTTGCTTTACATGTAATTTTATCAAGAAGTAAAACTTTAGAAGGTCCACTTGAAACTCTCACATCATCCCTTCCCAACCCCATCCACCTTCCACCCACCTCACTATCTTCATTGGGCCATTATCTTTTCCATGCACGTTTTTATGCTTTACAACTTATATACATGGCAGGTTAAATAGGTACTGATTAGTGATGTTTGTTTGTGTTTTTTAAGAGGTCTACTGAAATATAAGTTACATACCATAAAATGCACCATTTTAACTATACATTTCAATGATCGTTAGCGAATTTACTAAGTTGTAAAACCATTACCACAATGCTTTTTTTTTGTTTTTGTTCTTTTTTATTTTTTAAGATTTTATTTATTTGTCAGAGAGAGTGAGAGAGCACAAGCAGGGGGAGCAGCAGGCAGGGGAGCAGCAGGCTCCCTGCTGAGCAAGGAGCCCAATGTGGTACTTGATCTCAGGACCCTAGGATCATGACCTCAGCTGAAGGCAGACGCTTAACTGACTGAGCCACCCAGGCGTCCCTGTTTTTGGTTTAATAACAGCTTTATTGAGATATAATTCCCATGCCATAAAATTCACCCATTTACAATCAGTGATTTTTAGTATATTCACAGAGTTGTACAACCATCACCACTCTCTCATTCCAGAATATTGTCATTGGTCCAAAAAGAAAGCCCGTCCCATGGACAGTCACTCCCCACCCTCTCCCCACCCCCAGTTGCTAGGAACCACTCATCTGTTTCTGTTTCTATGGATTTTCCTATTCTGGACATTTCTTTTATTTTTTTAAAGATTTATTTATTTATTTATTCTTAGAGAGAGAGCACGAGCAGGGGTAGGTGCAGAGGGAGAGGGAAAAGCAGACTCTCCACTGAGCAGGGAGCCCGACTCGGGGCTCAATACCAGGATGCTGGGATCATGACCTGAACCAAAGGCAGACGCTTCACTGACTGAGCCACCCAGGGGCCCCGGACATTTCATATAAATGGTATCCTACAATATGCGGTCTTTTGTGACTGCTCCATCCCTATAATCAATAGACTTTAATGGAATAACTACCGTTTGCCAAATACTGGTGCTGGGAATTTATATGGCATTTAGTAGCAGCCATAGACAATTTAGAGTTTGATTTTTAGAACTTCTAGTCTATGGCTAGTTATGGAAGAGTAACTGTCTATGAAATAGAACCGTGTATCAGTATGTGTGTGGCTGGTGTGCATCTGTGGTGTTCTGAGGCTGACCTAGAGGAGGAGAGAGGAGGAAGGAGCAATCTGAACCCAAGTGTAGTCTCGACACAGGACTGCTCACCACCAGCACAGCCTCTGGGCAGGGGACTCAGGGAACGATTACTTTCTCTTTTGCTCCCAAGACAAGCACTGATGGAAGAACAGGTGAATGAGCACCTGCAGGGGCACCTGGACGAGATTTACCACCTCAAACAGACTCTGGCATGCACGGAGGAGAAAATGGCCTATCTGTCCTATGAGAGAGCCAAGGAGATATGGGTGAGAACCTCATGGAGGGGGGCTTTTACTGAAATGGCTGGTGAGAAGGATATGGGGAGGAGAGAAGCAAAGGATGAGCAGAAAGGAAACTAAGGAAAGAGATGGGGTTCAATCGTAACTCACACACTTCCTTTAGAGCTGGCAGCATATAATCTTTCTGTTCACGCTGCACTCCCCCCACCTCCCCATCCTGATCCAGCTGAGCTGAGCTGGGAATTTCGGCTCTGCAGTTCTCATCCTTGGGGGTGCTTTGGAGCCACCTGAAGGGTGCTGATGAGTCACCATCAGCTTCTGCTGGTGCGGGGAGCTCCCTCTGGGAGGCCCTGCTTTTGACCCTGGGTTAGCAAGCACGGGTGAAGGGTTTCCCTCACCTGTAATAGTTAGGCTCACTCTCTTCCACACCCTCAGACCCTGTTCCTGTCCTTGGTGAGCGCTCGCATGGCCAGGTTCTCAGTCTTAGGCCACACCAGATGAGGAAGTGTGACCAAGTCAGATGAGACCTTCACTGTCACTGGGATGGGACAGGGCCCTTAGTGTGTAAGTGCTCTAGATTCTTGACTTCCTAGAGCTTCAGCTCACCGACATTTGCTGTGCACCCTTAGGAACTCAGGTGAGTGACCGTACTGCATGAGGGTGTGTGTTCTTGTCACCCGCAGGAGGTCATGGAGAATTTCAAGAACCGTGTATCCAAGCTTGAAACTCTACAACAAGTGACACAACTGGAGATGATGGAGAACTTCCGGATCCGCCCCCAGAAGTTTATGTTCCGATTCGTGAGCCTGCTCCTCACACTGGCCACCATCTTCCTGGTCTTCATCTCCACTGTGTGTGCCTGCCCCTTGCCGCTGCTGAATTCCCGCCTGCGCACGTGCACCACACTCATGCTGATTGGCCTTGGGGCCCTGGCCTGGCAGAAGCGGCATGCCATCCCTGCCACAGACTGGCAGGCCTGGGTCCCCTCCAGATGGAGACTGTATTCCAAGGACTCCAAACCTCTATCAGATGGGACTTAAAGGGTCTGGGTTTGCTAGCTCATGTTGCCTTCTGGGTGTCAAGGGCATCCAGCCAGCCCTAACTAGATAGCCACTTCTCAGCTCTGCCTTTCTGATTCCATCACCACCAGCCCACCTTGCACTCCTCTTCCTCATGATCCTTCGATACCATCTGCCGACACAAGGCTTGGAAAATATTAAAGTGTCTGAAGCTGATCTGGGAACTTGGGCTCTGCTGTTCTATCCCCCTCATGCCCTCTTGTGACCCAGTGACCCAGAGGCTCAGGTGTCCTCAGGCTGCAGTGGTAGCCTCTATGATTTTGTTGTTTTTGGCAAAGAGAAACTACATTTCTTTCACAAGGATGGAGAAGAAGGGGTGGTGGAGGAGGGTGGCCAAAGTGCTGGTGTGGGGAATGGGGGTTACATTTTCTGGTGGGAAGCAGACCTTTTTGTTGTCATGGCTGGGAGAGACTCATGCAGGTGACACTGAAGACACAGACGAGGCCTCTGTTTTGGAGGCGCTGGAGAGTTCAGAGCTATCGTCCACCTTCTTCCCAAAAAGCTGCAAGATGCAGTTTCGAAACTGGCAGGACAGAAAGTGTTACTCAACAGAGCAGAAAGGGCCAATGTACTAGGCTAAAGGTCATCATTCTTGGGGAATTCTGAGGAAGGTAGTCATTAAGGGTTACCTCAATGACTTAACACCTTCTCTGCCATTACTCAGAACCCTATACGGAGAATAGAGGAAGCCCGAGGTTATTACTTCCACATGGGGATGGTTTACTCCTGACTAAGAACTAGACTATTCATCTAAGTCATCTAATTTAGAATCTGATGGTGACTATTTTGGGTCAAATTGTGATGCTGCCCGCCTGCCCTGGCCAAAGCTATGTTTGAGTCCTAACCCCTAGTGCCTGTGAATATGACCTTATTTGGAAATAGAGTCCTTGTAGATGGGATTAAGATGTACATTACCATGAGGTCATGCTAGAGTAGAGTAGGCCCCAATCCAATGACTGGCGTCATTATAAGAAGGGAATTTGGACACAGACTCAGAGAGAAGGTCACGTGGAGGTGAAGGCAGAGATCGGGGTGACTTGTCTACAAGCCAAGGAACACCAATGATGACTAGCTACCACCAGAAGCCAGGAGAGAGGCAAGGAACAGATTCACCCTTAGAGCCCTCAGAAGGAGCCAGCCTTGCCCACACCTTGATCTTGGACTTCTGGCCTCCAGACCTGGGTGAGCATAGATTTCTGTTGGTTTAAGCCCCCAGTTTTTTTTTTTTTTGGGTGACATTTTATTTTATTTTATTTTATTTTTTTTAAATGATTTTTTATTATATTATGTTAGTCACCATACAGTACATCCCCGGTTTCCGATGTAAGGCTCGGTGATTCATTAGTTGTGTATAACACCCAGTGCACCATGCAATACGTGCCCTCCTTACTACCCATCACCGGTCTATCCCATTCCCCCACCCCCCTCCCCTCTGAAGTCCTCAGTTTGTTTCTCATAGTCCATAGTCTCTCATGTTTCATTCCCCCTTCTGATTACCCCCCCTTTCTTTATCCCTTTCTTCCCCTACCGATCATCCTAGTTCTTATGTTCCATAGATGAGAGAAATCATATGATAGTTGTCTTTCTCTGCTTGACTTATTTCACTTAGCATTATCTCCTCCAGTGCTGTCCATGTTGTAGCAAATGTTGAGAACTCGTTCTTTCTGATAGCTGAGTAATATTCCATTGTATATATGGACCACAACTTCTTAATCCAGTCATCTGTTGAAGGGCATCTCGGCTCCTTCCACGATTTAGCTATTGTGGACATTGCTGCTATGAACATTGGGCTGCATATGGCCCTTCTCTTCACTACGTCTGTATCTTTGGGGTAAATACCCAGTAGTGCAATGGCTGGATCATAGGGTGGCTCAATTTTTAACTTTTTAAGGGACCTCCACACTGTTTTCCAGAGTGGCTGTACCAACTTGCATTCCCACCAACAATGGAGGAGGGATCCCCTTTCTCCACATCCTCTCCAGCAATTCTTGTTTCTTGCCTTGTCTATTTTTGCCATTCTAACTGTAAGCCCCCAGTTTGTGGGACTTTGTTATGGTAGCCTCAGGAAACTTGTACAGTAACCAAAGAAGATACCAGCTAAGGGGCCCATGCATAGGGTGACCCATCTCCAGAATGTCTGGGAAGAGACTCAGAGACATTTTAGCAAAAAGGAATGCAATTGTCATCTTGTTTCTATTCCATCAACTTTGAGGCCATAGGTAGATAACAGTCTAGCCACTACCTCATGTCTTTAACCAAGAGAATCTTCCAGCACCAAGAGGGCCCCAGTCTTTGCTGCTTGGCCCTAAAGAGATCTGGAACTTATTCATTTCTCAAATTATGTCTCATATCATCACTGAGCTAACCACAATATCTTGAGAATGCAGACCAGAGGCATCTCCTGTATATTCCAGGCCTATTCTTGACTACTTCCAGCTCCCTCCAACATCAAAACTCTCACAAACAAAACACATAATTATTGAAGTCAATAACACAAGAAATGGGCCGAATAGCAGAATTGACTTAGCTGAGGAATTCATTTGACATCTACCTACTGAGCACCCACTCTGCTCCAGACTGGGTCCCAGGGAGATCAGCAGTGGAGAAAAAGAGTAACAGTCTCTGTCCTCATGGAGTTCCATTACAGAGAGGGAGTTCTGAAGGGGAGGATGGAAAGACTCAAGTAAATACAGTACAAGGCAAGATAGCCTAGGGTTCCATAAACAAAAGCCAGACCTAAAAAGAGACCCACGTGAAAGCCGGGAAACAGGAGTCAGGGACAGACCTACACTCAAGGTATTGAGGTTCCAACAGTGGAGTCCTGGGGAATCAACTGCAGTACTGGTCCTACCTAATACTTGAACATTTCCAAGAGTGTGTGCTTAATGAACTCTACAGAGAGTCAGGGCCAGGCCAGAGGGGATGGAGCCATGGGGCAACTGTGAAATGGAAGAGCAGAGAAGAGCTAGTTGGAAAGAATGGGGAATGGGTCTGGTGCAATGTAAGGCCCCTGCGAGGGTGGTATTTCTGGCCCATGGGCTTTTCTGGTCACCATCAAGTTACACACATCCGCAGCTGCGCCTTAATGAAATAGATTAGATGGATTCAAGGAAGAATAAGGCAAATTATACTTGGAAGATGATGAGCCTCAGTGGTCACCTGTAACCTACCAAGAGGTCTAGGAGTCCTGGGCGATTTGCCACCGAGGCTCGATACGCCAGCCCATGATGGTTACCATGTGGCAAGGCCTTGGGCAGGACCACAGCATGTTCCCCTGAACTAACCCATAAAGTCACAAAAGCCACATGTCAGTGCAGCCAAGAAGGGCCTCTTAAAGGGTTTAAAGATGGATAGATGAGAATTCACAGGAGAGTTGTGCCTATAAAAGCAAAATGGGCACAAGTAGGGTAAATGCAGACACATTCAGGCATTCCCTGGGTGTTTGAGCTCCAGGATTGCCCTGAGGCCAACAGAGGGAAGAGTAGCAATATACAGGATGCACTGTGGAGCTGTCCACCCTTGGGTCAAGACTCTGAAAGAATCCAGAGGGAGGACTAGCTGAGCTTTCACATGCTGAGCCTTCTCTGGTCGTTGTCCTGGAGGTCATTAACAGGTTCCCCTGGACATAATTCCAGGTGGGAGCCATCACTGAGTTCTGCGGTCTATTTCTAGTTTGTCCTGCCAATGATGTGACTTACCTGCCGGTTCATAAAGACATAGATAATGGGGTTGTAGATAGTGGCACTTTTGGCAAAGTAGGCTGGCAGGGCAGCCACCAGAGGGTGGAAGGCGTAGCCAGGGTGGGCAGCGGCGAAGCAGGCAAAGAAGGTGTAGGGTCCCCAGCAGAAGCAGTACGCGAGAACCATGACTACCACCATGCGTGTCACCTCCTTCTCTGCCTTCTGGGTGGACTCAGATTCTTTCTGCTGCTTTGCCACCTGGGGGAGACAGAGATTCATGCCTGGGACAGTGAGTGGGAGAGTCCCTCCCGGGCTGTTTATCCCAAGGGACTCTGTTGCTATTGCTTGGGCAGTGAGTCAGAGAGTCAGCAAGACACAGGTGGCCTAGGGATGGGAAGTCATGGAGAGAAGGAGATGGGCCCACCCGGGCCAGTCAGTGGCCAGCTCCCACCCAAGCGAGTCCACAGCCTGGCTTAGGCTGGACGGGGCTGGCCTTGAGGGAACTTGAGGGAACTTGAGGTGGCACACGGCTGGCCGTGGAGAAGATGGCCTTGAGCCAGGGCCTTCTAAGCTCTTGGCTTAAAGGAGTTTGGGAAGGAGCTAAGGAGGCCATTCTTAGCCTCACCTGGTCCCTTATCAGCGTGTCCCCTCCAGTGCTCTGGTCTAAGGGGCTGAGCAGAAGGAGACACAGGGGCTGGACACTGCCTGCTGTGGGCAGGGACACAGCCCAGAGCTAACACTGCTCAAGGCATGGTTGGATACCTGCGGGAGCCAGCGACGTTGCTTCTGATTCCTGACCACTGCCAGTGGGGTTGGGGGAGGAAGCGGGGCAGGGACACATCACAGGCTGAAGGCAGGGAGTTTGTGGCCTTCACTCTAGAAAAAGCTTATGAGCATATGTTGATCTGATCGTGGGCAAACGCAGCTTCATATCAGAAAGGCACCACCCCAAAGGGCCTTCTACCAACTGTGCCAAGCAGGATCTCAGCAGGGACAGATGGTGCATCCGGATTAAACTAATTGTAGGTGAGTTGGTTGACAAGGGGACAACTTATGTATGGTGTTCTTCCTCTTCTGCCTCACTCTGACTGCCTACATGGCTGCAGACAGGATCAACTTCCCAGTGAAGGGAGTGGAGAGTGGGTCTGGGGGCAGATGGCACATGTGAATCAACTCCTTGGCCTGCCCCAACGGTCCCGTGAAGAGGACAAGGTCACTCTGGTAGCAGCCTTTCAAAAATACCTTTTAATGTGCAGGTTTCACTTGAGGATCTGCCTGGCTTTCCACCCAGGGGAGAACTGTCCTGGATCAGGGAAGAAATGCAGTTCTGCTCCCTTATTGGGCCCCACATGGGGGGGGCAGTCCCTTCCCATCTTGTAGGGTTAAGGACAAGGGAGCCAGGGCTGCAGTTGCAGCTCTAAAGGAATTGCAGGATTCATGTGTGGTTCGAGGGCAGGAGAGAGGACTGGGTGATCCTTTGTTCCAGCCTCGATGTCCCTGGCCCTCATGAGCCTGCCAGGCAGGGGTGAAGCCAGGAGGGTTTGGGGGCTTACTGCTCGGATGGCCAGCCACACTTGGAGGTAGCAGAGTATGATGACACTGAGTGGGATGATACAGCACGTGGTCATGAGGACGATCATGTAAGACTGCACCCCAGGGTACGAGCTGCCACTGAACACGTCCGGGCCACACGACGTCTTCAGGCCATGGGGCCAGTACCTGCAGAGAAGGGCTGGCAGCCTGTCCTGATGTAGGCAGGGCAACCTGGGACCCCTCAGTCCAGGCACGCCACTGACTTGGGTTGGAGGATTGTTAGTTTTTTTTTAAAAGCTTTGCCCATTTATTTTAGAGAGGGGGGAGGGGCAGGAGAGGGAGAGAGAGAATCCTCAAGGAGACTCCTCTGAGCGTGGAGCCCAAAGCGGGGCTCCATCCCAGGACCCCAAGACCACTGCCCAAGCCGAAATCAAGAGTCAGCCACTCAACGGACTGAGCCACCCAGGCACCCCAGGATTGTTTGGTTTTTAAAATTATGGTGAAATTCACATTACGTGAATGAACCATTTTTGAAGTAAACAATTCAGTGGCATTTAGTACATTCACAATGTCGTGCAACCACCACCTCTATCTAGTTCCCCAATACCTTCATCGCCCCCAAAGGAAACCCTTGGGTAGGATTTTGGTAAACCTTTGTCCATTTTTAGGTCTCATAGCCCCTTCTTTTATTTTTATTGTGGTAAAATACACATCACATCTGAGCCCCCAAAGAAGCGGCCTGGCCAAGACACAAATAACTTTACACATCCAGCTGTATGTACAACCCAAGCAGCCTCTGAAAGGGAGGCCCCTCAGAATGTGCGAGAAAGAGGCCTGGGGCAGAGTGGCTTAGAGGGCCCTGCTTTCACTTACATCTACTCCCATGGCTTGAGCTTGTCACCTTTCTCTGTGGGCTCCCATGAACTGTTCACGCTTGGGGGAAACAGACCTTTCCAGAGGCTCAGAGACCACAGCGGTCCATTTCCATGTTGCAGCCAGGCAGATTTATACATGTGTAGACACTGCACCCTCAAAGGGGTCACAGGGAGAGTTGGGTCCATCATCACTTTACTCATGGGGTCACAAAGGCCCAGAAACAGGAAGCAACTTGCCCCAAGGTCACAAATGGAATCAGGAGTCGGACCCTCCCCACCATCCTTCACCCTATGCCCTAAATGAGCTGCCTTCCTGGCATACTGGCACCCTTACCTGCTCCAGCCAAAGATGGGTGGGGCTGTCCACACAGCAGCCCAGACCCAGGAAAAGGCAATGCCCGCGATGGCTAGTTTGGCATCAAATCTCACGTTGCCAAAGGGCTTGCAGACTACCAGCCACCTCTCCCAGGAAATGATGGCCAGGGACCAGAGACCCGTGATCCCTGCAGGAGAGAGCAGGCAGATGAGGGTTTTGAGCCTCCAATGTCACTCCTTCCATTCAGACCAGCTGACAGTTTTCAAGATCAAGAGGTTCCCCCCCACCTACCTGCAACACCTAATTCTCCCAAAAAGTGTATTCAGGTCCAGGGGGCAGCGGATCTCTTGGTCAATTCCTCTAATACCCTCTTTCCCCATTCTTTCCTCTTGGGCTTGTACCACCCCGATTCCTAGCTCTCTTTAAGTTGGCCACCAGCCTTTCTTTGGGTGCCGACGCACCTCCCAATGGCCACGCACACACACATGACCACACTGAGGTGCTGTGGGTCCTGCCAAGGGCAAAGGAACAGCATGTGTCCAGTGACCTGTGCCCCTTCTGCTAGTATGCACGTTTGTTTAGGCTTCCAGATTTCCCGCTACTGCCCACCATCTGGCAGGTGGAGACAGTGTCTTCCTGTCCTGCTTAAACGCTGGAGGTCTGTGGGCCGAATTCAGGGCTCCATGACCTGGGGCAGGAAAAAGGACAGTTTTGTTTCCAGTAACTTCTAATGGGCACTGGGCCTTTCCTTGCATTATTAGCAGTGCCTGGGACTTGGTCACTTTACAGAGCTGGCAGACATTTCCCGATATCACTATATTCCTTACCACTTTGCAATTTCAGTGGCTATCCAGCCAGATCCAGTTATCTGATACTTTAATAAAGAACGGTATCATTAATACCTGTAAACAATACATTTACTTGTAGTTTTAATGAAGGATTATGCCACTAATTAATATTTAATACTTTGATTGCTCTATTTCAATATCACTGGATTGCTCTGTAATCCTATGGATCTTATTGTGCACGTTGGTAAACATTCTCTGGAGAAGGGGTCCACAGGCTTCCCCAGAGGGCTGAGGGCATCCGTGGCACCAAAACCGGTAAAAGTTCTGGCTCCTCGGCATCTGTGCGACTTGAAACAGACCTCAAGCAGATGCAGAGGCGAGTGGGGAATCCTGACAGAACCAGAGACAGATTTGAGTGGAGATGAAGGTGCCCAACCTTCCCCAGCCACTCTCATTCTGTGCCTCTGGGAGAGTGCTGGACCATCACCTGTAAAATGAGAGGCAGTTAGATATGGGGGGACAGGGTCCGCCCCAGTACAGTGGGCTCCATGTTGGCACCTGCCTCATAGGGTTATGGGAGGGGCCAATATGTTCAGTTAAACCTTGCCGCCAAGTCCTGCCCCCATTTTACAGGTGTGAAAATGGAGGAGTGGTGAGGTAAAGTAATTCAGCGGCATTCACAGCACTAGTAATTCAAATCTGGGGCCAGGGTTCCCCTTTCTTCCCCAGGCCCTCGCTGTCCTAGTGGCTTTTTTCCCTCTTTCTAATGTCCACCCCCTCAGAATGTGAATTGGAGATCAGTTCAGGTCGCAATTAGACAAACTCAAGTCAGATGTGGGAACTAAGGACCCAGGAATGGTGACCAGATGGTTCTGGGAAACTTTTCCAATGGAAGAGCAGCTGTGAGCCTCCGCTGGTGTGACAGTGGGGGGCCTGGAGACACAGGCCGCGTGTGCTGAGCGCCATGACCCTCAGGCCCCCTGTCTTCTTGGATGGACACCAAGCTGCAAACCTCAGCCCTCTGTTCTTTCATGGGGGCCTGGCACAGAAGCTCCTGGAGGGGATGTCAGCCTCATTGGGCCTGCCTGTCCTCCTCTTCCTTGCGGGGCCCAGAGAAAGAAACTTGGCCTCATGGCAACCCCCAGCCGACCTGAACCCCACATGTGACAGATCCAGCGCCTGCTCTAGCCTCCTCGCCACTCCTGCTCACTCAGCCTCACTTCTGTCAAGCGTCGACTGCACCCGGCCCTCCTTGACTGCCTTGCCCCAGCTCCCTTCTCATCTTGCTGACTTAACATTCATAGGTCTTCCATTGTCTCCTCCAGGTCCTCTGAGAGAACTGATGGTGCTGTGTAGTCACCATCTGGGATAGGGACGCCTCCTGCCAGGCCTTGGGACTACCTCGGGGCAAGAATCCTATACTCCTGGTGCCCAGCGCGTGGGTTCTTCTCTGCCAATGTTGACCTGAACAGAGCCAAGGCCCACAGAGATATTAGTGATGAGGGTGGGGAAATGGATCCGGGATCTAGTTTCAATATCCCAAAAGCTCTAATGGGAAGTGTTTCTTTCCCTGGAAAAAGCCAACGCAGATGAGCTGAAAGGGCTCTGATTTGAGTGGAAGTTCTGTTTGGGGTGACCAGAGCCCTTCCCTCCCACATGGTTCTGGGATTACCTGGTGCTCTATCTGTCTCCTCCCATGCCAGCTGCATGGCCCCAAACTGCCCTGTCTCAGGGTAGGCACTCGGGATGCCTACTTGTTGGACAGCTACTGCCAACCCTCCATGATTCCCCCAGCCCTGTTTGCCCTGCAGGTCTGGCTCCCTTCCAGTGTGTACCATGGGTCCACCCGGGGGGTTGTCGTGTGAGTGTGTCCTTCACACACAGCGGGCTGGGTCTTCCCTGAGCCTGGACCCTGGCTGGCTTACCACACAAGGAGACAGTGTAGCCCTCCACGACACACAGAGGGTGACCCAGCACAAAGTAGCCATAGATCTGGTTCACGACGCTGATGGTGCTGGCAATGACGGTCTCCGCCAGGTCAGCAACTGCCAAGTTCACCAGGATCCAGTTCAGGGGATGACGCAACTTCTTGAACCTCATGGTGGCCGCCAGTACGAGCCCATTAGTGAAAACGGATGCAATCACCACAAAGATCATCCAGGCGCTGGTGAGGTGGTACACCCATCTGGGAGCGATGTGGTAATTGGGACCTTCGAAGGGGCCTAGAAGGCAGGGGAGACAGAGTGGGGAGAGGAGCTGGGCATCAGCATTACCCAGCTGCACGGCTCTGCCCACTCCACCCTTCCCTGCCTTGTCAGAGCCTCCCACCAGCCCACCAGCCCTCCTGCCCACTGCCTTTGCCTTTGCAACCAGCTCTTTCCCTCTAGCTTTGCCCATCTGCAAACGACCTTCCCTCCATCCGTCTCTCGGGCCAGAGGCCATGGCCAGCTGGACACCTGCACAGGCACCCTTAACAAAGTAGAACTCACCATCTATGCCAAGTATTGCTCCCCCATCTGATTTGCCACCCCCAGTATGTGGGTCAGCCCTCTGGGGTACCATTGACAGGCTTTTGCTCCCTTGAACACCTGCACCCACTGTGCCACTTCCCGTGAGCACTCTGTGTCTTTCTGTTGTTGGATCTTTGCTCTCATTCTCCCCTGCACCTGGATGCTCTTCTTTTCCATCCGTAAAGCCCAGCTTGGATGCCCTTGTCCTCTGGAAGCCTTTCCAGATTCCTCAGCTGAGAGTCAACTCAGCCCCTTGGGGCTACCTGTTTCCTGCCCCAGGTCATGGAGCCCTGAATTCGGCCCCCAGACCTCTAGCGTTTAAGCAGGGCAGGAAGACACTGTCTCCACCTGCCAGATGGTGGGCAGTAGCGGGAAATCTGGAAGCCTAAACAAACGTGCATACTGGCAGAAGGGGCACAGGTCACTGGACACATGCTGTTCCTTTGCCCTTGGCAGGGCCCACAGCATCTCATTCTAACCTGTACTGGAATTACCCATGTACACATCCTGTCATTCATCTCATATGGCAGGTCCAGGACACAATCAGTGTTCAGAGAATGAATGAATGAATGAATGAATGAATGAGTTATGGGTGGAATTGTGTCCCTCCCAAAAAGATATGTTGGAGTCCTAACCCCCTGTACGTGTGAATGTAACCTTATCTGGAAACAGGGTCTGCCCAGCGGTGATCAAGCCATAACGAGGGCATTGGGGTGGGCCCTAATCCAATAGGACTGTGCCCTCTAAAAAGGGGTCATTTGGACACAGAGACATGCATACAGGGAGAAGGCCACGTGAGGGGGAAGGCAGAGATCTGGGCGATGCTTCCACAAGCCAAGGAACGCCACACACGGCCGGCCAGTAACCACCAGAAACTTGAGGAGAGGCCCGGAGCGGACTGTCCCTCAGAGTCGCCGGGAGGAGCCAACCCTGCCCACACCTGGATCTTGGACTACTGGCCTCCTGGTCTGTGAGGAAAGGAATTTCTCTTGTTTGAGCCACTTGGTGTGTGGGGCTTTGTCATGGCAGCCCTAGGAAATGCACACAGAACGAAAAGGAGGACTAAACCCCCTTATTACAGCACAGTAGCTCTGCACCGCTCTGTCTTGGAAGGGCCTTTTTCACCGCCATCATTTTAGGCAGAATACTTGAAGGGGTTATAAGCCAGTGCCCACTACCATATAGCAAGGCCTTACAGCACCTAGGAAAGCATTCACGCAGAGTCCCCAGATTTACCAGGACACTTCAGTTGTGTGTTTCAAAAACTCAACTCAAACTTGTTTCAGAAAAGTAGGGTTTTCTTGGGTACCCTGGCTAGGAGGGATGGCATAGATCTTCCCCCAGCACAACTGAACCCCGCCGTGCCCAGGATGTTGCAGCACTCTGTGTATGAGCCTCCGTCGCCCCTTTCACAAGCAGCTCCTGGAAACCCACCCACAGTGTCTGCAGCCATGCCAGGTGGCACCAGCTCCCCAGGACCAGACCTCTGAGTACTGAAGGCCTGCATGGTTCCAGTGTCTATGCAGAAGGAAGCAGAGGGAAACAGTGGGGCCGCTGATAGACTGGAGAACAGAGACCCTCCCCCCCAAATTGCCAACAGATCTTCCCTGGAAACTATAGCGACTTTAGTTTGAGAACAGCAGCTGGAACTGGGAGGTGTTTGGAACACTCTGGCTTGGGGATAATTTCAAAATGAGGCAGCCGGAGCATCCTTCCCAGACAGCCCATGGAGTCCAAATTGGGCAGGGCAGGGACAAGAGGGACAGGGCAGTGCATGGTGGGGAAGGGGAGAGGAGTGTTCTGAATGTGGGAGGTCACAGAGGAGGGTCCTCTGGCAATGCAAGTGGAGCAGGTGTCCCGGCCTGCCCCTCCCTCCTGAAATCTCCAGGACGAATTTCATACAGAAATGGGTATCACAGTCAACTCCCAGGCGAAGATGTTCTAAAGAAATTCGGCAGGGAGGGAATTGGGCGTGGGGGCAGGCAAGGAAACAAGATTTCCTTGAATATACCTGTTCTCTATATTTTAATTTGGAATCTTGTGAATATTTTATTCCATAATTTAAAAACACCGTTAAATGTTAAAAGGCAATCCCGGAAAATCAAAAATTAAACCAATGAAACTAAATGCATATCCACTCAGAGGCATAATCACATAGAGAGGGACTGTTATAAGGGACTTGAAAAGACACTAGTTTGATTACTTGGACCTAGTGGCATAGACCCTGAGGATAAAAAGCCTGTCCAACTGTTAAGTTTCGGGTAATCATGTTGTGATGTCCTTATTGCGAGACTATTGTGAGTGTGTTTGAGATCAAGCAAATGAGTAATTAAATGATATTCTAATTCTTCTACCCAAAGCCCTTGAGAACAGGATTCCTAGTGAGAAAGAAGGAGACACAGAGGTCAAACCCAATTGGCTCCGATGGGAAAGCAAGTCAATACTTTGGAAGGGGAGCAATAAAATGAAAGAAGAGGCATTTTTTGTGCCTTTCCCATACGCACTGTGTCCCTGGGGAACCGAAGAGTAGATGAGGGCATGTTTCTCTCTATCAAAGGACTCTAGCTAATGGATGAAGATGGGGTATGGGAGCCAGAATGTCACCATCCTGCAGTCCCTGGTGGTTTAATGGGTCCGGCATCGAGCTTCAGCGGCTGCCAAAACCCCAGAAAAAAGGACACCCTCCTAATGGAGAGGTCTTGCCAAAGCACCCAGCAGAGCCAACTGACCTCCAAGCAGATCTTCAGATCAACTACTAATTTACACAAACATAATGACAAATGAGGTGGGAGGGGTATGGGAAGTCACATGTGGGAAACCATCAGTGAAGTCGAAAGTGGATGAGTCCAGGGACAAACGACTCATTTTCTTCAACAAATAAATTACAAGGAGGTAGAAGACGAACTTCGAAATTCAGAGAGGATGAAAAGAGAACGATCAGTCTGAACCTGTGGACCTTATTGGAGCCCTGATTCAAGCAAAGTGAAAAAAAATATATGACCTTTTTTTCCATTCTGACTAGGAGATTCAATGACATCAAGAGAATGTTACCTTATGGGTGTGACAATGGCACTGTGATTGTGTTTTTAAAGAGTCCTTTCCTGTTAGAGGTGCTTCCTTAAGATTTGCAGAGGAAATGATGTGGTGTCTTAGATCTGCCTCCAGAAATCAGGAGGGGTGAGTGGAGGCAGGTATAGATGAAATCAGTAATGGGTACCCAGGGGTTCATTACACGCTTCCCTCCACTTTGGTAAATACTTGAATTTTAAAAAAAAAAAAAAAAAGTACAAAGAGGAATCTCAGGCATCAATGAAGTCCTAGGGTCCTCCAGGGAGAACATTGTTGCATCTCTATCGAGGACATTGGGGGACACGGACAATCAGGTCAGGGCACACTTTAGCGTTCTCAATTAGTTTGACCTGGGAACCCTGTTGCTGATCATTGCCCTGGCTCTCAAAGAGCTTGCGTGGCTTCTGGAAACCACAGCACATGAGACATTCTTGAAGGAGCAGGGTGGTCTTTGGTTTGGAGGAGGGACTGGGGAAGGGGGGCCAGGGGCTGGGGGTCACCAGTGTCCTCAGCTCTTTGCAGGGCTTGCATGCAAAGCTTTTGGACTGGCCCACTCCCAGGGCATAACTCACACCTCCCTGGCGGAGGGAAAGGTGCCCTGGGAGCCAAGCAAGCCTCCTCCCCAAGAATGCACAGCCAAGGGCTGCAGGCCCCTTGTCACAGTTGAGCAAGATGACCACTACTGTCTCTTCCGACCCTAAGGTTGGAGAAATCACTCACCCTCCTCCGGGCCAGCTGCCCAGCCTCCCGCTCCTGCCGTTTGCCTCCTTTTGGCTTCGGGAGATGCGAAAATGAGTCAGATCTGGCTTCTTCCCCAGGAAGCTCAGGGCAGTGCAGCCAGATAGACACACCAGAACTGAATGTAGTGAGTGCTCACTGGTAGCCTGGGACCACAGGGAGATAGTTAATGAACATCCCTGGGACAGGGCTTCTCAAAAGGTCTGGGAAGCCTATGTGGTTGGAAAATGCGTGTCCCATATTATGGTGTCCTTTTACATTCAGAAAGCCACCCCCCATCTCATGTCATCAGAAAGATTAAGGGAGAAGACCATCTCGGCTGAAGACGATGTGCAGAAGAGAAGTCTCCCAAGTGGGGTGGGTGGCCAGCGGCCCCCCATGGGACCACTCAGGCCTGGCGTCCCTGGAGGGCTGCTTCAGCCAGTGTGACCCAGCCTTCGCAGCGCCTGCTCGCTCACCTCTGGTGGCGTTGCTGTTGGTGTAGGTGAAGATGCTCGCCTGGGTGCTGTCCTCATAGCTGGGCTGCGGCTGCCCGCCTGCAAGCCTTTGGGGGCCCCACCGCTGGGTCATGGCTCCAGAAAGCCCTGTCCCCAGCGCCTGCCAGCCCTGGTGCTGCCTGGGGGTCATGGCGCTTTATACCAGTCTGTGGGATCAGCCTAGGCTTCCTCACCTTAAAAGCTCCCAACCCCTTCCCCACCTGATCTCTTAATTGGGCCCGGGACTTAGACCTCCTCCTCCCCCACCCCTCGCCTCCTGGCTCCTAAGATGAGCCTGCAAGGGCGGCTCAGAAGGATTTCCTGGGAACCCAACTTGGAGCCCCCAGCTCGCCAAGGTGGCTGTGGGAGCTGCCGTGGGCCCTCACCTGTGTTCACGTGCCCTTTCCTCCCTGCTGTCCAGCGCTTGCTCTTAGGTCAGCTGGACCCAAGGGTCAAGATTTCCAGATTGGGGTGTGGGTTAGGGAAGGAGCCCAAAGCCCAAATCTGCCTCAGGAGGCTTTGCAGTGCTGAGGCCTGAAGTGGACCCAAATGGATGCGAGTTGTGTTGGCAGGGGTCCTCCCCAAGGAAGGGAAAGGCAGTTGTGGGGTGGGGGGAGACTCCACTATGCATCTTGCTTTCCACTCCCTGCTCCCCCTTGCTCCCCATGAGCTGCAGCTCCTGCAGTCACCAGAGTACTCATCCGGGCCCTCCCAGCAGCCTTCCCGCAGCACCGGAAGGTGCCCGTAGACTCTCACATTCTCCCTGCTCAAGTCTCTGTCCCCTGAGTTCATGACCTTTCCTTGGACTGCTCCTGACTATACTTCCTTCAAAAGCGAACCTGTCAACAGAGTGTTCCAGATGGGCCGCCTCCTCTGTCCCTCTTCGCCCACTGCAGTCTGGCTGCAGGCCCTGTGCTTGGCAGAGCTCCAATTACATGCTGATTGCCTAATTCTGCAGCCCCTCTCCCCATCGACAGGAGAGCACAGCCTCTCTCGTGGTTCCTGCCAGCTCCTCTCTACACAGTCCTGAAATTCAGCTGCCTTTGACACCTCCTTTGTGTTGGCCTGAAGCTCAGTAAAGCCAAGACCTGGGCGCATGACGTCACTGCCCCACTCTCAGCGCCATGACTCTGCAGCAGCCCAGCCTGAGGCTCCTGCTAATACGGCCACCGCTGCAGGTGGAGGGAAAGCCTTGGCTGCCACGCTGGGGGCTGGAGCCCCATGGAAGCCCGGTGCAGCCCCCCATAGTGAGAATGGCTCCCAGCACGGTTCAGGGCCTGCCGCGTGCCAGGGGCCAGGCTAGGGGCTCCGTGTGGAATCGAAGGAAGGGGCCCACTGGCAGCCTGGAAAGCTGGGGTACCTGGGAAGCCGAGTTTTGCCTAACTGCAAGAGAATGTGCCCCCAGTATTCACACTCCTAGGTATCGACTCAAGAGAACTGAAGACATATGTCCACAACTTGTACAGGGACACTCAGAGCAGCACTATTCACAGGAGGCCAAAATGTAGAAATAGTCAAAAAGTGAATCGACAAGTGAATGAATAAACAAAACGTGACTTATCCATGCAGTTGAATGCTACTTAGTCATAACAAGGAATGAAGTTCTGACCTCTGCTACGTGAGTGAACCTGCAGAAACCAGACACAGAAGACCACATGCTGTATGATTCCATTGATAGGAAAGGTCCAGAAGGGGCAAGTACACAGAGACAGAAAACACATGAGTGGTTGCCGGGGGGTGGGCGTGGGCAATGGGAGTGATGAAAATATTCTAAAATTAGACTGTGATGGTGCAGCCACTGTGGAAAACTGTCTGGCAATTCCTCGTATGGTCCGGCAGCCCCACTTCTGAGTACCTACCCAAAAGAATGGAAAGCAGGGGCTCCTAGCAGGAACATAGTAGGTTCAAGGGGCCCCGTGAGGCACGGGCCTCACAACATAACTTGATGTAACAGGGTTGTTGTGACCTCCCAGTTTATACCTTTCCTTCCTCCTGGGTCTCAGGGAGCTTTATCTGTCTGTCCCCCACTAGGGTCAAAGAATCAGAGCATCCGAGAATGTCAGAACTAAAAGTGGGCCTCCTCTGAGGTCGCCGCCCAACGTGGCCTCTTCTGAGCACCGGACACAGGATCACCTCTTCCCGGCACCACCAGGGACCAGCAGGGTGGCCTTGGATGGGCAGACCCCTTCCTCTCAGGCCAGGTTCACCCTCTTTCTGCAGGGAGATGACCAATCCTACCTGCCCCCCGCCCCATGAGGCTACCATGGACATCCAGGGCCACCCTGTTGTTGGGAAGGTGAGGTGCCATCTCAGTGGGGGTCTGGCAGAACTGGGACAGGACATGTGCGGGAGCCTCCAGCTTGAGCCCCAGAGCTGGCCCTTGTCCAGCATGACACTAATGACTGAGCTCAGTCATGGGTCTGCCCACGGGGAGGGGGAGGGGAGGAGGCAGAGGCAAGAGGAGGTGGAGACAGTGGTGAGTCCTGGACTGTCACTGTCCCTGCAGAGTGGGGTGCTAATTGATGATTAGGGCTAACAGAAGATCAAGTCTCATTTTAGCCTAAAGCAGATTACTGTGCTGGAAAGTCACCTAGCACCTGGGCGCCCACGTGTGCTCCCTGAGGCCTGCGCTGGGTCCCCGCTCTGGCAAAGGGTGGATGAAAGGGGAGGGACACAGGAGAGGGAGATGAAGAACAAGGGGTTGGGCCAAAATGTCGGTGAAGAGCAGCAGGAGAAATAGGAGCGGAGGAGACCCTGGACAGCTGAGGGGCTTTCAGTTCCCTTCCCCCCCAGCCCCCATGGGGCAAATGTGTCACACTGTCCACTCTGTCCCAGTCACCACACCCTCACTACCAGCTGGGGCCCCCTGGCCAGGCTGGAAGATGACATGCTGGCCTTGTCTCTAACCCCACTACTCCTAAGTGAGTAGGAGCCCTAGATTCAGCGCTTGGCTCTGGCCAGTGGGCCAGCGGCTTTGTCAGTAACAGCCAAAGGTAGAGGGCAAGGGACTGTTTGCTCCTTTGTCTTTGACTGTGTGTGTGTGTGTGTGATGAAATATACATCACGTCAAATTTACCATCTGCCCCATTTTGTGTGTACAGCGCATTCACACTGCTGTGCAATCATCCCCGCTCTCCATCTCCAGACCTCTTCCCATCCTCCCAAACTGGAGCTCTGTACCCATTAGACACTGACGCCCCCTGCCCTGGCCCCCAACGCCCACCGTCCTACTTTCTGTCTCTCTGAGTTTGCCTACTCTACATACCTCATCGAGGTGGACCCCTCCAGTACCTGTCCTTTTGTGTCTGGCTTCTCTCACTTGGCATAATGTTTTCAAGGATCGACCACTGCCTTTGACTTTGGAATAGATTTACATACGTTGAATTTTAGTTTTTATGTGGCCAAAGGTGACTCTGTTTCCTGTTTGGCTTCTGGTTGGAAAAGTTCTCCCACTGTGAGTTCCTTGGAGATCTGTAAACACGCACCATGTGTATAAAGTCGAAAGGCAAGGGTTGGACAGTTTTCCCATTCCTGTGACTGTCCCATGGCATCCTGAATGGCTCACCTCAGAACCCTACAACAATCAGATTTTTTTCACCCTCCAGCTGACTGATTCCCCCTACGGCCGATGTCCCCTTCTAGGTCCAATCTCCCTGCTCTTCAGCTCAGGCCCATAATCTCACCCCATCTGCTGCGCGCCTCCTGGAGTGCTGCCACGCCTGCCCTCTGTGACCTTGAGCAAGTCAGTCACCATCTCTAGAGCACATGTCCTCATCAGGAAGAGGGGATAACATTTACCTGCTGTAAGGCTTGAAGGAGATCATCCTTTTGAAAAGTTCTAGCACAGTATTTGGTACAGAGAATTCAGCCAACAATTCATTACACAGATACTCGTCAAGCACCTGTTGTGGCCAGGCACTGCTCGGCACCCCAGTGAACGAACACACGGACATCCCTGCTGTCTTGCAGCTGCCATTCTAGTGCGGGAAGAAAACGTGAACACCAGACATCATAAGCAAGCTGTGATAAGTAGGATGGAGAACAGGAAAAGGAAAACAGGACGCAGGGGTTGGGGGTACCAGGGTAGAAAGGGAATGGATTTCCATTTTGATAGGGCATCAGAATGGGCCTGTCTGAGAAAGGGCTATGTGAGCAAAGACTTAAAGGAAGGAGGAAGGGAGCCATGCAGAGATCTGAGGAAGACATCCTAGGAGAGAACCAGCAAGTAAGTACAAAGGCCCTGGGGCAGGAGCATGCCCGGAATGTTCGAAGAACAGTAAGGAGACGAGGGTGGCAGGAGCAGAGTGAGGGAGTGGAGACTAGGAAGAAGAAAGGTCAGAGAGGGGATGGCGGCCAGAGCATGTGTGTCCTGGAGTCCATTTTTAACATGTTAGCTTTCACTGTGAATGACATGGGGAGGACTGCATGATTTTAAGGGAAATGTGACACAGTGTGACCTGGTTGCTATCCTGAAAGGGGAAACGACTGAGGCAGAAGTGGGGTGATCAGGTGAGAAGTACTCTGGGGGGCCAGGTAAGAGATGGTGATGGCTTCACCTGGGAAGGGCCAGGCCAGCAGGATGGGGAGGAATGTCAGATTCTGGATAGCTTTTGCAGATAGAGCCAACAGGATTTCTGGTGGCATCGGTGGAAGCAGTTGGAGAAAGGGAGGAGCCAAGGCTGACTCCAAAGTTTGGGGCCCGAGCAACTTGAGGGGCCACAGGCAGTGGGGGTTCAGCTGGAGGAGGGAAACTGTGAACATCAGGAATTCAGGCATAAACAGCCAATGTAAGGAGCAAACAGGGGCCATCACCTTGACCCGCTGACATTACCCAAAGAGGGTATGCTGAAGAACTTATCCCAATCGGTGTGAAAATTTGGATGAAAAGGACCAACTTCTAGAAAAACCTACCTTAACAAAATGCGCTCAAAAAGTAGAAAATTTGAAGAGTTCTGCATCTACGAAGACATCGAATCCCTAATCACAAACCTGACCACAAGAGACATCTCTCTTCTGTTTCTGGTCCGTACAGCCTCGGTTTTCAAGCCTCGTTTGTATTGTCTTCACCACTAATCCTCAGACCTGTGCAGCTAATCCCTGGAGGTCTTCGTATCCATACATACAAACAGAATCAATAAGTCACAACTAGAAAGTTTTGGTGTAAATATCTGAAATTTGAATGGATTAAACTTCACTACACCTCCACTGAGAAGAAACACAAGTTCTGTTCATTTATAATATTACGAAATTTTACTCCAGAAAAACCTATTGGGTCTCTGTTGCTTCATTTTTCCTTTCTTCATTTATTTTTCCTTGTCTTTTTAAATCGATTTTCCTGTTTTTACTTGGAGAAAACGTGTTTTCTTTCCAGTCTGGTTCATAGTTACAATCCAGTTCAGAGCCAAGCCTTAAACTGTACGTCATTTCTGCTGTAATTTACAACTATTTCATGTTTGGATATAAAGAGCCTTCAAAAAGATATATTCTACAAAGGCAGTCACAAAAGAACAAATACTACATGATTTCACTTATATGAGGTGCCTAGAGTAGTCCGAGTCATAGAGACAGAAAGTAGAAGGGTGGGTGCCAGGGGCTGGAGGAGGAGGGACTGGAGAGTTAGTGTTTAATGGGTACAGAGTTGTAGTTTTGCATAATGAAAAAGTTCTCGAGCTTGGCTGCACGAAATGTAACACTACTGAATTGTACACTTGAAAATGATTAAGATGGTAAAGTTTATGTTGTGTGTATTTTACCACAATTAAAATTGGAAAATATATATTCTCCATTATATTAACTCCATCACAGTCTATGGTGAATGTATGTGTCTGCTTGGCAAAGTAAAAATGGTAAAAGTCCTCTTTGGAAACAGCGTATCGCATCAAGGGAGACAAGCTCCATCAGTTCCACGTGTAAGAGAACTGAGGAGCACAAGGAAGTCCTCAAACAGTTGACACCGAGGTCTCTAATGGGGCACCTTGCGCGTCTCCAACAGCAGCAATGCTCCTCTGCTAGTACGTTTGGCTTTGGGCCTGAAGCTGGGCTAGGCCAGGGCCTGCCACTTCCTCCCTACCGGGAGTTTGCTGGAGCAGCCGCTGGGCACACGTGAGGCCCAGGTGAGCCATCTGCTCTACGGGAGCCTCAGAGGCCAGGAGGACCAGCTCAGCATGACCAGCGCTGAAGCGTGCACTCAGAGCGAGGGCATTCAAGCAGGGGGAGGCCCTGCTGCAGAGGCTGTGCGCCCGCTCCCCACTGCAGGCTTCTCTTTTCCCATTAGTATCCTTACGTCCAAGCTGGCTTCTTTATATCCTGGGACACAGAAAAGAAGTCCGCTTTACAAATCGTGATCTTGAGGGTAAGAGAAAGGAGAGAGGCGTAGTAGTGCGTGCTAATTGGCAAATTCAATCTGAACTCTCGTTTTACATCCACAGGCATATGGGGCGCCTGGGTGGCTCAGTCAGTTCAGCTCCTGACTCTTGGTCTCAGTTCAGGTCTTGATCCCAGAGTGGTGAGTGCAAGCCCTCCGTTGGGTTCCACGCTGGCTGTGGAGTCTATGTAAAAATAAATAAGTAAATAAATCCACAGGTATAGACTACATTGTCTTCACGTTTCCCGGTGCTGTCTATCCAAAGAGGGACAAGACGAGCCTGGAGCATCTCTGTTGTGGCAGAAAGTGTGGGGAACGGCAAAACGGCATGGGAGCCCGCTCCAGGAGGGTCTCTCTGGCCAGACTTGAGACAAACCGAGCATCAAAAACAATTCCTGACAGGAATGGAGTCTGTGCGAGGCCCTGACTCCACACTGGCGCGCAAAATGTTTCACTGATGTTGTTCGAAAGACTTTTGTTTTCCTAAGAGCCAGCTCTTGGCACCAGGACCTTTGCGGCCGGGGAGGGGCCACCGCTTGGCAGCACTCTAGCTCCCGGGCGCCCTCTTCTGGCGTCGCCGTGAGCCTCGCCCGGCTGGGTGGCACCGAGCTGCGCCCTGAGCCGCTTCCGCTTTCTTCTCTGCTGAACCTCCACCCGCGCCCGCCTCTGTCTCACATCCGTCCCCCGCTGTCCCCATGCAGGATCGGGCCGTGTCCTGCGGGAGTAGATCCTGCTCGGTGCGTCCCGGGGACCAATGGGACCCTTCGTACTAGCCCCGCTGCCCTGCCTCGCTCTAGTGGCTTCTGGTCCTACAGACCCCTCTGGTTGCCAGTTGTCTGTGCTTCCCGATTTCAAGAAACGCGTAGATTGGTGCGGCGCTGTGGGCGCCGTCACTCGTTCTTTAGAAGCGGGGGAGTTAGGGTTTTTTGCTGCCTTCCTACCCCTACCTGAACTTAGAAATCTCTTCCTTATCTTTTTTTAAAATTCACTCTTGGGGCGCCTGGGTGGCACAGCGGTTAAGCTTCTGCCTTCAGCTCAGGGCGTGATCCTGGCATTATGGGATCGAGCCCCGCATCAAGCTCTTCCGCTATGAGCCTGCTTCTTCCTCTCCCACTCCCCCTGCTTGTGTTCCCTCTCTCGCTGGCTGTCTCTATCTCTGTCAAATAAATAAATAAAATCTTAAAAAAAATAAATAAATTCACTCTTAAATTGTCGTAAAGTACACAGAACAAACTTTGCCACTGTAACCATTTGTAGATTTGCAATTCAGTAGCATTGTCTTTATTGTCTTTTTTTGTATTATCATTGATTCAATTCGTGTCCAGTTAATTGGTTTTTTATTTTCATTCTTACAGACAGTGGGAATGGAAAAAAGCTTACACGATATACATGCAATTAAAATTATCAGCAAGATGTGCCCATACAATATGGTTCCCTGTAACTGTCCGCCACCGTTAGGGAAAGATACTCCAAATAGAAGCCCAGGGTGAATCCATTTTCACAGTAGTAGTTCCTGTAGCTCAGGGTCCTTTGTTTTTATTGTGTATATTCCCCTTATCTGTTGCTCGGTCTGTTCTTTATCTGTCCTACCTTTTTTTACACAGTGCAATAAGAGATATGTTTTGTTTCCATTGTTCTGGAAATGGTTTTGCTGCTTTTGAGTCAGGGACCCAAGGACAGAAAGCTTGACCCCAGTGGGTCTGCCTGCCCAGGCCCACTCCTCCTCCCTCTCTGGAGGAGTGGCTTGCTCGTGCCTCTCTCTTGCTGTGACCCTCCAGGGAAGGCCCCAGGCCATTTTCTGTGAGGTCCATCCCCACCTTGTTCTTTAAGTCTGGATGTCTGAGTCGGATTAGTTAAGCCTTTAAGGCTGGATGTCTGAATCTGATTAGTTAAGCTTTACCTTTGCAAGTGACGTTTCTGGTGAGGTTATGACCACAAAATCAATTCATCCACTTACAGTCGAGGAGGCAAGAAGATCAACTCTGATTGACCAATGCAAATAACCACTTTGTTCTGAAGCCCAGCTGCGGTGGGAAAAGGCACAGCATGTGGCCAGCACTACAATGGTTGGGGATGAATCAATTACTTTTAGTCAAGTTCTTGTTTGACTTTCTATAAACTGTACCCAAGGTTAGTTATACATGTCTCATAATTTTGCTGTGGTCTGAATGTTTGTGGCCCATCCCCAATTCTTACGTTGAAATCGCAATGCTCAATGTGCCGGAATTGGGACGCGAGGCCTTTGGGAAGTGATGAAGTCATGAGGGTGGAGCCCTGGAAAATGAGATTATGCCCTCATAAAAGAGGCCCGAGAAAGACCTCTTCCCCTTTTGCCAGGTCAGGGCACAGCGAGAAGTCTGTGACCCGGAAGGGGCCCTCATTCAACCGTGCTGGCCCTCTCATCTCTGACCTCCGGCTTGCAGCACTGTGAGAAACCGATTTCTGTTCATAAGCCAGCCCGATAGATGCTGTTTGTTACGGTAGCCTCAGCAGGCCGAGACAGTAAGTTAGTCCCACATATTGGGGCGCTGCGGTAACAGATCCCTAGAAGTGTGGAAGCAGCTTTGGAAGTCGGTCATGGGGAGAGGCTGGCATTTGGAGGCATGTACTGGAAAAAGCCCACATTGCCATGAAGGGCCCTTCACGGGGGATTCTGATGAGGTCCCAGAAGTTAAAGAGGAGAGCTGGACAGGGAGACTTGTCAGAGAAAATCTAAGGGTTCGGGAGCAGAATGTTGGTAGAAATAAGGATGGAAATGATGACATGTTTTGGGAAGTTGTAGGAAAGGCCGCCCTCATGAAATGGCCAGGAGCTTGGCTGAATTGTGTTCATGTGCTAGTGTCCTGGGGAAGGTCGAATTTGTGAGTGATAGAATTGGATATTGTTGGAGGAAATATGTAAGCAAACTGGTGAAGGTGCGGCTTGGCTTCTCTTGAACGCTCACAGTAAAATTCGAGGAGAAATGACTTTGAGATGGAATGGTTAATCCAAACGGAAGCGGAACTTAAAAATTGGGAAAATCCTCAGCCTATAGCCGTACTGCAGACTATGAGCAAGCGCATTGGGAAGAGAACACGAAGGGTGTGGTCACACGAGCCTCTGGTAAGGAGACTAGTGTGGCTGTGAGACCCCGGGCTTCGTCAGCCGCCCCAGCCAGCAAACTGCCGGTTCGAGCTGGAGGGGAAGGAGCCAAGCAGGAGAGAAGGAAGCCTGGGGGACTGGGCCAGAGAGCTATTCTTCCAGACAAAGGAAGGACCCCAAAGACTCTTCAGAGATTGGCAGTGCTGCCTCCTCGGTGTCAAAGGGGGGCCGTTGGCTGGGTTCCATCAGGCCAGATGACCCCCGCCCAAAGCTGTGCAGTCAGTGCCGCCCAAAGCATGGGGGCCTACTAGCCCAGCAGAGCTCTGGGGGGCATGGCTCCCGCCACCTGGATTTCAAAGGATGGAGCCACCTGGAGATGCAGATGTGTGACCCAGGCAAAGGGCCGTGGCTAGGGTAATGTCCAGCAAGCGCTGCGGGGTTAGGGCCACCCCAGGAGACCCAGACTGATGGAGGCACCAGCCTGGGAGAGCCATAGGTATGCAACTCCAACCCGTGAGAGCTGCCATGTGGGCCATGCCCAGCAAAGCCATGGGGACAGGGATGCTCCATTGTGTCTGGGAGGCAGGACCCACCCTGGTGGGCCTGATGGGCAGAGCATTGAGTTCAAGAACATGATTCTCAAAACTTCAGATTTGAGGGGGCGCCTGGGTGGCTCTGTTGGTTAAGTTCCTTCAGCTCAAGTCATGATCTCAGGGTCCTGGTTCCCTGTTCAGCAGGGAGTCTGCTTGTCCCTTTCCCTCTGCAGCTCCCCCTGCTTATGCTCTCTCTCTCTCTCTCTCTCTCTCTCTCTCTCTGTGTCAAATAAATAAAATCTTAAACACACACACACACACACACACACACACACACACACACACCAACAACTTTATGTTTGATGTTGTTTGCCCTGTTGGGATTTGTACTTGCCTGGCATGTTTCAGCCATTTCTTGCCAATTTTTCCTTTTTGGAACGGGAGTGTTTATCTTCTGCCTGTCCTGCCACTGTATTTTGTAAGTACAGAACTTGTTTGATTTAAAGGTTCACAGCTGGAGAGGAATCTGCCTCAGGATGAATCGGACCTCGAGTCTTACCCATTTCTGATTTATGCAATGTTTAGATGAGACTTTCCACTTTGGACTTTTGAGTAAATGCTGGAACTGGTTAAGACCTTTGGGGCTGTTGGGATGGAATGCACATATTTTGCATGTGAGAAGACATGAACTTGGGGGTGCAGGGTCAGAAGGCTAAGACAAACTTGAATGAATAGAAGTCAAGGCGAATATGCTCTAAGCACAAATTCCTCTCTCAAAAGACAGGTGTGGGGTTTTGAATCCATGTGTTAACACAAGCGTCTGAACTTCTGTCCATAGTCCCTGTCTTCAGGTTTCCTTACACGTTTTCTGCATTGTCACACTTCTCTTTCCTGTGGTGGCCTCTACGGAATCTAAGGTGGTACTGACGTTAGTGAGCTGTTCAGGCCAGTCTGCACAAATATAACCTTTGAAATGGAGAAACAGTGAAAGAGCAAGAAGAAAAGGGTTCATTGTATCTGACTACTAGAGAATGGAGCACTAAGGATAATGCCAAAAACATTCTAGGACAGATAATGACAGCTGGCTCTTCCTCATCAGTTTCACTTGTTCCCTGAAAGGCCTTTGTAATTACGCCTTACTCCACTGGTCCTGGGCCAGCAGCCTGTCCCAGGAAGTCACCTGCTTCTGGTTGGAATTGGTCCTAGGCATCCTGAGCTTTAGTCCTCTGCAAGCTTTTCAGGCGTGTTTTTCAAGAACTTTTGGGCTGTTCTCAGGAGCTTACACATATCTATGATTTAGTCCTGGCCTCAAGTGTATCCGCTGACAATCCACCCCAGCTTCGTGGCCTAAAACAACAATGATTTGTCATTTCTTATGAGTTTATGCGTTGACTGAGCTCTGGGGGGGTGGTTCTTCGCTCCACATGGTGTTGGTCAGCGTCCCTCGTGTGACTTCATTCGGCTGGGAGCATAGCCAAGCAGCCTGGAACATCTGAGATGGCCTCAGTCTCATGTCTGGCAGTTGGCGCCGGCTGTTAGCTAGGTTGTGTGATTCTCTTTCGTGTGGCAGCTCATCCTCTAGGGCTTCTCTCTCCTCACGGCCTCTCGAAAAGGACAGCCCAAACTTCTTTCCATGTTCGTACTGACTTCCAAGAGGGCAAATATAGAAAGTGCGAAGCCTCTTCTGGAAGTCACCCAGTGTCACCTCTCCACATTTTGTTAGTCAAAGCAAGTCACCGGGCCAGGCCTGGTCAAGAGAAGGGGAGATAGACTCCACCTCATGTTGGGAGGAGGAGTGGTCAGGTCATATTGCAAAGGGATGTGCAGAATGGGAGCGACTGAGGTGGCCATCTTAGGAAACTGAGAAATGCTCTGTCACCCCTGTATCTAAGAGAAAACCTAAGAGACCAAAAGAAGTTGTCAAACAGTTGGCCCTGAGGTCTCTGGTAGGGGAACCTGTGGGTCTGTGACAGCAGCTCTGCCCTTTCCAAGTGTTGGTGTCCGTGTTGTCACCACTTGATAAGCCTTGATGTGGATGCAGTAGCCAGACTGCGCACCATGACACTGTCCTGCTGGGCCATTTGTTTCCAACCACCTTGAGCCTGACAATCTGTCCATTTTGTGTGTCACTAAAGCTATTAATAAACAACGGGATTTTAAATGTTGGAATATGATCTTAGAGAAGATATAAAAGTCATTGTGCAAGAGTACTCGTATTAGCTTTTGTGTAAAAATATGAGCATTTACAAATTCATTCTAAGAAGTTATGTGATTAACAAAACATGTTTTAAGTGTTTTCTTTTTCTTTTTGTTAAGATTTATTCATTTATTTGAGAGAGAGAGAACGAGTGGGAGAGGCAGAAGGAGAGGGAGAGAGAATCTCAAGAAGACTCTGTGCTGATCTTGGAGCCCAACACGGGGCTTGATCTTATGACCCTGAGATCATGACCTGAGCCTAAACCAAGCGTCCAGTGCTTAACCGACTGTACCCCTGGGCGTCCCAAGTATTTTCTCATTGAAGTGAAATTCATATAACATAAAATTAACCATCTTAAAATGTACAGTTCAGTGGCATTCAGTACATTCACAATGTACAACTATCGCCACTAATTCCAGAACATTTTCATTGTTCCAAACAGAAACTCCATACCCATCAGCAGTTACTTGCCATTCCCTGCTTCCCCCTCCCAGCCCCTAGCAACCCTTAATGTGCTTTCTGTCTCTGTGGGTTTGCCTCTTCTGGGCATTTCATATCAATGGAATCATGCAGTATGTGACCTTTTGTGTCTGGCTTCTCTCACTCGGCAGAATATTATCTGGGTTCATTCACGTTGTAGCAGATATCAGAACTTCTTCCTTGTTACAGCTGAATAACATTCAATTGCATGGCTAGACCGTATTTTGTTTATTCGTTCCCCTGTTGACTCACTTTTTGACTGTTTCTGCCTGTTGACCTCGTGTGAGATCCGTCTGCAGTATAGCATGTACAGTATTTTATTTCTTTCTACTAGAACATATTTAAAGTAACGACATTTTAATAAATGTAGAGAGTAGCTTTTATAATCCCATTGAGTTGTTTTTAATAACTATGGCACATTGTGATCATGCCTCGTTATTCCCAATAACACCCCCCCCCCTTATTCACATGCACCGCACGGTGGATCGCCCAAGCCAGGCAAAGGAGTAAACCTTGGCACTACAAAGCAGCCATCTACCAAGGACAGTAAAACAGAGAAGACTCTTGTCAGCAGTATTAATTTGAGGACTGATCTTGGAGAGGGCCAGTATCAAAGAGTTGTGGCAAGGCAGAGGATCACAGGGGGAGAGAGGAAAATATGAAACAAGACGAAACCAGAGAGGCAGACAAACCGTAAGAGACTCTTAATCTTAGGAAACAAACTGAAGGTTGCTGGAGGGGAGGAGGGAGGAAGGTGGGGGGGAAATTAATTAATCAATTAAAAACAAACAAACAAAGAGAGTTGTGAGAGGAGACTGGTCAGTTGCTTGATAAGAGCACCGGTGCCCTAGAAGCAGAAATGCCCATGGCCTTGACAGTGTAACCAAAGTCACAATATTTGATAACAACCCACAGGAGAAAGTAACACGATAACCGGTAGGAACTGTAGCTCCTCCTGTAAGAAAGAGCCTTTGCTGCTCGTTTTCTTATCCCTGGCCTCTGTGGTAAGTAACCACGCTGAGGGGTGGCAGCGAAACACCTCTGGTAACAGAATTCTGAGCTGTCAGTTCCTATTAGGGTGAGAAAACCTCTGCCCTCTGGTGATTACTTAAAGACCCGGGCCTCTCTACTCTATTATACGTAAGATTTTAAAATATTTATTGACTTAGTACACCTTTATATGTATTATGCAAATGTACACTTATGTACAGTCACAGTAAAGATGTTCGGATGGCAATACGATTTAAATCTTTAAGACTTTACGTTTTTGAAATATAATTAAAACACAGGCATAGCACAAAACAATGTTTATACTACAGTGACTTCCTGAGTTTGAGTGGTATGGGGGTAATTGTGTTTATACACACACAACGATATATAAATAAAAACTAATGCAGTACTTCTGTGTTCTCTGTATGAATTTTAATTCCTTTTGAGATTGTCCAGGTAGAGATTACTTGCTAACCGCCTCAATTTATTATTCACCCAAGGTCGAAAAGTCAATGGATTAAGAAATAATAGGAGGTTGACGTTGAAGAACAATATAATCACAACTGGTGAATAACAAGTACTCGGTTTACAAAGTGGGGTGACTTTGTGGGGCTACAAAATTACTGCTCTCACACTCACATAACTAGAGATACTGTGTGTAAGAAGTGATAACTCATCTGACGTACAGGGTAAGTCCATGAGTTTAGAAAGTTCCACTTAATAAAGCTTCTTGTGAGAAGTTGATAATAAATACATCTCAAATCTTGCAAAAATCCAAATGTAGTGTTTGCATGATATTTTATACTGTAATAAGATTGGGGAAAATACAGAACTACCTTTTAAATAAAAATTAACGGAACTAGTCAATGGTTCACCTTGCAAAAAAGTATTGAAGGAGCTTAGGAGTTTTAAATGGTTTTCTTGGCTTTATTTTACCAAGTGGGGAGTACAACTAAAGCCCTGACTTCACAAGTGGGATCCAAAACTTTTAATCACAAATAATGAGAGGTCACATCATCTGGAGGTGAATGTGATGGCCAGGGTCTTAGCCATGCAAGGCTACCCAGTGCCCCACTTACATGGCCAGAGAATCCCGTGGCTGGCGGGGGCCTCTGGCACCCATCCATTGGCCCCGTGGAGGTATGTGGAGCAGCCTCCCTTCCTGTCAGGCTTGAGGCCACTTCCCCATTTGTCTCTCTTATGTTGTTAAAGCCCTTGAAATATTAGGAAGAGTGTTTAATACAGAAGGAGGTTCCTGAAGCTTCTTGACAACTGTTAATATTTGGCCTGATAGCAGTGTGTGTTTCCTTGTTCCTTATCCTGTAACTTAGCAACCAGGACATCATGGCAATTAAAAAAAAAAAGTTTTCATTTTCTCTTATCCAAAGCCTGTTTTAGAGAGAGAAGCGGTGTATCGAGGAAACAAGACTACTGTTTAGACTTTTACTAATAGCTTAGTTGTTTTACATGGTCATTCATACATATTTTGTCTTTACTTATTAGAGTATGATGTCCAAAAATTCAATGATTTTATTGATTATTTTTTCTCTTTTCCTTTTTGAGCATCTGGAAATTACTTTTGTGCAAAGAAGAAATCAGGATATGATATTGCTCCCACAAGATCGATATCTTTAACTTATTTAAATATCTAAACAGGCATACGGGAGGACAGATCCATGTTGCATGGGTACTGAAGTTTATACAATTTGGGTCCTTTTTTTTTAAGATTTTATTTATTTATTTATTTGAGAGAGAGAGAGAGAGAGAGAGAAGAGGGGGAGGAGCGGAGGGAGAGGGACAAGCAGACTCTGTGCTGTGCGTGGAGCCCGGCTCAGGACTCCATCTCATGTCTCTGAGATCACGACCTGAGCCAAAATCAAGAGCCGGTCCCTTAATCGACTGAGACATCCAGACGCCTCTCAATTTGGGCCCTTCTTTTTTTTTAAAGATTTTATTTATTCATTTGAGAAAAAGAAAGAGGGAGGGAGAGAGATAGAGAACGCGCAAGCAGGGGGAGGGCCAGAGGCAGAGGGAGAAGCAGACTCCCCGCTGAGGAGAGAGCCTGAGGCGGGTGGATCCCAGGGCCCTGAGACCCTGACCTGAGCCGAAGGCAGACGCTTAACCAACTAAGCCACCCAGGCGCCCCTGGGTCCATCTCAAAGAAAAAGAATACAAAGTTAGTTCCAAATGTATGTTTATTTGGGGCGCCTGGGTGGCTCAGCCGTTAAGCGTCTGCCTTCAGCTCAGATCATGATCCCAGGGTCCTGGGATTGAGCCCTGCATCGGGCTCCCTGCTCAGCAGGAGGCTTGCTTCTCCCTTGCACACTCCCCTTGTTTGTGTTATCTCTCCCGCTGCCTCTCTCTGTCAAATAAATTAATAAAATCTTTTTTTTAAATGTATGTTTATTTGGAAAAAGAAAAGAGATCACAACAAATTACTCCCTGCTCTGTCACCAGCCCTTTGGATGTGGCCTGGGGTGTGAACTGAAATGGCCCATCTCCCTCTTTGTACCTACAGGGTTGCTGTCAGGGCAGTGCCATCCCTGCTTTCTCTGCTCCAGGAATATCCTGATGACCTTGAAGCCCGACTGCAGTCCCCCTGAACCACCCTAACCCACCACACTTGACTTAGCAGCTCTCCTGTGGTTCCCTCTCCTCGAGGTCAAAGAGAAGTCAGGTTACTTGAGGAGGTCCTCCAGCACTGGAACCACCCCTGACCAGGGTATGAGGGTGGCCTGGGCCTCTGGTGCCTGCTCCCTGATCCTGGGGACAGCCCTCTGAGCTGTGAGGGGACTCGAAGGGAGAGTTTTGCTCAGGAAACCTGCCTGTGTTCCAACCCAGTCTGTGGTTTCTTGTTTCCTAACCTTAAGGAGCCAGTACTTTCACAGCATCAGAGGTGTGGGCTTGAATTTTAAAATGTTTTCTTACAGTCTTCAAATGTCTTTGAAACCAATGGAAATGGGAATTCCTTTGACTCTGGGAGACTCTGTGTCCTCATTTGTTCATTTCCTCCAGATGTGGGCAAAGCTACCTTTCAAGGAAATCTTTCCCACTGATATGCATACGGAGAAAAAGCCCCCCTTCATCTCACTGAAGAATCTTCTCGAACTCTCCCACACACTGGAGACTGTCAAGGAGGTCTCCTATGGGGACAGAATTGGAGATCTTCATTGGGTACCAAGTTTCAGTGTTTCCCTAGAGCACTGAGCCCACAAGCTTGGGAACTCCTGGGTGCAGACTGACAGGTGCAGGGGGCTGCCCCCATTTCATGTGGCACTACAGAAAGTTGGGACTTTGTTGAAGTGCACTGAGGGCAGACTAGGAATCAGTGGGAAGGTTCCAACATCATGCTGGTATCCACAGCTTCTCCTGCCATCCTGCCTTAGCCCACCTGTGTATTTTCCTGAAATTCCTCTGGTTCTTCAAAGGGGGAGAAATAAAGAAAAAGCAGTCAGAACCAGCCTCAGGGAGCTTGGGTAGAGCTTAGGCTCATGAGCTGGCTGGGACTCCACTTGTTTCCCTCCCAGTATAAGACTCAGACTCAGACCTGCAATAGCCGTGCTCCGGATGTCCCAGGTGCCCTGGACTCCCCCAGGAACCGACCTATCCTCCAGGAGACCATTCTCATGGGGGCATCTCTCTTGAGCACCTGTCCCGTTTCTCCAGCTACTTGTGTAGATCTTTCCTTAAAAGACACAGACATGCAGCACACCCTGCTCCCCTACACTCCAGGGAGCAGAGCTCTGGGCAAAGACCACAGAAAACAGGCAGAACCAGTTCCGCACCTAGAGCTCGAAGTAAGTGTAAACAGAGCCTGGGTCCACAGGGAGGGCTACTGGGCTGGGACTGGCCCCGGCAGAAAGCACTAGCCTTTGGGCACAATTACTCTGGCCCCAGACTGGAAGCACAGAAAGAACACTGGTGTGTCACTTCAGTCTGGGAGACAGGACACCTCACCCAGGCTTGCAGTTTCTAGACTGGAAGACAAACGTGCTATAGGGGCCCGGTCAGGTTTGTATCCTGGAACACAGTCGCAATTCACAGAAACAAGACTCTCAGTCTCTCACCATGAGAGACAAGAGAAACTAACCAGGATGGACCAGGGGACCAGAAACCTCAAGTGGCCACCAGGCTTTGACAGACAAGAACTCAGAAGCCAGCTCAATTGCAGCAACCAACAGTCAACTCCCCAGTCAGTAGCCACCCTCTTGGGAAGGAGGGCTAGATACTCAATGACCTTCAGAGCCCGCTGCTGGGACTTCCCAAGGGCTGAGGTTCTGCTCTGATGGCAGCTACCTTGAGGTGAGTGACCATGGGGAAAACCTCCAAACTGTGAAAGCAACAGTTTTAGCCAGAGATATGATAAGCACGTGTCCAAGTGCAGTGAGGCAGCCAGGTAGAGAAGGCTGGCTTAACGTGCAGCTCTCAGGGACAGGCTGCAGAGAGAGAAGAGTGTTTAGACAAATTTCTTCCATAGGTGTAAGGCATGTTACTTTCCCAAGGGCTAAAAATCTGCCATGTCTTTATGACTTGTGTGAGTGACACATGGGTCATGTTAACCCAGATACATCTCCAAGAAATGCTAGATATGGCAATCTTCATTAGAACTAACAAGCAATATGGTTGTGAGCTTCAACCAGAAATACAGTGGAAGAAAGTCCAGTTCTTTTCTCATGAAAAAGTCTGGCTTAAGGTGGGGAAAAAATCCACTTTTTCTTAAGTTTGGAATACAAGTTTCCCCACTTGTAGGTGGGGTCTTGTGTCATTCCCACTTCAGACACCAATGAAGACTGTTGTCACCAGCATGGTGACACCATTGATAGAGCAAGGGGCAAAACAGATCTGCCTGGCTGAGGTGGAAGCTTCCCCGGCAGGATCAGAACATTGACGTACCTCATCAAGACAAGAGAAAAGGCACCCGTGAACCATATCATGAGTGGAAAATGGCACATAACCACAGATGCAGTAATGTTTTCAAATAATGAGTATTGTGAATAACTTTATGCCAATACATTGGAAAATGCTGTTGAAATGAACAAATTCCTAAAAAAAGAAAAGGCAGAGAGCAATCAGAGCTTCTTCCGGGCGTGTATCTGCCCTGGTCTCGTGGACTTTCCCCACAGCATGGCCCCCAAACGCCAGTCTTTGCTCCCACCTCAAAGGAAGAAACCAAGATTGCCTCTTGCCCCCAAGCCGGAGGAGATGTCGACCCCTCAGCCCTTGCCGAAGGGAGGAAAGGAACAGTATAAAACAATTGAACAGATTGATGAAGTACAAAAGGAAATAGACTTAATGAACAATAAAAAAAATGAAAGTAGAACAGAAATAAAACAAAGTCCGCCAACCATTTTTTCAGAAGAGGTCAGACTTTATTACCAAAATTCCAAATTTAGAGGTATCGACATTTGCCAGCCATCCACAAGTGTCTGCACTGCTGGGGGAGGAGGGTGAAGAGGCTGCATTATTTGACAAGAGTTGAAGTGACCGAATTTGAAGATATTAAACCAGGGTACAGAATACATTGTTTTATTTTGATGAAAACCCTTCGTTTGAAAATAAAGTTCTCTCCAAAGAATTTCATCTGAATGAGAGTAGTGATCCATCTTCAAAGTCCACTGAAATCAAACGGAAATCTGGAAGGGATTTGACAAGAAACGTTCAAGTCCAACGCAGAATAGAGCCAGCAGGAAGAGACGTTAAAACTTTATGGAATCAACCCCACTGTGCTCTGTGGGAAAAAAGAAAAACCCTTAGCAGAAGGAAGCTGGAAGCTGGAGGGTGGGAGTCCCCTGCGTAGTAGTGCCTAGAATTCTAGCTGTTTTCCTCCTTTCTCTGGATATTGGGCTCAGAGATTACACTGCGTCTCTATGTGAATATGGACAGTTAGCATTTACCAACTGTGTCTGTCTACTTTCTCTTGTTTTAAAAACAAAAGAAAAAGAACCTTAAAAATGCAGTTATAGAAGGTCAGCAAAGGGTGGGTTTGAGATGTTCACATGGATTAAGTGGGCATTTCGACAACATGACTTCTCCTCTGGCATGTTTAATTGTGATGTTTAATGGACATCCTTGCAGTTGACGATGACACTTCTAAAATAAAATTCTCTCTTAAGAAACAAAACAGATGTGGGGCGCCTGGGTGGCTCAGCCAGTTGAGTATCTGACTCTTGATTTCGGCTCAGGTCATGATCTCGGGGTTGTGGGATGGGGCCTGTGTTGGGCCCTGAGTTCAGTGGGGAGTCTGCTTGTCCCTCTCCCTCTGCTCTCTGCTCACCCCCCTCACACATGTGCTCACTTTCTCTAAAACAAATAAATAAATAAAATCTTTTTTTTTTAAGAAAGAAACAAAACAGATGAACATAAGGGAAGGGAATAAAAAGAGAAGGAGGCACACCATGAGAGACTCTTATGGATAGAGAACAAACTGAGGGTTGCTGGAGGGCAGGTGGGTGGAAAATGGGTTAAATATGTGATGGATATTAAGGAGGGCACTTGTTGTGATGAGCACTGGGTGTTGTATATGAGTGATGAATCACTAAATCCTATTCCTAAAACCAATATTACACTATATGTGAACTAACTAGAATTTAAATAAAAACTTAAAAATAAGTAAGTAAAATAAAATTCCTCCTAACGATGACTTGAGCCCTGCCACTCAATGGCAGAATCAGCAGAACCTGTAGGATCTTACTTGGAATTAACATTCTCTATTGTAATTTCTTTCCTGTTTATTTTTAAATTTTTGTTTTGCTGGAAAGGAAAGATGATGCTCAGTTTTAAATATTAAAACGTACAAGTTGCCTGGTTACAATAAAACTAAATATGTACACACACACACAAAGAAAAGGCAGAAACCTTAAATAGTCATATAATCATAAAATATTTTTATTGATAACCGAATATCTTCCCTATAGCAAACTCCAGGCCCAGATGACTTAATCAGCAAGATCTACCAAATATTCAAGAATAAATGGTTCTAATTTTACACACATTCTCCCCGAGAATAACAAAAAAGGATATACTTTTGTTAGAAGGCAAACATAACCTTGACACCAAAATCTGTTAAAGACATTATAAGAAAGAAAATTATTGGCCAAGCTCACTTATGAGCATAAATGCAGAAATCCTAGGCAAAATACTAGCCATATATAAAGATGATAGTATATAGTGACCAAGTTGCATTTATCTTATGAGTACAAAGTTGGTTTAACAATAGAAAATAGGGGCGCCTGGGTGGCACAGCGGTTAAAGCGTCTGCCTTCGGCTCAGGGTGTGATCCTGGCGTTACGGGATCGAGCCCCACATCAGGCTCCTCCACTTTGAGCCTGTTTCTTCCTCTCCCACTCCCCCTGCTTGTGTTCCCTCTCTCGCTGGCTGTCTCTATCTCTGTCAAATAAATAAATAAAATCTTAAAAAAAAATAGAAAATAATTTATTGTAATTAACCACGTTAATATGTTAAAGAAGAAAAATTACGGGGTCTTCACAATAGGTGCAGAAAAGGCATTCAATAAAATTCAACATCCATTCATAATTAAAAAGAAAACTTAGGAAACTGGGAATTAAAGTGAGCTTCCTTAACAAAAGCCTTATAAAAACAATTATATAGTCACCACCACATTTAATGGTAAAATGCTGAAAGCTTTTCCTTGAGATCAGAAATAGGAAAAGGATGCTCATTATCATCACCACTTTTGTCGACATTGTAATGTTGGTCCCAGTTAGTGCAGCGGGGCAAGAAAAATAAGTAAAAGCGAAAGGCAAGAAAAGACTGTCATTATTCACAGGTGATATGATTTGTATTATGCAATATCAAAGAATCTAGAGCTAAATCATTACAGTTATTAAGAGAATTTAACAAGGTTGCTGGATATATAAAATCCATATATAAAAATTATTTATATTTCTATCAGCAGTGAACAGTTCAAAAATTAAATTTTAAAAATTAATATAGCATTTGCAATAGCATTTTAAAAAACACAAAATACTTGGGAATACATTTATAAAAGATTTGCAGGCCTTTTGTGGAGAAAATTATAGAACTTTAATGAAAGACGTTAAGGAAGACCCAAATAAATGTCCGGACTGGAAGACTCGATACTGTTTCCCCAAACTGATTTACAGATTCAGTGCACTACCTATCAGGATCATAATGCGACTAGCTGATTCTAAACTTTCTGTGGAAGTGCATGGCCCCGGATTTGGAGCGCATTCTAGAGTTATGACACTTAGCGCAGTGTAGTCTCGGTGCAGGGACAGACAAACAGAGGAAAGGGCTGAATAGAGAGCCTAGGAATAGGACCCTTTCTTATGCGGACTGCTGATACATGACGGAGGTGCCATTTAGGGCCATGGGAAGAGGATGAACTGTTTAATGAAAATCAATTTCACATATAGTAGAAACATAAATACAAAGGGCAAAACTATGTGAGAATATCTTCATTGCTAGGAGTAAGCAAGGGTTTGTATACAAGATACAGAAGCACTAAACCCAAAGGAAAAGGTTGAGAACTGGTGGACATTAAAATCAAGTATTCGGATTCATCAAAAACATCATGAAGAGAACGTAAAGCTACATAGTGAGATGACTGTCACACATATATCTGACCGAGGACTCATATATAGAACACAGAAAGAATTCCAATTTAATAAGAAAAAACCCAACAACTTCAGAGAAAACTGGGCAAGAGACTTCAACGGGTACCTCACAATGGCAGAACTTTTCATAACTGTGTGAAAAGGTGCTCAATCATCGTAGTAATCAGGGAAGTGGAAAATTAACACCCAGTTACGTAACACTACACACCTACCGGATAGGCAAGAATTAAAAAGCCCAGCTCTGACAGGAGCAAGTGTTGGCAAGGACGTGAGGTAATGAGTGCTCAGACGTTGCTGGTGGAACTGTAACTTGGTGCGATGGCTTTGAGAGACTGGTTGGCATGATCTGCTCAGACTGAACACACACATATCCCGCGCCCCAGGTGGACGGCACGCACGCACACAGGCTCCAAGAAGAATGCTCATGGCAGAACGTTCAGTTCTCCATAATAAGCAAAAACTGGAACCCCCCCAAATGCCCAACAATACTGAAATGGATAAATAAACTGTGGTATATTCACACGTTGAGATATCACACGAATGAACTGTAGCGATATTTAATAACATAAACATACTAGTTACCGAAGAGAGAGAAACAAACGTAGACAGCATTATTCCATTCATATAAAGTTCAAAATAGGCCAGACTTAATTCTTGTTTGGGGAAGCTTCTTTAGGTGGTAAAATTCTTTTTTTTTTTAAGATTTTATTTATGTATTTGAGAGAGGAAAGCAGACAGAGACAGCAATACAGAGCATGAGCCAGGAGGAGAGGGAGAAGCAAGCAGGGAGCCCGACGCGGTGCTGGATCCCAGGACACTGAGGTCTATGACCTGAGCGGAAATCAAGAGTCAGACACTCAACCAACTGTGCCAGCCAGGTGCCCCTCAAACAGCTTTATTCACGTATAACTTACATACATCCAAGTGTAGTGTTTAAAGCATACAATTTGGGGGCGCCTCGATGTTTCAGTCAGTTAAGCATCTGACTCTTGATCTCAGAGTTGTGAGTTCAAGCCCCACATAAAAAAATAACGGAAAATAAACTATACAACTTGGTACATTTTGACACATGTATACTCCTGTAAAACTACCACAATCAAGATGCCAAACATAGCCATCACCCCCAAAAGAGTCCTCGTGCCCCTCTGGAAATCCTCGCTCCCACCAGTCTCTATGGCCCAATCCCCAGGCAACACTGATCTGCTTTCTATCACTACATGTTCATTTGCCTTTCCTAGGGTTTTATATAAACAGAATCATGCAGTGTAGACTCTTTTTCTGTTTGGCTTCTTTCACTCAGTGGGATGACTCTGAACTTGCCCTTGAGTAGCATTGCCTCTCATGGATGGACTGCAAGTTGCTTCCCATTCACCCTCTGCAGGACATTTGGCTTGTCGCTCCCAGCAAGGGCACGAAAATGCTACCAGGAGCGGGGAGAGCCTGTGAATGTCTCCTGCCTGTGTGCTCAGAATGGACATCCCTTCCTCTGCACCCAGATCCAGGCCTCCATGTAGAGTGTTAGAAGTGTCTTCTCCAGAGAGTTGGGGTGAGACTGAGCTTCTGGTCACAATTCCAGAATTGAAGGACAGGAGCTGCCAAATTGAAGAGGCCCATCGAATGCCCAGCATACAGGTGAAAAGAGACCCTCTCCAAGGTACGTGCTTCTAGATGCTGGAGGAAAATCATTACCAATGTGGAAATCTATAAGTTGCCAAATTATCACTCACATCTAAAGATGGAGTACAGACTTCGTGAGACATGCAACTTCTCAAAAATTTCTCTCCTGCGCGCTCTTTCTTAGGGAACTGCTGGAGAATATGCCCCTCCCTCAAAAAACGGTGAGGTAAACACAACAAAAAAGGACAAGGGCCACAGGGACACAAGTTCCAACAGAGGAAGGAGAGAGGGAAAGGAGTCTAAGGAGGAGGGTCCAGCCTGACTCCAGGTTCTAGGTTTGGGGGCAGCTAGTCTAGACCGGAGAAGTGTGACATAAAAGACAGACGCATTCAGTCCTTGGTCCCCATCCCAGCCTTGCCCATCTGGGGAGCCCTGTTTCCCAGTAGTCGCTCATGACCTTACCCACTGGCTTGCCCGGAAGGGCACTCCCAGGGAAGCTGAGGCCAGACCCCCACCCAGGAACTCTGTCCGGCTTCTCTTCAAGCGATGAGGTTGCCCTCTCCTTACCCATCACTCAGGGTTTTTTAAAAAGATTTATTGATTTATTTGAGGGAGAGAGCACAAGTGGGAGGGGCAGAGGGAGAGGGGGAATCTCAAGCAGACTCTGAGCTGAGTGCGGAGCCTGACGCGGGGTTCAATCCCAAGACCCTGAGATCGTGACCCGAGCCAGAACCAAGAGTCAGATGTTTAACCAACTGCACCACCCAGGTGCCACCGTCACTTCGACTTTCTCTACATGAGCTTTCTCATGCATTTATACAAAGCGAGCCTTCCCTGCCACCCTGTCTGTCTGAACTTACAACCTTCCCACTGTGCATCATTCTAGACTGGAGCTAGTGAAGAAATCTGACAAACATGCCACTTCCTTCTTGACACTGATAACAAAGGTGATAGAGGTGCAGGTGTGTTTTGGGAATTTATCTGTCAGGTCAACAGACGTCGGAGTGCTGACCGTCGCCCAGGCGCTTTTCAGGCACCAGAGAGAGCAGAGAACAAGGAGCGGCCCTGTCCGCGTAGTCTTCATCTTTACAGCAGAAGAGACGAAAGCTAACACGCCTCTAGAATACATAACACTGGTGAGAAATAGGTGCCCAGAAGGGAAACAGAGCCAAGGCACAAAGCGGGACAGCACTGCTGCCATTTTAGGTGTAGTACATAGTTTGATACATAGTTAGAAAACCAGTGGCACAGATGATAGTTTTAGCCAACTATGTTGTAAAGATTGGTACATTTCCTGTGTATTATGATTTTTGATATCCTAAAAAAATGCTTTCGGGGCACCTGGGTGGCTCAGTCAGTGAAGCATCTGCCTTCAGGTCAGGTCATGATCCCAGGGTCCTGGGATGGAGCCGCACGTAGGGTTCCTTGCTCAGCGGGGAGCCTGCTTCTCCCTCTCCCTCTGCTGCTTCCCCTGCTCATGCTCTCTCTCTGACAAATAAATAAATAAACTCTTAAAACACACACACACACACACACACACACACACACACACACACACACGCACCCCTTTCTGGCTGGGGAGAGACTGCCCTTCCCTGGGCTAGCCAATTCTTTGCTGTAGCTCCAGCCAGGAGCATGTCTTTGATATGCAAACGAATCAATCCAGGGTTGGGTGTCAGGCAACTAGAGACACCCCTTAGTCCAAAACCCACTGAGATTATTTAAACTAGTCAACCCTGAACGGTTGACCCTGCCCTGCCTTGCCTTTCTGTAGAGTGTTTCTGGAAATCGCAGTAAAGTTTCTGGCCTAAACCTTTCCCTCACTCCTGCTATCTGCCTCCTGACCACCCTACGGCGTCCCCATGTGGCCCCACACGGCATGTGTCCTGTCTCTAAGACTTACGGGTGCAATAAACTTTGTTTTTCTTAGCCTCTCCTCCATCTTCTCTTGTGGTTGCACCTGACTGATCGTCCCATAAAAGAATACAAAACACCAACTTGTGTCATTCTCTTTGTTTTGCCCCAAGAATAAGACTTTTATATTTCTGCCCATTTCTTCACATATTTCCAGCAAATTGTGCTTCCTCCGCTTGAATGAAATACTGCTCTGTTCGGGATGATTCATTATAGTGACTTCTTTATTGCAAAGGTCTTTCTCTATTGACATGAACAGATACTTTTTGGGTGCCATTTAATATTCTTTGAATTCTCCTTTGTCACACATCAATATTGCTTTTTCCATTGATGTAGAAAGGAGGCAGCTGAGAGCAGACATGTCTCTGCAGAGTTCAGCCAGTCCACAGGCTGTTCAAATTAACTGGCACATCTAAGGGACAAACCAATGAGCCGTGGTTTCGAGTGGCAGGCCCGTGGGGTATAGGTAGGCCAAGGGGTATCTTCAGTAACTGGTTCGGGTGGAATCACCCAATTTTGTAAACAAGCGATTATCTGAAACCCATGCCAAAATGCTTGCTGCCAAACGCTGGCAAACCCAGACACACGGAGTGACCATGAAATCCACGAAGACCACGAACTGTGAGAAACAGAGCCATGAGAACACAGAAATAAAACTCAGAGAATGAAACCAAGGATGGAGAGAGAGAAGAGGTGGGAAAAAGTTCAAGTGGGCTGATTTCCTTATCTCCCAACAAAAATTGCTCTTATCAGTAGATATTGTTCAGTGGGTTTCCTAAGGCTGGAGGGGCGCAGGGAGAAGACCTGGAATCAAGGAGGGTCTCTTGGTGGGAGCTCTAGCCTTAGGGTTGGCAGTGACTTCATACCTGGGCGGATCTCCGAGCTACCTCCACATCAACCTCCCAGTAGTCCTAGGTGCCCTTTCCTGGCATTCAATGCCCTCGGCTGACGTAGTTTCTGTTTTCCTGGGAGGACCTTAATGGATAATATAGCCAGTTTGAGACCACAACAAGGAACAGCCCATGCTGGCATCATGGCAGAGGGAAGTGAAAGATGAACCACTGCCAAATATTAAGCCAGAAAGAGTCCTGAAGAAATTTCAAAAAATAGAAAAGAATACAGAGCACATTCTTGGAATAGAATGTTGACTACTAAAATGGAAAACAAAACAAAAGCCTACCTTTAGAATTTAAAACTCCCTTTTAAAAAAATCTTTGGTTAAAAGAAGTCTAAGAAAAAATTGCAGAATATCTAGAAAACAGGAATGATGAGAACAGAAAGTACTGAGTTGGAACACAGAGAAACCAGAGAACTAATAAATCAGTCTCAAAACTGGTTCTTTGAGAACCCAAAAACAAGACTTAAAGATAAAACAGTAGCCAACCTAAGCAAGGGGAAAAAGAACCGAAAGGAAACAAAATGAAAAGCCCAAAGTGGGAAATAACAGAAGTGGCCATAAGTCTCCCAGGGTCACAAACAACTTGTGATATAGGCAACAGAAAAAGTAATTACGGTGGGGAACCCTTAACTGCAGAGAAAGTTCTCATGAAGAGATCACTGATGCCTGATGGAGCCACCACTACCCTTTCAGGTGTCACCTCCAGACCCGGTCCAATCCAGCAGGAGCAGAAGGGCTGTGGCTTCTCAGAAGGCCCTAGAGGACATCCCTGAACTTAACACTGGCTAGAACTAGGTTACTGGCCACCACAGTTTGTCACAGCAGGATTTCTTCCTGAATCACGCAAGAAGAGGGGGAACCGTGGGCGTCTGGGTGGCTCAGTAGGTTAGCATCCTACTCTTTTTTTTTTTTTAAAGATTTTATTTATTTACTTGACAGGGACAGAGACAGCCAGCGAGAGAGGGAACACAAGTAGGGGGAGTGGGAGAGGAAGAAGCAGGCCCCCAATGGAGAAGCCTGATGTGGGGCTTGATCCCAGAACTCCGGGATCACGCCCCGAGCCGAAGGCAGACGCCCAGCGACTGAGCCACCCAGGCGCCCCAGGCATCCTACTCTTGATTTCAGCTCAGGTCATGATCTCAGGGTCGTGAGATTGAGTCCCGTGTCAGGCTCTACACTGGGCGTGGAGGTTGCTTGAGATTCTCTGTCTCTCCCTCTCCCTCTGCCCCTTCCCCTCCCTTTCTAAAAAAAAAAAAGAGGGGGAGCCAGAATCTAAGAAGGGTTCTACAAACAGGGCAAAAGGGGGATCTGTCCTGTGTCTGGGTCTCTTCAGGACCCTACTCAGTTCCATTGATCATTTCCCTCTTTCAACACCAAAACTGTGCTATATTCATTTCAGAGTGTGTTTGGATATCTGGCAAGGCAGTCTTCTCTTGAGTCAACAGTTTCTTGGCCCATCTTGTATACTTACTCTGATGAACCCTAGAATCATATTCTTAAGATCCATGGCATTCGGGTAGGGGAAAAATGGATATCTCCTATTGGGACCCTTCAATCTCTAATGTTTCTGTTCGCCTTTCCTTCACTCTTTCACTTCTTAGAGATTATCTTTTCCTCTTTATCGGGATGAGATGAAATGTTAACTCTGACAGTTCAAAAGCCAAGTGAAGCTGCTATTGAGTGGTCAAAGATACATCACTATTAAATTAGGGCACCTGGGTGGCTCAGTCAGTTAAGCATCAGCCTTCAGCTCAGGTCATGATCTTGGGGTCCTGGCATCAAGTCCCGTATTGGGCTCCACACTCAGTGGGGAGTCTGCTTCTCCCTCTCCCTCTGCCCCTCCCCCTGCTCGTGCACATTCTCTCTCTAAAATAAATAAATAAAATGTTCTTTTTTAAAAAAGAAAGTTAATAGAAGCAGTTCGAGTGTAATATTTATACTTACAAACAACTAAAGATAACAGTATGAATATCAAATATGGTGTGGCAGGGGTCCTCAAGACCACCCTCAGGAGCACCCAGGCCTGCTTCACTATATATAAAGAGAAGAGGGCTGTGTCCCACCCTGCAACGAAAATGTATCCCTCCATGTTCTGCATATATAAACAAGTTTTCTGCAAGTTGAAAACCAAAGACACAAATGTGGGTTATGATATTTATCTAAATATTTTTTGATGCCAAATCAAGAAGATACATGGTAGGATTATATTTCCTTTGTATAAGTCGAATTTGATGAACCCTGGACCATTGGGAAATAGAGTTGTTTCAGCATCGAGGTGCAGTGGATTCTCTCTTCTTGTGCACTATCAGTTGGTAAAATTATAATATATTTTACTTTCTTTCTTATTTTGGTCATAAATTCCTCATCAGTTCTTTTTTTCCTGTTTCTAGTTGCTTTTCCCTGTTTTCTCGTACTAATTAACCATTATCGCTTTCAATTTTCTTCAAACTCCCAATCGCACCATCTCATATGTTGAGTTCACATACACACACCCTTTCTTTTTTGAATCCTTGGAGTCCTCTCTCCCAGAGTCTGCCATTCTCCTACTTCAATCTGCACTGATTGCCAATCAGGCCTTCTGCCCAGTTGGCATCCCTGGTATTTCCTATCACTGCGCTCCTGGATTAGATCCACTGTTTTGTGGATCCCACATTTTCCTTTTTCTTGGCTTACACCCTTGTTTTGCTGGAGAACATCCTCAAGTAGTTTCCTAAGAAAGTATATTTGAGAGGTAAATTTTCTTAGCTCTTGCGTATCTAAAAATATTTTAATTCCATTGTCATACTTGATGGACATTTTGGCTGGTGTAGAATCTGAATTGAAAATCATTTTCTCTTGGAATTTTGAAAGCATTGCCCTATTATCTTTTTTTTTAAGATTTTATTTATTTATTTGAGAGAAAGAGAGACCACAAGTGGGAGGAGGGGCAAAGGGACAGGGAGAAGCAGACCCCCCCCCATCACAACCCAAGAAAAAGACAGATGCTTAACAGACTGAGCCACCCAGGCTCCTTGTCCTATTGTCTTTTTTAAAATTGTTGCCCTATTATCTTTTATCATCCAGTGTTGTTATGAAGTCTTATGCTACTTATTCTGATTCCTGTTCTTTTTTCTCACTTTTATCTTTCAAGAACTCTTGTTAGTTGCTTGCTGGACTTCCTAGATCATTCTTCCCAGTCCTTATATTTCTTCTTATATTTTTTGTCTGTATTGTTTTGTTCTATTTCCTAGAAGACTTTTTCAGTTTTGCCTTTCAATATTTCTATTGGAATTTGAACTTCAACAATCACATTTAATTTCCATTAATTCTTTCTTCTCCACTCCTTTTACACAATATTCTATTCTTGTTTTGTGGATACAATATTTTCTTTTAGTTCTCTATGCTAGGGAAGGGAACTATAGAACAGAATTCACATCCTGCAAATGCTAGAACGAGGAGAAAATTGTTCAGGAGTTGCCTACATCCATGTTGGAAACTCTAGCTCTCTATAGACATTTCGTTCCATTTCTTTAGAGAACTGTCAGGTATTTTCTTGCAGGCCTGTACTAGCTGCCTGTTCAGCTATCTGGTAGAGAAGAGGAGGTTCCAGCTGTTGCAGTCATTCTGTATTGGGGTCTTTAGTTAATCCCCATGTGTTCGGTCCCGTTTAGTTCTATTGCCTTCCACCACATGCCTGCTGATTCTGAGCCTAGTCTCTGGTCTTATATCTGGCAAACTGACTCCCACCTCCTCAGTAGTTCCCTTAACAAATATTCCAAGCTAGATTTCCCCCACCTATTTAATTCAACTAATTCCTGCCTGCTTTCCAAAAAATTGTTGAAATCTGTCCTTTGAGGATAACCTCCCATTTTCACCACATTTTCTTTACTTTGAAGGGTTTATTTCTTTCTGTTCCTCAATATTTTTCTTGTAGTGAGTTTCTATGGATAAAGAAGGAAAACTCTGGGGTGCCTGGGTGGCTCAGTTGGTTGAGCATCCAGCACTGGGTTTCAGCTCAAGTCATGATCTCGGGGTTATGAGATCGAGTCCTGTGTCGGGCTCCATGTTCAGGGTGGACTCTGCTGGAGATTCTCTCTCTCTCTCTCCCTCTGCCCCTCCCCCCACTCGTGCTCACTCTTGCTCTCTAAAATAAATAAGTCTTTAGGGGCACCTGGGTGGCTCAGTCATTAAGCGTCTGCCTTTGGCTCAGGGCATCATCCTGGTGTTCTGGGATCGAGCCCCACATCAGGCTCCTCCGCTAGGAGCCTGCCTCTTCCTTTCCCACTCCCCCTGCTTGTGTTCCCTCTCTCGCTGACTGTCTCTCTCTGTCAAATAAATAAACAAAATCTTTTTAAAAAAATAAAAATAATTAAGTCTTTAAAAAATGAAGGAAAACTCTGTGCGTGTGCACACACAAGTGTGAGCATGATGTATCAGAATTAATTCATTTCTCATCTATTTTCCCATTTTCTTTATTATTATTTTAAGATTTTATTTATTTGACAGAGAGAGACACAGTGAGAGAGGGAACACAAGCAGGGGGAGTGGGAGAGGGAGAAGCAGGCTTCCCGCTGAGCAGGGAGCCCAATGTGGGGCTCGATCCCAGGACCCTGGGATCACGACCTGGGCCAAAGGCAGATGCTTAACCGACTGAGCCACCTAGGCACCCCAAGGTTATTAATTTTTCTAGATGACTATTTTAGCCACGTAGCATAGGTCACTATTCATCATTTCTGAAGTTTATCATTTTAGCTGCTGTTCCCTCTTTAGCCAGAGAGTTATTTTGAAGTCTGTTTTAAAAATTCCAAGTGGAGAGTGGTTTTTCATTTTGTTTTGTTTTACTTTTGCCCATTCTTTTGTTCCTAAGTTTGAATTTTATCATTTTGTTGTCAGAGACTGGACTGCATGATTTCGACATTTTGGAATTTACTGAGACTTTTTTTGAGATGTCTAATTCATAAGTAACTTTAGGAAACATTCCATAGTGCTTGAAACAAATTTATGTTTTAAATTTTTTGTTATTATCTGAGATGCTGGTTCTACAACTCTGGACAGTCTGTTTTGCCCTTCTCATTTTCCATTGTCATTTTTGATGTGCTTTTCTGAAAATAAATATATTTCTATCAGTTCAAAAGATTTTCAGACAGATGGAGTAGGAGTTGGTGCTCTGTCTGTCATATTGATAAAATCCTTCCGGTTGTTGGTTTTCTGTCAATTGCTATTCATGGTATATTTTCCTGTTTTTTTTAAGTTTTTTTTTTATTTATTAGAGAGAGAGTGAGAGCACAAGGGGGGAGTGGCAGAGGGCGAGGGAGAAACAGACTCCCTGCTGAGCAGAGAGTCCAATGCGGGGCTCGATCCCAGGACCCCGAGATCATGACCCGAGCCCAAGGCAGACGCTTAACCTAGTGAGCCACCCAGGGGCACCTATTTTCCTGGTTTTTATCTTTTACGGTCTGAATTTTAAGGGGACCCATTTAAAAAATATTATAGCCCATTTTTTAAATGACATTTTTAATTCTACTAGTGAATACTTTAAACTCTAGTATATTTTTCTACTTTTCAATGGCAGAAGTGAAATTGTATTATTTAAGCCCTGTTTAGTCAAACTAAGGAATTTAGCAAGATCCTCTTCGTTGGTTTTCTCTTTCAAAAATGTCTTGACTTCTAATCTTGTACATGTACTCTTCCCAATCTAGAATTAACTTGTTACAGTCCACAAAAACTTGATCTTGACTCAGGGGAAATAATTTCCAGATTAATTTATGAAGAATTGACATCTTTATTATGTAACTCTTTCCTTCCAGCAATGTGGTAGTTTTTCTTTCTTTCTTTCTTTCTTTCTTTCTTTCTTTCTTTCTTTCTTTCTTTCTTTCTTTCTTTTCTTTTCTTTTCTTTCTTTTCTTTCTTTTCTTTTCTTTTCTTTCTTTCTCTTCTTTTATGTTTTTCAGTCAAGTTTTATAGTTTTTAAATGTAGGTTTTTGGCATTGCTTAAGTTTATTCCCAGCCATTTTATAATTTTTGTAGCCAGAGTGAGTTGAATCTTTTTTTTTTATTACATTTTCCAGCTTTTTATTACTGGCTATATCTACACGTCTGCATCCTGAAAGCCAGGGAATTGGTCTTTCTCTACTGGGTCTAATGGGTCTTTCTCCTCATGATGAAACTCCAAGGATGAGGTTTAAAAGAGAATCGGAGGAGGATACATGTGTTTTCTTTTACATGAATGATGTTGCACCACAGATCTTGTTCTGTTTCTTGCTTTGTTCCCACTTAACACCATTAAATATGATGTTTGCTCTAAGTTTTTTAATAGATACCTTTGATCCAGGTTGAGGAAGCTCCCTTCTATTCATAGCTCTCTAAGTTGTTGTTTTTCTTATAAGTAGGTGTTGTATTTTATTAAACACTTTTCCTGCATCTATTGAAATAATCATATAATTTGTTCCCCTTAAATCTGTGAAGGTTGATTTTCTAATTTTAAACCATCCTTGCATTCTTAATATAAATTTCAACTTGGTTATGGTATATAATTATAATTTGCTGGATTCAGTTTATTTGTCTAGAATTTTTACATCTATTTACATTTCCTATGGCACACTTTCATTGGCTCATTACAGTGGTTATATTAGTCTCATAAAATAAGTTTGGAGACTTTTTTTCTGTGTGTAGTTGGAATTACCCATTTATTAATAATTTGGTAGAATTCGTCTGTAAAACGCTCTGAGCCTTTTTTTTTTTTTTTTGGCAGGGGGTAGATTTTTAAAATACGTAGTCAATTTCTTTGCAGTTATAAAGGGTCTATCCACGTTTTATGTTTCTAGGGTCAGTTTTGGTAAGCTGTGCTTTTCTAGGAATTTGTTCATTTTGTTTATGTTTTCCAATTTTCTGACATACAGTTGTTTATATCCTTTTAGAAATTTATATTTTATCTACTATCTATTGTATAATCCGTTGTATCTGTGGTTGCATCTCCTTTTCATTTCTAATATAATTTGTCTTCCCTTTCTTTATATTTAGGTTGTTAATGGGCTGGCTTTTGTTTTACAGCTTTTCAAAGAATTGGCTTTTGATGTTCTCAATCTTATCATTTGTTTTTGTTTCATCATTTTCTACTCATCCTTATTTTTCTCCTATTTTCTCCGGGTTTACTCTGCTGTTTCTTTTATAGCTTCTTTTTTTTTTTAAATGATTTTATTTATTTGAGAGAGAGAGAGAGCTAGAGAGTGCACCAGCAAGCACGAGCAGGGGGAGGAGCAGAGGGACAAGCGGACTTCCTGCTGAGCATGGAGCCTAATGTAGGGCTCTATCCCAGGACCCTGAAATCACGACCTGAGCTGAAGTCAGATGCTTAACTGACTGAGCCACCCAGGCTGCCCCTCTTTTATAGCTTCTTGAGTTGGATGCTCAACTTGTTGACTTGTTAACCCAAATGCCTACTCAACACCTCCACTTGTACATCTAACAGGCACCCCAAGCTTAACATGGTCAAAACAGAACTCTTGATCTTTATTTTTTTTTTAAGATTTTTTATTTGTTTATTTGACAGAGATAGAGACAGCCAGCGAGAGAGGGAACACAAGCAGGGGGAGTGGGAGAGGAAGAAGCAGGCTCCTAGCGGAGGAGCCTGATGTGGGGCTCGATCCCAGAACGCTGGGATCACGCCCTGAGCCGAAGGCAGACGCTTAACCGCTGTGCCACCCAGGTGCCCCTGATCTGTACCTTTAAAAAGGTGCTTTTCCTACAGTTTTTCCCATCATAGTGAAAGGCACTGATTCATTCAGTTGCTCAGTGAAAAACTCAGGAATCATCCTTGTTTTTTCTCTTTCTCTATACATCCGATCTTTTACGCTTGATTTTGAAAATATAGATTGAGTGTCACAACTTCTCAGAACCTCCACTGCTACCACCCTAGTTAATGCCACTATCACCTCTCCTAGACTGTTGTCAGGGTCTTCTGACTGGGCTTTTGTTCCTAGTTTTGTCCCTCCAGGGACAGTTCTCCACACTGCTCCTACAACATGGATCGTTTGATGTTAACTCTCAGTTCAAAATCCTCCAAGGGCTTCTCATCTCAGAAGAAGCTTCCAGTTCCCATGGTGGCTCTAGCTGCTTCTCCAACTGCACACCCTACTATTCTCTAGCCACATAAGCATTCTTCCTAACATGCCAGGCATAGTATCTCCTCAGGGCCTTTGACCTTGCCTGGAATGTTCTTTCCCCAAATGTCCATATGGGGGAATTAAGTGAGGGCAAAAGCCTATAGATAGCTAAGTAGCACCCTTCACCCTTGCTTTATCTGTCTCAAAGCCCTTATCACTATGTAACATTATATATATACTTATTTGTATGCTTAGTATGAATCTTTGCCACAAGAATGTTACTGTCTTGTTCAGTACCATGAATCCAGAACCTGGAAAGTGCCTGGTACATAGCAGGTATTTAATAAATGAAGGTTCCTTATTAAGCACAGAACCAGTGCAAGGAGCACTGGATGGATTGGATGATGGCTGGAATCAGATTAAGGTTGCTTTGAGAAATAGTCCCGTCCTGCACACCCCATTGGATAAAACTTTTCTCATGCTCTTAAATATTTTTCTGACACAGAATTGCTGGATCTTAGCTCCCAAATCACCTTTTCTATCAAGTGTTTCCCCTCTCCTCCTGGCAGAGCTAAGCGCTGCTTCCTTTGTGCTCTCACTGCCCCTTCTCCACACCTCCACCAAACCATCTCATACAACAATGACAGGTTTCGGTGCAGCCTGGGCATGCACTGTTTTCTCCCACCAGAGTTTCAGGAAGGCCAGGGCTGTGATTTGTTATTTATTCCCTGACCCTATGAAAGTGTGGCGTATGGCATACGGCAGTCTCAGATGAAAGAATGCGATGCGTAGGCCCCCCCGAAACGAAGGGAAGTTCTGTTGTCTGGAACAACATCAGGCTCCAGGGTAGGCAACTTTGCTGCTTCTAGTGAAGGTGGGGATATTGAGAAAACACAGGTGCGGTGAAACTCTTATAGCAGAGTAGTTTGTGCGTTTGTGTACAGCGGGCCAATGGCTCAGGAGGGCCACGCAAAAAGGCGTGCGGAGCCTAGGCCTTCACTTGCCCCAGCATCCGCAAGGGCCCATTAATCCTTAATATTCAAATTTCTCCCACTAAACCAACCCCTCCGCGCCCTAGCCGCCTCTTTTCCCCAAATGACGGTCGATGGCAGCCAATCGGGAGCTGGACAGGGTTTCCACCTCCTTTTCCCTAGCCGGAATGGACACAAACTCCAGCCAATTGGTAGCATCGTCACCGAGACCCCGCCCAATCCTGGCCGCCGCACCCAATGGCAGGCGGGCTCGCGGCGGTGCCGGGGGCGGGGCGCTGGCGCGCAGGTGCAGCAGCGCGCAAGCCGGACGGGAGGGCGGGGCGCGACGTCGGCCGTGCGGGGTCCCGGCGTCGGCGGCGCGCGCGCTCCCTCCTCTCAGAGAGAGGGCTGTGGTAAAAGCCGTCCGGAAAATGGCCGCCGCCGCCGCTGCCGCGCCGAGCGGAGGAGGAGGAGGAGGCGAGGAGGAGAGACTGTGAGTGGGACCGCCGCGGCCGCGGGCGGGGACCCTTGCCGGGGGGCGGAGGGTAGGGGCGGGACGTGGCGCGGGAGGGGCCCGCGGGGTCGGGCGACAAGGCTGGCGGATGGCGTCCCTCCTCTCTACCCTCCCCCTCCCGCAGCCGCCGGTGACGGCTCCCCCCTTGGTCCGTCACCCGCACTCGCGGTGACCGTCCTCGGCGCGGTCTCCCTGGGCCCACTTCGCCTGACGCCCCCCTCCCTCCCGCCTCCGGCGCGCATCCCGGCCACCGGCCCCGCGGGCGCCCCTGTCGCCGGGGTTTTGCCTGTCGGAGCTGCGCGCGCGTCGTGCCCTTCTCGGGGCTTCGGGCCCGCGGCGTCGTCGCGCGCCCGCCGCCCCGGCCTCTCCCTGGATCGCGCTCTCCCCTCTCCCTCCCTCGCGCGCCCCCTCTGCCGTTACTCGGCCCCCCCACTGGCGCGCGTGCGCAGTCCGCCTCCCGTCGGGAGAGTGCGCCACAAGGGCTCCTGCGCTCTCACCCCCATCTCCAGGCTTTGCCTCCCCCTCCTTCTCGCCCATTCCATGACTTTCTGCCCCCACTGCGAGCGAGTCGGTCCACCATCTCCTTTCCCCTCTAGCAGGAACAAGTAGGTGGGAATTATTGTCCACCCACAAAAGGGACTAGACATTGTGTTCCTGGTCCCACAACTCATCATAAAGAGGCGGTTATAGTTCCCATCATGAACCTTAGGTAGGGGACTGTGTGTCCGGGAGCACCGGAGTCTCTTCGGTGGGAGTGCGCCCCCAGGGTCTTTGGGGGGGGGGGTTCCGTGGCCTCAGAATGTGAGCGCCCTCCCATCCTCCCCGCCCCCCTTCGCCGGAGATCTTCTAGTTACATAAGTGGAGTGGGACATAGTATGTAACCGGCTCCTATAGTCCTGGAGCGCTCCCTGCTCAAGATCATCATTACCAGACGGGGCAAGTTCATCGCATCACTGTGGTTCCTGTCAGTTGCCCCTGAAAGTTTATTTTCTTTTTAGTTTGGTTATAACTGAATTACCCAAACTGAAACTCAGGTGACTTTTACGTGGTGTGGCAATGTTTCTGTGGTTTTGCCCTGGAGACTTAATGTCATCGTAAAGAGTCTAAAAAAATTGCTTTCACAGAGGAGACCGTTTATGACCTTGCTAAGTGGACCCGAGGTTGGGAAAGCTTGCTCTGGAATACCTACCTCTGTGGTGGTCGCCTGTGTTGTGAGTGTGTTCGTTGTGGATTGGTCACAACAGAAATGGGCTCCACCACAAAAGTGATATTCCTGACTCATGGTCAGGCAGATGTGTGCTCTGGTTCTTTTTCCAGGAACAGAATGGACTCTGCAGAGCCATTCACACATTGTGTCTCTGTTGTGTGGGGTCACAACCCCAAATTGTCAGATGGTAGGATCTAATTCAGGGGGGTGGTTGGTGATGGTGGAAGCAAATATAGCAGTGCGTGATGCCAAGTGGCTTAGACTTTGGAGACTCTCACAAGTTTTAGGTGTTTTGTTTTACCAGAAAAATAAAGCTTATTTGTGCTGTGGTAGTAAAATTTAGTGTTGTTAATAGGCAATCATTACTTGAGAAGAAATTTGTGTTTTATGGCCAGAATTTTCATCTGGATCTCAGCGATCTCAGTTAACAACAAGATTAAGCTGACCTCTTGGGTCTTTTGAAATATGCTGGATCCTTATTTAAAAACAAAAACGGTGTCTAGGTTTCTTTGGTCTTTTAGGAATTTCCACCGGGGACTTAGGGAATAGGCTTATTTATGGGCTTTTTATGACTTCTATTTCAAATCCCAGTCAGGAAGCCCGGGAAACACTTGCTTTTATTTTTTTACCTGGACACAGGAGAACCTTAAGGAACACAATCAATCTAGTGGAGTACAGTTTGTTAAATAAGTTGCCACAGATACCCATTTGTGGCATGTCACCTTGGTGGCAGATAACTGAGGTACTTTCCTGTCCACACACAGACGCACAAGCCTCACTTGACAAAGATTCCAAGGTTTGTGCATCTGAGCCTATGACATGACAGGATGAGGACTCTGCTTTGTTTTGCATCATTGGCAATGCATTTGACTCCTCGGTTGCCCCTCCAGTTAGCTGTTTATCATACCTCTAGCCTTTTAAACAGCACAGGCAGCTTCCAGAATATAGTTTCTCTGAAAAGTGCCTGGTGGCATCTGAAGTCAGTATGTTAGAACAGCTTGAAGAAACCTATGGCTTTCTTGCTGTTATGGGCTATCACACCGTCCTATTTCTTGTTACAAATGTGCCTGGAATGCTTTAAATCTACAGTACCAGGTCTTTATTTCACCTGATAGAGCATAGTTAAACTTTACTCCGACTTTTGTGCTGTTTATGTATTGGGAGGGTTAGAATACAATTTTGCATTCTATCTGCAATTTCAAGTTAGACTCATTTTTTCCCGTTTACCCTGCCTCTGTGTGTCCAAAGCTAGAGGGGGTGGAGAGGCAAACTGTGGAGTTTGACAAAAAGAAACTGTGGAGTTTGTCTAGATAAGACCAATGTGATGTTGCCCCCACCCGGATACTCCGTCCCCTACATGGGCATTGAATGAGACGCTTGCTTCTTTAACCTGAAAAAGAGAAGAGCGAAGCAAAATTGTTAGTTCCTTACTCCAGTTTCCACCACTAATGTACCTGCCTGGGACTGTTTGCATGATAAATGATGTGTCCTGGAACCTGTAATCATTTATAAAGGTGAATATCAGTAGAAATATTTTAATTGGCTAAGGGCAGTTTGTCACCAGGCTACCTATCTATGAGGAGGAGAAAATCCCAGAAAATGTTTGACATTTGTAGTAACTATAGTTGACCTTTGAACAATGCAGGGATTAGGGGCTCCGACCTTTCACCCCCATGCAGTTGAAAATCCACATATAACTTTTGACTCCCCCCAAAATTTAACTACTAATAGCCTACTGTTGACCGAAAGCCTTATTATTAACGTAAACAGTCAATCAATGTATATTTTGTATGTTACGTGTAGTATATACTGTATTCTTAAACAATAAAGATGTTATTAAGAAAATCAGGAAGAGAAAATACATTTACAGTACTGTACTGAAAAAAATCTGCATATAAGTGGACCAGCACAGTTCAAACCTGTGTTGTTCAAGGATCAACTGTAGTTTTTTAAGCACGTGGGGGTGGAGGGGTGGGGGAAGCACAGTCCTAGACTGGTGATGAGTTCCAGGGAGCGCAGCAGGACACCTGGTTGTTTTCACCACCCTCTGCTGTGGTGACATGCATGCAGACCCGCCTCATGTGGCTGGCAGACACAATCTTTTCTCTTGGGTAGAGCACTGTTTCTGCTCGACGGAAGGACCTTGTCCTCAATTCTTCTGTACCAGCCTTCTCCAGTCAGATTGTTGTTGTCACCACTGTGACCATTATGTCTTTACCTTGTTTCCAGTAGGACAGATGTGAATGGGTTCTTTTTCCTTGGGCTCACTTACACAAGGTTATGCTCTTCTGTCTTTATCTGTTCTCTTCTGCCTTTCTCTTGCAAGGAACCTTTTCCTATTGAAATCTTGATTTGCATGCCGTTACTTAAATACTTGGTTCTGCCATTTTTGATGGTAGGTATGGTGTTGGGGGGAACTGAGTGGGAGTGGGAATTTGGTGGCAGGCAGGGCATCCCCACTCCCATATCGAAGGGGGTGTGTGTGACCATTCTACTCAAGAATAAAGCCTTGGCCTCTATAACTTATTCAGAGCACCCTTACGTTGGGTCTGCTGGCATATGAAGGTGTCCTCACCATGGCTGTTTTGCAGATCCTACAGATGTCTGAACTCTCGGGAGCAAGCCTTAAGAAGGGTTCACTTGTCTTTCTTGCCTAGGAGCTGAGGGCATCCTGTATATGGACCTGCAAATTACTGCTTTATTGGGTTTTCACTTAACTGCTTTCATTTGCTTGCTCTTTTTTCCGTGAAATCTTGAGTTAGTCAAAGATCTTAAAATTTCAAAGCTGGAGGGAACCTTAGTCCAGCTCCCTCAGTTTACAAGTAAAAAACAAACCGTGGCTGTGAGAAGTTGTAGCTTTGCCAGGGCCTCCCAGCCAGGATACCAGTTTGATTTTTGTTATATAGCTGAGTAGTACTGTTACCTTGACTTCTGGATTTCAAAGCATTCTATGACTCAACTGTTTAAGGGAATTGTAAGGCCTCACTGCACCTCAATAGATAATTCTAGGTACCATCCTGGTAGTTATAGACCAGCTGTAAAAAGACTTGGTTGGTGTTGCCCTTCCTCTGGGTTTAATTACATGAGTAATTGTTTGTGTGAATAGTCTCTAAGTTGTGTACTCTACGCTTTTTTAGTCTTGAGGTAAAAGTGCTGCTCTTGGGCCAGCAAGCTAACCAGAGATTAGCTAATATGGGGCAGTTTAGATTTTAACAAGGAAATGATGTTATCTTGATGAAAAATGTAATGACAAAAGTCTTCTTTTGAATGTATTCAAAAGCAAGAGAGAAACTGTCACACTAATAACTTAGTTTGTTGAGCATTGTGGTTTAACTGACCTGAGAGGCTTAAAAGTGATCTCTCTGGAACAGTCTTGCATATATTGGAGGAGGGCTTTGGATCTCCCAGGGCGTTTGGTTTCTGTTGGTGCTGCTTCCCGCCCCCCTCAGGTTTAAAGCTCCTCTAAGTGATGTTATAGCAGCTCATTTCAAATTCAGCTGCTTGGAAAAAAAGGGAGACTTTGCCTCTGGTTTTCATGTGTTCTTTTTGGGATGACATTTTGATGTTGCGTGTTCTCTTGAACATGTTTTCTCTCCCTGGGTATTTCTGTATGACATAGTGCAAGAAATACCAGGGATCACCACTAACAGTATGCATTATAGTGTCAAAGTGTCCCTCAGAGGTGACAAGACTTGTGATAGTGTCAATTCTAACACACATGAATCTTTATTTTAGGACTGTGTGTTATGTGCTAGTAATTTGCGGTTTATCCTTTGTTTCTTAGTAGGTAAGCTGGGAAATAGCATAGTACTTTGTCTATATGTTTATCTTCAAAATGTCCCAAATAGCCCTGGGAAAAAGGTCGTGCAGCACAATGGGGGCTTTCAACTTACGATTTTCTTTGTTTTAGGCTCCATAAAAATACAGACTCACCAGTTCCTGCTTTGATGTGACATGTGACTCCCCAGAATACATCTTGCTTCTGTAGACCAGCTCCAACAGGATTCCATGGTAGCTGGAATGTTAGGGCTCAGGTAAGTAACCTTCCTTTTTTTTTTTTTAGTATATGTCCTGGTTTGGCCATCTGTTTTTAAAAAAAAAAATAAAAAGGAAAAAAAACAAGATGTACTACTCTTGGACAGTATAAAAGTACCCCAAAGACTAAAGATATAACTGTGCCAAACTGTGCCATATAATAAAAAAAAGTCACTTCCCTGAGCCCTGAAAGGTCAGTTTGGGTAGGGTTACATGGTAGCCTCAGTGTGATCTGGGGGCGGGCGTCAGATTAGAGCCGGAACTGGTGATCTGCAACTTCAGTTCACCTTGAAGCAGGTCAGCTGAGCTGAGAGCGCTTTGACTGAGCTCTTCACCTGCCACTGCTGCTGTTGCCTAGCGGTCTTCAGCATGGTGCTTTGTTTGCTTTGGTTTTGTGTAAATGACTTCCTGGTCAATGTTAGTGAGCAGTGGTAAAACATTTTCAGATATGGGAACTGGTGTGTGGTCCCTAGAAGGATGGCTTCCTGAAAGCTGTCGTAGAACAGCAGAGCCTATGGCTAATGGCTGTGCTTGCTACTCTCCTCCCACGGGAACTAAAGAGAACACCCAGACACAGGTCTGGCTCTTGGAACTCTGGAGCAGAACAAATGCCTTTTGAAAAGCTGAGGATCCAAGCCATATGATGTCTGACACTCAGGTGCTCTATAAGCCACACTCTTGACTACTTTGGTGCCATTGTGTGGACTTTAATTTTGTAAAAATGAGCGATTTCTTTAATTTCCCAACTGTCAGGCTCAATATCTCAAGCTTTTTTAAAATCAGTGGTCACTCCACATTTGATGTTTTGACACCTGGATTTCAAACATTCCATGGGGTAGGGCAGAATGTACTAATTGAATTTTTCCATTCCTTTTCCTAAGAAAAAAGTGTGAGTTTACACATATGCTGCCATTGTGATTCCAGCTGAGACCCCCCCCCCCAAGTAGCACTTTGTTGTGTGTCTGGTGGTTTCTGACACCTCAGTCTAAAGCTTTGTGGACATCTATAACATAGCCTATTAGGGGAAGGTGAAAGGGGCAGGGTTTGGGTAAAGGAGAATAGAAGGTGTGGAAGGAAGTGAAGAGCATTGTACTGTCTCCAAGTCCCAAATTTGGTTCCAGTCCTGGTCCTGTGACTCAAAGTGTCATTTCTCCTTTTTGCTGCAGGGTGTACTCTGGGCCCTGCTGACAGGACGTTCTTTGTACACCACGTATTTATGCTGGTGGGAGTTGTGTGGCTGGTGCTTTGTGCATTGTCTCAGAAAGTGTGTGGACTAAATGTAATATGGGCAGTGAATGGGTCTCTTCTGGTAGATGTTAGGCCTGGGGGTGGCTTATGTTTTTAATAGTCTTTTTCTCAGATTATGAATGGATTTTATGAAACAGGCAATGGTCACTCTATATAGTTTCTTCTAAGAAATGTAGAAAGAAAGAGATGTTTAAAAACATTATTACTTATGAGTGGAAAAGACACAGCCATTTGAGCTTCAAGAAAGTTTGAAGGGAATTCTCCAAGGATAGAGCTTGTCTTTATTAGATTAAGCGTTTGATATCTTACTATTTTTCTTCTTTTCCTTTTTTTTAAGAAATTATAAAAATAATGCATGCTTTAATAGAAAACAAACCATTCTAAAGTGTACTATGTAAAAAGATGAAAGTTCCCCTTACTCTCCGTGCTCACTACCCAGAGTAACCACTATTAATGTAGATCCTTCTTAATCTTCTTAGGCCAAACAAATATGTACATTCTGTGTTTTTAACAAAATGAGGATGATATTATACATATTCTTCATTTGTCCTTGTGATATGTTCTCTCTGCCTCATTTCTGTTAAATGGCAGTGTGATCTGCTGCTGACTTAGTGTCATGCATTGTCCCCCCTATTGGCTTTCCCAGTGGTTCGCTATTAAAGATACTACTGGATTGAACTTCCTCATGTGCCAGTCTTTTTGAAGAACAGCTGCCTAGACTTGGAGTTGCTGATGGGTACCACCACATTGCCTTCCAAAATGGCTGTCTCAGTTCCCATGACAGTCTGAGAAAGTGCCACTTCCCATACCCTCCCAGAATTGGATGCCCATCTTTAAATTTGTGCTCTTTGGGTTACTACTAAGGCTGAACCTCAGTAATCATCAGCCATTTGTATTTGGTCTTTGTGAATTGCCTGCCTGTTGGTGTTCTGCATTCATTCTTTCATCAGGATATTTGTTTTTTAAGTTGATTTGTAACAACTTGTAATGTATTAAGGATGCTCTTTGTCATCATGCAGATATTTTTCCTACCTTGTTGTATATCTTTTGATTCTCCTTGTCTTTTGATACATAAAATTTCTTTTAGGATTTTTTTCTTTTGCTTTTATACTTAGAAAGTCCTTTGCTACCTTAAGAACATGTCAGTATTCATCTATATATTTTTCTTCTTAAAAAAACTTGATGTACTATATTGATATATACAAAACAATCTTATAGGTAAGTTGTCCATTTGTGTCACGGCCATTTGGTGATTCAATCATCTGGTCTTAACCTTTATCATATGTTGACTTCAAATAAGCAAAGCATCTCTTACTTTTTTCTTTCTGAAGTTTTTCTTTGTGAGACTTGATGGCAAGCTGGTCAGCATATAATCATCTATTCATTCACCCAACAAGTACTTGAGCCCCGGATTCAAGGCAGGGGCAATGTTGGGCCCTGCAAGTGCTGCATTCTCCTCCACTTGGGGCAGGGCTACAGAGGTTGCAGTACCAGTGGCAATGGCTACAGTGCTCATTCCAGAAGACTCAAGAAAATAGTGGATCTTCACAAAGTAGGTTTTGGATAAACTAGAAGGAATCCAGAGGGTGCGTGCATCTGCGCGTGTGTGTGTGTTTTAGATTCTGACACAGAAGTGAGAGCCTAGGGTAGACTGCAACATAAGCATCGTTTGTTTCCTAACTCATGTAATTGCAGGCTGATTTTTGTCTTGAATTATGATGAGGGCTTTTTGCTGTTGAAACAGTTCTATATTCAGCTGGCTCGGTTGTGATGGAATAAAAGTTGTGTACTGATAAAAATGGTAATTTTCTTCCATGATGATTTTGAAGCATTTCTATAATAGCTCATAAAAATAAAGGCAGGCTTTTGGTGAATATATTCTTAGGGAAAAAGTAATTTTTTGCAACTTGCATCATTTAAATCTAATAAATAACCTTCAAACTGAAGTGGAATCCTGATTTGGATTGAAAAATATTTTTTACTTAGAGAAAGGATAGAAATGACTTATGTCATTTTTTGTATAAGCCTGGGTTTTTTAATGAATTTTTAAAAATAGGTACATAGTACAGAGTGAAAAAGCTTTCTGTATAAGCCTGGGTTTTTTAATGAATTTTTAAAAATAGGTACATAGTACAGAGTGAAAAAGGTTGTGTAAGAGGTTATATGGTTAAAGAGCTCCTTGCCATCCTGTCCCCAAATATCCATTTATCTCCCTGGAGGAAGCCATCATTACCAGTTTCTTATTAGTGTGTGTGTGTGTGTGTGTGTGTCTGCGTGCGCGCGCACATGTACCTGGGTGTAATTTTTAAATTGTGGTAAAATATACATAACATAAAATTTAGCATTTTAGCCATTTTTAAATGTACACTTCTGTGACATTAAGTACATTCTTGTACAACTGTCCCCATTATGTGTCTCCAGAACCCTTTTCATCTTACAAAACTGAAACCATCTCCGTTAAACCCTAACTCCCTATCCCCCCTCCCCCACTTGGCATCTACCCTTCTACTTTCTGTTTCTATGAAATTGACTATTCTAGATACCTCATATTATTATTTATTTTATAATTGTGTTTATATATTTTGTGGGCATATACACAAACAAGGGTGGGTGTGCATTTTTACACAAATGGTAAAACACTTTGCACATTTTCCAAAATTTACTGCTTTTAGTTAATGTATCTTGGAGATTGATATCAGTTTCTCTAGAGCCATATCATTCTTTTTAAGGGTTGTAAAAGAAATTCCTGGATGTGGGACTTGCTGGGTCAAAGGGTATATGCATTTTAAACTTGGAGAGATATTGCTAAATCAAGGGTGGCCTGTTAATCGCATAGTTTTAAAGAAAAGATGATATATAAATAGATGAGCACACAAATTTATGGCTGCAGTGCTATTTGTAGAGACTAGAGAGCCGTTAATTAGGCTAGGAAGAAATCATTTTTAGCAGTTAGCGCTAGAAAGCAAAACTTCAGAAACTTCCCTTTCATCAGATGTGACCTCATGTGAGCAGAGCCTGTGAGGCAGGACCCTGTACTTGACAAGAGGAACTTCAGCCAGTTCTCATTTGTGAATTTTGAAGAAAATGGAGCATTTTTATTTTGGTACTAAATTGCAGTGGCTCCTTGGGACTCAGAGTTGAAAAGTCTCCTGAAGCTGCTGGACCTTCTGTCTTATTTGTATTGTAATATGCATAAGGAATATCCTGGAAGTATTCAGGACCAAATTGCTGTTGCTTCATTTCTCTTTGATTCTTGTACTCTTTATAGAGCAATATTTGACTAATTTACCCTATACCAATTTAGCATATATTATGTGTCATTTACTGTCTAGATGCTATGGATTACTCTCAGCTATCTTCTGATCTAAAGGAAGATACAGATAGGCAAACAGACTGTTACTTTACAAGGGGCCAAATGCTGTGATGGAAGAGTACTGACCACTAAGGGAGCATATAAATGTTAGAGGGGTCCTGCCTAGACTTGGAAGTGAGGTCAGGGAGGAGACTTCTTTGAAAAGTGACCTCCAAGACCTGAACGATAAGGCAACATTAGCTAGTCCAGGAGAAGGGTAGAGTGTGCCGGTAGGAAATCAGACACACCACACCAGCTGTGCCAAACAGGCTCTGCTTTCTTTCTAAGTCGCATCATATTCTGGGATGTTCTGAGCCCCAAAAGGCAAAGTGAGGAGCTCTGGCCATCCATCCTGTCCCCTTTCCATCACGCAGTGCTCTGAAGCCCATCTGCCCTGAGCTGACTTCCACCCACCTATCAGGTCCCCAGGGCTCCCGCTTCAGGTCTTTTTGTGGAACCTTCCTTCCCTCCCTTTCTGCCCCAGGAGACGCATGAGAAGAGGGCTTCCCCTTCTCTAAGACACTTCATTCTCTCATACTCCATACTGAGAAGAGGGCAGGAGCTTGGGTGGTGTGAGAGTCAACTCTGGTGCCGAACTCACTGCTTAGGTCTGCTAATTTTATTGATTTTTTTACCAAGATTTTCATGGTGAAGGAAGCAGTGCATAAGCAGGCTCACTCTCTTGTCGAGGACCAGGTCCACCCTGATGAGCCACCATGGATGGCACCACTGTAATCCCCACAAGCCTGGGCCCAGGAGGTTGAATCAGAGCCCTCTTTGCCCCTTCTCCTGCATGCCTATTTCTCTGCCCTCCCTTAGGCCATCCTGATCCTTCTGCCTTTGAGGTCTTGCCTTCCTGCAGTCCTCCTGGCCTCTTCACTCTGCTCATGTGTTAGCTTCTCAGGTGCTTTCTACTCGGACTTCAGAAATGTTAGCATTTTGCCCTATTCACATCATCCTCCTCCTGTGGAATTCCAACGTGTCAGGTCCAGTGAAATCCCAGGCCGTGGTTGCACTTGCTTATCCTGCCTCCCTGAGGTAGCCTGTCCCTCAGAGGTAAGGGGGAATACTCTCCATGTAAGCTTTATGCTGTGTTACACATAATAATATATAACATTCAAAACTGTTTTTACAAATACACAGAAAGGTTTCCTGCTCTGTGTAACATTCTTCAACTCATTCTTTTCACTCAGTACTTGGCTTTTGAGCTTGGTCCATGTCGTTCTGTACAGACCTTCATTCAACATGTCTGTTGTGCTGTAGAAACATCTTTACAACAGAAGCCCCACCAGAGCCCAGAGGGAGAATGGAATTTAGAGAAATGGGAATTGACATCTGGTTTATGTTTACATCCTTTGGTCCTATTAACCAAGAAGATATTTTTATTTCTTTGTTTGTGAAAGCTTTCTACAAAAAAGGCATCCATTTTCTAGATTTATTAATAGGGCAGTCCAAAGGTTTTATTTTTAGATTTGAAAGAAAGCAAAGAAGGCTTCTGAGATATGCACATTTCCCTTTGTTCCCATCTCCTTTGCAACATTCCACGTTGCTAAAACACGAACTTGAGCACTTTTAAGCATGAGCTGACTTTCTACATGTGGGTTATTTTTTAAAATGTTCAAGTATTTTGGTTTTTCTGGGACTTCTAGTGGTACTTAAGTTTTGACATTACTTTGATAAGTTATATTTTAAATTTGTCTATACATATTTCATAATATATTTTTAAAATATGAATTTCTCTGTGTTTTTTGTGTTTTGTGACCAGCAGAAGGTATCAGTCCATATTAAGTACTAATTTGCTCTAATATTTTCAGCTGTTTTTGGAATTACACTTGACAAAAAAAAAAAACAGACAAATGTCTGCAGTTGTGACAGTTTGTCTTTTTGTTCCGCTTAACTCCAGAATAAATAATTCTAGTGAATTTTTTTCTAGGCTCGTAAGAACATAGGAATGATTAAAGTCGTCATAATACTTAAGGAGTTAGGGAAAGTTGAAAGTCTTTTTTAAGTGGTTACCCAATTAAAAAAATGTGGCTTGTAAGCAACTGTCTAAAATTTCTTAGCTACTCTTCCAGGTTGTTTAAGACAAACAAAAATGTATTTATTGGGGTGCCTGGGTGACTCAGTTGTTAAGCGTCTGCCTTCGGCTCAGGTCGTGATCCTAGGGTCCTGGGATCGAGCCCCGCATCGGGCTCCCTGCTCGGTGGGAAGCCTGCTTCTCCCTCTCCCATTCCCTCTGCTTGTGTTCCCTCTCTCGCTGTCTCTCTCTCTCTGTCAAATAAATAAATAAAATCTTTTAAAAATGTATTTATTAAGCTGTTTATTTTTTAATTACACAAGTAAAACATCATTGTAGAAAATTCAGAAAATGCATATGGAAATCACTCTGGAAATTCCACCATGTGGCGAAAACCGCTGTTACTATTTGGTCTGTATCTTCCTAGACCAAGGGTTCTGACTCATGGTTGAAGATCCATGGGTTCTGTGACCTTGGATCGGAAAAATACTTCATCTTAATTTTCACTAACCTCTCGCTGAAAGTTCAGTTTTCCTTCAATGACAAATGTAGGCCACAGACCATGGTAGTATAAGGAGTACCTGTGACTTTGTCACCAATAGAGATGGAAGGTGCTTTCTTATCACATTACAGTTACAGATATTTTGGAAAAATCATTCGTCCTTGTCATGCTTCAAACCTAGGGTAGTTACCAGACCTAGTTATTTAATGGTTTCCTAAAGAAGCACGTATTACTCTAGCACCCATCTCAACATATGTCGTTAATTTCTATGCATTTAATTTTATGCATTTCAAAACATTCTTCTGAGGAGGGTTCCAGGGAGCCCAAAGGCTCCATGGCAGAAAAAGGTAAAGAACACCTATGTACATTATACCATGCAACTATAAACATCGGAGCAGTCAACACTTGAGTAGAATCCGTGCAAAGTGTAATTCAACTAAAGCTGTTTAAGGATACATCTCTTTAAGACTTTTTATTTTTAAGTAATCTCTGCACCCAATGTGGGGCTCAAATCCACAACCCCGTGATCAAGAGTCACATACTCCACTGACTGAGCCAGTCAGACTCCCCAAGAATACTTAATACCACATAAATTGCTTGGTAAATAGTAGTGTCAAAGTAATGTTTGTTGTTAGCATTTAAACATTCTTCTAGAGTCTTTCTTATGCACTCTTGTGCATACATACATACTGTTTTAAATAAATGGGATCATATAACATGTGCTGTTTTAACTTGCCTTCCTTCCTCAGTGATAGGTTGTAGATATCTACCCATGTCAGTAAAAATAGATTGATAACACCACCTTTCCCTAAGATAAAAAATAACTTAATTGCGTTTTCTTTTTTTTAAGATTTATTTATTTATTAGAGAAAGAGCAGGGGGAGGCACAGAGTGGGAGAGAGAATCCTGAAGCAGACTACCTGCTGAGTGCGGAGCCCAGTGTGAGACTCAATCCCAGGACCCTGAGATCATGACCTGAGCCAAAATCAAGAGTTGGCTGCTTTACCGACTGAGCCACCCAGGTGCCCCTTAATTGCATTTTCTAATTATAAAAATAATATCTGTTCAACAGAAAAAAATTTAGAAGATAAAGAGGAAAAGTAAGAATTGCCTATAAATGTGGCATCTACAGATAGATAACGTCTGGCTAATGTCTTTATACCGTCATTTTTTTGAGAGAGAGAGAGAACATGTGTGAGTTGGGGGAGAGAATCTTTTTTTTTTTTAAGATAGTTTAAAAATGTGTTTGTGAGAGAGTGAGCAAGGCACAAGCAGGGGAAGGGGCAGAGAGAGAGGGAGAAGCAGACTCCCCACTGAGTGGGGATCCTGACACCGGCTCGATCTCATGATTCTGAGATCATGACCTGAGCCAAAATCAAGAGTCGACATTCAACCGACAGCCATCCAGGCGCCCCTTTACACCATCATTTTTGATGACTACATGACATTTCATTGAGGTTTGTGCCTCAATTTAATTAGGGGCATATCCATTGATGATGTGTTTTCATTGCTCCGAGTGACAGGTAAGGCTGTATGCTGATGACCTGCATCTGCTGATGACCTATGCTCTGACCTGCATCTCTAGTCCCCCCCCCCCCCCCCCCGCGGTCTTGAGCCTCACATTGGATGGCCTCTTCAGTATTTCCACTTGAGTTGCTCATAGATGTTTCAAACTGAACAAGTCCCAAACAGTTCTCTTGCTTTTTCCCCCTTCAAATCTGCTTTTCCTCCTCTTTTTTATCCCAGTAAGTAACATCAATATCCTGTTACCAATTCAGAATTCTAGGAGTTATCCTTTGATTCTGCTTTTTCCCTTACCAGCAACTCCTGTGGGGATCTACATTCAAAATGTACCTCAGAGCCAACTACTTCTCACCATCTCTAATGCTAAGGCCTCAGTCTAAGCCACAAGTCACCTCTCAGTGGATGCAGCAGGACTTTGGATGACATTGAACAACTTCCTCACTGACACTCATGGAACACTACACATTTCATAGGACTATTTGTTATACTGACACTCAATTCTAAATGATGGGATTGTTCCACATTTAGTAACTTTTCATCTGGCCAATACAGTTCAGTTTAAGTACTGAATTCCTTGCTGCTCCAAGCTGAAGAATCTGCAGTTCGTCAGGCTGTCATCCAACCATTCCACGATGGAGTTAGGTGTCTACAGTACCTCAGGCACTGTAGTAGGCAGGCTGTAGGACGACTGAGACAGATTGGTACCTTCCCTGGTGGAACTTAAGTTTGGCGGGAGAGACAGACTTTAAATAATTGACAAGTAATTACGTAATTACAGCAGACTAAGTGCTCTGAAGGACAGGTGGGGGGGGGGCTGCTCACCATGATGATGAGTAATGGGGAAACAGTCCAGCTTGGAAGGGATAAGGAAACCTGTGCTAAGGAGGCAGTGTTGAAGCCGAAAATTGAGAGGTGAACAGAAGTGGGCAAGATGCAGAATGAGGGAGGGCTTTCCTAACTGAGAAGAGTATGTGTGAAGACCCTGAGCCTGGCAGGAGCTTAGCTGTCTGAGGCACTTAAGGAAGCCTTATGTGGCTGGAACAGAGATGGGGGGGTGGCCCTGATGTAGGGAGACAGGTTGATGGGCTAGGTGCAGGATTTTTCTTTAGATTTTATTTATTTTAGAGAGAGAGTGAGTGCGCTTAAGCAGGGGGAGGGGCAGAGGGAAAGGCAGAATCTCAAGCACACTGCACTGAGCAGAGCCCAGCACGGGGCTCCATCTCACAACCCTGAGATCATGACCTGAGTGGAAATCAAGAGTCAGATGCTTTGACCAACTTAGCTACACAGGCGCCCCAGTGTAGGATTTTTTATATTAATCTCAGAGCAGTAGGAAACTGTTGAAGGGTTAGGTTGTTTAGGGTTTGAGTTTTTATCAAAATATTACAACCACTCGATAACAATATAACTTGTCTCAGAACAGGTTATGGTGAAAACAACAGCCTACCCCTTCCTCTTCCTGTTCCACAACCCAGATATGACAGCTTTTAACTGTTTCTACTTTCAGTTTCTTTGATGGTTACCTTCGAAATTAAATCATATGCTTATACAGCTTTCTTGATTTACCAACTTTGGGGAATTATATTAAATAACTCCCTGAAATGAAACAGGATGGCTTAGCATACATCACCTCCAATGTTGAGACTCATATTCACATTTTCTCTTTAACTTCAGTGGTTCCTGTTCCATCAGCTTTAGTCCACATGGCACTTCCCCTCTGTTAAGGTGAGGATACTAATGGCCCTGCTTTTCTTCCCACCTTTTCCCCACTTTACCTCCTAAAAGCTACACTTGACCATATCAGTTCTTAAAATTGTTAATATTTGTGTTCTTCCCTACAACCACATCCAAGTGGTCATAGGTTAATTCTAAAGTTGAAAACCTGTCAACGTCGTTGACACTGTTACACATATGTAAGTATTGTTTACCCTGAGGCCAAGTCACAGATGCTAGGATTATATTTCCTTCTTTATAGGTTTGGAGTCACAGTTGCTAGACCATTCAAAGCAGAATGGGCAAGCAAGGTAAATTGGATCCTCTTTTCTTAGACTCCATCACCTGCTTAAAATCCTTGCCAGAGTTTAACCTGCTTCATATTTGGACCTTGGCTTTCTTGTACAGATCTTACCAATGTTTCTGATTGCCTTTTGCTCTTCTTTAATAGTATTCCCAGATCTTGTAAAATCTTTTCAGTTGTGCTGTTTATTTCCTACAGTTCTGTGTCATCATCTCCCCTTCCCCTCTCAGAGATTCCACTCAGAGCTCTCTGATCCCCTCCTGCAATGTGGACAAGTACTTGCTTTCTAAGGTTGTACACAGCTGCCACCTGGATCTTCCCTTCACTGAGCTCTTGAGTTGGGAACCACTGTTTCCCAGAAGCCATGTCTTTTACATGGCTTACTCCTTGTTTTCTGGAATACATTTTTAAATAACTTACCAAGATAGGGTGTGGGGTAGTAAACTGTAGTGGTCACTCCTGTTGCTTACCTATGTCCATTCCCTCTTTACCCATTCCTAACAGAACCCTGGTATAATTCACTTTCCTACCTTACTCCCACCACCAGCAAGGATCCTTAAGTCATTCTGCACACTGCATTCCCTTAGCAACTGTTACTGATCAAGGTTGGACCTATGGTCTCAGTTGGTTCACTCAGAATGAAGGGAAGGGCTTTGATGGTGTGTTCAGGGTAGACTATATTTCCCCCACTGGATGTAAATCAGGAAGTGCTGTTAGCAGTTCTGGTGTAGCCTCAGAATGAGGTACTGAGCCTCACTTAGTAGGAAGTGACAGCACCTTCTCACCAAGGATGGGGGAGCAGAGGGACAGGAGGAACCTGGGGCCTGCCCCAGCTTTGGGCTTCCAGTTATTTGAGAATATATTTTCTTACTGTGTAAGCCAGTTTGAGTTGGCTTTTCTGTTACCTGCAGCCAAAAGCATTGTAACAGACAAGTCTTCTGAGTCACTGCATGTCTGAAATGCTTCTCTTCTGCTCTTCTATTCTGTTGACTGAGCATAAGATTCCAAGTTGAAAATCATTTTTCCTCCTAACTTTGAAAGCACTGCTTCCATTGTCTTTTAGCATGCAAAGTCACTAATGGAAGAAACATCTGATGTCAATCTGATTGTGGTTCTTTTATAGGTTGCCTTCTTTTCTCTCTTCTTCCCTGGAAAATTTTTAGGATTTTTTTTCTTTTTCTTTGGTGTCTTGAAATTTCATGAGAATGTGTCTGGAGTTGTGTCTTTTTCACTCATCGTACTGGGGTCATTCAGTCAGAATACTTTTGTCTATTGTCAGCTCTTTTTTAAAAAATATGTTTCATTTTCCATTTTTTTATGGAGATTCCTTTCAGCTTAATTTTGGACTTCTTATATTGGTCCTCTGTCTCAGTCTTCTCATATTTTCCTTTTGTTTTCTTTCACTCTGAATTTTGGAAGATCTCCTAGACTCTATTTCCATCCCTTCTGTTAAATTCTTTATTTCAGCCAAATCTTTTTCTCTACTTACTGTGAAGCCTATGTGCCCACTGCCTAGATTGAACAATTGTTAACATTTTGACATATTTGCCTGGTCTGTTTGGATATGTGCATTTTTATATCTTTTTGGTGACCATTTGAAAGGAAATCACAGACATCATGACATTTCATCCCTAAGTACTTCAGCATACATCTCCTAAAAATAAGGATAATTTCCAATATAACACAATGCCCTGAGCACATCTACAAACATTGACAGTTCTCTAATGTTATCATCAGACAGCCATTCTAAATTCTGATTTCTCCCAAATGATTCTTACAGCTATTAGGGAAGAGGGGAACTAGAAAGCAATTAAGATTTATACCTTGCATCCCTTTTCTCTTTTAATAAGAAATCTCCCCACCTCCAGTCCACCTGGTGACAATTTTTGAAGCAAGCAGCCCAGTTGTTTTACAGAAGGCCCACATTCTACATGTGTCTCTTTTCCTGTTTACCCCTTGTAATTAATTATAAATGAGAGGTTAGACTTGAGGGCTTGCTTAGGTAACTATTTTGGGCAAGATTATTTTGTATTAGTATCAGATCAGGAGGAATATACCGGATAGTTCTGTGGCTCCTGATGCTACATTTTGCCATTTGGTTGAAGAAGCAGATGACTGCTGGATCTTTCCAGATGCAGATGCACAGTTTTCCTGTTGTAATTTGTAAGTAATATGTAGTATGATGCTTTGGCACGACACAAAGATTCTGTTTCCCAACAACTATTCATCTAATGATTTTAGCATTCATTGATGATCCTTGCTTGCCTCAATCTGTTATTTCATTGGGAGTTACAAAATGATGGATTTTCTAATTCTGTCATCTCTTCTACATTTAATACTGGCATTCTTCTGTAAAGAACTTTCCCTCGTCAAGTAAGGAGGATCTGTAATTCCCCCTAAAAAGACAGCATAAGTACTAAATCTTTGCCTTTAATTACTAAATTAATTACTAAATTTCAAGGGCGCCTGGGTGGCTCAGTGTTAAGCGTCTGCCTTCAGCTCAGGGCGGGATCCTGGAGTCCTGGGATCGAGCCCCGCATCGGGTTCCTCCCCTAGGAGCCTGCTTTTTCCTCTCCCACTCCCCCTGCTTGTGTTCCCTCTCTCACTGGCTGTCTTTCTCTTTGTCAAATAAATAAATAAAATCTTTAAAAAAAATTAATTACTAAATTCCAAAGTAAGGAGTTGGTGCAATAGTCACCCCCAGATTGTGGCAAACTATCTGCTGTTATGTTTTCACTTCTATGTCAGTATGGACTCATGGATTTTTATCTATTTAATGTTTTACAATTCAGCTACAGTCACTATTTTTTTTATCAAAGTATTCCACAGTTGGTCAGTGTGAGTCCCTTTATGCTGGCACCTATGTCCTCTTGGCATACTCTCATTGAGTAGTCTTTGAGTAATTTTTTTGCTTTCTGGCACAAGAAAGCATGTGTGCTTTTTCCATGTGTGCTTTTCCTGCCCCAAAACTGGTTCCAAGAGTTCTGGTTCCTTTTAGTGGAAAATGGTATTTAGGAGCCAAGATTTGGGTGCTAGGTGTGCTCATTCTTACTGGGGTGACATTTTGTCTAGGCTCTCTCAGTGGACAAAGCTAAAAAATATGCTGAGGGGCGCCTGGGTGCAGTCGTTAAGCATCTGCCTTCGGCTCAGGGCGTGATCCCAGCGTTCTGGGATTGAGTCCCACATCGGGCTTCTCTGCTGGGAGCCTGCTTCTTCCTCTCCCACTCCCCCTGCTTGTATTCCCTCTCTCGCTGGCTCTCTCTGTCAAATAAATAAATAAAATCTTTAAAAAAAATGCTGAAAAAAATTTTAAACTCATGTATACATAATGATGTCTTTAGTGGAAACTTAACATTTGAGGGCTTATCTTTAACTTTTATCAATTTATATGTTTTTCTTACACTGAAAATGTTGATTCTTTTTTTAAGATTGATTTATTTATTTTAGAGACAGAGTGCACAAGTGGGGGAGGGGCAGAGGGAAAGGGGAAGCAGACTCCCCACTGAGTGGGGGAGCCTGATGATGCAGGGCTCGATCCCAGGACCCTGAGATCATGACCTGAGCCAAAACCAAGAGTTGGACACTTAACCAACTGAGCCACCCAGGTGCCCCAAAGATGTTCATTCTTAATTAACATACTTTATTTGCTTTAATAATATACATAAAATAGTTATAAAATTATAATACCAATACTACTAACCTGCAGTCTCAGTGGTTGAAAAATCACAGGACAGAGTTCACAGCAACCACAGCAGCTGGAAACCAGGAGTAGAAATCCTGTAAAGCAGATAGCCACAGGCAGGGGACCCAAATTCTTCTTATAAACTTGGCTAAAGTCAGCTAATGCAAAAGAAATGAACAGAGATTTCAGATGCTGCCTACCATAGGGAAGACAGTTTGGAGTTTGAATTCTACCAAGTTGCCTGCTAAAATAAATTGATACTCTTTATTGGAACATAACAGAACCCAAAGTCTGACAGTGTATCTTTCACAATGTCTGGACATTTGAAAAAATAGGAAAATGTGACTTTTACTCAGGGGCAGGGGTAAGCGAATTTTTTTTCTGTACATAGTAACTATTTTAGGCTTTGCTGGCCATATAGTCTCTGTCACAACTACACAACTCTGCTGTTGTAGTGTGAAAGCAGCCTATAAATGAGTAGGCATGATTGCATTCCAATAGAATTTTATTTACAAAGATAGTCAGTGGGTCACATTGGGCCTGTGGGTCACATTGAGCCTGCAGGTCATACTTTGCCCATCCCTGTTCAAGAGAAAAGGCAATCAATGGCAACCTACCCCAAAATGACCCAAGTGTTGGAATTATAAGAGAAGGATTTTTTTTTATCTGACAGAGCATAAGCAGGGGGAGTGGCAGAGGGAGAAGCAGGCTCCCCACTGAGCAGGGAGCCCGATGTGGGGCTCAATCCCAGGACCCTGGGATCACAACCCGAGCTGAAGGCAGACGTTTAACTGACTGAGCCACCCAGGTGCCCCGCAGAGAAGGATTTTAAAGCAGCTGTTGTAACTGTGATCAAGGATGTAAAAGAAAATACGCTCATAATGAAAGCAGGAATCAGTAGTCCTAAATCCACTCATATAGATAATTACATTAAATGAAAATGGATTAGACATTTCAGTTAAATGGCAGAGACTATGGGTTGGATTAAAAATTAAGGCCCAGGGTATCTGGGTGGCTCAGTTGGTTAAAAGTGTCTGACTCTTGATCTCAGCTTAGGTCTTGATCTCAAGGTCATGAGTTCAAGTCCCAAGTTGGGCTCTGTAGTGGGTGAGCAGCCTACTTAAAAAAAAATCAAGGCCCAACTATATGTTGTCTATAAGAGAAACAGTTTTAATATAAAGACACCATTAGGTGGAAAATAGAAGTATGGGAAAAGGTATAGTGTGGAAACAGTAAGTGTAGGAAAGCTGGAGTAGCAATACTAAAACCAAAAAAAAAAAAAAAAAGCAAACTTCAAAACAAAGGATATTACCAGAGATAGAGACACACTTCATAATGAGAGAAGGGTCAGTTCATCAGAAAGACATTAACAGTCACAAATATGTAAGTGCCTAATTACAAAGCTGCAAAATACATGAAGAAAAATTGGCAAAATTAGAGAAATAGACAAATTTGTAATCATACTTGGCAATTTTAATACTCTTGGTAATTGTTAGAACTAGACAAAAAATCAGGATGTAGATCTGAACATTACCAGTCACATTGACTTAATTGACATTTATAGAATAACACTCAACAATTGCAGAACACATTCTTTTCCAATGTACATAATTACAGTTCAACAGTGTTATCATTTTGCTGGACCATAACACGAGTCTCAATAAATTTCAGAAGTTTCAGTTATGTTCTTTGGTCAGAATGGGATTAAATTAGAAATCATAACAATAAGATCTAGAAGAAGAACCCCAACTGTTTAAAAAATAATACACTTCTGAATAGCCCATGGGTCAAAGAAGAAGTCAAAAGAAAAATTAGAAAAGATTTCAAGCAATAATGAATTATCATGAAAATAAAACGTATTAAGATTTGTAAGATGCAGCTAAAGGGGTACTCAGAGGGAAATTTATAACTTTTTTTTTTTTTATGTGACAGAGAGACAGCCAGCGAGAGAGGGAACACAGCAGGGGAGAGGGAGAGGAAGAAGCAGGCTCTCAGCCGAGGAGCCCGATGTGGGACTCGATCCCGGAACGCCAGCATCATGCCCTGAGCCGAAGGCAGATGCTTAACGACTGCGCTACCCAGGCGCCCCTGAAATTTGTAACTTTAAATGCATTTATTAGAAAAGAAGAAAGGTGTGGGACACCTGGGTGGCTCGGTTGGTTAAGTGTCTGCCTTCAGCTCAGGTCATGACCCCGGGGTCCTGGGATCGGGTCCGACATCGGTCTCCTTGCTCAGTGGGGAGCTTGCTTCTCCCTCTGCCTGCTGCTTCCGCTGCTTGTGCTCTCTCTCTCTCACTCTCTGACAAATAAAATCTTTTTTAAAAATGTGATTTAACATTCAAAAACCACTCTGTAATTCACTATATTAAGAGAATAAAGGAGGGGCCACCTGGGTGGCTCAATTTGTTAAGTGGCCAGCTCTTGATTTCAGCTCAGGTCATGATCTCAGGGTCGTGAGACCGAGCCCCACATTGAGCTCCACACTGAGCGTGGAGTCTGCTTGTCCCTGTCCTTCCTCCTCTGCCCCCCCACCCCGCTTGTGCGTGCACAAACACATGCTCTCTCTCTCTCAAATAAATAAATAAATCTTTTTAAAAAGAGAATAAAGGAGAAACAATTATCTCAATAAACAGAAAAAGCATTTGATAAAATTCATTGCCCATTCATAATAGAAACTCACCAGATTAGGAATGGAAGGGAAATTCCTCATTTGATACAATACATTTAAGAAAGCTATAGATAAACTGTATTTAATAGTAAAATACTGAACATGTTACCCCTAAAATCGAAAAAGGCAAAGGTGTCCACTCTTATTACTTATGTTCAGTATTGTACTAGAGGTTTTAGCTAGTATGATAAGGGAAGAAAAGATCAAAAGCATTAATGTTAAAAAGAGATAAAACTGTTTCTTTTCAAAGGTAATGTAGAAAAGTTGAGAATCTATAAAAGAAAAACAAAAACTAAAAAGTGAATTCAAGGTCTCAGGACAAAAGGTCAGTTATACAAAAATTAATTGAAAAATAAAATTTATAATGCAGTATGGTTAGGAATAATTTAATGAAAAATGTACAAGGTCTGTACACTGAAACTGAAAACATTGTTATAAGAAATTAATGACCTAAATAAATAGAACGATATACCATGTTCATGGATTGAAAGACTGATTTTTACGGTGTTAGTTCCCCAATATTGATCTGTAGATTAGACATAATTCCAATCATAACTACAGGCTTTTTGTAGAAGTTGACAAGCAGATTCTAAAATGTATATGGAAATGCAACGTACTAGAACATTCAAAGCAATCTTGAAGAACAACAAAATTGGAACATTTACCCTACCTGACTTTGACTTACTATAAATCTACAGTAATCAAGACTGCTTGGTACTTGCATAAGGATAAACATGTATTTCAGTGGAGTAGAATAGAGAGCCCAGGAATCAACCAAAGTTATATGATCATTCTTTTTTTTTGTTTGAGAGAGAGAACAAGAAGAGGGGGTTGGAGAGGGAGAGCGAGAATCTGAAGCAGGCTCCATGCCTGGTAGATAGCTTGATGTGGAGCTTGGTCTCACAACCCTGAGATCATGACCTGAGCCGAAATCAAGAGTTGGATGCTTAACCAGCTGAGCCATCCGGGTGCCCCAATGATCCTTTTATTTTTAAGAGGCACCAGAGCAGTTCAGTGGGAGAAAGGACAGCCTTTTCACCAGATGGTTCTGGATGATAGCAAATGATGTTTAAATCAGACAAAAATGAACCTTGACCCTATCCATGTTAGTTTTCTAGAGCTGCTGTAACAAAATACCACAAACTGGGTAGCTTCAAACTCATGGTGTCAGCAGGGCCATGGACCCTCTGAAACCTGTAGAGAAATGCTTCCTTGCCTCTTACCAACTTCTGGTGGTTTGCTGGCAATCTTTGATGTTCCTTGACTTGCATCTGCATAACTGCAGTGTCTCCCTTCCTTATCACATGGTGTTGTCCTCATGTGTCTGTGCCTTCACATAGCTGTCTTCTGATAACAACACCAGTCATAGTGGATTAGGGGTCCACCCTATTCTAGGATAACCTCATCATAACTAATTACATCTGCAACGACCCTATTTCCAAATAAGGTCACATTCTGAGGTACTGGGGTTAGGAAACTTAAACATTAAAATTTAGAACTTTTGCCCTTCAAGGGGTACCCATTAAGAAAATGAAAAGACAAATCACTGAGAAAATAGTTCAGACAAGTCATAGAGAAAATAGAAAGTCATATATTTGACAAAGGACTTGTATTTAGAATATATAAAGAACTCACAGTTCAAAAATAAAAAGGGGAAGAGATTTTAATAGATACTTCACAAAGGAAGGCAGCTGATTACCCATCAGAGAAATGCAGATTAAAACCACAATGAAATACCACTACACACCCACCAGAATGGCCAGAATTGAAAATTGACAATACCAAATGTTGATGAGGATGTTGAGTATGACTGAATGAGAAATGGTACCAGGGAACTTCTGTGGCCATAGTGATGTTTTCTGTTTTAATAGAGGTTTGGCTTATACAGATGCATGCACTTGACAGAACTCATCAGATGATACACTTAAAAGATTTGTCATTTCACTAGAGGTAAATTTTACCTAAAAAAAATGATAATGAGTTTTCAGCTCTAGTTAATGATATGCATGCCAAAGTATTTGGGTGTACTGGTGTGTAAACTTCGAAATGCATCAAAAATAAGATGGATTGCTGGATAAATGAATGATGTAAACAGCGGCAGAGTCTAGGTGATGGGTATGTGAGTGTTCTTTGTGCAGTTTGCTCAAATTTTCTGTATGTTTAAACTTTATAATATGTTGGGGGGAAGTCATTTGAAATAGTTCTTTTCTGTGTGGTTATGTTACTGATTTGATATACAGCTAAGTTTATTTTCAGCGTTGTTTGCTTTTTTTCTCTATTTTTGAAATATGTAAAGTATTTAATGGTTCAAAAGTCAACCTTAATTTAATATGGGGAATTGCTACTTCACTGAATCTTGTTTAGTTATGATCATAGAATAATAAGTTACGACTGTAATAGTGATTCTTTATATTAACGGCTTATATGCCCACACTTTATGTACACATGAGCAGCATTGAAATGCAAGATGATGTCTGTTGAATCTAGTATAACAGACTTGAATTTTTTTAAGCCAACCCTATATAAGAAATATATACTCAGAAGTCACATTTCTGTTTCTACCCCCCCTTGGTCCCCTTATAGGTGATCATTTTATTAGTTTTTTGCTCATCCTTCTAGTGTTTCCTCCTACAAAGATAAGCCAATAGACATGTATTCTTATTTCTCCTTCTTCCTTACATAGAAAATTAGCATGATGGATATGTTTCACATTTGTTTTTAGTTTGTTTTCACTTGGTCTATCCTGGAGATTGTTCCCTATCAGTGTAGATTCCCTCCTTTTTTGTGGCAGTATGGAGTTTTCTCTTCCTCATTCTTTTTGTTCCTGCTGCATAGACCCTTGTTGTATAGATGAACTGTGCTTTACTTGAGCAGCTCTCTATGGATGGACATTTGGATCCTTTTCAGCCTTTTCCTATTATAAATAATGCCACACTGTTGTTTTGTATTTGTAGCTAATCCATTTTTAATCTCTGAACTCTTTTATTGTCTGTTTCTTTCTTGTTTGTGGATACTTCTTTTCTGGTTTTATAGCTATATTGTCCTCTAGAATTTTTCCCAGAATATTGTATTTCCTTTAGGGACAGAATTGGTCTCCCTTCCATGTTGCTGGATCTCTTCCTCTAGCCCAGGGGAGCCATTCAGGTTGGGAACAAGAGGCCTGGGTAGCTGGCACACTGCCTCTGCTCTGGTGGAGTCCCCCACTTTCTGCGGGGTCTCTCTCACAAGAGAGATTTGGAATAGGAGTTCCGTGGGGGGCAGGGCAGATTAACCAGAGTTGGTTTTGCAGGGTAAGCAGATAGGAGTCAGTCCTCATGCCATGGACCCTCAGAGGCCAGGTAGAGATGGGTTTCACGGGCTGCTGTCAGCCGTACCAGGAGCCTTGCTGGGAGGAAGGGAAAGTTCCAGCCCTTTCTGGAATTTAGAAAAGACCCCTTGGTTTCTTGCCCATGGGAGAAAGTAGCACTTTGCCGTTGAAAGGGTGCCACTGATCAGCCCCAGTATCATTAGCCTCACATGGGAGCTTTCTGGAAGTGCCCTGCCCCAACCTTCTGGATCACAATCTGATGCTCAGCAAGCCCCCCAAGTGATCCATGTGTATGAGAGTTGAAGGGCACTGCTTGTCCCTGGTCTCCTCTGAGAGCCTCTTTGGGGTTCTAGCCGGCACACGATTCTAACTCCCATCTCCTTTGTAGTACATTCTACTCTGTTCCATTAGTCAACATATTCCTCCTACTTCTGGCATCTAGAAATTTGTGAAATGTATCTGTTCAGAAGTCCCCTCCTGCTATCATCTCTGTTGGAGGTTTCTTCCTCTTTATACATCTGTACTTTGTTTCTTCAAGGTTTGAAGGGCTAGGTAGCAAATGCGTGTATATAGTTTATTGTCTAATGAAGGATTTTAAGCAGGGACCTAGCTGTAATGTGGTGAACTTAATCAGAGGTAATGGAGACCGAAGCCAGATTGGAGTGAGTGGGAGATAAGGGAGTAGAGACCAGGTATAGACAACTCTTTTTGAGAAGTTGTGCTGTGATGACCAGAGAAATGAGAGTAGGGTCGAGGGCGATGGCGTTGCAGAGGGTCTTTTTCAGGTGGGTGGCTATGAGAGCATGTTTGTGTGAGGAGGAGGAGGAGGAGGAGGAGGACACAGAGCCCTAGAAAAGCAGAGTCCTTGCATGGAGAGTGGCCATTGGAGGCTGGACTTTGGGTGGGAACTTCCTCTTTGGTAAGGGTGGGGAGGGTAGAAGTCACATGGATCCTTACTTTTTTTTTAAGGTTTTATTTATTTGTCAGAGGGAGAGAGAGCACAAGCAGAGGTAGTGGCAGGCAGAGGGAGAACCAGACTCCGCACTGATCAGGGAGTCCAATGCAGGACTCGATCCCAGGACCCTAGGATCATGAACTGAGCCAAAAGCAGATGCTTCATGACTGAGCCACCCAGGTGTCCCGAAGTCACATGGATCCTTGGTTAAGGTTCAGTAGTCTAGTGAGAATTAGAGCTCACACAGTGCTGGAGGCCAGAGGTCTAAAATTCAGGTGTCACAGGGCCCCACTCCTTCCAGAGGCTCTAGTGGAGGATGCTTTCTCTTCCAGTGGTTGACAGCTGTCTGGCAGTCCTAGATGTTCCTTGGCTTGTGGTCACATCACTGCAGCTGGTTCTTCCATCTGCACTTGGCTTCTCACCCTGATCCAAGAGGAGCTCATCTTTAGATCTTTCACTTAACCACATCTGCAAAGACCTTTTTCCCAGATAAGGTCACGATCAGGGGTCCAGGGGTTAAGGTGTGTATATACCTTTTTGTGGCCACCATTGAACCCACTATCCATCACAAGGGCAGAAGGGCCCAGGGAAAGCCAGGAGTCCCCACAGAACAGTTTTCAGTGGAATCCAGGCTATAGGCAGAGGGACAGTGGTCATTCAGTTTTATTTTGTGTAGCATGACCACAGTATTTTAGCTAACAGAGCTCTTGTGGTAGACTTAATGAGATGTTTATCTTCTCCTGAGTGATCTTCACACAGCATCCATGTAACTCCTGGCTTTCTGGCTGCCACAGTTTGGGAGCTATAACAGAACAGCCTTGTTATTCACTGGGAAGTTTGTGTAGTTAAAATCAAGGGTTCCTTTAAGTCTGTTCTCATACTCCTGTACCTTGCTCTGTGACTAGACGTGGAAATGAAACATGAAAAAGTGACTGGGGCACCTGGCTGGCTCAGTGGGTAGAACATGTGACTCTTGACCCTCGGGGTCATGAGTTCAAGCCCACGTTGGGCATAATGCTTATTTTTTTAAAAATGTGAAAATGCTTACAATTGTGCTCATTTAAAAAAACGACTTTTTAAAGGTGCGTATGCTCTGAACCATAGCCACAACTTTTTATTCTTTCCTAAGATCAGACCACTTTTACCGTAGCTGTAGCTGGTGCCAGAAAATGTAGCCCTAATCGTTTCCATCATCTGCAAAAGTAGAACTTCTCTATGTGTCCAGCTGAGTGCCTCCATAGCCAGCTTCAATAAGCCTTTGTCCTTGCAGGCACTCAGATGCCAGTGAAGGCTCCATCTGCTCCCTGGCCCGGTATCTGCTCCCTCCCTCGTATCCTCAAGTCATCTCCTTCCTGATGAGAATGGCATGGGCAGTCATCATAATTCCCTGGCATGCCACTTCCACAGCCTCACCACTTTCATGCTTTATCATACTCTGTTGTCGAAATTCAGTCTTCACCTGCCTCACAGCTGAATAGAGCCCCCTGACATCTCTGGCTAGCATACTACAATTCCCCAGTCTCTCCATGCCTCTCTCACCCTCCTCATCAGCCATCACACCGTCTCGCAGCTGATACCTCATGTCCTAGTTCCTGGAGAACAGGGAAGCAGTCCAAAGGGATCAGCAGCAGCTCCTGCATCTCCTCACCAGCATCTGCCCCCCATCCCATGACCCTGCTCCTCTCCTGGACCCTTGCTCCTGTTCCTGTTGGGCTATCTCTGCAGCCCTCTCCTGTGTTAGGGATTCTTTCCTCAATGCCAGATCCTTCCCATCCCCCTTGAAGCCTGCTGCTTCTCCAACTTTGACAGAAGTGGCCCTTGACCCCACCACCCTTCCAGCTTCTTTGCTTCCCTTTACCAGCAGGACTCCACTCTCTCTCTACACACTTTCTTGAAATCTCTCTAGTCGGCCCTTTGCTGACATGAGTGATGACTTTTGTGTTGTTAAATCCAGGAGCCAGTTGTTACTTCTCCTCTTTCCTGACCTGTCAGTATCAGTGATCCCAGTTATCCATGTGAGTCAGTCCCTTCCCTCCCTCTAGGCTTTGCATCAGTGTGTACCTTCTCAGTGGGGCCTACCTGACCACCCTGTTTCTTCCAAACCACAGCTTTGGTCCCTTTCTAACAGAATAAGTGACTGACCATATTTATCTTAATTGTCTGTCATTCCTGCAGGGCAAGATTGTCCATTGTATTCAGAGGTCCTTCGTGAGTGTGTGCTGGGTCTTCCTCTGTGCCCCATGTGATGTTGGAGGGCCTCGGGCTCACACTTCTCCACCTTCACTCCCCAGGTGATCTTATCCAGCCTCATGGCTCTCCATCCATTTGTAAACCTCTGGCTACCAAATTTGTCTCCAGGCTAACCAGGTCCCCTGAGCTCCAGACCCATGCTCCCAGTACTGACTTAATATTTGCTAGTCTTCTAACAGGCTTCTCCAACTGTACCTGTTCAAACCTGGGCTTTGACATGACCACCACCCCCCCTTCTGTTTCCTTGGTCTTCTTGCTCCTTGGGCCAGAAGCCTGGTGCTAGTTACTCCACATAGCTTCCACACTGTGTCCCATTTGCCTACAGGCCCTGTTCGTTCTCCCTGACAAGTTCCCATCTCTGCTGGTCCCATCCTGGTCCAAGCTCCCGGCCTTGCTGCTTGCCGCCTACACCTCTGTTGAGTCCTGCAACGTGTGGGCTGGAGTATGGCACTCTTTTGTTCAGGACCCTCCCTGGGGCCCCCCCTCACTCAGAATTAGAGCCAAAGTTCTTACAGTGGCCTGGTGTGATCACCTCTCCTGCCACTCTCCTGTTACTCATCCACTATGGTTTCCCTAGCCTCCCTTCCTGGACCCTCTGGGTATACCCCTGCCCTTCCCTCTCTTGGGGAAAGTCTTCCCCCAGGTATCACATGGCTCCCTTTTTGGTCTCCTTCAAGTCCGCTCAAGTGTAACCTTCTCAGTGTGGCCCTCCCTGAAAGCTGACATCTGCCTCTACCCCACCAGTTCCCCCTGTCTAGCCTAGCACTTGTCACCATCTGCTATATGCTGTTTTACTCATTGATTTTATTTGTGTTCTGTCTCGTCTCTGTCTGTCTCTCCCTCTCCCCCTTCCTCCCACTGGAATCGAAGCCCCATGAGGGCAGGGATCTCCAGTGCCTAGAATCATGCATACTTACTGCGTGGATGGATGGATGACTGAATTCTGTAGTGGGACCTTGCCCTAAGATTTTGTCTTACACTGAGAGGGACAGAATAGAACGCAGCCTGCTCTGCTGTTGACTCATTAGCTTCTCTGTAGCCAAGAGGAACAATTTTGTTTACAGGTTAATAAAACCTGCAATCTGGAGTCAGAAGGTACACATAAAGGGCAGATATGTGGAGTGGTTAGTTTGATTTACTTTTTGGGGATTTGCAGTTATCCAAAAACATGGAACAAATTGATGAAAATCTAAATAAGACCCACACAATTCCCCCACTTTTTAAACATACATCCTCTATGAGTGTATAATTTAACAGCATGATTTTCCGATGCAGCTTTGCAAAACAGGAGAAATGAATTTTAAAGACTGTCAGGTGTCTTTGCAGTCTGTGGCTTCATATTTGTGTAACAACATTTGTGTTTTACCAACAGATGTGCTGTTTAAAGTACCTGTGAGAATGGCCTTTATGGTTTTCCACCCAATTGGGCGGAACCTCAGGAACTGATTTCCTGAGAAGAGGCTGACACTGCCCACCCCAGCTCTCAGGCCTGAGGAGCCTGACCACTCCCCTCCTTTGGTCCTTAGCGACCCCTACAGACATCAGGGGTAGCCTCCATAGCTAAAAAGGACAATGGTTTTCTGGCATGTTGCTCTTTCCCTAGTAGGTTATGAGCTTCTGGAACAGACATCCCACGCAACTCCTTGGGACCTTCCCCTTTGTAGTACGGTGCCCAACATGAGCAGCTGACAGTCACTCCTGAGTCTCCCAGGAGCAGTAAGGGGCAGAGTTTCTGGCTCACCAGATGGCCTCCAAGCACATGTGTGTGTATGCCTGCTACTTGGACCTGGTGTCCAGGCTCACTCAGCAGGCTTGGGCTGCTCCTTTTTCTGCTCAGTGGTTGTAGTTTGGGAGAGCAAAATGCTCTGGCTAATTGAACTTTTGGAGCCTCAGCAATTTGAACAGTGTTTTTTTATTTTTGTTGTGGTCAGGTTATGGCACCCACTACTATGAAGGCAAGGAAAGGAATCTGGTGTTGTAGGAGGTAGTGTGTTATGTCATTAATTGTCTTACTTTTAAGCTTTTTATATTTCTTGCAGTAAAGCAAGTTTTCTTTAAATAAATAATGCTGGGAGGTTATCACATAGAAGGCATATGTGTTGTCCTCAATACGTTCTGAATTATCTGGGTTTATTTTTGTCTCTCAGATTCACTTATAAACAAACCAAGTCTGCATTTTTAGCCAACAGAAATAGGAAGGATCTCAGAATTTATTTTGTCATTTTTCAGTAGCTTGGATTATAGTGATTGTGATAATTTGGTGAAAAAGCCATGTAACAAGTGAACCTCACATGTGGTTTATTGTCAACATTTTGGTGTGGGTTTTATTTGTTTCTGAGCACCTCAGTACTGTTTTTTGGTGTTGAATCCCCCATTTTGTGGCTCTTAGGAAGAAGTGGACCTTAGCTTCTACTTAAGAAAGCCTAAGATGGGATTAATTGTCTTCTCTCCTTGCCCTGAAGTCTGGAGGCAGGGTATTCCTGGCCACTGCAGTGGCTGCAGAACTATCTGGGATCCAGGGCCCCTCAATCTTTTTCCTCCATCCCCCTAAGCAGGTACCATCTATCAAGGTTGCCTGTGGTCACAGGATGGCATTTGCAGGTCTAGCGTTGCATTCTTCTCTCCAGGTAGGAAGGAGGAGGCATGGAGGAAGGGCAGAAGAGCAGTTGTGGGCTCACCCTCCAATCCCACTGAGTAACTTCCATTTCCGTCTCCATATCTGTCAGTTTTTATTGAGGAACAAACAGTGGCTAGAACAGCAATCATTTATTTCACACTCATAGGTCTAGGTCAGCTGCCAAACAGGGTTCAAATCTGTTCTCACGCCTATCGTTCCAGGACCCAGGAGGGAGAAACAACTGCCAGGGACAGTCTCTTCTTAGGTGGATGTCATTCCCAAAAGGAATGAGCAGAGACACAGAAACTACTTAAAGTCTTTTCCTCCTCAGTCTCATCAGTGGAAGCCAGACATATGAGCAGGTGCAGAGTCAGGGGCGGGGAGGTGTGCTCTGCCCATGGTCCATGGGGCAAGACCAGGCATGAAGAATAGGACAGGCAGTGTACTCCCTGCCACTGTCTCATTGGCCAGGATGTCACCCCAGTTCTGCTGGGAAGCTGAAAAATGTCTCTCCTTAGCTGAGCACAGGGTCCTGTTAGGAAGGCCAACAGTGAATCTGGGCGTTGAGGGGTAGCTGGCAGTACCTGCTACAGGTGACAAGTATTCTTTCTCCTTGCTCCCTGGAAGCTAGGGGATGGTAGTGAGACCTAAGCTTGGCCAAACCCATACTATCCTCAGGCACTTTGACTCTTGAGGGACAGTGAGAGAAAGTCCTGGTAGTGGCACATGCATCAGGAAGCCAGTGGTAGTGGCTAATCCAATAATAAGGAGGTAGTGGTGCCCAAGGTGGGTGTCCCAACCAGATGGCCCCTTTAGTACAACCGTAGCTGTGTTTTCAGTTGTGCAGCTGCTTCTCTGGGCTTAGTTCAGGAGTCGTCTCTCCATTTTCAGATCTGCCAAAGAACTCCTTTCTGATTGAAGTTAACTAGAGTTGGTTTCTGTTGCTTGCAACCCAGGACCTTGCTGCAGTGCACAGGGTCTAGGCAAGGTAAAAACATGCTACTTTCACAATTTTATCTTAAGTATAGTGGACAGGCATAGGTTTTTGAGCCATGTCGCCTTATGATTAAATCCCAGCTCTCACCTACTAGCTGTCAAGTCACTTTTCCCTCCTTGAGCCTCAGTGTTGCCTTTGGTAACACTGCTTTGCTGTGTTGCTGAGCACTCAGTGAGATTGTAAAGTGATGATTGTGAGAATATTGGGAAAATGTCCTGCTCTGAGCTTTTCGATGGACTATATATTGTCTGAGTCATGGGCTTGTAATTTAGGAGTACTGGTAGTGCCTCAAAGGGCCGTTCTGGAAAGCAGGTGAGGGAGGGCAGGAAGCACCATTAGTTCCCGCTTCGAGTGACGCTTTCAGCAGACCCCGGCCTCCATCAAAGCCCGGTGCTTGACAAAGAGAGGCTATCTGGTGAGTGAGTGAATGCATGCATGCATGCTTGGGTGCAATTTCATGGGATTTGAGTGAGTCTGAAGGGTTTGAATAGTTCCAGCTACAGATCACCATCCAGTGAATCATCCTAGACTTAATGCCTCCGACTGGGCACTGGGAACAATGATCTTGGGCTGTTCCACAGTTGTTTATTGTGAGTTGGGGGGATTTTCAAATTTCCTTTTTAGTCTGGACTTGAATGTAACAGTTCCTATTGCTAACTTACCACTAGTCACCACTAACAAAGAGTGTGAACAGGAAATTATAAAAAAAAGAGATACAGGTGGCCAGTGAAGATAGGAAAAAAATTCTGCCTCAGTGATAGAGACACAAATGAAAACAAAGAGGATGCCATTTCCACCTACTAAATTTGTAAAGGTGAAAATGACAGGAAAAAGGAAAGAGAAGACCTAGTGCCAGCTAATATTGGGGTTTGCTCCTACCACACAGCTCACTCCCCACCTCCACGCCTGGCCTGCACATCCAGCCAGGTGAGGTCTTTCCTTGTATACAGGTATGTTTGGATCTGCTGTTGAGTGGGTGACCCATGCACACGGTTCATAACTCAGGAAGTACACACCATAGGGTGACCCTTGGTCTGTGCCACCCTGGCCCCTCTGCAGGGAACAGCTGCTTCCAGGGTCTGACACATTTCCTGTGAGGTGTCCTGTGCACGTACACACAATTTGAAACCTAATTTTTGTTCCCTGCACCTGCTTGGGTTAGTGTGGCTAAGGTATATTTTTGTCCATTAGGTCTGTTACTAAATTTGCTAGCATGAAGTTATGCATAACTTTTATAAACTTCTGCAACATCTGTATTTATGTCTCCTTTTTCGTTCTAGTATTGTTTGCTTGTACAGTCTTTATGTTCCTTGTGTTGGTAGAATTTTGTTGGTTTTATTACTTTTTCAAAGAACAAACTTGTTGGCATTATTGTTGGCATATTGCTGTGCACCTACAACTCATTACACTCTGCTTTTATCTCTAGCACGTCTTCTACTTTCTTGGAGTACATTATCTGGTTTTCTTATTCTTGCTCCTCAAATTGTAAACTTAGCTCATTGATTTCCAACCTTCTTTCCAAATACAAGCATTTAAAGCTGACCTGAAAACTATTTCAGCTGCATGCGTCAAGTTTTGATGTGTAGCATCATCAGTTTAAGTCAGCTGAAAGGCTTTTTCAGTTCCCTTTATGAGTCTTTCTTTGACACCCCCCCTAATTATTTAGAAATGTGTTTTTAAAATTTCCAAGCATGTGGCTTTGTGTTTTGTTTTGTTTTTTTAGTTACTGTTGTAAAAAAAAAATCAAGTTCAGTTACACTATAGTATGGTCTGAGAATGTGGTCTGTGTGACACCAGCCCTGGCAGCATGTTGAGAAGTGCATGCTGCCTGAATGCAGTGTGCAGCTGCCAGGTGGGCGTGCAGGAGCCCATATAAGCTCATCACCTCAGTCTTGTTGCCTGGGTTATGAAAGGATTCTCTCTTCTGTCATTTTGTCTATTCGATTTACCCACTGCTGAGGAACACGTGTCTCAGTATTCTCTACTCCTGGACACATCAGTTTCTTCATGGGCTTTGTTAATTTGGGCCGTATTCTTTATTTGGAGGCCAGGTTTTCAGGGTTTTTTTTTTGAGATTTTATTTATTTCAGACAGCGAGAGAGAAGGAGAAGCGCACAAGCGCGGCAGGGCGGCGGGGCGGGGGGTGGACGGAGGGAGAAGCAGACTCCCCACAGAGCAGAGATCCCGATGTGGGGCTCAGTCCCAGGATCCTGGCATCATGACCTGAGCTGAAGGCAGACACTTCACTGACCGAGCCACCCAGGTGCCCAGATTTTCAGTTTCAGAAACAGTTTTTTTTTTAAGATTTTATTTATTTATTCGACAGAGAGAGAGACAGCCAGCGAGAGAGGGAACACAAGCAGGGGGAGTGGGAGAGGAAGCAGGCTCCCAGAGGAGGGGCCTGATGTGGGGCTCGATCCCATAACGCTGGGATCACGCCCTGAGCCGAAGGCAGACGCTTAACCGCTGTGCCACCCAGGCGCCCCCAGAAACAGTTTTATCTTCCTGGTGAATTGAACCCTTTGTCATGAAGTGACTGTCTTTATAATTAATAGTGCCTGTATCTTGAATTTTACTGCATCTGAAGGGTAGTAGCACTGCACCACCTGTGTTTTTGGTCAGCACTGCCACTTTTCATTTTCTTCACTTCTCTGTGGGTTAGATGTAGGTCTTGAAAATGGCAAATAGCTGGATTTTTTAAAAAATCTGTTTCATCCTTTAACATCCATTTAATTGCAAATGCATTTAGATTGTTCATACTACTTTATTTTGTACATTCTGTTTTTTTCCACACTTTCTGTTCTTTATTTTTTCTTCTTTCTTGCCTTCTCTTGGAGTGAGGGTTTAAAAAATGTAAGATCCATATAACATAGTATTTACCATCTTGACCATTTTTTAAAAAGATTTATTTATTTATTTGAGAGAGAGAGACAGTGACAGCACGAGTGGGAGGGCAGAGGGAGAGAGAATCCCAAGCAGACTCCACACTGAGTGTGGAGCCCAACACAGGGCTCAGTCCCAGGACCCCGAGATCACAACCTGAGCCAAAACCAAGAGTCAGACACTTAACCAGCTGTACCACCCATGCACCCCATCTTGACCGTTTTTAAGCGTACAGTTCAGTGGCCTGAAATACATTCTCATTGTTGCGCTACTGTCTGTCGGATTGAAGCTTCTTCTTATTTTTTTTTTTTTGAGAGAGAGAGAGTGTGCGTGCATCTATGGGAACAGGGGAGGGAGTGGAAAGGGAGGGGAAAGAATCCCAGGCAGACTCCCTGCTGAACACCGGAGCCAGACATGGGGCTCAATCTCAGGACCCTGATATTGTGACCTGAGCTGAAATCAGGAGTCAGGCAACTGAGCCATCCAGGTGCCCCTTGGATTGAGTTTTAATTGGTATCCCACAATATACATAGTGCCATCCACTGCCTTTTCATTTTCCATTTAACAGTAGAAAATAGGGGCACCTGGGTGGCTCGGTCGTTAAGCGTCTGCCTTCGGCTCAGGGCGTGATCCCAGGGTCCTAGGATCGAGCCCCGCATCGGGCTCCCTGCTCTGCTGGGAGCCTGCTTCTTCCTTTCCCACTCCCCCTGCCTGTGTTCCCTTTCTCACTGGCTGTCTCTCTCTCTCTGTCAAATAAATAAATAAAATCTTTTAAAAAATAGAAAATAAACATCCCCGTTGTTATGGACCAAAGTATTTGTGTGTCCCCTCCCCCCCGAATTCATGTGTTCACACCTTAACCCCCAATGTGATAATATTTGGAGATGGGGCCTTTGGGAAGTCATAGGATTAGAAGAGAACATGAGGGTTGGGCCCCCCATGATGGGAATTATCAATAAATAGCTCACTATTGCTCCTTCTCCTATGTGAATACACAGCACAGGGTGTAGCTCCTTATTTTGTCCCCATAGCTAAGACTTTTCATTTTTTTTAAAGATTTTATTTATTTATTTGACAGAGAGAGAGACAGCCAGTGAGAAAGGGAACACAGGCAGGGGAAGTGGGAGAGGAAGAAGCAGGCTTCCCAGTGGAGCAAGGAGCCCGACACAGGGCTCAATTCCAGGACCCTGGGATCAGGCCCTGAGCCTTAGGCAGACGCTTAATGACTGAGCCACCCAGGCACCCCAGCTAAGACTTTTCAATAGTTTTTTTTTTGCATTCCCAAATTTATAAACCTAAACGAAAGGTGACACATTAAACACTAGAACCCAAAACTGAGCTCAGCTAAGCTCAGGTGCCCCACTGTTTTTGTCCCACCAAACAAGAGTTCTTGGATTACTACACAGTGGATCCCTCAGTATACTTCAATTTGATAGTTGATCCTGGGAGTACAGAGAAGTCAAGGTCAGAGCACGTTTGGAAAATGATCTTAGGTTGAACAGGGTATTACTTTTTTAAAGATTTTATTTATTTAGAGAGAAAGAGCGCAAGTGGGGGGAGCAGAGGGGGAGAGAGAATTTCAAGCAGACTCCGCTCTGAGTGTGGAGCCCGACACAGGGCTCGATCTCACAACCTTGAGAACATGACCTGAGCCAAAAACAAGAGTCGGATGCTTTTTTTTTTTTTTTTAAGATTTTATCTGTTAATTAGAGTGAGAGAGAACACGAGAGGGAGGAGGATCAGAGGGAGAGGGAGAAGCAGATTCCCCTCCTGAGCAGAGAGCCCGACGCGGGGCTTGATCCTGGGATTCTGGGATGGTGACCTGAGCTGAAGGCAGGTGCTCAACCGACTGAGCCACCCAGGCGCCCCTGAACAAGGTATTCTTAATGAATATTTCTGTGAGCTCCAGGAACCTCTGATCTTCCAGAAGGTGGTCCCATGGACCCTAGAGATGTTGTCAGACATCTGAAGTTAGCTGGACAGGTCCTTTTCCACCCAGACGCTGCCCCCCCCCCCCATCCCCATCTCAGGAGCCTCCTGTTGGCCACTGACTGGTCAGTCCACAGGTAAGTCTTTGGGTTTCAGCTGACATCCCATTAGGTGGCGACAGAGAGCACAAAAAGAAGTATGAAGGAAATAAAACTTGTTTTGCTTTGTGTTAGAAAAGGCATATGGGGTGTTTGTGCACATTAGTCAGATTTTACCACACAAGGCATTTGAAGGTTTTTTGCCCTTTTTTCTCCCTCCTATTCTCCTCAACCCACTGCCTCCCCCACCACTCCCCTGCCTCCCCCAGAATAAGGTGGGTAGATCAGAAGAGCAAACAGCCAAACGCCACATCCTTCTGTCTCTGTCACAGTTGATAGCAGCAGCAATCATGCAAGCTGGGAACCTGCCCCACCCTTCACTGCCCACATTCCTTTATTTCTCCCACCTGTGTCTTCTGCATCCCTTCCTCCACCAACCTGGTTCAAGCCCTCATCTCACTAGGACTCCTGCAATAACTTGCCAACTCTCCTACACATTTCTATCTTCCACGAGGTCCCTAGAGTCAGATCTCTCTCCCCTGCTTTAAACTCAAGAATGGTACCTCTGTCTTCAAATGGCATCAGGGCCCCTGATGTGACCCCTGCCTCTTTCTGTTTTCTTCCGTTCATTGCTGCTCTTTTTCTTATACGTGTACTGTTCAGCTGTACAGAACTGCTCTCCTACTCCTGGCTATGTCCATGATTCCCTTGCCACATTTACCCCTCTTACTTATTCTTGAAGACTCAGTTCAAGTATCTCTTTCTGAAGAGAACCCTAACTAAGCCCCCAGGCCTTATCTGGGTTAGAGCCTCCTCTTGCATTCTTGGCTCCCTGCCAGTACCTCATGCTAAGAGAGCAGTCTGCTGACTGTCACAGCCCGTGGACCTCAGACAGGAGGAGAACCTGTGTCCTGTGTATTCAGGATCCATGTTCTCATAAAAAGCATGCTGTGACACTCACGCCACTCAGCTTTCCAAGCCCACACAGGCTTGTTCACTGCCCAAACAGTCCCCCTCTGCTAAGGATTTGGTGCCAGGCACACAATCTTTGTCTCTCTGTCCCAGTCCCTTCCATCCCACAGGTGACTGAAGTGTGCATGTAGATGGCCTTTAACCCCTCCTCCTCTGTTCCAGGACTTCTGCCACCCACTGCCGTAATCACAGCCTGGAATTTGTCATCACTGGAAACTGCTCAACCCACAGAGCTCTAACAGACAGCTTGGCTGGTGACAAAGACTTCCTGTGCTCTTAGCTTACAGATTCCACCCTCCCTGGGACCCTGTCAGTTTTCTCTCTCATGACTCATGCCCATCACCATACTAATGTGTTTTAGAATTTCCCATCTTCACTGAGCACTCCCTCCTCATCTCCCACCCAGTTTTATTAGCCCTTTGGCCAAACTCTTCAAGACTTGGCTACTCGCCTTCCCCCTCTCACCTCCCACTCTACTCAGCCTGTTCATGGAGGTTTTCTTCCCCCACAGTCCACAGAGCAGTCTTGTTAGCCCCCAACAGATGTTCCCCTGTGGATGTCCATGTTGCCATGGGAAGTGGTGAGTCTTCCTCTTGACATGGTGGTTCCTTCCTAGAAACCCTTCCTTCCTTGTGTCTCGTTGGGGACCCTACCCTTTCCTGATGCAGCATCACTGGCCTAGTTTTATTTTCTTTGGACACCTCGCCTCACATCTAAGTCCCCTTCTGTGTGGGAGGGGAACTCTTCCCCCACCTTATGAGTTTGATGGGAGAGCAGGTGACCTGACTAGTCACTTAAACGCCAGATGGTTCCCTTTTAGTTTCCCTTTTAGCCAGGGCAGCAGTCAGCAAACTATATCCCAAGGCCAAATCTGGCCCGCTGCCTGTTTTGTAAATAAAGTTTTATTGCAATCGAGCTCCACCCCTTCCTTTATGCATCGTCTGTTGCTGCTCTCCCAGTATACCAGGCAAGTTCAGTGTCTGTGACAGAGATCATGGGGTCTGCAGAACAGAAAATATTTACTGTCTGGCCCTTTATAGAAAAAAATGCCTTAAGTTCTGCACAAGGGTATGGGTATGTGCCCCATATTCTGGTCAGACCCATCCTCAGAGGGGATCAGAGCCAGCAGAGGAGCCCTTGCTCAGCATCTGGGCTGCAGAAAGGACGAGTTGCTGGGCCACACAGTGGCCATGGTGCTTGTGGTCAGTGCTGCGCCCCTGCAGGGTGGTAGAGGCAGTGCTGGCTGCCCTGTGTCAGCCTGGCAACAGGATTGGAATATTGTTTCTGGCCAACTAGACTCCAGCCTGTTCCTCCAAACCTCTAAGGGTAGTCTGGCCATCCAGTAGCCTTTTTTCCTTAATTTTTGTTATTGTGGTAAAATACACATAACAGAATTTACCTTTCAAACCATTTTTAAGTGTACAGTTCTGTGATATTAAGTACATTCATATTGTGGAAATGCTGCCACCTTCTATCTTCCAGTAGCCTATTAATCAAGTCCTTGTCTACATAAATCAGCTTGAGTTGGTCTCTGTCACTTGCCACCAATAATCTGGGCAGATACACGTGATCATGCTTCTTTTCGTCTGTCTCTTCTGCTGACTCCTCATCACAACTACAGATCGGGGGGGCGGGGGGGCAGGGCTGTCCATGCTTGGTATCCGAGGTGCCCTCTTTTCACTCACCTGCCTCTTCAGACCTCTGTGCTGAGGATCCCCGATGTCTGCCTCTAGCCCAGACGTCTGCCCTGAACTGCAGACTTACGTATCCAACAGCCCTTTAGATTTTTAGAAGGTGAAATGTCTCAACATTGAAAATATCTAATTTGGAAGTCAGAACCCTTGGTCTGTGCTCCCCCTGCCCCCAGCACACACGTGCCCTCTACTCCCAGCACCTAGACCAGCCACCTAATCACCCTCCTAGACTCTGCAGAGGCCCTGTGTGGCAGGTGTGGAGGTTGGTGTGCTGGAAGTGTGTTAGCAGGCAGCCTCCAGTTCCTTTGGGCTCTGCTGGGCCTCAGCTGCAAAAGCCTCCTCACCAAGGTCATACCGCCATTTCCAGGGCAGCACTCAGGTGACTGAGTAAGGCGGGAATACAACTCCCCCCCCCCCCATAGACCCCTGCCACCTCTGTCCGAGGTGCACAGGAGCTTTGTTGGGCCTGTGGTACACTTCCGTTTCTTCCTCTGCCTAGGTGTGCTTCCTGCCCCTTTTTTCACAGATGTAAATCCCTAATAAACATTTAGTACCCCAGACCATGAGCTCGCCTTGCAGCACCTGGTGTCTCTCTGCCCCCTCACCCCCCTTACACGCTATAACTTCATCATTAGGATGAATTTTTTTAAACTGTTCATGTGGTCATGCCAGTCCTTGGAGTCAAATCCTCTGGGGACCTCTTACCCTCTAAAAATGAAATCCGAAGTCCATTGCCTGGAAGCAAAGCCAGCTTTCTGGGCATGTAGCCTATACGATGTCTGGGCCTTAGAAGAACCAGGTTTGGTTTAATGCTCTACTGTGGCTATCTCAAAATTCTCCCTTTTTTTTTTTTAAAGATTTTATTTATTTATTCGACAGAGAGAGAGACAGCCAGCGAGAGAGGGAACACAAGCAGGGGGAGTGGGAGAGGAAGAAGCAGGCTCATAGCGTAAGAGCCTGATGTGGGGCTCGATCCCAGATCGCCGGGATCACGCCCTGAGCCAAAGGCAGACGCTTAACCGCTGTGCCACCCAGGCGCCCCAAAATTCTCCCATTTTTTAACAAGAGGTCCTGCATTTTCATTTTGCACTGGGCCCTGCAAATCACTTGGGCTGGCCTGCTTCATTTTGAGTTCTCTTCCCCTCCTTGCTCACTTGGGTCCAGCCCACCACTCTTGCCTTTCCTAGAACAGGCCAGGTTTTTCCTGGGTCAGGGCCTTGGCTCTTGCTGCTCCTTATACCTGGGCCCCACTTTATATGACCCACTCCCTCACCCCTCACTTCCTTCAAATCTGGGTTCAGACTCCCCTCAGAGAGGCCTCCCCCAGAGATCAGGCCCCTGCCCATCTCTCAGACATCTCTGCTCGGTGTGTGTGCACACACATGAATGCAGCACAAATGGCCCTGCCAGGGTTTGAGCTCATTGCAGGCTGGCCCCCAAGCCTGTGCTGCTCACCGCTGCACTGAGCTGCCCTGCAACTGTGCAAATGCTCTGCATTCCTGCTCCTCTGCTGTTCCTACCTTGCAAGTTGTTTGTGTTTACTTTTTCCTTCCGAATGCCTGAAGCATTCTTTCTGTTATCCTGGAAGTTGAGGAGGTTGACCAGAGTCTCACTGTTGAGTATTCCTTACCACATTTTCCTGGGAACACGTGTTCTTTCAAGGTGCAAATGTAGCTCATCTTTGTTTCAGGTCTGTTCTCTTATATTTTCAGTAGCATCTTCTGTTCCTTTTTTTGGGTGTCCTACTACAGGGACACAAATTATCCTTATGTTGGATTGTCTTTGTCTCTCTCCCAATGCTATTAGCTTTGCTGTAATTGCTTTAGCTTTTGTTTTTTTCATCTGCATTCACTGTTTGTCTGCTTTGATTTTCAGCTATGTATATTCTGTTTCTGGCTGTTTTAATGTATTTATTAGTTCCATAATGGTGTGTTTTGGTCTGCAGTTTGTCTAGGTGGGGAATTTGCCCCTTTCATCTTACTGTGTGTTTTATCATCACATCTTTGAATTCTTGTTGAGAACATGCTCTTACAAAGTTGCGAAGAATTTCCTTCTTTTCCTTACAGCATAGACTCTTCTTGGTTAAAGACTTTGCCTTTCCTGAGCCATCCCTTTTTTTTTTCTCTTTTGGCCATAATATGCAGTTACCATGTCATTTCCAGATGCTCTGTTTGCTTTGGTACAGTGGGGGAGTCCTTGGCTTTTTCCTCCTGGTCTCTTGGCATCCTTTCTCACTCCTTTCTCCTTTGGGCTGTCGTGAGCTCAGTATTGTGTGGTCAGAGAGAAGTTGCACACTGGGGGAGCTGCACCCTTCAGTAGTCTTTGGCAGTATCTGGATTCTTCTTTCTGTCCTAAGAATTGTGTTAAATGTCTTATACCAAGGTTCGCTCTGGCTGCTTGAGGGATGTATATGCTGTTCCCACAGGGTTGCAGGAAAAGGGCGCACCTCAGGCTCTGGGTAGTTCCCTGGGTCCTTATGTACCCAAGAGCAGTCACCTCCCACAGACCCCACCTGGCTTGCTGGGCACCTCCCAGTAGTTCCTGTATCTAAATGGAAAAAGTGACAGACTCCTACCCAGTTGCTTCTCTCCAGCTTATTGGCTAAGGTCTCTGGGTATTTTCGGCTCCCCAGCATGGCTTCCGGGGGTGGGACAGGGACAGGAGCTCCAGTAGGCTGCTGGGTAGGTTTTATGTCCCTTTCCTTTGTTTGATGGAGTCTTCCCTTCACACCTCCTCCCACCTTTGTTTCTCAGTTTTATTAGGGGTTGAGAGAGAGCAAGTCTGTGGGAGGTTGTAACCAGCCATTTAAAGCTAATTCTCTAATCCATGTGGAATCCATTCTGTTATGTGGCATGTGATGGCAGTGGTCATAGGAAGCAAGTCACAGCCCTGTCCCCTATACTTTCTCTGGCTGTTCACAGTGTTTATTCTAGGTAAATGTCAGTCTCTGAAGGGAGTTCCAGTGGGCTCTGGACTGGAAGAACAGTATTCAATCTTCCTTTTGTATTTTCTCCCTGGTTAGTGTTTAGACACAGGGAAGTGACTGAATTTGCTGATATTTGTCTTGTCACCAGGTGTGTTACATTTTTAGCCAGTCCCCAGAGTTGTTTACGGGGTACAGATTTAGTCCCTCCTGCTTGTCCAGTACTTCGCCATGGCTTTTCAACCCCATCATCCAAAGCCAGGGTTGGTGTAGGATGGGGGCCCAGGGTACTGCTGGGGAGGTTGCTGGGACAAGTAGGATCTCCATCCATATCTGTGTATCTCTTTCTGGATGTTCCAGCCATGCAGGCTGACTGGAGCACTGCAGCATTTCTTTGCTGTCCCCCTTTTCAGCAGTGCCCAGGGAGACTTCTCAACCTATTACTGGCCTTTTCATGTAGGGCACTAGTAGTATTCCAGACCTTCCATTTGCCACCAGCAAACTGCACTTCAGCCAGCCTGGCTCCAAGCTCCTGTTGTTCTGACCTTGAACACTTTTTCAGGCTCTGTTGGGGAATCCTATGCTCAGACCTTCCTGGTGGGTCCCTCCTGTGCTCCCATATTTGAGTAGGGGAGAACTGCACAAACAGTACTTCAGTCACATTGGCCCAGCCGCACGATTTCTATAGCACTCTCTCAGAGTGCTTCAGCTGTTGCCAGCACTGACATTTCCCCTTTTTTTCTGTTTTGTTGGCCATTTCGGTGGGCTCAGATGTCATCACTGGGAAAAAGAAGTTTGTTAGGAATGCAGATAGAAGGTGACCTACACTAGTGAGAGGCATAATAAGGAAAACATAAAGTGAGCTGGCTCTTACAGAGTTCTCTCTTCCATTACTAGAGACTTCCTTTCTGCCTCTTTTTTCCCCAAAAATATATTGCCTCTGTGAAAATGTATCTTGGCAAATACTCTGTTCTTTGATAAAAGCAGCCAACACTTTGTTAAAAGCCTGTAAAACGTACATAAAGTATACAGAGGTAAGAAGAAAAGTATCAACAGACAAATGGGGGAAGAAGCAGCAGTGGGAATGTATTGTTGGGGACCAAAAAGGCAAATACAATGTAAGTGCATATGGAGACTGGCTGTTGGTATGTTGAAGACTGGATATTTGTCGTGGGGGCACTGGAGGCCAAGTGTCCAACCACTCATGCAATGGAGGATTGTGAGCACCCTGTGGAATGTAGGAGCAAAGGTGCCAGGGAACAAGGTGGAAGAGAAGTTGCTAGATGTGGAAGCTAGAGAATGGAGAGCAAATTTGAACAATATGGGCTTTCCAGGGGAAGAGATAAAATAGCAGAAACATCAGTAATGAGGATTGGATTCTTAGTTTTCTCCTGTTCTTATCTCATCTGGCCAGCTCTGTCTGTAGTCGCCTTCATGGGGGCAGCTGGTGGGGAAGCCACCTCATGATCCATAGCTTCACCAGCTTTACCACCTTGGACCCTCTCCCACCCCCACCTCCAACAGCCTCACATCATCAGGCCATAGTGTTGCCATTGCATCCATATTCTGGATTTCTTCCCCTACCTCCCAGTATCTCCCCTTTCACAACATTCACCAGAATTGCTATGATTTCATTATTGACTCTCTGCTCAGAAGACAGCACCAGGAGAAAGATGAGAAATGGATGTAGGTAGGGGCACTTGGGTGGCTCAGTCAGTTAAGCATCCAACTCTTGGTTTCGGCTCAGGTCATGATCTCAGGGTCCTGGGATCGAGGCTCGAGTCGGCTCCATGCTCAGTGCGAAGTCTGCTGGAGGTTATCTCCCCTCTCCCTCTCCCTCTGCTCCTCCTGCTCGTGTGTGTGCTCTCTCCCTCTTCCCCCCTCAAATAAATAAATAAAATCTTAAAAAAAGAAAGAAAGAAAGAAAGAAAGAAATGGATGCAGGTAGGAAGCTTGTCTTCTTGCTGTAGCATTCCTGGCCGTAGCACAGCTCATCCTCAGTACCTAGAAGAGTGTTAGCTACTGAGCGAGTGAGTAGGTAAAACACTGTGCTGCTCCCAGTGGTCTTGCTGTGATGACTTCTGTTTAAAGCTTGCCCCTACCTGCTAAGCATTCCAGAGTGGAAGCAGTTTCTGCTGCCCGACTTTACTTCTATCTAGTTCCAGACCATTTTCATCAACCCCAAAGGAAACCCTGTGGAAAACAGCCTAGCAGTTCCTCAGAAGGTCAAACATAGACTTACCATATGACCCAGCATTTCCACTTCAGGTGTAGACCCAAGAGAATTGAAAACATATATCCGTGCAAAAACTTGTACACAAATGGTGGAAAACACCCAGCTATTCATAAACAGATGTGTGGCCAAAGTATGCTCTTTCCATAAATGGAATGTTATTCAGCCATAAAACGGGATTAAGTTCTGATGCATACTACAGCATGAATGAACCTAGAAAGCATGATGTGGAGTGGAAGGAGCCAGTCACAAAAGGCCATATATTGTATGATTCCATTTATATAATGTCCAGAATAGGCAAATCCATAGAGACAGAAAGCAGATTAGTAGCTGCTAAGGGCTGGGAGTAAGGCAACCTGGGGGAATAACTGCTTAATGTGTATGGGGTTTCCTCAGGGGGTGATGAAATGTTCTGGAACTAGATAGTGGTGATGGTTGCACAACATTGTGAATGTACTAAGTGCTGCTAATGGTAAATTTTATGTTATGTGCATTTTACCACAATAAAAAAAGGTTGATCAAATGCCCTCAGAATATTTAGCCAGTAACCTTCAACTTGGCTAAATGCCTAGTCATTAAACTTTCTTTATGTCATTAAACTTCTTGAACTAAATTCTTTCCAGCTGCCATGGTTACCATGTCCTGGGCTTCAGAGATGGCATTCAGATCGGCTTGGTCTAGTCTAGCATATATCACTCTCAGTCCCACGCTGGCCTCTTTCTCTCAGATGGACAGCAGAGTTGCTTGCCTGGGCTCTGTCTGTAGCCAAACAGGGTTGCTTGGAGACAGCTGTGGGTTCTGAGCACTGCTTGGGCATCGTAAAACCTACCTTTACGATTTAGGGTGATAGGCAAAGTCAGCAGTCATTTTAGTGGGGTATTATAAAAATTGAGATATAATTCACATGCCAGGAAATTCACCCATTTAAAGTGTACAATTCAGTGGCATTTATTACATTCACAGTGTTTTGCAACCATCACCTCTGTCTGTGCCCAGAACAGTTTTATCACCACTAAAAAAAAAAAAAAAACAAACCCTGTAATCATTAGGAGTCACTTCCTATTACCCACTACCCCCAGCCCCTGGTAATGACTAATCTTTCTCTCTGTGGATTTACCAATTTGAGACGTTTCATATAAATGGAATTACATAGTATTTGTGTTTTTGTGGCTGGCTGATGTCACTCACCATAGTGTCTCCAAGATTCATACATGTTGTAGCCTGTATCAGAATTTCATTTCTTTTTAGGGGCGCCTGGGTGGCTCAGTCCGTAAGCGTCTGCCTTCGGCTCAGGGCGTGATCCCGGCGTTCTGGGATCGAGCCCTGCATCAGGCTCCTCCCTGGGAGCTTGCTTCTCCCTCTCCCACTCCCCCTGCTTGTGTTCCCTCTCTCGCTGGCTGTGTCTATCAAATAAATAAATAAAATCTTTAAAAAAAAAGAATTTCATTTCTTTTTAAAGCTAAATAACATTCCATTCTGTGGATGGACCACATTTTGCTTATCCATTCATCTGTCAGTGGACCCTTACGGTTGTTTCTGCCTTTTGGCTGATGTGAATCATGCTTCTGTGAACATGGGTGTGCAGATACCTGTTCGGGTCCCTGTTTTCAGTTTCTCTTGGGGCTACACCTGGAGTGGAAATGCTGGGTCCTGTGGGAACTCCATGTTTAACCTTTGGAGGAACTGCCTGACTGTTCTCCACAGTGGCAGTGTTTGTTTAAACCTGCTTTTCTTTCCCCATGTGTGGCGGACTCATGCTATGAAGATGAGATCTACCGTATGGCACTGGGGGCCTTCATTTGGGGAAGGATCTCCCTTTGACTGTCAAGAGCTGTATTTTATTTAGCTTTTCAAAACATAGTTTCTCTTGCATCTTCTGAAAACTGAGGTATTTAAAAATACACTGAATTCAGAGCCACTGAACTTCAGGTTCTACTGCTATAGCCTTTGAGCTGAACCCCATTTGCTCTTCTGCTCCCCTGAGACCACTGAGACACTCTCTTCCAGTGCCAGTTTGATTTCTCTCAGATCTTTAAAGGGACTGAAGCTGGCATCTCAAAGTACGGCTGCCTTTATTGATTCGTGCAGAGAAGTCCCTTTGATTCTGAGATTTTGCAGCTCATACTGAAGGTAGAAAGAATTGGAAGCACTGAGTGAATGACACTGCAGGATGGAAGCAGCCACTGCAAGAAGGCCATTTCTCTCCTCTAGTCCCTGACCATTCACCTGGGGAAGTAGCCACCACCTTGCCCTGATGGGTCATGGCCTCATTGTGGACTTAGGCTCCTTCTGCAGCTCAGTGGAATGGGTGACTAGAAATAAACGGTGCTGAGAAACGCTGTATCCTGAAATTGGCCTCATGCAAACATGACTGAAATGGGGCCAGGATATTGCTGTGCCTCTGAAAGGATCCCCGAAGCTCACTTTGGAGGGGGCTGGATTCCAATTTAAGTGAAAAATACCTTTCAGCTGCTGTTTTCACCTGGCTTTGTAGCCTTTTTCTTTTTTAATCTGAAAGCCTCAGGAATTGAGTAGTCCCTCCTCAGTCACAGTTGTCTGGCCAGCTGCACCTGCCAACTGTTGGTCGCCTGCACCCTTATAATGTACAGGAGCCTGGGGTCACATGAGTGCCAGGTACAGCTTCCCAGGGCGGCCTTCTGCAGGATCACTGGAGGTTGCTTTCATTATGAAAGTACAGGCGGTTCTCTCCATCAAACAAACCCCTTGGGATACGGTAATTTGGCTCGAAAACAAGATTCCCACAACTCTGATTTTCCTTCGCTAGATCAAAGAAAAGATTTGATCTAATGTTTGCGTTCTAGAAGTAAAATTGCTAGATGATGTTTTATTATTCAAGAACCTTCTTACCTGCCTCGTAGATACTTAAGGTTTGTGAAGGCGTTTCTGCTTCAATGTGATATGTCCATTCCTGAACATATGAACATTCCTGAAAAAAATCCTGTGTTCTACAAATCACACAATAAAAAGTAAGAGTTGTTATGGGAAAAATGGGAGGGGTAGACCACACCAAACCTATGTGATTTGAGCTCACTACAAAATCATTGACGGTTCTCATTAAAATTCTGGTTAAGAGACATAACACCAGAGCAAACTGAAGTATCCGTTGGGATTTGCATCCAGCATTACCATCAGCTGACCATTTTCCACTGTAACGCCCAGATCTGTGCTTCCTTCCACATCATGTGCAGATTCTATCACACAGTTCCTTTGACATTTAGAGACGGGTCCTAGGCAAGGCTGCTTTCAGCAGTGATTTTTTTTTTAGTTTAAGTAATCTCTACACCCACCGTGGGGCTGGAACTCACGACCCCAAGATTAAGAGTCAGATGCTCTTCCGTCTGAGCCAGCGAGGTGCCCTTTGCAATGATTTTTATTTAAACACAGGGAAATAACCCTGACACCTTCCCTTCATTCGCACTCACAGCTTCACCATGTAGAGTATAACATTGTGGTTCTTTGAGCCACTAAAAGAAGGCACTTTTGACAAGGTTTCCAGCTTTCCCTCTTCGTGTAATGTGAAGGTGTTCTCTTTAATTATTAGAAAACTTGCCCGAAACTGCTTCAAAATATCACTGTCAACCTGCACAGCCCCCCCTTTTCAGACGTGCTGCCGCATTAGTGCTGTATATGTTTCCCTGAGTCATAAGTGCTGCTTGAGCCTGGCTTTCCTAAGGGCATACAGTGCACTTTTGACCCTCAAGGAGCTTAGCACCATGCTAACTGAACCATACTCCCGTTCCCCAAATGGCCCATGACCACCCCTTCAGTGCCTTTGAACCAGGAGCCAGTACAGGATTGCATGTTGCCTTCTGCTGTCCTCTTTAACCGGGAACAGTTCCCAAACCTTTTCTTCATGCCACAGTTTTGAAGAGTCCAGACTCACAGTTGGGTGGAATGCCCCTCCATTTGGAATCTTCCAGTCGTTTCCTTATGGCCTCAGTTACCCCTTCCTGCAGGATGGAACAGCGCTGATGCTCCTCATCCCATGGCATTTCTGCCATGATCAGGGGTGCTCAGTTTGATCACTTGTTAACGGGACACCTGCCAGATTTCTCCATAGAACAGGACCCCCTACCTTCCTTCCCTTACTCTTTAAACTGTATATTCCTTACTTTTTCACCAGCTTACTAGTACAAGTAAAACTTTTTAAACAGCGTCTTCTGTAGTATCTTCTAGATGTTCAGTCTAGCATTTTTTGTAGTTTCACAGGAGTGTCTGCAGACCTGATGCTGATCCGTGGAAGCCTGGAGCCTGTCGTCCCAGTGTAGCCATCCTCCGTACTGCCCCCATGACCCTGCCTTCCTTGTTACCGTATGTCACTGCCTGTTCTCCCAGGCCCTCACTTACTGCCCCAGCCTCGTCTCCTGCCAGCCCAGCCCGGCAGTGCTCAGCAGGCTATGGTAGCACCCAAACTCATCCTGTATTCACTTACTCAAACTGTGCCTGCTTTGGGTGCTCAGCTAGCCCCTGCTCCTCAGAGGTGTTGGTCAGAGGGATGCAGTCATCAAAAGAAGCAAAGGTAGTACAGCCTCTGGGTTGTGACTGTCACTTGGCACTTCTGTGCCTGGCACTGTGCGTTGAGTGGAGAGACAATAGTAAAGGCATGCACTGTCAGTGGGGTGGGGGGTGGGAGGCTGACCTATGTAATGTTGTATTCCAACTACACTGGGGGGCATAGGGTGCTCTTGCTCATGGGATTGGGGAAGGCAGGAGCAGGGAAGGCTCCTGAGAAGTGCCATCTTAACCCAAAAAAAGGATGGGAAAGAGGGCCAGCCCAGAGCCATTGGTTACACAGGGTAGGAGTCATTAGTCACTCTTCCCTCTAGGGATGGAGCTATTGATATCACTGCCTACTATCACTGGCCTGTCCTGAGCCCTCCTTGCCTCCCAGTAGAACTCCTTAGCCCTGGAAACCCAGCTCAGGCCTTCTTCCTTCAGGGAATCCCCGTCTCTAGGCTTCCCCTGTGCCTGGAACAGGGAAGGGTGTCAGTATTTTTTTGTTACTTCTTTGTTCCCCTGACTAAAGTGGGGGCTCTTGAAGACCAGAGAATGATGGTAATTCTGCCCTGTTGTTCCAGCCCCTAGCAGAGTCTGGCTCAGGGCAGGGGCGGTTGATGAACATACATCAACTCAACCGTGACCTCAGACGAATCCCCCAACCGCACAAGGAAACTTTGTGTACTTCCTTTTCTTTTCGTCTGTAACACTGAAGAGTAGGATGGGTGGTTTTTCTGGGGATCCTCTCAACTCCAGAATATATGAACGTGTGAAGTAGGTGCTCGTTCAGTTCTTCTACTCACCTCAGGATGGGGGAGAGTGTGTGTGTGTGTGTGTGTGTGTGTGTGTGTGTGTGTGTGGTCTGATTCAAGGGAGGATGAAGAGGGGTGTTTGGTTTCTTTGAAAAAATTGTGTGTTTCAGCAAACTCCATAACCCCCTGGTGGGGAGGCCTTAGGGAGTTGGGTCGCCCTGGGACCAAGCAGGTGGATTACCTGTTTTGCATCATTTTTACCTCCAGTCCACACCCAGTAGAACGACTTCTAGGCTTCTTTGTGGGCTTTTGTCATTTATTTTTGTAGAGAAGTAGCAGTCAAAGTAACAAACACCTGTGTGCCCCTCAGTGCATAGAATTGAACATCACCATATTGTCATAGCTGCTTCAAATAATTTTAATTTGAAAGAACTAAAATATTACAGATTGAGTTAAAGGCCCTTTTATTCCTCCTCTTTAGTGCTATTAAAAGTTCATTTGTTATACGCTTAGATAGGGTTTAAAAGGTAAATTTTGTTATGAATGTTTTTTTTTTTTTTTTTTTAAAGATTTTTTATTTATTTATGTGACAGAGAGACAGCCAGCGAGAGAGGGAACACAGCAGGGGAGTGAGAGAGAGGAAGAAGCAGGCTCCCAGCGGAGGAGCCCGATGTGGGACTCGATCCCGGAACGCCGGGATCACGCCCTGAGCCGAAGGCAGACGCTTTTAACGACTGCGCTACCCAGGCGCCCCTGTTATGAATGTTTTATCACAATAAAGAACTTCAAGAAAAAGAAAGAAAGAAAGAAAGAAACCCAAAACAGTTCATTTAGGCCCAAGTCAGAGTGTGGGTACAGCTGGGTCTCTCCTCTGTGGCTAGTATCAAAGAGCTGTATTCTCTTCTCCTTGAACTTCTAACCATGGATGTGGCTATAACCCCCACCCGTTCCTGGCCCAGGCTTCCCTGTCCTCAGTGGCACCACCGTCCTTCCAGCATTGGCCATGGTCCTTAATTCATCCCTTCCCCTCACTCACATAAGCCTGTCTTCAGCTGTATTGCTCTCCCTCCTGGTTACTTCCCAAATCCTCCACTGTCCCCACCCTGGGCCACGGGAGACCACGGCAAGAGGCTTCTCACAGGGCTCCTCTGCTTTCCTTTTTGGCTTCCCGAAGTCTGCTTTCTCCATAGCAAGTTGAGTGATCTTTTGAACATAAGAGCTCTCATCCCTTCCTCTTCTCAAGTCTCCCCAATAGCAACCTAACAGCCCTCCACATCCCCCTTGAGGCCTCTCTGCTGCCCAGAACCTTCTACTGGCACATAACTACATGGCTTGCCCCCTTGCTTCCTATAGGCTTTTCCCTCTTTTGTCCCTCATTGTGTTCCAGTCAGTTTGTTCTTTTGGATACTCACCTTGTCACAGTGTCACCTAGTGCAGGGAGCCCTTTTGGCTAGACCAGCAGCTATGTCCTTTGACTTTCTCTTTCCCCACTCCCCTGCCTTTCTGCCTCCACAGGCTACCCTAGACCACAACCACCCTCTTCTCCCAGGGCCAGCCTGGTTCCCTCCTTGGACATTGGGTGCATTCCCTGCCCCTGGGGTGCCATATTAGGTCTTAGAATATGTCCCACCCAGGATATGCAGAGCACTGTGGTCAGAGGTATTTGAAATAAATCTTTCCTCTGTGGTATGGTATCAGTTTGATACACAGTTAAATTCATGTGTTTGTGTTCGCATTCAGTATAGTAGGGTTTTGTTATCATTTATTTTTGTTTTCATTTTGGTTATGTAAATTTTTACATGATTCAGAGAGGTTTTGCCTCACACCTATACCTTACCTCATTCCCACCCACCCCAGGACTAGGAAGCACTTCTTCCCTTGTTTCTCACATGAAAGGTGGCCTACAGTCTGTAGGAGATCCGGAGGTGCTCTTTCGCAGCCCACTCCGGCTGCATGGCTCTCAGTGCTATAGGCATAGCATCGTCCATTCTTTCAGCACATCCTTGCTGGCAGCTCTCTGAATTGTCTGCAATATTGAGGTAGGAAAAGTAATGCCATTACAAATAACATCATATACCTGTTGTTTTGCATTTCTGGGGGTGTCTCTTTAGGGTAGTAGAGTTCTAGAAGGGGTTATCCTTGATGGCATTGATACCCTTGATTGTATCTAAGAGGCATTGCTGGGGCATGTGGTTTGTACTTGACCTCATGGTGGTTAAACTATTTGGGAACTATAAATGCGCGTTCTGAAGAAGCCAGACCTTTCCCATGGGTGCAGTGTTGTCCTCTGACTCCAGGACTGTCCAGGCTCCAGGGAGTAGCCCTGGCCTTCAGCAGTGCACCCGTGGCGGACTGTGTGGAAGTGGTCATTCCAGTCCATCTGCCACTCTGCCGCTGGCAAGCTCCCCTTCTCCCCTCTGTGATGGGGGTATGCAGGCCATAGGCCACACAGCTTCCCAAGTTTCTTCCCATTTCCTGCTGAGAAGCTAAGATTGAGAGAATTGAACACTAAGCTGTGTGCTACAACAGATTAGAGATCCTCACTTTACAGCAAGAAAAGATCTCCTCTGGGCCATGGACTGAATCATGGTGACCCTGGCAGCAATGCTTAGAGCCCTGAACTGCTAGATGATGACCCAGGATAGGGAGGAACTGAGGGGTGAGCCTGTCTCTCGACCCCTGACCTGAGCTGTTTGGAAAAGGCATGTCCTCATGGTGCCAAGTGAGTCCTGAAATGAACCCACCTTTGGCACCTTACCCGCATCATTTGAGTCTGGTTTCTAGTGCACACCACAGTGCCTTCATTGGAGTCTCCACAGTGTGAACAAGGGGGAGGTTGGGATAGACCAGCCGTGAGGCAGTGACTAGTGCTGACACGAGCCTTGTAGGACAGGGCAGCTCTAGGGCTGAGATACTGAGGAAAAGAATAGTCTCATTCTTTTCTAGAATGAATTGCTGAGAGACCAGTAGACAGCCGATTCCAAGCCATGTTTCTTTCCAAGCCTCCCCAGCCCGGGTTGTGTTTCTGCCCTCTCAGCCCTCCCCAAGAACATCATGGCCAGATTCTGATTCCAGGGTCCAGGGCCTCATGATGATCATTTCCGACGCACACAAGGAGTGGATCCTACCAGGTGGAGCCAAAATATAGGGAAGGAGCCGCTCTGTCAGTGTGAAAGAACGGGGAGGCGCCTTCCCTGGAACAGGGAGGGTGCTCTTCTGCGCCTTTGTCCTTGCTCTTCTCTTCCATTGGTCAAGTCTGAGGCAGTCATGTGTTGTGAGGGAATGTCTGGTGATAAAGTTTACCAGACCTGGGATGGCTTCTCTTCTCACTCCAGAACCCTGGGCAGCAGTTTCTGATTTCCCGCTTTGGCCAGTGTTTGTTTAGTGTCTTTATGACTGTTCTCCCTCTAGGGTGTTGGTACCTGTTGTCAAGATGAGGAAACTAAGGCACGGGATGTTGAGGTCACTTGCTCAGGCCCATGTTTAGAAATTGCGAAGTCAGGATTTGAGCTCAGATTGGCTGACTCTAAACCCGCGTGTTCTTTCCACAGCGCTGTGCTGTGCACCACCTCCCAAGGGAGTAGTGGTAGGCTCTGTTACTATGAGTAAGTTGTATTGCCCCAAGACTGGTTTTTATCAAGCACTCATTTGAGAAAACTTAAAATACAGAAGCTATCATAACGCCCAAGCCAGGTCTTCATGAAGAGGAGCCCTGCTCACACTTTGGGTGGGCAGCTCCCTCTCCAGCAGTCAAGGGCCCCTTGTCAGCCATCAAGCCTAGAGGCTCTCGGGCACAGCTTGTAAATGCAGCGCTCTAAGACGCCACATGGTGTTTCTCCCAAGAAAAATGCCACCTGTACAGGCCACTCACTCTCCTGTATGTTAGGAGTAGGACTTGGGACAGAAGGACTCAGAGTAAAGCCCAAAGCTCCTAAAGAAATCTGTGAAGGGGAAAGGCATCAAGATCTGGGTGAGCATTGGTGGGGTATTCCTGTCTCTCAGAGCCCTACCTGTGCTGGGGTGCCCCAAACCTGCCATTGCTCTCTTTCTCTACAAATCAGTGTGTTCCCTGTGATACTTACATACTTATTTAACACTTCAGGGAAGAAAAGTCAGAAGACCAGGATCTCCAGGGCCTCAAGGACAAACCCCTGAAGTTTAAAAAGGTGAAGAAGGATAAGAAAGAAGACAAAGAGGGCAAGCATGAGCCCCTGCAGCCACCGGCTCACCACTCTGCTGAGCCAGCAGAGGCAGGCAAAGCGGAGACCTCAGAAGGGTCAGGCTCAGCCCCAGCTGTCCCAGAAGCTTCTGCCTCCCCCAAACAGCGGCGCTCCATCATTCGTGACCGGGGACCCATGTATGATGACCCCACTCTGCCTGAAGGTTGGACCCGAAAGCTTAAGCAAAGGAAATCTGGCCGCTCCGCTGGGAAGTATGATGTGTATTTGATCAAGTAAGTAAGGGCAACTCCTGTCTACAGAGCAGGGAAGCCTGGGTGGGCAGGAGGTTGGCAGCAGGTGCTAAGAAACTAATGGGGATCCCTTAGAGTGGCAGCTGTTTGTTGCTTTTTGATCACGAAAATGTGTGTGTGTAACCCCATCGTGGGTTGGGGGGCTTCAGTACACCACTGGCAGACCCCACCAGGTATATTTGGAATGACTGTGTACAGAGGTCGCTGCCCTAAGTGAGATGTACGCAGGGTAGCAGAGTGTGACTTTACTCCACCAGTCCTTGAGGTCTTGCCTGGAGGTAGCATAACAGTAGGGCCTACCGAGGGCCACAGTGAGGATACCAGGAGAGGTCACCTGGGAAACATTGAGGACACAAGGTCCTGGCCAGGCTGGGCCCAGAGGCCACAGGACCTGCCATGTGTAGTGGCCTGTGCTTGGAAGGCAAGCAGAGGTCTCTGGGTTCCTCCCATTTCCCCACCAGAAAACATCCAGCTGAGGGACTTTTCTCAAAACCTGTTAAATTCCCCTTCTTTCTATGAGTCATTCTGTGACATGGCTTCATGACCCAGAAGAAGTAGGAATTCATAGGGCTCAGTCCACTCTGTGAATCATGTTGGGAAAAGTGGGCTCTCTGACAGGGCCTCTGGGGAGAGACACATGTCTGCCTTTCCAGCTGTCATTGGTGCATTTGTCCAGCTTTGGGCTGGTCGTTGAGCATTTTCTGTTCAAACAGAGTAACTTCCAAGCCAGAGCTTCAGAGGAGGACTGAATAAGTACATTTCAGTTCTGGCCCTCAGACCATCCAGAAAAGGTTAACAGTTTTGGAAGGACATTTGCAGACAACCTCGTTTGATTCCAACAACTCTGACAAGGGTGAGCAAAGCATAATCTTGTTGACAGATGAGGAAACTGATCCCAGGAAGGCTAAGCAGCATGCCCAGGTTCAGACAGAGGAGTGCTCTACTTACTGACTGGGCCCAGGCACCAACCAGCAGAATAGATCCCCCAGCCTGATGGCTAAGAGGGTCCCCAGGCCAGGCTCCTTTGGGGGCCAGAGGAGGTGCCTTGGTGGTAGGCGGATCTTCAGGGGCATTTGGGCAACAGCTGCAGAGCAGCCGGCACCCAGCTGTTCTGTCACTGGAGCATACCCTATAGGTACCTGCCACCGCCTGGTGACCCAGGTGCTTTGAGTGTGACTATGGCTGTGCCCCTCTAGTTTTAGCCTGTTTTGGCTTTTCTCTAATGTGACTCTCATTCAATAGTATCATCAGGCAGGTCGCTTGCAGAATGTCCTGTCACAGACTTCATCACCTTCTGCTCTGCCCCATCTTTGTACATTAGTGTGGAAGCTTCTAATCATTCTTTGTGCCTCTCCATTTGTTCCCACAGTCCCCAGGGAAAAGCCTTTCGCTCTAAAGTGGAGTTGATTGCGTACTTCGAAAAGGTAGGCGACACCTCCCTGGACCCTAATGATTTTGACTTCACGGTAACTGGGAGAGGGAGCCCCTCCCGGCGAGAGCAGAAACCACCTAAGAAGCCCAAATCTCCCAAAGCTCCAGGAACTGGCAGAGGTCGGGGACGCCCCAAAGGGAGCGGCACTGCGAGACCCAAGGCAGCAGCATCAGAGGGTGTGCAGGTGAAAAGGGTCTTGGAGAAAAGTCCCGGGAAGCTGCTTGTCAAGATGCCTTTTCAAGCTTCAGCGGGGAGCAAGGCTGAAGGGGGCGGGGCCACCACGTCAGCCCAGGTCATGGTTATCAAACGCCCTGGCAGGAAGAGAAAAGCCGAGGCCGACCCCCAGGCCATTCCCAAGAAGCGGGGCCGAAAGCCAGGCAGTGTGGTGGCAGCCGCTGCTGCAGAGGCCAAGAAGAAAGCAGTGAAGGAGTCTTCCATCCGGTCCGTGCAGGAGACTGTGCTCCCCATCAAGAAGCGCAAGACCCGGGAGACAGTCAGCATCGAGGTGAAGGAGGTGGTGAAGCCCCTGCTGGTGTCCACCCTCGGTGAGAAGAGTGGAAAGGGACTGAAGACCTGCAAGAGCCCCGGACGGAAAAGCAAGGAGAGCAGCCCAAAGGGGCGCAGCAGCAGCGCCGCCTCACCCCCCAAGAAGGAGCACCACCACCACCACCACCACTCAGAGCCCCCGAAGGCACCCGTGCCGCTGCTTCCGCCCCCGCCCCCGCCCCCACCTGAGCCCCAGAGCTCTGAGGACCCCGCCAGCCCCCCTGAGCCCCAGGACTTGAGCAGCGGCATCTGCAAAGAGGAGAAGATGGCGAGAGGAGGCTCGCTGGAGAGCGACGGCTGCCCCAAGGAGCCAGCTAAGACTCAGCCCGCGGTCGCGACCGCTGCCACGGCCGCAGACAAGTACAAACACCGAGGGGAGGGAGAGCGCAAAGACATTGTTTCATCCTCCATGCCAAGGCCAAACAGAGAGGAGCCTGTGGACAGCCGGACGCCCGTGACCGAGAGAGTTAGCTGACTTTACACAGAGCGGATTGCAAAGCAAACCAACAAGAATAAAGGCAGCTGTTGTCTCTTCTCCTTATGGGTAGGGCTCTGACAAAGCTTCCCGATTAACTGAAATAAAAAATATTTTTTTTTCTTTCAGTAAACTTAGAGTTTCGTGGCTTCAGGGTGGGAGTAGTTGGAGCATTGGGATGTTTTTCTTACCGACAAGCACAGTCAGGTTGAAGACCTAACCAGGGCCAGAAGTAGCTTTGCACTTTTCTAAACTAGGCTCCTTCAACAAGGCTTGCTGCAGATACTACTGACCAGACAAGCTGTTGACCAGGCTTCTTAGGGTATGCCTGCACCTCCCCTCCCACCCAGACCTCCCCCCACCCCCCATGTGGTCATTAGGGACAGAGAGTGCCATTGGTGCCCCAGTCTCCGCTCTCCTCTCCCTCACCCTGCCCCTCCCCCACCTTCCCCATCCCCACCCACATTGGGACAAGGAGGTGTGAGGCAGGAGAGACAGTTGGATTCTTTAGAGAAAAAGATGGGAGATGGCCAGTGGCTACAGCCTCTGTGATCTCACCCATGGTGGCACAAATCTGGCCCCATGCCAGCCCCAATCCAAAACCGACTAGGACATTTCACAGGACAGGGAAGTAGCACCTGTTCGTTCCAGTTCTGGCATGGCTAGGAGGGAGTCAGTCCTTTGAGCTGCTGGGTGTAGACTGGCCTGAGCCAGGTGAGAGGACCGTCCAGGGCCGTTCTCCAGTGGGTGGCGCTAGAGGGGGGCCGTGGAAGTAACAGGAGGAGACGCAGGCAGGCTGGCCCCAGGCTCCTGGGCTCCTCTGGGTGGCAGAGAGCAGGGGGGCCAATGGAATTCCTAGTCACTCAGAGCAGTCTGTGACTGGTAGGTAGAGGCCTAGTGGACAGGTTGGGGGGCCACGGGGAAGGAGGGGAAAATGTTCTTCCAAAACTTTCCAATTCTACTCCTTTAGGGACAGCTTAGAACTATTTGCACTATTGAGTCTTCATGTTCCCACTTCAAAACAAACATGCTCTGAGAGCAAACTGGCTTGAATTGGTGACACTTAGTCCCTCAAGCCACCAGACATGATGGTGTTTAGAACTACCTGGATCTGTATATACCTGCGCTTGTTTTAAAGTGGGCTCAGCACATAGGGTTCCCACGAAGCTCCGAAACTCTAAGTGTTTGCTGCAATTTTATAAGGACTTCCTGATTGGTTTCTCTTCTGTCCTTCCATTTCTGCCTTCTTTCATTCATCCTTTCATTTCTTCCCCTCCTCGTTCATCCCTTCTGTACCAGGCACCCACAGTTCTCAGCTTTACTTGCGCTGATGCTGGTCAGCTCAGGCCCCCAGATCTCACCATGCCCTTGGCCTTCCCACTGCCAGCCCTAGCCGTAGCCCCACCCCATTCTGAGCCCTGAGGAAGCCCCAGTCTCTGCTGAGTCCACCTGGCCCTAGCGCCTTGGCCTCTCTGAAGGGCAAGAGAGCAGCAAGATCTTGCTCTCTCAGGGAGTCCCCTTCCCTGGTCAGACCCTGGATTCTGGGCCTTCTCAACCTTCTACTCGAGAGAAGCAGGCAGGAGAAGATGGGCAGATTTGGATTTGGGAGCTGAGAGTAACACAGAGGCCCCTATGGCCTGCCGTAGTCATCAAGTAGCGCGGCCCTGACCTTGGCCTGGGTCAGGCCCAGCTAGCACAGTGTGGTGCAATGAGGCAGCAGGTGGGAAGAAATGCAGATGCCCCAGACCTGAGCTGGGACCAGTGCCTAGGCCCCTGGCCCCTCTGTTCCTCCCTTAAGTTAACCACGAGTTCTTTTCTGGTGGAAAATGTCTGGGTTTTGCTTGCTGGAGACGGGCTGGGGCCAGCATATCACACATCTCCACATCTGTGCCAGGGGAATGGTGTGGGGGCCAAGAGGTGTGGGTTTGCTATGGGTGTTCATTGATCAATCTCCATTTAGGACCCCGTCCTTTCATTCTGTGTTCAGGAAGTCCTTATCTAGCTGCATATCTTCATCATATTGGTATATCCTTTTCTGTGTTTACAGAGATGTCTCTTATATCTAAATCTGTCCGACTGAGAAGTACCTTATCAAAGTAGCAAATGAGACAGCAGTCTTATGCTTCCAGAAACACCCACAAGCACGTCCCATGCGAGCTGCTGCCATGAACTGTCAAGTGCGTGTTGTCTCGTGTATTTCAGTTACTGTCCCCTGGCTTCCTTATTGCGGTGTAACCATGAAGGAGTGAAACATCCTAAAAACCGTCTAGCACTTCCTTGCCAGTCCTTAGTGATCAGGAACCATAGTTGACAGTTCCAATCAGTAGCTTAAGAAAAAAACCGCGTTTGTCTCTTCCAGAATGGTTAGAAGCAAGGGAGTTTGCCCCCATTCTGTTTGCAGAATCATAGTTGGCCTTTGTAGCATTTTTGTACCCATTTCCTTATGCTGCAAAAGCAAGTCCCACAACCAGACCCGCTCTGCTGTTGACCCTCTGGGCTTCACTTCTGACTCCTCCCCAGGAAGGGAAGGGGGATCGGAGGAGGGGGCAAGTCCTTCAGGATCCCTCTTCCTTCAAGGACAAAAGGCTCCTGACCCTGAAGTGGCCTCACACTCCTGGCACCCACAAAGGATGCCTATCCACGCGAGTACAGCGTCCGGCCAGTTTTTCGTGGAGACACTGTCCATTTTGGCCGGTTGGGTTTTTATGCATTACACTTAGTCCAGTGGAATGTGACTCCTGGAACCAGTGTCAAGAGCTGGCCTCTCCATGAGCTCAGTACCATCTGGTCCTGGGAAGAGGAGTGCGGGGTCCACCATGCCCCCCTTTCACCCGTGACCATTCATGGGCTGACTGGGCATTGGTTGTTGAGAGCACAGCATTTCAAGTGTCATTTTCTTTCAGCCCGGCCTGACCTGCAGCCCCCTCGCTCCCCAGTTGCTTCTCCTTACAGTTCCAAAGCTGCAGGCAGCCCCCGAGGCTCCTTAGGGTTTTCTCTCCTTCTCCCTTTTCTTCCACATTCCCTCTTCTTCACCTAATAAAGACATCACAAGTAAGTCACCATTAAGCAGGTCGCCTTGGTGGTTTGTCGCCCTGGCAGGCAGGGGCCCTGCAGCTCCCGTACAGGAGGTTGGCGGGAAAGCCAGGCCATGGGATTCTCACCAGCCATGTCCAGCCCACTTTGGGGGTTGATTTTGTGTGTACTTGAGCATCACGAAGATTGGGGGCATCTTTTAGGGACTGTGTGAAGAATACAGAAATTAACCGACAGCTTTCAGACACCTGTTTGTAGGGCTAGGTCACAGTCACTTTCAGTCTCCCCAACCCTCGTTCTAGTTGTTAGTTACTACCTCCTCTCCCAACAGAATGCTGTATGTCCTTGAGCTTCTTCCACAATGCCCAGCCCTGCCCTACCCATTGGTGGGCCTGTCCTAACCAGTGCAATTGCTGGCCTTGACACTGTAGCAAACCAGGGCACTGAGCCACAGCCAGGCTCTAAGACAGCTCCCTTCTGCTGCTGCTGTATTCCCATTATCAGAAGGCACAGGCGACACCTAGAAATGCCCCACTTCCCAGTCCATCAGTGCCAAACTACCCGAGGACCTCAGCCCCCTCAACTCCCTGGAAGGTGAAAGCCGTGGTGGTGGCCCAGGGACACTGGCCACAGCAGGCACCTGGCTTCTACTGAGACCCTGTGCAGGTGCGGGCAACAGTCTGTTCAGGGGCACCATTCCAGGCTGGAGGCCGCAAATGGTGGCACCAGGACGCAGAGCAGCCGCAAGTTGTCAGCTGCTCCTCCACTCAGCTTTTCATTGCTGTGACAGGGATCATGAAAGAAGGTACTAGCCTGAAACAAGCTGCCATGTTTGGTGGGAAAGGTGTTTCTTTAGCTGACAGGACCTCTGGGTTTAAGTAACTTGAAGTAAGCGGCTGAAGCGCAGGAGGGAGCGACAGGTGTGACGTGAGCTCACCAGGTGGGGCTGACTGGATCTTGCAGAACCCAAGGGGAGCCTAGCAGCTGAGCTCTGTGCCCCCTTTCCAGAGCATTTGCACCTGGCTCTCTGGGCTGATGGAGCCAGAGAAGGTCACAGGTGCCGGTTCTTGGAGAAGCCTTTTGCGCATCTTTTCGTAGCCAGTGTCACCCCGAATTGTTTCCTAATGTGAGTTTCACGCACCGATTTTAGGACTGATGGCCCAGACCTCAGGGAGCAAGATGTGTTTAGAGCCCTGTGGGCATTTGCCTAGCCAATTCCCAGAGTCCTGGCTCACGGTGGTGGGGGTGGGGATGGGGGGCCAAGCATGGCAGCGTCGCCTGGCCTGTGGTAGAGCCCCTGCTCCTGTGCCCCTGTGGCCCCACCATGTCGCGTTCCTAATTTTACTCTGTTCTCTGTAAGGGCCCCCACCTTTGCTCTCTTCGTCAGTAAACTCGTCCACTCTGGAGGGGTTCGTTGAGTCTCCATTTTTGCGTCTTTCTCTTTTAGATACTGTATCAATCTTTAGAAAAGGCATAGTCTAATTGTTTCATATCGCTAGGATACTGCCTCCCCCAGGGTCTAACGTTACATATTAAAGGGGAAAAAAAGTGAACACTGAAACTGGTTCTCAACAATTCAGAAGGAAAACCTAGAAAACATTTGGCAGAAAATTACATTTCAGTGTTTCTGAATGAGTAAGAGCAAGCTTTTGCAAAAATGCTGATCTAAAAATATTTGGAGCTTGGCCTGACGTGAGTGCTACAGGAAAAGGGGAATCCAGCCTGAAGCTGCTGATCTGAGACTCGGGGCCATCCTGTCCTGTGGGGCTGCCTGCCTGGTCCCAAACTGTAGGAGCCCCACGCTTGGTGTGGGAAGCAGAGTGTCACCAGTGACTTCAAAGGCCTGCGATGTTCTCACCACCTAGCACCACCTGTTTCTTGCTCCTTTCTCATTTTGACAGGATATTCCCCAAGTGCTGATTTTTCTGGGGAAAAGGGAGTTCTAACTAGGGCCCAGGCAACTAGGAAGGTGAGGGTGAGGTCTCCCCTTTGGCCTCAGCCTGTCCCCTGAGGACATTCCCCTGCTCTGCTCTCCTTAGGGCCCAGGGTCTAGGTGAAGTGGTGCTCCCTTCTGCACTCAGAGGTGAAGACAGAAGCCTGTGCACTCCCTGTGGTGTGTGTCCCCCTCGCCCTTCACCAGCGAGAGCCCCTGGGCCAGAGGGAGGGCAGTCACAAGAACAGGTGCTGGGCAGAATCGAGACCCTCATAAAGGGAAGTCCAGCCTTTGAGTTTGAGAGCATTAGGGAAACTTGGAAATTGCCTTTGCTCCCCTAGCCCCCTTTCTAGCTTACCTTTTCTCAGGTCCTCAGCAGCAAGAGACAATGAGATGAAAAGGCCAAGAGATTGGGCTCCTGCTCACTGGTAGTCCCTTTCCCTTCAGTGTTTGTGTGTCCAGTGACAAAGGTGTTCTTCCTGGTGACCCTGATTATATCGGTATCTTATAGACTATACGCATAGGCCTGCTTGGTCTCCTCTCTCCTGGGCTTTTGTTTTGCTTTTTAGCTTTGCTTTTAGTTTTTCTGTCCCTTTTATTTAATGCACCGACTAGACACACAGAGCAGTTGAATTTTTATATATATATCTGTATATTGCACAATTATACACTCATTTTGCTTGTGGCTCCAACACACACACACACACACACACACACACAAAAGACCTGTTAAAATTATACCTGTTGCTTAATTAAAATATTTCTGATAACCATAGCATAGGACAAGGGAAAATTAAAAAAAAAACAAAACAAAAAAAAACAAAAAACAAAAAACAAAAAAAACTACAAATCTGTCTGCTGGTCACTTCTGTCCAAGCAGATCAGTGGTCTTTCCGCGCTTTCAAGGGCTTCCCTGTGCCAAGCGAAGGAGGCTCCTGGCAGCATCCGGGTTTTGCACTGTTTCTCCCATGCTTATGAGAGAGGTCCCAGGATGCTGGTGCAAGACAGTTCACTTCAACGGGTGGGTGTAAGAGCACTTCCTTGCCCTGGCAAAGTCTGGAATGTAGTTGGTACCACCTGGCCCCCTTCGACCTCTGGGTGGGGCAGCTGGAGTCCATGGGCGGGAAGCTGATCCTACCCCCAGCCCTCCCAGTGACCCAGTCAGAGTGATCATGTATGGAGAGTCAGCTCAGCAGGCCTCCCCACCAGTAGGGCTTCCACTTTGCTGAGGCTGGAGGGCGGATGGGAGGTCTAGCACATCTCTGAATGTGTGAGCTGCGCCAGATAGACACCAGGGACCCCAGAACCACATACAAGAGTCCACTGGGTCTCCTCTAGGAGGTAGCAAAGACTCCAGAAACATCCCTTTCTCTTCTCCCTCATCCTACGAGTAACTGCATTTGCTTTTGTAATTCTTAATGAGCAATATCTGCTAGAGAGTTTAGCCGTAACAGTTCTTTTTGATCGTTTTTTTAAGTAATTAAAAAAACACCAAAAAAAAAAAAAAACAACAACAAAAACCAGAAACTTGTTCTTCCAAAGCAGAGAGCATTATAATCACCAGGGCCAAAAGCTTCCCTCCCTGCATCATTACTTCTTCTGAGGCCTGAACCAAAAGAGAAACACTCATAAGCCCTTTGGGTGGCCAGGCTACCTGTGGGCCCCTCGGAGGACCTGGGCTGGGGCAGCCTCTGGTCCCAGTCTGGGGCCCGCTCCAGCCTGCGTTCAGTATTAGCAGTGGGTCACGACGTCCTTTCCCACCCAGCCTGGGATGGGGGCAGAGGAGGCGAGGAGGCCGTTGCTGCTGATGTTTGCCACTAACAGGTGGGTGTCCACGTGTGTGCTTTCTGACTGAAATCTGAAATCAGCACCCAACTTAGCCTCACCCAGTGACCTCTCGCCTGCCTGGACGGAGCAGGGCCCACCCAGTTGAGTGTTTCTGGGGAGATGGACGGTGGAGTGCAAAAGGCTTGCAGAACTTGAAGCCTGCTCCTTCCCTTGCTACCAAGGCCTCCTTTTCCGTTTGATTTGTCACTGCTTCAATCAATAACGGCCGCTCCAGAGTCAGTAGTTGATGAATATATGACCAAATATCACCAGGACTGTTACTCAATGTGTGCCGAGCCCTTTCCTCGCGCTGGGCTCCTGTGTACCCGGACACTGTAACGTGTGCTGTGTTTGCTCTCCTCCCCTTTTCCCTCATCCTTCCATCGTTTTTCTGGGGTTTTTCTGTTTGGGTTTGGTTTGGTTTTTATTTCTCCTTTTGTGTTCCAAACATGAGGTTCTCTCTACTGGTCCTCTTAACTGTGGTGTTGAGGCTTATATTTGTGTAATTTTCGGTGGGTGAAAGGAAATTTGCTAAGTAAATCTCTTCTGTGTTTGAACTGAAGTCTGTATTGTAACCATGTTTAAAGTAATTGTTCCAGAGACAAATGCTTCTAGACACCTTTTCTTTACAAACAAAAGAATTTGGAGGGAGGGGATGGTGACCAAGATGAGAGGGGCTGTCCTTTTTCCCCAGGAGGGGAGATCCGAAGAGATGACCCCTGCCCAGATCAGCCAGATGCCACCCAAAGAAGTTAAGCCTAAGCCAGCGGACCAAATAGGTGATGTGTTGCCATTTTCGAAGTCAGAGCAAAACCAGGTTTTGTTCCAACCCAATGGATTCTGTTTCCTTTTTTCCCCCTGAGATTATTAGCATCATCATTATTTTTAAGGACAGACAAGGTTGATGTTCCTTTGAAGGGAGACAGGAGGGGTGTGAGTAGAGCTGACCTTGCCTCAGTGGGAGGAGGATAGGGCAGGCCTGAAGAGCATAGCTCAGAATAAGGGTGGTCATCTCCCTGGAGACCTCCGCTGTGGCCACGGGTCAGGTGTATGTTGACAGGGCAGATTGGCCACTCTCCACCTGATGCAACTCTTCCTGGACAGGCCACGTGGTGGGCATTACCATTCAGGACACCCCCATCACATCCCACCCAGTCCCAGAGTATACAACACTAACATGACCTCTAGATTCTTCACCATCCTGGGTGATATGACGATGGTGAAGGGGGTACACTCTCTTTGCTGTCATCTGATCCCCAGCAAAATTTGGAGATGGGAAACCCCACTTCCCTTCCCCTGGCAAAACCAGATCCTTCTGAGAAAAGCCATTATCCCCACCAGACATTGTTTTGGGCTCACAGAACAGGGACAGATGTGTGCTCCCTTAGCATCCAGCACCCCCCCAAAGGCGAAGACAATGCTGACTGTCATGACTATTTGCACATGGGTTTAGTATCAGGAAGAACCAGGCAGGGTGGCTGCCCCTCCTGAGTCACAGTGACACTGGCCACCCTAGACAGAGGAGCTCCAGCTTGGAAGCCTGGCGAGGGTGGGAGACAGGTGTGTGTGGACAGGGAGCAGCCCAGGACAGACTTGGCTAGAGATGTCTCCAAAGCCCTCCATCACATTCACCTTCAGTTTTTGTGTTTTGGGACAATTACTTTAGAAAATAAGTAGGTCGTTTTAAAAACAAAAAAATATTGATTGCTTTTTTGTAGTGTTCAAAAAAAGGTTCTTTGTGTATAGCCAAATGACTGAAAGCACTGATATATTTAAAAACAAAAGGCAATTTATTAAGGAAATTTGTACCATTTCAGTAAACCTGTCTGAATGTACCTGTATACGTTTCAGAAACACCCCCTCCCACTGAATCCCTGTAACCTATTTATTATATAAAGAGTTTGCCTTATAAATTTACATAAAAATGTCCGTTTGTGTCTTTTGTTGTAAAATCAAGTGATTTTTCATAAGGTTCTTTTACTATTTGAAAAGATGGGCAGCACGCAGTTTTATTTTATTTTTGTAAGTTTTTTAATACGTGTGAAAGCAAAGAATACTCAGCATGCCTTTCTAAGTGACGCGTTTGCACCTTTTGTTGGGAAGTACTGTATCCTGTGCTGTTAGCATTCTCGATAAATCTCTCTGTGAAAGTGACTCAAGGTCTGGGCTTTCATTATCAGACAGCTCACAGGACAGCGTGGTGCTGTGTTTCCTGATTCCCTCTGGCTGTCCCTGAATGCAAATAGCCAGCCGCTTTCAGGACTGCCTTGGGAGGAGAGACCAGCCTACTCCATACACTGCCTCCCCTTGGGTTCCAAGGCTACGCTTTCTAGGCACACTGCTCCAGCGTGTGATGGGAAGCTCTGGGATGGCAGGCTGGGAAGGACCTGGCACAGGTCGGCCCGCTGAGCCCCAGGTCCAGAGGCAAGTGGGCTGCAGGCCTTCCGCTCAGCCGCACAAATTCCCTGCTCCTGAGGGCCATGGTGCCTCCTGTGTCCAGGTGCTTTTGGAAACAACCAGCCATCCCCCAGCTCTGGTTCGTGTGCCTATAGCCTGAGACCTTCCCATAGCCTCTGCTGACCTGGCCCCCTGCCCAAGGGGGGCGCTGTCATCACTGGGGTTTGCAGACCTTTTGCCAACTTGGCACTGAGGAGCTACCTGCCCCGCCACAGCTGTTCTCACCAGGCTGTTGCTGGGCTGGAGGGAACAACTGCTCAGAGTCCAGCTTCACATGCAAATAAATGTGGGCACAGCTGCTAGAAGGTGCACTCGAATGTCCTGGCCTTGAAGGTTAAAACAAAGGGTTGAAATTGGACCTGTGTGTGTTGAGCGTGTCTTGTGTGCCAGGCCTGTCCTGGGAGCCGCTGTCCAGCAGTAAGCAAGGAGGACACAGTTGCTGTTCCCTTAGAGCTTAGTGTGTGCGTGCATGATAATTTCCCATACTGGAGTTGGTAGTCTTTGTAAAAGCTGTCCCCATGAGAAGCCACTGGGGCCCAGGGTGTGGCTGGCAATGGCTGTGGCTTCTGGGGAGAGGCTCCCATGGAGGCCCATCTTAGGAGGACAGCCCGAAGGGGAGCCTTCTAGGGTCAGGATGGGGGTGCGGGTGGTGAGGGAAGGAGGCCTGTGGCCATGCAAACACTCATCCAAGTGGAGAAATAAAAAAGGAAGGCACTGTTGCTGCTTGGTGGGGTCTTCCCCCATCTAGTGGGGGAGGCAAACAAGTGCAGACGCTCAAATGGGACACACCCCAGATGCCAGGCACAGCAGGCGCTGCAGGCAGCTCTGCTCAGAGGGTCCTAGAGAGCTAAGGAGCTACAGTCCTCCGGGTAGGAGGAGTCGTGAGAGCATTGGGCCTGGGGGAAGAAATGGACTCCAGAGATGTTCAGGGAAATGACCAGAAAACAGGGGCTGCTGGAATGGAGGAGTGCCAGAGAATCCAAAGAAATCAGTGGCTGCAGAGCACTGTGGGAATGGGCAAGAAGAACTAATGTGGTGAAGACATCAAACAGGCTAGGAACGGAGCCTGGTGTCCAGGAGAGGCTGGATTCTGCCATCCTCACAGTGGGGAGTGCCAAGTGAGCCAGAAGCATGGCAACAAGAGGGAGGAGTCACAGCAGAAGGTGAAGGGAATTTTATGTGCTAGTGGGAAGAAGCCACCAAAGAAGGAAAAGTTGCAAACACTGCAAAGAGCAAAGAACTGCTGGAGCAGGTTCCTGAAGGAGTGAAAAAGATGGGATGCAGGGTGGAGGAGGAGGGCAACAACGCTCTGAGCTGAGGCAGCCTGCTGTATAAGCTTCCAGATCGTTCTTCCTGAACCCAGCCTCATGGCCAGCTGACAGCAGGCAGCGGGGGTCCTCTGTGTGACCCACATCTGACCCTGCCCTGCCTGGGGATCTCTGACGACTCTCCGCTGCCTCCCGAATGAAGCAAAAAGTTCATAAGGGGACCTTCCGCTGACGCTCACAAGGCCCGGCTCTAGCCCTTTCTGGAATGTCCCGGGCCTTGCCATGCCCTTTGTCCCAGTGCTCGGAACCGCGCTCCTCCATCCCTCAGAGCCCCACTCAGGCGGGGCCTCCTCCGAGAAGCCCGCCTCGCCGCCAACCCGGGCCAAGGGGCGCGGCCTTCACGGGGAGAGACCGCGAACGGCGCCCCCGTGTGGCCGAGGGTCGCGGCGGCGGCAGCGGCGGGCAAGATGGCGGCGGGCCCGGGCCCCGCCCCTTCCGCCCCGCCGGGCGCTGCACGAGGCCGGCTTAAAGGGGAAGTGAGTCAGTGTCCGCGGACCCGGCCGGCCAAGGCCCGCGCCCGCCGCGGCCTCGAGAGGCCCTAAGAGGCCCTGGCCCGGCGGCGGCGGCGGCCATGGCCGGTGGGCCGGGCCCGGGGGACCCCGCGGCCCCCGGCGCCCAGCACTTCTTGTACGAGGTGCCGCCCTGGGTCATGTGCCGCTTCTACAAAGTGATGGACGCCCTGGAGCCCGCCGACTGGTGCCAGTTCGGTGGGTGGCGTCGGGCGGGGGGACTCTGGGGCGGGGGACGCGCGGGCCCCGGGAGCCCAGGCCTGACGTCTCCCGCCCCACAGCCGCCCTGATCGTGCGCGACCAGACCGAGCTGCGGCTGTGCGAGCGCTCCGGACAGCGCACGGCCAGCGTCCTGTGGCCCTGGATCAACCGCAACGCCCGCGTGGCTGACCTCGTGAGCATCCTCACGCACCTGCAGTTGCTCCGCGCTCGGGACATCATCACGGCCTGTGAGCGCGCGGCGCCGGGAAACCCCGGGACCCCGGGCTGGGCTCAGGGCCTCCCACGCCTCCCCCCCCCGCCCTGCCCCGCCTGGGCCTAACCGCCCTTTTCTTCCCTGGTATCCCAGGGCACCCTCCCGCCCCCCTTCTGCCCCCCAGCACCAGCACCCCGAGGCCCAGCAGCCCCCCAGCACCCTGTGAGACCGAGGTCCCCCACCCCCGGAAGTTGCAGACGTCAGCCTCCACACTCCCCTCCCCAGGTAAGAGGGCCCGGGTGTTGGGCTTGATGGACCTTTGGAAAGGGCCACCTTGACCATGGCCACTGCCGTAGACCATACCGTCAGTCTCTGCCTGCCTCTCACTGGTACCTTTATGAAGCTTTTCCAGGCTCCCAGACCCATTCTGGGGCTGAGCTCCTTCCTGTCCCAAGCCCTGCTGCCCTCCAGCCACCACCACCATATCCAGCCCCTTCCTCTACCAAGGTAGGTGGGTCCTGACAAGGAGCAAAAAATGTAGCCCAGCAGGGCCAGCCAGGAGGCAGCTGGGATAGGGGGTACTGGTGACTTTCAGGCAAGAGGGGAAGACAGGACCTCAGCTAATCCAGGATCTCTGCCCACAGCCTAACCCAGAGAGCCCAGTGTCCCTCCTGCAGGGAGCCCAGCCCTCTCCATTCTGCTGGCCTCTCAGTGAGATCTCCCAGGGCACCCACAACTTCTCAGAAGAGCTGAAGATCGGGGAGGGCGGCTTCGGGTGTGTGTACCGGGCGGTGATGAGGAACACACTATACGCTGTGAAGAGGCTGAAGGAGGTGGGTGTAGCCTTCCCTGCAAAGGCCCTGGCAGGTTGTCAACAAACCCTCACTTTTCTGGTCCTTCTCCCATGCTTCCCCATGTACCTCCTTCAGCCCTCTGATTCCCCAGTTCAAGATCCCCAGCGCCTTGGTGCTTCTGGGCCCAGGACAGGTGGCAGTGAGAGTGGCCATCAGGCCTTGGCTGCAAGAGCTTCATGCCGCCTTCCCGCCCTCATTTTCCTTGCGGGCTGCAGGGGGCAGACCTGGAGTGGACCACAGTGAAGCAGAGCTTCCTGACTGAAGTGGAGCAACTGTCACGGTGAGTCTGGGGGGGGGGGCAGAAGGAGAACCACGTCAGGGCCCCTTTGGCCTCCAGGACCACAAAGCGTGGTACCTGGCTCCCTCAGGCCCCCAGAGCCTGCCAGGCCCAGCAGGGACTGCCCCCCCCAATCATGGCCAAATGGAAAGCGTGGTGGAGGCTGGGGGCCAGAGTGCTCAGGTCCCCCTTTTCCAAGCAGATTTCGTCACCCAAATATTGTGGACTTCGCTGGCTACTGTGCTCAGAGTGGCTTCTACTGCCTCGTCTATGGCTTTCTGCCCAATGGCTCCCTGGAAGACCGCCTCCACTTCCAGGTAGCCGTCCCTGGCCTGGCACGCTTCCCTGGACCCAGAGCAGTCTCAGCACCTGGCTCTGTGAGTGGGTTCCACTAGCGGGCAGGGCCCGGGCTCAGGGTTTGGCCCAAGGTGGGCCAGTGGTTTCCACGGCACCCTTTCCCGTGGTCTCTCCCTGGCTGTTTGCGTGCCTGGGAGCCTGGGTCATGCTGCCTCTAAAAAAGGGGTTATTGACTCAGTGCCCCGATTGACGCCTCTCCCTTTTGCAAGCACAGTAGCTGAAGGGTCTTGTCAGCATTGCCCTCGAGAAAAGGGGGCAGTGGGCAGTAAACTGCGCCATCTGGACCTGCAACTGGTCCTCCTCTAGCCACGTACCCACAAGACACAAGGGCTGATGGCACACAGGGCACTTCTGCTCTCAGGATAAGCACACATTGCCGGGGGAGTTGGGGAGAATGCCTCCGCCAACATCCCGATTGCCCAGGGAGAAGGGGGACCTGCAGGCACTGAGGAGCGCCCCAGTTCATGATGACTCCGGGAAGCACGCTCCACGTGCTTAGTCTCCACCTTCTTGTGCGGAAGAGGAAACTGAGGCCCAGAGAGTGAAGTGGCTTGTCTAGAACCCACAGGGACAGGTGGAGGGAGTTGGGGTCAAGGAACAGTGGCTCCCAGCCTCTCCTGTGCCCCTCTGCTTCCTCTGCCACTCCAGACCCAGGCCTGCCCCCCTCTCTCCTGGCCTCAGCGACTGAACATCCTTCTGGGCACAGCACGGGCGATTCAGTTTTTACATCAGGACAGCCCCAGCCTCATCCATGGAGACATCAAAAGGTGAGGAGGGGCCACAGCCAGGCCCCTGGGGCCTCTGAGCGCTGTAAGGGTGGAGTCTGTGGCAGGCAGCCGTGGCACTTGCTCTCCGAGTCCTAGGAGCCCTGCTCTGGGTGTCCCCCATGAGACTAGGGCTGAGCTGAGGGATGGGGTGGAGCCCTGGGTCACTGAGTACCTGGCATGGGACAGGTGTGGAATCAGAGGCTAAGGAACCCCCCCCCCCGCGCCAGTGATGAGCAGAGACCAAACTGTGTGAAGGAGCCCCCGGGTAGCGGGACCACCCTGAGTCCAGTGCTGTCGGAGCCAGGCAGGTGTGGGGTACAGAGCTGGCCAGGGCCAATCTGACACCGCTCCTTCCCTCCCCAAGTTCCAATGTCCTTCTGGATGAGAGACTGATGCCCAAACTGGGAGACTTTGGCCTGGCCCGTCTTAGCCGTTTTGCAGGGGCCAGTCCCAGCCAGAGCAGCACGGTGGCCCGGACTCGGACCGTGCGTGGCACCCTGGCCTACCTGCCCGAGGAGTACGTGAAGACAGGGAGACTGGCTGTGGACACAGATACCTTCAGCTTTGGCGTGGTGAGCCACTGGCCCCTTTGCTGGCTCGGGGGTGGGGGAGCTGTGGCCAAGCAAGGGCAGGAGAGCCTGGCTAATTCCATATAAGACCAGAGGCCAAGTTGGCAGGAAGCTAACAAGAGCTTCAGCTCCAGGGCCCCTCTCTCCCTGACACAGGCCCCTCCTGTGGGGGCCCTGCATCTCATTTCCCATGCGTAGTTTTGCAATCCTTTTCTTCGAGTGCACCCTCCAGCTGCCGAAGCGTCAGTCCCATAGCATGTGGTTCCCCCTTTGCCGGCAGCCCATCCTCATCTGCCCGTCTGAGGGCTGTGCCCCTGTCAGCCTTAGCAGCCTCTTTGGGCTGGGCCTCCCTGTCCACCCCAGAAGCCCCGCTGCATGTGACCCTCCCTGCCAAGGCCAGGGGCAGCACCATCCTAGAAGCCACTGCTACACTCTCCATCCTGCCCTCTCCAGGTAGTGCTGGAGACCCTGGCCGGCCAGAGGGCTGTGAGGACACATGGTGCTGGGACCAAGTATCTGGTGAGCCTCCTGAGGTGGGGCGGGAACGAGGGAGGCAGGCAGGGAGGCAGAGGGGAGAGGGAGGAAGGCAAGGAGACATCAGGGAGGGAGGCAGGGAAGCGCTACTCCTGATAACCAACAGGTGCAGCCCTGGAGGGTGGAATGATCTGGAATGCAGTGCCCCACAGAAGCCAGCCTCTGCTACTGCTGACTCATCTTTGAAAGTAGGCAGGGCTCCAAACAGCTTCCCTTGACCCTGCTGAGGAAAAACCTGTCTTTCTTCTGCAGATGCTAAGGGCCTTTCCAGACCCCACCTGGGCTGGGAGTGGGGCAGGGGTCCACCCAGCAGGGCAATCCCAGTGCTCTGGGACCAGAAGCTACTGTGGAAAACAGAACACAGGGCCCTGGGAGAGGTTGTGGTGGGAAATCGGACAAGCTGTGGATGAGCGCTCCAGGTTGTGGGGGGCAGCCCCCACCCCTGGATTCTGTTGGCCTCACTGGGGGCTGAGACAGGAGGTGTGCCCTCTAGTCCCAGTTTGATAGTGGTCCTTGCTGGAGGACCCGTTTCCCTCCATGCGAACAGACCTTGTACACGTGCCGTGCTCAGACCCTTCCTGGGCCCAGAACGCATTCGCTCAACGTTTGTTCTTTACATTTTACAACTGGTCTACCTCCTGCTGCTGCTGTTCCTGGCTTGGGACTGTTTTCTGTCTATTACCAAGTCTCGCTGGCTCTGGGCTAGAATCGGGGAGCTATCCAGGAGCCCTCCTTCCCTCACCTTCTACATCCGTCAGCACATCCCGTTGGCCCTGTGTGTTAGAGCCAACCCAATTCAGGCTGCTCTCCACATCGTCATAGCTGCCCCAGGGCAGCATGCCAGACTCCTCAGGGATCCTTCTTTGGGCTTCTTTGGACCCTTCCTATTTGTTCTCCATGCCACGGCCAAAGCAATCTTTCAAAAGCAAAGAGATTGTGGAAGCCCCTTTGCCATCCCACTGTGCTTGGGGTGAAGGTCCAATCCCTTAACATGGCCACAACTCCCCAGGTCCTGCTATCACCAGCCTTCTCTCTGTCCCCCAGACTCAGCTAGCTCCCCGCTGCCTGCCCCAGGGCCTTGGTTTAAGCCTTTCTTTCTGCCCGAAAGGCCACCCCCCACCCAGGTGCTTCCTCCTGGCCCTTCCCATTTCAAAACCCAAGATGGCCTCCAGTCCCATTTGCACCCCTGGGTACCTCTCTGTGGGATACTCCCTTTCCTCCTTGGCTCTGACCTCTGGCTAACTCATGCCTTCAGATCCCAGCTCCCAAAGGTTGCTTGCTCAGGCCATGGTCAGAAGCCCCATGGGCCTGCCTGTCGAAGTTTTCCGTTGGTTTAGAGACTTGTTGGTGTCTCCCCCACGCCAGGAAGTCAGCTCTATGAGGGTGGGCCCAGGGTGCTCTGTCGCTGGATTCCTAGGGCCTGGGGCAGTGCTGGGCACACAGTGGGTGCTTAATAAATCTCCAGAAAGACCACAGGAGTCAGTGATGAGAGCCTGGGGAATGGGGCTGAAGGCATGCCCCCCCCGCCCCCCGCCCATGGCCACACTCATAGTATCTGTCCCACAGAAAGACCTGGTTGAAGAAGAGGCTGAGGAGGCCGGGGTGGCTCTGAAAAGCACCCAGACCACACTCCAAGCAGGTCTGCCCACAGATGCCTGGGCTGTCCCAATTGCCACCCAGATCTGTAAGAAACACCTGGACCCCAGGCCTGGGCCATGCCCACCCGAGCTGGGCCTGGCCCTGGGCCAGCTGGCTTGCTGCTGCCTGCACCGCCGGGCCAAGAGGAGACCCCCCATGACCCAGGTAGCCCTGGGCGGGGCGGCGGGGGGGGGGGAGGCGGGATGGGGGAGAGGTGGTAAGGACAGAAAGCGGTTGAGACTCTGGCTGCCTGTGGTGGGTGGTGGCTTATTAGAAACCCCATATTCCTGGTGCTGCCCATGGCACCTGCCAGACCTCTTTCTGGAGACACAGTCTCCAAACATTTTTAGCTTGCCCTTCAGTTCTTCTTAGGGTGGCTGGAGCCCCCTGCTAAACCCCACCTGGTAGGTAGATTAGAAGCAAAGGGCCTTTACTGCGCCCCCTTCTGGGTGCACTGCACCACTGCATCTGCTTTTTTTTCCTGTCCCCTCCCTGACCCTCACCTCTTTCCCTCTGACAGTTGAGAATGGACAGGCCCCATTTGAGGGCAGTAGGGCAGTGAGATTTGCTTTCCAGAAGATGGAGAAAAGCTATTCTCAGTCCTTCATTTTAGTGGCCATGATTTCTCAACATTCCTTGTGACAGGGATAAAGAAGCAAGGGACAGAGCTTTCCCAGCTTTGTGGTCCCTGCAGCCCCCAGGAAGCCCAAGCCCCAAGACAGGCCACAGATGACCTGGAGCAGCCCTGTGGTATGACCACGGTGTGCTGGGGCAGGGCCCTCTTACGTGAGGACTGTGATTGTTCTGAGTGGCCTGCCCGTGGAGCTGGGGAGAGCCCCACCCAGGCCATTCACCTGAGAGCCCTCTCTCTCCTCACAGGTGTATGAGAGTCTGGAGAAGCTGCAGGCAGCCATGGCAGGACCAGCCTTGGAGCCAGAGGCTGCCAGCCACGGCCCCTCTTCCCCGCAGGAGAACTCCTACATTTCCCTCACTGGCAGTGCCCCAAGTGGTGCCAGTCCACTGCAGCCCCTGGCGGTTCCCTCGGGAGCACCAGCCCAGGCTCCAGAGTGGCTCCAGAAAGGCCCCAACCAGCCTGTGGAGAGTGACGAGAGTGTGTCTGGCCTGTCTGCTGCCCTGCATTCCTGGCACCTGAGCCCAAGCTGCCCCCCAGGCCTGGCCTTGCCAGGCGGCCCTGGGCAAGGGGCCACCGTGTGGGCCCCAGCACCCCTAGGGCAGGCCAGCTGTACTCAAGGGGGCGCCATCCAAGAGTCAAGCTGGGGAAGTGACCCAGGGCCCCAGCTGACAGCTATGGAAGGTAGCTGGGGACAGGTGCCCAGAAGAGGGACCAGGGGCCTCTTTTGGTGACAGTCCCCATACTCCCTGCCCCCAGCCTTGTGGGAGGTGAGAACTGGGGGCCTGCTCTTAATCTCACTCTGTCCTTAGCAAGCTCCAGGCCCTGACCTTCAGGTGGGTGAGAAGAGGCCAGGAGCTCACTTCCTGAAAGCTGGGAACAAGGAAGGCTTTATTCAGGACTGGGTTCCTGGCCTCGCCAGGAGCTGGGGCAACAGCATGGCCCCTTCCAGGCCTTTCCTTCAGAGACAGCATGGAGAACTTCTGTCCCAAAGGGGCAGGGAGCTAAGCTGGGGGCTGGGAAGAGCCGTGAGGTGAGCAGCGTCACTGAGGAGTTCCCAGGGCCCGCGGCCCCGGCAGCTGAGAGGGTGCTCTCTCTGCCCCAGGATCGCTCTGGAGCAGCCCCGCGTCATCGCAGCCGCCGCGGATTGTCATCAACCCGGCCCGACGGAAGATGGTGCAGAAGCTGGCCTTGTATGAGGATGGGGTCCTGGACAGCCTGCAGCTTCTGTCCTCGAGCTCCCTCCCAGGTACCCCGGGACTGGCCGCTATGGGGCCGGAGGCTCGAGGGACAGGGCTCGGACCCCAGAGGGGCCCCTGCTGCTCCGTGTGCCCTCTGCAGCTAGATGGCCAGCCTCCAGGGCCGCTCGGGCACGCTTCCTCATGCCAGCCCCGAACAGCAGGGGGTTTGTTCCCATCGGGCATGGACAAGGCCTCTGCTCCCTGAGGGCGTGGGACAGCCCTTCTAACGATGGCTAGAAGCCCAGCCTGCCCCCCACGTCTCCCCCGGGAAGTTATGTATTCCGGACAAGGCCTTGTTCGAGCTCCCTCACCACCTCCTGACAACAACACCTTCCCTTAGCCTGGGGGTGTCAGCCCCCCCCCCAATTGCTTCCAGAACATCCGAAGCTCCAGCAGGTACTTTCCCTTCTAGGTGCTATTTGAAGAAGTGCTGCTTAAGAATAGAGACCCCTAATTCCAGAGACTGCCCGGGAGCTGAGATGG